>NC_073646.1:6250000-7500000 GCF_029407905.1 Bubalus kerabau
GTTTACCCAAACTCATATCCATTGAGTCGGTGATGCCATCCAACCATCTCATCCTCTGTTATCCCCTTCTCCTCCTGCCCTCAATCTTTCCCAGCATCAGAGTCTTTTCAAATGAGTCAGCTCTTCGCATGCGGTGGCCAAAGTATTGGAGTTTCAGCTTCAGCATCAGTCCTTCCAATGAACACCGAGGACTGATGTCCTTTAGGATGGACTGGTTGGATCTCCTTGCAGTCCAAGGGACTCTCAAGAGTCTTCTCCAACACCACAGTTCAAAAGCATCAATTCTTCCGGGCTCAGCTTTCTTCACAGTCCAACTCTCACATCCATACATGACTACTGGAAAACCATAGCCTTGACTAGATGGACCTTTGTTGGCAAAGTAATGTCTCTGCTTTTTAATATGCTGTCTAGGTTGGTCATAACTTTCCTTCCAAGGAGTAAGCGTCTTTTAATGTCATGGCTGCAATCACCATCTGCAATGATTTTGGAGCCCAGAAAAATAAAGTCTGACACTGTTTTCACTGTTTCCCCATCTGTTTGCCATGAAGTGATGGGACCGGATGCCATGATCTTTATTTTCTGAATGTTGAGCTTTAAGCCAACTTTTTCACTCTCCTCTTTCACTTTCATCAAGAGGCTCTTTAGTTCTTCTTCACTTTCTGCTATAAGGGTGGTGTCATCTGCATATCTCAGTTTATTGATATTTCTCCCAGCAATCTTGATTCCAGCTTGTGCTTCTTCTAGTCCAGCATTTCTCATGATGTACTCTGCATATAAGTTAAATAAGCAGGGTGACAATAAGCAGCCTTGACGTACTCCTTTTCCTATTGATTTAATTACTTATAGGGAAAGTTTGCCTAACTTAGGTGGTACTCTTATGCTGAGAATGCCATCTCTATAGCTATATCTGTAGCTTTCTAGGGATGAACACTCTTGTAGACTTTCTGTATCCTTTCTCTGTGGTTAATCACCACCATTGTGAGTACTTCATGGACACCAAAACACTTTTTTTTTTCATGAAGTCTGAAATTTAATCCTCATTAACAACCTTAGGAGGTGAAATATGCTGAAAGTGTTAGTCACTTAGTTACATCCAACTCTTCAACTCCATAGACTGTAGCTGCCAGGCCCCTCTGTCCACGGGATATTCCAGGCAGGAATACTGGAGTGGGTTGCCATTTCCCCCTCCAGGGTCTCTTCCCAACCCAGAGATTGAACCCAGGACTCCTACACTGCAGGGAGATTCTTTACTGTCTGAGCCACTAGGAAGCAGATGACATTAATTCTATTTTACAAGTGAATTCAGATGAACTTTACAAATGAATTTGAACCAGAGCCTGAAGCACGTTGAGACCCACACTTTTGGTCAGTATTCTATTCTGCCTCCATCAGAACTGGTTGCACAGCCCTGGCACTCCCATGGAACTGCATGAAATGAAGACAAGATCCCGTGCAGTGGACACTTGGCTGACATGTAGGAGCCAAAGTAAAGTTATAATATGTCAGATATGTTGTCTTATTCTTACTCCTTTTTCTGTTGCCTTTCAACCATAGTTCTGGCAAGCGTTTGTGATGGAGGAGTTTTATGATGTAAAAGATGGAGGTCACAGAGTTCCTATCTTCTACGGAAGGAGGCAGGGTTTGTGCCCATGGAGATACATGCAGTCCTAATAAGAGAATATTTGTGTATGGACACAGAATACACACCCATGTCATCACAGGTATGCAGATGCACGTGACTGAACTGCATTGTAGAAAATTAAATCAGTATTAACATCATTCGGAAATGGGAGGAAAGATGATGACCTTAGCATGTCTTAAAGCCTACAGAATACCTGGTTCTTTGCTCACATAAATTATTTCCCAACATATCTGTAAGAATATGTACTATTTTCCCCATTATATATCTGGATAGCCAACTCATTGGAAAACACCCTGAGGCTAGGAAAGGTAGAAGGCAGGAAGAGAAGGGGACGGCAGAGGACGATAAGGTTGGATGGCATCACCGACTCAATGAACATGAGTTTGAGCAGGCTCTGGGAGATGGTGAAGGACAGGGACGCCTGGCATGCTGCAGTCCATGGGGTGGCAAAGAGTCGGACATGACTGAGCAACTGAACAGCAACAGGACAGATTGTGTAGCTTGTCCAAGTTTGCAAAATTAATAGGTACCACAGCCATCCTAGGGCTTTCCTGGTGGCTCAGTGGTAAAGAATCTACCTGCCAATGCAGGAGATGCAGGTTCAGTCGGGAAGATCCTCTAGAGAGGGAAATGGCAATCCACTCCAATGGCAATCCACTCCACTATTCTTGCCTGGAGAATCCCATGGACAGAGGAGCCTGGCAGCTGCAGCCCATGGGATCACTAAGGAGTCAAACATGACTTAGTGTCAGAAGCAGAACAACAACCACCATCTTGCATATGATATATTAACTTGTTCCCTCCCATTGGGATATAAGTGTTATTTAAACAAGTGCCTTATTCTTTTTATTGATAGGATACTTTTGCCTAAAAATCATACTAGGCATTGAATATGATGTTCTCCACCTATCTGTTGAAATAATGATCACAATTGTGATTGAATTCTTTTTGACAAATGACCAAAATTCGATGTTTATGTGTAATGATGATGATCTTCCATGATCACTCATGAAGGGTAATGACATTAGAGCTTGAGTCTGATAATTTTCCAAAGACTTTTTTTAGCCCAGGGCAGAAAGAAGAGGTTTATAAGCCGTGAGTGGAGGAAGTCAAAAAGCTACAGAACAAAAATAATCATCTATTTATCCTGTCCATACTTCAGGTTAGTATACAAAGTCGTCGGTGACTTTGAGAAATAATTCAAAGATCACTATAAAAAGAAAAGGATAACCTGTGTGTTTCAAAATAAGGGGCATTCATCATATTGAAACAGCAAAAACTTTTCAATCCCATCCATTAACTCACGAAGCCTGCAAGTTGGTTGAACGCTGTCTTGCCTATTTAGTATTTCCAGACAGGGACTGTACAGTACAAAGCAATTTGCTTTTATATAATTTCCTTCATGCTTGCAAACACAACAAGCATCACAGAGAGAGTCAGTCATGAACTGAAGAGAGAAAGGGAATGATTTAAAATGGGAGAGTGGTTCATTTGCTTTGGGGTATGAGAAACAATTATTTCAATAGGCCGGAGTTTCTGCAGGAAGTCAGGTGACTAAGAATGCTTATGCTGGCCCTCTGCTTTCTCAGGACTGCTTTGCCTAAGTAACTTTTTCTATTTAAAGGATTTCTTACTGAGCTGTGAATGCTTTTTACCACCGTGATGAGGGCCAGATTTGCCTCCCAGAAACCTGGGAGCAGTCGTTTCATTTCCCCCTACTCCTCCCAAAGATCATCTACTCTGACCTTGCTGCTTTTCTCATTAAGTCATGTGTTTGAAATGCATTTGGATTTTAGCCAGGATGGAGATCCTGATCTTTACACAAACTCCTTTTAAGCTCTGTGATCCATTTTCATATATTTATGTATATATTTGCTTATTTGAGAGAGGATTAGCTCATTTGCCTTCCTTGATGTATATTTTTTAAACTTCTTTTGTGTGTTTTTTTTAACTTTTTATTTTATACTGGAGTATAACTGATTAGGGGCTTCCCAGGTGGTGCTAGTGGTAAGGGACCCATCTGCCAATGCAGGTAGACATGACAGACAAGGGTTCGATCCCTGGGTCGGGAAGATCTCCTGGAAAAGGGCATAGCAAACCATTTCAGAATTCCTGGGCTTCCCTGGCTCAGATGGTAGAGAATCTGCCTGCAATGTGGGAGACCTGGGTTCGATCCCTGGGTTGGGAAGATCCCCTGGAGAAGGGCATGGCAATCCACCATGCTTGTCTGGAGAATCCCAAGATTCCCCAGATTCTCCCTGGACAGAGGAGCCAGGTGGGCTACAGTTCATGGGGTTGCAAAGAGTTGGACATGGCTAAGCTACTAAGCGCATAGCCAATTAACAATGTTGTGACAGTTTCAGGTAGACAGCAGAGCAATGCAGCCATACGTGTACATGTATCCATTCTCCTAGAAACACCCCTCCCATCCAGGCGGCCACATAGCACTGTAAACTTCCTTTGTGTTTTTACTGACTGATATAACTAGGCATTTATTAGGTTTCTGTAATAAACTGTAAAATAGTAAAGGTCCTTTGAAGTGTCAGGCGTTGCACTAGGGTTTAGAGCTAGAGCGGAGTGTAGACACAAGGGTGGCCATAGGAAGCTTTCTTGACCCTGGAGAGCTTAGGAAAGATGAGTCCTTGAGTGCAAATGCATTGCTTATGGGACATTCAAAGCCCTGGTCATGATGCTTTTGAATTCATAGGGGTTCATATTGTGTGGTCTCTTATGTCCATGGCCCCTGGTTTTCTGAAGTGTCTCCCAGGTATTTGGCCCCAACGTACAAATCCTTTGTGTGTTTCCATGCAGTTGAAACAAACTGATGATGAGTTGAGCAGATGTTAATGTAGATCCAAAGGACACGGGGAGGGCTCCTGTCTCAAGAGGCAGAGTCCCTGTGACACAGCGCTGTCCTCCCAGCTTCTCCCCTCAGTGAAGAGCCCCATTGTACAATTTGCCCTTCTTGCCTTCAGTCTCCTTTGCCAGAACGATGAATACACAGACATGCAAACATCCTCCCCAACCCACTGCAGAGAGGTTTTGCCTTCTGTCTCCATACTCAGCCCGTCTCCCACCTCCAGTGGGACCCGTCTACTCCCCACTGTGTCTTCTCTCTCCAGCATTTCTTCTGTAAACCTTCACCATCTCCCCGCCTCCACTCTGGGTCTGCTCCAGGCTCTTCTCCCCGGATGCTCCTACATGTGGTCAGGTCCGTGTTCCTGATATGTAGCCTTCAGTGGCTCAAGATTAAACTCCTTTTGAAGGATCCAGACCATATTTTTCTCCGTATGACCTTTCAGGTCTCTGCCCACCTCTTTTTTCATCTCCTCTTCTCTCTGTTAGAACAGCACTGGTCTTCTTTAACTCCTTTAAAGAACCTTCCTTCCTTCCATCCTCGACATTGGCACGGGCTGTTCCTCTGTCTGGAATATTCCCCCTCCTGCATCTCACCCATCTCCAGATCCAAGGGTCTCTCTAATTTGATGGTGCACCTTCAGTATTTAACACAAGGACAAACCAGTCCATCCCAAAGGAAATCAACCCTGAATAGTCATTTGAAGGACCAATGTGGAAGCTGAAGCTCCAATACTTTGGCCACCTGATTGGAAGAGACAAGTCATTGGAAAAGACTCTGGTGCTGGGAAAGATTGAGGGCAGGAGGAGAAGGGGGTGACAGAGAATGAGATGTTGAATGGCATCATCGACTCAATGGACTTGAGTTTGAGCAAAGTCTAGGAGATGGTGAAGGACAGGGAAGCTTGGTGTACTACAGTCCATGGGGTCACTTAGAGGCCGACAGAACTGAGTGACTGAACACCAACAATCACCTAGAAGGCTTTCATTTACTACAGAATGAATCAATATGTGAATGATCAATGAATGAATGGAACAAAGTGAGTTCTGAGGTTTCCCTGGAGATAATGTTATCCATCCAATGAGGTCCACATACTCTACAGGTTCATGCCCCTAAAGCCATGGTGTAACTACAGGTTAGTGGACATACATATATTTTCTTCCTCTGATAGCTACAGGGACCTAGGAGCAGTGGCATCCTGCTAGCAATGCTCATACCTTGAATCTAGAGCTCAGGTTCTAATGCCATTTCCAGTAACTCCTTGAAGAAGTAGCTGAGTCTAGGTCTTAGACAGGAAACATACAAGATGGGCCAGGAGGATCTTATACTGCCAAAAAGTAAGCAAGTGCTCAGAAAACAAAACAATGGGGGGTTGTCAAAGAAATAGAGGAGCCTGAAAAAGCTCCCGATGGCCAAACTGGAACAATTTGAGCAACAAAATAAAGTTGTATTGAATTATAACCCAAAGGATAAAATATACTACCTAGACAGTGTATCAAAGGTCCGCATAGTCAAAGCTATGGTTTTTCGAGTAGTCATGTACGCGTGTGAGAGTTGGACCATAAAGAAGGTTGATTGCCAGAGAATTGATGCTTTCAAATTGTGGTGCTGGAGAAGACTCTTGAGAGCCACTTGGACTACAAGGAGATCAAACCAGTCAATACTGAAGGAAATCAACCCTAATATTCATTGGAAGGACTAATGCTGAAGCTGAAGCTCCAGTACTTTGGCCACCTGAAGTGAAGAGTTGACTCATTGGAAAAGACCCTGATGCTGGGAAAGATTGAAGGAAAAAGAAGAGGGGGCTGACAGAGGATGAGATGGTTAGATAGCATCATAGACTCAATGGACATGAATTTGAGCAAACTCCAGGAGATAGTGGGCTTCCCTGATAGCTCAGGTGGTAAAGAATCTGCCCACAATGCAGGAGACCCTGGTCCAATTCCTCGGTCAGGAAGATCCCCTGGAGAAGGAATAGGCTGCCCACTCCTGTATTCTGGCCATGAGAATTCCATGGACTGTATAATCTGTGGGGTCAGAAAGAGTCAGACTCTACTAAGTGACTTTCACTTTCATTTTCAAGAAGATAGTGGAGGACAGAGGAACCTGGCAAGTTACAGTCCATGGGGTCCTAAAGAGTCAAATATGACTTAGCAACTGAACAAAAACAACATAAAATAAATTTCTATAAGTTCATACTGATGTAAATGAATTCTTGAATAAATTAATACATGCAAGAGGAGAAACAAATCTCCTGGGTAGAAGACTTCCAAATAATTTACTTACATTCTTCATCCTCAAAGAAGTGAAGCAGAACTCTGCACTCTGGAGTGCTGGCTATGCATAGTGATTTTTCCCCAAAAAGTACAGTGTGAAAAGCCAAAAAGAATAAAGCAGTTTTATGGTGGGGAAACCTGTTGGACCTCTGCTCAGCCAGGAGATCAGAGTCCCATCAACAGCAATAACTATGCTGATTGTATGTCCCCTTGATCAGATGTGATGAACTTGGAACTTTTCCTCTGTAATCTTCCTCCCAAGACCAGTAATAAGACCTTGTCTCCTTATTAGACCTAGTCTAATAAGGAGAAAAATGTTAGACAAATCCTCATTGAGAGACTGTCTACAAAATCCCTGAGCAGTACTTCTCATAACTGTCAAGGTCTTCAAAAATAGGGACAGACTGAGAAATGGTCCCAGCCCAGAGGAGCCTAAGGGGACAGGATGACTAAGGTACCATTGCTGTGATAGTCTCCGTGGGATCCCAGAACAGGAAAGGGACATTCGGTGAAAACCAAGGGAATCATTCCAAGAGAGGGCATTAGTGAATCATAATGTGTTGATACTGGTTCATTAATCTGACAAATATCGCGTATCAATATGATCATAATAAAATTATATTAATGGGTGTGTCCTCTATGAGAGCTCTCTTTGCAATTTTTCTGTAAATCCAAATGTGTTCTAAAAGAATAAATAAATCAGCTCTGTGAAGGGAAATGGAAAGCCATGGGCACTCATTCTTCCAGCAGCTGGTGATGGATCCCACCTTGAGGCTACCCGGGGCCAAGACTGAACTGGGATTCTGCCCTCCTGTCACTCTCTCTGGTTCCTTCCCTCTCCCCCTGCCTGCAGATTTTATTTTCCTTTGCTTCACCCAGCATTCAGCTGCTGTCACAGGCAAATATCTGACTGCCCAGTATGCTATTGTTCAACACACTGGGGAAAAAACTAGCCTTCCTACTGGAGTCTGGGTCCTGGAGCAAATAAACAGAAAAGAAAAATGGTGCCTGCAGTGGGGTGACAAGGTAGAGAGAAAGATGGGGAGGCAGACGATGGAGAAGTCTGTCATTGACTCAGCATTTGGGGAAACCCCACCCTTCTCATCTCCCCATTTATACTATTCCCCAGTTGCCTAGCTCTCTACCCCCACCCCCCAGTTCATCAGTGAGCAAGGGAGGGTGTTGTGGCTGCTGGCAAGGTGTCCATTCCCAGGGTTAAGGGTTGGAGCCAACTGTTTTGCATCTGTAACTTTCATGCTGGTTTCAGATGCTCTGCCTAAGCTCTTGAGTCTTGCATTCTGGATTCTCTGCTGGGCACTGGAAACACACTGGAACAGAAATGGGTGGTGGAAAGACCCTGGGAAATCCCAGCGGTAGTTTAGTAGCAAGCAGAGGTTTCATCTTCCCCAATGTCTTGGAACCCTGTTGAGAGGGCAGAGGTGGAGGGTGAACTCCACGCTGTCTAGTTCACCCTCCAGCTGGTAGACTTTGGAGAAACTATTTAACCTTGATGAGCCTGATGTGCAGAATGGGGAGACACTAATCATAGCTGCTTCATGAGACTGTGTGAAGATTAAATGCATCAATACAGATAAAAGACTTGAGGAGTGCTGGCATCTGGAACGCTCCCAATATTGAAGACCCCCAACCCCACCCCAAATTAATTGTGTATACTTAAAATGTGAAGCAGTAATATTTCCTATTTCATCTCTTGATCTTGTCTTGTGCATCCGTGCGCAACTATGTCTGACTCTTTTGTGACTCCATGGGCTATAGCCCACCAGGCTTCTCTGTCCATGGGAGTTTTCCAGGCAAGAATACCGGAGTGGGTTGCCATTTCCTTCTCCAGGGGATCTTCCCACCCCAGGGATCATTGAACCCACAACTCCTGCACCTCCTGCATTGGAGGCAGATTCTTTACCTCTGAGCCACGAGGGGAGCCCAAAAGTGTTGTCTTAGAAAAAAAATTAGAAATCTGTCAGCCTAAAGGTAATATTTGTAATTGAGCAGGCTTAAATTTTGTCTGGATTATTAATTTACTAATCAATTCTGTAGGTAAAGTTCAAACTGAGAAGTCTCATTTTTCCCATTATTAATCATTTGAATATTCCATTTACTGAATAACTATTATGTACCAGACTCTCCTGCAAGAGCTTTATATGATTGTCTCATCTTCCCAACAGCAGGAGGTAGATACTATTATTTATTTCGCTCAACCCAACATCCGAGAGGTTAGGGGACATTTCAAGTTTGCAAGGCTTGAAGCCAGGATTCAGAACAGGGCTTGCAGATTCCAGCAATAACCTCTCCATGGTGATGCTCTAATGACTGTTTGTTCAGTAACTTAGAAAAGAGTGGTATGAGGCATCTTGCATCTCCCTACTTTTGTGGGGAGAGGGGCTGATGAGAGAAGGTGCTGTTTGCACAGGTATGAAGGTGACTCGAGGCCAGAAGAGCATGAAGAATTTGAGACGCCTGCAGGCAGCCAGTCTAAGACCCTGCAGTCTGCTTTCTCCTGTGTTTATCCCTATGCTCTGTTGGTTTCCATGGAAGGTGGGTTTTTTGGCCTTTCACTCATCCCAAGTCTGAGGAGCTAGTCTCTAACAGCTTATGGCTGAGAAGGGTCTTTTGAACCTCTCCTGGGCTTCATGAATCACTGAACATGGACATTTTCGGTCACTTGGGAAGATTTCCTGTGCTGTGTTTTTCAGCATTTTTAGGGCTAGAGTATAGTTATTCCTAAAGGAAATCAGTCCTGAATATTCATTGGAAGGACTGGTGCTGAAGCTGAAACTCCAGTACTTTGGCCACCTGATGCGAAGAACTGACTCATTGGAAAAGACCCTGATGCTGGGCAAGATTGAAGACAGGAGGAGAAGGAGATGACAGAGGATGAGATGGTTGGATGGCATTACCGACTCAATGGACGTGAGTTTGAGCAAGCTCCGAAAGTTGGTGATGGACAGGGAAGCCTGGCGTGCTGCAGTCCATGGGGTCGCAAAGAGTCATATACAGCTGAGCAACTGAACTGAACTGATATTCTCTGGATGAGAGAAGCCCCCACATGTTGTCACTTTTTAGCCCCATGCTTTCTTAGCTGTGCCTTGCCATTGGTGTATGGACACAATGATGATCACTTCACCAACAAAGGAACACACTGCCTCACATCCTGTTGACTTCTATTCCTATTGCCTGCTGCTTCTGTAATTGAGAGGTTTCGCAGATGTTCAGTCTCCCAATCCCGTCTACCCCAAACGCATCTTTTGTGTCATGAGCCATCCAGAATTTGACAGCCTACTGTGTGTGCCTCGTGGCATCTCCTAGTCCATGAGAGCATTGAGGATGTTTAAAGAATACACTTGAAACAATTTAGTAGTATTTATATGAATTATAAAACCTCATCTGGTGCTTAAAATTAACACTGGGAGATTAGATCATTAAATTAATGGGATGTGATCTATGTCCTCCAAGATTTCAAAAAAATACCATTCTTTTAATTGTTAATTAGTGGAAGTACTGATCACAGAGCATGAGGAACAATTTTGCTTATTTTCAATGTGTTGTGTGTGATTATGTGAATTATTAACTCTGAGTGGCATTCAATTTAGTTCATTTCTGTGGCTTTATGAACTATTTCCAGTCTGCATCTGTTCTTGTTTTCAATTAAAAAATATGACATATAGATTTCAGCCTGTACCTTGCAATGAAAATAAGAAGGAAAAAAAAACTTTTTTATACTTTTATATAATTATGTAATATTTCTTTATAGAATTTGTCCCACTGTGTACCTGCCTTAAAGATTTTCCTTATAAGAAATTGAGATGTGCCAAAATTTTGGCAAAGAAAATTTGGATTTTTATTGAGTGTAGAGTTAGTGCTATTATATACCTCCACTCCTGGAACCAAAAGTTCTTATCAGATTTATTGAGATTATCTTAACATTCTGAAACAGATTGTCCACACTATATTTGGAAAAAGAATCCAAGTGCAAGATAGATGTATTTGCAGCTTAGATCTCAAGTTTTTATTATAGTTGTCAGTGGATATTTTTGAAAGTCTCTACTCTTCTGTTTTATAGAAATGGCAATGCCACTCAGTCCCATCCAGTTCCAACACAGTTGTAACCTCCCAGGAAAGGATGGGCTATCTATTGCTTGACAAAGCCTTTGAAAAGTAGATGATGCAATTTTGGGAGTTTTGGAAATAATCTTCCCAGAAACGTACTTACTCACTATCAGTTCAGTTCAGTCGCTCAGTTGTGTCCGAGTCTTTGCGACCCCATGGACTGCAGGACACCAGGCCTCCCTGTCCACCACCAACTCCCGGAGTTTACTCAAACTCACGTCCATTGAGTCAGTGATGCCATCCAACCCTCTCATCCTCTGTCATCCTCTTCTCCTCATGCCTTCCTTCTTTCCCAGCATCAAGGTCTTTTCAAATGAGTCAGTTCTTCACATCAGGTGGCCAAAATATTGGAGTTTCAGCTTCAACATCAGTCCTTCCAATGAGTATTCAGGACTGATTTCCTTTAGGATGGACTGGTTGGATCTCCTTGTAAGTCCAACGGACTCTCAAGAGCCTTCTCCAATACCATAGTTCCAAAGCATCAATTCTTCGGTGCTCAGCTTTCTTTATAGTCCAACTCTCACATCCATACATGACTACTGGAAAAACTTACTCATTATAGGTTTTAATAAAAGTATGTTCTGGCACCTGTGGCCGATTCATGTGGATGTATGGCAAAACCAATACAATATTGTAAAGTATAATATAAATAAATAAATAAATAAAATCATTGCTATATAAAAAAATAAATAAAATAAAAACTGAAAAAAAAATTAAAAAAATAAAACTTAAAACTAAGAAAAAAAAAGTATGTTTTGGTGTTAAGACTATATACATTTATGTTTCTAAGAACAGGGAGAAGACCCCTCTTCCCCACAGGTCTGTGGATGCCTGTACATAGACTGCAATATAAACAGCGCCACCTACAGTTGTGCTGTGTATAGTGTGGGGTCTGGATGAATACCGGTTTCCTCAGGTTATTGAAGCTAAAGATCAGCACCTTGCATTGCATCCTATTGTCTTCCTGAAGAATTGATGCTTTTGAACTGTGGTGCTGGAAAAGACTCTTGAGAGTCCCTTGGACTGCAAGGAGATCAAACTAGTCAATCCTAAAGGAAATCAACCCCAAATATTTGTTGGAAGGACTGATGCTGAAGCTGAAGCTCCAGTACTTTGGCCACCTGATGCGAAGAACTGACTCATTGGAAAAGACCCTGATTCTGGGAAAGACTGAAGGCAAAGGAGAAGTGGAGGGCGGCAGAGGATGAGATGGTTAGATAGCATCACCAACTCAGTGGACATGAGTCTGAGCAAACTCCAGGAAATAGTGAAGGCCAGGGAAGCCTGGCGTGCTGCAGTCCATGGGGTCACAGAGAGTCAGACATGACTGAGCGACTCAACAACACTCACCGTGTGCCACCCACTGTCCTGTGAGTTGAAGACAGAGTTGATAACAAAACAGACAAAATCTCTGTCTCTAGGAGCTTGCATTCTAATCTACTGAATCACATGCTTGATTCACTAGAGATCACATCTGAGGGGTAGTTACAACATACTACCTCATACCAAATGCACAGTAGGATCATTTTCATGGTGGTAAGTGTTTTGGATCACAAAAAGGAAGTCTTGGCCACCCCCCTCCCCCTGCCATCCAAAACTTAAATGATAAACAACTTAGGTAATGCATTCATATCACTTCTATCTGTGAAATTCTCCTCTTTGAATGCCCACCCGAGCCCCATGCACTCATCTTTTGCCTAATTTGTCAGGGTAAGACTTGTACCAAAAGGCAACACTCTTACAGATGTCATGATGCTGAGATCTGCTTTCCAAATGCTTTGGGCATTTCCATAATATTGAATATACATAAAGAATACATGGTCAGGGGTTCCTGCACTGAAGCAAGGTGCTAAATTTGTCTGATTCGAGGCCACCTGCTCACATGTCATCCGTTGGCACCAGCCCACGAATTCGTGGGCCAGGACATATGAAATTAAGTTTACCTGATGCTCTGTGACAGCGGCTTTCTGTTACAACGTGCAAATTAGATTAGGTTAAGGTAGAGGGCAGAAGGAATGGATGGCTTCATAGATTGATACGAGAACAGTGATGGCCTTAACCAGAAGGTGACTGGTTATGATCCAGCTTGGGTCATGGGCGATCACACATTGCTATTACTGATGCCTGTGTGGTGACCTGTGCAGAAATGCATGGTTTATTTTTTATTGGATTTTTACAGTACAGCCAAACAGCACGTAACTGGTGGGACTTCATTGCCCTTTACTCCGGAATTTGAGGAAGGAAGGTCAAAGAGTGAAAGGGGAAGGAAGCTGAAGAAACTAGTTGTCTCTTGAATATTGTTTGGTCCTCAGTCCCAATGAGTGACATGTGAGTTACGGGACAATGTGGGTACCCACTCCCCCATCCAGCCCCATGCTGACATGATGATCTGCGTATCTCAAGGCATGTTTGCATAGGTATTCTCTCCACATGAAATGACCTAATTACAGACTTGAAAATTTACCAGAAGAATCCTTTTTTTAAGTTAAAGGAGGCTAATGTTGCCTCTGCCTCATTAAATAGCTCAATTGACTTCAAATGCGTTTTTCACTTGTATTGAAAATTCAGAGATTCTCAACTTCATCTGATTTTTGAAGATTATTGTTCATAATGTGGTATTCAGTTGAGTAATAAACTTTAATAAAGCATTCATGGTACAACTTAATGACATTTATTCAAAGCTTAATGGCATAAACAAAAGGCCGAAGGGAAAATAGATTCAGATATTTAAATATAATATACACAAAACCCTAAATCTTTCATTGGAAAGATGACCAGTGATGCACAGAATGAAACAGAAATGACTATCAAAGGGATTCGAGTGTGATCTAGAGAGTTTTCAAGGATGGATTTGATGTGTTTATTAATTTGCTTAAATAATTGTTTCTTTTGGAATTGTCTTTTACACTACCTTCATTTTAAGTAAAGTTGAGGTCCTTTCTGGCAAGGATGAGTGTTACATTTTTGAAGGGAACAACAAGAGAAACATTCAGAAAACATTCTTAAAGTTTTTGAAGATGAAATAGAAAAAAAAAAACCACTTTGGGGCTTAGCTAAGAGGCTAAAGGGAGAAACGGATTTTACATAAAAATCAATCGCTCTGTTCACTGACACCCAGTGACAGAAATAATAATTGTGTCCGTGTAGAACCAGACCCCCTTGTTACTTTTTAATGAAGTCTGTCTGATTCTGTGATATTTTTGGCCTAGGAAATGAAAGAGATGTTTTATTAAATGAAGCTAGGTCTATATAGGTAAAATGGCTGAACCCTTGTGTAATTTTATACCGCACACTAAAAACCAAATACAGAAAAAATAGAGAACACGAATATAGTTCAAACCACTTACTCCCCCGCCCCCTAGACGCCTTATCTGTGTTGTCAGTGGCACAGTGGCCCGTATTTTGCATTTGAACAATGGCAGGAAGCCATTGGAAAGGAAAGAAAGGTTTTCCCTACCCACCTCTTGAATCCTTATGCCACAGCGTCTGTTCCCTGCTGGAGTGAGAAGTCCAACTCTTCTTTGTGAGCCAAGAAAAATAGGACCTTTTTCAAATTCTGTTCTGCTAAGATGCTGGCAGAATTCAAACGTGCTTTCCCCAAACAGTGTAAAGCCTTTACCTGCTTAAAGCTGCTAAAAGCTGGTTAAAGCTTGGTTTACCAAGGTGAAAAGTTTGCTTATCATCTTTCTTGCTTTTGTTTTTATTCCCTGTAGGCTTTTCTTGTTTCCTCTCTGTCTCTCTCTCCTCCTCCCTCTCTGCCCCCTTCTTTCCTCCGTTCCACTTTCTTTGCAACATTAAAGTACTTAGTGCAAGCTCCGCATTATTACTTTTAACACTCACCTTGCCAAGGGTCATGCAACTCCAAGAGCGCTTCTTTGTTTTAAGCAGACCTCCTGTATTTTTTATTGAACCCACAGTGGGAACCCTCAGCTGACCATTTTTCCCCCAGTGAACATGCATGTATGTGTGTGTGCACATGTGTAGACACGCTTTCATAGAGACGTCCGGTCGTTGGGAGGGTCTGTGTGGTCCACTGAATGTTCAAGTGTCACATGTGATGTGTTTGGTCAAATGACTGAGACAGAAGCATCCTCGTGTGTAATTCCTCACCCTGAATTGCCCATTCAACCCCGGTTACCAAAGGGCATCAAACATATTCCTGTGGGTTCTGAAGCTAAACTTTCTGTTTCTCTCTTCCTCAGTTGGTTGACCTGGAGACAGAGGCAGAGGCCAGATGTCAGTGCTGGCCTGTGGAAGATTCCCACAGGAACTGGTGTGGGTGGGGTGGGGGGGTTAGTCCGTTTATGAGGACTCCCAGGTCTGAATGCTGCAGTCCACGGGGGTGCAAAGAGTTGGACACGACTGAGAGACTGAACAACAACAACTTCCATCCAGAACTGAGAGAAGACAGAGCAACATAGGTGTGAGGTTGTATATGAATGGGAGAGCTTAGCTCCTAAGATTGTGGCGTCTCACAGGGAGTGGGCTTAGCAAAGGCACAGTCATTCAAATTGATGAGTCTATAAGGGGATTCACCTTTAAAAAAAGGAGAGGCTTTGAAAAAGCTAATTGTTTTCATTATTGCTGTTGGCGTTAATTTTTTATTGGAATATAGTTACTTTCAGCTTCCCTGGTGGCTCAGACGGTAAAGAGTCTCCCTGCAGTGCGGGAGACCTGAGTTCGATCCCTGGGTTGCAAAAATCCACTGGAGAAGGAAATGGCAACCCACTCCAGTATTCTTGCCTGGGAAATCCCACGGACGTAGGAGCCGGGTGGGCTGCAGCCTATGGAGTCGCAAAGAGTTGGACACGACTGAGTGACATCACACATAGTTACTTTACAATGTAGTGTTAGTTTGTTCTGTACAACCGAGTGAATCTGCTCTATGTTTGCATATATCCCCTCCCTCTGGGGTCTCCCACCCCACCCCATACCCCTCTAGGTCATCACAGAGCGCCAAGCTGAGCTCCCTGTGCTGTACAGCAGGTTCCCACTATCTATTTCACACACAGCAGTGCCTATATGGCAATCCCAGTACCCCAATTCATCTAATCCCCACATTCCCCCCGACCACGTCCAGACGTCCATTCTCTACATCTGCATCTCTCTTCCTGCCCTGCAAGTAGCTTCATCTGCACCAGTTTTCTAAATTCCACATATATGCATTCATATACATTGTTCTTCTCTTTGTGACTTACTTCACTCCATGTGACAGACTCTAGGTCAGCACTAATTATTAGCAGCATCTTCTCATGGCTGAATTCTGCTATAAATATCTTACTGAGATTATTAGATTTTTGCAGCCAGTTTAGGATTTAGGTACTCTTATTATTCCCATTTTACAGATGGGGCAAATACTCAAACTACAGCACAATTGCACTCATCTTACACACTAGTAAAGTAATACTCAAAATTCTCCAAGCCAGGCTTCAACAGTACATGAACCATGAACTTCCAGATGTTCAAGCTGGATTTAAAAGGCAGAGGAACCAAAGATCAAATTACCAACATCTGCTGGATCATCAAAAAAGCAAGAGAGTTCCAGAAAAACATCTTCATCTGCTTTATTAACTATGCCAAAGCCTTTGACCGTGTGGACCACAACACACTGTGGAAAATTCTTCAAGAGATGGGAATACCAGACCACTTGACCTGCCTCCTGAGAAATTTGTATGCAGGTCAGGAAGGAACAGTTAGAACTGGACATGGAAAAACAGGCTGGTTCCAAATCAGGAAAGGAGTATGTCAAGGCTGTATATTGTCACTTATTTAACTTATATGCAGAGTAATCATGAGAAATGCTGAGCTGGATGAAGCTCAAGCTGGAGTCAAGATTGCCGGGAGAAATATCAATAACCTCAGATATTCAGATGACACCACCCTTATGGCAGAAAGTGAAGAGGAACTAAAAAGCCTCTTGATGAAAGTGAAAGTGGAGAGTGAAAGAGTTGGCTTAAAGTTCAACATTTAGAAAACGAAGATCATGGCATCCGGTCCCATCACTTCATGGCAAATAGATGGGGAAACAATGGAAACAGTGATTGACTATTTTTGGGGGCTCCAAAATCACTGCAAATGGTGACTGCAGCCATGAAATTAAGACACTTGCTCCTTGAAAGAAAAGTTATGACCAACCTAGACAGCATATTAAAAAGCATAGACATTACTTTGCCAACAAATGTCCATCTAGTCAAAGCTATGGTTTTTCCAGTATTCATGTATGGATGTGAGAGTTGGACTCTAAAGAAAGCTGAGTGCCAGAGAATTGATGCTTTTGAACTGTGGTATTGGAGAAGACTCTTGAGAGTCCCTTGGACTGCGAGGAGATCCAACCAGTCTGTCCTAAAATAAATCAGTCCTGAATATTCATTGGAAGGACTGATGCTGAAGCTGAAACTCCAATACTTTGGCCACCTGATGTGAAGAACTGATTCATTGGAAAAGACCCTGGTGCTGAGCAAGATTGAAGGCAAAGGTGAAGGGGATGACAGAGGATGAGATGGTTGGATGGCATCACCGACTCAGTGGACAAGAGTTTGAGTAAACTCGGGGAGTTGGTGATGGACAGGGAAGCCTGGCGTGCTGCAGTCCATGGGGTCGCAAACAGTTGGACACAACTGAGTGACTGAACTGAACTGAGCCACGGGTAGCTGAAAGGACAGGCTGAAGTTTGCAGAAGTAGCATGAAACAGACACCAGTTTCTTGTGATTCCAGCAATCAGCCCTCCTGCCCTTTTCCGTCTTACAGGACTATCAAAGCTGCTTTCTGTATGGTGCTTCATCTCCACTTGCCACTGTGGGTACTGTCAATGGGAAGCACTTCCTCTGTGTCTCCTTTATAAGTGCACGTGATGAGAAGATGCACACTTGTGGGGCATCTCTTGGCTTTTCCACACTGTCCATTGGTGCAACCCACTGCTTTCTTCCTCATTCTACATTGGCAGCTTGTGGCTCCCCCCTGAGCTTTGGAAGTGAAAGCTGAAGTTTCAGCTCAAGGCAGGTGATGAAACCTGGGCAGAATGAATAAAGCAGGGACCCTGGTGTTGGCAGCTGGGACTCAGACTTGGGTTGTATTGAATATCAGCAGGTCCTTATGCCACTGCACGTTTAGCTCTTCTTTGATTTCCTTACGCATTTGAAATTAGGTAGAAATGGGGCAGGGAAAGGGAACTGGGATGTTTTTCTTTCCTATGATGCGAACCAGTTGCCTGCATGTTGTATGGTTTTGACAGGTAGGAAGGTTGTAATAACAGAAAACAGAGTATGATGCCAGGAACAGAAAGCAAAAATATTTTAGAAGAGTCAGATTCTCCTCCAACCACAAAAAACGTACCTATCTTCCCCGATGCCTGCTGCTGCTGCTGCTGCTAAGTCGCTTCAGTTGTGTCCGACTCTGTGCAACCCCATAGACGGCAGCCTACCAGGCTCCCCGTCCCTGGGATTCTCCAGGCAAGAACACTGGAGTGGGTTACCATTTCCCTCTGCAATGCATGAAAGTGAAAAGTGAAAGTGAAGTCGTTCAGTTGCGTCCAACTCTTCGCGACCCATGGACTGCAGCCTACCAGGCTCCTCCGTCCATGGGATTTTCCAGGCAAGAGTACTGGAGTGGGGTGCCATTGCCTTCTCCATCCCCAATGCCTGGGATTACCTAAATCCTCAACTCCTGTGTAGAAAAGCAAACCCTAGATGTTCTAACATTTTCCTGCAAAGCGGTTTGGGAAAATTCAAAGGCAGTGTGGCAGGAAGAAATAGCCAAGTGAGATATATCTGTGGGCTTCCCAGGTGGCACTAGTGGTAAAGAATCCACCTGCCAATGTAGGAGACATAAGAGACCTGGGTTCAATCCCTGGGTCAGAAAGATCCTCTGGAGGAGGACATGGCGTCCACTCCAGTTTTATGATCCCCTGGAGGAGGGCATGGCAACCTATTCCAGTATTCAGCCTGGAGCATCCCATGGACAGAGGAGCCTGGCGGGCTGTGGTTCATGGGGTCTCAGAGAGTCAGACGTGACTGAGCAACTAACACATATGCATATATGTGAAGTGTACTTGGGGGCTTCTAATCTATTGATGATATCTTATTTACTAAACTGGGTATAGGAAGCAAATATTAGTTGTATTATAATACCACTTGTCTCCAATTTAAAAAAAATACTGCTGTGCATCTGAAATATTTTATATAATTTTTTATAAATAAAAATGCATTTCTTCAAATTTACACAATCTTAAGGAATTCGTTGATTATTTTTCTGTATGGAATGATGGAAAAGTTGACAGGATTAATTAAAATAATAGAGATCTGAAAGGAAAAGACAGCTGAGGCTGTTTTGAGAACCCTTCCCTTAGACCCATCTCTAATGAACAGGTAACTCTTAATTAGCTCTAGCGGTTGGGGAAGAATGGTTAACTCTATGCAAGTTCTACTTCATTTGAGTTGCTCTCTTTAGACCTAAAGTTTTTAGGAAAGAATAGATCCTTCCAGGTCCTTGAGGGCTGGTGGGAAAACTCAGGTCTTACCATGACCTCAGAAGGTCATCCTTCTGCTTTCTTCTTGCTTACCATCCAAACCTACCTCTCGTGTGAAGTTTTCACATTCCTTTCACATTCCTCCAAAAATCCTTGTTTCCAAGGATCTTTACACTTTGTACCATCCTAAACCAGAAACTGATAGAGCCAGAGCAAAGCCTGGAGGTCGTACGGCCTGGTTTCGTTCCTTTTATAGGCAAGGAGACTAAGACCTAGAGAGGATGAATGGCTTGTCTTCTGGTTCACGTTTATGTCTCGCACATACTTAGATGAATTTTTTTAAATGTGAGTATGATTTTTAACTTATGGCAAAATTTCAAGAAGTGTGAAAATAGCTTCTATATATATTTCATCTATTTTACCAGTTGTTTTTTTCACCGTTTGATTTATCCTTCCTTCTTTTTCTCTTCTCTCCCTGTCTGTTTAATCTATCTCTCTATCTACTTATCTAGCTGTCATTTCCACTACCATATGTATATTGCATACTTATATTTTAAGGGAGGACTTTTAAACTTTATTTTTGGCTGCACTGGGTCTTCATTGATGTGCTCGGGTTTTCTCTAGTTGCAGCAGGTGGGAACTACTTTCTACTTGCAGTGATCGGGCTTCTCATTGCCATGGCTTCTCTCGGTGCAGAGCACAGGCTCGGTAGTCGTGGTTCTTGGACTTAGTTGCTCTGAAGCATGGGGAATCTTCTTGGACCGGGGATTGAACCTATGTCCCCTGCTTTGACAGGTGGGTTTTTAACCACTGGACCACCAGGCAAGTCCCATACATACTTATTTTTATTCTTAACTTCCTTAGTGTAAGTTACAGGCATGGTGTCCTGTCATCCTTGTCTATTTCGGCCCCTCACTCCTAAGAACATTTTCTTACGTGACCACAATACAATGTCAAAATAAAGAGATTTCACATACTTAATTGTCCTGTTAACTCATCCACAGTTCATTTTCTAAACTCATCAGTTGACCCCAGAATGTTCTTGATAGCAGTTTTTCATGGCCCAGAATTCAGTGTATCATGCATTTCATTTAGGTGTTGTCTCTTTAGTATCTTCCAATCCAGCACAGTAACACAGTCTTGCTCTGCCTTTCATGATCTTGACAAATTTTACGAGTATAGGCCAGTGATTTTGTAAATAACCCTCCACTTGGTTTTCTAGCTGTTTCCTCCTGAATGGAGTCAGGGACCACACTTTGCCCATGGTATCACAGGAGTGCCGGTACCCAGCTTTCCCCAGTGAATCGTATCAAGAAGCACATGATGTTCTTGTATCCCATTGGCAATGTTATCTTTAATCACCTGGTTCAGATGGAGTCTCCCAGATACCCCCTCTGAAAAGTTTTCCATTGTCATTAACAAATAGTTTGGCGGAAAATACTTTTAAACTTTATGAATATCCTGTTTGCTGTCAAATCTTCATTCACTTGTTTTTACCATCCACTGGTAGCTTTTGCCTGAGTCAGTTATGATCATGATGGCTGTCATATGGTGGTTTTTCTAAGCCCATCACACTTACATTTATTAGTTTGCCTTCTCTTTCTTTTCCTTCATGGATTCATTTAATCATTTATATCAGATGTGGAGTCATGAACTCATTTTATTCAGTGGGTTTCAATCTGTTGCTATTTGTTCCAGTGCTAGTGCCACACCCTATTTGGTCGCTTGGAAGCCCTTTTTACCTGGCTCCTGTGTTCTTTTGACACATCCCTTTCATTCTTTGTCGTCAGTTGCTAAGTGATGTCAGATGCTTTGCGACCCCATGAACTGCAGTCCACCAGGCTTCCCTGTCCTTCACTGTCTCCAGGAGTTTGCTCAGACTCATGTCCATTAAGTCAGTGATGCCATCCAACCATCTCATCCTCTTTCGCCCCCTTCTCCCCCTGCCCTCAGACTTTCCCAACCTCAGGGTCTTTTCCAGTGGTTCGGCTCTTTGCATCAGATAGCCAAAGTTTTGGAGCTTCAGCTTCAGCATCAGTCCCTCCAGTGAATATTCAGGGTTAATTTCCTTTCAGTTCAGTTCAGTTTAGTCACTCAGTCGTGTCCGACTCTTTGCGACCCCATGAATCGCAGCACACCAGTTCTCCCTGTCCATCACCAACTCCCAGAGTTCACCCAAAATCATGTGCATCAAGTTGGTGATGCCATAATTTCCTTTAGGATTCAGTAATTTGATCTCCTTGCAGTCCAGCACCACAATTTGAAAGCATCAATTCTTCTTTGCTTAGCCATCTCTATGGTCTAACTCTCACATCCATACATGATGATTGGAAAGCCATAATGAGATCCTTACTTTCTGGTACCACAGGCTGTTCCAGGCTCATCTTGTACCAGCCCTTCCCCAACTGTGGAACCAGGTGTTTCTTTAAGGAACACTGTTTCCTTTTAGTATTGAATGGTATTTAGAAACAAAGTCCTGGGTGCTCATGTTTTTGAGGCCCTTTCAATGCATTATATGGATAGAGTTAGGTAAAAACACACACAGGTGCATGGACATGTATACATGTCTTATCTTTGAAAAGCCATGAACTTATGTGGCATCTCGAATTCTAATATAATATGACACTCCTTTCCATATTCTTACCTACCTTCTCCAACAGTAAGAACCTGGCTCTCATAGTTGTACTTATTTCCTTTATCCTTGAGTACCCAGAAAATCATTTCTGAAATGTTAACCCATGCTACTTTGAAAAATAAACCTACCAACTAGTGTTCAATATTTGTTTACAGTTATTTTATCTTCAGAATAAATGTACATAGTCAAAATGTTCTGTTCTGAAGTTATATGGATTCATTCATTTTTCCTCTCTCAGTGTGCTATATTATTCATTCGAATACAGATAGATCCATTTTTTTTCCTGCTTATACTTCGTTTGAGTACCTTGCCCTTCATCTGTGTAGACTATATTTAATTTTTATTTTTGTGTGTGTTAAACATGACTATTGTTCCAGAACTCAAAACCCTTCATAGGTTATGCTCACAAGGTGTCACTCGTCCATTCCAAAGGCTTCTATTCTATTTCCGCTTAAGTAAGCATTTTCATTGTCTTTTAATTTATTTTTCCTGTGCATTTTCCCTAAAATTAGCGAATGTTTGTCTTTTCCCTGTTTCTCCCTTTATCTTACACAAAGGATGGTATACTGCTTTGTATGCTCTTTTTTTAGTATACAGTACCTCTTTTTTCTTTCTACCATGAACATTTATAGGCAATTAGGCACAAACCTCTTTTTTCCTTCTACCATGAACTCTTCAGTACCTCTTTTATTCTACCATGAATATTTACAGGCAATTAGACACAAACCAGTCATACTGCTGTCTTTTCAGCTCTGTAAAATCTCATCTCCTTGCATTTAAAGCTCTCTATCCAAATTTAGGTCTACCTGATGCACATGTAATGATACTTTCTGGAGGACTGAGCATTTCTTTTACTGGGTCTTCCCTTGTAGCTCAGTCAGTAAAGAATCTGCCTGCAGTGCAAGAGACCTGGGTTCGATCCCTGGGTCGGGAAGATCACTTGCAGAAGGAAATGGCAACCTAATCCAGTGTTTGTGCCTGGAGAATCCCCTGGACAGAGGAGCCTGGCGGGCTACAGTCCATGGGGTCGCAAGATTTGGACACAATTTAGGAACAGAATGTATCAGTGCACTTTGATTTTCTCCTGGACATTATATCCTGCAAATCACTCCTTATCAGTCCATAGAGATAGCTCTCATTGTGTTTGTTTTAAACGGCTGCCTAATACTCCTTTCTTTGAATGACTGTGGATTATTGAACCTATCTCCTATTGTGTGCACATGTAGGCTGTTATCCATATTTTGTAAATGTAAACACTGCTACAATGGATCAGCTTGTCCATCTGCCTGTTTGTTGTTTTGAATCTCGTTGGAGGGTTACTTTCAAAATATATCCCTACAAGTGGGATGAGTAGATGAGAAAAAGGCCAATGAGTGTATGTGTGTGCACATGCGCTCAGTCATGTCTGACTCTTTGCGACTTTGGATTGTAGCGCATCAGGCTCCTATGTCCATGAGACTTTCAAGGCATGAATTTTGGAGTGGGTTAAACTTCCCTCCATAGGGATTATGTTCCATTTGTAATATATAACAATGACTATTTATCCAGAGCATTTCCAGAAGATAGGTTATTTATTTGTTTATTTATTTTGTCTATCCAATAGCATTTATTATTACTAGTATCTTTTGTCAGTCTTATAAACTATGAGGTGACTGAGGAAAGAGATTCTGTTTTCCCAGTCATGTTTGTATCCTCATTTCCCCGGACCATGTCTGGCACAGAATAGATGCTCTGATATCAGTTGGTAGGAGTGTTGGCTGGCTGGTGGGTGTGCTGTTAGCTGGGTTGATGTTTAGTTGGGTGGAGAAAGAACAACGGCATCGGAGGAGGTCTGCCTGTCTGCTTCATCAATATATAGTTTTTTTGGTTATTCTTCTGGGTTCTTTGAGACCAAATACTGTTGTATACATCATTTTAGTTCCATTTGGTCTTTACTCAAAATCTGTTCATTTTCTGAGTATGACAGAAAATCACAGTCAGGACTGTGACCATCACCTTTGAGTCCATATCTGCCATAGTGCTTGGCACTTAGTACATAGTGCTTAGCACTAAGTACTTAGAAAGGACTTAATATTCAATTTGTCAGTTATTCAGTTACATCAGCAAAAGTATCCACTCTAATTTTTTATGGAGAGTGAAGCTGCTTTGTTGGTTATTTTTTTTTTTTTTATTTTAGCACTGGAAATAGGCTTGATTCATATGCTCTGGACAGATATTTATTTGCTCTGAGGTCATTTAAGGAGTATTCTATTGAAATCAGCAGGTATTTTAAGAATGGATGGGCATTGTGTAGTCCTGTAATGATTCACTAGATCATGTGATCAAGGGACAAGCTTTTGCTTTGCAGTCAATGTCTAAGATCCTACTTTGGAGGCCATTTCATGATCAGGCAGCAGAACTGGCTGGAAGAAATTTGTCTGAGAGTTGATGGAAAATGTGCATGTTAAATGGCTCCTGTCTCAAAATAGCTGTTTTAACCATCTCTTTTTATCCTCTCCCCCTAATAAAATGAGAGGTCGTCTGTAGTGGCTCAGTGGTAAAGACCTGTTAGAGCAGGAAGTGGCAACCTACTCCAGTATTCTTGCCTGGAGAATCTCGTGGACAGAGGAACCTGGCAGGCTACAGTCCATGGGGTCCCCTAGAGTTGGACACGACTTAGTGACTGAACAACAAAACAAGAAAATGAAATGAGTAGCAAATTCTTCTCACAGTAACATTATGAAAAGAAAGGAATCCCGATTTGTAAAAAAAATTTTTTTGTTTTCCTTTCTGGGTCTATTATGGGTTTTGGTGTCTTTAGATAAAATGTTCATGATGAAGCTTAGATCAGAAGGCAGGATGTTGTGTCACATAGGTAAGAATGCGGAGAGACATAACTTCCACTGAAAATGCCTTTTCCCAGGTCATTTACATCCTGCCTGAATGTTATTGTGCAGAAGTTCTGTTTTTCCCACCCAACTCCAAGAAACAAGCCGTTGTTATTGCCACTGGTTGATATTGAGTAATCGTGCCTGGGTGGAGTGGGGGAGAAGGCAAGCTGAATTATAAAACGCCTTCCTTTGAAGTCAAATCAATTTTTATTCTTAATCTGTGAGCATGCGATGGGAACAAATAACTTCTGAGTGAAATAAAGATTTCTTAGGCTGTCAAGATTTATCTTATCAGTCTGGAGAGGTGGGATTCCTGTTAGCAACTGGCAGTTTTAATAATCCATTTGCCCGAGGAAGTGTGAAAACAGCCTACAGAACAAAGACTCGCAGCTCTGGGTGTATTGAGTTCCTCTTTGCTCCTTTTTTTTTCATTCTCTACTTGAGACCCTGCCAGGTCCAACTTTCAGATATTTTCAGGCCAATGTGTGTGTGTATACAGGGAGTCTCAGAAGCCATTTGTTTAGGGAGGAGGAGTCTTATGGTGTGATATTATGTTCTGCTGCCAAAACACCAAAAGGAAATAGGGCAAATAGGGTATCTTCTAGGAATGCCTCAGGGGGCCTTCACAGCAAATTCTCCGTGTAAGTCTCCAAAGCTGAAGCCTTTAATTGGTCACTGTTTGGCCACCTTTCCCAGGTTAATTTCTCCTTTAAAAATAGAGCCAAAGTTATGCAATCCGACTACTGAGCATACACCCTGAGAAAACCATAATTCAAAAAGATGTGTCTACCCCAGTGCTCATTCCAGCACTGTTTACAATAGTCAGGACATGGAAGCAACATGAATGTCCACTGACAGATGAATGGATAAAGATGATGTGGCACAAATATACCATGGAATATTACTCAGTCATAAAAAAGGAACACAATCGGGTCATTTGTAGTGATGTGGATGGACCTAGAGTCTGTCATGAAGAGTGAAGTAATTCAGAAAAACACATACTGTATATTAATACATATATATATGGCATCTTAGAAAACTGGTAACAGATGAACCTATTTGCAAGGCAGGAATAGAGACACAATTGTAGAGAACCGACATGTGGACACAGGATGGGGAATGGGGAGGATGGGACTAATTGGAAGGGTAGCATTGATGTGTATAAAGCAGATGGCTACTGGGAAGCTGCTGTGTGGCAAAGAGCTCAGCTTGGCGCTCTATGATGACCTAGAGGGGTGGAAAGGGGAGGTTTAAAAGGGAGAGTGTATATGTATACTTACGGCTGATTCACTTTGCTGCACAGCATAGATGAACACAATGTTGTAAAGCAATTATACCCCATTAAGAAAAGGAAAAACAGTAAAGCCAAAGTAGACAGTTCTGTGAATGAATTGAATAAACCTTTGAGATTAGGGTTAGGGAATGTTTTCTCCCCTAAGGCAAAGCCAAAGGAAGACAGCCTGTGCTATGTCTCTTGTGTCTGTGGGCAGATGATAACCTCTGGGCAGGGAATCAATGACAAGGCCTGTGCAGTTCTGGCTCCCGTAAAAACTCTCTAGGAAAGACCACTGCCCATTCTCTGCCGGTGCTCCTGGGATGTGCAGAATTGCACCATTGCCGTGCAGCCCCTTGGAAGCTGGCCAGCCCAGCCTCCCCATCATCCAGATGGAAACCTGGAGCCTCAAGTCACGGGGTTGTGGGTGAAGCCAAGGTCACTTGGCTCTGATTGGTGGCAGAGCAGGAATGGTACCCCGAGGTTTCCAGCATCTCAACACAAGTGAAGTGAAAGTTGCTCAGTCGTGTCTGACTCTCTGCCACCCCAATTTAGTCCATGGAATTCTCCAGGCCAGAATACTGGAGTGGGTAGCCTTTTCCTTCTCCAGGGGATCTTCCCAACCCAGGGATTGAACCCAGGTCTCCTGCATTGCAGGTAGATACTTTACTAGCTGAGCCACCAGGAAAAGTCCAAGAATACTGGAGTGGGTAGCCTTTCCCTCCTCCAGGGGATCTTCCCAACCCAGGGATCGAACTCAGGTCTCCCACATTGTAGGCGGATTCTTTACCAGCTGAGCCACAAGGGAAGCCCACAAATATTGGAGGGGGTAGCCCATCCCTTTTCCAGCGGATCTTCCCTACCCAGGAATGGAACCAGGGTCTCCTGCATTGCAGGTGGAATCTTTACCAACTGAACTATGAAGGAAGCCCCACACAAGAGGGATCCATTTAAAACAGACTCCTTCCTACCCTTTCTCCCTCCCATCCCCCCAATAAACAGTGAGGAGACACTGCCCCTGAGTGGCCAGGTCCAGGGAGTGGTTACTCTACAGATGCCTTCCTGTGGTTTGGGGGATCAGCAGGGGTTCTGGGCTGAGGATTCCCCTTCCTGCTGCCCGGCCTCCCCCAGTGCCCACCTCCCTGTGTCAATATTGATATGACTCTGTCTCCCTATTTGAGCTCATTGACACTTTCTATGGGGATCCACCCATGACTCCTTTGGGCAAACCAAGCCCCTTCCATCAGGAATTCTCCTCCTATCCTGATCTCTCTTATAGCAATGATTCCTGGTTGCAATTGTACATTGACTTTCGTGATCCTTAGAGCAGTTTCTCTCTCCCACCAGAATCCAAGTTCCCTGAGATCGGTAGCTTTGTTCTTTATATTCTCTGCTGTGTCCATGGCACCTGGCCTGCCGCTTAGAGGGCAGGTGTGTTTGCTTCTTGCTCTGTGTCACTCGGTCATGTTCTGACTCTTTGTGACCCCATGGACGGCAGCCCACTAGGTTCCTCTGTTCATGAGATTTCACAGGCAAAAACACTGGAGTGAGTTGCCATTCCCTTCTCCAGGGGATCGTCCCTACACAGGGATTGAACCTGAGTCTCCTGCATTGGCAGGTGTGTGTGTGTGTGTGTGTGTGTGTGTGTGTGTGTGTGTGTGTTTACCACTAGCACCACCTGGGAAGCCTATTCTAACAACGTACCTGTAAACTGAGTGACTTAACAGGAACTTAGTCTCTCACAGTTCTGGTGGCCACACACTCGGGGAGCTTGAAACTGTAGAACTGTCTTTTCTCACATTTCTGGAGGCCATGCATCTAAAATCAAACTCTTGGTCGAGCCATGTATCCTCCAAAAAGCTCTAAGAGTCCTTCTCTGCCTCTTTTGGACCTCAGCGGTTGTGCGGGATCTCTGGCCTCCCTTGGGCGGTGAATGGCATCACTCCAGTCCACGTCCGCGTCTTCGCGGGGCCTTCCCACCAGTGTCTGTGTGTCTGCTCCTTCCCTCTAAGGATGCCCTTCATCGGATCAGCGTGCACCCTCATTCAGTGTGGCCTCATCTTCACTTGATTTCATTTGTCCAAATCCCATTGCCAGATCAGAGAAGGCAATGGCACCCCACTCCAGTACTCTTGTCTGGAAACTCCCATGGACGGAGGAGCCTGGTGGGCTGCAGTCCATGGGGTCACTAAGAGTTGGACACGACTGAGCGACTTCCCTTTCCCTTTTCACTTTCATACATTGGAGAAGGAAATGGCAACCCACTCCAGTGTTCTTGCCTGGAGAATCCCAGGGATGGGGGAGCCTGGTGGGCTGCTGTCTATGGGATCCCACAGAGTTAGACACGACTGAAGTGACTTAGCAGCAGCAGCAGCATTTCCAGATAAGATCACGTTCTGAGCTTCTGGGATGAGGGTGGGGGGTGAATGTTGAAGGTATCTCCTTCAACTCAGCACGGCAGTGATACACATTTGATGAATAAATGATGGTGTCCTGGTCTCTGGCAAGGCCCGGCCAAGGAGAACTGTGTGGGCACATGTGAGCAGACCCTAGTAGGACATCCACTCCAGTGGAATTTTCAGGGGAGAGGGTCAAGGTCTCTGTTGATGGAAATGAAGCCCCTCCCCAGGAGCACCTCACCCCGTCTTGAAAGGCTCCTAGAGATTGCTTCGCTGTCCCTCTTCCCTCCACAGAGTGTTTTTAATGTGTCTATTTAAATGCAAATTTTGACTTTCTGTCTGTAATCATATAAAATGTTTGGCACTAAAATTTTAATCAGGAATGTAATTTTATATAGAGGCAGTAAATGGAGTGGTAGGCCACATACAGTAGGATGGAGCATCCCAGGCCTGGGTTCCCAGCGCTTGGGAGCCCCGACCTCCCGGCTTCCCCGTCGAGTTGGAAAACCCCCGGCCCAGGTCCTCAGGCTGCTGTGCCAAAGATGTGCCAGGCTTCCAGGCGTTCCCACATCCTGTCCCTAATCCCCCTGCTTGACTGTCCTTTCGTGCAGTGCAAGGCCACCAGGTGCCGTCTTCCTGTGTCCTCCGGTCTCCTCTGGATCCCCACAGACCACAGGTTTTTGCAGCAGGGCTGTACCAGGCTCTAGTCTCCAGTGATAGCTCATTTATCAGGATGCGTCCGGAGGCTCGGCCGCCGGAGCCTGTGTCGTTTGGGGCGGTGGCTGCCGCAGCAGATGTTTCTCATCCCCTCAGCTCCCTGCAGCCTCGAGCTCCATCTGCCCCGGACTCTGGCACAGCTGCCAGCTTGCCGCCTCTGCCCTCGCCTGGTCAACCTCTAAGGGAGCTGGGGCATCAGGCACCTGTGGGGGCTGGGGGCGGGGGGGTCTTTCTGGACGCAGCAGCCATGGTCCTTCTCAACAACTCCCTGTGCAACTTTCTGCATCTTTCTGTTGGCAGGCTTAAAGTCGCCCTGATCAAGGTTGTAGAGAGAGGGTGGACTTGCAATCTGTCACTTTGGTCTTGGGTGTCCCCTGCTTCTCACGGTGAGGGTGTCAGACTGCACACAGCTGTCCCTCAGGTGGGCTTCTGATGATGTGGGAGTGTGGTCAGACTGTCCCATTTCTAACTAGGCTATTCATTCCCTCAGGGCATCAGCAGTGGCTGATCCCTAGTCCTGGATTGCCCTTCCCTGTTGGTTAGCTGGCTCCTCATCCTTGAGAGGAAATGTCCCCACCTCCAGAAAGCTGCCCTTCTGCTCCCTAATTAAACTATACGCCCCTGTATCATGTGTGATCTCAACACCCTCTTTATTTTCCTCATTGCCATTATCCCAAGCTATAATGATCTGATTTGTAAAATCCCTTGAATGGTTCTTTAGAAGTTCACTCCTCCTAGAATGTGCACAAGGGTTCGAGGTGGGGGAGGGGTGCAGAAATGGAGGTAAGGGGACAAGGTTGGCGTCTGTAGCTTTGACCCTATTGAGAGAAGATTGGCCCCAGAAACAGAGAGTAGCAGCTGACAGAGAAATAATTAGATGCACGAGAAAGGACAGGGAGCCTAGTGTGCTGCAGTCCATGGGGTTGCAAAGAGTCAGACGTAACTGAGCGACTGAACTGAACTGAGCACTTTTAACAAGATGGATGAGAAGAGAGGGCGATTGCCCACCAGGACTGCAGACAAGTGAGGACGATGCCCAATTTCCCAAATTGGACCTTTGAGAAGATGGGGGGGTCTCTTTTGCTGAACAGAAAGACTAGACTGGGGAGGGGAAAAGATGCTGAGCTCATTATGGAAATGTTGGGCTTGGGGCTCCTGTAGGAGACCCAGCTGAGGTTTGGATCTAGGGATGTGATTGAGAGTTCATCAGAGAGGCAAGGGGGCTTGAAGTCATGGTGATGGAAGGTGCTCCCTTGGGAGGGAGGCAGAAAGAAAAGATCAAGCATTAGGGTCGCCGTGCATCTCAGCGAACTGGCTGCTCATGCTCTCTGCCTGTTGTCTCAGCACCATTTCCAGTAGCAGCCCTTTCATTCGTCCGTCTGCCCCAGTTTGGAAAGTAAATTATGTGATCGCCCCGCCCAGTGCTGATGGCTGGGGACCTTCGGAGTTTACAGGAGGGCAGAGGAAGAACCACTAAAAATCAGAGTGTGAGCCAAGGGATAGGAGGAAGGCCAGACACTTGTCATATCGTGTAGTGGATACCGAGGGGATAGACTTTACGTGCAGAGATGTGGTCATTCCTGTCAAACAGTTCACTGAGGCAGAGTCATGCAAGGATTTGAATCTGCCATTGACTTGAGCTACAAGAGAAATATGACTGATGTTGTCATGATGGAGACAGGCAGGGGCCAGAGGGTGGTGGGCTTGAGGAGCCAGTGGAAAGCTAGAAAGGAGAGACAGTCGGTCTCTCTAAGGTTTGCTGTGGAAGAAGGGAAAGACTTGAGATGGGGGTGAGATCAAGAGAAGGTCATCAGACGGAGATATTTGAGGGTCTCAGTACTGGGAAAAGCCCGGCAGCAGTCTAAGGGCGACTCCTTCAGGAAGGAGAGTGTTCAGCCGGGGCTCCTAACGGGCAGGGAGCAGGTGTGAGAAGGGATGCCTCCCCACTATAATAGAAGGGAAAAGAAAAAAACATGGGTGTGAGGAAGTCCCTGGTCTTCATAGCAGGTATCTGGAAAGAGTTCCTGTCCCTGGGTGTATGTGATTCCTTCTGCAGTAAGAGGCGTCTGAGAGGCAGGGAGACTGAAGATGTGAACGGAGCAGGCAATGCTTTAAATAGCCTGATAGGAAAATGGGGGCTTCCCTGATGGCTCGAGTGGTAAAGAAGCTGCCTGCCAGTCCTGCAAGAGATGCAGGAGACAAGGGTTTGATCCCTGGGTTGGGATGATTGTGTGGGGAAGCTTGTTGGAAGAAGTGGGATTGGGATAAGAGGACTGATTTCATTAGACAGAGGGGGTGAGATTCTAGAACCATGTTAGGCATAAGGCCTGGAGGGCTTGGCGACCCTTCGAGGAAGCAGGAGAGAGCTGAACCCATTAACCAGGAGGGATGCTGCAAAGGAGATGCAGGTTTGGGGGCTGCAGGGTGTCACGGGGCTTCCCGGGGGCTCAGCGGTAAAGAATCTGCCTGCCAGTGCAGGAGACACAGGTTTGACCCCTGGGTCGGGAAGATCCCCGGAGGAGGAAATGGCAACCTGCTCCCCTATTCTTTCCTGGACAATCCCATGGACAGAGGAATAGTTGTTTTTGTTTAGTCGTTAAATGGCATCTGACTCTTTTGCAACCCCATGGACTGTAGCCTGCCAGGCTCCTCTGTCCATGGGATTGTCCAGGAAGGAATCGGCAGTGGGTTGCCGTGCCCTCCTCCAGGGGATCTTCCAGACCCAGGGAACGAATTCAAATCTCCTGCATTGGCAGGCAGATTATTTACCACTGAGTCACCTCAGAAGCCCTGACTGAGGAGCTTGTCAGAAAAATGGGGGAGGAAGTGCACCATTTGGAGGACTTTCACTGGGTGCCTCTGTGCTCTAAGCCCTGGGAATCCAGGTGTGAATACAGCAGTCACCTTGGCCCTCTCCTCTTCTTGGGAAGGGGTGGTAGTCACATTGCAGGCAGCGCTGGGCATGGAGGGGGCCGGGGACCCTCTGTTCAGAGTGACATGGTCTACGTGGTGCATGGTTTTCTTTATTCTGATTAAGAACATCTCAGTAGCTTTGGTCTAAACCCAGAGGAAATTGACATCTGGTTGGTCTGGAAATGGAAACACAGAAGGGCATATGAGTTGAAGTTCTAGGGGGAAAGTAAATGGTGGTTAACGTTATGGACCATTAAATCGAATCTGGATGCGGAATAAAGTGCACATTTAGACTGTTTCTCTGTTTCTTTTTTCTTTATTCCCTGAGACAAGCATCGCTATGGTGAGTGTCCTTAAACACCTCTCTTTGGGGGCTTAGACATATTTTTCTCTAAAATAGATCTTGCCTGGAAAATCCCATGGACAGAGGAGCCTGGCGGACTACAGTCCATGGGGTTGCAAAGCATTGAACATGACTGAGCGACGAACACTTTCACTTCACTTACAAGATTTACTGATAGGGCCTGAGTGAGGAAGGGATAGGGCCCGTGTCCAGGGGGCCATGATAATGGATGGATTTGATCCTACAGTCTTCCGGGATGAGCCACGTTTCAGCTGCCATGTCTTCAAATTCTTCTGCATTGAACTTAGTAAGTTCCCACTCCTTGGAGATAGAGATCTTCTGGTGGCCAGGGAACTTGAACTTGGCCCTGTGGAGGGGCTCAATCACATGGTCCTTGTTCTGAAGCTCAGTATGGATGGGCGTGATGACCTGGCCACTGTGTCCTGGGGCTTTCCAAAGGCACCCTGTGGATACTGCTGTCTGGAACCTAGACTGGGGACAGTGTGTGGCCAGAGAGGTATGTCCACTGGAAAAGGCTGTCTGCAAGGTCCCGTAGGGCAACCCGAGGCTGCCTTTTGCAGCCTTTGCACCCCAGAGCCCCCACATAGAAAAAAGTTGGCTTTGTTATCTTTAAATTTTAGGATTTAAAATTTAAAGATAAAGAGGATTTTAGTTCAGCCTGGATGGAGTGAAAAGTGAAAGTGTTAGTCGATTGATAGTGTCCGACTCTTGCTACCCCATGGACTGTAGCCCTCCAGGCTCCTCTGTCTATGGAATTCTCCAGGCAAGAATACAGGAGTGGGTAGCCATTTCTTCTCCAGGGGATCTTCCCAACCCAGGAATCGAACCCGGGTCTCCTGCATTGCTGGCAGATTCTTTACCATCTGAGCCATCAGGAAAACCTCTAGCTTGGATGAAGTAGATATCAAACCTGAGTGATGTTATGGCCACAGTTGAACTAAAGCCAAATCTCTTGAACCTGGCGCCCCTCCCCTCTCCCCCTCCCCTGCCGACACTCTGACACAGGGTGCCACGTGGTCAGGGGGACAGAGAGGCACAGTGTGTGTCTTCTTTCTGTCCTGGGGCCATCTGTCCAGGGATGTAGTTTTCTTTCTCCATCTTGTTCCCTTTACTGGGTCAGGACAAGATCGATGCACTGGACATCTTCTAGAAAAACAGCCCAGTAGGCAAGATAGGTGGTTACAACCAAGCATTTTAAACCGACTGTCCAAGTTCAAGAAATTACTCTGGGGGTTTGGCAGGAGGATCTAGTTTGTTCTGGTTGTCGTTGATGTTGCTGTTTTGTTTTTAAGCAGAATGGATCCTCTACTGTGTGGGGGTTTTCAGGGAAAAGACGACTCCTCTGCAGCACATCTACCATTGCTGTCAGTCTCCTCCTGCTCCGAAATGTTTCTGTTTCACCGCCATTCATCTTTCCTGATTGGTTTTGCTTTTCTTCTACTCAGATGTGGCTAAATTTGCTTGTAAAGTTTTGTTTATTCATCGGCACTCAGTTGAAAGGTGCTGGATCATTAATCTAGCTATTCAAGGTTAACCACGCTTTATGCTGAAATTGCCTTTTATGGAACAGATTTCAAGGTTTTGCCAGAGTTGAGTGGTACCTCATTTTTGACATTTCGGCAATGAATCCTGTTTGAAATGTGATTTGAATCCAATCATCATCTTATTTGTGAAGAAAGATAAATATAATATACAAATATTGCAGTCAAATTGCCTTCCTCCCTGCCCCTCTTGCACATACTGAATCAGCTAGCTTTTGCCAGGGTGGCATCAAGCAATGTCATCCCTATTGTAAATTCTGTCTGGCATTTTTCTCCCCTCCCAGAAGGCCTAAATGCATTTCTTTTCTATCTTACATGAGTTGTTCCGGCTTCTCGAGAATGTGCGTTGAGGAAGAAATGGAGCTCGTGTGATGGCTCCTGCTCCTTGTTGCAGAATCTTAAGGATTTTAAGTAAAGGACTGTGCGTGCATGCTAAGTCACTTCAGTCATGTCCAACTCTTCATGACCCCCTGGACCGTAGCCCACCAGGCTCCTCTGTCCGTGGGATTCTCCAGGCAAGAATACTGGAGTGGGTTGCCATTCCCTTCTCCAGGGGATCTTCCCAACCCAGGGATCGAACCTGAGTCTACTGCATCTCCTGCATTGCAGATGGATTCTTTACTGCTGAGCCACTGGGGAAGCCCAGCATAAGGACTGTAGAGGGCACCTAATTCATCTAGTGAGGCAGTCACACAATATTCTTTCTTTAAAGGAACAAAGAAAGAATTTAATCTTCTAGGCCTCTTTGGACACGTGTGAACGAGTTTCTGAGTGCCTCCGCCTCCCAGTGTTCGGATGTGGCATTTTAATTAAAGATTGAGGCAGCAAGCTTGGTTGTTTTTTATGAGCTGGTACCGACTACAGTTCCCACCTCACCCCGTGGAGCTCTCATTCAGCCCTTGTGTCTTGGAGGCTTGCTTTCTATTCAAAGAGTGCCCATCCCTTAGAACTAGCCTACAGGCAGCCACCCTTAATAAATTCACACCGGGGATGGCACCGTTTCTGTAAAAATTACAGCCACATCCAAGTTCCTCTTACTCACCCTCTCTCCTGTGTGCTGTCCATAAATCCTCCCCCTCTGTCCTCTAAGAGCTGCCCTTCCAAAGCTTCTCAAACTCACGTTTATGGTAAGGAGTTAATGGATGGATAATGCTCAACATCATCTCGGTTATGCCCACAGGAAGATGCTAATGGTGTGGATAAGGTCAACCCAGTAGGTCACACCAGTAAAGCTTTCGGAGCCCTAGTTTCTGTGCTTGTATGATGGAGATGATCAGTGGAGTGCCTGGGAGTTAGGGACGTGGCTCTGGGTTCAGATCCTGACTCTGCCACTTAGTAGCTGAGACCATTCTGTTACGTAATCTCTTTTTGCCTCAGTTGTCCCATCTTAAAAATGGGGACAAAGCTGTGTCATAACACTGTTGTGAGAACTCAGTGAATTAATGATCCCCAAACACTTAGCACAGAGGCCAGAACATCACAAGTTCTCAGACAGTTATTAGCCACAAGCCGAAGAAATGATCCCCTTGCTGTAAAATCTCAGATTCTAGTACCTGGTGTCTGAAATGCTAGCTTTGCATAGAGTAAGCCCATGAGACCTTCCTTCAGGATCTCCTCCCACAACTTCCCCTTGGGGATTCCACCTGGGGACCCATTTCTCAACTCCATCTGTCTGGCCTGTTCTCATGATCACATAATGGTGTAGATACAGCACACGCAATGCACAGTAGCTTCATTTGGGCCCGACATTTTGGCAGACAAACCAGTACCCAGAGGGGTGATTCCTACTCTCTCATGTTGGCTTTTCCTTAACCTTTGGGATTATTTCCTACCCTCAGTTCTTATCCAGTTCTTGTGTATTAGCATGGGTGAGTCCAAATCTTTCTCCATTCATTCAGCTGATAATTATTAAATATCTACTTAGTCCCATTGGTGCAGATACAGCACACACGATTCCTGGACTTACACACAGCTTATGACCTAGTGGGAGGAACAGAAGGGCCGCCACAAACAAATGGACAGATAAATAAAGCAATCAGACGAAGTGTCATGTATGGGGAAAAAAAGTCATCACAAAGAGAAACACAAGACCTTTTCTTCTTTTCCTCTGAAGACAGCCTTGGCTTTGCAGTTTTTACCAGTTGCAACTGAGAGAGCTCTAACTGTTGTGGGGTCTCATTAGTACTTTCCAGATCACTACAGGGGACTCTGAGGATGGGAACACCACGGGGGGTGTGGGTGAAGGGTTGCCCGCTTCATTCCTTTCTGTTCCTGGAGGCTCTGGCAGGAAAAAGAAAAGAGTAACTTGAGAACACAGACAAACACACACAGGAACTTGCAAAACCGATGCATGTTGGCGTTCGCATAGACCCGCTGTTACCTCGCATAGTCTTTGCTTGTTGTTTAAAAGACTTTTCAATCATTAACCCACACCCTGTTTTGTTTTGTTTTTTCCTTGACAGTGTTCAAGAAAATAAGATCATTAAATACATCTTCATGAAAGCAGGCACCTGGCTTTTGAAATATTAGATTCCTTCACTCCCATCCCCTCCATGGCTTCATCCCCACAACTTTAAAATGAAGGCCCACTTAGTCCAATTACTCTTAGCTCCAGGCTCCGGTATGAGGGTGGTGTATTCACAAGCACCAATAATTGAATGGGGCTTCCTTGGTGGCTCAGCGGTGAAGATTCTGCCTGTCAGTGTAGGAGACTTGAGTTTGATCCCTGGGTCGGGAAGATCCCCTGGAGAAGGGAATAGCAACCCACTCCAGTATTCTTGCCTGGGAAATCCCATGGGCAGAGGAGCCTGGCAGGTTACCATCCATGAGGTGGCAGACAAGTCAGACATGACTTAGTGATTAAACAGTGGCAAACACAAGATTGAAGGATGGGAGTAGACACATTTTTCTATGAACCCATCTCTGATGGTCACCCTGCTCAGACATTCAGCTCAGGTCGCAGCTGCCAGACAAACGACTGTGGGCCAGAAGGCACAGGGACCCAGAGCATGAGGCTGCCCCCGGGAGAAATCAGCATGTGGACCAGTAAGGCTTGTGATAAAAATTGATGCTGCTTTGGGATCCTGCAATTGTACCTCTTCCGGCGACTCACAGGGACTGAGTCACCATCTCAACATTTCTGGCAGAAATACAGTGATGCTCGGGAAATGAGCCCCAGGAATGATTCGTTACCCATTTGGATGACCAGGCAGGGTGCGTGTTTTGGGCTGAATTGCTTTAGGTCAGGAATTCCATCTTTCCGTCTTCTCATGACTGTGAAGTGAGTGATGTATGGGAACAGTCCAAGCTGAGAACACTGTCTCCTCCATTACCCTTTACGTGGACACTAATCTATTAATTAGAAGGTTTGCCTTAATCACGGGCACTTTATGCCTGAGTCCATTAGCGTTCCTGTTTACGCTTATGTATTAGATGAATTTGCATATCCATAAACCCAAGTCTTTCCACTTAGCTCTTAGAGGTGCCCTTCTAATTATTCCCTGGTTCAGAGGTGGAAAGTCAAAGCCCGCCCCTCCCACCGCAAATTCTGACCTTGAGTGAAGCTGTGGTAATAACATTGACCTGACGGACAGGGCAGAGACCTTGTGTCTTACTTTGAGAAAATCATTTATAAATATATTTGTTGATTTTTGAAAAAAATGTATTGAGTGATTGGCCTATGCCCAGGCACTGGGTTACTTTCTAAAACAAAATAGAGAAGGCTGCCGCCCTCAGGGAATATTTAATTCAGCCGTCCCCAACCTTTTTGGCACCAGTGACCGGTTTTGTGAAAGACAACTTTTCTACCGGCAGTTGAGGGGGGGATGGTTTTCAGATGATTCAAGTGAATTACATTTATTGTGCACTTTATTTCTATTATTATTGTATCAGCTCCACCTCAAATCGTCAGGCTTTAGATCCTGGAGGTTGGGGACCCCTGGTTTAATTTACTGGGTGATTGAAATAAATAAATATGTAAGAAACAGGTGGTTATGATTTAAATTGTGATTTAAAGGAAATAAAAATAAACTATGGATTAACCTCAGTTCATGTGACAGTAAGGGGCTCGATGGGTTTTTAAGCATGGGGGTTAAAAGTAGCTTTTACTAAGAGATAACATTTAAGCTGAAATCCACATGACACAGTCATTCAATTGTGTCCGATTCTTTGTGACCCCATGGACTGTAGCCTGCCAGGCTCCTCTGGCCATGGGATTCTCCAAGCAAGAATACTGGAGTGGGTTGCCATTTCCGTCTCCAGGGGAATCTTCCTGACCCAGGGATCGAACCAGGGTCTCCTGTATTGCAGGCAGATTCTTTACCACTGAGCCACCAGGGAGGCCCAACCATGTAAATATCAAGGCAAGCACTTCAGTCTGAAGGCAGAATTAGCACAAAGGCTGTGGGGTGGGGATGAGCTCACTGGAAGCTTGCTGGAACCAAGAAGGAGCAAGTGTGGTGGGTTTGGCTGGTGGTAGGAGGGCAGCATCAGATGCAGGTGGGGAGGGAAGAGGGCAGCCAGTCCAGGAAGTAGAGTTTCTCAGCCTCAATGCTGCTGGCATTTGGGGCTGGACAGTTCTTGCATGTGGAGCTGTCCTGTGCACTGCAGGACTTATGGAAGGACGTTTGACCTCCGCCCACTAGATACCAGGACCCTACCCTCCTCCAGTTGTGACAACCACAAGTTGTCCCTGGACGTTGTCACAGGTCCTCTCCAGGCTCAGCGAGGTCTCTTTCAGTCAAGAACCACTCAGGTTGGATTTGCAAGCCTCTGAGATGTTTGCATTTGATTTTGGGTTCCATGGAAATTCACTGAACATCTTAAACAGGAGGGTAGCATGATTTGATTTACGATTTTTCTAAGATTGCTCCATCTCTTCTGAATCAAGGGATGGTAGAGGGGCAAAAGCAGAAGAAAAAAAATAATAATCGTGGCCCCAGTGAGAGGTTATGGTGCTGTTATGAGAGGGAATAGCCATGGAAACAAAGTCCCATGGGCAAGTGTGTGGTGGGTGAAGTAGGCAGAACTTATTTATGAACTGGATGGACCCGACCAGCAGGGCGAAGATGAAAGAGAATTCCTAGATACATTTTTAAATAACAAATCCGACACCTCTCTCTTCTTTGAGGTGCTCACACTGGAGTGAGGGAAAACAAATATATACATTGCTCTCATTGCAATGCACTCTAATAAATGTATGTTCAGCATGTGGCAGAGTGGAGGAGAGACTGGATCATTCTTTCAGGGAAAGTCACAGGAGACAGCTCAGAGGCTGAAAAACTTTAGAAGAATGAGTAGGATTTTCTAAGTGGAGAAGGAGCTCAGATTCCTGCTTTATGGAGAGAAGCCACAGAAGCCTTTTTCAATGTTTTATACTTTGGTCAAGGAAAATTATGCCTGGAGTGACTCTGTCCTATGTCTGAGAGGGAAACAGCCTCCAAATTGTTGTCTTTGAAAAGCCTATTTTCTAAATTTGTGGGCCAGAGCAGCCTTTTGCTGGCGAGGCTGTGTTTTAAGATATTTTGCAAGTGTTTTAACTTAAAAGAAGACAGAGTCTTATTTTGTTTCTATTGAATTTCAAAAGAAACATGTGCTGTAAGGAGAGTAGCACAGTATTTCTAGGTAATTGTTTTCTGGATCATAGAGTATCTTAAGTACATCAGAGCTTATAATTTAGTAATAGTAATACGGGGGACTTCCCTGGTGGTCCAGTGGTTAAGAGTACACCTTGCAATGCCTGGGGAAGTGCGTTTGATCCCAGGTCAGAGAACGAAGATCTCACATGCAAAGGAGCAACTAAGCCCAAGTGCCTCAACTAGAGTCCATGTGCTGCAAGGAAAGATCCCGCATGATGCACCTAAGACCCTACACAGCCAAATAAGTAAAATTTACCAAAAAAAAAAAAAAAAAAAAAAAAACAACACAGTAATATGGTTTCACCAAGAAACTGAGAGGTAACCAATTGTAGTTTGTTCATTTGAACCTCAGGAGCAAAAAATTACTGTTTCCATTTGTGTAAATACAAAGCTAGAAAGTTAAAGCTAAATTTTACCATATTCTATGGAAAAGGCAATGGCACCCCACTCTAGTACTCTTGCCTGGAGAATCCCATGGACGGAGGAGCCTGGTGGGCTGCAGTCCATGGGGTCGCTAGGAGTCAGACACGACTGAGCGACTTCACTTTCCCTTTTCACTTTCACGCATTGGAGAAGGAAATGGCAACCCACTCCAGTGTTCTTGCCTGGAGAATCCCAGGGAAGGGGGAGCCTGGTGGGCTGCCGTCTATGGGGTCACACAGAGTTGGACACGACTGAAGTGACTTTGCAGCAGCAGCAGCAGCATGCAGTTTGAGGGGATTTCCCAGGTGGCACTAGTAGTAAAGAACCCTCCTGCCAGTGTAAGAGACATAAGAGACGCTGGTTGAATCCCTGGCTTGGGAAGATCCCCTGGAGTAGGGCATAGCAACCCACTCCAGTATTCTTGCCTGGAGAATCTCATGGACAGGGGAGCCTGGCAGGCTACAGTTGATGGGGTCTCAAAGAGTCGGATATGACTGAAGCGACTTAGCATGCACCCTAGGGTCCTAATGGAATATGATAGACTATGGTGATGTCCCTGTTGCTTCACTCTCTGCATTGTAGAAACATCCCGCAGGAACTCAGAGACTCCTGCCCCTACCCACCTTAATGAGATGCAGACAGCGACTCAGAGTAGATGGCCTTCCATAAATATTTTGGGGCCCTCCAGACTGGGACCTTGAGAAACGAGATGGTATGTTAAATTCCCTCCTTCCTTTGCAGGGATTAAAAAACATCTCTCAAATTGACAAGAAAATTGGATAATAAATTAATCGTTTACAGTTTAGTAAACCATATGCACAATTGAAGTTACACGTGACGGGTGTATTTTTATCTGATGGAACACTAGATGAGGGATAAACCATTAGCCCCACCCTCTTCTGCCATGGAAGAACAATGGACTGAAGTCTTTCATAATTGCTTGTTTCAAGATGCTCACTAAATCAGGCGTGCGGTCCTGTCTTTTGTCTTGAAGGGATGTTGATCAGTGGACCAGGACAAAACCAAGCAGGGCCACTGGAGTTGGTTGAGCGCTCTGTCTCTTTTGTATATTCTTTGAAATGTGTGTTTGAGAACTTTTAGCAATAGATATAGTTTGCAGCCAAAAGCTGTTTGCTTTTTTTCTGGTCGAGTTGGTCTGAGTTTAACCTACCATACATAGTTACAGAAAATGTCACATTATTTTATTTTCCTAAATAAAAGGTTCTGAGGATCCAATCCCCAGAGTTTTGAAAAATTCAATCATAGCTGTTTATGGGTGTGGGGATGGAATCTATGACTGTCCACCTATTATATGGACATTCATTGTGGAGTTTATGAAAGCTTGCAGTATAAGGAAGATCTAGTTATCTATGGGACCTCGTGGGTGTTATTGGGAGGCTTATAATTAAACTTGCCCAGTTCATTTAAAAAGGAACTGCTCTGCTAATTCTGTGCCGACCTGGAACAAGAGACCTTTGCTGATGCTTGGGTACTCACCTCCATGTATCCAAACCCTTGGTGGTGGTGGTGTTAGGTAGCCAAGTCGTGTCTGACTCTTTGTGACCCCAAGGACTGCAGCATGCCAGGCTCCTCTGTCCTCCACTATCTTCAGGAGTTTGCTCAAATTCATGCCCATTGAGTCTGTGATGCTATCCAACCATCTCATCCCCTGCCACCCCTTCTTTTGCCTTCAATCTTTCCCAGCATCAGGGTCATTTCAAATGAATTGGCTCTTTGGATTGGGTGGCCAGAGTATTGGAGCTTCAGCTTCAGCATCAGTCCTTCCAGTGAATATTTGAGGTTGATTGCCTTGAGGATTGATTGATTTGATCTCCTTGCAGTTCAAGGGGCTCTCCAGTGTCTTCTCCAGCACCGCAGTTCCAAATACTTGAGGACCCACCAAAAGCCCCACACCCTTCCCAGTTCCCTTTTGGGAATCTCCCCTTTCTCAGAATCACTGCTTCTGCCAAGCTCCCACTACTCGTTTCTTTCCAACTTTTCCTGCTTCACCATCCCACCTGGTCTCTGCTCACTGTTTCTTTGGACACACAGTACTGTGTTCTTTCCTGGGTTTTGGTTTGGGAGAGGGGACTGACTGTGTTTTTACCAACCTCATCATGTTATGCCAGTGGTCTAAATGTTTCATCAGCAAGGTGACCAGTTGACTGCTTGTCTTAACTGCAGCACTGTTGAGAGGAAAAGGAGGTTTGTTTTCCTCACTATGCCAGAAAGCTGGTTTATGGGCCTGGTAACTGTCCCAGGCAAGCTGCAAATTGTGATCACCTCACACTGGGAAGGAAGAAACAGAAGAGGAGGGATAGCCTGCAATGTTTCCATCAAGAATCTTGAGGAAGGACTTCATTTTGGAAACTGTTTATAAGAGGATATTCCATGTCACTCCCTATTAGCAATAGGTATAGTAACATCGTGAGATGCAGGCAGGCATGGCGAGGCATGTCAGGAACTCTCAACATTACACTTTTTTTCACCTTCTTGTGTTTCCATCCCCAACCTTGAAAATATGGGATTCTGAGTTCAAATCGGGCTCAGATTCTGACTCTATTTGACCTTGAGCAATCTGCTAAATTTCATAGTGTTTGCTCATCTGAAAACAAAAGGGATAATGCTGATGCAATCATAGAGTGAAGATTAATTAGTTTCTGAAGTGCTGAGATCAACAGATAAAGGCTTTGAGTGGAAACTATTTTGTGTGTGTTTTTTTAAGAGGAATTTATTGATGTGGGTGAATAAAAGAGAACTTACTGAACTGAACTACAGGCACTCGTCTGTGGTTGAGAGTGGGGGAAGAAATAATATTGCTTCTCTCAAAGAACCCCAAATTCTCCCCCCCTCAAATAGCAATGGGGAAAGTTGTTTCTTTGTGATTCTGAAAGGCTGAGAAATTATGCAAAGTAAAAGAGCAAGAAGAACAGGAGAATAGATGCTGTTAAGACATTTTGAAGTAACTTTCCAGGATAAACAACTAGGTACCAGAAAATAAAACATTCTCTGCCAGTCCTCTGGGATTAGGTCGTTAGCCAAATGCCTGTAAACCAAAATGGCTCAGCCAGGATCCCCTAAAGAGGCCTAATGGCCCACATGTCATTAGCAGGAAGATCAGGTTAGGTGAGAAACTATCCATTTAATAGTCCTAAAACTGGTTATCATTCCAAGATTACTACCACTTAGATTACCTGTGTTCCTGTTTAAAACCAGCTTCACTCTTGCTACATTGGGTCTTTTCTCAAAGAAATATGATTGCTACTGATGCAGAGATAGAAAATTGAATCTCAGAGAAATTAAATGACCAGTCAATAGCCGTTTGGTTGGGTTAAGTGGTACAGGCAATATTTTGGCAGAGGGCTTCTGATCTGAGAGATACTGATCATTCTACAGGAAAGTCTCCTAAGTGATATCCAGACAACATATAGAGATGAATGATTTCCGAAAGATCACAGAAGAATTGGAATGAAGACAAGATATTATTTTTGTCAAAGGAAATAAAATATATGAGTATTAAACTAATGCACTTTTATCATGGAAATGATGGGACATTCCAACAGAGTAGAATTTAAAAATTCAAACTTCCCCAATGTCAAATATAAACTCTGAGTTATACTTCTTCTTTGTCTTTTATCCCTGCATTTTATAATATAGTCATGTTATTCCTTTTAAAATACAGCATTAATAACTCCATAACTTTCTGCCTTGTTGCCTTTGCATGGTTATCTTGGTCTTCCCCTTACATTTTAGAGATTTAGTGTCCTGTATAAATAAAATTAAAAAATAAAAAGTACTAGAGGTGAAAAGAAATAGAAAAATATAACCCATGATCATGAGAAAATAGTAGTTAATACCTACATAACCGTGATGTTGGAATGAACAGATAAGGACTTTAAAATAGGTGTTGTAACCTTGAGTAGGAATTTAAAGAAATGCAGTCATACAAAAATGAAATTTTTAGAATTAAAAATAAATTTTTCGAAATAAAAGCTTTGCTGGTTGGGTTTAGTAGCAAAATGGAGGCAGTAGCACAATAGTTTGGTGAACATAATAAAGATTACTATAAAATATTCAGTCCAGGGAACAGAAATATGATTAAATTATTAACAGACCAGTGGCCTGTGGAACAGTATCTAGTGGTATAGCCTATAGGTAATTAGAGTCCCAGAAAGAAGAAGGACAAATGATGTGTAAAATAGTTGAAATTTCCCCAAATTTGGTGAAATAATTCAAAGTTAAATGCAAGAAGCTCAGGAAATCTCAAGCAGTGCAAATATGAAGAAAACCACGGCTAGTATTATTTCAGCATCCATATCATGGTAATGGTGATGAAGGCAAAAGATTTTTAAAAATCTTGAAAGCAGTCATGAAGTATAAGAAGCATAACAATGCTAATAATGGTCAACTTCTCATCAGAAACACTCGAGGCAAGAAGAAAATAGGATGAAACTTTAAATAATTAAGTAAGAAATAAATCTGCTGACCTGGAATTCTAAATTCATAAAGGGCATCCTTCATGGAAGATGATATAAAGGCAGTTGGTTTTTTTTTTGTTTTTTTTGTTTTTTCATAAAACCAGAGGCTTCATCAACATGAGACCTGCACTATAGGAAATCAGGCTGAAAAGAAATGACCCCAAATAAACTTATATTTAATGACAAGAATGAAGAGCACTGAACATGATATGTATGTGGATAAGTATAAAAGGCCATAGTATTTCTTTTGTGATTTTTGAAAATACATGTAACTGTTTAAAGGAGAATGATATCACTGTTTTTTTTTTTGGTGGGGGGAGGTAGTTATGACATCAGATCAGATTAGATCAGTCTCTCAGTCATGTCCGACTCTCTGCCTTATGACATACATAGACACAAAGGATGAACAGGTTAAATCTACATTGTTGAAATCTTCTTACACTTTACAAGAAGTAGTGTAGTTTTAATGCTAAGTAGACTATGCTGTGTTAGGATATATATTTAATTTCCAGAGCAACTACTAATATAATAAAAAGGTATTAGTTTTCTCTTCGAAGAGAAACGAAAATGGAGTAATATAAATTTTAGTTAACCCCAAAGAAAATTGAAAAGGAGAAATAAAGAAACAACGACAAAGCAACAACAGCAAAAATAAAGGACAAATAGAAACAAAAAGCAAATATAAAACTAAGTTCAACTATACCAATGCTGCTGCTGCTGCTAAGTTGCTTCGGTCGTGTCTGACTATGCCAATACCTATACTAAATATAAATGGACTAAAGATTCAAATTAAAAAAAGAGTCTTCTCTGTTTTTTTTTTAAGAGACAACTATATGCTATGTACAAAAAGCCCACTTTAAATACAAAACACTGAAACACATGAAATAAAGGAACAGAAAAAAAACCATAGACTGTAAACATAGCAAGCACAGAAACAGCTATATAAATGGCTTTCATACCCAGCAACTGGAGAATATACACATTTTTCAAGTGGACATGAAATATTCTCCCAAGATCTTAATCAGTTTCAACTTTGAAAAATTATTGGGTGTATTTTCTGACAATAATGAGTTCAATTAGGAGTTAGCAATAATAATATATCTAGAAAAGTCCTCAATTTTTGGAAATTGCATAACACACCTCGAAATGAGTCTTGGATTAAAGAAGATATCATAGGGGAAATTTTATTTTGAATTGAATGACAGTGATAGACAAGATGCCAAAATTAAGGTTGTGTATGTGTGGGTATATACATACACACCACATCTTCTTTATATCTATTCACCCCTTGATGAATGGACGTGTAGGTTGCTTCTCTTTCTTGGCTATTGGAAATAATGCTGCCATGAGCATAAAGAAAAGAAAGAAAGAAAGTGAAGTCACTCAGTTGTGTCTGACTCTTTGCAACCCCTTGAACTCTAGCCTACAAGGTTCCTCCATCCACAGGGGTGCATATATCTTTTTGAATTAGTGTTTTCTTATTCTTTGACTAAATGCTCAGAATTGGAGCAGCAGTGGGGTCATATATTCATTCTAATCTTAATCTTTTGAGGAACCTCCTGTTTCCAAAGTGGCTAAACCAATTTATAGTTCCACCAACAGTGAATACAGATTTCCTTTATTCCACATTATTTCCAACACTTGTATTCCTTGTCTTTTCAGTAACAGCTATTTTAACAGGTGTGAGGTGATATCTAGTTCTGTTTTTAATTTGCATTTCCCTGATAATTAGTGATGCTGAACATCTTTTCATGTTCCTGTTGGCCATATGTAGGTTTTTCTCTGGAAAAATATCTATTCAGATTCTCTACCCATTTTAAAAATTGGATTGTTTGTTTGTTGTTGAGGTGTATTTTTTCTTTATTTTGAATATTAATTTCTTCATCAAGGGTGATGCTACTGTTCCTACTTTACTGATAAAAAGAAAAAATACTCAAAGAGGTGAGGAGCCCACAGAATCAGAGCCAGGTTATCCAACTCTGTAAACATGTGACCCTGGCCGCATCCACTATGTCTCTGCCTGGTGGGGCAAGGAGGAAAATGGGAGGGGTGAGGTGGCATGGAAGAAGACAACAGAAAAAAACACGTGCTTCTGGTTTCCCTCCTGAAGAAAGGCCGTCCACCCATTAATTCCACAAGTGCCCATTTATACCGCATCCACAGTGAATCTGGGATTTAGAAAGAAATCTGACCTTCATCCCCAACCACTGGTCACTGGGGCAGAATGAGCTTAAGGAGGCTTCCTAGGAGGGAAACCAAGGTTGATGAGCGATATCTCCTCCTTTTGTATCTCACAGGGAGAAAATGAAATGAGCATGGATATGTAGGTTAATTCTTTTCCAAGCCAAACAAAAACCAACAGATTTGTTCTCCTTTAACTTTTCTTTATTTTTTTTAAAGGAATTTCATTGGAATTCAGTCCATGTCTACTGAAGGATGGTTGAAATATTAAATATAGTCTTTTTCTCCAAATAGCACCCAAAGAAAAGCTAAGTAATGCTTACTGCCTGGTGGTTTCCGGTGTGTGTCCTTGATCTGTGCGTTTATACGGGGTTGCTGTCCTCTGCCGCCTCCTTCCACTGTCTGTACAATACTTACATAGACACACACACCCCTTAATTCTGCATAGATTCCATGCATTTGAATAACGTGGTTTGAATAACATGTTAGCTTGAAATCATTTGCAGATATCTATGTATTTTCAGTATTGAATATTATTGCTTCTTTCTTTGTTGGGTTTCTGCTTTCCACTCCAATTGTAGCCAGTTCTTTTTGCATATCCATTCTAGAACCTAAAGTACATGTGAGAAGAATGTAGCTGTAGCCAGGTATAATTGTGATTGAAGCAGTGAGCTGAAATACAAAGGCTAATCAAAGCTTCAGGAGACATGCTTTGTGTGCTTTAATACACGGCATTTTAAAATGTTCCACCTTTGCCTTCTCAATTTCTGTTTATTTGCTTGCTTGTTGATTTATTTATTTAATTTATGGGTCAGAGGTTCAGGTGTTAAAAGCCGAGAGCTGGGGTACTGAAAGGGACTGAGAGCAGGAAATTGTTTTCTTAAAATTATTTTTTATTAGCATAGCATTGCTTTACAGTGTTATGTTAAAGTTTCAGTGTTAAGTTCAGTGTTAAGTTTCCAGCGTATAGCTAAATGAATCAGCTGTATATACACATATATCTACTCCCTTTTAACAGAGATCTTATACTCTAGTTGCTGGCTGCTGTTGTTCAGTTGCTCAGTCCTGTCCAACCCTTTGCAACTCCATGGACTTAGCCTGCCAAGCTCCTCTGTCCATGGAATTCTCCAGACAGGAATACTGGAGTGGGTAGCTATTTCCTTCTCCAGGGGATCTTTCCCACCCAGGGATCAAACCTGCATCTCCTGCATCAGCAGGCGGATTCTTTACCGTCTGAGCCACCAGGGAAGCCCCAGGACCCCACATGACTCAAGGCCAAAAAAAAAAAAAAGAAATGTAAACAGAAACAATATGATAACAAATTCAATAAAGACTTTTAAAATGGTTCACATCAAACATTGTTTTCAAAAAATTAAAGGAAATAAAAAAAGGCTTGGTAAAGGAAGTGACCAGGTGGATTACCTACTCAGCAACATTTCAGAACAGAATGGGTTATTGGCATGTGATACTTCTCCTTCCCCATTTTTTAGGGTGACCGTGGCCCTCGTTTACTGGGTAGTGAAGAGTTTTCAGAGATATGGGGTCTTCGGTGATAAAACTGAAAGAGGGCTCAAGAAACTGGGGTGATTGGTCACTGTAGCCTTTTCGCAGCTTCTTTCCTGAGCTGGACTTCTTAGCTGTGCTAAGAGTTTCACACTGCCTCAGAGAAGAGCAAATTTCACCAGAAACTGAGGGCAACTTGAAGGGTGATTGTCGGAAGACAGCTCTCAGAACACCTAATCCTTAGATTATTCCTTCTTTGAAAGGAAGAAGCCTGGCCATCTTAGGTTGGGAGAATTAAGAACTGGCAAAGGGTCCTGTGGGTAGAGGAGCCTGGTGGGCTACAGCCCTTGGGGTCACAAAGAGTTGGACACGACTCAGTGACTCAACAAGGGGGGAACCCCCACCCCCAAGTAACTTTCTTTATTCCTACTCTCTTTATATAACCTCATGTGAATTCTATGGCAAGAGTGCTGAGACCAGGCATAATTGAACTGCTAAATATTTATGCTTGCATAACAGAGTGATTAAAAGGCTTTGGGTGAGTCTGGTATTCCTATTTCACTATAAAACTTGTTTTAAATCTTGCAATCTGCTTGATAACACAAACATATTTATCATGTTTATAAATGCTATTAAGACTCCTCTGATGTATCTGCTATCCAATCACACAAGAGCAAATGGCTGGGTTTTCATTGCGTTTTGAAGGTATTTTGAGGCTGAGCCATGAATCCTTTGGAGAATTGGACTCGGAGAATCAGTAAGCTGCAGAAGTAGATCGACTCTCAGATCTCAGTAGCTTCATATGACAGAGTTGTTTATTATGTCCAGTGCAGGTCAGGAAGTGTTTGCAATCCCATGGACTATAGCCCACCAGTCTCCTCTGTCCATGGGGTTTTCCTGGAAAGAATACTGGAGTGGGTTGCCCTACCCTTCTCCAGGGGATCTTCCTGACCCAGAAATCGAACCCATTTCTCTTGCATTGGAAAGTGTATTCTTTACCAACTGAGCCACCTGGGAAGCCTGGGTTGGGAAGGGCTGTCCTACAAATAGTGCCTCAGAGATTCATGCTCCTCTCTTGTAGCTGTGTCATCTGGGATGCACGACTTCCTTTGTGCTTCAGTTACAAGTGAAGCTTACTGGTCAGGACTTGTAACATGGCCCCACCCAACACAGGAGATCTGGAGTTCAAATTTCCTGTGACCAGAAAGGAAAGGAAAACCAGATATTGATGTGGGTCGTGGTAGCTAAGAGCCTTCCCCCGGTGGCTCAGCAGTAAGGAACCCACCTGACAATGCAGGAGATACAGGTTTGATCCCTGGGTTGGGAAGATCCCCTGGAGGAGGAGATGGCAACCCACCCAAGCATTCTTTCATGGGAAATCCCATGGACAGAGGAGCCAGGTGGACTACGGTTCATGGAATCACAAAGAGTCAGATACGACTTTGCGTCTAAACACCAACAAGTGGTATCTAACACTAGAATCAAATTAGAGTGGACCCTCTGAAAGGCTTCCCTGTGGTGGCTCAGCTGGTAAAGAATCTGCCTGCAATGCAGGAGATTGGGTTCAATCCCTGGGTTGGGAAGATGCCCTGGATGAGGGAACTCCACTCCAGTATTCTGGCCTGGAGAATTCCATAGATTGTATAATCCATGGGGTCACAACTGAGCGACTTTCACTTCTTTCCACTCTAAAAGGCAAGCTATCGTGCCGCAGAAGAGCAAGTCATTGACCTGGGGTCTGGCCCTTTTGCCAGAACTACTGTTACAGTTGCTCCAGTAATTCTCGTAGTAATAGGGATTTATTTAATAATGATCCATGAGCCTCATATATCAGGGAGGCCAGCTGCCTTTATTATAAAGTGTCATTGTTTAACCACTTTCTACAGACTAAAATTGAATGTGCACAAGAATGATGCACCATATGTGCCCAAGGTTAGCTACACCTTGGATGCACAAATTCTGTGTGTAGGAGAGTGAACAGCCAGGCGAACCAAGGATTCAGCATTATCTGGAGAGACTGCTCCCTCGGGGTGACAGCTGATGCTTCTTGCGTGTCGTGTAGAAGACACAGAGCTCAGCAATGGATGCCTCTTCGACTTTTCCTAAGGTGGTGACACGGACCGTGTATTTTGCAGGATGGCATCATGCAATCTCAAGCTTGTGAGAATGATCAGTTGTGCAGTAGAATGGTCAGTTCTCATAGCATTTCTCTCACTGTCTCAGATTCTCTTTCCTGAGGCAACAACCATGAATTTCATGCAACCTTTCATGTCCTAGGGATTCAAAGTCTTTCACCGCCATTGCTCCTTCATGTAATTCAACTGTAGTGGCCTCTCCCTGCACAGAAGATGAAGCATGTTCAGAAGCTGTGTATGCAGCATTGCACTCTGCCAAAAGAAACATAAAATTTAGACAAACATGGAAGTTGTTAATGCTGTGATGTTATTTGCTTAACAGCAAAATGGATAAAGCATAATTCTTGCCTGTGGAAGGGAAATATATAATACTTATAGGGTTATTTGAAGGTCAGTTCCTTCTCTTTTCTCCATTTGCTGAACTATTTCTGGAAATTCAGTTTTTGGTTTTTCCTTTTAAAGCACATTATTGATACTTGGCACCTCCACGGTAATAGAATTTTGAAGAGCTCATCCTGTCCCCATCCTAAGCCAAGTCGTGGATGGGTCAGAAAATGATGCTGTAGATTGACAATTCTGAACATACATCCTTCTGGGAGTGCATTATTGGAAAGGGTGTTTGAAAGGCTACGTTTCTCTGTGAGGTCAGGAACAATTTGGGGCAGAAAAACTTGAATGGGCCGATTGATGTTAGAAGTGAAGGATATAACTGACTTGAAATTAACTGTTTTGTGTTTATCCAGTGGCTAATCCACCTACTGTCCATGTGACTGTGGGCAGAACAGAAGCTCTGCTTCTCATCATTGAATTGGGTGCTAGAATGCCTGTTCAGATTGTGGGCATTGGTGGACTGCTGAGGTCCAAATAAAGTAACCTGCTTTGAGAGTGGTTAGGGAAATGATGAGTGGTCCACAAATACGTGGTGTTATGATGGGGTATCACTGATAGGGAATGGTTATGATCAATACATAAGCAAAGTGGCCAGGAGCTATCCATTTACTCAGCAACTAGTACCCATATATCTGTCTGTGTGTCTATACATCTGTGTCTAGCAGAATGTCTCTATATTCTATGTCTGTCTCTATACCTTTATTTCTGTATCTATATGTTCATCTGTGTCCATAGCTATACTGTTATATATCTGTGCCTTTGTTGCATTCAACTCTTTGCAACCCCATGGACTGCAGCCTGCCAAGCTCTTCTGTCCATGGTATTTCCCAGGCAAGGATACAGGAGTGGGTTGCCATTTCCTATTCCATGGGATCTTCCCAACCCAGGAATCCAACCCAAATCTCTTGCATCTCCTGCATTGGTAGGCAGATTTTTTTTTTTTTAATCACTGCCCCACCCTGGGAAGCCCTCTATTTAAATGTCCATATCTAATCCAAGTCTCTATATCTCTATGGTGATATGTTTATATCTATACCTATACTTTGGAGAAGGAAATGACAACCCACTGCAATATTCTTTGCTGGGGAATTCCATGGACAGAGGAGCCTGGAGGGCTACAATCCATGGGGTCACAAGAGTCAGACACGACTTAAGAGACTAAACCATGCTTGCAAATTTATCTTTATGTATATTTATGAAGCTTCAATACTTTGGCCACCTGATGTGAAAAGCCAACTCATTGGAAAAGACCTGATGCTGGGGAAGATTGAAGGCAGGAGGAGAAGGGGATGACAGAGGATGAGATGGTTGGATGGCATCACTGACTAGATGGACATGAATTTGAGCAAACTTCTAGAGACAGTGAAGGACTTCTAGAGGAGTCTGGCATGCTGCAGTCCATGGGGTTTTAAAGAGTTGGACACGACTGAGTGACAGAACAACAGCAACAAAGCCCACCCTACAGAGAAGGAGAGAGAGAGAGGACGAGCAAGCAAGAGCTGGGGAGACAGCATTGTGTCCCCTCCCAAGAACTGGGGGAACAGCTGGAAATGAACCATCACGGATTTGACTTACAGCTCTCAGGAGGGACTTGCATTAAACAAATATATCTTGAATGAATTAAAAGGGTCATGAAGGAAAAGTACCAGATTAAAGTAAGAATTTCATCCCAGTAGGACCCATCCGTGTGTGTGTGGGTGCATACAGGAAATAAAATAAGTCAGAGATCCTCACACCATGTAGGTGGTCCATATATATATAGACACCAGCTTTTGGGAATACATCCCTGAAAAGAGAAACACTTCGTTCTAGAGAGTGCCATCCATGAACCCAGAATGGATATGTCTTAAGTAATAAGAAGGGTACTTTTAGTTATGTAGTGGGCTGTATCTGACTTACTCTGTGTTCAATATCCTGGATCTAGGTGTTATTATTTTCTATAATTTATTTATGTATGCATTTATTTGTTTGTGGCTGCACTGGGTCTTCGTTCCTGCCTGTGGGCTTCCTCTAGTTATGGTGCGCGGGCTTCCCGTTGCAGTGGCTTCTCTTGTTGCAGAGCACAGGCTCTAGGTGCATGGACTTCAGTAACAGTTGTGTCACTGGAGCTCGGTACTTTCAGCCCCCAGGCTCTAGAGCATTGGCTCAGCAGTTGTGGTGCTGGAGTACGTTTTTAAGGCACTGGATTTCCCATCAAGATAAGCTCTAGGTTTTAATTCAGCAGGTGCTCCTAGGTCATCTTTTCCCAGACCAGGCTCTTTTCTCTCTCATCATGTTATGGCAGGCAGATCCTTTCACCACTCATAGGTTTTGAAATGGAAGGAATATAGGGTCTGCACCTGAGAGTTTCCATGTGTTGTATACCATGCTTGGACCGCAAAGCCAGTTTCTCTTTCTCGGATATCTGTCTCGGATATTTACAAGCCCACCCTTCGTGGAAGCTGTAGCAAGTTCCCACCACAAAAGGATGAGGTGCTGGAGAGACTGAATTCACAGCTAAGAGACAGGGGCACCTAGGAAATGACCTTGCTTTGTGTTTGCATTTTAACTGGTTTCACCCCAAACGTAACCCATCATCCCCTCATTCTCTGTCCTCACACCCTGTATCTTTCCTTTGTCACTCTTGTCACAGTTAATCATTGTGTACATATTTATGTTACTGTTTTCTTTTGGTGTGTTCCTACTCCACTCTCTGCAGGTGCCCTGAAGATAGGGACCATTTCTGTTTTATTCACTGATGTACATCACTGCCAGGCACATGTTTGGTACTCCATAAGTATCCATGGTTTGAATACATGAATGAATTCATGGGTATCTCGTCATGCGTTACTTTCAATATTACTCGTTGTTCAGTCGCTAAGTCATGTCCAACTCTCTGCGACCCCATGGACTGCAGCACACCAGGCTCTTCTGTCCTTCACCATCTCCTGGAGTTTGCTCAAATTCATATCCATTGAGTCAGTGATGCCATCCAGCCCTCTTATCCTCTGCTGCTCCCTTCTCCTCCTGCCCTCAATCTTTCCCAGCATCAGGGTCTTTTCCAATGAGTTGGCTCTTTGAAGCAAGTAGCCAAAGTATTTGAGCTTCAGCTTCAGAAGCAGTCCTTCCAGTGAATACTCAGGGTTGATTTCCTTGAGGATTGGCTCATTTGATCTCCTTGCTGTCCAAGGGACTCTCAAGAGTCATCTGCAGCATCACACTTTGAAAGCAAAAATTCTTCCATGCTCAGCCTTCTTTATGGTCCAATTCTCACCTCTGTGCATGACTACTGGGAAAACCATAGCTTTGACTATATTAATGCTTTATAACAAAGATAGATTTTAGCAGACATGTAGAAACTAGAAAACCAGAAATTGATTTTCTACTTAGAAGTTAAGATGCATATAAATGCTATTTAAAAGTGTTTCTATAATTGTGCACTTTCAGTATATATGTTTTACCTTAATAAAAACTTGCTTTAAGCTAAGACACACAACTTAAAATATCTGCAAAATGTCAAAAATTATAAAGGGAATAATTTGAATGAACAAAATAACTTGGTCCCCAAAAGATTGCTTAAGAGGAGAGAGTCTGTGATTTTAACTAGAATTCATCCAGCTACAAACCACTGTCTTAAGCCAGCAAGAAATTTATATCCTTTCAAAGACAAGGGGAAGTCAAAATCCACCAGTGACCCTTCCCTTCCCAGAGCTGTTTGGTACATAGCTCAGTTTCTGGAGATCTGAGATAATCATTTTGTCCTTGAGAGTCTCGTGGCTGTGCTCTTGGAGAGTCTGGGTTTAAAATCCTAGGATTTGATCCTGCTCAGAAAAACAAGGTGTGAGCACCTGTGAAGCATCTGAAATCAGCCATTGCCAGAGGCTGGCTGCTGTCCCTCCTTCCCGGTCTGCTGTGCCCTCTGTAAGGTGAGGACAGAGTACAAGCCCTGCTTCTGGGAATCTGCCTTTGTTTCACATTCCTGGGGTTGGTTTTGGGATCACCAAATTGACAACTTCCTTTTTTCTTTAGTGCAGTTTAGATTTTTAAGCATCATACGTCTGTGTGTGTCTGTTGGCACGTATAGATGTGCTCTTGCAGGTACAACAAAATAAATCATCCAAAGCCAGCCCTCCCTGTGCTGTGTGCCAATGACATTTTGACCCCAGGTTTTATCTCTTTGAGGCCCTTGTGTAAGGACTGCCATTCACACCAAAGCAGGTGGAAGGACAAGGATGCTGTGGGAGGTCTGTTGGACCTTGTGTGTCTATTCAAATGGAATTTGCATTACCTTCTAGTGCCTTTTGTTGGGCTTCCCAGGTGGCACTAATGGTAAAGAACCCGCCTGCCAATGCAGGAGACATAAGAGGGAGACATGGGTTCAATCCCTAGGTCAGGAAACTCCCCTGGAGGAGGGCATGGCAACCCACTCCAATAATCTTACCTGGAGAATCCCATGGACATAGCAGCCTCACGGGCTACAGTCCACAGAGTCACAGAGTCGGACATGACTGCAGTGACTTAGCGCACACACAGTGCCTTTTGTTGGGCTTCCCTGGTGGCTCAGACAGTAAAGACTCTGCCTGCAAATGCAGGAGACCTGGGTTCGATCCCTGGATTGGGAAGATCCTGGAGAAGGGAATGGAATGTGATGTGAAGAACCAGCGGGAAGTGTATTCACAGGAGAGACAGACTGTGGGGTGAAAACTGACCTGCCCTGGGATGGAACAGCCGTGTTCTGCCATATCCTACAAACATCCTAGCATCTCTGAGCCTAGGTTTTCTCATCTCATAATTGGGGATAAAAGGGCTCATTGACTGAGTGTTTTGGGGCTGGCTAGGGCTGCTGTCTATGGGGTTGCCCAGAGTCGGACACAACTGAAGTGACTTAGCAGCAGCAGCAGCAAGGGCTTACCATGTATTATCTGAATAGTCTCTGCTGATTAACCCCAGAATGTAGTCATTGCCCCCTTTATCACTCCTGTGTTATTAAAGGGGCTTCCCAGATGACACAGTGGTAAAGAACCCACCTGTCATTGCAGGAGACACAGGAGATGTGAGTTTGAACCCTGGGTCAGGAAGATCCCCTGGAGGAGGGCATGGCAGCCCACTCTAGTATTCTTGCCTGGAGAATCCCATGGGCAGAGGAGCCTGGTGGGCTATAGTCCACGGGGTCACAAAGAGTCAGACATGACTGAGTGCCTGAGCATGCCCGGCACGTATGCACGCATGTTAATGGAAGGGGAAATGATGGTTCACGCTGTTGTCAGGGATGCTACTAGTGCCCCCTGCCCTTAGACACATTTTCTCCGACATGACCAGGTGTACGGAAGGTCAGTTCAGTTCCGACAGCTACTACCTGGAGTTAGCACAGACGCCACAAGTCATAGGCAAAGTCCGACATAAGACTGAACCCACTTCGCATGCCAGCCACAGTTCTGAATGTCCTCAGGCCACCTACACTTCTGCCCCACCGACCAAATTCAGGACTTCTCATCACCCCATTCAGGTTCAATTATTTGCTTAAAAACAACTTGCAGAACTTGAGGAAGTGCTGTACTTTTATTTGTTAAGTCGCTTCAGTCGTGTCTGACTCTGTGTGACCCGATACTCTGTAGCCCTGCTGGCTCCTCTGTCCATGGGCTTTGCCAGGCAAGAATACTGGAGTGGGTTGTCATGCTCTCCTCCAGGGGATTTTCCCGACCCAGGGATTGAACTCGTGTCTTTTACATCTCCTGCATCGGCAGGCTGATTCTTTACCACTAGTGCCAACTTTTTATTATAAACGATACAAATAAACAGCCAGATGAAGTGTACATGGGCAAGACCTGGGAGGGGCCCAGGTACAGAAGCTTCTGCCTCCATGGAGACTGGATGCATTACTGTCCTGGTACACCGAAATGTCCACCAATCAGGAAGCACCACTGAGCCTCCGTTTCCAGAGTTGTTACTGGGGTTTCATTATGCAGGTATGAATGATGAAACCATTGGCCCCATAACTGAATTTTACCTGCAGCCGCAAGAGGCTGGACTGACCCATAGTCATCACTTGATCGGTTTTTCTGGAGACTCATCTGGAGCTGTGTGGAAGCCCACCACACAAGGATCCCGTGGCTCCTTGCTCTTCCTCTTCAGTGTGCTCCAACTTAACTTCCAACAGCCAACCCGCATCTCTGCCCAGTGACGTTCTCTTGACATGAGTAACTTTGCTCCCCAGGCAGCAAGCTGGAAATAACAGAGATTCATGCTCCCCAGAGACTCCTCTTCTAATAGAGAGGCAAGGCGATGTGTGCCAATTTCACATGAATGAATGGAGGAAGGAAACTCAGAGAATCAGAACCCACTGTGTTTTGCCCAGCCTCGTGTGCTGGCTCCTTGATTCAGTTCTCTCCTTCCAGAAACAAATCAGGAATGCTGTCAGAAGGAAAGGAGACAGTAGGTCATGACAGACCCCAAGGATGCCAGCTTTGCTCTCTTATGTTCACGAATTACTGTTAGCAATGATAATCCTGTTTGTGCTGCTGCTATTAAGTTGCTTCAGTCCTGTCCAAATCTTTGACCCCATAGGTTGTATTCCACCAGGCTCCTCTGCCCATGGGATTTCCCAGGCAAGAATACTGGAGTGGGTTGCCATTTCCTAAACTGGGGTCCAAGCAAAGTTGTGCTTTCTTCTAGAGAGCCGTGTGTCCAGAGGTGACCGCAAGAAAGGAGCCACCTTGTGTGAATGGCTTGATCAACGTGGCGATGTGTACATTTATTACTTCTGTTTGGTGTGTTCCCGATGAACGCATGCCTTGGTTATTAATTATTCATCTATCTCCCAATATAATTTTAGATCTGGTGATAATTTCTGAATTTCTCTATTTATAGAAAACTTTGAACTTCATAAATATTAAAATTCCCTATTATCTACATGCGGGCTGCTTTTTCTATGGCCATAGAAATTATGCAATTATTACTAGAACCATTAATTAAATTGGAAAATTGATAAATAATGGATAAGGATGCTATTTATGAGCTAAAAATGAGCAAATGAAAATTATCTTCCGTTCTGTCACCTTTGATGAGTCTAGCCTTACAGTATGCTCTCAGCTTTTATTATGTATAGTATTTGTGTTCCTTGGCATAAAATAAGCAGTTGGTTACTAGTCTTGAATGGTGATTGATTTTCAGATGGAGTGATTAAAATCTTTTCCTAATGGCATAGTCAAAAAATGATCCTGTCACAGTGGTCAAATAGTAGGCAGTTGCCATATTCTACAAGTTAAAAACTTGAATCTTCATGGAGAGAGGTTGTGTCCTCAAGAAAAGAAGGAGTGTATATATGGAACTAACGTGGAAAACTTTGATAAACTTTTGTGGTAGAATAATGCATTCATGGATTCCCTCTGGTCAGTCTCCTGGACTTCATTCTTCCATGTTGGCCTTTAAACAGAGGCTTGGTGGTTCTCTCTGGTTGAGGGGGGATAGCCTTTATTTAGTTCACAATGCTCATAAATCATCCTGTGCCCTTAAATCAGCACCCAATTCAAATTGTCTTTCTTCTTGGTTTGTTAGATCTGAGTTCTCAAATGGAAACTTTCACTGATGTCTTTGATTTTTTTTTTTTTTTAACTGTGACCATTAATAAGAAATGCATTCCCATTGTGATAAGCACTCACCTACATTAATGGAATGGATGTAATGGATGTTTTACACTCACTTGGGTATGTTCTCATTTATTTCCCTTTAGAAGAAGGTGTTGATTTTAAACAGTACTCTTGACTTTGTGACTGTTAGTAGATGTGCAGATCACTGATTTAGATGCCTCAGAACCACCTAGTAATTGGATTCCTTGGGCAGAAGCCTGAATGTGGGAACCCAGCATGCTTACGAGTCTGTTTCCCCACATCTCCTGGGTTACAGGAGGTTGGGGCTGACATTGGTTGAGTCTCTTTGTGTGGTTTGTACAGTGCTCTCACAAATGGATTTTTGAAAAATTGGTGGTTTAGAAAGAAAAGTCATAATTGAATACCCTTGCCTTAGATACATCAAAATTTTTGAGACAATAAAAGTTATGAGAAAAAACAAAAATTGTATATTGTTTTGTAAAAAAATTTATTGAGAAAAATGACAGTGAACCACACGATTAAAATTTTGTTGTCACCGAAAAATTGACCTTTTCCTGTAGAAAAAAAAATTTCTAAGCCTATTTGCAGTTGTTAAAAAGAATATGGGGCATTCTTGGTCAAACTGTTATTATTTGAGACGAAGGTGAAAGAGGAGAGTGAAAAAGAGGGCTTAAAACTCAACATTCAGAAAACGAAGATCATGGCATCTGGTCCCATCACTTCATGGGACATAGATGAGGAAACAGTGGAAACAGTGTCAGACTTTATTTTTCTGGGCTCCAAAATCACTGCAGATGGTGACTGCAGCCATGAAATTAAAAGACGCTTACTCCTTGGAAGAAAAGTTATGACCAACCTAGATAGCATATTGAAAAGCAGAGACATTACTTTGCCAACAAAGGTCCGTCTAGTCAAGGCTATGGTTTTTCCAGTGGTCATGTATGGATGTGAGAGTTGGACTGTGAAGATGGCTGAACGCCGAAGAATTGATGCTTTTGAACTGTGGTGTTGGAGAAGACTCTTGAGAGTCCCTTGGACTGCAAAGAGATCCAACCAGTCCATTCTGAAGGATATCAGCCCTGGGATTTCTTTGGAAGGAATGATGCTAAAGCTGAAAGTCTAGTACTTTGGCCACCTCATGAGAAGAGTTGACTCATTGGAAAAGACTCTGATACTGGGAGGGATTGGGGGCAGGAGGAGAAGGGGAGGACAGAGGATGAGATGGCTGGATGGCATCACTGACTCGATGGACGTGAGTCTGAGTGAACTCCAGGAGTTAGTGATGGACAGGGAGGCCTGGCGTGCTGCGATTCATGGGGTCGCAAAGAGTCGGACATGACTGAGCGACTGAACTGAACTGACTGAATGCTCATTTAGTGGGTGTAGGTGAGGGATGTTGGACACAACATTCTGAGATGCACAGAACATCCTCAGTTGCAGATAAATCTAGCCCCAAATGTAAATGCCATGGGGCTTGAGATTCCCCTCTATGAAAGTTCATACTCTGGCTGCCCCGTCTTGTAAAAAAGCACAAAAGAAGACCCAGGTGGCTTATGTGACATGCTGGCACCCAAACAGCTAGGATGTGGTACCCCAAGGCTCTGAACTCAGAGAGCGTGGCTCCAGAGCTCAAACGTGTAACCCCTACAGTCGCAGAATACGTGTGAGACCCGTGAATGCAGAAATGTGAATGACTGCTGAGAGCTAATGTAAGGGGCTTCAAAATCTCTCCCGGCTTGAAAAATGGGAAGTGTTTCTGAAGATGAGCACTGGAGAGATGGGCTCACTCGAGAAACCTTGGATTAATCAGAAGCTGGAGGTTTGTTGTTCCTCTGTGCTTGTCACAATATCCCATTCTTAGCACCTGCCAGTGTTGTCATCCTAAACTGTCGCTGCTATTTTCGAGACGGGTCACAACAGGTGTGCCAGATATTGGGCCATTAGTGCGTGGTAATTCACCAGCATGAATATTTATCATCCCGTAACGAGACAACAAAAGCCGTGTCTACTTTTTAGAACAATGTGCAGCGGCGTCCTCAAAACCAAATTGTGTGAGTTCCTCATTTATGCAAAGGAAGAGCAGCGCCTCTGTAATTTTCCATTAGGTGGATTTATTTTCTCAGCCGTCTCTACATCAAAACACAGCCCTGGCACGTCCTTGATTTTATTGAGCCAGGAAGATCACCCAACAGTTTATAGAGCTCAGGGCCCTGATGATCAAAGTACCTATTCTCAGATCGTTCTTAAATCCAGTTGCTGGCCTGCGGGGAAATGCCCAATCTGATGGAAAGGGAAACTTTTTTCCTTTTCACTATGAATTCCTTCCTTCCTTTCTCCCTCACTTATCTTGTTGCTTTTTCCTTCTCCCCCCACCCTTTTTTTTTTTCCTGAACGAATTTATACTACAAATGAGGAGGAGAGGTGAAAACTCAGAATAAAAGAGAGGGCATTGTAAAAAGATTTTGGGGGAGAGACTGTAGGCACATGTGATGTGCTAAGAACTCTAAAGTAAAACCTGTTGCTTTTAAAGGAAAAGTAAAATGAGAGAAGTGTGCTGTGTGGGGACTTCCCTGGTGGTCCAGTGGCTAAGACTCTGTGCTTCCACTGCCGGGGTTTTGGGTTTGATCCCTGGTCAGAGAACTATGTCACATGGCATGGCCAAAAATTTTTTTAAAAAATGCCCGCTGTGAAACCTTCAGTGTTCCTCAGTGCCTTGTCCCCCTGCAGCAGCTTAATGGCCACTGTTGTCACTGCTGGACTTCCCAGGTGACCTTGATGATAAAGAATCCACCTGCCAATGCAGGAGACGCAAGAGACACAGGTTCAATCCCTGGGTCTGGAAGATCCCCTAGAGTAGGAAATGGCACCCTACTCCATCATTATGAAATTTACTTATGAACAGGTGCAATGCTGGTTATAACTGACTTTGGAACACTATTGTGCTGTGCTTAGCCGCTCAGTTGTGTCTGACTCTTTGCAACCCTATGGACTGTAGCCCGCCAGGCTCCTCTGTCCATGGGGATTCTCCAGGCAAGAATACTGAAGTGGGTTGCCATGCCCTTCACAAGGGGATCTTCCCAACCCGGGGATCAGAACCCAGGTCTCCCGCATTGGAGGTGGATTATTTACAGGGAAGCCCAAGAATACTGGAGTGGGTAGCCTATCCCTTCTCCAGGGGAGCTTCCTGACACAGGAATTGAACCGGGGTCTCCTGCATTGTGGGTCAATTCTTTACCATCTGGGCTACCTGGAAAGCTCTTGGACCCAAATTAGTTTCCCAGATTTGTAAGTATTGCCATGACTGAGAAAGTAATGATAAAATTCCAGTAAGTGGGTGTGCCGTTTGTCTTGGGGTATTGTTGCTAACACCACCTTTCTGTGCATATTCTATGATGCACATTCTAAATGATTGTCTCTCACCTTAAATTTCTGCAAATCATTCTCCTGAGTTCAAAGTCATTGTTGAATCTTCTCTCTTCCTGCATGGCCTCTCTATTGTTTCTGTCTTCATACTTGATCAAATACGAGTTTCAGCTAGCCAAACATAAATTTGTTCATCTTGCCTATTAAGAGAACGGGTTTTTAGTCTGCTTCCTTTCTACTTTCTGTAGTTTGATGATAGAATGATAGGCACACAGAAAACAGAACTTCTCGAGATGTGTATTTTCCCCTTTAGAAAGTTGTGTCAATAATACCTAATCCTTAAGAAGAAGCTCAGAAAATATTTGACAAATGAGTGAATGGTCAAAGTTAAATAAGGACCAGAGGTCAAAGCCTAAAACCAATTACCTGGGACCCAAAGGGCTCCTTTTGGCATTGTAATAAGAGTAATCTCATTTCTAGGTCATAATGATACCTAATATTGACTGAGGACTTACTGGGCATGGTTATGCATCATGCCCTGAACCTCATGAGAGAAGCACCCTCATTTTCTCCATTTTACAGTCAGATGACGGAGGCTTGGCCAGACAATTGAGCATGCCCCCATTGTGCCTAGTGAGGGACTGAGTCTGGACATAAATCCAGCAGACTGTCTTGCAGTCACTTTACTAAACCATTCTCATTACAGTAAACAGAGAAATGAGAGTGTCTCTTAAGGAGATTTCTCCGATTAGGAAGACCTATTAAGAACTGTTCTTTGGGGGAAAAGTGAAAGAAATTGTTAGTTGCTCAGTCATGTTTGACTCTTTGCAACCCCATGGACTGCAGCCCACTGGACTCCTCTGTCCATGGGATTCTCCAGGCAAGAATACTGGAGTGGGTTGCCATTCCCTTCTCCAGGGGATCTTCCCCACGCAGGGTTCAAACCCGGGTCTCCCACATTGCAGGCAGATTCTTTATCATCTGAGCCACCAAGGTATCTGCAAATATGGGGGCAATAAAATCGGGAGAGAAATGGGACCTCACTCCTATATGGTAACACATGGAGAGGATTGGGATTCACATTGTATCTTGAAGCAGTCTGTTTCTCTGGAAGCCTGATAAGCTTTCCCTTGATAAGATTTCCCCCAAATCCCAAATCCCTTGTTGGATTTTGTCCTTGAGTATTATCTGAAAGCCTTGAAGGATCTCCATCTGGGAAAACCATTGCATTATGGTTTCTGGGGACCAGAAGCAAAGTAATTTTGGAGCAAAAGTACAAGCCTGGATCCTTCCTCTCCCAGAACCAAAGACCGTTTGCAGAACGATCACTGCGATGGGTTATCCCCAGGGTGGGCAGTGTTCCCTCCATCCTCAGGGTTATCTTTGCAATAACTACAGTCACCTCCCTTCTGCCCAAGGCAATTTTCCTTACATTTTCTAAACTTTGTTCTAAACCTTCACTTTTCTGAACACGTGAATGCTGACTTTGTTGGCAAGACCCAAAGTCCCCTCCTTGAAGTACTCTAGGATTTTCTTACACCTCTCAGCATGAGCCTTGCTCTTGTAAACTGTTGCAATTCTTTGCCTTCTTGTGTGAAATTTCCCTACTGACATGCGAGTTCCCTCTACTGACATGTGAGTCCCTTACAGCCTAGAACTGTGCTGTGTTGATCCTGACTTATCCATCACCTGCCTGTGTCTCTGCATATTGGCCACTCTGGTAAATGTTGAAGGGGGATAGAGGGACAAGGAAGGAGCTTGAGAAGGAGCAGAGAAGGCAAAGAAGGGAGAGATCATACAAGTCCATGTGTACCAAATTTCTGGAACCAGAGTCCTGAGCAAGGAGGCCACCAGGGGCTCTGGAGCTAAGGTGGGCCCCATGCCAACATCATTTCAGAAAACATTTAGATTGATGCTCTCCTGCCTGCGCGGGGAGCGCGTGTGCACCTGTGCATCTGGGGTCGCTACAGGTAGCACGTCATTCTCATCCTTCATAGATGACACGACGCTTCCCAGCCCCACGCACTCTTGTGCACACAGCGCACATACGCCGCTTTTTGCCTCGTGGAGCCTTTAAAGCTCTTATTATCCCAGATTATGAAGACAAACTGTGGCGGGGATAGGCATGATCTCAAACTGAGTTAATTGAAGGTGGAGGTCAGTTCAGCTTTCTTGAACCATCAATCAGTTTAAAAAAAAAAAAAGTTTGTTTAATGCACAAAGAGAATCCAATCCTCCCTACCCCTTCCCTTCAGGGCTGTCAAGGTAGATGTTAGATTTCACTGAGCTGTTAAAAATCTTAATGGATCCCGCTGAGCTGTTTCAGCTTGTTTGTGACAATCTCTTAATTTCCTTGTTTTGCACCTAACAATGATTTTAATCTTCATTTCAGATTAATCACATAAAACCCTCCCTTGTCCTTTTCTCCCATCGGCATGCCTGCTTCCACTCCGTGTAATCAATGAACAGGGGGGCTCCATTTCCTTTCTCTTCAGCAGTTTCACAAAAACGTATCTTCAGCAAAGTTGTATATGTAGTCATTTCTCATATATGTTAAAAATACACAGCAGCATAGATTGGAAATACCGCAAAGTTTATAATAGTGATTGCCTCTGGCTGATCTGATGGTGAGGAGGTTTTTTTTTCTCCTAGTTTGTACATTTTTATGCTTTTAACATTTTCTGTGGTGAGCGTGTGTTATTTTTACAGTAAGAATAACTAAATTAAAGAATTAGTGTTTCCAAATCAAGGATGAACAAAGAAAATGCAGTCTTTTGATGAGATGTTAAGCTGGGGAAAAAAAAAATTCAACATTAAAGAGGGGGAGAAAAAAAAACTGCATCAGGATAAAAGAGAGTTTGGAAAATTAGCTTGCAACTTGAAGGATGGTCCTTATTATAGGTAATGCCGACAGCCTAGGTTCATCGCATCTCTCATTTTTAGTGTATTGGAGTTTGCTCATAGGAAAGTTCCCACTTTGAGCTGCTAATTATTTCATCGCCATTCGCTTGCACAATTGACAGCCTCTGTACCAATATTACTGCACAGAGCACAGAAATGATTCTCTGAGAGAGAGGCGATTGACGAGGCGAAGGTTGGGAGAAATGGAGAAGAGGTCTCTGGCGGTCTCTGAGTGCTTTATGCAGGGGATAAAGCTCAGATGGTGCAAGCAGTAAATAGTGTCGTAATTTTGAAAGGCCAGACCTGCAGCCAAAGGCATTACTATAAGCCCGAAGCTTGAAGGGTCAGAGGATGCTTTCTTCCTGTGGTCCTTTGTTGGAGATGAATGTCTTCTGTCTTTGTATTTTGATTGTACTGTTCCTTAATGGCTAATTGCTAGGCAGTAGAAAACATAATTTATACTTCAATTTGTAAGTCAATCAAATGAAGGCTGGGAGTCAGCAGACTAGGAGAGAAAGGAACACTGGGTTAAACAGGAGAATCCCAGAGGCGTGTGGGTGCAATTTTAGGAATCCCCAGCCACCCCCACGGCATTGGTTCCCACTGCATCCTCTTCAGAGAGGAGATGGAGGCATCTCGCATCTCTGCTCCTCCATCCCCAGCTATTCTCTGTGGAAAAAGGAGCCCAGAGTCCTCCATGGACTGTTGATTTGAAAAAAAAAAAAAGCACATACTGACAAATTGCAGTGAATGAGAAAAGTGTATTACGTGGATATGAAAATGTTTGCACGTCTGAGGACTGCACGGTTTTATTCAAAGGAGTCCTACTTTTAAGGAGGTTATGAATTTTGAATCAGAGTTTTGTTGTCAGGGGAATGCTTCTTAGAAGGAAGGAAATGTACTTTTTAACAAGATTTTCAGCAAAGTTTGACACATTCATTATGGTCATGAGCATGGAGGTGGCTCAGATATGTTTTGCATAACCTGGGGATAATATTACACTCGGTGACTTCCTTCCCCAGGAATGACACAGTCCACAAGGAAACATGGGTGCTTTGAGATTAAAAAAAAAAAAAAAAAAAAAACTCGATCGGGGCAAACTTACCAAAGCAGGAATCACAGAGAGACTTCTCCATGTATCTTTTCAATACATAAGTTTATCTCAGCCCTGACTTGGGCTTTTCCCAGGTGACACCGTGGTAAAGAACTTGCCTGCTAATGCAGGAGATGTAAGAGACACGAGTTCAGTCCTTGGATTAGAACCATCCCCTGGAGAAGGAAATGGCAACCTAGTCCAGTATCTTGCCTGGAGAATCCCATGGACAGAGGAGCCAGGAAGGCTACAGTCCATGGGGTGCAAAGAGCCGGACATGACTGAAGGGAATTAGTATGCATGCACACAGCCCTGGCTAATCCCTATGCCAACGTTTTACATTGCAAACCAAGCCAGACTGTGTCACATGTGAACCGACCGAACTCTTCCCAAGTCACAAACCCCATCCAACAGACCAGAGCACCATATCCCATCCTCCTAGTGTTGGGGCCCTTGACCTCTCCTTTTATGTCATTTATGTCATTTTTTCCTCTCTTCTATCACCTGTTGTCTCTCCTCTCCCTCTCCACTTTTCTCTGATGATGACATAAACATTTGTCACATGTATCTGACCAACAGTCTACCTTCTGAAGGTGGCAGAGATGCTTCTTAGAAGCATGATCATAAATCTTGCCATTATCCCTGTAAGAGGTGAGGCTTCTTGCCACCAGGTGTAGGGGGGAAGATATAGGCCAGAAAGGACACACGGGGAGAGGGCAGGTTCTGATGCAGGAGGTGGGCTGGAGGAGGCTGGCCTTCTGGGAAGACCAGCCATGGAGCGGAAGTTCAGCTGAGACACAGACCCATGGCTGTCAGAAGGCGAGTGCTCCAGAAAGAAATCAGAAAGGAGACTGAGTAAGGAGTCACAATAGAGGTGCTGAAGAAGACTCTTGAGAGTCCCTTGGACAGCAAAGAAATCAAACCAGTCAAGCCTAAAGGAGATCAACCCTGAACATTCATTGGATGGACTGACGCTGAAGCTCCAGTGCTTTGGCCACCTGATGTGAAGAGCTGACTCATGGTTAAGACCCTGATGCTGGACAAGATTGAAGGCAGGAGGAGAAGGGGACGACGGGATGAGGTGGTTGGCATCTCCGATTCAATGGATGTGAGTTTGAGCAAACTACGGGAGATGGAAAAAGACAGAGAAACCTGACTTGCTACACTCCATGGAGTCGCAAGGTGTTGGGCATGACTTAGCGACTCAACAAGAGAGTCAGGATCATAAGTCTTGAGGACTGGGAAGCAGGCATGTGTCTGAGCAGAGTGTCTATGTTAGCGGTGCCGGGGTGAGGACACAGTGCACACTCTCCCCTTGGGGAGTTGTGTTTTAGAAGTCAAGCTGAAAGGTGCGGAAACGTTGCATCTGTTTCTCCCCAGTGTTTGCACATCCATTATTACACCCCAGCAGTGCTCAACAGGAGGCCATCATTCCCTACTGAAGGAGCACTGTGTGGAGACATTTTTAGCATCACAGCTGGGGGAGGGATGTGAGTGGTACCAACGGGTAGAAGCCAGAGGTGCTGCTGAACACTTCGCAGTGAATGGGAAGGCCGCTTATCACCAGCAACCCTGGTATATTTCAAGCAGTGTGTGTGTGGGCGGGGGGCAGAAGCAGTTATAACTTTGTACAAAGGTTTACCTATGGAGATGTTTATCGTAGCATTGTTTATGGTGTTAAAAAATTAAACAAGCTACATGTACAACAGTAGAGGTTTGGATAAATAAATACCATTTGCTTTTCTTATATGATGAAGTGACCTTGCAGGCATTATAAATGATGTCTCAGGACAATGTTTAATGAGATGGAAAAATGTTCCTGGGATATTATTAAATGGAAACAAGCAAACAAGTAACACGATACTATTTGCAGTGTGATCCAATTTCTGTTTTTTTTTTTTTAAAGGCTATTTATAGATATTTATGCTTATCTGCATCTAAGTCAAGATTTGAACTAGAATCCCAAAGAGTAACATCATAGGTATTGAAATTATGGATGAGTCTAATAATTTTCCTCCATGTTATTAAATATCTGTTCAATGAACATACATAACTTTTATAGTGGGAGCGAAATGACGTAATTATCTGGAAAAAAAAATACTATTTTTTAAAACGCGAAGCTGAGATTTGAGTAGACAGCTGAGCCAGGACTTTCTGTGCAGGGTCTCTTTCTAGGTTGGCAAGTCCGAGGAGAATGTATTTCCAAATGCAGAGAGGGAGAAGGATAGGGTCGCAGAGCAGTGAGTCTGGAGGAGGCAGCATTTGGTTCTCACCTGAAGCATCAGTTTCTGGGCTAGAGGAGGAGTGCTCTAAAGTCATTGCTCTTTCATTTAGATATTCTTGACCAAGTGAAGGCCCTCTTCTCAGTGTTGCAATTATAGTGAAAATTGGGTGTCATTCCATCTTTGCTTTCTACCACCTGCTCCCTGCCCCTAATCTCCCAGGCCTTCCTCAGCCCACTCTGGCTCGTTTGGGTTGTGGCCAAGTGTGTGTACGTGGTGTGTTGTGTCTTGGAGGGCAGGAGCTCAGAGAGAAACAGTCACTCACAACTGCAGCTCCCCATGGAAGATGTACACATTTAGATCTATTGCAGGTGGTTTTCTTTGTAATTATTTGTTGCTGTTTTAAGAAAATACTTAAAAAAAAAAAGTGTGATGCATTCTGTAGTCATTTCAGTTGGTGGGTTTGTACAAAACTGGATCCGTAGGTACCCTGAAGGGTATGTAGGGAGGTGAGGGTGGGGAGAGCAAAGCTTGCTTTCCATTCAGAAAGGGTTTCAAATTCTCTTTCTTCTTCAGGGATAAAGCAGTTAACCACCATTACAGTTTTGACTGTTTTTATTGAGGTTAAAATTTGCATCACGTAAAAACAAACCATTTTAAAGTATACAATTCAGTGGTGCTTAGTGCAGTCAGCTGCCAAAAGGAAGCTCCCTGCCCACTACGCAGTGGCTCCTGGTTCCTCCCCGCCCCCCTCAGCCCCTGCGTGCACTTCACACTCTTCCTGCGGCTGAGTTTTAGAAACGTGTTGGCCTTTGGAGTTGTATTTTAGTTCATATAGTGACTCAATCTCCTCTTTCTTCTTCTCTCTCTGAGAAAGGTACAGAGCAGAAGGCAAGGCAGGCACCCAAGGGGATGGGAAGGTGGAGAGAAAGGAAAGGGGTAAGAGGGATGGGCAGATGGACAGAGAGGACGCGGAGAGAGAGAATGAAGCCTGAGAGAAGAGGGGAAAGGGAGGGGCAGCAGGGAGGGCTGGAAGGGGAGAGCAGGCAAAGGATCAGGAGGAGGAGGGTCTCGATGTGGAAAAACCCAGTGTGATCGAGCAGATGTTGCCCTGTATCCGCAAACAGAGGGTGTTGCTGCCCTGGAGCCACTGCAGTCCCCCAGGGAGTGAGCCCTCAGGGAACTCAGCTGGAGACACAGAGCTGCCCCTACGCCCTCTAAGCCCTCAGGACCTGCCGCCTCTCCTGGATGGTGTTTCTTAGGGCACTGAGGATGGAGAAAAACAGGATGTTGAGTCTAGGTTGTTAAGGCGCAGATCAAAGAATGGTTTCAGTGACTCTGGATTCTTGCGTCTCCCCATACAGAGAAAAGCACTAAATTCATTGACTTGAAGTATACAGTTTTCTTTTTTGTTGTTCAGTCCTCCAATGGTGCCTGACTTTTTGCGACTCCATGGGCTGCAGCATGCCAGGCTTCCCTGTCCTTCACCATCTCCCAGAGTTTGTTCAAACTCACGTCCATTGAGTTGGTGATGCCATCCAACCATCTCATCCTCTGTCACCCCCCTTCTCCTCCTGCCCTCACTCTTTCCCAGCATCAGGGTCTTTTCCAATGAGCCGGCTCTTCGCATCTGATTTTCCTTAATTAATAGCAATCTTTTGAAGTTCCAACCACCTGGTCTTTGTTGCAAAGACTCCTATATATCCTGTCTCCTCCCTGACCTCTTCACAACAGTCCAACGAGCCAACTGAGAAGCTGAGCCCCCGGCTTCAGTCCTCAGTTTTGCCCACCAAATAAAACATTATTCTCAACTCTGAGGTGGTGCATTTTTTCAGTCGATCCTGGGTAGGCTTTAAAGGAGAGAAACCCCAGCTCCCATAAACCCATTGAGACTGAGAACCCACTTGAAAGAAGTGCTCTGACATTCCAAATGTGCCTGATCATTTCAGAGAGGTAACAAAGGAGAAGAGAAGAGGTGGGGGAGACCTCTATTCAGACTCTGGGGTGCATCAATGCTGGGTTCTACCCCTGGCGTCTAAGCCTCCCGAGCGTTTGGGGGTCCCGTTGCGATCTCCACAGTCCTTTCATTGACCTCCCAGCACCAACTCTCCATCACAATTTTGGCTTTTCAGTTTGTTTGTTTGTTTGTTTTTTCCTGACTTAATAATCGAGTTTCTATGATTCCAGTGCAGACAGTGGGGTGAACTTCAGAGAGTCTAGTTATTATATTGAATAGATTAGCCCTGCTGATACTGCAAGCTTGGGAAGAGTAGATATGTTGTAGAATGACATGGGAACCCGATAACAATGGGAAAAGAGACTTTTCTATAAATCTTTTTAAGTATAGTATTTCCATATTAAACCTTATAAAGTGAGTGTCTGGCTGCATTGATGAATGGACCCTCGCTGATAGAATATGCTTCAGGCTTCTTGAGGACCCCAGGTGATCAAAGCCGACTGGAGTATTTCTTCACTATCACCATCCTCTTACACTTACATTATTCTCCTTGTCATTGAGAACTCCAGACTCCCATCTGTAGGAAATATTTCACACATAGTTGAAATACAGGCAGCGTATTTCAAGGAGTAGCTCTGAACACCTAGCACAGCCTTGTGTGGAATATTTCATGGGATTCAAACCCTGAGAAGGGAGAAGAGCTGACCGAAGAGTTAGCCTGCTGGTCAGGAGAAGTGGGAGGCCGAATAGAGAGGCTCTAGTACAGACAGGGAGTTCATAATCTGCGCTGAATGGTCTCAAATTCACCTGCACAGCTTTCTGCAAATAATGAACAGTGTTCAGGAGGGTGTGGAGCTGCCTAGGAAAGTTTTTTTTTTTTTTGAGGGAGTGTGGGCAAGAAGTTTTCTTACTGTGATGATGTACAGATTAAAGGCAAAGGCCCCCAAAGCCAAGGGGCCTGAGTGCAGGCCCCTTGTCCACCCTTTCCTGGCAGCATGACTTGGAGTAAATCCACCTCATTGGGAAAGTGGGGGTGGTGCTGATTATTTAGAGAGTTATTTTGAGGATTTCAGGAGGTAGTGTAAGAACATGCTCAGAAATATGATGGATGCATAATTAGTATTCAGTATACTTGCCATTCGGAGAAGGCAATGGCATCCCACTCCAGTACTCTTGCCTGGAAAATCCCATGGATGGAGGAGCCTGGTAGGCTGCAGTCCATGAGGTCGCTAAGAGTCGGGCACGACTGAGCGACTTCACTTTCACTTTTCACTTTCATGCATTGGAGAAGGAAATGGCAACCCACTCCAGTGTTCTTGCCTGGAGAATCCCAGGGATGGGGGAGCCTGGTGGGCTGCCGTCTATGGGGTCGCACAGAGTCGGACACGACTGAAGTGACTTAGCAGCAGCAGCAGGCATATTCTATGATGAAATAAGTGACTTATGCTCTCTGTGCCTCAGTTTTCGCATCTAAAAAATGGGAGTAAGTCTGGTACTTCATTGGTTTGTTATGATGGTTCCAGGAGTTAATACATGTCAAGTGATTAATACACACGTCACGGGAAAGGTGGTATCAGCACCACTACCACCACCACCACCATCTTCACCATCATCCTTGTTAGTGTTACTATTACCTGGACGCTGCTCAGGTCCTGAAATCTACAGTGAGGAAAATGTTCACTGAGGTATAGAAATTTTAAAACAGTTCTGTTTGTATACATAGTTCCTTTTAATTCTATAGTATTCAGGATGTCCTACTTTTAAGTTTGACAATCTGAGGTCTGAATTAATTCAGTAGATAAATTAGGGTGCAATTGCTTATCTTATTTGAGATTTATTAGCTTTATCGAAATATCCTCCAGGAAGCAGTCAAGTCTGTTCTTAAATTACGGTGCATTGGGAACGTGACTTGGTTTATGGGCATGGCGCACACAGCCTTGCCTGGGACACTCAGCTTCGGTAGGTGTGCCTGCTCTGTGCAGGTTACGGAAAGAGGGGTGTGCAGGTTCCTCCCACTGTTTGACGGGCATGCTTATGTTGGAGAGGTGGGGATTAGGACCTTATTCAATTTGTGTTATTCAATTGCTCTGTCATGTCTGACTCTTTGCGGCCCCATGGACTACAGACACATGGCTCCTCTGTCCTTCACTATCTCCCACGGTTTGCTCAAACTCATGTCCATTGAGTTTGAGTCCATTAGTGATGCCATCCAACCATCTCATCCTCTATCACCTCCTTCTCCTCTTGCCCTCAATCTTTCCCAGCATTAGGGTCTTTTCCAATGAATCTACTCTTTGCATCATGTGGCCAAAGTATTGGAGTTTCAGCTTCAGTAGCCATCCTTCCAATGTTATGTAAGTTTGTGATTTATTGATGATTCAGACCAGGATGACTCTTACCACCGTATCCCCTACCCTGAACTTCACTTCCTAGGTGTTGATTTCCTCAGCCTTAAGCTGAAAATGTTTCAATGTGAACTGTCCATTAACTCATTTAACTGAATTAGCTGATGTAAGTCATGCACGTAGCTTAATGCCTGGCACATAGGAAGCAACTACCAAAATAGAACTCAGCCTATTCTTGCATTCTATAAATATCAGTTTGAATCATGACTCTGTCACTCTGCTTACGAGCTGACTCCAGGTCCATGCCATCTGTAAATTTGATAAACACATCTCTCAGGTCTCCCTTTCCATTGTTGATAAAGATGTTCAACCAGACAGAGACTCTGACTTGGTTTTCTAGTAGCCTTTGACCTGGGTGTAAGTGTTTTTACTTTTCAGAGAAGTTCTATACACAGCATGCCAATCAATTATCCTCTTCCAACAATTTGTGCTTGTTGATCCCACCACCCATTTGGCACTTACTAACTTGCTTTGTTCAAGGAAACCCAGGAGATTAAATGATAAATTGCAAACATAAGACCTGCATCCTAGGAACTTATGTATCTTGTCAGATGATACAGACATGCATGTACACAGCTGCTCCATTTGTTAACACTCTTTGGGGAAATTGATGAATCAGCTATGAGTCCAAGTCGTAGCCCACATCTCTCATCTCAGCATTGCACCACGCTCAGTCTACAGCATGACTCAGCCCATCAGTCTAGGACCTTAAAGAAATAGAAGGGGATTTACTTGCCATTCGGAGAAGGCAATGGCACCCCACTCTGGTACTCTTGCCTGGAAAATCCCATGGATGGAGGAGCGTGGTAGGCTGCAGTCCATGGGGTCACTAAGAGTCGGGCATGACTGAGCGACTTCACTTTCACTTTTCACTTTCATGCATTGGAGAAGGAAATGGCAACCCACTCCAGTGTTCTTGCCTGGAGAATCCCAGGGATGGGGGAGCCTTGTGGGCTGCCATCTATGGGGTTGCACAGAGTCAGACATGACTGAAGCGACTTAGCAAATACTTGCCATTGTTTTTTCCTGGTGAGCACATGCTCCCTCCTGGGGATTACCTTTACTAGTTCCCAGTGGTGGTTTCAAGCCATCCGTTAGCAGCCTATTATTTACAGGCATGGGTGTGTGCATGCTCAGTAGTGTCCAACTCTTTGCGACCCGCCGGCCTCCTCTGTCCATGGAACTATCCAGGCAGGAATACTGGAGTGGGTTCTCATTTCGTATCCCAGCATATCTGCCTGACCCAGGGATCAAACCAGAGTCTCCTGCGTCTCCTGCATTGGCATGTGGGTTCTTTACCACTGAGCTACCTGGGAAGCCCTGTATATAGCCACATGACATCATGCTTATCACTCCATTGTGAGTTCCATCCACCCATCCCACTTCATGGGATATTGGGCGATTTACCCATTTCTAAGTGTTTTGCCTTCTCTCCTATTATCTACAAATTGTGTTTGAGTCATTGTATCTAATTCCACATACTGTTTGCTGTATCTAATTCCAGCCGTACTGTTTGCAAGATTTTATGATACCTGGGGCATGATTGATCTGGGTCCATATGATTAATTCCAATCAGAGTAGGAGCTGGTGCCTAAGTGGGCAGTGGTCGTCAGATAGTAGATGGACTTATCTCAAATGTGCCATCAATCTAATTCCAGTGCTGTGTATGTTTATGATTTATTTATGACACAACTTCTCTTGCTGCCATCTTCCCACCCCTGACTTTCACTTCCTGTTTGATGATTTTCATTCTCTTCTTAGTTGTTTTGAGGTCATTCTCTTGGGGAAAAACGTCAAAAGCAAATAAGAAACAGTAAATTCTGCTTTCTCTCTTCTCCCTTAGACTGTGTTTGCAATGCACTAGAGAGAAACTCCTTCTGACTCTTGGAAACACATGAGGCGAGCATGAAAATATGGCAAATGCTTTAAAAGAGAAATGAATACTTTCACTTCTGGTTAGAAAGATAAATGCAGGTCAATAAAGTTAAGTAAATGTTATACCTGTTTCAAGAGTGGTATTGACCATGGAAATGCAAGTGCTACCCTAATTAAAAGTGGCTGCTGGGATGGTCATGCGTTATCTTGACTTGCTAGTGAAATTACTTTCCTTTTTCTAAGCCTTCTTTCAATGAGAGTATTTCACATCAAAAATGGCTATAAACACCTAAATTTCTGGAAGATGCAGTCTACTTCTTTTCCCTGACATCTTGCTAAAGAAAACAGAAATTTAATTCCGTTGCACATGACACAGAGTTATAGTTACTTAAAAATGTACTCTAAATCCCTCACGTTTTTTATCTACTTGTTTGGTAAACATTGGGCTTCCCTGGTGGCTCAGACGGTAAAGAATCTGCCTACAATGTAGGACACCCGGGTTCAATCCCTGGGTCAAGAATATCCCCTGGAGAAGGGAATGGTTACCCACTCCAGTATTCTTGTCTGCAGAATCCCATGGAGAGAGGAGCCTGGTAGGCTACAGTCCACAGGGTCACAAAGACTCAGGCATGACAGAGTGATTTACACTTGGCAAACATTGCTAAGGTCTATTTACCAAATAGATTCAAGTTTGAATATTATTTTCTCACCAGTGGGGAGTAATTGCCACCCCGAAAGCCAGTTTCTTCTCTGTACTTCCTATAATTGCAATCAATCTATGAATTGATTTTTTTTTTCTGCCATTACTCCTAGTAGACTGTAAGCTACATGAGGAAAGACTTGATAATTCATATCCTTGAATTTGAACCCAGTACCTGAGATAAAACTACAGCTCAATGAATATTTATTGGACAAAGGAAAAAGACAGTGGACCGCACATTTTGGACAGATGAGGATCCCGGGAAGGGTCACGTTTGTTGAGGAATTTAGCAGAGGTGATGCCGTCTCAGCAAACAGTCAATGGGGTGGGGGTTTATTCTGCATCTTCTCTCCAGGCAATGGTGATCACCATCCTTCAGTCCTTCGAGCTCAGAATCAGAGATGTCTATTTTTGAGTCTCTATATATAGAGAAGAAACAGTCACCCAAAATGTGGAGTTGCTCAGTATTTTTGGCTCTTTGGCTATTTTCACGGATCTTCATCTGGACTTAAAAGCCAAATTAATAGGCGACCGTTTCCTCTCATCACTTACACAGACATTATTTTGGGAGGAGATACATCACCCGGGATGCATTAGCCAAGGGACAGAGTGTTTTCACTCTCGTAACAGGAACGATCACCCATGTTCCAGTATTCTCTGCTGACCCACGCTGACTTTATTTAGGTTTATTCATTTTCATTTATTTATTCATAAGCCAAATGAATTTTCTTTTCTAAGAGTGTCTCTGCAGAATGAAGCACCCAGCACATATTTCTGTTTGACTCATTTTGTCTTCAGCTTCCAAATTTTGTTTTGGTTTTGCTTAGCTGTGAGGCTTCATTGGTCCGTGTCCTCTGCACCTGACTTGATCACTTTAAAAGGTTCAGAATTCATTGTTGCTGCTTCAGCCCCGTCTATTAGGTTTTCCCGGAGCTGTCTTCTCCTGGAGTCACACGCCAGGAATCTCTGGAGGTGATGTGGCTGTCTTCTCCTGGAGTCACACGCCAGGAATCTCTGGAGGTGATGTGGAAATGAGGTACTTCCAACAGAACCAGGAAGCTGACAGTATCCTGATCTTGACTCTTGTGTTCGGAAACATCAGCTGGGTGTGATTCCTATGCTGTTCACCCTGGGGGAGCCCTGGTTTAAAAGAGTTTGTGTTAGTCCCCATGTCTCATCAAAGGCCATGCCATCTGAGAATTCCACGTCGATGTCTTTGATAAAGCCGAGCTGGAGACAATTTTTAAAAAGACTCCACAATTTCAGGATTTCTGGTTATCTAATAGCTAGCATGTAATAAATAATAGGGAAGATCCCCTGGAGGAGGAAATGACAAACCACTTCAGTATTCTTGCTTGGAGAATCCCATGGACAGAGGAGCCTGGTGGGCTATAGTCCCTGGGGTCTCAAAGAATTGGAAATGACTGAAGTGACTTAGGAGGAATAAATAATAGATACTGTGCAAAGTGCTTCTTGGGCATTATCTGAATTTGATTTGGAGCCAAATCTTTGTGAGATATGCAGCGCCATACCATTTGAAAGATGGGGAGAGTGAGGCTCAGGGAGGGTAAACAGTCTGGTTCAGCCACTCACCTAGTAAAGGGTGGAGTCAGGCAGTCCTCCTGTCCTGATCTTCTCTATCACCTACTGCCTCTCAGCTTCAGGCTTATGACCAGAATTCTGTATGAAGTTTTATCAGTCACTTCAGATAAGGATTTTGGACCATGGAGGTTTGATGGTGGACCGGGATCCTTGGGAGGTAACTTCATTCACTGTTTTAAGTAACCTTGGGACAAGCCTATCGAATTACTGCTCTCACTTCTTAGAACCCTCTGAGTTGGAATTGGTGTCATTTGGTCACTTTCAAGGAAAACCAAATCAAGGAGCACATGTTCAAGCATTCAGCTGACATTTATTGAGCGCCATGTAAGAGCTTTATCTTGAGTATAAGCACTGCAGTGGCAACTGAGACATAGTCTGTATGATCAAGAACCCCAAGCATCATAAATATTTCTTTCACGCTCTCCATTGTATCTGAAGTTCTTAGCATTGTGCACGGTGCTGGGCTGGTCATCTGTAAATATTTGCTGAGGTTTACAAAGGATAATGTGGTCAGTGGATGGCTATCAATGAAGGGCATCTTCCTTTTGCCTTTTTGCTGTCTATGGCTTCAATTCCACACTCCTGGAGTAGTCTGAGCTTCTCTGGGTTTGAGAGGTTCCCTGGAAACTGACCCCGGATGAACACTAATCCAGTTATTTTTATTGGATGATGCTGTTGTAAAAACTAGCACACTCAAGGGCAACTGGGTCCCCCCGATGCCCACTGATGGTTCCCTGCCATCTGCAGGCCGTGTTCTCAGCGAGGGCAATCACATACCGGCAGGAAGGATGTAACTACAGGACAGTCATGGCAGATAGCACATCCTTCAGCCTCTGATGAAAGATGCAAATGGAAACGGCCGTCATGAAGGTATAATCAGACACCATCCACCCACGTTAATGTAGATTGTCAGGACAGCCAACCTTTCCTTTCCCGGGAGCCTGACAGGCATGATTAACATGCTGTGAGCTCAGCTGAAATCACTGTGGCTCTTACCTTGGACTGTGCCTCTGCTCAGGCCCTGGTGAGACACCTGGGCGAAGGATGGGCTTGCTGGGGAATGACAGCCGTGGCCTGACCCCCTTCAGCCCCGGCCCCCACTCCTCTCAGGTGGCCAGGTCATCCGACCTGCCATCTGGGAAAAGGGAAGGCGTTGACTGAAAAGCTCAAGGTGGTGGTCTATCCCTGATTCATTGACAAATTGTTTCCCCAAATCTCTATTCTCTTGCATGTGGCTCTGAACCACTTCCGGTTGCTAAGCAACCCACAAGCAGCTCGAGCCCACGGTACTTCATAGACGTGCAGGCATGTGGCTTGAGTACCTGCCCAGCCTCCCCTTCTCCTGGTGCTGGCCCTTCCCAAGCTCTCGCCCGCCCTCTTGCAAGCTCAGCCAAATGGACCACGGTGGGCATGTGGCCCTGACCACTGGCCCAGTCTGAGTCCCTTTCAGACTGTGCATTGCACAGACAAGAGCAATGTTCAGAAGGTTTTGAATCAAAACATTTTGCAGAATGAAGATTGTAGTATTGACATATATATAGTACCATGTGTTAAATAGATAGCTAGTGGGAAGTTGCTTAGCCTGGTACTCTATGATGACCTAGAGGGGTGGGATGTGGGGAGGGAAGGGAGGCTCAAGAGGGAGGGAATATATATATATATATATATATATAAATATATATATATATAATTATGGTTGCTTCGTGTTGTTGTATGGCAGAAACCAACACAACATTGTAAAACAATTTTCCTCCAATTAAAAAAAAAAAAGAAGTAAAAGCATTATTAGATTTGAGACTCATGTGCTCATTTTCAAATTCAGCAAGGTGATGAGTAGGCCAAGAAAACTGGTCCTCAGCACAAAACAAGAGCTTGGAAGTTGGAGAGAAAGGAGATGAGAGGTCTTGGAGATGGAGGAGATGGGAAGGAGTGGGCACTTCATGCCTAAAGGGTAGCTGGGCTGACCTGCATCAGCGGTTTGTCCATGAGAACTTGAGAGGGATGAGGAAGTGGACTGCAACGGCCAGGGAATGGTTTGAGCCCTGGTCTGTGGCATTCAGGCTGAGAAGTTAGGAAAGAGAAGTTACGTGGAGGGCAGTAGAGTTGGGGGTTGGGGATTCAGGGACTGGAAATGTCCAAAAGGTGGGTCTTGTGTGGTCGTGACCAGAGGGGATGAGCTGGAGAGACATAGGTGGTGCTCAGAAAACAGGATGCTTGGGATTTCAGAGCCGGTGAGAAGGTGGAGGAGGGGGTCCATGGAGTAGGCAGCCGAGTGGAGTAGGAGACGATGCTGTCAGAATGGATGACGAGGCGGACTCGGAGCCCCGAGTGTGGGGTGCCGCCCAGAGGCACGGTGAGCAGAGGCGCTGAGCGGGCTGCTGGTGTTGTTTGTGGTGGGGGTGTCGGGATGGAGAGAGTGCCAGCCACAGGGCAGGTAGGTGTAATAGAGTCTGATGCCGCTGCTGCCAGATAAGCCAGGTTCTTACGGAGAAAGGGGCGTGCTGTAAGTGGGATGGGGAATACGGAGGACCCGCAGGTCCCCTCTCCCTGCCGCCCCACCTTGGGCGCCCTCTCTCCAGTTCTCTGCTGCCAGCTTCATTCTCCCTTGCTTCTGACGGGCTGTCATCACATCGCAGGTGCATGGCCCAGGTTTTATTCAAAGCTTTAGCCCCCTGGAGAAGGATGGACTGAACACTTTCCCTCACCCCCATCTGGGGAAGGGAGTCCTTGCTCTCCTGAGTCAGATGCAAACCCCGAGCCGGTCACCGGTGGGCAGGGGTGGGTCGTGTGTCACCGATAGGGTGACTCTGTGCGCAGACTCAGTTCCTAGAAAGCAGTGTAGGCTGACGGTTTCACATCACGCCAGAGTAACTTTCCAGTGCTTGGCCAAGGAACTCACAGGCTTGGTTCGGAAGCTCTCTGACCCCTAAGGCTGATGGTCGGCCAAGCTTCTCGTGGAAGCTTCCAGGTGACAGAAACGGTTAATGCTGCCTAGCCCTGAACCGTCTGGGGGGAGGATCAGGGGCACAGGGCTGGACTTAGCAGTACCTTCCCAGTAGGTTTTTTTGGGGTAGTCCTTCAGTCCTTAAAGGAAGAAGCATTCTGGAATACACTGGAATATTTTTTATTTTTTTAAATTATTTTTTTAATTGATTAATTTATCTGGCTGCACCAGGTCTTCAGTTGCAGCATGCGAGATCTTCTGTTGTGGCTTGTGGAATCCAGTTCCCTGACCAGGGATGGAAACCAGGCCCCTTGCATCAGGAGCTCAGAGTCTTCACCACTGGACCACCAGGAGACTCCCTATGCTGGGATATTTGTATTTCTGATTAGACATGAATACTCTTCTGTCCTTCCTCTGAAAATCTCCTCAGTGTGTCCTCCCCTCAGGTGTGCAAAAGTCATGAAAACTGTCTTCTGTGACATCAGCCTTTTGTCTCTGTGATTTCCCCAAAGCCAGGTTTTGTTTCCAAGATGTGGTTTCACATACCCCACGCCTTCCTTCTCTCCTGCCTTCTTGCACCAGGCAGATGAGGCTCAGAGGGGGTCTCTTAACGGAGGGGTCCTCCATCTCTGGAATCTGATAGCAGGGGGCGCTGCTGAGTCCGGTCCTCAGAGATTCTGATTCAGAAGGGAGTGGCTTCCAGGAAGCAGCACTGGGAGCCAGAGTTCTGAGGGACACGCTGGAGAATCTCTCTTTAACATTTCATTGGAATAGAATTCAGCAGCCAGTATCCAATCCCAGGATGTCCCAAAGGGCTGCCGCTTGGTCTTCACGTGGACCCGGGCAAGCCATGGTGGCTCTTCTGTCCACCTCTAGGAAAGACATATCCATTTCATGCCAAATCCTGCACAATTAAGAAGCGCAGAGCTACCTTTTCCCCTCTTATTTTCCTTCCTTTCCTCCTGCAGGACCCCTTCATCTTTCCCCCTCATCCTTCTCCTCTTTTCCCCACTCCTGCAATCAGCAAAAATGAAATAAACCACAGTTCTCCTTTGTAAAAAGTTTCCTTCTGCTGTTGTTCTTCCCATCCCCCTATCCTGGCTGAGCATGCCTTGCTTAAGAGGGTTTTGCATTGTTTTACTTTTTCCTTGTGAAGCATTTATCCCTAGCAACTCTCTAGTGCACAAGGATCTTTCTGAGAATCTCTCAAGGATGTCAGCAGGAGCCTTAACAATGCTTGAAAACACCCAGTGTTCCCTGGAACTTTTCTCCCACAGGTAAAGGAGGTCCTTACAAGCTTATATATGAGAGCCTCTAAGATGCACTTGTTACCAAGGACACAATTTTAATCAGTGATTTATAAAGCTGAAACGATAGGGGAACATGTTCCTTCACTTACTAATTCATTCTTTAACTTTTCCACCCATCCATCCATTCACTCACCCATCCACCCATCCATCTGTCCATCTATCCATCAATTTAATTAACATTTTTGAGTGCCCACATATGTTTCTTGCTTGACCCCAAAGTGATTATTTGAGCAGTGGTGACCCTCAGGAAGATGGAGACATACGTAAACAGATCATGTATGATATGGTGGCCCTTAGTATAGCATCCGTATCTATGAAGTATCACATGAAAAGAGGAAGTTGTTGTTCTCCTTCCTTGCACTCGCTTTAGTCTCTGTCCTTGTGTGGATGACGATGACAATCGAGTGTGCATTTTTGGTTTTGTCAGCTTCCCCTGGGCAGGTTGTGAAGTCCACCAGGGCAGGGGTGGCGTCTGCCTTACTCAACATGCTTTTTCCACTGCAGGGGCTCGAGGGCTCAGAAAGCAGTGTCCCTGGCAGAAGGTACGATGAGGGGAAAACATCCAAGAAATGAGGAGGCAGGGATTGTGGTATAGAGAAGTGAAGGGTGTGGAGAGAGGCTCGGCAGGGGCGGGGGGATGAGGGGTGGGGTGGGGGGACAAAATGAGTCTGGTTTTGCTACAGAGTAAAAATACAAGCTAGAGACCACAGAACCCCAAAAATGCAACATTGGGATGGCCCAACATGCTGGGACTTTGTCCTTTGTAAACATAGGGGTCATACCAAGACTTGAAGGATGGGGGATGGCTTTTCCACATGTTCCTCCAGGCTGAGTGGACAGTGGAGTCGAGGGTGAAGGAACTAGTTAGGAGGCTGTTGTATGGATTCCAGGCAGAAGATAAGATTCTGATGAGGGTGAGGTGGAGCTGGAAAGTGTGTGTGAGATACTCACCAAGGCTTGCTGACTGCATGTGAGATCTGTGCAATTCAGAGTGACCTCCAGATTTTCAGCTTTGCGTGACAGGGTGAATGGAGAGCTGGGAAGGACTGATGGCTGATTACTTAAGCTTAATGAGCCTCAGTTTCCTTATCTGTACAATGGGGATGCAAGGCCAAATTTGCCTGTTACTCCAGGTATTTCTTGACTTCCTACTTTTGCATTCCAGTCCCCTATAATGAAAAGGACATCTTTTTTGGGTGTTAGTTCTAAAAGGTCTTATAGGTCTTCATAGAACTGTTCAGCTTCTTCAGCATTACTGGTCAGGGCATAGACTTGGATTACTGTGATATTGAATGGTTTGCCTTGGAAATGAACAGAGATCATGCTGTCGTTTTTGAGATTGCATCCAAGTACTGCATTTCAGACTCTTTTGTTGACCATGATGGCTACTCCATTTCTTCTAAGGGGTTCTTGCCCACAGTAGTAGATATAATGGTCATCTGAATTAAATTCACCCATTCCAGTCGATTTTAGTTCTCTGATTCCTAAAATGTCGACGTTCACTCTTGCCATCTCCTGTGTGACCACTTCCAATTTGCCTTGATTCATGGACCTAACACTCCAGGTTCCTATGCAATATTGCTCTTTACATCATCGGACCTTGCTTCCATCACCAGTCATATCCACAACTGGGTGTTGTTTTTGCTTGGCTCCATTGCTTCCTTCTTTCTGGAATTATTTCTCCACTGATCTCCAGTAGCATACTGGGCACCTACCGACCTGGGGAGTTCATCTTTCAGTGTCATATCTTTTTGCCTTTTCATACTGTTCATGGTGTTCTCAAGGCAAGAATACTGAAGTGGTTTGCCATTCCCTTCTGCAATGAACCGCATTTTGTCAGAACTCTCCACCATGACCCATCCATCTTGAGTGGCTCTACACGGCATGGCTTAGTTTCATTGAGTTAGACAAGGCTGTGGTCCATGTGATCAGATTGGTTAGTTTTCTGTAATTGTGGTTTTCAGTCTGTCTGCCCTCTGATGGAGAAGGATAAGAGGCTTCTGGAAGCGTCTTGCTGGGAGAGACTGACTGAGGGGGAAACTGGGTCTTGTTCTAATAAGGGGGGCCATGCTCAGTAAATGCCATCCAACCATCTCAGCCTTCTGCCTGTCCAATTTTCCTCCCGCCCTCAATCTCTCCCAGCATTAGGATCTTTTCCAGTGAATCAGCTCTTCACCTCAGGTGGCCAAAGTATTGGAGCTTCAGCTTGGTCTCATCAGTCCTTCCAATGAATATTCAGGTTTAAATTCCTTTAGGATGGACTGGTTTGATTTCTTTGCAGTCCAAGGGGACTCTCAAGAGTCTTCTCCAGAACCGTACTTCAAAAGCATCAATTCTTCAGAGGTCAGCCTTCTTTGTGGTCCAACTCTCATGTCTGTACATGACTAACGGAATCTGTTATAGTTACTGTATATAATATTCTAAATAATTCTAGTTGGGCTTCTCTGGTGGTCCAGTGGCTAAGACTCTGAGTTCCCACTGCAGGGGGTACAGGTTCCATCCTTGCTCAGGACACTAGAGCCAATTGCCACAACTGAGTGTTCACGTCGTTTGCATGCCGTGACGAAGGCTGAAGGTCTCAGGTACTGCCACAAGACCTGGAGCAGCCAAGTCAAATAAATTAAAAGAATAGTTAATAGATAGACAATTATTTTTATTTAAAACCTGGAATATAGTAAGGGCGGAAAGAAAACCAGAGACAGACATTGTGATGGGATTATGTTTACATTACCTTGGCTCTCTAGTGACAAGGCACAAGCTAGACAGGGGTTTAATGGGTATCCTGATTTTCCAAACCAATGCCGAACTGGGAGGCAAACAGTCCCTGTCTAGAATACTAATAAGGATGGGCCTGTGGGGTTTTTTTTTTCCCTTTTTGCAGGAGTGAAAGATATATTTTCACTCTTTGTCATTTTAATTAAATCAAGTCTCAGAAAGCATAAAGCGAGAGTCACATTCTTTTTCAGCAGGCGAACTTCGCAAACTGCACACCAGATTGCAAACTGTTAAAATTCATTCATTAAAAGTTCATGGTCTATTGGACTTTTTTCCCTTCAAGCATTGCATTATGTACATTTCCCATCTATGGTTATGTGACAGATTTTCTGACAGATTTCATGTACAGTAGAGTTATAGAGTCTGCCAGAAAGACCTCGTTTGGAACCTGTGGCCATAAGTGAAGTGGATCTGGAAATGCCATCTTGCAATCTAGTGGATAATTTAGTAATAATGGTCCCGTCGATCCCTCAAGACCAGCAATTATATACCTGTTTGAAGTTAACTATGTAGACATGAATTATTTGAATTATACGTTATAAAAAATTTGGTAGGCGTTGAACAGACTGACAGCACCTTCTGAAACCTGGTATTGACGTTTAATCATTTTAACATGCAGATTGCAGTCACCCGCATCTTTGCAACTTTGTCTGTCGGTACAGAAGTGCCCATTGTTGCACCGTGTGTTAATTCTGTGTACAGCTATGTGAATATGCACGTGTATTGTGTATCCCTACACGCATGGACAAATCACATATTTATTTACACTTAAAGTTTGCTAATACCAAGTGTTTAAAAAAATTAACATTCCTCATCCAGATATTTAGGCCAGCCTTTACGCTACACAGAAAGACTTCAAGAGTTATGGGAAGGCTTTTATTTTTAGCAGTCAGTAAATGAAACCTTTTATTCATCATTGTGAAAGACGATGGTAAAAGATGAGAACATCTGTTCTTTTTCATTTCAGGAAGGGAAGAGGCAGCCATCCAACCATCCACTCACACAAGGGTTAGGACTCATTCAAGAGCCTCACACATTTCGGTCAGCCTCCCATCAGTGGCTGGGTTATACCTATGTTACAATGACACATTTTCTCTGACAAGAGTGGATACCCCCCACCTCTCATTCATGACAAATTTAAGTGTAGTAGTTGGAGTAAGATTGTATTCTGGTTGCAGAAACAGTTTCCTTAATTCAATAATGTTTCTCTGAATGATTCATGTTTTTTTTTTTTTTTAAATGCAAGGCATACCTGGCCAGGGTTTGTCATCTGGGATACCTGTCACATCTTGGTCCTGATGATATTATGATAGGGTTGGGGGTGTTCCTGTGGACCCTCAGGGTTTCGCAGCATCCCTGGACTTTACCTGCCAGTAGCATTCCCTCCAACCAGCCGCCTGTCACTTGGAGGACAAAGTCACCCTAATTGAGAGCCCCTGCTGTATATTTGCAGGGCCATCTTTCAGGTTGCTGATTGAAAAGACACTGGAAGCATATACACCTATATTGGATTCATTCTGCACCTTTTTTTGGTGCCAGCCACCTTCTTCTCCTATTAAGTGTTCCCCAAATGCAAAGTACACGTATAGCCTCTGTTTTGGTACCAGTTCTATGTAACATATTTCGCTTTGGATTTAGAGAAAACAGCCATTTGCTGTCATTTTCAATCTGATAAAGCTTTAATGGGAAGAGAAGACAAAAAGACATACATTTTCACACACTAATTTAAGCAGATGTATGGATGGTTTCCATAACTAAAAACATTAGTTTTTAATTTAAAAACACTGAAAGAGAAAGTAGAGTTTATCCTTAGGACAGAAAGACGGAAAGTCCTAACTTTCTATCGTTACAAGTATACAGTGTATTGTACACGTCCAGAATCAGAAGTGTCAACTGTCTCACAATTCTTTACTAACGTCATCAGGGAAGAAAAGGATTTTGACAGAGGTGAAGTACAGCATGTGAAATACAATAGCTTTACTCAATGGTTCTCCATTAAAGTCTCAGAATTAAATTATTATTGCATCAATTCATTCATGGGAAAAAAAAATGTTCATTTCTCATGCCTACCCCCACTGCTTTCTGAGAGGCATCTGGATGCTTCAAAGCCTTGATGTAATGATTGTGACGTGCTTGCCCTCATGCCAAGTTGCTTCAGTCATGTCCGACTCTTTGTGACACGGTGGACTGTAGCCTGCCAGGCTCCTCTGTCCATGGGATTCTCCAGGCAAGAATACTGGAGTGGGTTGCTGTGCCCTCTTCTGGGGCATCTTCCTGACCCAGGGGATTATTTTGCAGGAGTTGCAGTGTTCTTGTTTGGGGATAGAACATTCTGAGTTTTTCTGGAAGCAGGCACCTGATTAGGTGTTTCCAGATGCTCTGCGTATACATTTGTTTTCTATTGATGGTGGCTAAGAGCTGAGTGATTGCGTTTTCCCTGTAAATAGCTGATTCTTCTCAGCCGCATCAGAGCATTCATCCCCCGTTTCCGGCACGCACAGTGCCTTGGGCTGTGACGGGTACTTGGAGAGAGTAGCGTGAGAAAGAGGAGGCATCCTTTCTTTTGTTGTCTCACCTTAACGCTGGGTTAAATTTCTAATGTAGCATTCCAGGGTCATTTAAGAGTGGTTTTATGTTCTTTAAAATTCAAGCACAGGGGAACAAAAGGCTGCGTGGCGGCCCATATGTAATTAGCCAGATCATGTAAGCATCCGATCAGGGTCTTGTTAATGAAGGTGGCTTGACCTCAGTGACCCCTTGAATCATTGAGAAAGTGAGTGAGAGAAACAGTACTAAGGGGAGGTTTTGAGAAGGATCTTTTCCCTCCGTTCCTCCAACTACTGCAGAAGTTAAGGCTGGGGATGCCAGACCAGCGAGGAACGTGTGCGTGGAGTGGCTTATATGAGTTCCCTCCTGGAATTGCTTTTATTAGATTGCAGGTTGGTGTAATACCAGAAAGCCATATACAAGGATACAGCAAGAGACGTGAATGTCCTCTGAGCTGGTGATGCGGAGATGTTCCTGAGTATTTACTTTGCAGGCTGTTTGCACACTGGCTAAAAACACAGACATTGCGACATTATCCGACTGCCCGGGTCCAAATCCGGACTCTATGTTACCTGCAATGACTCATGTAAGCATCTGTTTTCTGTGATGTGAAGGACATGACCATCGGTGTCTGCCTCGTGGTGTCAAGAGGCTTCCTGGGTACCCCACAGTGTAAGGAGGTGTGGCCTGAGTGCTCAGCAAACCCTGAAGGGCATGCTTGTTACTCAGCAAAACTTCCTTTTGCTTCTACATGGAGGAACGATCTTACAAAATTGAGTCATTGGTTTACTTTCTCAATATAGGCACCTGGAATTATGGAAATTAGTTAATCCCCCACCCCACTCTTGATTAGTAGGAAAATCCAAATAGATGTTTATGCCTGTGAGCAAAGAGGGAGGGCTCTGTGCTCTGTGTGTCAGTATTAACTCAATTTCTTCCCTTTTTATCACCTATTAACAAGATAAATGGAGCTTTCCTGGTGACTCAGATGGTAAAGAATCCACCTGAAATCCTAGAGACCCAGGTTCCATCCCTGCGTGGGGAAGATCCCCTGGAGGAGGGCATGGCAACCCACTCCAGTATTCTAGCCTGGAGAATCTCATGGACAGAGGAGCCTGGTGGGCTATAGTCCATAGGGTTGGACATGACTGAAGTGACTTAGCATGCATGGACCCAACAAGATAAATAAATCTGTTTTAACTTTCTGTATTGTGTTTATCAATGGGAGGCCATTTAATCCTTCCTGGACCCAAGGAAGCAAGGGGAGGAGGAATAAATGGACTTAGAAATAAATATAACCCCTGAAATATTGATCTGGTCTCATTCTTTACATCCCCTAAACAATGGGCTCAAATACCCATGCAGATAATGTGGACGAGAAACCTGGGCCCAGTGTAAGGCAATCGGGAGTGGTGGAAAGTGCTGGAGCTGGCTGAATATTCTCCACTCTCCTGAGACACTCCCCTGGCTCTCCTTTCTTCACCGCTGAGCCTCTCAGTCACCCCATCCTGAAGCTTCATCTCTCAAGTGCGCGTCTCCAGATTCAACACAGCTCCTTCTTCACCTAAGGAACATCTGTGCAAACCTGGCTCAAATGCTACCTGTAATTTTTTTTTGAAGCCGAAGAATATGTTACAAAGTGGCCTAAAACGTGTATCTCACAGAAAGCATTCTGTGGATGTGCAATAATAATTATTGATTCTAATGATTATCAACATTATGGATACCTGTGGCTGAGACGGATGTAGTATAGTTATGTTCTGCTTATTGGTGTTTCATGCTTTACCTGCATTGTTCATAGTCAGCTACTGGTATTGGTGAGGATATGGAAACAGAGCTTTAAAAAAAAAAAAAAATATATATATATATATATATATTTCTTTATTTTTGGCTGTGCTGGGTGTTTGCTGCTGCACGTGGGCTTTCTCTGGCTGCGGTGAGCAGGGGCTACTCTTGGTTGCAGTGCTCAAGTTTCTCCCTGCAGTGGCTTCTCTTGTTACAGAGCTTGAGATTTAGATCACACGGGCGTCAGTAGTTGTGGTACACAGGCTTAGTTGCCCACCAACACGTGGGATCTCCCCGGACCAGGGATCCAACCCATGTCCCCTGCATTGATGGAAGAAATTCCTGAGCCCCGAGCCACCAGGGAAGTCCAGGCCCTTTGCTTCACGCTTGCTGCCACCTCTCAGCCTCCAGGTGTGGCGTGACTCCCCACGAGGTTGCTGTACCTTTCTACCTGTGGATCCCCTTCACCTAGAAAGATTTCCTGACCCGCCAAACTAGATAGACTTCCTGATCCTCTTTCTAGATTTAGCTTTCTGGAATTTCCTGGTTGGGAAACCTTCCCCACCCACCACTGACAGGGTTAGGTGCCCCATCCCATACTTCTCAGCCCACAGCACCGCAGGCAGGATTTTGACGGACCTTTGGCCCTTCACACTCTTCCTGACATTAACCCCCTGCTTCCAGCACCATTGTTTGTAGTTTCCAGCTCTTGGAGGGTAAAGAAGACCCTCTGAGAAGCGTCCACCAGGGACCTCAAGATTATCAAACGATGCCAGAGCAAACCCTGGCTACAGGGGTTTAGAGCGTTAGGCCCTGCAGGTAGCTTGGTTGAATGTAGATCCTGCTGTCCTGTCTCACTAGCTGTGTGACCCTTGAGTGAGTTATAAACCTCTCTGTGCCCCAGTTGCACATCTATGGAGGGAGGAAGTACTTCTGTCTCCCCCACGGGGTTCCTGAGTTGATCCAAGGTGGTGTTAGAGTAGAGCTTGCATGCAGAATGCACTCGTGACATGTTAGTTAACCATTCTCTGTGATTATTCTAACTTGTGTAGTCACGTTCAGTATTGCTTTATGGGGAAACACTCCAGCCAGTTCTGTTGTTACTTCTTTCATTCTTATTCCCTCCTCTCCTTCCATGGACGTTTATGGCAGAAAGTGGACAAAATCCTTATCTTTCAAGGATTTTTCTAATCTCTACCTGTGCTGTCGGAGGTGGCTGCCACAGGGCCCAGGTGGCTATTTAAATTACATGTAAATGAGTTAGAATGAGATGAAATTGAAAATTCACTGCCTCAGTCAGACAAGCCGTATTTCTAATGTTACTAGTCACTTGTGACTGGAGGCTACTGTTTTGGATGGCACAGATGGGTAATACCTGCCCATCATCAAATGTTCTCTTGGACTGTGATGATCTGGTGGAGAAGAGGGACAATAAAAACGTACACAAATAAACGTCAGTATTTTGTAAGAATACTCATAACGTACTTCTTTTTATAACTTTTGGCTGCACTGGGTCTTCCTTGCAGCACACGGGCTTTGTCTAGTTGCAATATGTGTGCTAAGTTGTCTCAAAGCATGTGGGATCTTCGTTTCCCCAGCAGGAATCGAACCTGCGTCTCCTGCATTGGAAGGCAGATTCTCAACCACTGGACCACCAGGGAAGTCCCCCAATAACATGCTTCTTAACACCATCGTTTGACCTAAAGTTTTCATGATTCCAGGGCTTCCCTCATAGCTCAGCTGGTGAATCCGCCTGCAATGCAGGAGACCCTGCTTTGATTCTTGGGACAGGGAGATCTGCTGGAGAAGGGATAGGCTACCCACTCCAGTATTCTTGGGCTTCCCTTGTGTCTCAGCTAGTAAAGAATCCGCCTGCAATGCGGGAGACCTGGGTAGAATCCCTGGGTTGGGAATATCCCCTGGAGAAGGGAATAGCTACCCACTCCAGTATTCTGGAGAATCCTGGAGAATCCCATGGACTGTATAGTCCACAGGGTCACAAATGGACTGTATAGTCCACAGGGTCACAAAGAGTCGGACATGACTGAGCAACTCTCACTTTCGTGATTCTGCCTTGGAGGGGTTAACACTGCGTGCTTGGGAGAGTGTTTCTGTGTGCCATTCAGGAATGAACTTCAGTGAGGAGGGGCATAGACCTCCCCGCCTCTTCATTTCTCTCTCCGCCTTGCTTTCCCTTTCCTGCCCTCTCCAATGTTCTCTGTTCTTCTTTACTGATCACTCAGACTCTTTCCTTCCTTACATACCATGTTCTTTTAAAAATATTATTATTATTATTTGGCCACACCGTGTGGCATATGGTACCTTAGTTCCCTGACCAGGGATCAAACCTTTGCCCCTTGCAATAGAAGCACAGAGTCTTACCCACTGGACTCCCAGGGAAGTCCCTCAAGATCTTTTTAGAGAAAAATGTGTCTATCCTTATGGACTCCTAACTCTGTGGGAAATGTATGGACTTTAAAAATCGAAGTACATTGTAATAGCAAGAATGTAGTGATAGGAGGAGGAAAAGATGAAATATCTAGCCCAAGGAGGGAGGTACCCTTTCTGCTTGGCAGTGATGGGAAAGGCTGCACAGAGCAAGTTTACAGTCAACCTTGACCTTCAGCAAAGCCCCTTGGCCTCCCGGTGAGTGGCAGGCAGGATGTAAACAAGACCTATCTCTAGAGGGCAGGAGTTCTCTGAATGCAATTGTTAATCACTATGAAGCTGCTGTAAACTATTACCATAAAACCATGACATGCTTCTCTTACTCACCTAGATCAATATTACCGCAAGGCCTTCCTGTCCCAGGTTTATCGTATAGACAGGTAACTTGTATTGCCATAAATACACGATGACTTTTTAATCAAGCATTAGTGGTCTTCAGCATTTCAGAAAGCATGAAAGGCTGCAGTGGGGTGGGGAGGGGGGCAGTGGCCATAGCTGTTTATGGCCATATTTGTTTTAATTTTATGGTTGCCTTTTCTCCGTCTCTAGATCAAAATGGGTTTGGGGTGGCTTAGAATAAAAGCACAGATTCAATACACCATAAGATGATTAAGACAAAAGAATACATGTGCATGTAATCGTGAAAGGATGAGGGGAGAATGCCAGCAAGAAGAGGGTGGAGGCTAAAAATTATTCAGATCTACTAACAATCTTAGGCTAAAGCCAGACCCTGAAATTGAGTACAAAGCTTATATCGTTATATCTAAGAATTTTGGCAAAATGGAAAGAAAGAAGGCAGGAAGGAAACAAGCCAGGGAGCTGCATGTCTTGCTGTATTCCTTTGTGTGTTTAGTTGCTCAGGCATGTCTGACTCTTTACAACCCTTTGTACTGTAGCCCACCAGGATGCTTTGTCCACGGGACTTTTCAGGCAAGAATACTGGAGTGGGTTGCCATTTCCTCCTCTTGGGGCTCTTCCCAACCCAGGGGTTGAACCTGCATCTCTCGTAATTTGTGTATTGCAGGTGAATTCTTTACCCACTGAGTCACCTGGGAAACCCAATATTCCTTTAACAGTAATTTAGGTGGCACCTACTTTGCTGCTGGGCTTTTGATAGATGCCAAGGAGTAGGAAGGAAGATAGAAATGTGATTAAGACCGTGTTCCCACAAGTAGAGAAAATGGCATGTCAAAGGACTGGAGATGAAGGGAATTATGTGTTCTTAGAACAGAAAGTGGATCAGTGTGTGTATATGTGTGTGTGTGCATGAGTGTGTGTGTGTGCATCCCTGTTTGAGTTTATCGATGATGATGGGAAAAAGCCACAGTCAGTGAACCTAGAGATAAGTGAGGACCAGATAACTTAGGGCTCTGTTAAGGCCAGTTAAGGAGTTCAGCTTTTACTCTAAGGACAATTGGGAACCATTGAAGTGGATCAAATTTTCCATTTAGAAAGATAACTCTCCCTGCAGTGTGGAGAATGGATTGCGGTGGAAGGAGATGGGAGAGGATCATCAGTTAGGGGGCTGTTGCAGGTGAAAAATGATGGAGCCTTTGGGTGAGCATAATGGCTGTTGGGGTGAAGGGAACTGAACTGATCTATGAGATACGAGGTGGGAGATTCAATGCGACTTGTGGATTAATTGTTAATGATGGGTGAACATGTGAAAGGAAGCCACGTGGATGTTCTTGTTTCATTCTGGAATGTTCTAGGCAGATGCAGGTAGCATTTATTGAGATGGCAGAAATAGAAGAGGAATCAATATTCGGTCTAAGGGAAAAGATGGCTAAGTTGTAGGTGCGATGTTTGAAGTCACTTCAGTCAGTCAGTCAGTTCAGTCACTCAGTCATGTCCGACTCTTTGTGACCCCATGAATCGCAGCACGCCAGGCCTCCCTGTCCATCACCAACTCCTGGAGTTCACTCAGACTCATGTCCATCGAGTCAGTGGTGCCATCCAGCCATCTCATCCTCCGTCCTCCCCTTCTCCTCCTGCCCCCAATCCCTCTCAGCATCAGAGTCTTTTCCAATGAGTCAATTCTTTGCATGAGGTGGCCAAAGTACTGGAGTTTCAGCTTTAGCATCATTCCTTCCAAAGAAATTTCAGGGCTGATCTCCTTAAGAATGGACTGGTTGGATCTACTTGCAGTCATGTAGGTGATGATAAATGTGAAGTAGGCATTTGGGTATATGAACCTGACCCTGGGAAGTGACTCGTGCTATATTTGGAAGTCTTGGAATACAAGTGATGTTTAAGCTGTGGGAATTGACAGGGTCATCTAGGTAGAGTTTGGAGTGAAAAGGAAAGAGGACTCAAGACCTCTTTGAATCCAAACATTGGGAAGATTCCCAGCGGAGAAAGAATCCATAAAGAAGTCAAAGTGTTACTAAACTCAGGTTCCGCTGTGCATTGCTCAAGAATCCAGCACTGAAAGGTTTGAGTAAAATGAAAGACAGCTTGATCAGGGAATGCAGCAATCCTCCAGAGAAGGTGGTCTCATGCTTTCACTTCTCTGATTAAATGGATTCTTTGGCTAAAGGTTTTTCACAGACAAAAGGCAGATGGAGGACAAGGGAAGGGGTCTGTCTTGTGAAGGCCCAGAGGTCTCTGCTCCATTAAAAAGGCACCCACTGAAGCGACAGGGAATTGGGGTGTCATGAAAGTAAAAAAAAACAAAAACAAAAACGGCTGTGCATCAAGGAGAACGTGATGCAGCCAGTGTTAGGCTACCATGGAGTCCCTTGCTGATAGAAGGTGATAGTCTGGAAAAACTCATTGTGAAGCAAGGTAAGAACCCAGGGCTCGTCTCTGGAGTCCTGCACTGTTTTCGGGTGACCTTGGATTTCTGAAAGTCATCCTGCCATAGCGTTGGTTTGATGTGGAGAGAAATGTGTCTTCAGTGATACATTGTGAATTGCTAACTGCTTCTCTGGAGTCTCAGCTGTAACTTTAATCATCTGAGCTCTAGTTCTTTTCCCGGTTCCTGCAGTGCCCCAGGACTCATTAAATCGCTGGGGGTATTCGAAGGGCTACAATTAAGGACCATTATATGCGCACAGTCCAAGTTCTGGGAAATGATTGTCTCATTTGAGGCCCTGGAGTAGGGGCTGCTCTCTGCTAGGATGAATGATAATGTGGACCCCAGTGATTTGCTGTCCTTCATCATTTGATCTGCTTTAATGACCAGAGTGTAATTAGCCAATTGTTGTGTGCAGGTAGGTGTTACAAATGGAGTTGTAAATTCAGCTCCTTAAAAAAAGTGGGTGTAAGAGTCTCCCCTGCAATGCAGATTATAGATGTCTCTGGAGCAAAGTGAGGGGAAGCCTGGATGCCCTCTCAGGGGTGAAGTGCATGGCCATGTACATGGGCACACACAAAGACAGAATGGTTTCCTCTAAACCGAAACCAAAAAACATCCCTTGGTATAATTCCTTAGAGCTGTGTTTTTTTGTTTGTTTTTCTTTCTTTTTGATAGCCAAACACTATTTATTACAGTGTCTTTATCATTGGTTTGATCTTGGAGAATAGATACATGTCCCTATCTTCAAAATGTGGATGGTCATGGTGCTAGACTCACCGACTTGTTAGAAGGATTGAGAGAGAAGATGCATAAAAAGGGCGTGGCATGACACCAGGGATGTACTGAGTGCCCAGATACATTAGCCATGATTCTCACAATCGTGGTGAGCTCCACTGGTCAGGAGAATCAAGCATGGACCATTGGTATTTCAGAGTAAGACAAGAATTGACATCCACTATTGACCCGCTGTCAATAGTGAGGGACAGGGAGGCCTGGTGTGTTGTAGTCCATGAGGTTGCAAAGAGTCGGACACGACTTAGCCACTGAACAACAACAATCACCTTCTGAGTTTGCCAGACGATCATGACCACATAGCAATGTGCATCAAGGCTCCTCAACCACAGAAAAATCCAAGTGCATGTCTTGGAGCACTCGTTTGACCTAGAAGAGAGAAATGAAAGAATTGTAAACACTCTTTTACATTAAAGCCAGCTCAGATGTACTGCGGAGGTGAATGTAAAATGAATATGGATTTGTAAGACAAGACACATATTGCCAAATGCCATTTTGCCCTTGCGAGACCTGGTTCTGGCTGTGTCCCCCAGAATTCCTGGGGGTTAAGTCACTCTCCTCTGTGGATAGCTGCATTCCTCCCCAAGAGGTGGTGATTAGAGGACTGTGGCGATGCTCAAAGTCCTTCCCCCCATTCCCAAGACTCCTTACTGTGCCTTCCTGAGGTTCCACTAGAAATTTTGTGTGTTTGAGATTGGAGTTTAGATATCATCACACTTTTTAAATTCAGGATAAACACTTAATTTACACTGTCATTCTTTCAAAACAGTTTTAATTTTTTTTTGTCTTCTCCCTCCAACCCCTAAATATTAATGTAGGTACATCAAGGATTTTAGCACATTTCAAAATTAACGTAAGCTATTTGAAATGGAGGACACCTGAGAAAGAAAATCATTTTGTGGCTGATAAACTACTGACCCACAAGTCTTGTCCAAACAATTTTCATTGGCAGTGCGTCTCCTTTATCCAACGCTGCTTATATCTTTAAGACTTTGACAGTATATTCGTCGGTCCCAGCAATGTGTAGAGAATATTCTCAGGACCTGTACATTACAGTCCTGCTGCTTCTTGTCAATGGCTGTGGAGTATTCTATAATATACATTGTGTTAGTTTGCTGGGGCTCCCATAGCAAAGTACCACAGACTGAGTGGCTTAAATAACAGAAATTTATTTTCCCATAGTTCTGGAGGCTGACAGTCCGAGATCGAGGCGTTGGACTCTCCTTGATTTCTAGATGGCTGTCTTCTCCCTGAGTCGTCATGTAGGCATCCCTTTGTGGGTGTCCATGCTCTAGTGCCCTCTTCTCATAAGGACACAGTCATATTGGATTAGGGTCCATCCACAGGACCCCATTTCAATTTGAAGCCTTTATCTCCAAATACAGTCATATTCTCCAATAGTGTGGGGTTAGGAACTCAACATACGAATGTGATGGGCACAATTTTGCCTATAACATCTGTCACTGTAATTTAACTGCCTTCCCATCAACGATCTTTCAAGCTGTTTTTATTTGAAGTTTGGTGTTTTGTCTTGTTTTGTTTTCAGAAAAAAATAAACAACACTTGTAAATGGAAATTAAAACAACTGTGAAATACCATAGTATATGTATTAAAATGGCCAAAATCTGGAACAATGACAATCCCAAATGCTGACAAAGATGTGGAGCAAAAGGAAGCTGTCACAATTTGCTGGTGGGAATGCAAAATGCTTCACCTACTTTGACAGATAGGGCTTCCCAGGTGGCGCTAGTGGTAAAGAACCCACCTGCCAATGCAGGAGATGTAAGAGATGCAGGTTTGATCTCTGAGTTGGGCAGACCCGCTGGAGGAGGGCATGGTGACCCACTCCAGTGTTCTTGCCTAGAGAATCCCCATGGACAGAGGAGCCTGGGGGCTACAGTCCATAGTGTCACAAAGAGTTGGACGTGACTTAAGTGACTTATCACGCACGCACTTTGACAGGTAGTTTGGTGGTTTTTTTACAAACCAAAACATCTAACCATCTGATCTGCCAGTCCTGGCCCTAGGTATTTACTGAAAAGGGCTGAAAGCTTTCTTCCTCTAAACCTTGCACATGAGTATTTAGAACAGCTTTTATTCGTAGTCACCAAACTTGGGAACAACCAAGATATCCTTCAGTAAGGTGATGGATCAATAAGCAGTGGTACATCCAGATCATGGAATATTATTCAGCATTGAAATAAAATGAGCAGGGCCTTCCCTGGAAGTCCACAGATGAAGGCTTCCCCTTCCAGTGCGGTGGGGTATGGGTTCAATGCTTGGTCAGGGAGCTAAGACCCCATATGCCTCACAATCAAAAAACCAAAACAAAACAAAAATAATATTGTAAGAAGCTCAATAAAGATTTTAAAAATGGTCCACATTAAAAAAAATCTTAAAAAAGAGAAATAAAACAAGCTATCAAGTCATGAACAGACATGTGAGAAATGAAAATGCATATTACTAAGTGGAGGAACGTTAGTGTGAAAAGGTTACGCATGATATGATTCCAGCGGCATCTGGGAAAGGCAAAACTTTGGAGACAATAAAAAGCTAGGGATTTCCAGGGATTTAGAGTGGGGAGGAGGAATAGGTGGGGGAACAGGGCATCGTTAGCACAGCGTAACCTCTCTCTGTAGTGAAGGATATGTATCCTTACCCATACATTTGTCCAGACCCATAGAATGTACATGGAAATTGAACCTCATGTAAGTTACAGACTTTGGGTGATAATTATTTGTCTAGGTTCATCAGTGGTTACAAATACCCCACTTTGGAGCGGGTGCTGATGGTAGCAAAGGCTAGGCCCGTAGGGGCCAAGGAGTAAATGGGGAGTCTCCGTACCTTACTCTCTCTGCTTTAAACCAAAAACTGCTCTACAAAAGTAAGTAAAGTCGATCAGTCTTGTCTGACTCTTTGGGACCCCATGGACTATAACGTACCAGGCTCCTCCATACATGGGATTTTCCAGGCAAGAGTACTGGAGTGGGATGCCATTTCCTTCTCCAGAGGGTCTTCCCCACTCAGGAAACGAACCCAGGTCTCCCTCATTATAGGCAAATGCTTTACCGTCTGAACCACCAGGGAACTCCAAAAAAAATAAATAAATAAAATAAAAGCAACCAGGAAAGTCCAAAAAAGTAAAGTCTAGAACCAAATAAAACCAATCTTTTCACATATAAAGCACCCATAACAGTTGCCTGCTAGATCAAAGAGAAACGTTTTTTTTTTTTAATTTGAAGTTTTATTTTTTTCTTTTCTCAAAGTAAGAAATGTCTCTACATAGAAATCTAATAACTTGATTTTGTTTTGACTAAGATATTTATTAGAAGATTATTTTTTCCTAGTGGCAATCTGCAGATTAATTGGATAATTTTAGGTAAATCAAAGAGCTACGAGGACTGTTCTGTGGGAGCTATCTTGGTGTTCATGTAGGGACAATACTATTATCTAATAAAAGGCTGTATGCAATTATATCAGCTTTGTGGTAATTATATGGATATTTTAGTTGTTCAGTGCATTTAATTATGGAAGTGCCTATATTAAGTTTCAGTGGGGCAAGCTCCGACTGGATGAATGCCAAGAGACTTGTATATTTAATGTTCCACACGATGCATTTTCCTAGAGGCAGAGAGCAAATGAAAATTGCACAGAAGGGTTCCAAGACTGACTACCTTTCTTGTCTGCTTCCTGTTTAAAAATGTTTTTAATTAGAAGTTCCAGAGACAATTTTATCCTTAAAAAAAAAATCTTTATTTTAGTTCCTTTGAAGGAAAAAAGGTTAATATACATGGCTTTTAAAACTATTAACACAACGCAGAACTACATAAAGTAAAATGAATAGGTGGCCCCTCTCTGTCTGCGGCTTCAGTCCTCTGCCGTCCCCCTTGGTGCGAGGGGGTTCCCACTTACATGCTGGTTTGTGCTTTCCATTTTCCTCTCCTTTGTTACCACAAATACACTGGTTCATGTGTGTGTGTTTTAAGGACGGACTTGTATTCTACATTTTATTGAGTAAGTTGACTTTCTCACGTGGCATGATTTCCTCCTTCGTAACAGTATTAAAAATTTATCTCACCCTTTGTAACAGCTGCATAATATTTCACAATGCAGGCACATCACAGTTCGTTCAGCCTTGCCCTCGTTGATAGCATTTAGATTATTTTTACTTTGGATTTGTTTGTTTTGTCTCTGGGTAAAGTAAGCATTGCAGTGATGAACACTTTTATCTATTTCTTTACTTCTGGTACTTTTTCTTTCTGTTGGATAAGTTCCCAGAAAGGAAATGATTAGTGAAAGTTGCACAGATTTTTAAATTCAACCCAAATATTATCAACTTTTAACCCCTAAGCATTGGACCAATTTTCAGTCTTCCCAACACTGTAAACCACCTGGCTAACATTGGATATCTGCAAGCTTTTAAAGCTTATTGAAGGCCAGTATGGCACGTGGTTATATTGTTGCTTTAATTTACATTTTCCTGACTGCTAGTAATAGGAGGTATCTGTCCTCCTGTGCGAATCACTGATGCACAGTCTTTCCATTTTCAATCAGTTTATCTTTTCTCTTATTAAATTGTAGGAACTCTCAGCACGCTATGTCTGTTCACCTTCCTCAGGTACACCTGTGTTATAAACACAGGCTGTCAATTGCCTTTTTGGCTTTATCTGCAGGATCTTATGCCTCATAGAAAGGTAATCTCTGAGTCATCACTTTTATTCTTGACACCAGAGCTCTTCCTCCCCATCTAGCTCTTATAAGAAGAGCCACTTCTATTTTTTTATAATAATTGATATTTTTTGCTTTATCTTTCAATTTTTAAAACTCACCTGGAATTTACTTTTTCCAAATTGAATATGAGATCTAGCATGCATTCTTTTTCTTGTAAAATGATATTCAATGGACTCAACACCATTTATTTACTGTTCTGCTCTTTCCACAAATATGTCTCTGTGTGTGTGTGTGTGTGTGTGTGTGTGTGTGTGTTTTCCATAAGATGTTATGGAAAAACCCAAACAGACTTTTTGGCCAATCTAATACATATGTGTATAGATATACACAGGCCTCCCTGGTGGCTCAGTGGTAAAGAATCTGCCTGTAATGTAGGATGTGCAGGTTTGATCCCTGGGCGGGGAAGATCCCCTGGAGAATGAAATGGCAACCCACTCCAGTATTCTTGCCTGGGAAATCCCATGGACAGAGGAACCTGCCTGGCTACCGTCCATGGAGTCACGAGAGTTGGACACAACTTAAGAACTAATCCACTACCACCTTATATATATGTGTGTGTGTGTAACACACACACACACGTCCCATTTCTGCACTTGTAATTTGTTTCATTTCCTGTTGTGTGTTAACGTTTTGCTCACTGAGGCCCTTCAGCCTTGGTGTGATGTTGTGAAATAGCATAAGAATGACGAGAATCCCTACTTTAAGTTTTGCTCAGGTAACACTTGGGGTCAGAACCTTCTGAACTGTTGTACTAGCTAGTTTTCTGTTGGATATAAGTGGCAGAAACCCTACACAAGCTGATCTAAGCAGAAAGGAAGAATATGAACCTTCCAAACTGAGAACTCGAGGAATTGTTAAGGTCTACTGGATGCAGAAGGTCAGATGGTGTCACCAGGACCAGATCTTACTCTGTCACTGACCTCTGTCGTCGCCAAGTTTAGGTTGGCTCCATCATTACCAAGGGTGAAGATGCTCGCTAACTGCCCCAGCTTTCTTTTCTCTGAACAGCCTCAGTGTGAAATGATGGATTGATGCCCATCACTCAGAGCCATCCTTGTTGTCATGGAATGTGAGTTCCTCTGGAGCTAGGCTCACCGGCGTGCCCACAGTGAGTGGGGGTGGGGATGTTGGCTGTACAGGAACCATCCGGACTGAGGGTTTGTCATCCCCGAGAGAAGGACTTTAAGAAAAATAAATAAATAAAACCTGTTACCGGAAGGAAGGGCGATGACCTCTTGATAATTCAGAACTAGTGGTGTTTACTACACCTGATTCACTGCGACTCAAACCACCTCATTCTTTCTGGAAATCATTTAGTCCTTGAAGTGGTGTCCTGGCTGCTGCTTTCTTGTCACTGTCACCAGCCTTTGATCAAATTCTAACCAGTGGGGTGAAGGTTACTCTTATCCAACGGCTTTAATTGCTGCTCCTGAATGTTGGTGTCCAGAGAAATGCCGTTGAAATCGCAGTGAGATACTATTTTTACATCTTAAGTTGGCAAAGATTAACAGGATCACTGGTAGCCAAAATTGGCATGACTTTGAGGTAAAGAAATCTTCATATACTGATGGTAGGAATGTGTGTGTGTATGTTTATCCAACACAGCAGTACCCCTTATAAATTAATTCTATAGAACACATATTTCAGTTGATTTATTTTTGAAAATAGTCATATCAGTGCACAAAGCATTATTTATAATGTCAAATTCGTATTCCAAATTTAATATGTATTAGAAGTGGGCTGATTATAAAATTGCTGTCTAGCCACGTATTGGCCTGACATTTAAAGGAAGGTCAATTATCCATTCTAACCACCCCCACCCCAATTTTTCTAATGTAAAGAGAACAGCCCCGCCACGTAGAGCTGGCCCTAAAAATCCCTGCCTTGGTTAGTATTTTATGAAGGTTCACCCTAGAGTGGGTAGGTCACCTCTCTCGTGTTTTGATTACACCTTCCATATGGATTACAGATCATATTCAAAACATTAATTACTCTGCATCAGCATTAATCACTTCACTGAATATATTTCACCTTTTCTCCTTCCCGCAATGTTTGTTTAAGCCACGTCCACTGGATAGCATTGCATTAAAAAGAGGCAGTTCTGTATGGCAGAAGAACTTAGCCTCCAAGACAAAGATTCTGGGGTCAGTTCTGACAGCATCATTCATTAGCTCTGTTACCTCCAGGCAAGTCCGTATGTTTTGTAAGATGTGTGCAGTAATCATAGTCTGTCATAGACAGCCTGACTGTCACAAACAGTAACACTAGAGAGTATATGTAAAGTGTTCTATAAACTCTAAAACCCTGGTCACTTGTACAATGCTGCTGCTGCTGCTGCTGCTAAGTCGCTTCAGTCGTGTCCGACTCTGTGCGACCCCATAGACGGCAGCCCACCAGGTTCCTCTGTCCACAGGATTCTCTAGGCAAGAACACTGGAGTGGGGTGCCAGTTCCTTCTCCATGCACAATGCTGCTTCTATGAAATTACCTTTTATGATTACTTTTAATCCCTTTCCTCTCATTTTTTTACAAGTAAATTTTTACCCAAACAAAGCAGTTGTCTTACACCTTATATGTTTGCAGAATGAGGCTCAGTAGGTTATTTGGGAAAACAAAAAGTGGTGGAGTGAGTTTTGTTGTTGGTTATTTAGTTGTTTTCTTTGACGGGGAAAGGGTGAAGGTTTTTTCCTCCCTGAATCTTCTGTGCATAAATATTCTTTATTTTGACTATATAAATGAGCTTATAAGGGTCAAGATAACCCAGTGGATTTAATTCTTGGATCCCTTTCATTTTTGTTTCTGTACTGAATGAGTTTCGTGGTTGGACTCAGTCCTTGAGTTCGTAGGACTCAATTTCAAAGTTTACATAGGAAGTAAAGGGGTAGCCACCTCACTTGTGCTTTTAATGTACATTTAGACCAGAGCCTTCTCACTCCTGGAAATAAATATATGTCCTTAAGTGATGGTATTGGCATGCAGCCATGCTCAGATGTTTCCATATTGTCTGTGGTTATTTTGTGCTGAGAAGATAGATCTGAGTAGTTGCATCAGAATCCAGATGGCCCACAAAGCAGAAAATATTTACTATTTAGACCTTTACCAAAAAAAGTTTGCTGATTCCAGATTTAGACTGAAGTTAGAAATAAGTCCTTATTACATAAATAAATATAGATATATTTCAAATTATATATATATTTCAAATTATATATGTGTATATATATTTGTGGGTGAATTAGGATATGTGTGTGTGTGTGTGTGTGTGTGTGTGTGTATCCTTTAAACTTTCCAGCAAATCCTTAGCTCAACCAGAAAAGGATCTAAAAAAATTCAGCACCATCAGTGGTTATTATCTTGAGAATATCCTAACATCATTGGCTTATTTTTCAAACATCTAAAAATGCCTACTCTACCCTAGTTTTTCTGCTCAGTACCTTAACATATGTTATTTAACTTTACAATCCTCCCAGCAACCATCTCAATGGGTTGGTATTAAACCCGTTTTTGAGGTGAGGAAGCAGGTGTTCGGAAAGATTTTTAAATAAACTTGCCAAATTTCTTAGAACTCCCCAGAGCCAGGTTTCAAACTCAGTCGTGTCTGAATTCAAGCCGACAGCTGTGGGGTTGTGAGACGACTGGATATGGCATCTCTCCTCTTCTCCTGTTCCAATTCCACGGGAGGAATCTCTCAGGGGTGGGGGTTACGGGGTACACACTGGGCCTGTTGCGCACCCAAGAGGCTCGAGTCTGAGTTCCATCCTTTTGATTACCTGTCTAAGGTATTTTTCTCCGGTTTAGTGGGAAGTAACTGACAGACGTCACTGTGGCAGTCTGAGGTGTACAGACCGGTGATTTGATGCGTATATATTGTGAAATGATCCCTACAGTGAAATTGATAGCATCCATCTTCTCTTCTGGATAGAATAAAACAGAAAAGAAAGAAAAAAAGGAAACAGCTTTGCCTTGTGATGAGAGCTCTTAGGATTTACTCTCTTAACAGCTTTCCTATGTATCACACAGCGGTGTTGTCTATAGTTAACAACATGGTGTATGTCATATCCCGAGTACTTGTTTGCCTCCTAACTGGAAGTTTGTGTCATTTGACCACGTCCCTCTAACTCCCCCTCCCCTACTCTTCCCCTCTGTAAACCTCAAGCCTCATCTCTTTTTCTATGAGAAAAAGACTTCTCTCTCTCTTTTTAAAGATTCAACATATAAGCAAGATCACGAGTGATTCTCTCTGATTCCTTTTGCTTAGCATAATGCCCTCAAGATTCATCCGTGCTGCCACAAGCAGTAGGACTTCCTCATTTTTTATGGCTGAATAATAATCCATTGTGTGTGCGTATACATGCATATGTAAAACGTATGTATATGTAAAACTTATGTAAAACTTCTTCATCCCTTCATCCACCAGTGGACACTTGGGTTGTTCTCATGGCTCATATGGTAAAGAACCCTCCTGCCAAGCAGGAGATGTGAGTTTGATCCCTGAATCAGAAGATCCCCTGGAGTAGGAAATGGCAACCTGCTCCAGTATTCTTGCCTGGAAAATCCCGTGACATGGGCAGAGGAACCTGGTAGATAGGACATGACTTAGTGGCAAAGCAGCAACACAGTCGACTTATAATGTGTTAATTTCAGGTGTACAGCAAAGTGAATCAGATTTACACACACATATATCACTCTTTTTCAGATTCTTTTCCCACATAGGCCATTACAGAGTGCTGTGTAGAGTTCCCTGTGCTATACAGTAGGTCCTTATTGGTTATCTATTTTATATATAGTAGTGTGTATCTTATTGCCTCTTAAGGAGACCAACACAGTCAAGATTTTCTCTAGGTCTGAAATGGTTTTCCATCTTTGATTAATTGACAGATGAGATGGTTTGCTTTTAGAGGTCATGCTCTGTGGAAAAGACCTAGCTTTAAGAACGAGACTGGAGCTTTAAGAAAGAGACAGGTGCTGGGTGAGAAGGGCGGCGTGTGCTCTGAGGGGAGAGCCCTGAGGGCCAGGGATGGCTGGTTCCCATCTGCTGTTTCAGGCTCCCTCACCAGCAGAGGAGTGCTGCCTTGGACACCTGTGGAACATGGGCAGTCTTCACATGGCTTTCCCTTTCTTTTGTTTCCTTCAGTTCAGTTCAGTTCAGTTACTCAGTCGTGTCTGACTCTTTGCAACCCCATGGACTGCAGCACGCCAGGCCTCCCTGTCCATCACCAACTCCCAGAGTTTACTCAAACCCATGTCCAAGAGTTGGTGATGCCATCCAACCATCTCATCCTCTGTCGTCCCCTTCTCCTCTTGCCTTCAATCTTTCCCAGCATCAGGGTCTTTTCTAATGAGTCAGTTCTTTGCATCAGGTGGCCACAGGATTGGAGTTTCAGCTTCAGCATCAGTCCTTCCAATGAACATTCAGGACTGATTTTCTTTAGGATGGACTGGTTGGATCGCCTTGCAGTCCAAGGGACTCTCAAGTCTTCTCCAACACCACAGTTTAAAAGCATCAATTCTTTGGTGCTCAGCTTTGTTTATGGTCCACTTCTCATATCCATAGATGACTACTGGAAAAACTATAGTTTTGAATAGACTGACCTTTGTTAGCAAATTAATGCCTCTGCTTTTTAATATGCTGTCTAAGGTTTGTCATAGCTTTTTTTTTCCCAAGGAGCCAACATCTTTTTAGCTTCATGGCTTCTACACAAAGTGAGTTTGTTTCCTTACCTTCCCACGTTTCAGTTGAATGGAAAACCTTTGAGTGATATTCCAGTGTGACTCTTTAGAACTGGAGTTCTGAGCTTCCTGTGGGAAGAATCACGCCCACGTCCACAAGTGCCCTTTTATCCCAGGCTCCCTGAGTGGGAGTAGGAAACCCTCCACTAGTCCATCAAGACCTAGAGTAGCAGATGAGACCCTGATAATCCTGGACTGTGTCTCAGGAGGACTCAGCTGTGGGCGGGTGAATGACCTCCATCTTACGAGTGATAAAGGGTTGAGAGTCTAGATAGCAGTGGTTTAGTGGTGGTTTAGTCACCAAGTCGTGTCAGACACTTACAACCCCACGGACTCTAGCCCATCAGGCTCCACTGTCTACGGGATGTCCCAGGCAAGAGTCCTGGAGTGGGTTGCCATTTCCTTCTCCAGGGGATCTTCCTGACCCAGGGATTGAACCCTTGTCTCCTGCACTGCAGGTGATCTCCTGTGTTGCAAGCAGATTCTTTACCTTTGAGCCACCAGGGAAGCCTAAACAGCCCAGTTAACCATAGAATGCTCCATTTCTTCCTCACACTCGGCACACAGTAAGCCCTGTAGTTAGCAAACACTCATTAAGCATTTACTTTGTGCCTGGCAAACAGACATTTGTTTAGTGAATGCTTTATTATTCTATTATCATTCATTCTAGATATCCCTATGTAGAAACCTGATTTAGACACTGGCTATAGCTGAAATTCCTGCATCCGGGTAGGGCTGACTGCTTTAGAGGACGTATCTCATTGGATGTTCAGTGGTTGTAGAAGAGTGAGTTTGTTCAAAAGGTAACGTTTGATCCAGATGGTGATAGTAACAGTTTGTCAGTACTTGGATTCAGTCACCACGGTTCATCTTACTCATTGTAAACTAGTCAAAAATATTAAACTCATGACTGTGTTGTTACAGGGCTTCCCGGGTGGCACAGCAGTGAAGAATCTGCCTTGCAATGCAGGAGACGCGGGTTCCAGCCCTGGGTTGAGAAGATCCCCTGGAGAAGGGAATGGAAACCCACTCCAGTATTCTTGCCTGGGAAATCCCATGGACAGAGCAGCCTGGCAGGCAACAGTCCAAAGGGTCGCAAACATGACTGAGCATGTACCCGTGCCCCGTGTTGTCATAGGAAATCACAGATAAGGCACAATCCCGTCTTCTGTATGTTTATTCAAACGCATTTTAGGGTTTAAAATGAAACATATTTTAGGGTTTAGCAACTGTATCCTAGTGTGTTACCTTGGACGTTAAAGTACCAAATATCAGAGTCTATCTATTCTTCCAAGATCGTCTATGTCTGTGGCATCATCTCTCTGTGCTCATGGCTTCCAGATGGTCCTCACACTCTCCAGTTTTAGACCTATTCATCCAAAAATGGGCCTCTTATCTTTCCCAAATCTTTTGGTGATTCTTCTGAACTTAGTCATGGGTGGCACTGGTCAGTCAATAACTTGTAACAGATCCATGAATTGGTCTTGACTTTTTGGCCTCTTTCAATTCCTTTTCATAAGTCACCACTACTCATGCATATATTTTCCAGTCATTCGACAAGTCCTGTCAGTTCTATTTATCAAATATTTACCAAATTCTTGCTTTCCATCATGTCCTTGTTGCCACACCTTCTTTTGCACAAACCCTCGTCATCTTTCGGTCTGAAATAGAGCAAGAGTCTCTAATGGATCTCCCTGCTTCCTGTGGTCCTTTTCCACATTCCCAATGGAATGGCTTTTCTGTTCCACTTTATTATAGAAAAAATGGAGTCTAAACCACTTAGAATTGCAAACAGACCCTTTGTTATCTGACCTGTGCCTGCTTTTCCAGCCTGGACATCCCCCCTCTGCCCCGCACCCCCGCCAATCAACTCACACTGTCACACCTCGACTCCTTTGCTTAAGTTGTTTCCTCTGGTTAAAATGCCTTCTCCCCATGACTATGTTGAACAAACTCCTCTGCATCCTTCAAAACCCAACCTAAGAATCTCCATCTTAGTGAATTCTCTCAAACCTGCCTTCTGCCTTTAGGCAGAGAAAGAAGCTTCCTCTACTCAGCAGAGACACAGCACGCTTTACTCTGTCTCACTTATTCCAGTAATTATATACTGTTTTACATGATAACATTTGTTTGTATCTGTCTTCCTCAATAGACTTATTTAACTTTGTCTCTCCAGGACTGACAAAGACTTCACAGTTCACGTATAGAATTCAGTGGGCAGTCACGTATGTAATGTTAGAAGAATGAGTCAATCAGTTACATTTTTGATGTTATTCTTAGATACGAAGACATCTTCATGCTTGCAATTGGAAAGAAAAAAATTTAAACTAACCAAGCCTCTAGTGTCAGAGAATTCATATTTATTTAAGCACTCAGTGTTTAAATTGCATTTCTGACAGCCTGGCCCACCGGCTATGCTTCATGAAAGATCATGAGGCTCAGGGAAGAGGCGTATTCATCTCAGCATTGGGATATTTTGCTTTTCTGCAAAGCAAAGGGACCTGGGGACTCCTTTGCAGGCTGGCCATGTCCTGTGCAATCCCAACTGTGTCTGGAGATGCTAGCAGGGATGGAGGGTGTGGTCGGGACTTGGTGGGGAGTCAGGTTGCATCAGAAGCACAGAGGGGAAGGGAAGGAATAGAGAACTAAGGCAGAAAGCTTTCCGTGACCACGGCAACCATTCCCCCATCTCTGTCTTCCTCTGGGCCAACAGACTCTTGTTTCTGTTTATCTGTCTTCCCCTCCTTCCTCCTAGTTCTTTTTAGAGGTCACCTCTCTTGTATCCCTCCATAAAGTGTTCCTCTTTCCTACTTATCAGACTCTTCCCTGGTGGCTCAGTGGGCAAAGAATCTGCCTTGAGTGCTTTAGACACAGGAGACGCAGGTTCGATCCCTGGGTCAAGAAGATCCCCTGGAGGAGGGCATGGCAACCCACTCTGGTATTCTTGCCTGGAGAATCCTATGGACAGAGGAGCCTGATGGGCTACAGTCCATGGGGTTGCAGAGAGTTCGACATGACTGAAGTGACTGAGCAGGTCTGCACCATGAAATCTACCTGGCTTTCTGAATCCAGCTGTGGGAGTTCACTGCTCCACTCTTTCCCAATTCTGTAAGGCTTTTTAGGAAAGACCCTGATTTGACCAGTCTTTCCATTCCCTAATCCTACAGTTGAAGGACACCCTCGAGCATGTGAGATTTCTAGCACCATTCTGTCCTGTGATCAGACCAAATCAAGTCAGTGGAATTAGCTGTCCTGCTCTATCTTCTTGTTCCCTTTGTAGGATGAGAGGATTTGAGGTCAAGTGTGATCAGTAATCTCTTTGATGCCCTTTTGGTCTCTACACTATTTATCCAATTTCCAGTTTAGGCAATTCAAGAGGAAATTATCTTACAGAAGATAGGATGATCATCTAGGGATATCTCCAAGCAAACCTCTTCCGTCTTCACTATGTCCATGCTGATGTAACCTGTAGAAATACCCACAATATCCCTCTCCCCCTTGTAAGGGAAGAAAAGTCCTTCCTCCTACCTGTCCTATGGTCTCTGACGGGGGCCCTTGTAAAACGGATTGACAAAAGACAGATGAACAAGAGAGCAATGTACGAATTTATTTAATGTAAGTTTTATGTGGCTCCGGAGCCTTTTTACGGAAATGAGGACATGAAGAAGCCTGAGCATTTTATGTTAGGTTTGATAAAGAGTGGACAGTCATGGGGGGAAAATGATCAGACAAAATAATGTGAGCTGAGGGTGACAATCAGGGGAAACTGGCAAAGCTTGTTCATTCGGATTGCTCTTCTACCCCTCCATCTTACAAGAAAAGGACCTCTCCCCTGAGAGTTCATGACCCGTTTCAGGGGAGGTAAGGTGAGGAGAAGGTCAGACGGAAAATCCTTCCTAAATCGGCCGTTTCTCAAATTCCTTCTGTTTAAAATACTCGAAATGCCAAGATGCCATCTTTTGAAGTAGCATATCCTAAGTCCCATTTCTACCTCCTCCAATCTCCTTCTTTAAAAAAGAAAAAAAAAATTATTTGGCAGTGTCCGGTCTTCACTGTGGCATGCCAGCTCTTAGTTGCAGCACATGGGATCTAGTTCCTTGAACGGGGTGGTAGGGGTGGGGGGAACCCAGGCCCCCTGCTTTGGGAGCACAGAGTCTTAACCACTGAGCCACCAGGGAAGTCCCTCCCTCAATCTTCAGCTCCAGGAGGCCTTGTAGTATCTGAAAGGAGAATTTCCCTCCAGTCTCTTAGCTCTCACAGTTCTTAACCTGAATCTCAGTCCTGGTTTTACCTACCTGTCTCCTTTGTGTTCTGAGTGTTAGTGAGCGTGTGTCTTCCGTTGTGGTTCTTGGCCGGTGAGTTTTGTGCTTGACAGGGCATATCAGATGCTGTGTCCTCAATAAGGTTTTCAATGAAACAAAAGCAGGAAGCTGAACCATGTAATAAGAAACCCTAGGAACCCAAGAGTCTTGTCTATGGCTTCTGCCCACTTGCTTCCTCATTCCATTGCAAGGTTCATTTCCTACATAGAATCAGCTGCTGCAAGGTCTCATTCCCTTGTTTGTCATCCTTCTTCCCCCCGGAACATTAGCTCAGTGAAGGCTGGGACTCTGTCCATCTCTTTTACCTAACATACTATTGAAAACAAACAGTCATGTAGAAATAAGCCAAGACCAACCAAATGAGAACAAGCAAAGGCAGTTTACTCAAATCTTGCTATCGCAAGGGAGTAAGCCACCATCAGGCCACTAGTGTTTTAGCAGAAGCTCAAAGGTGGACAGATGGTGAGAGAGGTCTTTTGAGGGACAAAGAGAAGGTTCCAGGGATGTCCTGATTGGCAGGGGGCAAATGGTCGTCCTGGGGAAGCTGGAGGTGGAACAACAAGAAGCAGGACCATTCCTGGGCCTGGTGGTGTCATTTTTGTTGTTTAATTACTGAATCACATCCCACTCTTTTGACCCCATGAATTACAGCCCGCCAGGCTCCTCTGTCCATGGAATTCTCAAGGCAAGAATACTGGAGTGGGTTGCCGTTTCCTTCTCTACTATGCCTGGTGAAAGGTGCATATTTCACTTTCTCTTGTTGTCCTGAAGTTGACAATGGGGACAAATATTAGAGGTGCCCATTACTTATCAAGTTGAGGCTGTTTTTGAAACAATTGTTACAGGGGTTCTTGTTGGGCTTTCTGAATTGATTTATTACAGCTGATGGTCTGACTTCCTACAGGTGTGATTTGTGGTTAGCAGCCTGGCTTCCTGGGTTGTTGGCTGGAGATATGAGTTGGTTTCCTGTACTGGCTGCTGAGAAGATTTAGGGTCCAAGTTCCATGTGTATATATATGGCCTGGTTGTTTTCCATGTGTATATTCAGTCTTCCTTTGTCGATAGGAGGAGGGAAAGCAAGGTGGGGAGGGATGATGGAGGTCAGACTCTTACCCAGATTTCGTTCTGGACACTTCATGTCAAGGACCGACTCATCGCAGAGCCAACAGCTCCCAGAAGCACCCACCTTTGAATCACATCCACTAGTCCCAGGCTGGAGCCCAGTGAAGAAAGGAACTCTTTTCCTATCAGTCGGTCAAACAAGAGCCAAGGCTTTTGAGGAGGCACTTAAAGAATTTTCAGTTCGCAGTTGTGCAGAAGCTGTTGTTCAGGTAATTTAACATTGATTTTAGTTTAAAAGGCAATTAAGATAAAATGAGCAGCCACTAGCCACTTAGGTTAAATAAGCTCAGATTTAAATTGCTCCCCATTACCACCTTTGTTTGTGATGTTTGAGCTCTTTTATGCTAATTTAACGTGCAATCATGTGGTAGTCCAATTGGGGCAGGTGGATGGAAGAGGGAACCAAGCCATTATTATTGAAAGAGGAACAAACTGGCCCCAAATTGCTCCTAAGATAAGTGCAAAAGTGTTAGTTCCTCAGTTTCGTCTCTTTGTGACCCCATGGACTGTAGTCACCAAGCTCCACTGTCCATAGAATTCTCCAGGCAAGAATACTGGAGCGGTTAGGCATTCCCTTCTCCAGGGGATCTTTCCAACCAAGGATTGAACCCGGGTCTCCTGTGTCTCCTGCATTGCAGGCGGATTTTTTTTTTTTTTTTTTTTAACCATCTGAGCCACCAGGGAAGCCCTCCTAAGATGGGATGGGTTCTCTTTTATATCACTCCTGGGAATGTAGATGTGTATAAAAGTCAGGGTCCTGGTTTCCTATGCCTGAAAAGCTAGAAATGGTGCCCACTGGTTGACTTATCAGTTTCACTTCTAGATATTTACCCTGACATATCGAACAAGGGGCAGTTCGTGAAGCTATGGGCAGAGATGTTCGCTTCAGTGTTATTTAACATAGAGTGAAAAGGAATCGTGCATCACAGTGGGATACCAAAATTGAAGTTATCATTCTTTTTTAGTGGCAGAAAATCTTGATATATTGCAAAGCACAAAACTATTATAAGGCAGTTTATATGATACAATGTCTCCTGTGTGCTTATGATTTTTTAGTTACATATGCAGTGGAAAATGGACTGGACAGATTTGTAACAAAATATTACATGTGGCTCTCTTTCCGTGATAAAATATGAGTGACATTTTCCCCTGTGCTTTTCCAGTTTTTTACAGCTTTCCACAATAAACACACATTGGAGTTTTATTTATTTTTTGAGCTCTTGTTAAAGATTTTATTATTGGCATATAATTGCTTTACAATGCTGGATTATTTCTGCTGCACAGCAAGGTGAATTGGCTATGTGTGTAGACATATCCCCTATCTCTTAGACCTCTGGTCTAATTACAAAACACATTGAAAACAATATGTGTTTGTGGTAATGCTATTAAAGAATTCAGTGCTATGCTTGATACATGCCACGTCAAGGATGAAGTTCTGCGTACGTGTTAGGAGGAAGAATGCACGTTCAGTGGCAATAATTCTTGCTTTAAGAAAGGTTGCTGAGCTTTATTAAAAAAGGTCGTTTACCTGGCCCTAGTGAAAAGGTGGAAGGCGAGCCATTCTATAGAGCAGGCTTCTGAAACATGCCCGGGTGATTCATGGATTTGTCTATTCAGAAATGTGGTCATTCACCAGCAACCAGTGTTGAGCTAATGGGATCCATTTAGGAATATAACCACAACAGGTCCACCATAAATCGCCTGCTCTCCCATCTCAATATGCTTCATTAAGCTCACCTTTCCTGATGCGACTGGATTATTAGATGTCAGGACGAAGAAAATCATTAGGTCCCACTGTTCTAATCCTCCAGAGCACCAATGTGGTTGCTATGTAATTTTATTTTATTTTTTTTCAGATAGAACCTGCTTTATGCCTTCCTATGGGAAAATATTTTCAAACGGGTAAAGAAGCAATATTACTGTATTGTGAGGCGTATCTCAGTAGGTCATTACCATAACTTCTAGCAGAAAGGATAATCTATGTCACATTTTACTTCAAGGATAAGATTGATTTTTATAAAAATCTTTAGTGCATTGAAGCTTAGCAATTTTTTTTTTCTATGAAGAAGCAATTAGATACTGGAGTTTTCCAGAAATGTTAGGTGAGTATAAAAGCCAAACCCTGATTTTTTTTTTTAAAGAAAAGATCATCATTCAACATTTGAAGAGAAAAGGCCATTTCTCGGTGAGAAAATGATATTGGCACAATGACAGTCATTACCTCTCACACGGCCAGGTGTCCGCCGTTTTCCTACATTTACATCTCCCCGGAAAACTGACAAAAACGTGATCCAACAAAGAAGAATATAATAAGCACCTGTATTTCTACCACCAAGAACTGCTGTTTTGAATGAGCTTTCTTCCTAGGATGTGTATCTACATGCATGTAGGTATACACATGTGTGTGTGCTCGGACACTTCAGTCGTGTCTGACTCTTTGCGACCCCGTGGACTGTAGCCCACCAGGCTCCTCTGTACCTCTGCCGTTTTGAATGAGCTTTCTTCCTAGGATGTGTATCTACATGCATGTAGATATACACACGTGTGTGTGCTCGGACACTTCAGTCGTGTCTGACTCTTTGCGACCCCGTGGACTGTAGCCCACCAGGCTTCTCTGTACAAGGGAAGCCTATGTATATATATATATATATATATATAGGCTTCTCTGTACAAGGGAAGCCTATATATATATATATATATATATATATATATAAATTTTATTTTAAAAAGTATATATATGTGTTTATATATAATGGAGCTTCCCTGGTGGCTCATATGGTAAAGAATCTTCCTGCAATGCAGGAGATCTGGGTTTGATCCCTGGGTCCAGAAGATCCCCTGGAGAAGGAAATAGCTATCCACTCCAGAATTCTTGCCTGGAAAATCCCATGGAAAGAGGAGCCTGGTGGACAACAGTCCACGGGATCACAAAGAGTTGGACACAACTGAGTGACTCATATATATCTTTAAAAGTTTTCCATATATATAACACATATTACCGTTAATAAAAGTATGAAACCAAAATATGTAAATATTCTTTTAAAGGAGAACTATAATTCTCTCAACTTCAGCCACTGACCTGAGTCTTTAGTTCCTTTCCCCATAGTTAAAGTTATGAATCTGGTGCCACCCTTTTAGGCCAGGGATCAGCACAGCAAACTTTCTGTAGAAGGTTCCATAGTAAGTATTTCAGGCTCTGTGGGCCACTGGGTCTCTGTTACAACCACCTGGCCCTGCAGTTGGAGAACAGAAACAATCATAGTCAGGGTGTCAGCAAATGGATTCAGCCATGTTCCAATAAAACATCATTCATGGACATTGAATTTGAATTTCCTACTTTTCCTGTTTTTTAAAATATTTGTCTCAATTTTTCTAAACTTTAAAAACTGTTTTCAGTTGGTAGGCTGTACAAAAACAGTGATCAGTAGCCCGGCTTCTGGTTCTTCTTTAATATCTCCACAGACATTTCTGTATCTCCAGATAATAATATCTGTAATATTATTTCATTTGTGTGTTTTCTTTCATGAATGTTATTGTAGTGTATGAATCATCTAAAAGGTATATTTTTAACTCAGCAAAGTTTTTACTAAAGAATATATATATATATATATATATATATATGTTGTATTATGTAGTATGTCTAGTCAAGGCTATGATTTTTCCTGTGGTCATGTATGGATGTGAGAGTTGGACTGTGAAGAAGGCTGAGCGCCGAAGAATTGATGCTTTTGAACTGTGGTGTTGGAGAAGACTCTTGAGAGTCCCTTGGACTGCAAGGAGATCCAACCAGTCCATTCAGAAGGAGATCAGCCCTAGGATTTCTTTGGAAGGAATGATGCTAAAGCTGAAACTCCAGTACTTTGGCCACCTCATGCGAAGAGTTGACTCATTGGAAAAGACTCTGATGCTGGGAGGGATTGGGGGCAGGAGGAGAAGGGGAGGACGGAGGATGAGATGGCTGGATGGCATCACTGACTCGATGGACATGAGTCTGAGTGAACTCCGGGAGTTGGTGATGGACAGGGAGGCCTGGCGTGCTGCGATTCATGGGGTCGCAAAGAGTCGGACATGACTGAGCGACTGATCTGATAGATACCTTACATACATGTACACATACATGTATGTGTCTGTCTAGCTAAAGATTATTCCTAAATAACTGTTATTTCTTTTCACTGCTATATAGTATTCCATCACAGGATATATCATGTATTTGATGCCAGTGGGCATTTAATTGATCATTTCTTTCCTATTACAAATAGTAGTGCGGTTATATCCATACACACTTATGCATGTATTTGTCAGGGCAGGCATTAGGAACAAAATTGCTTGGTTATGGGGAATGCACCTTTTCCATTTTAATTGTTCTTGTGCAGTCACTAAGTTGTGTCCGACTCTTTGCAACCCCATAGACTGCAGCACAGTCTTCCCTGTCCTTCACTATTTCCTGGAGCTTGCTCAAACTCATGTCCATTGAGTCAGTGATGCCATCCAACCATCTCATCCTCTGTCACCCCCTTCTCTTGTCCTCAATGTTTCCCAGCATCAGGGTCTTTTCCAATGAGTTGTCTCTTTGCATCAGGTGGCTAAGTATTGAAATTTTAGCTTCAGTCCTTCCAATGAATATTCAGGGTTGATTTCCTTTAAGATTGACTGGTTTTATCTCCTTGCCATCCAAGGGCCTGTCAAGAGTCTTCTCCAGCACCACAGTTCGAAAGCATCAATTCTTCAATGCTCAGCCTTTTTTATGATCCAACTCTCACTTCCGTACATGACTATTGGAAGAACCCTACACTCCCTGATTACTTTAACAGTTAATTTCCAATGTAAGCACATATTATTCTCTGGACATGGTTTTCAACAGCATCAAGTAAAATGGCAAAACATTAAGTATTATTTTATTAGACACTAGTAAATAAGTTTCCAGAGGGATGATACCAATTTACCCTTCCCCCAGGGAGATGTCCCCTCATTCTTGATCTGGGTTGGGGGGGGGGGCTTTGTTTATCACTGTTGTTTTTTTTTAATTAATTTATTTTTTTATTGGAGGATAATTGCTTTACAGAATTTTGCTGTTTTCTGTCAAACCTCAACCTGAATCAGCCATAGGTGTACATATATCCCCTCCCTTTTGAGCCTCTCTCCCATCTCCCTCCCCAGCCACCCCTCTGGGTTGATACAGAGCCCCTGTTTGAGTTTCCTGAGCCATACAGCAAATTCCCATTGGCTATCTATTTTACATATGGTAATGTAAGTTTCCATGTTACTCTTTCCATACATCTCCCCCTCTCCTCCCCCATCTCCCCATGTCCCTTAGTCTATTTTCCATCTTTGTTTCTCCACTGCTGCCCTGTAAATAATTCTTCAGTACCATTTGTCTAGATTCCATTGCTTGTGGAGTCAGAGTGAGGAAACAGCGTCCGCTCTGGACCATCTTGTCATGTTGCCCCAGATGCTCATGTGGACCTTGAAGTCCCTTTGGGTGCGTACAAATATTGTTCTGACTCTTCACCGGGGCACTTACACATGAGAATAGCAATTTATATCAATAACCGGGTTGGGCAACATCTGCCAAGGTTGTCACACTCTGTGATTAAATGACCATATGTGCCAGGGAACACGGGGACGATGGGACTGTAATTAGGGTTTGCTGTCTTTCCACCCACCATCCCCACCATCCGTAACTTCAAATAACCTTGCTTTTGTGAACTGATTTGTGAATCAGATTATTCCACAGAGACTGGTAGTTTTTTTCCGTGTTAATCATACTTGATATTTGTGTATCTCTACAACTACACAGGGTTCTGATTAAACAGAAGTCTAGAAACCTTTTGCCATTTTACCTGATTCCATTGAAAACCATGTCCAGAGGATAGTATGCGCTTATATTAGGAGTCAGCTGTTGAAATAATCAGGGTGTGTATGTATTTTGCACTGCATTGTCACCGTAAAAGAGAGTTTTACTTAATGTTATCTTAGCATCTTTCAATGCAACTGCCTCCAAGAAAAGCAGGCAGAGAAAACACACATAAACTTTTCTTAAGTTCACAAGGAGCAAGTTAAACACTACATGAATGCAATATTAAAAACACCCTTAATGCATAAGAAGGAAAAAAAAAAAAACCTCCTCATTTTGTTACTGGTGTGACAGAGATGGATGATGGTTATGTAAGGACTCGGCATGTTCAAAAAAAAAAAAAAAAAAAAAACCCTGGAAATATTGCTGCTAGTTGTGGAGCTGTGATAAATGTGAAAATAAATATTTGAAGGATTTATTAACATTTTAAAATTTGCTTACTGATATATAAAATCCTACTCAGTTGTGCACAAGGCCTTTAATGAAAATAAACTCTCCAAGAAGTTGACAGAGGAAACTGATGATTATCTCACCATTAATCACATGTAGTATATCTGTATGATACTCTAGAACTCATTTAGATTCCACCCCTTCAAGAAACAGTTGCTTTGAAGAGAAGCAAGTCCATCTTAGTGCATGTAGCTGGCCATTTTGATTGTGAAGAAAATGAAGAAACAAAGCTCACTTCCCCAATCAATGGATGGTTTAGTCTCTACCCAAAGCTATGGCTTAGACTGGGAATAGCTGAGCTGGGGGTAGTTAGAAGCTTGTGCAACTCATTTCATTTAATAAGAAAAAAAAAATCATATACCTATGAAGACTTTTGGAAACAAAAAAGAGGAAATTTGCTTTGATTCCACTATTATCCAAGGTCAATATAATTTAGAAGGTGGTCGATGGAGTTCAACAGGACTTAATATGTATTTTCCATTTCAAAGCAGGCTCGAACTTCAGAACATCTTCATTTACTACATAATGTGTAAGACTGGAGATTGCAAAGCTGTAACTACTACCACTAAAAAAAAAAAAAAAAAAAAAAAAAGGAAAACCACTTCTGGGAGGAAACACGGAGGAAAAGTTCATCAGCAGCGCTGGGGGTAGGGAGCGGTGAGATTTCCAGCTTTTGTTAGTGTTTATACATGAAGTAGCACGTTGGCAGTCATGAATACTGTCCCGTGGACGTTCTGAATAATGCAGGAGTGAGTGTAAGTAATTGGAAGTGCTTATATCCTGCCTTTAGACATTTCTCCGCTCGTGAGTTAAAATTGGTTGTCAAGGGTGGACTCGGAGGACCCTGCAAGGTGCCCTAGTCTGTCATGTGGTACATATTTAATGCTTGGAAGAACAAGGGAAGGGACACGTGCAGGGGAGCGGGAGGGAGGGAGAGAAGCCAGGGACCGCCGCCAGCTTGGGGAGGCGCGGAGGCGGGACCCACGCAGCCTCCATCCCGGGGCTGCGAGACTTTGCAGAACCATCGGGGCGTCCAATTTGGCCAGGGATTTTTTTGGCGCCGAGGCCGAGGACGCGCGGGCAGCTGGGCTGGGGCGCTGGCAGCATCCCCGGCACCTCGGTGGCCTCCCTTTTGTGTGCGTCCCCCGCGTTGATTGCCTCCTCGCTCGGGCTGCTCGCTCCCGGCGCGCTCTGCACCTGCTGGCGGCGGTGTCAGGCTGCCAGGCGGCCTGGGCGAGCTAGCGCGGAGGCTCGGGCGCGCACGACAGATGACTGGAGTCATTTACATTGCTAGCACGTGGGTGCCGCTTGCTGTCGCCTCGGACTTTTCCCGTGCGTTCTCCCGGGGAGGAAGCAGGAGACACTTTGCAGCCGACAATGAAATCTTGGCAGCTAATTGCAGTCGTGGGAGATGCCCTTCAGGTAAGGCGAACGAAGAAGGCTCTGAAGGCTGGCGGGGACGCGAGGATAGCGGGAGACCAGGGCAAGCTGCATGGAGAGGAGGCGGTGTCTACCGAGGCTTCCCGAAGCCCACTGACTCGCGGGCGGGGGTGGAAGAGGGACGGGGACCGGGGGCGGGCGACAGGGGGGAGGAGTGTGCAAATTGACATTTTGGGCTGCCTGTGGCAGGGGAGCCGCCGTCAGCCGCTGTCCAACGTTCGCGCAGAGAGGGTGGCGGCGTGTGCGCCCCCGGGGCTGCCGATTTAGAATAGGGACCCGGCGGCGGAGGGAAGCCGGGCACACCGAAGCCGAGATGGAAGGCTGTGGATGCCTTCGCTGTGCGTGAATGAGACCCGGTAGGTAAGGCCAGCCGGAGGACCCGGGAGGCTGGGCTCGGGTGCGTCCCGGGGCGCACCCAGGGGCGCCGATCGCCTGGAGAGGGCGAGGGGCGTTCGGAACGACCCGGGGAGCCCCGAGATGAATGGATTTTCTGGACGGAGTAGAAGTTAGCGGGGTAACTTCATTGCCCATGCTCATTGGCTCCGTTTAACTTTATTTCCAGAGATGAATAAGCGTTTATAAGAGAAGGTGTGTAAGTCCCAATAGGCTAGCAGGGGTTTTGCAGGAGCTGCGCGCTTCTTCAAATGTGAGGTTTCTGAAATGACTGGCCAGATGGGCCGTGCCTTGGGAAAGTTGGCACGCTCACGATCCGAGGGGGCATGTGTGTGTGTGGTGGGGGGAGGGGATGAATTTCACGTTTGTGCAGACATGTCTACACTGGGTACTCTCTCCTCTCTGCCTTTCCCGATTCCCAGGGAAGAGGGAGTAAATTGACAATACCAAAAAGGCTTGGACTGAAGAAGTAGGCTCTGGACCGTTTTATTAAATGAAACAAGAGTCATCCTTCTTGAGAGATCAAATGGGGGAAATGTACCCTGCCTTCCAAAGTGATGGAATTTACTGTCAAGCATTTAAAAAAAACAAAACAAAACAAACAAAAAAAACACGCCAAGTGTTGAATCTGATATTTGTCATCCTGGGAGGATCACCTAGAATCCTAGGGCTCAGCCAATCTCTCTGGCCATTTATTTTCAGATTAGAATGAAACTGGTGTTATTTATTTCTGTTAACAAAAGAGCTAAGCCCCCCTCCCACTCAAGAGGGGCCCAAGGGGAATTCTGAATCCAAAAGTTATGCTGGCAGCCTCATCTTAGTGAAGTGTTCATTAAATTATCTGTGAAACCAGTCACTTTGTGAGTATCTTTCCATAGCTCATAATTTACTCATTGTTTATGCGGTTTTAATTTTGGTCACAGGGAAATGAATGTGGCTTATAATGAAAGCAGTCGAAAATGATTGTGTAATCCTTTTTAGGGGGTAGCTGGGCAGTAAATGTTTGGTTTAAGACCATAAAATCTTTCTCAACCAAGTTTCATAATTTTGATCTGAACGTATCTTCAAAAATCCAAGGGCGCGAGTGTAGATGTGTTTGCGATATGGAGTAACTTGCCTTTGTGGTTTGCTATGATTACGTTTCCAGAGGGTTGTTCTTCAAGTAAGAAAACTCACGTCAGCCGCTGACAGCTGTTTACCACTGATGTTCCCAGGCAGTGCGGGCAGCAGTCATGATTTTCTTAAAAGAAGCAGGATATTTCAACTTTTGTCTGCCCACTCACACTCTCTATACACGCTGGTGCTTCCTTCTGTATTAGAATATTCACAGATTATTAGGAAGAGAAAATTGCTTCTCTGAAAAGTCGGAGGAAGTATCACCAGTGGGGGAAGGTTTCCTCTCACCCTCTCTGATTCATCCTTCTTTTTCCTTCTTTCCTCTCTCCTTCCCTCCCTCTGGTCCACCTTTCTTTCTCTCCAACTCCTGTTTTTCCCTCCCCATCCACCTGTATTTCTTTTCATCTACCTTTTCTTAAGTTTCATACCTGGAACACAGAACAAATTTTCCTTTATCTTCTCCCACTACATTTTTATCTTAACCAGTGTTTTGCACCCTTGAAGGATCATCACGAGCACCTGATTTTTCTTTATCAGTATTCTCTGCTCCTGTGCAAGGATTAATTAATATCAGACAATCCACATATTTAGAAAGTGAATATTCAAACTTTTCTTGTCATTTCATTTTAACCAGTTAAACACTTGGAGAAGGCCTTTACTTTACATGAACAGAGCTTAATCTTGTCTCTGTCATCACCGAGGGATAGATTTTTACAACCCTGCACTTTGCCTTCTAACTTTATTGGAGTAAGCATATTTTTACATATGTCTCTTTTATAATTGCCCCTCAAACTTCTGTTTTCTCTATAACCTCACCTAAGTTTAGAATCTGAATTCATTTTAATCTGTATTCACTTCAACTTAGTAGAAACAGTTATGAGCCTTGACTTACATGCCAGCTTTTTAAACTATCACAAAAATAGTGTCATTCTTTTCTCCAATTTTTTTTTCTTTTTCTCATGATCTTTCCCATAAGTATAACACAAAAGTCGAAGTAGATTTTAGGTCAAAAGGCATTTGGCGACAATTGCCTTCCTCTAAATTATAGTTGTGAGACGTTGAGAATATATAGCTGTATTTTGAGAGCATGACATGAGAATCAGAGTATGCAATCCTTACCATTTTCTCTACAGAGAATCTGGTTGGGTGGGTCAGTCTGGAGCCAAATAACTATTACAATGTTTAGTGTGAGACAGTTTGGTCTTTTTTTTTTTTTTTTTTCCCTGCCTAGACTTACAATTTTTCTGTTAGATTTTGGGCAGAGTTGCAGAACCAGAGAAATGGAGCATGGTCCAAACGAGGTAGGACATTTATGAAATAATGATGAAACCTTGTTAGTATTAATTAAACCTGTGTTTACACTTCATTTTTAGCTCTGTTTTTAAAATGTCACATGAGTTAGTCTCTTAAGTGATCACAGTTAAGTTCTTGGAGAGTAATTCTAATGGAATTAAAATGAAAGGCCTTTTATGAGACTTTGATCCCCATCCTGTGTTGATTTTTCTGACAAACACAAAAACAAATAGGGAAGAAAACCATGGACCCTTCAAGAGTTTGCACTTGCAGACTTTGGTTGTGGGTCTGAAACCTCCAGGAGGTTGTAACACATGTGATCTTTGTATATATTTGTGGGTGGACGCCTCTGTCCTTCCATTTATTTTCCTTCATTTTCTCCCAGAATTGAGTGTTTACATACATTATGAGCAATAGTAAACAGGAGCAGATAAAGGCATGAAGAGCTTTTAAATTATGCATTTGAATTTGTTTGAATTAAATTATATGCAACAAAATCACAATCCTGATGGTTTGGCATCCCTGTTCTCCCCCCTCCCCCATTTGCATGATACAGAAAGAAAGAAATCTTTAAAAGTCAGCTTTTAACACACAGCGCTCTACTTAGAAATCTTTATTGTTAATAATTCAGTTACTATAATATTCCAAACAATTTCCAGGTTTTTTTTTTTATTAATAGATACAAAGTTTATATGAAAACTTGTGGGGCATGCATGTGTGTGCCTGTGTGTGTGTGTACGTGCGCGTGTGCCCAAAAAGCTGAAACAGCTTGTGTCAGCTATAGCAACTCGCTTTTGATTCAGCAAAACTAGGTTATGAATTCAAGCAATTAAAAATGACAAAAAGCCCAATTTCACTGCCTAGATTAATACACTTCCAATTTTTCCTGCTCCATAAAAATTTCAAAGTGTTCTTTCTGGTTAGGTGTTTGCATAACCTGTGGGGTATTGAAAGGTCCCTGTTTCACATTGGCTTGTGATGTCTTGATGCTTTGATGTAGCGAATGTAAATAGGATCAATGGCATGTTCTTAACACAATTTTCTATTTGCAACTTCTCAGAAAATTTCAGTTGGGTTTAAAGGAAAGCAAGAACAGTTATTAGTTCCCTCACAGTAATCGGTGGGGAATGATCTTTCAGCTGGTTCAAACGTCAGGCAGGCCAGAGAAGGCTTTTTGAGAAGTGATATAATTGTAGCAAAAATAGTGCATCCACGTGCTAAGGTTGACAGTGAGATGCTTCTTTTCCTCTGCAATGGTGGGCGCATTTATTCCTTTTTCTCTAGTTTTATAGGCGTGAATCTAGAATTCTGGATTCTTGTTTATCTGATTACCAAAACTCACTGTTCTTTAAAATGGGCCTTTTTTTTTTTTTAACTGATGGATTAGTGGTCACAATTAGCCACCCTGAATTCCCTGCAATTTGGGGTTATTGTGTGTATGTTCAGTTGCTTCAGTTGTGTCCGAATGTTTGTGACCCTCTGGACTGTAGCCCACCAGGCTCCTCTGTCCATGGGATTCTCCAGGCAAGAATACTGGAGTGGGTTTCCATGCCTTTTTTCCAGGAGATCTTTCCAATCCAGGGATCGAACCAATGTTTCCTGCATCTCCTGCATTGCAGGCAGATTCTTGACCACTGAGGCATTCGGGAAGACAGGGTGCAGAATGGGGTTCAGTTCAGTTACTCAGCCATGTTCAACTCTTTGCAACCCCATGGACTGCAGCACACCAGGCTTCCCTGCCCCTCAGCAACTCCTGGAGCTTACTCCAACTCTTATCCATTGAGTCGGTGATGCCATCCAACCATCTCATCCTCATCCCCTTTTCATCCTGCCTGCCTTCAATCTTGCCCAACATCAAGGTTTTTTCCAATGAGTCAGTTCTTCACATCAGGTGGACAAAGTATTGGAGTTTCAGCTTCAGCATCGTCCTTCCAGTGAATATTCAGGACTGATTTCCTTTAGGATTGACTGGTTGGATCTCCTTGCAGTCCAAGGGACTCTCAAGAGCCTTCTCCAACACCACTGTTCAAAAGCATTATTTCTTTGGTGCTCAGCTTTCTTTATAGTCCGACTCTCACGTCCATACATAACTACTGGAAAAACCATTGCTTTGACTAGATGGACCTTTGTTGACAAAGTAATGTCTCTGCTTTTTAATATACTATCTAGGTTTGTCATAGCTTTTCTTCCAAGGAGCAAGCGTCTTTTAATTTCATGGCTGCAATCACCATCTGCAGTGATTTTGAGCCCACCCAAATAAAGTCTCTTGCTGTTTCCATTGTTTCCCCATCTATTTGCAATGAAGTGATGGGACCGGATGCCATGATCTTAGTTTTCTGAATGTTGAGTTTTAAGCCAACTTTTTCACTCTCCTCTTTCACTTTCATAAAGAGGCTCTTCAGTTCCTCTTTGCTTTCCCCCATAAGGGCAGTGTCATCTGTGTATCTGATGTTACTGATATTTCTCCCAGCAATCTTGATTCCAGCTTGTGCTTCATCCAGCCCAGCATTTTGCATGATGTACTCTGTATATAAGTGACAAAATACAGCCTTGACATATTCCTTTCCCAATTTGGAACCAGTTTGTTGTTCCATGTCTGGTTCTAAGTGTTGCTTCTTGACCTGCATACAGATTTCTCAGGAGGCAGTTAAGGTGGTCTGGTATTCCCATCTGTTGGAGAATTTTCCTGAGTTTGTTGTGATCCACACAGTCAAAGGCTTTAGCATAGTCAATAAAGCAGAAGTAGATGTTTTTTTTGGAACTCTTTTGCTTTTTCAATGATACAATGGATGTTGGCAATTTGATCTCTGGTTCCTCTGCCTTTTCTAAATCCAGCTTGAACATCTGGAACTCCATGGTTCATGTACTGTTGAAGCCTGGCTTGGAGAATTTTGAGCATTTCTTTGCTAGCGTGTGAGATGAGTGCAATTGTGCAGTAGTTTGAGCATTCTTTGGCATTGCCTTTCTTTGGGATTGGAATGAAAACTGATCTTTTCCAGTCCTGTGGCCACTGCTGAGTTTTCCAAATGTGCTGGCATATTGAGTGCAGCACTTTCACAGCATCATCTTTTAGGATTTGAAATAACTCAGCTGGAATTCCATCACCTCCACTAGCTTTGTTCGCAGTGATGCTTCATGATAATTTGTCTGCAGTTGCTACATGATACATTTCTCTGTTGTTTTATTGAAATCTCTGCTTGTGAGGAAATCCAGTTTCTCATTTGCTAATGTGATGGAAGGACCAGTTGTATTTATTGTATTTTATTTGCCTGTATAAATAGAGACTTCTTCTTTTTGACTGATAAGGAGGGTGAGGGACCATGTATCAACACATCCATCCTTACAGGAATTTAGCAGTGCTCCCCTCCCCTGAGCCCCTACAGCTTCTTCGTGTCAAGCACAGGGCTGGGAGTTCTAGCGTAACTTTTCTGGTCCTTACTACCATTCTTCAAGGTAGTTATGACTATACCTAAGGTAGACATGGAGAAGCCATGTTCAAGACTTTTCATGATTAGAATATGCGATTCAAATCCAGATTTTTCTGGCTTCAGTATCCCAAGACACACCTGAAATGAACTCTCTGAATTCAGGAAGAAATACAAAATGGGTACTTGGCCAACGCCCTAGGCCAGTGGTTCTCAACCAGGAGCAATTTTTTTCACTCCCATACCCTCAAAGGACAAAATAAAAACACAGACCTCAGAATGGGAGAAAATGCTTGCAAATAAAGCAAGCAACAAGGGATTAATAAAAATATATAAACAGCTCATGCAGATCAATAAAAAAAAATGAAAAAAAAAACAAAACCTGGGCAGAAGACTTAAATAGATGTTTCTCCAAAGAAGGCATACAGATGGCCAACAGATACATGAAAAGATGCTCAACATCATTAATTATTAGAGAAATTCAGATCAAAACTCCAATGAGGTATCTGTCACCTCTCATGGGTCAGAATGGCCATCGTCAAAAAATTCACACACAAAAAATCTACAAATGCTGGAGAGGGTATGGAGAAAAGGAAACCCTCCTGCACTATTGGTGGGAATGTAAATTGGTGCAGCCACTATGGAGAATGGTAGGGAGGCTCCTCAAACAACTAAAAATAGAGCTACCATATGACCCAACATTTGGCCGCACATTGGAGAGAGTTTTGGTAGTTGCGTTTGGGTGAGGGCTGCTACTGGTATCTGTTTTGTAGAGAATAGATCTTGCTAAACATCCCAGGGATGATGCTAAACATTCTAGAATACACAGGATAGTGTCTTCCCCCTCCCTGAAACAACAAAAAATTATCTGGACCATAATGCCAGCAGGGGGGAGGCCGAGAAATCCTGCCCTCGGCAATATCTGTGATGCTATGACTAATATACACATGGCCTGATTTTTTCAAGACAGTAGATAAGTGAATTTCAGTTATTAAACTTTCTGAATCTCCGGTTGGACACTGTGAATAAGATCACGATGCAAAGTCAGAAGGTCTGTATTTTCTTACAATTTGACTTTAAAATTTTATAGCTGCCTATTCCGAGCATCTTTCCTTTATAAAGATGACACAGGTCATTGTGATTGAAGTACCTGATTTTCCCCCATGTGCTCAGCGTTACCTCCGACAACAGCTCTGAAATGAGATTTCTTTCTCCGGTGCTGATGTCAAGAGAAGAGAAAGGCAGCATCACTAAATGAGTCATGCAACAGTAATTCTAAGAACCTTCCTGCTTCCCCTTGGCATTCAAGCATGGTTATTTTCTCCTTATCTTTAAGTGTGGCACGTAGGTTTATTTGCTTATTTATTTAATAAACACTTTAACTGTGTTTTGCATGAAGGCAATGTCACCCCACTCCAGTACTCTTGCCTGGAAAATCCAATGGACGGAGGAGCCTGGAAGGCTGCAGTCCATGGGGTCGCTAAGAGTCGGACACGACTGAGCAACTTCACTTTCACTTTTCACTTTCATGCATTGGAGAAGAAAATGGCAACCCATTCCAGTGTTCTTGCCTGGAGAATCCCAGGGACGGGGGAGCCTGGTGGGCTGCCGTCTGTGGGACTGCACAGTCAGACACGACTGAAGCAACTTAGCAGTAGCAGCAGCAACACAGAGTCGGACACCACTTAAGTGACTTAGCAGCAGCAGCAGCAGCAGTACTATTATAAATGTTTTAAAATATTGATTCACCTAATTCTGAAGACAAGCTCACATGTTTCATATTATTATTATCTACTTTTTATAGATGAGTCTCCCTGGTGGCTCAGTGGTAAAGAACCTGTCTTCTAAGGAGATGTGGATTTGATCCCTAGGTTGGGAAGATCCTCTGGAGAAGGAAATGGCAACCCACTCCAGTATTCTTGCCTGGGAAATCCCATGGACAAAGGAGCCTGATGAGCTGCAGTCCATGGGGTCACAAAAGAGTCAGACGACACTTAGAGAATAAACAACAACTTATTATAGAGGAGAAAACCAAGATCCAGAGAAGCTGAGTAATTTGCTCAAGGTCACACAACCTGTAAGTTACAGGGCTAGGAGTTATACTCCACCGTCTCTGCTCTTAACCGCTTTGCCAAACCCTTTAAGAATTTGAGCTTTTACAATAAATGCTGGAGAGGGTGTGGAGAAAAGGGAACCCTCTTACACTATTGGTGGGAATGCAAACTAGTACAGCCACTGTGGAGAACAGTGTGGAGATTCCATAGAAAACTGGAGATAGAACTGCCATATGAACCAGCTATCCCACTGCTGGCCATATACACCAAGGAAACCAGAATTGAAAGAGACACATGTACCCCAATGTTCATTGCAGCACTGTTTATAATAGCCAGGACATGGAAGCAAGATGTCCATCAGCAGACGAATGGATAAGAAGGCTGTGGTACATATACACAATGGAGTATTACTCAGCTATTAAAAAAAATACATTTGAATCAGTTCTAATGAGGTGGATGAACCTGGAGCCTATTATACAGAGTGAAGTAAGCCAGAAAGAAAAACACCAATACAGTATACTAATCATATATATGGAATTTAGAAAGATGGTAATGATAACCCTGTATGCGAGACAGCAAAAGAGACACTGATGTATACAACAGTCTTTTGGACTCTGTGGGAGAGGGCGAGGGTGGGATGATTTGGGAGAATGGCATTGAAACATGTATAATATCATATGTGAAATGAATCGCCAGTCCAGGTTCGATGCATGATACAGGATGCTTGGGGCTGGTGCACTGGGATGACCCAGAGGGATGGGATGGAGAGGGAGGTGGGACGGGGGTTCAGGATGGGGAACATGTGTACACCCGTGGTGGATGCATGTCGATGTATGGCAAAACCAATACAATATCGTAAAGTAATTAGCCTCCAATTAAAATAAATACATTTATATTAAAAAAAATAATTTGAGCTTTTAAATGGGTAGAAGCACAGCTGTTTTGGCAGCATCTTCATGAGTTTTGAAACAGAAGATATTTTTTAAGTTTCATTTCAGATTGGTTAGGCAAGCAAATAACCATTTCTGAATGAAAGTGAGTGGTAATGTGTATAGTTCTATTTTTCACTATTTAGATACTTCCGAATGTGCAGTTTTCCAGTGTCACAAGGACTTGTGGGTTCTCTTCATTATTTATTTGTACTACTGAAAACATAGTATTCATAGGCCATAACTTACAGGATGAATGATCCCCTCAAGAAACTTTATACTTTGGTTTCCTGGCCCTTTAAACGTTTTCTGTGTGGTCCATACTAAGTGGGATATGGTGGATGTGGGTACATTGATTCCCAACTTGATCTTGCTAAAGCCAGTCAACCTTTGTCATTTAGACTGTGGGAATGACCCTGCCCATTTCTTGCTCTGTTGAATTTTCAGCATGTAGAAAAACCTATGAAGAGAAAAACAATTTGAGTAGATGTTTAAATAGAAGTGCCAATTTAGCATACTTTATTCTGCGTTAGAAGAAGACATGATCTTGCAAGTCTGTGATTAAACACACAATACACAGAGAGTTCAGAAAAACCAAGATGGGAGTAGAGAATCTCCATCAATTTCAGTTGAATAAATGAACAAATACATGGAGGAAAGACTTTATGTTTTAAAACGTCTCTTGTCAAGGTTATGTATGGGTGTATACTTTAAAAGGAAGCATCTTTCATCTTGAACGGGAAAATACTGGGGGAAGAGGAGGTGGTGGCCATAGGAACCGCTGATGACAGATGACAGTTCTATGCCAGCAGCCTTCTCAGGCTTCTGAGCCAAGCTTCCCAGTATTCGGGTGGTAGAAGATAACTCACTCTGCATTGCCCCGCGGAAAACCTGAAGATGCTGAGCCACGACAATGGGCTGCAGTTTACATGAGGCAAGGCAAAGATTTCTGAATATGAGGAAGAAAGGCTCAGTGCTCTTGAACAGCTTTACCCTGGCCATCCAGAAATACCAAAACCGTGCACAGGGGCTCTTGAGCCACCCTCCGCCACCGCTGAAACATTCCAGGAACTGCGGTAGATGTGGAAACTGTTTTAGTCCTTCCTGTCTATTTCAGGCCCAATGAACTCAAATTTACATGAGAGGCAAGAAGTGAATCTATTTCAGAAGTGTCAAAAGACTCACGTTGCATCCATTATTGTCACATTTCCTTTTTTTTTTTTAAATACAGTTCATCGATTTGGCTTTTATGGAATACCTTTTCCATCTAAAAAAAGTGTTGATTCAGGAAATAGTTTGACATTAAGCCAGAGTTTGTTGTTCAACAGCGAATAAACAGGGAAGACTCTCTGATAAGGTTCTGTAAGTGTTGTCTCTTTGTCTATGGTGCTAAAATACATATATCTTGGTTAATTGACTAAAAGAAGCAAACAATAGGAAATTGGATTTAAAAGAGTCATTTTCATTCCATATCCAGTGGAATTGGTTTCTAACATATTTCCACATTTAATGTGAATCTGCTTTTAAAAATAAAGACAGCCGGTGATAAACGTTGTATGCTGTTAAGAGAGCATCCAACAAGGGGTAATGGGTTTCTGCCGAGCCCATTACAAAGTTTGCCCAGAGAGGTTAAAAATATAAATATAGAGGATCATCAACGTTATAAGTGGTTCAGACTTCAACTTCTGCTGCTAATAGAAAAAGAAGCCAGGTTGTGTTGTAATGTACTAGGAAACTGCTAGATATATATAAAATTCTTTATTATTGTCATGGGTACTGATCCTGTGTATTGAGTGTTTGCATAAGCCACATGTGTGCGTGCATGCCAAGTCCCTTCAGTTGTGTCCGACTCTTTGTGACCCTAAAGACTGTAGCCCACCAGGCTCCTATGTCCATGGGGATTGTGCACTCAAGAATACTGGAGTGGGTTGCCATGCCTTCCTCCAGAGGGTCTTCTCGACCCAGTGATCGAATCTGCGTCTCTTATGTCTCTTGCATTGGCACATGTGTTCTTTACCACTAGCTCCACCTGGGGAGCCTTTGTGTAAGCCTTGCATTGTTTTATCTCCTGGATACACATTATTGAACTCAATACTCCCAGCAACTTTCAGAGCCAGATGCAATGGCACCCCACTCCAGTACTCTTGCCTGGAGAATCCCACGGACGGAGGAGCCTGGTAGGCTGCAGTACATGGGGTTGTAAAGAGTCAGACATGACTGAGAGACTTCACTTTCACTTTTCACTTTCATGCATTGGAGAAGGAAATGGCAAGCCACTCCAGTGTTCTTGCCTGGAGAATCCCAGTGACGGGGGAGCCTGGTGGGCTGCCATCTATGGGGTCACACAGAGTTGGACACGACTGAAGTGACTTAGCAGCAGCAGCAGCAGCTCTTATTAAACCCATTTTTCAGAAGGAAAGACTGAGGCTTGATGCGACTTTTCTAGGGTTACCAACTATGAGTTGGATTTGTAGTCATATTTGAAATCTTATGACTTCAAAGACTGTTTCGGCCCTCTGTTTGACTCAAAGCCTTAGGGACCTTTGTTCTTACATTAGTGAAAACTGATTTGACATAGATCAGATTTGGTTAACCCTAGGGAGTCCTTGCAGTTCTTTTATTAGGACTAACCTGCTTATAATTGTAGTGGAATATGTGGATGGATGAATGGCTGGGTGGATGGATGGATGGATAGATGGATAAGTGGATAAATGGGTGGATGGATGGATAGATGGGTGGATGGGTGGGTGGGTGCATGGATAGATGGGTGGGTGGGTGCATGGATGGATGGATGGATAGATGGATAAGTGGATGAATGGATGGTGGATGGATAGATGGGTGGGTGGGTGGATAGGTAGATGGATGGATAGATGGGTCGGTGGGTGGATAGGTAGATGGATGGATAGATGGATAAGTGGATGAATGGATGGATGGATGGATAGATGGGTGGATGGAGGGATGGGTGGGTGGGTGGATGTATGGATGGGTGGGTGGGTGCATGGATGGATGGATGGATGGATAAGTGGATGAATGGGTGGATGGATGGATAGATGTGTGGGTGTGTGGATGGGTGGATGGATGGATAGATATGTGGGTGGGTGGATGGGTGGATAGGTGGATGGATGGATAGATGGATAAGTGGATGAATGGGTGGATGGATGGATAGATGTGTGGGTGTGTGGATGGGTGGATGGATGGATAGATGTGTGGGTGTGTGGATGGGTGGATGGATGGATAGATATGTGGGTGGGTGGATGGGTGGATAGGTGGATAGATGGATGGATGGGTGGGTGGATGGATAGATGTGTGGATGGGTGGATGGATGGATAGCTGTGTGGGTGGGTGGATGGGTGGATAGGTGGATGGATGGATGGATGGGTGGGTGGATGGATAGATGTGTGGATGGGTGGATGGATGGATAGCTGTGTGGGTGGGTGGATGGCTGGATAGGGGATAGATGGATGGATGGGTGGGTGGATAGGTGGATGGATGGATTCATAGACTGACCAACTAATGACTCAGAAGGCAGATTGGCAAAGAGTATGCATATAGTTTTCATAACAATAAATATAAATACCAATAAATAAATGAAAATATGTTCACATATACATATACGTGTGCTTTGTATACATATGTGGAAAGTTTCATCTGTATATATCAACAATTCACATATCATATTGGAAATCACCATATATGATGACATAGGCATTTTGTAGAATGTTGGAGAGAGTGTAGAATGATCCATTTTTCTATGGAAGACAATTTAGAAATTCTTATTTAAAAACAAAGTGCATATTCATCTGCCCAGCATGTCCATCTCTTGGGTTTATGTATTTTCACTTTCACTTTTCAAGTTTGCAAAGGTGCAAATTGCTCGACTGGAGCAGAGAAGGAAGAAAAGTTGGAGCAAAAAAAATGCCTAATGATGGAGGGTAAGAGGCCGGGAAGCATTCAGGGAGTGAAGAGGATCCTCATGGGCCTGAGATGGTGTCTGCAGGACTAGGGGAAGAGCCCAAGAGCCAGACCTGTGTTAGGAAAACTCTGAGAAAACACACTTGGGACTTCCCTGGTGGTCCGATGGTTAAGAATCCTCCTGCGAATGCAGGGGACACGGGTTCAGTCCCTGATCAGGGAAGATTCCACATGCTGCAGAGCAACTCAGCCTGTGCCCCACAACTACTGAGCCCTTCTGCTGCGGCAAGAGAAGCCGCTGCAATGAGAAGCCTGAGCAGCGCATCAGGAGGGTAGCCCCGCACGCTGCAACTCGAGAAAGTCTGTGCATAGCAGCGAAGACCCAGCACACCAATAAATAAATGAATACATTTTTGAAAACACACACACACACACACACACACACACACACACTGTGTTTGTCTATACAGGATGAAATTGCAACAGATAACTAAGGGGTTGAGAAGGAGGGTGACCTTTGTGGTTTCTGTGGAGCTTGATTGAGAAGGGAGCAGGAGAGGAGCCCAAGTTTTGCTTTTAAAGTTATGCAAGATGGATCCGTTCTAGAGACCTGCCATGCACCCTCATGCCTGTGGTTAGCAACGTGGTATGGTGCTCTTAACAGTTGGTTAAGAGGGTAGATGGAGCCCATGGTTAAGTGTTCATATAACACACACACACACACACACACACACACACACACACACAGGACACAAGGAAACCTTTGGAGGTTATGAGTGTGTCTGTTACCTTGGTTGTGGTGATGGTATCACACAGGTGGATGTATGATACACCATACGTCCACGTGTGTGATATATAGACCTGTGTGAGTGTGTATCCAAACTCATTGCATTGTCCCCATGAGATGTGCAGGGGTTTTTGTCTATCAGTTGTACCTCGGGCTTCCCTTGTGGCTTAGTGGTAAAGAACCCACCTACCAACCCAGGAGACTCGGGTTCCATCCCTGGCCCGGGAAGACCCCACATGCTGCAGAACTAAGCACATGCGCCACAACTACTGAGCCTGTCTGTGCCCTACGGCCCAGGAGCCACAACTCCCCAGCCTGTGAGCCTCAAGCAGAGAAGCCTGTGCACGCTGGAGCCCAGGCTCTGCAACAAGAGAAGCCCCCACGTCAAGAAGCCCCCGCACCACAACACCGCAGCACAACATGCTGCTAAGAGTAGCCCACGCAGCAGCGAAGACCCAGCACGGCCAAAGACAAATTATAAATAAATGAAATTATTTAAAAATTGTACCTCAGTGAAGCTGTTAAAAAGATTATACTTCGATTCCTTTTGATCTTCAACAAACATCCTCTGCTTTGATAATTAAATACGCTTCATTTAGAAAACAAAAAACAGAAAAGAGCTTCCATTTTTGCAAACAAGCTCTGATGGACCCCTCACGCCCAAGCTGATGTCTATCCACTTAGATGTCAACCTAGATATCCTGTGTTGGACACAGGCAACCCAAATTGCTTTGAAAATGTGTGTAAGAGAGACTTAAAAGCAGGTAAGCCTAAAAATCGCTCGAGTTAAAAATTATGTCCTGGCTAAGATTTGGGGTCGTTTTGTGCTCTGAAATAGGGTGGTTGGCTGCTGGCAAATTTCTGAAAATGACAAAGCTACTTTTTTAAGCCTAATGGTTTGGCCACAGAGGAAAACGAAATTCCCCGGGTGCTGCAGACCCTTGTCATTCATCGGAGGCACGGCAAAATCATGATCTTTATCCTCCCGGCTGTGTGTGTCTGTCGGGGACTGTGGGCCGCTCAAAGTTGTATACTATTATTTTTTTATTCATCTCTGGGTCATTTCATCTTCCTGTGCCAGACGCATGAATGGCTGTGTATGAAAATTGTATTTTGTGCTGAATTTCCCACTGTGAAAGATGTTTACTATATATTTATGAAAACACTGCAATAACAAAACCCTTTCTATAGCCTTTCAATTTGCTGTAAGGGCAGATAAAATATTTTTATCTCGAACTGAACTTCATACCTTGGGAGATGCAGTAGGCCCGACTTGGAATAATAAAACACTTCAGAGAAAGGCTGACGCTGTTCAGATTGGTTCAGAAACCAGGGCACTCCACTTGGCGGACCTCCATGCCTTTTAAAGGTGCCGACTGAATACACAAAACCTAGAGCTAAGCACTGCAACGTTGGCATCATTAAATAGGAAAAAGAAATCTTTGTATTTATTAAGTACTTTTGCATTGCGTCCACAGAGATGCAGGGCAGCTCACTGAGCAGTGTTTCTTTCATTCTGGGAAAGAGAGAGAGGAGGGTGGCCATCACCCCCGTGTACTGAAAATCTTGACTCTTCACCTTCGTTTAGGCTTTAGCTTTGAAACTTTTGTTTAGTAGACTCTGATTTACTAGATTCACATGCAGTTGGGAGAAATAATACAGAGAGATCTCTTGTAGGCTTTACCCTGTTTCTCCCCCGCCATGGGAATATTTTGCAAAACTATGTATCACGTCTCACCTGAGATACTGATGTTGCCGCAGTGCAACCCACTGATACTGCTCGGATTTTCCCAGATTGCCTAGTGCTCATTTGTATGTGTGCACTTCATCCTACACAAATTTATTGTGGGCATAGGTTTGGGGATCCACCACCACAGATGAGATACTGAGCATGTCCGTCCTAAGATTCCTGTTGATAATCACATCCACCTCCGCTCACCAGCACCCGCTCCCGTCCCTAGCCTCTGTCCACACTGCTCTGTCCTCCACTTCTAAAACCCTGTCATTTCAAACACGTTATAGAAGTGAAATCACACAAATTTATTTTTTCAACTTTTTATTTTACATTGGAATATAGCCGATTAACAATGTTTTGACAGTTTCAGGTGAATAGCAAAGTGACTCACCCATACATATACATGTATCCATTCTCCCCCAAGGAGAAGGCAACGGCACCCCACTACAGTACTCTTGCCTGGAGAATCCCATGGAGCCGGGTAGGCTGCAATCCATGGGGTCGCTAAGAGTCGGACACGACTGAGCAACTTCACTTTCACTTTTCACTTCCATGCATTGGAGAAGGAAATGGCAACCCACTCCAGTGTTCTTGCCTGGACAATCCCAGGGACAGAGGAACCTGTTGGGCTGCCGTCTATGGGGTTGCACAGAGTTGGACACAACTAACGCGACTTAGCAGCATTCTCCCCCAAACGCCCCTCCCATCCAGACTGTCACATAACACTGAGCAGAGTTCCCTGTGCTATACTGTAGGTCTGTGCTGGTTATCCATTTAAATATAGCAGTGGGTACTTGTCCATCCCAAACTCCCTGATTATCCTTTCCCCATCATTTTCTCCCAGCAACCATAAGTTTGTTCTCTAAGTCTGTGAGTCTGTTTTGTAAATAAGTTCATTTGTCTCATTTCTTTTTAAATTCCACATGTTAGTAGCATCATACAATATTTCTCTTTCTCTTATGGCTTAATGCACTCAGTATGACAATCTCTAGGTTTATCCCTGTTGCTGCAGATCAAATTAGTCCATTCTTTTTAATGGCTGTGTAATATTCCATTGCATGTGTGTATCATGTTTAACTTTTTGGGGTTGGCTAACTCCAGCACCATCATTCCCTGGAGTTTTATCTGAATGACCGAGCCCATCAATCATTTGTTCTTTTTCACTGCTCAGTAATACCCCACTGTACCTGCTAAGTGCCATGGTCTGTTTAACCACTCACCTGTTGAAGGACATCTGGGCCATGTGTGGCTCTCACAAATACAGCTGCTGTGAACATTGCTGGGCATGTTTTAGTGTGAGTATGGGTCTCACTGCTCTGGGACAAATACCAGGAAGAAGGCTTTGGCAACTTTTGATTCATACACATTATTTATTCAAATGCTCAGTGCTATCTGACTCTTTGTGACCCCATGGATTGCAGCACTCCAGGCTTCCCTGTCCTTCACCAACTCTCAGAGTTTGTTCAAACTCATGTCCATTGAGTCTGTGATGCCATCCAACCATCTCATCCTCTGTCGCCCCATTTTCCTCCTGCCCTCAATCTTTCCCAGCATCAGGGTCTTTTCCAATGAGTCAGCTCTTCACATCAGGTGGCCAAAGTATTACAACTTCAACTTCAGCCTCAGTCCTTCCAATGAATATTCAGGGTTGATTTCCTTTAGGATTGACTGGTTTGATCTCCTTGCTGTCCAAGAGACTCTCAAGAGTCTTCTCCAGCACCACAGTTCAAAACCATCAATTCTTTGGATCTCAGCCTTCCTCACGGTCCAACTCTCACATCCATACAGATTACAGAAAACATTAACATGCTGTCCCTATTGGAACTGAGTTCCAGTCACACACACCAGTCAAAGGAAAGATGTAAAATCTTACCCACATCTGAATTTATTTCTACATAAGCAGAGGACTAAATATAGAGACTATCCAGCATTTATGCAGCATCCACCTTATGCCAGTCTATATACCAAGCCTGTTGTGTGTACTAACTCACTTGTCCTCACAGCATCCTTAGGAGGTATGTACCACCGTCACCCCCACTAATACATGAAGAGTCAGACAGAAAACACTCCAGTCCCTTGCCATATTGCTACAATCCATGGCACTGAGAGTTAGGCAGGCTGGCTTGAGAATCCCTTATCTGAAGCACCAGCTGTGATGCGAACCTCACTCCCAGATCTGTGGGTCAACCCTTCTGGGTTGGATGAGGTGGCGTCGGGTTGGGTCAGCATCTATCAAACTGTCCCTGCAAAGAAAGGGTATGTGGATTTGTGGGTATAGGACAAGGGCTAGCTGACTTGACTGCCTCTCAACTCACTGCTGTGAGCTAAGCTCGCTTTATTCGACCATCTCAGACAGACAGATGGAGGTTTCTTCTGGCTTTTAGATCTCTAAGAAGTCGATTTCACAATCCTCCCTTGGTTACACACTGCGATATTTCACAGCTCTCACTGGCGGGATGTTCTGCCTCTCCGTGTGGCCCAGATCTGTCTCACCGAAAGCTGAGCCCCCGGTCATTTGTCTCCCTTCAGTGAAGATGTGGAATTGATGGCCCCACATCTCCTCGACAACACAACTTAAAGGTACTTGTTTCTAACAGAATCTCGCGTGGCCGCTTTACATGAATCATGCGGCTTTCCATCCTCTGAAGGCATTTCATATTTCCACCAGGCTTATAAAGTATTTAATATTTTCATATGCTCCAGTGTAAAGCCATCTGTTGCAGTGACAAGGCAAAATGTGGAAGGCAAGAACAAGCGTATGTTTAGGGAAAGATTCCATGGAACGTTAACAAGAGAGCTATGTGCTACTCTGGGGTGCCTTGTCGAAAATGGCCAGGGGATTTGGGGAGGCATGGCCCCTGGCACTGGTATTTATAAATAGGCAGTTATAGATGACACTTGCCCTTTTACTTCTGGCTGGTAAATTTAGACTGGATCTGCAGTGTACGTGGCGGCAGGGACCTCTCTGAGAGGAAGTAGTGATATCGTCTGATTTTCGGATCTTTATTTCATCTTGGTTTTCCATGTGTGTTTTAACTTTTTTAAAAACTGGAGGATAGTTGTGTTACACTATTGTGTTAGTTTCTGCTGTACAACTACGTGAATCAGCTATACGTATACATTCATCTCTTCCCTCTTGTGTGTTGACTTTTTGTTATTCTTTGGGCCACTGCATTGGGAACCTGCTGCGTGCTAGACTTGCGTGTTGCTGAAATTGTGTTTCAGAAGAGTTACAGCTATTTCTCCAGGCCTAACTTATTTTTTTGTTAAAAAAAAAAAACATTATTTTTAACTGGAGGATAATTGCTTTACAATATTGTGTTGATTTCTGCTGTACATCAACTTGAATCAGCTGTAGGTAGACATATGTCCCCTCCCTCTGGAAGCTCCCTCCCACCTCCCACCCCATCCCAGCCCTCTAGGTTGTCACAGAGCACCAGATTTGAGCTCCCTGCATCATGAAGCAAATTCCCACCAGCTCTCTATTTTACATATGGTAATGTGTATCTGTTCAGTTCAGTTCAGTCGCTCAGTCGTGTCCGACTCTTTGTGACCCCATGGACTGCAGCACACCAGGCCTCCCTGTCCATCACCAACTCCCAGAGTTTACTCAAACTCATGTCCATTGAGTCGGTGATGCCATCCAACCATCTCATCCTCTGTCATCCCCTTCTCTTCCTGCCTTCAATCTTTCCCAGCATTAGGGTCTTTTCCATGAGTCAGTCCTTTGCATCAGGTGGCCAAAGTATTGGAGTTTCAGCTTCAGCCTCAGCCCTTCCAATTCAGGACTGATTTTCTCTAGGATGGACTGATTGGATCTCCTTGCAGTCCAAGGGACTCTTAAGAGTCTTCTCCAACACCACAGTTCAAAAGCATCAATTCTTCAGCGCTCAGCTTTCTTTACAGTCCAACTCAAATCCATACATGACTATGGTATGTTTCAATGCTATTCTCTCACTTGGTCACACACTTTCCTTCCTACCCACCCCTGTGTGTCCATAAGTCTTTTCTTTATGTCTGCATCTCCATTGCTCCCCTACAAATGAGTTCATCAGTACTATTTTTCTAGATTCCATATATATGTGTTAATATACAATATTTGTTTTTCTGACTTACCTCACTCTCTGTAACAGGCTCTGTGTTCATCCAACTCATGAGAACTGACTCAAATGCATTCCTTTTTAAGACTGAGTAGTAGTCCATTGAATATGTGTAGCAGAACTTCTTTATCTATTCATCTGTCGATGAACATTTAGGTTGCTTCCACGTCCTGACCATTGTAAACAGTGCTGCAATGGACATTGGGGATATGTGTGTCTTTTTCAATTATGGTTTCTTCAGGGTATATGCCCACATGTACTAAAATTGAAATGATACAGAGAAGATTAGCATGGCCCCTGCACAGGGATCTAACTTCTCATACACATGGTGTGGTCTTGCTAATGCAGAAACAATCAGATGCAGATCCATTGTGGCTGCCCACTTGAACATGAGGATATCGGCACAGTCCTCTAAAACTGTTGTGATACCCCAATGCTGCTTGCTGAACTGAGCTCAGAAAACTCAAAGCGAATGTCTCTGAGGTGGGGCCTGTTGCTCTTGGGGGGAACACCATGGCTAACATGCAGTGAGGATCAGATCTGACAAGTGTATAAGGGGCACTGTGCCTTGACTGGCTTATTTCAGCCTCCTAAGCCTCTTCCCTGGTGGGGCCTTCAGTGTCTTCATTTCATAGATGAGGGATCCATTTTCAAGAGGGTGATTCTCCCAAGGTCACACAGCTCATGGTGGGCAAACCCTGGATCTGATCACAGGCAGGCTTGGTCCATAAACGGGATGCTTCACCACTATGTCTTATAACTGACATTAGTAAAATAGGAGAAACTTGTTCACTGCCTTGCAGACCAGTTCTTCCGATGGTGATATCAGCTGGAATATGTCAGTCAAAATAGGGCAGACTGTCACAGTGTGGCCTCTGCAAGCTTCAGTTCTCAGCTACTTCTTCCTTTTTTTTTTTTTTTTTGCCATACCAGGCAGCCTGTGGGATCTTAGTTCCCCAACCAGTGATGGAACCCACACCACCTGCATTGAAAGTGTGGAGTCTTAACCACTGGACGGCCAGAGAAGTCCCTCTCAGCTACTTTAAAAAAAAAAAAAATTGTTTATTTTTGACTGTTTTGGATCTTACTAGCTGTGTGGTCTTTTCTCTAGTTGTGACAAGCGGGGGCTACTCTCTACTTGGGGTACATGGGCTTCTCATTGTGGTAGCTTCTCCTGTTGCAGAGCACAGGCTCGATGGTGGTGGCCCACGGGGTGATTTGCTGTGAGGCATGTGGAGTCGTCCCAGATCAGGGATCGAACCTGTCTCTCCTTCAGTGAAAGGCAGATTTTTTTTTTTTTTTTTTTTTTAACCACTGAGCCATCAGGGAAGCCCCCTCTAGGTGACTTTTTAAATTTTTTAGAATTTATTTTATTTATTTATTTTTGGCTGTGTTGGGTCTTCCTTGCTGTGCTGGCTCTTCTCTAGTTGTGACAAGCAGGGGCTACTCTCAAGTCACGGGGCATGGGCGTCTCATCTCGGTGGCCTCTCTCGTTGCAGAGCACGGGCTCTCAGGCATGAGGGCTTCAGTATTTGCAGCACGTGGGCTCAGTGCTTGGGGCTCCCGGGCTCTAGAGCACAGGCTCAGTAGTTGCGGTGCATGGGCTTAGCTTCTCAGTGGCAGGTGGGATCTTCCTAGATCAGGGATAGAACCTGTGTCTCCTGCATTGCCTCCAAGCCACCAGAGAAGCCCTCTCTCAGCTACTTTTTAACTCTGTGAGTAAAGTTCAGTGAACCCCAGGGGGAAGCTTGCAGAAGGAACTTGTGAAGACAGATGAACAGCTCTTGAGAGTGCTACAGCAAAAGAAGATCATACTGGTTAACCACCACCCCCCCTGCCAAGACCTCTCCTTTTATATCAATTTTGAACTATTTTCTACCAACTCGTGTGAAAAAGTGTCTTAGATCATTCACCTGCTTTCAGTCCTATTAATAAATGGATTGACAGCATATGTAAGAACCTAGGTCCCAACGGTAGCCATGTCAAAAGAAGACAGTTTCTGTTTAGTTACTCCCAGGCTGATAAAATTCATGATATAGTAGGATTTAGGGGGATTTTTAAAACTTGGAGTATAATTGCTTTCCGTCTTGTGTTAGTTTCTGCTGTACAAGGAAGTGAACCTACTTTATGTATGCATATATCCCCTCCCTCTAGAACCTTCCAATCCCCTTCCAATCCCACCCCTATAGGTCATCACAGAGCACTGATCTGAGCTCCCTGTGCTACACAGCAGCTTCCCCGTGTGTGTGTGTGTGTGTGTGTGTGTGTGTGTGTGTGTGTGTGAGTCGCACAGTCATGTCTGACTCTTTGGGACCCCATGGGCTGTAGCTCACCAGACTCCGCTGTCCATGGAATTCTCCAGGGAAGAATACTGGAGTGGGTTAGCCATTCCCTTCTCCAGGGGATCTTCCCCACCCAGGGATCAGACCCAGGTCTCCTGCATCACAGGCAGATTCTTTACCATCTGAGCCACCAGGGAAGCCCACTAACTATCTATTTCACCCCTGGTAGCATATATATGTCAATCCTGTTCTCCCGATTTGTCAAACGCCCCACTTCCTCCCCTGTGTCCACATCTCTGTTCTGTATGCCTGCTTTTCTCTTCCTGCCCTGCAAATAGATTCATCTGTAAGCAGGGATATATATTTTCCAAAAGAGCAAGATTTCTCATCAGATCAAGTGAAGAAAAACAATCAGGGTAGCTGAGAGAAAAGACCAGTTAGCTTCTAAACACCATTCATTTATTTCAGTCAACTCGCTCAGTGGGACATGAGGGTTTCTTCTATAAGAATCCCTTTTAGACCCATGGGTTTTGCCTGTGGGTTTCCGTCTCGACAATCAGATGATAATGACGGGCTATAAATTTCATGGAGACAGAGAACAGGTGAACAATGTGTAATTAATCGCTAACACAATGCCTGGGCCATGTTAGGACCTCGATAAATGTTTTCAGAGAATGTATGATCCTACTGGATTATGCCAGAATATTTATTATCTGTTGCATCCTGGTAAACCCAAGTCATAATTTTATCTAATAACTGGATGATGCTTTCAGAACCCTATTAGAGGAAAGCGTGTTATTCCTACTCACTGGTTTCTTCTCTCCTAAAGCCGAGAAATGTGGGTAATTATTTTCTGAGTTATGCCTAGGAAGAGCAGTGACACCGTCGTATCTAGCCACCCTCTAAAATATTGTCACAACCTCGTATAGGGTTTACAGCAGCAGCAATGTTCCAGACTCCTTTTCCCCAGCGCTCTCCATTGGCAAAATGCAGCTTACGGTTAATGCAACAGTGAAAATAAATTATTACCATTCTCCGATTTTGTGACAGGTCAGTAATTAACTTATGTCACCAGTTGGCCTCCCACAACTGTGTTTATTCAGCTCCATGGAGCACTTTTCAGGGAAAAAGGAAAGATCAGCAAGGCAGTCTTTGTTTACTGTGGATACTAAATGCGGGTGGAATACATCTTTTCCTATTGACGAGGAAATAAGTTGGTTGTTAGGACATGATTTTCCATTCTCCCAAATGATATGGTGATGCAGGGAATTTGAAAGCTACCCTGGAATTAGAAAAGCATAAAGAAATTGCCCTTTATGTGCTAATTGAGCTATTGTGCCTGTTTTCTTTGGTTCCTTTTTCCTGTACAGTTATAGCAAAGAGCTGTGTGTAAAAAAAAAAAAAGGTATGAAAAATTTTAATTAAAAGAAAAAAAATGTGTTTTTTTTTTCCCCCATTGTAGATTAAGTGCCTATCATGCAGCCAAGGGACAATGGTATTAGATTTGTAATAAGTGCAAGTAAAGCTTTTCATTTTGATTGGATTGGGTGTATTTTTCATCAGCATCTCCCTCATGAGCCATGATTCCAAAGACAGAGACTTGTAATCTTCTGTGGTGGGAACGATGCAGCTTAAAAATCAATAGGGCAGGAGGTGTTTCAAGTTCTCATTATTGTAATGTGTCAACATCACTTCAGTGACCCCAGAGTCCTATGTTGGCTGGTTTTTCCCCTGATTTATTGTGCAATCTCGCAGGGCAAACTATAATTTCACTTGGAATCAGAAAGTCCCCATTTATGGTTTGTGTCCCAGTCTCCAGTCATTAGGGCATTCTCGGGGAATCGATCCCTCCTGTTGTTGCTAAGAGCTGAATGAAGTTGTCACTCGCTTAGATTACAAAGGCGCTGGGGGAAAAGGAGGCGGTGAGGGCAAGGACCTTGCAGGAGTGAGCTAGGCTTGGCGGAGGGCTTCCTGGGTGTGCGTCTGCCGCCGCTGGGAGGACTTCCACCTTTTCTCAGGACGCCTCTTACAGAAAAGCCCCGCCACCAACTTAGAGCGGCGCTCCATCGCTTCTTGCGCATCTTATGGACGATGGCATCCTCCTTTTAAAACAAGGGGCGAGAGCCTTCCTTGAAAGTCTGTTCTGGCACATTTTCTAGAACTCGTTGAGTCACATCAAGTCTTCTTAAATCATCTGATTGAAGAACAGAGTTTCTCTGATTGTCACTCCTAGCCTATAAAGCCAGAGTCTTGCATCCTTTTCCTGGTTGGCAAGATAGTTAGGAACTTAGTGAAACTTCCTGTAAGAAGATTACCCTCTGATTTCAGAGTGCATGTGCACACACATACTCAAAGCTCCTTTCACTGGAGGGTAATTGATGACTACTTATATGATAGTTTTAAGTCATTGTATAGCATCCATAGCAAGTCTGCATGCTAAGCCCCTTCAGTCATGTCCAGCTCTGTGTGACTTTATGGACTGAAGCCCGCCAGGCTCCTGTGTCCATGGGGCTCTCCAGGCAAGAATACTGGAGTGGGTTGCCATGCCCTCCTGCAGGGGATCCTTCCCACCCAGGGACCGAACCCATGTTTCCTGCTTTGGCATGTGGGTTCTTTACCACTAGAGTCATCTTGGAAGGCCTGAAGACTTTTAAAACAGGTCCACATTAAAAAAAAAAATCTTAAAAAGTTCTTAAGAGCTCCATTTATCAAAGTCCCTGAATCTCATTCTAGGACATACGTTCACTTCATAGGCATTTATTGGGTTCTATTCTGGGAGCCAGGTACCCCTTTTCATATGCTTTTTAAAAGTATATTCATTTATTTATGTAGTTGTGCCAGGCACACAGGCTCTTTAATCTTCCTCGCAGCATTTGGGATCTTGGTTGCAGTGTGAAGGGTCTTTTAGCTGTGGTATGTACAAACTCTTAGTTGCAGCATGTGGGGTCTAGTTCCCTGGCCAGGGTTGGAAGCCAGGCCCCCTGCATTGGGAGCGCAGGATCTTAGCCACTGGACCATCAGGGAAAGAGCCATATACCTTTCTAAGCTGCTAAATCAAGTGGTTCTTCCTCTGAGCCTCTTTATTGATACAATGAGTTCTTCTTGAGTCTCTCAGCCCTCTTCGGACTTGCCTTCTCCTCTGAATTCAATCCCCTGGTGGCTCAGTTGTAAAGAACCTCTCTGCCAATGCAGGAGACCCAAGTTCAATCCCTGGGTTGGAAAGATCCCCTGGAGAAATGAATGGCTACCCACTGCAGTATTCTTGCCTGGAGAATCCCATGGACAGAGGAGCCTGGAGGGCTACAGTCCATGGGGTCGCAGAGAGTTGGAGATGACTGAGTGCTAGATTGACTCACTCATCGATTCACTAAAGATGAATCTGTAGATCCCTGTAGATGCTGCAGAGATAATGGTGAACAAGACAGAGAAATTTCCCTTCTAGCTGAAGGAAGGTACGTCCTTGACCTTGAGGGCTCAGAGGGATGGAGCCCTGGTTCTCTTGATTCCTGAAAGTGGGCGGGATTATTCTCTCCTTAACAGGATATTACCTATTAGAGCTTAAGCATGACCTTGCTTGTTCTTTAGGCACTGACCTCAGGTGGTGAGAGGACACAGGAAGATCAAATGCTTCTACTGGATGTTTATAACCCATGGGATGCTGTGCATATGTGCCTATTGGGACCCAGATCAACTGTGACCCCAGAGAAAGTTGACATCAGAATCCCTGTCCTGCCCACCATTCCTCTTCACAGCTTATAACCCCAGCCCTGCAAAGTTCTGTGTATGTGCTCAGTTGCTTCAGTTGTGTCTGGCTCTTTGCAACCCCGTAGACTGTAGTCTACCAAGGTTCTCTGTCCATGGGATTCTCCAGGCAAGAACACTGGGATGGATTCCCATGCCCTTCTCCAGGGAAATCTTCCTGACTCAGGGATTGAACCCGGTCTCCCCCATTGCAGGTAGAGTCTTTATCATCTGAGCCACCAGGGAAGTTCTAGCAGAAGCCTAAGAGGCTTCTGAAACAGAGGCATAATTAGAAGCTCAGATCTTAACTCTACCACTGAGAACCTTGAACAAGTTTCTTTTTAATTGGAGTGTAATTGCTTTACATCATTGTATTAGTTTCTGCTGATCAACAGAGTGAATCAGTCATAGGTATACACATATCCCCTCCCTCTAGAGCCTCCATCCCACACCCCACCCCATCCCACCCCTCTAGTCATCACAGAGCAACCAGCTGAGCTCCTTGTGCTATTCAGCAACTTCTCTCTAACCATCTATTTCATGCAAGACAGTGTGTATATTTCGGAAAAGGAGATGGCAACCCACTCCAGTACTCTTGCCTGGAGAATCCCAGGGATGGGGGAGCCTGGTGGGCTACTGTGTATGGGGTCGCACGGAGTCAGACACAACTGAAGCAACTTAGCAGCAGCAGCAGCAGTGTGTATATTTGGAGAAGGCAATGGCAACCCACTCCAGTGTTCTTGCCTGGAGAATCCCAGGGACGAGGGAGCCTGGTGGGCTGCCATCTGTGGGGTTGCACAGTCGGATGTGACTGTTGCAACTCAGCAGCAGCAGCAGCGTGTATTTGTCACTGCTACTCCCTCAGTTCATCTCACCCTCTCCTTCCCCCATTGAGTCCACACTCCATTCTCTCATGTCCATGTCTCCATTCCTGCCCTATCTAAATAGGTTCATCAACACCATCTTTCTAGATTCCATGTGTATGCATTAATGTATGATATTTGTTTTTCACTTCCTTCACTTCACTTTGTATGATAGACTCTAGATTCATCCACCTTAGTTCCAAGTGCAGTAAGAAGGCAAAGCTTAACTCAGAAGCAGTTTCCAGCCTCTGCTTGCGTTATATTCGCAAACAGTGAGTCAAGCCAACCTCAGAGTCAAGGAATAGAGAGACAGATAGTAAGGGAAAAAACCAAGAGTTGTCCTTGTAAAGGCGTGTGCAAACATGGCTGAGGTAAGTTTGTGGCCATATTTGCAATCCACTTCATCTCTCTTGGAAGCAAATCATTCACTGAAGGGAATGATATGCTATGAGGTCTTTCTGTAAGCTAGGTCTTCCAGCTAAAATTGCTGTTGTTTAGTCTTTCAGTCATGTCAGACTCTTTGCGACCCTGTAGGCTGTAGCCCACCAGGCTCCTCTGTCCATGGAATTCTCCAGGCAAGAATACTGGAGTGGTTGCCCTTGCCTTCTCCAGGGGATCTTCCTGAGCCAGGGATCGAACCCAGGTCTCCTAAGTTGGCAGGCAATTTCTTTACCACTGAGCCACCTGGGAAGTCCTCCTAAAATTATCCTTTACCATTAAGTGCAATGATAAGGGACCTCCCTAATAATAAGGGCTTCCCTAATAACTCAGCTGGTAAAGAACCTGCTTGCAATGCAGGAGACCCAGGTTCGATTCATGAGTGGGGAAAATCTGCTGGAAAAGGATAGGCTACCCATTGTAGTATTCTTGGAATTCCCTTGTGACTCAGCTGGTAAAGAATCCACCTAAAGTGTGGGAGACCTGGGTTCAATCCCTGGGTTGGGAAGATCCCCTGGAGAAGGAAAGGCTACCCACTCCAGTATTCTGGCCTGGAGAATTCCATGGACTGTTTAGTCCATGGAGTCACAAAGAATTGGACAGGACTGAGTGATTTTCACTTTCACTTCACTTCATTAAGTCCAAGCCTGTAGTCTCTCCTTTCATAAGTGCAGCCTTCTATTTACTTTATACCTGATCATCCTCCTTATCTTTCAAAGTTTAAGCAGTGATGCTGAAAGAGTTTTTCTTTTTCTTTCAAGTGTAATGTCAGCCCAGAGGGAGGGTAGTCACATGCCTCTAGTGACACTGAGCATCCTCAAGATAAGAGCCCACATATCTCGGGGGAGCTGTGCACACCTGCCTGATGGAGCCTACACCAACGGTGTTCTGACAAGTGTGTCTAATTCTGAGCTTCCTCAGAGCCCTCCCATTGGGAATCTGTTTGCTTTGGATCAAGGATGCTGGGGCCTCCAGCTTCGACTTCACACTCCTCTGTCCTTACACATCAGCTGGTTTGTTTTAGAGATCACTTGAGAACCTCATACATTGGTTTTCCCGGTCCTGCGGGCACTGGTTTATGCTTCCACCGGCTGGTGGAGGCACAGATTTTGAGAGCTGTGGTAGAATAAGGGATGTTCTGTGGTTTCTTCTTTAATGATTAACTAAATGGTGCTCAATTAAAAGTGCAGAGGGCTCAAGAAGACAGGCAGGAAGACATAAGCCTGAGACCCGCCTTACCCACTTTTTAGATACACTGAGCTTTGAAAGCTCCCATTAGTAGACGGATGACTGTGAGACATCCTAAGGCTGCATTCTCCCGCGACCATGTCAGTTTTCTGCAAACTCCATTCACGTGCATTTGATTGCAGACTCGCAAACTTTATTGTCCAAAAGCAGAAGAAAGTGTGTCAAGTCGGTATTTCTATTTGAAAAGCAAAGTCCACTCAGATTGTTTTTCTCTTCACTGGACTTGGGGCTTGTGCCCTGGTGTTGAGGCTTCCTGCTCGGTGGATGGGTCTGAAGTATTCCTTTAAGCTGTTGACTGTCAATCACTTTATATAGCTGTCACTTTCAGGATGTCACCATCAATAGCAGACTCGTGAAGCTTGCAGATACTCATTCTCACTCTGACATGCGTAACTCAATTGAGCTCGGTTTATAAAAAGATTCTAAAAATACACAAATTGATGACTAGGAAAAAATGGCTTTCTGAAAGGATCCTTTATTTAAGGCTCAGAAAAATAATTCCTGGAGATGAATAGTCCTGCTAACTCGCTTTTTCATTTGTTTCGAATATATCAAGACCCTAGTAAGTATTGGTGTTGGTGTTAAAAATGTTGAGTGAAAACCAGCAAGGAATCTGTAACCCTGAAATGTACAGTGCGGTGGGGTTAAGAAAGGAAGTTAGATGGGGGGGCATCAAATAACCACAATACAAAAACTGTAATTATTGTCTGAGATAAACGTTCTAAAGAAAGGATACCAGAATAATCGACGCTTTTGAACTCTGGTGCTAGAGAAGACTCTTGAGATTTACTTGGACTGCAAAGAGATCAAACCAGTCAATCCTAAAGAAAATCCACCCTGAATATTCTTTGGAAGCACTGATGCTGAAGCTGAAGCTGAAGCTCCAGTACTTTGATCACCTGATGCAGAGAGCTGACTCATTGGGAAAGACCCTGATGATGGGGAAGATTGAAGGCAAAAGTATAAGGAGGTGGCAGAGAAAGGGATAGGTGGATAGCATCACTGACTCAATGGACATGAGTCTGAGAAAACTCCGTAAGATAGTGAGGGACAGGGAAGCCTGGCATGTTGCAGTCCATAAGGTTGCAAAGAGTTGGACAGGACTTAGGGACTGAACGATAACAGAAGGCAATACACAGCTGATCTCTACTGAAGGGTTGCTCTGGGAAGGGAAGTCAAGCACTGGGCTCATTGTTTCATAGGCGTCATACTTGAATCTTTTCGTTCTTTCATCTGTTCTGTTCAACTGTCCACATGTCATTTAGCCCCGACCTCCAAGGTACACGGCTCTCCCTCCCCTGCTGTTTCCACTGCCACAGCCTAGTCCCAACCACCGTTTTTGCCACCTTTGTGACTGTAACAGTCCCCCTCCTGGATTCTTCAGGATCTGTGTTTGCCCTCCTCCAAGCCATTATCCACATAATAGCCAGCATTATTTAAAACATAAATGCATTACACACCTGTGTTTATAAGAGCACTATCCACAGTCCATCGGTGGATGAATGGACAAGCAAAATGTGGTCTCCACGTGCAGTGGGGTACTACTCAGCCTCAAAAAGGAAGGAAATCTTTCCATAGGCTACAACAGAAATAAACCTTGAGGATCTTATATTAAGTGAAATAAGCCGGTCACAAAAAAGACAAATACTGCAGTAATCCACTTAGACAAATTATTAAGGGTTATCAGGTTTATAAAAATAGGAAGGAGAATGGTGGTTAGCAGAGGCTGGGGAAAGAGAGAAAGGGATATTTTTATTTACTTGGTGTAGGACTTCAGTTTTGCAAGATGGACAAGTTCTGGAGATCTGTTTGACAACCATGTAGATAGGCTTGAGAGAACTGAACCATACACTTAAAAGTGGTTAAGAAGGTTTGAGATATATATCAGAAATCAACCCTGAATAGCCATTGGAAGGACTGATGCTAAAGCTGAAGTACCAGTACTTTGGCCACCTGATGCAAAGAGATGACTCATTGGAAAAGACTTTGAAGCTGGGAAAGATTGAGAGCAAGAGGAAAGGGGACAACAGAGGATGAGTTGGTTATTTGGCATCACTGACTCAATGGCATGAATTTGTGCAAACTCTGGGACATAATGAAGGAGAGGGAAGCCTGGCGTGCTGCAGTCCATGGGGTTGCAGAGTTGGTCGCAACTTAGTGACTGAACAACAACAGCATGTGTATGTATTTAAACCACAATAAGAAAAAAAATCTTCCAAAAATTCTGTAGATCAATTCAGTTATTTCCCTTCTTCAATGTTGTCCTGTTATGCTTAGAGAAATAATAAAAATAATCCAGACCAAACCAAAGCAAAATTGACTGTGGTCCATAGGCTTTCAGAACATCTGGTCCCTGCCTGCCTACCTCAAAGACCTCTTTCTTTGCAGTCTGTTTCTCCTTCACTCTGCTCTAGCCCTTGTCTCTTTCTTATTCATCTTAAAATGTGTCCAGGTCACTAGCACACTTTGCATTCATTCATTCTTCAAACCATGCACTCTTTCACTAGATTCACAGAATGAATGTTTGCTACACTTGAAGGTGCAAATTCGATTTAAAGAAATATTTGTCAATAAGGAGGAGGAGTGGGGAGAAGAGGAGGAGAATAATAAAGATGCTGATCATGGTTGTTATCATTAATATTATTAATTTTAGATGCCTCACTTCTCACTTTCTCGTTACTAAGGAGTGTAGAGTTTTCCTTTTGCAAGATTTTACTTGAATGGCATTCCAAATGGCACCATCCTTTTGGATGAGATTTTTAACGTCTATCATTGACCTTGAGAAACGACTGATTTTCTTCCAAAAATGTGACAGAGATGTTGTTTGTGTTTTAAGGTTTCCAAGACATTTATATATAGAGAGTCTTCCAGTGAAATCACATGGTCTGGTAAAAGGTTTCACTGGGGCTGGCCAGGGGACTTAAGATTTAGTAAAAGCTGAATTTGAGGAAATGGGAAGTAAACTATGGCTCTGATGGTGAGGGAGAAATGGCATGGATGATGGCTAGCCAGCTTCAGACAATTGGCTACGTGAGCTGGGGGCTCCCTTGTTCCTATGCTGGAAGCAGATGTGTGATTGTAATTTTCCTGGGGATGCTCCCAGTTACAGAAAGCTTCTGACTCTGACTCCCTATTTCTCTATGCACTCTTAACAAGACTCCATAATGAAAGTCTTCCCAGGAGGTGCTAGTGGTAAGGAACCTGCCTGCCAGTATAGGAGACGTAATGAGATGTGGATTTGATCCCTGGGTCGGGAAGATCCTCTGGAGGGGAAGGCATGGCAACCCACTTTCCATTTGCCTGGAAAATCCCCTGGACAGAGGAGCCTGGTGGGCTACAGTCCATAAGGTTGCAAAGAGTTGGACATGACTGAAGCAACTTAGCACAATGAAAGGACCTAGAGATTGTCATACTTCAGAGAAGAGGAACGTGGAAATGCATGCATTCTCATTCTCATTATAAAGGTTTGTTTGTTATTAGCCCCTTGGTCTCATGTGGCTGGCATTGAACAACCGTAATGGAACCATCATTGGATTCTGCAGACAGATCTGAAAGCGGCTTTTCAGGAACTTCAAGTTGAAGTGTTTTTGAGATTTGAACGGCTTTTGTTCATGGAAGGTCACATGCCATGCCATAGAAGCCGACTCCCGCTTTCCTCATGCAAGTCAGCTCTTGTTCTGGACAACACGCAGAGTCCCTGACCTGCCTGATCCCCTTTCCTAAGAAACTCATGCTTTTGGTCACAGAGGGGACCAGGTGAGGGACAGCAGGCACAGATGACAGCACGCTATTATCATTCCTTGGTTCACTGACTCCCTAAGAAATTAGAGTCTATTGCATTTCATGTGCTGCAGAAGTCAGTCAGGATGAAAGCTCACGGGTTCCTCCGGAGACGTGGTACCAAATGAATTTTAATGGTCTCGATCCCTCCCACAAACCTAGTTGGATACTCTGTTGGGCAATAAAGTTTAAAGGTTGGAGAAACTCCAAATGTGAGCCCAGAGAAATCTCTGCTTCTTTGTCCCAGCCTATGAAAAAAAAAAAAAAAAGGAAACCAATTCATTGCCAGTACCTGGCAGGGATGCTCAAGATTTCTGTCATTTGTTAAGTAGCATGGCACCCTTAAAAAGCTTTGCATGTGCAAAAAAAAAAAAAAAAAAAAAGGAACAAAAATCAAGACATGTCCTTTTTAATGCTCACTGGTTGCTGACTGAGATAGTTTGGGGTGTAAAAATCAGAGAGTCCTCTGAGCCCTTCCATGTGCTGCTTTTCTCCCGCCCTGTCACAAGCTGCAAGATGAAGTTGAAGCATAGATTTTTGTAAAGCACTGTCTAAGTTAAAGGCAGCTGGGATCCCAGAGGTTAGAGGGAGTGAGTTTTTGTTCAGTTGCTAAGCCCTGTCTGACTCTTGGCGACTCCTTGGTCTGCAGCCCACCAGGCTTCCTCGTCCTTCACTATCTCTCAGAGTTTGCTCATGTCCATTGAGTTGGTGATGCCATCCAACCATCTCATCTTCTTTCACCACCTTCCCCTCTTGCCCTAGCCATGAGTAGATACTGGAGGCAAAGTTCAGAACTCTTGCTGGTGTTACAGTGGATTGAATGTTACAGCGGTCCATGTTCCAGGAACTACCCATGAGACTGACAAAGAGAAAGTTGAAGGAAGGAGAGCAGACTGTGATTTTGAAGTTTTCCGTACCAGGCCCTCAAGGGCTTTTCAAGAAGAAGAGAGAGATAGGCCAGTATAACCTGATTCCATGTGGCTTCCCCTATGCAACTTTTTTTTTGAAAGTTCACCCTGTGCTTTTCTAAATGCCTATCATCAGGATGAAATACATCCCTCTTGGTAGATGGAGAACATCTTATCAAAAAAAAAAAAAAAAAAAAGACCTGGAAATTTTCCTTCTGTCTTCCTGGGCACTGAGCTGATGTGGGGGAATTTAGAAACATACAGTTTGGGAATCAAAATGAGTGTTCATGCCTGCAGAGGCAAGGAGCCCATGGAAATGACCAACTAGCATTGCTGAAAATAATTATTGTCAAATTGAGTCCATTGTGAATAGTCCTCGGAGATATTTGTCCTGGCGAGAACCAGCACCAAAGAGAAAATTTTAATATTGACTGACTCCCTGGTGAAGAAAGAAACCTTTAGCTTTATTAAAGGTGGAAGCGTTGGTAATTTGCAGGTAGAATGCATCAGTAATATACACCATAGGACATCATGACAGAAAATTTTTTTGAGAGGCTGTTGTCCACAGGTGATGATTCAAATTCTGCCCGTGGCTTTTCTCTGTATAGAAGTGTCTGGACTCGAAGTCAGAATGTTTTTATTGAAAATATCTTGATTCTGCAGGAACCCAGAGAGTCTACTGAGCTCTTTCTAGAAGAGTCCATCCCATGAAGTCCATGGGCTTATGATCCCATTTCACAATGACCAAGTCTTCTCCAAAGACTTTTCTTCACCAGCCAAAGAGAACAGAGCTGCTCACCTGTGCATTTCTTCAACAAAAGCATCCATTACGGTTTTGGGGGAGGGTAATTGCTTCACAATGTTGTGTTACTTTCTGCTGTACAACAATATCTATGACTCCCCATGCCTACAGGATTGAGACCACATCCTCTCCTTAATCCACCTGCCTTCTAATCACATTTCTGAAAACCTCCCCTGCTCCGTGTGTGTGTGGAGTGGGGGGTGGGGTGAGGGCATCCCACATGCCACCAAGCAACTCTCAGACACCGGGTGAGTGTCCAAAATTCAACTCAATTCTGACTCTGCCTCCCTGGAGATAGCATCAGACTCCACAGGTGAAGGGCTGAGTCCCACAGACCATACCCCCACTACACAAACTTCAAACGCCCATCTCAAGTCCAAGTTTGTCACATGTGCTTCTGATACACTGGCTATAAATCAGAAGTACCTGTGGCCCTGATTAACTTGCTAGAGCAGCTCACAGGACTCAGAAACATTTTACTTCCTAGATTGCTGCTTTGTAAAAGGATGTAACTCAGGAAGAGCCAGCTGGGAGAGGGGCATGGGGCAAGGTGGGGGGAAGGATCTGGGGCTTACCTGCCCCCTCCAGGTGCCACACTCCCCGTTTTCCACATGTTCAACAACAAGGAAGTTCTCTGAACCTTGTCCTTTGGCATTTTATGGAGGCTTATTATAGGAGTATGTCTGCTCAGTTGCTCAGTCATGTCCGACTCTTTGCAACCCCATGGACTGTAGCCCTCCAGGCTCTTCTGTCCATGGAAATTTCAAGGCAAGAATACTAGAGTTGGTTGCCATTTCCTATTCTATATTATATGAGAGTTGGGTCATACAGGAGGCTGAGTGCCAAAGAATTGATGCTTTTGAATTCTGGTAGCGGAGAAGACTTTTGAGAGTTCCTTGGACTGCGAGGAGATCAAACCAGTCAATCCTAAAGAAAATCAACCCTGAATACTCATTGGAAGGAGTGTTCCTGAAGCTGAAGCTTTGGTACTTTGGCTACGTGATACAAAGAGCCAACTCATTGGAAAATACCCTGATGCTGGAAAGGATTAAAGGCCAGAGAAGAGGGTGGCAGAAGAGGAGAGGGTTAGATAGCATCACAGACTAAATGGACGAGAATTTGAGCAAAGATAGTGAAGAAAGAGGAGCCTGGCGGGCTACAGTCTATGGGATTGCAAAGAGTCAGACACAACTTACAAACTAAACAACAACACATGACATAGTCCTGATTGATTAAATCATTGATCATTGGCAGTTGATTCAATCTCCAGCCCTCTTCCCTCCCTGGAGGTGGGGAGTTGAGGTACCCCAAGTTCCAACCCTCTCATCAGGTGTTGGGTTTCCCTGAAAGCCTGTTCCCATTCTTAGATTGCCTAAAGGCTTTCCAAAAGTCACCTCACTAACATCACAAAAGATACCTTTATTGCTCCTATGACAGGACATTTCAAGTGTTTTAGGAATTTAGGCACCTCTGTGCCAGGAACAGGGTGGAAGATCAAATGCACAGGTGTGTGCTAAGTTGCTTCATTCATGTCTGAATCTTTGAGCCTCTGTGGACTGTAGCCTGCCAGGCTCCTCTGTCCTTGGGATTCTCCAGGCAAGAATACTAGAGTGTGTTGCCATTTCCTTCTCCAGGGGATCTTCCAGACCCAAGGATCGAACCTGAATCTCTTACTTCTCCTGCAGTGGCAGGCGAGTTCTTTGCCACTAGTGCCATTCCTTTCTAGATCACAGTCATAATACTCAACTAGTATTGTCTTCAGTGTACTCGTATGTCCTGTTTTCATTATCTGGAATGCCTCCTTCAGCAATTCAAAGCCGCTCGCTTTCCATCTCAGGCTTTACTTGAACAAATTCACTCTCTTTTGATACTTAGCTCAAATGTCAGCTCTGCAAAATGTTCCTTCATTCTCGCAAATAAAATGAGTTTATGCAATCTTTTCATAAACCTCTACAGGAACACCTGAGTTGTCTATGTAAACTTCTAGGCTTCAACTTTCAGCTCTGCCTGGTACCAAGTGGGTGACTTTAAGTAAGCAGTAGTAAGCCTCGGTTTCCTCATCTTTGAAATAGATGTAGGCTTCAGACTGACGTCATATAGTTACAAAGATAATACAACAGTGATTGTAAAACACTTAACAGCACTCATCAAACAATACCTGCTGCTGTGTTGTTACGATTATTTTGGGTGTATGTGTTTAAAAGAGTCTATAGTTTCAGAGTAAGAGATTCTCAAGTACGAAGCTTATTCATTTTTAGCACCCAAACACTACACAGTGCCCAGTTCCTAAATAAAATCCAATGCTTTCATGGAATTGAAAAAGATACCTTTTCACTAAAAAAAGGCTCTGGAAGACAGCCTGTTTGTTGTAATGATGTTGATCACTCACCACCAGTCATTTGGGAGCAAAACGAAAATTCTTCTTTTCTCCATTCTCATCCCCTGAAATTGGATCATTTTGATTAGAAATGCATTTTTTAGTATTATATATATAGTACCCCCTCCCATGTTTAAGAGAAAACTTTTCCTCCGCAGAATTGTGTGGTCATAGGAAGGCAAGGAGACGGTGGCTAACATGGGGACACTGTATCTGAGAAAGAACCCTGATCTTTGCATATCGAGATCTTCTAGTGAAAATACCCTCTTCCAGCACAGAACATCCTTTGGGGTCAGAGAGAGGGGACCAGACTTCATCTAGAGCTCTAAGAATCTTTTCCTGCTCCTGAGATACTGGCATGAGAAATACTCCTTTTTGTCCATTTATCCAGATAGTGATACAGAAATGTCCACTCCAAAGCCGTATGACGAGATCACCGGCTCATTGTGGAGCAGTTCTTAGCAAGAAACTTGCCGGCACGAGCCAGCTCCTAATTGAAGTCCTTGGCTAGTTTCTGACAAGCCACTTCACCGAGGGTGTGATGATGTATGGCCTCCCCAGCTCCACCGCGTGCGTCTTGACACTGCCCGCATTTCTGCATATTCAGTTTGCCCTCATCCAGAAATAACTATTCTCCCTTCACCTTTAGCATTCAAGGTTGCGTCCTGATCCCCATACATCTGTGTTTAGGGCAAAACTGGAGGGTCGTCAATTAATCTTATGCATGACAGTTAATTACTCCCTCAAGCCTCTTTTTCTCCTTTCCCAGCTGGACAGAGAAGCGAAGAGCTCTTACTTCTGACAGCATCATCACCCCAATCCTGGCTGGCTTCTTTTCAGCAGCCTTTGCTCTCATGCCTTCACTGCTGAAGTAGGAGGGGATTTGAGGATTTATGTTCAAGGAGAGTTTAGAAATGCTTTATGTTTCAGAGAGTGCTTGCCCTGGGCCTTTCAGACTTGTGACTCAAAAAAAAAAAAAAAAAAAAAAAAACCGAACAGGGCTGTTGCTGAAATACAGCAACCACTTTTTTTATCCCCTACCAACTCCAAAGCCTGTCTTCAGCCATAATGGACTTGACTTTCAAATTATCCTGCTCACCTTCTGCCACATCCCTTTAAGCCCACAACGTTTTCTTTTCAAGGACTAAAATTTTAGCTTGTTTTCATTGGTGATCGCTTTAGTTTCCAATTTTTTTTTTTGAAGTACATGACCATGATTTGCACAGGAAATCCTTTTCCTGTAGGATCTCAGGCCCTAACATTGATGATGATGTTGATGATAATGATGATGAGGACCCTTTTACATTTAGAAGAAATGAGACCCACCAGGTTGAAATGTGATGTCCTTGACGCCTCGCTGGTTTCGGTGAGTTCATTTTTGTGTCTGTTGGACCAATTCAAATCGGAGATATTCCTAAGGTCTCTTTTCTTCCCTGAAATGTTGCTGTTCCTACGGTGGATGGAAAGATGGATTTGTCTGTTAGGATGTCTGTGAGAGTGAGATTGATAGTCAGCCATATGGTTGGTATTTGATGTGTCTTGATTAAATTGAGGGTTGTGTGGCCCAAATGCCAAGCACAGTTTTAGAAGGAAATGGTGGTTAAGATTTTTATCTGGCTTCAGGAGAACAAAACAAAATCATTGCAGATTACATAGCTGGGGAATGAGAAAGCTGATGGGTTCACTGTTTAGTCCCCACCCTTCAGTGGGGCATCAGCTGAGGGAGTCATTCAGAAAGGAGCAGAGAACCAGCATTGGGCCAGGTGATTATCTGTATTATTTAAACTAATTTGTTTCCATTTTATAGATGGGGACAATGAGGCTCAGTGATTTTAGACAGTTTCCTCAGGGTCACAGAGACCTGACTCAGATTCAGTCATGCTCCATTTGGTACTTTGCTCCTTCTCAAAAATGTTCAGACATCCTGGACCATCCATCAGGGAGATGGAATTCAGCCCAGTCCCATTGCCTCTTGCTCTTGGGTCTCACTGATGCTGCTCTAGTCTTGCCTCAGGTTGTCTAGAGCCCCTGCCCTTTGGAATGTATATCCTACCAGTGTGTGTGTGTGTGTGTACACACGTTAGTCGATCAGTTGTGTCTGACTCTGAGGAACCCCATGGCTCCTCTGTCTGTGGAATTCTCCAGGCAAGAATACTGAAGTAGGAGCCATTTCCTTCTCCAAGGGGTCTTCCTGACCCAGGGATCGAATCCTCGTCTCCCACATTGCAGGCAAATTCTTTACTGTCTGAGCCACTAGGGAAGCCCAGGTATATGTGTACATGTGTATTCACCTGATGTGAAAATCCAACTCGTTGGAAAAGACCCTGGTGCTGGGAACAATCGAGGGCAGGAGAAGAAGGGGGTGGCAGAGTATATGATGGTTGAATGGCATCATCAACTCAATGGATGTGAGTTTTAAGCAAATTCCAGGGGATAGTGAAGGACAGGGAAGCCTGGTGTGCTGCAGTCCATGGGGTCACAAAGAGTCAGACACGACTGAGTGATGGAAGAACAACAATAGTGCGTGCGCACACACACACATACTGTCGTGTATATGTGTAGAGTTTGCATTTATACAATTTGCAGAAGTAGCAGAAGTTGTGCCTCCTTCTTCCCTGAAACCAGCAGAAGCAAGGATGCCATTTGGCCAGAGTTGAAGCTCACACAAACTCAGATTTTTGTCCCTGGCCTACCTCCTAGAAGGGCAGGAAAATTAAGGGGAAACTCTTTTCTCAGAGGGCGCTCAAGGACTGTGAGAAGATAGATGCTTTATTCCAGTGGTCCCCAACGTTTTTGGCATCAGAGACTGATTTCATGATAGACAAGTTTTCCTCAAACTGGGAAGAAGAGAATGGTTTGGGGGTGATGTAAACTCATTTCATTTATTGTGCACTTTTTTCCTAATATTGAATCAAATCATCAGGCATCCAATCCTGGACATTGGGGACCCCAGCTTTATTCTAACTACTTTCTCCCTTCTGGGTGAGAAGCTACTGCACACTGTATGCAGGTATAAAGTAGAAAACTTGATATGCCAAACCAGCCAAGCACCTCTGCTGCCAAGAAGGGAGGGAGCTGTCTCTGTCCCCGATCCCTCTAGTGGGATGAATAACCCCTGCCCTGGGAAGAATCTGTGTCCAATGCAGGAGATGCAAGAGATGCAGGTTTGATCCTTGGAGGAGGAAATGGCAACCCACTCCAGTATTCTTGCCTGGAGAATCCCATGGACAGAGGAGCCTGGTGGGCTACAGTCCATGGAGTGGCAAACAGTAGGACACGACTGAGAGGCTGAGAGCACCCAACACAGCTAATACACAGTCTATGGACACTTGGTGAAAATTCTGCAGTGGAATTGCTCAACCAGTCTGCTATATCTGTAGACCTATTTGGGTATAAGCAAGAAAGAGTGGCTTGAGTCATTTAAGTAAAAAGGATATACAGACCCCTGTGGATTGAAGGGGAAGGTGGAGACTGGGCTTGAAGAAAGCAGGGACCAGGGCAGTTCCAGGGGCCTCGGTGGCAGGAGCCCTGCTGAGTTCTGTCTTGACACCATCAGAGTGAAGAGTGAACTCCATTAATTTTCAGCCTCTGAGTAACCTACATTGGGTCACATGCCTGCCCTTTGATTTGGGGAGACTGAGACATCTGATTAACGCTCCTGCCACCCTCTGTCCAGTAGGGCAGCGGGGATTCCCCCAAAGGAAATTGGAATCCTATTATCAACAGAAAGCAGACAGATACTGCTCAGAAAAATAATTTTTAAATCTCAATAAAATAGCCATGGATACCCAGGGTTAATAAGATTGTAAGGGAAAAGTAATTCTACAGCCACTAGAGAGGTGTCAGCTGGCATACACTTTTGGAAGGGTGATTTGTCAATTTCTATCAAAACCTTTTCACCATGTTTAGATCCTTTAACCTAGTCATTCCACTTTGGGGAATAGAGACTTTGTAAGGCAACAATCAGGCAGGTGGGGAACATGGGTATCCTAGCTGTTCAGTGTGTTGTTTTTCAGTAATTGTGAATAAATAGAGACAAAAATATCTAAGAATAGAATATTGGTAACATTATAGCAAGTAGAAATCATGACAGGGAAACTTACAGGCTGTGTTAATGTCACTTACTGGTCAAGGAAGAGGTGTATGTGCATTTTAAAGAATGGATTGAGGGAAAGAGGGGAAGGGGCGACAGAGAACGAAATGATTGGATGGCATCTTAGACTCAATGACTTGAGTTTGAGCAGCTTTGGGAGATAGTGAAGGACAGGGAAGCATGGAGTGCTGCTGTTCATGCAGAGTCTGACACAACTCAGTGACTGAACAACAATGTGTTAATTTCTCAAGCCTGAGACATCTCTCTCAGACTTTCCACTATTAATTACATCTCTCCTCCTAGTTTAAGTTTAAACGTTTCCTTCCTTCTCTTCCCTTCCTCTCTTCCTCTTTCTTTTTCTTTCTCTTCTTTCCTCTTTCCCCCTTTCCTCCTCACTTTCTTCCTTCCTTCCTTCCTTTGTTCCTTTTTTCCTCTCTTTCTTCCTCCCTCCCCATTCCCTCCTTCTCTCTCCTCTGCTCCTTCCATTCTTTCTTCTTTATCTGTAACACCAGCAACCATGCATGTTAAGGCCATATTGTGTTTCCAAGGGGAACTTAGGAGCTAAGGAAACTTTCTGGCCGATTATAGCCTTCTTTGGATAAACCTCATGGGTGCGTGTGCACATGCACACACACATGTGTACACACACACACAGATGTATCCTAGTTTTTGAAGCTTGAATTTAGATAGTCTCTCTTAAATATCAATCATCTTTATCTCCTTGAAAATTACTATCCTTAAAACTAAATAATGAGGAGTCTTCCTGTTGTCTGAAAGTGGAGGGGTTGAGATTGGAATTTGGAAAATCAATCCTTATGTCTTGCCCATTTTCATCCTGTGTCTTGGTCTTAAATTAGTTACTGGAAGGAGAACGGTCCCTCTGTCGGACTCTTGGACATCTAAGCCCAGGAATTAAGAGTTCAGCTCCTACATTCTCACCAAGGTTATCGACCAGCTTCTACAAAGCCAAATATTTGTTTTCTAGTGAAGGTGGAAGGAGATTTCAGCAGAGTAAAAAAGCCCTTGCATCTAGAAAAAATGGCATCTGTTTTCTCTGAATCAATTCCCAAAGATTATGCAGTACATTTTAATGGTGCTCAGGGGATCTATAGTGCGTGTGTCTGAAAAATGAGGATGAACATTCTTTACGTCCCCCAAGAAGATAAACCTCTGCCCCACCCCCAAAGAAGAGATCATGAAGCAAAATGTTATTAATCCAGACATGATAGGGAATGCCATATTTCCAGAGATGATACTTGTTAAAATATTGATGGTAAACCACCTTCCCATCTTGGATTAATTTTGACCCAGCCTTGCCATTCATCAGAAAATGCATAATTCCATCATATTTGGAGGATTTTTGAAAAAGAATATTTATGAAGCCATCAACTTTAGTCAATGAAATAGGACAGTTAAAAGACTACAAAATATGTCTCAGCTTGGCACAAGGAGAGTGATTCTGGATAAAGCTGTTTTTATTGATTTAGCTGATGGGAAGATATGGTGGTGGCTTATAAAATTAAATGTTACCTATTCAGGAATCACAAATTGCCTGGGGGATTACATAAGTAGGTTAATATTTAACCAAGGTTAAATAACCAGACTGCCAGTAAAGAACCTAAGAAAAGGTATTTTGAAAGTTACCCTTAAAGGTATTTTGAAAGTCAGTTAAGGATGTTTGTACTTAAGTGAGAAAGGGAGGGTGGTTCTTGAGGAAGTTCATGTTTAATATGAAACACCTGTGTCAGCTGATGACCAGCAGACGAGGGAAAAGGAAGGCAGGAATAGAAGGGGGAGGGAGGAAGAGAAGAAAGAATCAGAGGGGTTAGTGATGCACTGAATACAGAGCTTGAAAGTGAGGTGCAGATGACACCAAGACCTCCATCTTCGAAACTGGACAAAAAATGGAATTAAGCAGTCGGAGGTGCCATTTTCATCACTAAAATAACCAAATGTTCATCCCTTGGGCATATGATTGGGTAAGAAGATGAAGTGAACATGTGACATTGACTTGAAATGAACATCAGCGAATGCCCACCTCACCCATCCTTCATGGCAGATCCTTCAGAGCACATCCTTCTCTCTTTGTCTCAGTCTTTACTGTTTCTTCTTAGGTGAAGACTGTATGAAGCATTATGCTGGAAACAGACCAGAGTTTCCTTTGGACATACTCTATCCCAGCAGCTCAGTATGTCCTACAAAAGATCACTTAGAAGCCCCCTCACAGAAATGGAACTTCTGGCAGAAAGCTTAAGTAAAGCATCCAGTTTCACACTGATCAGTGAATTAATTCCCATGTTAAAAAAGAGTGGCCCTTGCCCTGATGTTTCTGCCATTGACCATTGAATAACTGAACATGGGATCAACCATTATGATTAGGATAGGTGGGACCCTTGCTCTTCTCTGTATTAATACCAAGCACACCCACCACTGTTGTGAAAGTCTCTGTTGTAATTTATCTTAGTTGAATCACCAGCCAAGAGGTTCTACCAGTGTATTCACCAGTCATACTGCATCACTTTAGAATGTGGTTGCCGGTAGTAAAGTAGCACTTATGTTTGAGCCGTGGGCTCGATGCCTCACACACACTATCTCATTTTTGCTGTTGTTCAGTCGCTAAGTCGTGTCTGACTCTTGCGACCTTATGGATGGCAGCACGCCAGGCTTCCCTGTCCTTCACTTTCTCTTGAATTTGCTCAAACTCATGTCCATTGAGTCGATGATGCCATCCAGCCATCTCATCCTCAGGGGCCCGCTTCTCCTCCTTCTCTCAATCTGTCCCAGCATAAGGCTGTTTCCCAGGGAGTCAGTTTTTCACATCAGGCAGCCAAAGGATTGGAGCTTCATCTTCAGCATCAGACCTTCCAATTACTATTCAGGGTAGACTTCCTTCTTAAAAGATTGACTGGTTTGATCTCCTTGCTGTCCAGGAGACTCTCAAGAGTCTTCTCCAGCAACATAGTTCAAAAGCATCAATTCTTCGGCTCTCAGCCTTCTTTATGGTCCAACTCTCACATCCATGCATGACTACTGGAAAAACCATAGCTTTGACTAGATGGACCATTGTCAGCAAAGCGATGTCTTGGCTTTTTAATATGCCCATATTGGGAGAGGTGATGTTTGCTGCTCACAGGTGCTCCCTCAGAAGGTCTGGGATACATGCATTGCAGGTTCACACCTGTGCCTCTTGTGCAAACGTTGACGTTGCAGAAGAGTGTCTGCACCTGTCATTCAGGACTCTGTCTAGCTTCATCTTCCCTGGTCACCACCTTTCTCAACCCATAACTGAGCTCTACTTCCTTTTCATGCATCCTGTGTGACCTGCCACGTGCTTTCCTTTTTCTTAAACATCCTCCCACTTGACCGTAAATTCTTTCCATTCTTAAAGACTGCGAGAGTCCTGCCGCCTTCAGAAAACCTTTCCTGATTTACCCAGTTGAAATCCTTCCTTCCCCTTCTTCAACCCATACCCTGAGTCTCATTACGGGGTCACTCTCTTCCCTTATCCTTTTAAGTTTCGTGTAAATCATTGGCTGTGGTCGGTCTTCATCGTGGCTCTCAGGCTTTCTCTAATTGCAGTGATCAGGGGCTACTCTCTAGTTGCAGCGCATGCACTTCTCATTAAAGTAGCCTCTCCTGTTGTGGAGCGCAGGCCCAGCAGCTGTGGTGCATGGGCTCAGTTGCCCCGTGGCACGTGGGATCTTCCCAGACCAGGGATGCAACCCGTGTCTCCTGCACTGGCAGGTGGATTCTTAACCACTGGAACACCAGGGAAGCCCCGCTCCCCTTGTCTTTTAAGTGTCTTTATCCCCCCTCCCCAAATTGCCTTGCACCATTATAGTTGCTCAGCAAACATTCTGCCACTAATCTCCTTAAAATATCCAGGAGGGGTGTTGCATGCAGTTCTCCGAGACACCTAGACTTCTACTTTCCAAATTCATGACGCTTCACTCGTTAGGAAATTGACAAGCTGCCTAACTGTTTGAACAGTCTCCAGCACGTTATAAATGTTTGGATTAAACCCCCATCAAAGCGCAGTCACTGCAGAGCCAATAAAAAAGTGACCTTGTCTTCCCCCTCTTTATTTGCATGTTTTCTACAGTCTCATCTCCAAAGACAACAGGAGAAATTGGTGAACAGCTGGGGACGGGAGATGTCCTTCACACATCCTATATTTGGAACTGGTAGAAATAGCCACTATGATTCTGTGTGTGTTCCACAGGATAGATGTGATTTGAAAATTTTATCTTGGTTGGGAGCCCCTTGATGGCAGGGCCTTATTCATCTTGGCATCATGTGCCAGGGGTGAGTTGCTCAACCACAGTGTGGAAAGCTCTTTGTCCAGGGGAGCTGTCCTTTGTCCTGTAGGATGTACAGCAGCAGCATCCTCGCCCTCAACTCACAAGTTGCCTGGAGCACGCCTTCCCCAGGTCGTGCCTATGAAAAATGTCTTCAGACCTCACCAATATCTCCTGCTGAGAGAAATTACTCCTGGTAGCCATGTATGGATGGAAGGGTTGGACAATAAAGAAGGCTGAATGCTGAAGAATTGATGCTTTTGAACTGTGGTGCTGGAGAAGACTCTTGAGAGTCCCCTGGACAGCAAGGAGATCAAACTAGTCAATCCTAAAGGAAATCAACCCTGCATATTCATTGTAAGGATTGATGCTGAAACTGAAGCTCCAATACTTTGGCCACCTAATGCAAAGAACCGACTCATTGGAAAAATCCTGATGCTGGGAAAGATGGAAGGCAGGAGGAGAAGGGGACGACAGAGGATGAGATGGTTGGGTGGCATGACTGACTCAGGACATGAACTTGAACAGACTCTGGGAGATGGTGAAGGACAGGGGAGCCCGGCGTGCTGCAGTCCATGGTGTTGCAAAGAGTTGGACAGGACTTAGTGACCGAACAACAACAACAAAAATATACTCGTGGAGGGTCTTACCAGATGTTTATGAATGGACATGTAAAACTTACCAAAATTTCAACATTATCAATTAGCTTGTTTTCTGCCCATGAAGAACAATGAATCCGCTTAAGCAGGAACTTAGAAGGAACACATTTTACTCAATACCTAATTAGTGGGTAAAAAATTTCTATAAACCACCCCCAAATTCCTGTTTTTACCTTTTTATCGACTTATAAATGTCATGAAGGTGGACTTCCCTGGCGGTCCAGTGGTTAAGAACCCACCTTCCAATTCAGGCTGTGCAGGTTTGATCCCTGGTTGGAGAACTAAGATCTCACATGCCTTGCAGCCAAAAACAAAAACAAAATATAAAACAGAAGCAATAGTGTAACAAATTCAATAAAAGCTTTAAAATGGGCAACATCAAAAAATATTTTTTAAAAATATAATGAAGCTGTGTCTCTGGCTGGAACCCAAGCCACATAACTTGGCATTTTCAAAAAAGATGCCATCCAAGTGAGGTTATTTGCCTGGTAAACAATTTTCTAGGTAAACACGCATTCCAAGGGTTGCAAGCTCTTCCACCGCATTAAAAATACTTTATCCAAAACAAAACTCGAGTCCTCAACTTTCACTTGGAGTATAATCATCACGGGGAGTGAGATATATGTGTATTGAAATACTAGTCCTTAATGAATTAGTGCTGAGTGACTGCATAGACTCCCCAGCACAAGTGGAAGTGTGTGTTTAAAGTCCTAAAAAATACCCAGTTGTATTAATGCTTGAGAATCTAAATTGCGTGTCTTAGTGAGGTCTTTTTATTTAACAGTTTTACTGAGCACCATCACTAGCTTAGGAAACAGTCTCAGCTCAGTGGGGTATAAACATAAGCTAGTTTTCTTTTTCTCTACTCTCTGCTCCCAGCTGTGCTGGGTTGTATATCCCCCACCCTCCATCCCTTAATAACATCTTAAGGAGATTTTTAAACTTTCTGGTTACTTTCAGTTATTAGCACAGTCTCAACTGGAATGCATGCCTGTCGTTTTCTCTTTTTAAAGCAACATGCTGTTTTTGAAAATTCCTTCTCTTTTTTACTAGTCAAACTTGTAGCTTTAGAGCCTGAAGAGGTGAGGGGAGTGTTTTCTCTCTTCCTTTGCAGCCTTCTTTTGTCTTGGATTGGAGAGAGAGGATGAGGACTTGCATGCCTTTGGGGCAAGAAGGAAGAGACTGGGTTATGGCTCTCAAACTCTAAAATGGAGTTATTAAGTAGAGTTCCCTGAGCTATGCAGTATAATCTCATTTGCTATCTTTTTAAATATTGGGCTTCCCAGGTGGTTCAGTGGGAAAAGAATCTTCCTGCCAATGCAGGAGCCTCAAGGGATGTGGGTTAGGTCCCTGGTCTGGGAAACAAGATCCTCTGGAGGAGGACATGACAACTCACTGCAGTATTCTTGCCTGAAAAATCCCATGGACAGAGGAGCCTGGAGGGCTACAGTCCATGGCATCACAAAGAGTTGGACATGACTGAGTGACTGAGCATGTACGCATACATCAGTAGTGTATATGTGTCAATCCCAATCTCCCATTCCTCCCACCTCCCTTTCCCTCTTGCTGCTGCTGAGTCACTTCAGTCGTGTCTGACTCTGTGCGACCGCATAGATGACAGCCCACCAGGCTCCCCTGTTCCTGGGATTCTCCAGGCAAAAACACTGGAGTGGGTTGCCATTTCCTTCTCCAGTGCATGAAAGTGAAAAGTGAAAGTGAAGTCGCTCAGTCGTGTCCGACCCTCAGCGACCCCATGGACTGCAGCCTTCCAGGCTCCTCCGTCCATGGGATTTTCCATGCAAGAGTACTGGAGTAGGGTGCTATTGCCTTCTCCACTTTCCCTCTTAGTACCCATATATTTGGTCTCTACACTTGTGTCTCTGTTTCTGCTTTGTAAAAGCAATTATCTATACCATTTTTCTAAATCCAACATATATGCATTAATATAAAATATTTGTTTTTGTGTTTCTGAATTTACTCTGTATAACACTCTCTAGGTCCATCCAAGTCTGTAACATGACATACTGTAGCTTCCCTGATGGAGAAGGAAATGGCACCCCACTCCAGTACTCTTACCTGGAAAATCCCATGGACAGAGGAGCCTGGTAGTCTACAGTCCATGGGGTAGCGAAGAGTCGGACATGATTGAGCGACTTCACTTTCACTTTTCACTTTCATGCATTGGAGAAGGAAATGGCACCCTACTCCAGTATTCTTGCCTGGAGAATCCCAGGGGCGGAGGAGCCTGGTGGGCTGCCATCTATGGGGTCTCACAAGAGTCAGACATGACTGAAGCGACTTAGCAGCAGCAGCAGCATCTTCCCTGATAGCTCAGTTGGTAAAGAATCTGCCTGCAATGCAGGAGACCCCTGTTTGATTCCTGGGTCAGGAAGATCCGCTGAGGAAGGGATAGGCTACCCACTCCAATCTTCTTGTGCTTTCTTTTGTGGCTCAGCTGGTAAAGAATCTGCCTGCAATGTGGGAGACCTGGGTTCAGTCCCTGGGTTGGGAAGATTCCCTGGAGAAGGGAAAGGCTACCCACTCCAGTATTCTGGCCTGGAGAATTCCATGGACTGTATAGTCTATGTTGCAAAGAGTCAGACATGACCGACTGACTTTCACTTCACTCACTCACTTGTAGCACAGAGAACTCTGCTTAATGCACTGTGGTGCCCTGAATGGGAAGGAAGTTCAAAAGCGACGGGGTGTAAATATATATATATATATATATATATATATATATATATATATTTATATATGTGTGTGTGTGTGTGTGCACATATGGCCGATTCATTTTACTGTACAGTAGAAACTAGCACAGCATTGTAAAACAACTTATACTCCATCAAAAATTAATTTGAAGAATTTATATCATAATGCCATCTTTCCTGCAGATAAAATGATTTATCTTTGTTCATAATTTTAGAAATGCCTTATTATCTCATACTTTTAGTCATACATTATTTTTATCACTATATGATTAAAAATTTTAAAGTGTAAAAAAAAACAATAGTGCCGTTGTATTCCTCTTGCTTCTGATTATTGCAGTTTACCTGGTTTCTCTTTGACGTATATTCTAGTCCTCTTTTTTCGTAATGCACAAATATCAAGATACCTCAGATAGACTTTCAGGGACCTCCTAGTCCCTCAGTTTCTCCCTGTGGAAAATCCATTTTCAGCCAAACCTCACTCAGCTTCCTCCCTGGTGTCTATTCCAACAATACATCCCGCAGGCCACGCAGGCGACCCTCTAGGGATGCACTGGCAACCTGGCTCAAGCCCAGCCCTTTCTGCTAGAACTGTGTCAGTGACAGCCAACTCACTCAGGCTTCCTGTGCCCAATGGTAGAATGGAAAGCTGTTCCACTGTTCTGCCACTCCCGGTCTGTCTAATGCTGTTCCCTCATTCTATTTTGCCCTTGTGCTTAGCCATGTCCTTCAGACACCCATCAAGTTTGCGGCATCAGCAGGCATCCTACTGAGAAAGAGTTCAGTTCCCATTCTTTCAGGCACTCCTGGTATTTGCATGGGATTCTTACTGCCTAAGAAGCTTCCCAGGTGGCTCAGTGGTAAAGCATCCACCTGCCAATGCAGGAGACACAGGAGACTGGAGGTTTGATCCCTGGGTTGGGAAGATTCCCCTTGAGAAGGAAATGGCAACCCACTTCAGTATTCTTGCCTGGAGAATCCCGTGGACAGAGTAGCGTGGTGGGATACAGTCCAGGTGTCTCCAAGAATCAGACTGAAGCGAATGAACACACACACACACACACACACACACACACACACACACACGCACTGCATGGACGCTTGACTTCTTGAGTGAGGTGGGGACCATGTGCCAGCACTCTTTGATACATGATCACTTTTTTAATATATTTATTTGTTTGGCTTCTCGATTCTTAGTTGTGGCAGGCAGGATCTTTAGTTTTCACAGCCAAACTCCTAGTTGCAGCTTGTGGGATCTAGTTCTCTGATCAGGGGTGGAACCCAGGCCCGCTGCATTGACAGCTTGGAGTCTTTGCCACGGAACCACCAGGGAAGTCCCATATGATCCGTTTTTCTTAAACCCTCATGTTTATTGCCAGATTCCTCCTGAAACCTGTACCTGTCTTAAGACAATTACATTAGGGACACACTCCTATGAATATGGGAACATGTTGAAAACTTTTACTTTTCATAGTTTTTACTACTCATACCATTGGCCTTTGGAAAATATCTGTATTTGGTGTATGTAAGCCATCCCCTTCTCTAGGGGATCTTCCCAACCCAGGGATTGAACTCTCCTGTGTTGTAGGCAGATTCTTTACCATCTGAGTCACTAGGGAAGCCCATATACTACTCAGTTATGGGCTGAGTAGTATATACCTGAGTAGTTTTTCAGTGAAAATGTCCTTAATTTTCTGTATTTCTGTATAATGAATGGCTTCTTTTCAGAGCATATGTGGTGTGATAGCCCTTGTCTTGCCTTTCTGGGAAGTAGAAAAAGTTTCTTCTGGACCCACACATGGCCACTTAATGGAGATTCATAACATCAAAAGGGATTACATGAGAACAAAGTAATTGTCCTTCATGTATAACTATCAACCCAGTTTTCAAAGGAGTAAAATTAAACATTGCAGTTAATTACAGGGACAGTCTCAAATTTGTAGACCAGTTAGGGGTCATTGGTTGCAAGCAACAGAAACCCATATTCCACCTGTGTTAAGCAAAGAGGTGTGTGTATGTTATGTGCTCAGTCCTGTCTGACTCGTTGGTGACTCCATGCACTATAGCCATGGAGTTACTGGGAAACTTATTATTAGCAGTTACTGGGAAGCTTATAAGGTTGAAAGGAGGCTACATATGCAGTGTGGCGTGGCATGACAATCACAGAGCAATAGTCAGGTGTCTTGTATGGAAGAAATGAATTCCAATGATGTCTTCTGTTCAGCTGTCATTCTGTTCAATTTGAGAGCCCAGTAGAGCACTTTGCATTGGCCAAGATCAGGCCACAGACACCCCCTTACTGAATCCACTTCTGGCAGGGAGAACCAAGATCTGACAGAAGGTGCCTCCAGGAAACTCTTTATCTTTCAAAGTGGGAAGACAGGGCACCCATCTGTGGTCTCACCAAGCCTGCACAAGGGGAGGTAGATATCACTCCCCTACAACAAATCTTGAGTTTGTTAGGAAAGCGAATCAGCTGTTGGACCACCAAACAGGGATGATCCATCCTTCTTAACCCATTAGATTTTTGTCCTCTCATCTGGAGGGCTCAGAGCTGCCCCAGCCTGTGTTTTAGGGCAGCTCTTTCCCGGCATTGCCCATCTTCCCTTTTCTTAGATGCCTGGAGAACCTTGCAGTCCCCTTCTGCCTCAGGGTGTATTTATCAGTCACTGTTTGTGTAAGGGCTGCGCTGACCTCTCCATGGTTCCTAAACACACTTCCATCCTCTTTATGAAGGTTATTCCTCCAGTGACATTTGCTTTAGTTTTAGTCAATGTCTCTTACCTTCTCCAAGTTCCCTATGGCACCTGCACACCCCGGGCACTACACTTTTCTGCTGTGGGTTCCTCTTCTATCCTGTCTGTCCTGCTCTGAACTCAGTTCAACGAGTCCCCTAGCTATGACCCTTCAAGTTGCAAACTTTCAAAGATGCAAACGTGTGTTCACATGTTCAATCACGTAAGTTAGTTCATATGTCTGGCGTACACTGTCATTTGTGTGTGTCCTCTACGAGTGGTTGTGCTTTTGTGGACTTGACAGTAGTGATTAGGGTACAGTGGGGCTTCCCAGGTGGCTCAGTGGTGAAGGATCCTCCTGCAATGCAGAGATCAAAGGAGATGCAGGTTCGATCCCTGGGTTGGGAAGATACCCTGGAGGAGGGCATGGAAACCCACTCCAGTATTCTTGCCTGGAGAATCCCATGGACAGAGGAGGCTGGACGTCCACAGTCCATAGGGTCAGTTGGACATGACTGAAGCGACTTAGCAGGCATGCATGCATAGAGTACAGTAGTACAGAGTCTTTTTTTCAAGCCCAGGATATCTGGAAACAAGTGTCTTAACAGTGGTGATGTAGCTTGTACTATACTTTCCAAGGTACTGTACTGTAAGATTACAAAGGTTTTATTTTTTGTTCAGTCAGTTCAGTTGCTCAGTTGTGTCTGACTCTTTGCGACCCCATGGACTGCAGCACGCCTGGCTTCCCTGTCCATCACCAACTCCTGGAGCTTGCTCAAACTCATGCCCATCCAGTAAGTGATGCCATCCAACCATCTCATCCTCTGTCATCCCCTTCTCCTCCTGCCTTCAGTCTTTCCCAGCATCAGGGTCTTTTCTAGTGAGTCAATTCTTCACATCAGGTGGCCAAAGTATTGGAGCTTCAGCTTCAGCATCAGTCCTTCCAATGAATATTCAGGACTAATTTCCTTTAGGATCAACTGTTTTGATCTCCTTACAGTCTAAGAGACTCTCAAAAGTCTTCTCTGGCACCACAGTTTGAAAGCCTCAGTTTTTTCGGGCTTAGATTTCTTTATGGTCCAACTCTCACATCTGTACATGATGACTGGAATAACCATAGCTTTGACTGTATGGACCTTTGTTGGCAAAGTGATGTCTCTGGCTTTTTAATATGCTGTCTAAGTTTGTCATAGCTTTCCTTCCAAAGAGTGTAGTGGCTTTTAATTTCATGGCTGTAGGTAGCTGGCTACTTAGGCTAACTTTGTGGGACTTAATGCACAAATTTGATGTTAATACTGAACATGCTCTCAGAATGAAACATGTTCTTACGTAGGGGAATTACTGTACCCACTTATCTAAACTGAGGTTCTGTTTTCTTTTTTTAGTGCATTTACCCTCCCTACTCCCATCTGCCTGGCTCTGCTGCTAGAATGTGTGTGTTGTTGAACATGGAGAAGCAGAGGTCTCAGACTGCCCATGTGGATAATAAGAGATCACAGTCTAACTCCCTGCCCCTAGCATCACCAGCGTGATCACTGGTCACATCTTTCTTACTCCCTATCCATACAAGGGGGAGTCTCTTGATGTCCCGGAGGAATACTTGTTATTATACAAAGTCATTCTGACTTCTTGGAAATAGACTCCTAACTAAGAAGACTGATCTTACTCCTGGAAAATTATGTGTTCTGTTCTGTCCAACAGACATAAGAGCCTCCCATATTGCCTAGGTACCAGCTTGCAGACATTAAAGCTCTCAACACAAGGACAGACGTATTAGAGCCCAAACCCAGGGCTTGATGGATTGGATGCCGAGGGTGTGTTTAGATGAACTATACCCATTCAGGGTTCACGGTTGCCAAGAACAATGTCTTAAAACCATTGGCTTGATTTTTTTTTTTTTTAATTCCCATTGCTTAAGAGATCTCTGAGAATTGTTGCCAAGTCTAATTTATTCACCAGTGTATCTTCCACCTAGGCAAAGGGCCTGGCACAAATGCTGAACACATTTTGCTTGAATGAGTGAATGAATGACCCAATCAATCAATGGCTTTGAGCTTCTTCTAAAGGAATCCTGACTTGTATGCATCTCTCAGGCTTCAAGTCACAGCTCTTTGAGTGGGCTCTGAAAGCAGGGCCCTTCCAGAGAGACCCTGCCTTCTTCCTCTGGGGCTGTAGCAACCGATGTACATGTGTTTTATTATTTACTGACTGTTTTGACTATGCCACGCCCACTCGCCATCTCCTTCAGTATTCTCTTTTCCCAGGATGGTGGCACTATGGCTTTTTAGAATCCATTGTTAATATTTCTATTGCTTCCTTTTTCCTGTAATCTCTCTCTCGAGTTGAAACTTACCTTAAACTTCTAATATGTTTCCCTCTGGGTTTTCTGCAAAATTTAGAGGCATGACCCTTGCCTTTCTGTTATGGAGATGGACACCCAGTAAATAGCAAAGATAATCCAGGGATATTTATCACCAAATGCTTCGTCAGTGTTGCCACACAGCTGATTTATAACACAGGGCCACGATCTACCTTTAGCAAAACTGCAAACAGAAAATCGTGGATTTTAAAAGGAGCATTGACATATATACACTACTCTGTGTAAACTAGAGAGCTCGCAGGAAGCTGCCGTATAGCAGTGGAAGCTCAGCTTCGAGCTCTGTGATGACCTAGAGGGTGGGAGGGAGCTTCAGAAGGGAGGAGATACGTGTCTATGGAGAGCTGACTCACTTTGCTGTATGGTGGAAACTAACACACACTGGAAAGTGATTATTATTAAGTAGTGAAAGTTGCTCAGTCGTGTCTGACTCTTTGAGACCCCATGGACTATATAGTCCATGGAGACGGTGGAAGTTTTGAAAGACTTGACTATACTGGATATTTACCCTAAGTCTGAAAAAGGAAGCACTTTATAAAAAAATTATTTTCTTTAGTTTTATATTTTTTAAAAAACTGGAATATAATAATAATCAAAGAGCAGTTATATGCCAGTTTAAAAAAATAAAACTAAAGAAAATAAATTTTTTAAAGTGCTTCCTTCTTCAGATTTAAGGTAAATATCCAGTACAGTCAAGTCTTTCAAAACTTCCACTGTCTCCAACTATGCTTATAGGAAGGGGGAAAAAAGAATAGATATCACTTTGCAATTTATGTTGTGACCAGCATGCAACTGAGTACATGCAATTGACTCTAAATGTTCTGTACATTCTAATTTTTGTCCCCTGGTGTCCTCCCCTGTTGATTTCAAGTTAACGCGTAATGTGAAATAGGACATCCCTCATAAATTCTGCATCATCAGCATAATGTGGCTTTGACAATGCACTGCATTTTCAATGAGCACTGTCACAGAAGGACGGTGGGGGGCCCAGGAGGCTTTTGTTTTCTGGTTTTCAGTTTCCCTTCTGTGTCTGCCATGTGATGAGTTTAATTATAGTCAGGAGCCTACAGCAGTGTTTCTTCAGCTAGTATGGCCTGTGAGGTTCCTTGGATCTGTGTGATACCCCCAGATTTTTATAGTATGTGTCTTTGTTGTTGTTTTTTAGTCACTATGTCATGCCTGACTCTTTACAAGCCCATGAATTGGAGCCCGTGAGACTCCTCTGTCTGTGGGATTTCCCAGACAAGGATACTGGAGACGATTGCCAATTGCTTCTCCAGGGGATCGTCCTGGCCCAGGGATCAAACCCGCATCTACTACATTGGCAGGCGAATTCTTTACCACTGGGCCACCTGGGATGCTCAGGATGTGTCTCAGGCCCAATTTAAATAGAAGGGTATTTCAGAAAGATGAAAGGGACATTGAAGATGCAGGAGTAACCAGTGTTGGGCAGGTTCAGTAATGCATCCCCATGGCTTATTTGATTCATTGGACTTAAATGACATTTCCAGAATGTTCCACATGTGTGGAGGAGAGGAGCATGGCGTATCTCAACTATTCATAAGGAGTGGTTGTGATTTCTTCTGATACTCTGCTCATCAGAGGGGATTTCTCTCTATGCACTGCCTGTCCCTGGGGAAGAAGCCAACGTGCACTCATGTTTGCTACTGGGAAGTACAGCTGTAGCGCCAGAGAATGTGCCGAAATGCAGTCACTTCTTCACCTGCTCTCAGCTAGTACATCTCAGGCTTTATGGCTTGGGAACCTTCTTCAGATGCATATGCCATTGGAGAGGTAGGTCTGGGACAAAGCCAGAGATCCTTACAAGCTTCGGAGAGACACTGACATGGCTGGTGTGTCACACTATGAGTAGCAGATTTTATACGGTCTGCGTGCATGCTAAGTGGCTTCATTCATGCTAAGTACCTGACTCTTTGTGACCCTATGGACAGTAGCCCACGAGGCTCCATTGTCCATGGGGTTCTCCGGGAAAGAATACTGGAGTGGGTTGCGGTGCCCTCCTCTAGGGGATCTTCCCAACCCAAGGATCGAACCCACATCCCTTATGTCCCCTGCATCTGCAGGCTGGTTCTTTACCACTAGCACCACCTGGGAAGCCCTTTATAGGGTCTAACCCAGGAAGTACTTGTAGTACTTGCCGCTGTAGTAGAGGTTCATACAGAGGAGAAAAACAGCAGACATCGGTAATAGAAGAGGAAGCCTGAATTGAGTTGTGATTGTATTATTTCATAGCACAACCTACAGGCCACTGTTCTTATCCCCATTATAAGCTGAAGGGCTGTACAGATTTAGTGACATAATCAAGTCACATGGTTAGTAACAGAGTATGTGGTATAGATGGAATTTGAACTCAGGCAGTCTGATTGCAGAGACCACACCTAAAGCCTATACTCACAGAGACTATAAATGCCTTTAGATGAAGTTGATTTGTCTAGAATGTAGTATCTAGAATTTTACCATCTTCATCATTATAAACCCTAAGTAAATATTACTTGAGTATCTGAGGCCATGCAACTGATGAGAGAAGGCAGCATGGTCCAACTGGAGGCCAGCAAATAGCACTAGTTGGATGCTGAAATTCAGAAAACTGTATGTGTGTGTGTATGTGTATATATATATATACATACACATACATATATATGATGTTATAGAAAGATATATAAACATGTAAGATGGTACAAAAATCCTGAATAAACTTTTTGGCCAACCTTGTATCTATCTATCACATTAAATCATCATCTATAATAATTGGCTGCTTGGAGAATATGACCTATGGAATAAGATAAAGAAAGGTATATTGTTTTAACTGATGATTACCAAAGGGAAAGGTGGTTGGACTGATAAATTAGGCGATTGGGATTAATATATACATGCAACTATATATAAAATAGATCTGCTGTTTAGCACAAAGTACTATCCTTCATACTCTGTAATAACTTATATGGAAAAACACTTGAGAAAGAGTAGATATATAAGTAAGTGTAATTAAATCACTATGCTATACACCTGAAACTAACACAGCATTGTAAATCAACTATATTCCAATGTAAAAGAAGCATTTTTTAAAAAGGTAAAGAAATATGTATTCTTAGGAAGAGTTGACTCATTGGAAAAGACCCTGATGCTGGGAGGGATTTGGGGGCAGGAGGAGAAGGGGACGACAGAGGATGAGATGGCTGGATGGCATCACTGACTCGATGGACATGAGTCTGAGCAAACTCCGGGAGTTGGTGATGGACAGGGAGGCCTGGCTTGCTGTGACTCATGGGGTCGCAAAGAGTCAGACACGACTGAGCGACTGAATTGAACTGAGGAACTTTGAGGTGACGTAGATTAATTCTATCTTTTTTTAGATTTATGCTTTTTCACTTGTTTTTATTCAAGTAAAAGTCATATCACAGAAAACTAGCCATTTTTTAAGTGTGTAATCAGTTTCATTTAGTATATGTACAATGGGCATCACCTGTAAACAAATGGAAATATGCTCAAGATTGTTAGTCATTCTAGAAATGAAGATCAAAAACCGCGAGGAGATACCACTTCATACCCACAAGGATGGCTATTTAAAGAAAAAAAAAAGAAAGTAAGAAGTATTGTCAAGGGTGTGGAAAAGTTTTCAGGGAGGGTTCTTAATACATTGGGCTTCCGTGGTGGCACAGATAGTAAAGAATTTGCCTGAAATGCAAGAGACTGGAGTTCAATCCCTGGCTGGGGAAGACCCCCTGGAGAAGAGAATGGCAACCCACTCCAGTACTCTTTCCTGGAGAATCCCATGGACAGAGGAGCCTGGCAGGCTACAGTTCATGGGATTACAAAGAGTTGAATATGACTGCGTGACTAACACATTCTCAATACGTGAGAATTTTCACTCCCTTTTGATGAATGAGTTATTATTGCCTTTTTCTGAGTGCATCTTGATTTCCCTCACTGTTTCCTCCAAAGTTTCTGTCTTAGTTGCTAAATTCCAATTCTTTTGTGCCTGTTGACGGAGTCGCCATTATAAGAAATGGTGCCAAGCTTAGTGCTTTAGAATCGAGGGGTTATTTCCTCATCACCATGATCCATTGTCTATTCTTAGCTAGGACCAGGTAGGGAGGTTGAGAAGCCTAGGTACTCCACTCCCCCCAGGCATTCTGTTCACTCTCTCATGTAGCAGGTCCTGTATGATTCAAATAAGAATCCTCCCCCATTGCTCCCTCCACAAGGCTGACTCCTGCAGTCCCAGAAAAGGAACAGATGACAGCTTTTTGATGCAGAATGCACCTGTTCCATGGTGGCTCTCTTCCCTGGCAGAAAACCTCCACTGGAATTTTTGGACTCTCTTGCTCCTAGGAAGGTAAGGTATGACAAACCTAGACAACATATTAAAAAGCAGAGACATCACTTTGCCAACAAGGTCTGTATAGTCAAAGTTCTGGTTTATCCAGTAGTCATGTATGGATGTGACAGTTGGACTATGAAGAAGGCTGAATGCCAGAGAATTGCTGCTTTCAAACTATAGTGCTGAAGAAGACTCTTGAGAGTCCCTTGGACTGCAAGGAGATCCAACCACTCAATCCTGAGGGAAGTCAGCCCTAAATATTCAACCCTTCTATTTCATTGGAAGGACTGCTGCTGAAGCTGAAGCTCCAATACTTTGGCCACCTGATGCAAAGACCTGACTCATTGGAAAAGACCTTGATGCTGGGAAAGATTGAAGGCAAAAGGAGAAGGGAGTGGCAGAGGGTGAGATGGTTAGATAGCATCACTGACTCAATGGACATGAGTTTGAGCTAACTCCAGGGGATAGTGAACAGGGAAGCCTGCTGTGCTGCAGTCCATAGGGTTGCAAATGGTCAGATTCGACTTAGCCAGTAAACAACAACAAAGACAAAAGTCCCGTCCCTCCTGAGCCTCCTTTTGCACGCCCCCCGTCCTGCCCCTTGGGTCATCACAGAGCACCGAGCTGAGCCCCTGTGCTCAGCAGGCTCCCACTAGCTGTCTATTTTCCACACAGTAGTGTGTATGTATATATGTATGTGTATATATATATATATATATATATATGTATATATACTTTTTGGAGAAGGCAATGGCACCCCACTCCAGTACTCTTGCCTGGAAAATCCCATGGATGGAGGAGCCTGGAACACTGCAGTCCATGGGGTCACCTAGGATCGGACACGACTGAGCTACTTCACTTTCACTTTTCACTTTCCTGCATTGGAGAAGGAAATGGCAACCCACTCCAGTGTTCTTGCCTGGAGAATCCCAGGGACGGGGGAGCTGGTGGGCTGCCGTCTATGGGGTCACACAGAGTCAGACATGACTGAAGTGACTTAGCAGCAGCAGCAGTGTGTACATGGCAGTGCTATTCTCCCAATTGCCCCACCCTCCTCTTACCCATGTCTGCGAGTTCATTCTCTACATCTGCGTCTCTGTTCCAGCCCTGCAAAAGGTTCTTCTGTATCATCTTTTTAGATTCCATACATATGTATTAGTATGCAATATTTGCTTTGCTCTTTCTGACTTACTTCACTCTGTGTGACGGACTCCAGGCCCATCCACATCACTACAAATGACCTAATTATGTTCCTTTTTATGGCCGAGTAATATTCCTCTGTGTATATGTACCGCATCATCATCCGTTCATCTGTCAATGGACATTTATGTTGTGTCCATGCCTGGCTGTTGTAAATAGTGCTTCAGTGAACTTTGGGGGTACATGTGTCTTTTTGAATTGTGGTTTTCTCAGGGTTTATGCCCAGTATGACCCAGATATAGCTTTCAACCCTAATTCTGCCACTTGCTGTGTGTGTAAGCTTGGACAAGTCAGTCAATTCCCCTGTGCCTTCACTTTCCCAAACAAATCTTAAGAGCAGTGCTTATAGGAGTGTCTGCCGTTTAAATTAGATTGGGTAGGGAGTATTCAGCACACTGACTGCACATAGCACTCAATATTAGTTATTATTGTTCCTATCTGTGTCCTATTTCTTTCCCCTATTGTATGGTTTTGATCTGCTTGCACAATAATAACTGCTTTTAATTTTTTAAACTTCTGTAATTCTTACATTTTTCTTCTAGCTGTTAGTTATCTTTTTACTTCATCGTGAACATTTTGAGCCTTCTTGAATAGACAGAGAACCTTAAGTATAATTTTTGAAAGTTTTCTCCACAGGCAGCCAACCTAAGAGTGAAATTTTTCTATTGTTTAGGAGAAAGGCAAGTTTATGGCTTTTTGTATATACAACTAAACCATACCCCAGCAGTGTGAGAGTCCTGTGCAGAGCCTTAAGTGTCTCTGTTTTTCATGAAACAGAGCAGGCAGCCCTTACTATGCAAAGTGGAAGGATTGAGTGATGCTCTTATTCAGTCACTAAGTTGTGTTTGACTCTCATGACCCTGTGGAGTGCAGTCCACCAGGATCCTCTGTCCATGGGATTTCCCGGGCAAGAATACCTGAGTGGGTTGCCATTTCCTTCTCCAGGGGATCTTCCCGACCCAGGAACCAAACCCAGGTCTCCTGTGTTGCAGGCAGATTCTTTACTGTCCAAGCCACCAGGAAACCCAAGAGGTGAGCCAAAAGACTTAAAATAAACTTAATTTTTCATATTAATAATGAATACCTAAATGCATTGACCCAAGGAAAGTTTGTATCAGGCTGTGCAACTACCATTTCACACCGTCGACTGACATCTGGCTTTTGGAATAAACCTGGAGACGTGCAAGCTATGGCTGACTAGAGGGAAGATGCTTATCTGTTTCTTTCTTCCTTCTCGAGCCACATCTCACATGGGCCCAGGCTGTGGAGTGGATTAAATTCAAGGATGGGTACAGATTCCCATCACCCTGCTGCTTGCATTGCTTTGAGCCCGGTGATCAAGAGCTGAAAGAAGATGTCTCAGTGGGCAACAGCATGATCAGCCTCCCTGCATGGGACCACGGTCTTAGACACTGGCTCTGTCTTCTCGGGTGCCACAATCATCTTCTTTGTAAGACTGTCTGTGAACATCATTAACCTGCCATTGACTTGCTCCGAGTACCTTAATGGGGACCACACAATGTTGAGTCACAGTTTGAAAGGGTGTTTGTCATCACAGTGCGACAGCTCCCTGCTCCCTGACACTCTAGTGTTTACGATTCCTCTTCCTCTGCCTCCTTCCCTGGGCTAGTCCATCCTGGAGCAGTGATTACATCCAAGGCAATTTTGATCAATAGTTTTGCTCGCTTCAAAATGAAACGAGTTCAGTGTTTTAGCAGCTGATGAGAGGTGTTCTCAAAATGTGGTACATTTTGTACCCCATGCCTTTGATTGAAGAATTTTTTAGGTGGGGAAAAACATTTTCTTGGCTTAATGTTTAAAATTCATAGTACGGTGTCTCTTCCCTACAGACTCTAGCTTATGAATTCAGGAATCCTGGGCGTTGTAGCAGCTGCCCATCATTAAGATGCTTGACTGCCTGTGACATCAAAAGATGGAAGAGCAGAAACCCCTTGGATGATATTCATCGTTATGTATGGACATGAAAAAGGTCTACTTGAAGAACTATTTTCTTTCTTAACAATGATATCTGGCTCAGCTTGGGACACTATTTCTTTCTCTCTCAGACCTTTCTTTCCTGAATCCTGGGCTTTACACAATTTTATGTCTTGATGTGACTCAAGAAGACCTTTGCTGTTCTGTTTTGTTTTTTTTTCCCCCACTTACACACCCTTCTGACCTGGATGACTTTTGACTGGTAGAGGAAGGCGCTTCGGGGGAAAATCTATAGGATTATGTGAAACATTTTCCCTGAAGTTCACGCTGAGGCTATCTCAGAAGAAGTTAAGGTCTCCGTTTAAACACTCTCTGTAAGATGAGTTTTTTGAAATGTTACAGCAGGGCCTTTCCTGGGAGGAGGAGTATCTATGTAAGACACTCTGTGTGGGAAAAATGAGAGCAATGGGAGGGCAAGAGATAAAGGTCATTGGGGGCATTTTGGACCCAAAGAAACAAGGAACACTTTCCTCTTAAGCTTAAAAGGTACCAATGAGAGGGATCATGAAAAATACCATGACTGTGATCTCTTACCTTGCTAGGTGTAAACCTGTATAGGAGATGCTTTGCTGAGTGTTGTTTGTCTCTGCATTTCAAGCATTAGTAGAGTATTTAAAGCATAGTTGCTCAGTGACTGCCAGGCTGGTCACTCAGAGAGCAGTGAGTCCTACTTACGGTTGGCATCCACTTTATGGTACTTCGGCTCCACTTTGAGGGAAGAGAGGTACTTCTGGGCCATTACATAAATGGGGACAAGAAATTTACTCAAGAGCATTGAATGGATTCAAATCAAGAATGTCTAGACAGCAGTGGAAGAGTCTTGCCCCGTGACCCATCTGGGAAACAGTTGGAAAACATTTGTATCCGAAGTATTTCTCAGTTTCAATGTGCAGTTTAGGTAAATTGGTGTTCTAGAAAGGTCTGTAACTTAACATTCCATAGAAATGTGTACATGTAAATTTAACTGTCTCGTTATCACCAATTATAATGACTATTCATATTGTTTTTTTTTTTGTTTTTTTTTTTTGTTTGTTTTTCTTCAAATCATGTTGTTTCCAATGCCCTTGTCATTAGCTTCATGGTTCCCCATAAGAGATTTGATGCATTTGAGGACCCTAAAACCTACAATTTCACTCACTTCATGTCAATCCTGTACTAACTGTGTGCCTTTGAAAGTGTTCAGAACCTGTTTCCTCATTTGTAAAATAGAGAATGTGATACCAATCCCTCAAAAGTTATAGTGAGAAAATATAATGAACTAAAGTAGTAATATGCTGAATGACACCAGGCACATAGAATTAGTAGTAGAAGGTACCCAATGTTGATATCATTATTATTAAGCTTGATCTAATTTAAAATCAGCTATCTTTGCCCTGTAGCATTATTTGCACATATCTTCTTTGAAGATTATTAATTAAGGTTTATTTTTTACAGGAGATGTGGAAAGGGGTGATTAAACATAGGTTATTCAGTTTAAACTAAATGAATTTTTTTTTTTTTTTACAAGCTGACCATCTGTCAGGGAAGTGGCAGAAGGCATTCTAATAGGACTGAGATGAATTAAATTAGGAGATAAAAGTAGTAATAATGGCTTTCTTCCAAATGATGTCTCAAAATCTGTCCACTTTTTCCTAGCTTCACTGTCACTACTTTGATCCAAGCTACCCACATCTGGACCACTAACCTCCTAACCAGTCTGCCTGTTCCATGGTCTCCCGACCCAATTTTTGTATAATCATCAGAACAGTCATTGGAATATTCAAATCAGGTCACTTCACCACATCCCTTCCACCCTCCTGGCCATGAATAAAAACCCAGATAAAATAAAAATGGATAAACTTGGCCTGCTGTCCCAGCATGATTTGGCCTCTTGTTTTTCTCTCCAACTCTTCTCTCTCCAGCTCTCCCTTCCTAGGCTCTAACCATAGTCACCCCCATGCTGTGTCTCGTCTTAGAAACATGTGCTCTTTCTTCTGCTCCAGGGTGCTTCCTGCCGCAATCCCCTGCAAGGTCCGCTCCTGCATTAAGTTTTAGCTTACACTTGGCATTGAGGTATGCTCTACCCTCCAATAACTCTCCGCCACCCCAAAGATCTCATTGCATTCTCTTCTTTTTCTGCATTATTCCCATTCCAGTTTGTAACTGCAGATTTGTTATTGTGCTTTCTCATTAAATTGCTTACCACTCTATCCCTGGGACCCATCAGAGTGGCTTGAACACAAAGGGCTTTTGCTGTGTGTTACTCCAGTTGAAACTCACAGCATCTTTGCAAGGAAGGCGTGGGCCAGACTGTCTCAAATGTATAGGTGGGATATATAGTCTATAGCTCAACATGATAAAGGCTTGCTGCTGCTGCAAAGTCGCTTCAGTCGTGTCCGACTCTGTGCGACCCCATAGACGGCGGCCCACCAGGCTCCCCCGTCTCTGGGATTCTCCAGGCAAGAACACTGGAGTGGCTTGCCATTTGAAGTGGAAAAATCGGGTCTGAGTCTCAAATTTCTGATGCCCAAACAAGGGCTCTTTCAGCATGAATACTGTGCATTCCTGACACCGTCTATTATGGTCTGTGTCATAACTGACTCCTGTTGGTCAAGGTTGGCCCATCTTTCATAAAGCACTTGAACAGGCATTCTCACTGCATACATATCACCTGCCAAACATTGTCCTAGTTATAGCCCAAACCCTTTCTCATCTCATCCATTCAAGGATCCTGTAAAGTATGCACTTTCGTGGGCTGCCTTAACAGAGTACCAATAACCAGCTACCTTAGCACTATACAAATTTATTAGATCACCGTTCTGGAGGCATGAAGCCTACAGTCAGGGTTTTGCAGGGCCATGCTCCCTCTGAAACTTGTAGGGGTTTTTTTCCTTGCTTCTAAGTAGCTTCTGATGGTGTGTCAGCAATCACTGGCACTTCTTGGCTTATAACTGTATCACTCTTATCTCTGCCTCTGTCATCACTTGTTATTCCCGTGTGCCTTCATATCACCCTCCCTCCACTTGTGTTTTTGTCTGTATGTCCAAATTTTCCCCTGTCTACTAGGAGAGCTGTCATTAGATTAGGGTCCACCCTAATTAATGATCTTGTTTCACTTAAATACATCTGCAAAGACTATTTGCAAATAAGGTCACGTTCACAGATACAGAGGGTTAGAAGTTTAACATACTGTTTGTCAGGGAACACAATTCAACTCATTCCCTTTTCATAAACAGAGTCGTAAGCTCTCTAAGGCACCCAAGGTTCCATAGCTTGCAACTATGGTATTGCCAAGGTCAAATATAGATCAGCACTCACAAGTCCATGCTTGGTTTTTGGACCAGATGGGCAGATTTCAAGCCCTAAAATCAAAGCTTGGTCAAATGGACTCAATGCCTTTGAGCTTGGTGAAGAGTGGCAGAACTTTGAAGTGTGAGCATCTGTGTTTTATAGCTAGGGTGTCTGCCTGCTAAGTTGCTTCAGTCGTGTCCAACTCTTTGCGACCCCATGGGCTGTAGCCGGCCAGGCTCCTCTGTCCATGGGATTCTTTAAGCAAGAATACTGAAGTGGGTTGCCATGCACTCCTCCAGGGGATATTCCCGACCCAGGGATGGAACCCAGGTCTCTTATGTCTCCTGCATTGGCAGGAGGATTTTTTACCACTTGTGCCCCCCGGAAAGCCCAGCTCTGCATGCAAAAGCAGAAATTATTCCTCCTGTGCCCTACACTACTGCATTTAGAATAAAGCATCTGATACTCTTTTAAAGGGAGACAAGCCATCCTTCATTTAAATTGGTGGGGGAAAATTCGTTATGAAGGATTCTTTCCTGCGAAGAATTCCCTAAAGTTGGATGAAGTATCTGCGTTGCTTTCACTCTCTTCTCTTCCCAGGAATCATTACCAACCCTGGCTGGTGATTTATAATCGCATCCCTAACAAATTCCACTGTTGGTAATGACTACTTATTTTTCTATACAAATGGTTTTTGCTCTCCTTCCTGAGGACAATTAACTAAAGGAACTGGTCATAAATTACTGATGATGATCAGTTTGTCAGAGATGATTGTCTAATGGTGCCATCTTCCATAGTAATTAGATAAAGTATCTTTAATTGCTGATAACAACAGACCAATTGTGGTAATTTTTTCTCTCTTTTTTCTGTGGTGATATAAATATCTCCACATAAGAAATCTTCCTGGAAGTCAGGCAGAATAGCACTTTCTCTTTCCTTCTCTTATGCATGTATTAGTCGCTCAGTCATGTCCGATTCTTAGGCCCCATGGACTGTAGCCCTCCAGGCTCCTCTGTCCATGGGATTCTCTAGGTAAGAATACTGGAGTGAGTTTCCATTCCCTTCTCCAGGGGATTTTCCCCACCCATGAATCGAGCCCAGGTCTCCTGCATTGCAGAGAGATTCTTTACCATTTGAGTCACCAGGGAAGCCCCCTTTTTTCTCTTGAAGGAAGAGGAAAAGAAAAAACACTCATCATTTATGGGTTTCCAGAAATATAATAAATGTGACAGCTTTTCAAGGTTTCCAGTAAGAAGACTGAGCTTTCTAAAGCACAGATCAGAGAAGAACTACTCTTGGACACATTTCTTTTAGGCAGGAAGCAGGAGTCCTTCCTCGTCATGTTTGATTGCCCCCCACCCCCCTGAGGATCATGTCTCTCATATTTGCATCTAAACTTGGCCTTGAAATGTGAGTCCTTTGAACTCTGGAAAGAGATGGCGTCTAAATCACAGGGTTTCTCACAGCTGGGATGCTTATTAAACCCCAGACTATTTCTGTGTGTCCGCCTGTGGTGGGCCCTTGGCTAGGATGAGAAGAGGAGAGCTACCTTGACACAGATGGATGGGAAGGTCTCTTTCTCTCCAGGTTTTATTATCTTATGGTCCCATCACTTCATGGCAAACAGATGGGGGAAAAAAGGGAAATAGTGACCGACTTTATTTTCTTGGGCTCCAAAATCACTGTGGATGGTGACTGCAGCCATGAAATTAAAAGATAATTGCTTCTTGGCAGAAAAGCTGTGGCAAACCTAGACAGTATATTAAAAAGCAGAGACATCACTTTGAAAAAGGTCTGTATAGTCAAAGCTATGGTTTTACCAGTAATCGTGCATGGATGTGAGAGTTGAACTGTTAAGAAGGCTGAGTGCCCAAGAACTGATGCTTTAGAACTGTAGTGCTGGAGAAGACTCTTGAGTGTCTCTTGGACAGTAAGGAGATCAAACCAGTCAATGCTAAAGGAAATCAACCCAGAATATTCATTTGAAGGACTGTTGCTGAAGCTGAAGCTCCAAATCCTTTGCCCAACTCATTGGAAAAGACGCTGATGCTGGGAAAGATTGAGGGCAAGAGGAGAAAGGGGCGACAGAAAATGTGATGGTTGGATGGCATGACGGACTCAATGGATGTAAGTTTGAGCAAACTCCAGGAGATGGTGAAGGACAGGGAAGCTTGTGTGCTGCAGTCCATGGGATGGCAAAGAGTTGTACACAACATAGTGACTGAACAACAAGAAATCTTGTGGATAACTTCAATGGAACTATTCATTGCTGTGGAAATTGCAGGGACCTTTGTTAACATCCTGTAAAGAATATACATATTTTACATACTGAAGGGTGGCTTATATTTAATCCACTGTGATGTGTCACTTTGCCAACATGCTTCTAACATAGTCTCTGGGTATTGCATTACTTTATTTACAACCTTTCCATTTCATAGCTAGTTTTTGTTCTTTGAGACTTTTTTTTTTTTTTTTTTTACTAAATGGCAGCAACTGTCAAACAGGCGATGGGAGTCTGAATCATTTTGGCAGTTTAGAAAACAGTGCAGTGCTTCAGAGAACAGAGCTGAGGCCTCTAAAATGAAGTGAATTGAAAGTCGCTCAACTGTGTCTGACTCTTTGCGACCCCATGGACTGTAGTCCACCAGGCTCCTCTGTGCATGGGGTTCTCCAGCCAGGAATCCTAGAGTGGGTTGCCATGCCCTCCTCCAGGAGATCTTCCCAACCCAGGGATGGAACCTGGGTCTCCTGCACTGTAGGCAGATTCTTTACTGTCTGAGCCACCTGGGAAGCCCAAAGGTGATATTCTTACTGAACAGGTAGAGGAAGTGTGCAGCATCTCTTGAAGTTTGGTAATTTTTGTGATAAGAAGGAAACGTATAACCAGTGCAGAATGAGAATGCATTATGTCACAGGATATTTAGGCACTAATTTCATCAGGATTCTTTCAGTGAAAAAAAAAGTTACCAAAAAAAAAAAAAAAAAAAATCAAAGAAGCTTAAGAAAAGAGAAAAACTGGGTCGTGGAACTGGGGAGCACAAAGAGGTGGGCTTCAAGCATTTGCTGCTATTGTTGTTGTTCAATCACTCAGTCACATCCAGCTCTTTGTGATCCCATGAACTGCAGCGCAACAGGCTTCCCTATCCTTCACCATCTCCCAGAGTTTGCTCAAACATATGTACTTTGAATTGGTGATGCCATCTAAGTATCTCATCCTCTTTCTCCCCCTTCTCCTCTTGCCTTCAGTCTTTCCCAGCATCAGGGTCTTTTCCAGTGAGTCAGGTCTTTGCATCAGGTGGCCAAAGTATTCATGGTTGAGGCTCAAGTTTTAATGATGTCACATGGACTCTGCTTCTCTCTTGGATCTGCTTGCTCTTTGGTGTCAGGTTTCCATAGGCTTCAGCCATCTGTGTTCTCTGAAAAGTTAGCATCCTTTGGAGGATACCTCCAAAAATCCCAGGGAAGGCTCTGATTGGCTAGTTTGAATCATATGGTTGCTCCTGAACAAACACCTCTGCTATAGGACTGGCTTTTCTGATTGGCTGGTCTTGAGTCTCATCCTTATTGAGTAGAGTAGAAGGGGAGAGGTGTACAGCTCCACCTAAACTAAGTAGATAAATGTACAATGGAATAAAAGTGTTGTCCCAGATAAGGGATATTGCGTAGATCCGAAAACAAAACAAAAACTTTGAAGAAAGAGAAAAGTGACAGTTGCAGGAGTTCCCTGGTTGGCAGTGGTTAGGGCTCTGTGCTTTCACTGCCTTGGGAACAGGCTCATTCCCTGGTTGGGGAACTAAGATCCTGCAAGCTGTGTGGCATGGCCAAGGACATAAAAAGGAAGACGTAACCATTTCAAGTCCACCTGAGAAGTCTCAATGTCTGAATCTAAAACATTGCTCTCAAGTGCCCCTAAACTAAACACTTTTCTCTTCTTCCTGCCTGAAATCCCTATTCTATCGCCCACCCCACTTGCATTTCTGACTGTTCTTCAAAATGTTAGCTTTGGACCTCAGTTGTGTCCCACTCTTTGTGACCCCGAGGACTGTCACCCGTCAGACTCCTCTGTACATTGGAATTCCCAGGCAAGAATACTGGAGTGAGGGACCCCATCCCAGGGATTGAACTTGCATCTCCTGTGTCTCCCACATGGTCAGGCAAATTCTTTACCACTTGCGCCACCTGTGGAGTCCAATACAATAGAGCATGTCTAGGAAAATCATCTGTTTTATACTAAACATAGCAAAACATATGATATGCTGTTAGGTAACATATATTGAACTCTTTTTCCAATTAAAAATAAAAATGATTTGTTTATCTAGAGAAAAAGCATCAACTGCCCCCCTGTTTCCTGAAGGTTGGCTTTTATTGTTATTTATTTTGACAGTTCTGTGGCAGTGACTTATAGTCTCGGTTAGAGCCTCGCTCTGTAATCCTGTGGAATGTCCCTAGGTAACGAGATGTGCCCACTGGTCATGGAAGTCAGTTCTGTTAAATAGGGAGGATTTTATCTGTCTGAATAAATATTTCCAGGGCTCCTCTCACTCTGCAGATTCGAGATGTGCACAGGCAAGAAGGGCCATCGCCATAAATCAATAGTTGCCGTGAAGCCACCGATTTAGAGGTGACAGCGGCTTCTGGGTTGAAACAAAGATTGTAAAGTGCAGGCAGAGGTGGCAAATACCAAGAATAATATGTGGGGTGGATAGGACCATTTTGTGAATGTGTATCAAGTGAGGAGAGGAAAAAGAATCTTTGCTCTTTGGAGATATGTTAACGAATTGATATTGGCAAGATGGGAAAGGCAGAGCTACTTGGTAGGATCTGATGCCACATACATCAATTCATATAGGCATATGTACCTTAAACCCAGCACCCAAATCCAGCATGTCCTTTAAGTCTTAGCTCAAAGGCTGTGCATGCTTAGTTACTCCGTCACGCCCAACTCTTTGTGACCCCGTGGACTGTAGCCCACCAGGCTCCTTTTCCATGGGGATTCTCCAGGCAAGAATACTGGAGTGGGTTGCCATGCCCTCTTCCAGGGGCTCTTCTCAACCCAGGGATCGAACCCAGATCTCCCGCATTGCAGCAGATTCTTTACCATCTGCGCCACCAGGGAAGCCCATGAATACTGCGATGGGTAGCCTATCTCTTCTCCAGGGGATCTTCCAGTCCCAGGATTCAAACTGGGGCCTCCTGCACTTCAGGATGCTAAGTCCTTCTTGTTTTGTGTTACTCATCTTTATGCCACTCACAGGTTGCCATGGAAGTGATAGTTGAAATTGTGAGAGTGGATGACATCCCCAAAGAAAGGATGATAGGAAAATAAAAGAAAAGCTTGCCTTAAGGAAGGACCACTTGAATGAGTGGTGGAAAGATGAGAGGCTAGAAGGGCTTCAAGAAGGTGGGCAGGGCAGCATCAAGTGAAGCTGGCCAGGACAGCGTCATGGAAGGCTGAGAGAATTTCACAGAGATAGCAGCTGTAGGGGGTGTCAAGTTCCGTAATGAATTGGCAGATTAATAAGGGTCCTTGGACTTATATTCCAGGAAATCTATTTTGTACATTGTATATAATTCTGTACCTAAATCATTCCTAATAATTAAGTGTGAGTTCCCTGAGAGCTGGTTCCAGGTTTTATTCATTTCTGGATCTTCAGGGTCTGGCAGACATATTAGGGACCAAAAAAAAAAATGTGTTTGGAAAATCGGAGTGGATGAATGAGTGGATAAATGAATGCTCACCTTAATACAGCAGTTTAACATCTGTGCGAAATGAAACTTGTGAAGTGCTAAAGACCAGGTTAGTTAACAGGACGATAGGCCCCAAGAAACCTTTCTAGTTCTGTGGAAACTGTACTGCAATAGCCTGCCCTCAGTTCCCTTCTGAGCAAGGACCAAGTGAGAAGGAAGCAGAGCAGGAAGGCAAAAGGGCAATGATCAGATTTCCATTCACTTGCTGCTGCTGCTGCTGCTAAGTCACTTCAGTCATGTCCGACTCTGTGTGACCCCATAGATGGCAGCCCACCAGGCTCCCCTGTCCCTGGGATTCTCCAGGCAAGAACACTGGAGCGGGTTGCCATTTCCTTCTCCAATGCATGAAAGTGAAAAGTGAAAGTGAAGTCACTCAGTCGTGTCCAACTCTTAGCAACCCCATGGACTGCAGCCTACTAGGCTCCTCCATCCATGGGATTTGCCAGGCAAGAGTACTGGAGTGGGTTGCATTGCCTTCTCTGTCTGTTCACTTAGCCTGATGTTTTTAAGGTTCTGATCCCATTTGTATGAAGTGTCCAGATGAGAAAAATTTATGGAGACAGAAAGTAGATTCGTGGTTGCCTCGGGCTGGGCAGAAGGACAGTGATGAGGAGTGACTGCAGGTCTACAGGGGTTTCTTTCTGGAGTGATAGACATGTTTTCAGATGACATCGTGGTGGGACTTGCAGGGCTGAGTACACTTAAAATGATTGAATTGTTCACTTTGAACAGGTGAATTTTAGAGTGTAGGAATCATATCTCAAGGAAGCTGCTACCTTTAAACCTGCAATCAAAAGCTGTTAGCTTCTTAATGAGAGAAATCCAAATTAAAAGCTGTGCCTGAATGGGCTTGCTTATACTCTCCTGATGTGTTCAGACTTACCCGTCAGTCACTGATGGAGGAAACACCTACAGCTTCCTTCCTCTTCCGTCCCTTCTTTCTCTCCCCCATCATCTGCACATTCCTGAGCCTCGTTACTAAGAATGAGGACCAGAAGGCACCCTTTTTATCAGCTGGGGAATGTGCAAGATGGCTCAGGAGACTGAACTGAGCATGCGTGGTCCTTTCCCCAAAGTAACCAATCAGATAAACCATTCCTTCTTAGGAATGGAGGAGTGAGAAGATGGGGACCCCTGGAACCATGCCTGAGAGGACTCCTCCACATGGAAAGATAGGGCATGGGAGGACGTGTCCCACCCTTCACCTCACACCCTTATGTCTATTAATGACCTCCAGAGTAGCAAATGATTTGTTTGTTAGCGATTTTTAAAATGACGAGTTTTTGTAAGATTTGAGCCCAAAGAAGGCACCCTAGGGAGCAAACTCTTAGTGAAGAAGAAAGAGTTATCAAGGCTGATGTCACTAAACTTCACCACTGCTCCATTGATTTCTGGCCCTTTGCTGTGCAGAGGACACTCTCCCTGGCTCTAAACTATAAGAATCTTCTCTTGATTTGCATGGCTCAGTGCAGCTTCTGAGAGGTTTCCTAGATCTATCCTCTCATGATAATATGAAGAGGGCCAGGCTGTAATTTTTACCTTCTCCAGAAGTCCATTTATTATGATTATTCCTGTCTCATCACAAATACTCTCTTAAAATCTGGAGTTCCTGAGGACGAGCGAATGTTTTCATCACTGCATATTGACTGAGATCCAATTATATGAAAGGTTTCTCTCGAATTAATTTGCTTTTACCCAAAACCTGATTGGTTGCACATGATCAATAGTTACAAAAACCATTAATAACAAAGGTGGTGCAGTAAAGGCAAGATGTATGCTATGAAGTATGGCCTCTGACTGTATGAAGGGAAGAAGTCCAGTATTGAAGGCTATCACCTGCTCTGGCTGTCTGTACATCTGTGTGTGTGTGTGTGTGTGTGTGTGTGTGTGTTGCATAGAGACTTGTGTGAATTTACATTGACATTTAACAGATTTCATTACTCTAGATATTTCATCACTTCTAGAGGCAAATGTCTAGCCCACTGCCTGGTTCTTAGTAGATCCAGCCTATACTTAAAATATAGGCTAACTACAAGCTTGGAGTCATAGAGATTCAGAACATAGGAGAGTCGACTTTATTAATTCAGGTATTACCAGATGAAAGGCCTCATCATTGAAACCAGCTACATTTTTGTCCTGGTGATATCATTCTTTCTTTGAGGCATTAGAGAGTTTGGAGAACAGCACAGCTTCCCATGGCCTTCAGAATTATAATTTAAATCTTTTATCCCTCCAGAACTCAGGACATTTAATTTATCGTGATTCATGAAAGACCAGTAATAAACCCTGTCTTTATTTAAACATGGGCGGCAGTGAGTTCCCTTTGTAAGAATCCGGTGCTCTTTATCAATGCTTTGCTATCTACTTATCATGGATCCTGCGTGTGTACAAAAAGCCATCTTTGTCAGTCAGGGGGAGATTTTATTAACTAAAGGTTCATTTGTTCTTCAAGTGACACTATCTCTTTGGAATTACCAGATGTTGTTCAAACTATGCTGCCTCGCCTTTTATTCTGATGATGGCAAATGTTGAATGTGGTGAATAAATATTGAGCCCTGTCCTCGGTCATCTTAAATAAATGTGATAAAATGAAAACATGCGGCCGCCGAGGTCTCATTTGTTCCCAGGAAGTCTGCAGCATGTTAAGGCACGTGGACAAGGAAAGGCAAATCAGCCATGCGCTGGTGTTCTGTTATGAGATGTTCTTGTCATTTTCCAGATCCCATTTTAGATTTCTATTCAGGGAGCGAGAAGGTGGCATGGACTTAAAGGTTGATATGGTTCTATCGCACAATTGTGTTTGGTTAAAATGGCACAGTGTAGACCACTCTGTATATTGTGGTGGTCTTCCCGAGGACTTTGCATGCAAAGGAAAAAAAAAAAAAAGTGGCCAAAAATAAGTTAGTGGGAAATTTCTAGTGACTTGGGTCCAGAGAAGATGAATGCAGGTCTGTATATGGAGCCTTCTTGGCTCCTGTGGTTAGACTGATGAGTGTCTTTTGAGGAGGAGTGGACTTCCAAGGTGGTGCCGTAGAAAAGAAGACATTTGCCAATGCAGGAGACACTAGAGACATGGGTTCAATTCCTGGGTTGGGAGGATCCCCTGGAGGAGCAAATGGCAACCCGCTCCAGTATTCTTGCCTGAAAAATGCCATGGACAGAGGAGCCTGGTGGGCTGCAGTCCATGCGGTCACAAAGAGTCGGACACGACTGAGTGACTGAGCACACAGAGTGTGCAGGGGAGGTTTGGCTTAACTGGATGATCACAGAGCTGGATTTTGTCACCCATTGTTGAACCACGGATTCAATATTTATAATATAAAAGAAGTGGGAAAGAGCAATCTGTCAAAACAGACATTTTGGAATCACTATGTCCTTCCTTTGTTGCTTGATGTGTGATACCCATGAACAAAGATTAAAAATAGGATGTAAGGCAGGATCTCTGCTTTCACAGTAGGAGAAAAGCCTATGAATGCTTTGATAATAATTGCTAATAATTATACTCAAATCATATTACATCAAGAAACGGAGATGTGAATGAGACTAGGGCACTACGACTTCACAATAGCAGGCACAATTTCTCTAATTTATTACACTGTCATCAGTCTTGTGATTTAAAATCCTTCTTCCCAGTCTCCAACAATATAGGGAATTATTGAAAGTTGGCAGCCGTCTATTGTTCAGAAATGTTGAAAGAAATGAAGTGTTCCTGGGGATGTTGCTAGAATCCTGTTGAAAGGGTGGTTAAGTATCACTGATTAATTCCCATTCTATCTCTGATGAAATGAAGAAGGGTTACATTTGCCTTCTCCTGAGTATCTCATTGCAAACTGCAGCCCAGGAGTTGCATAAGCATCTTCCTTATCCAGTATAAATTGATTTGGTGTGAAAAATCTCCAACGGTTCCATTTCAAGGCACTGTTTTATGTGGTGATGCAGGACAAATGTAGAGCTAAGTAGATTTGTAGACTAATTTATTGGGCATTTTAATATTGTGATTTCTCCACGTTGGTGTGGCAAGTACCTTGCTAATGCTTCCTCGGCCGTGTACTGCTTACGGCATGCCCAACTCATCTTAATTAAATTCCTTCCTGCAACTACCTTATTTTTGCTCATGGGAGACACTGCTATCACTGTGAAACATTTTCTAGGAAAATTGAGATATATTTTTCATCCACCAAGCATTTTTTTTCTCTCTCTCTTTTTTCGTAGCCTCTAAATATTAGTCGCTTAAATTAATATGAAGCTATTAGGTACTGCAAATGAGTACTTTACAAGTCTTTCAAGACATGTCTCCTGCCTGGAGGCCTGGGAAGGGGTTGATAGAAGTGGAGGCTATGCGGGTATGTTGGGTTCGTGGTGGGTAAAATGGGTTGATATGACTCATCCCCGCCTGTCATTGTCAGGATACAACCAGAGAAAGCCTTGTGCGAATTTAGAACAAAAAGAGGGCCTGGCAAAGCTTGCTGTTGCTGGCTTCACCACTAGGACGATCTCAGGGTCATCTTCACTTTTCAGTGAAAGGAGGAGATTTTTCCCTCAACTGTGTGTTTTCTAGCAACGCAGGAGACACAGGCTCGATCCCTGGGTCAGGAAGAGCCCCTGGAGGAGGAAATGACAACCCACTCCATATTCTCGCCTGAAAAATTCCATGGATATGTACATTACTATATGTAAAATAGATGAGCAGTGCAAGTTTGAATGCATGAAGCAGGGTACCCAAAGCCAGTGCTCTGGGACAACCCAGAGGGATAGGGTGGGGAGGGCGGTGGGAAGGGTGTTCAGGATGGGAGGACACATGTATATGGTGATGGCAAAAACCATCCCGATATTGTAATTATCCTCCAATTAACACAAATTAGTTTTTTAAAATCCCATGGATAGAGGAGCCTGGCGGCCTACAGTCCATGGGGTTGCAGAGAGTTGGACACGACTGAGACGAGCACATGTGTTTCAACATGGATTTCCTGTTCGGGAAGCGGGAAACTTCCTGAATTCCATAACCTGAGTCACTGGCTGTGTAGGAAGGATGCCTGGAAATCAGCTGCCACATTTGGAACTTTGTCGTGACCTTTGCAAGCGTGGCCTCCAAATGGACATGTGGCTTTTGGCTGTTGTCCAGGGAACTCGTAACTGTCATTTCAGTGTCTAGGCACCGTGTGCTTTGCGACCCCAAATGGCTAATTCAACCAAACAAGACACTGAATCTGAGGTGCCTCCATTCACCCTTCTCTTTCTTTGCCTCCCTCTCACTCTCCCTTTCTCCACCTCTCTCTCTGTTCTTATATAAAACAGGTGGCAATTAAAAAAGCATGATTTCCATCTATATATGGCATCTTCATGACCACTAGCTCTAGCCTTATAGCCACACTCCACAGACTGTCTTTTATTTCCCCAGACACATCAGGCTTTTTCTGAGCAGGGTGTTGTGCATGTTCTGTTGCCTCTGACCCACCACTACTGCTAAGTCACTTCAGTCGTGTCCGACTCTGTGCGACCCCATAGACGGCAGCCCACCAGGCTCCTCCATCCATGGGATTTTCCAGGCAAGAGTACTGGAGTGGGGTGCCATTGCCTTCTCTGCTACCCTTTGCCAATTTACCTTTTACTTCTTATTTCAATGTCAGCTCAAAAAGGCCATTCCTCTTGGAAAGCCCTCCCTGGAATTCCCAACCCACCCCCAACTCCAGCTCACTGGGGTTCATGAGAGTCTACTTGCATGTTACCTCTTAACAACTTATACTTTTCCTCTACTCGTGTGTAAGTATGTGGGCTTCCCAGGTGACTCAGTGGTAAAGAATCTGCCTGTCAAGCAGGAGACGTGAGTTCCTTCCCTAGGTTGGGAAGATTCCCCCCGGAGGAAGAAATGGCAATCCTCTCCAGTATTCTTGCCTAGGAAATCCCTTGGTCAGAGGAGCCTGGTAGGCTACTGTCCATGGGGTCACAAAAGGGTCAGACACGACTGAGCTATTAAAGAAAACATGCTTATGTATGTGTGTATGTGTGTGTGTGTGTGTGTGTATATATATATATTAATATACATATGTGTGTGTGTTTATACATATGTATACTTGCCTGGAGAATCCCATGGACAGAGGGTGCTAATGGACTGCAGTCCACTGGGTGTCAAAGAGTCGGACGAACTGAAACAACTTATCACATACATACATACCAGGCACCTATTATGTGTCAGGCACTCATCTTGGCATTTGGGACCCACTGGGGAAAAAGTAACCAAACTCCATGAAAATTGCATATAATAAATAAGCAAATTGTGTTCGAAGATGACCAGTGCTATGATAAAAGAAAAGAGGAAGAGGATGAGGAGAAACAGAGAGCAGGCAGAAGAGAACAAGTTAAATTATACATGAGGGGAGGGGAATCAGGGTGAGTCTCACTGTGAAAGTGGTGTTTTTTAGTTGCTAAGTCATGGCCGACTCTTTGTGACCCCATGGAATGTAGCCGGCAAGGCTCCTCTGTCCAGGGGATTTCCAAGACAAGAATGCTGGAGCCATTTCCTTCTCCAGGGGATCTCCCCGACCCAGGCATGGAACCCACATCTCCTGCATCAGTTGGCACATTCTTTATTGCTGAGCCCCCAGCAAAGCCAGAGACATTTCAGCAAAGACTAGAAGGGTGTGAAAGCATGAGCCATGAGGATGTTTGGGGGAAGAACATCCCAAGCAGAGGAAATCGTGAGAACAGTAAACATAAATCTTCTCTGTACCCTTGTGTTGAAGGAACAAGTGGATGGAGAGACAGGAGCACAAGACAGTAGGGAGTGACTTGTGGGGAAGAAGCAAGGTACAGAGGGGGTGCCCACCATGATGCTTGTAGATGACTTGTAGATAATTAGGGACTTTGGGTTTTATGTTATTAAAATAGGGACTTGATTTACTGGGTTGGCCAAAAGGTTCATTTGCCTCTTCCGATGTTATGGGAAGCCACAAACGAACTTTTTGGCCAACCCAGTATATTTCAAATGGATACTTTGGACTTCTGTATCAGGAATATCTGAGGAACCAGAGATCAAATTGCCAACACCTTTTGAATCATCGAAAAAGCAAGAGAGTTCCAGAAAAACATCTTCTTCTGCTTTATTGACTATACCACCAAAGCCTTTGACTGTGTGGATCACAACAGACTGTGGAAAATTCTTCAAGAGATGGGAATACCAGCCACCTGGCCTGCCTCCTGAGAAAGCAGTATGCAGGTCAAGAAACAACAGTTAGAACTGGACAGGGAACAATGGGCTTCCCTGGTAGCTCAGATGGTAAAGCATCTGCCTACAATGCAGGAGACCCAGGTTCGATCCCTGGGTCGGGAAGATCCCCTGGAGAAGGAAATGGCAACCCACTCCAGTACTCTTGTCTGGAAAATCCCATGGACTGAGGAGCCTGGTAGGCTACAGTCCATGGGGTCGCAAAGAGTTGGACACAACTGAGCGACTTCACTTCACTTCATGGAACAATAGACAGGTTCCAAATTGGGAAAGGAGTATGTCAAGGCAATATATCGTCACCTTGCTTATTATCATCATGCAAAATTCTGGGCTGGATGAAGCACAAGCTGGAATCAAAATTGCTAGGAGAAATACCAGTAACCTCAGATATGCAGATGACAGTACCCTTATGGCAGAAAGTGAAGAAGAACTAAAGAGCCTCTTGAAGAAAGTGAAAGAGGAGAGTGAAAAAGTTGGCTTAAAGCTCAATATTCAAAAAAAACGAAGATCATGGCATCCAGTCCCTCACTTCATAGCAAATAGATGGGGGAACAATGGAAACTTTATTTTTGGGGAGAGACTATTTTGGGGGCTCCAAAATCACTGCATATGGTGACTGTAGCCATGAAATTAAAAGATGCTTGCTCCTTGGAAGAAAAGTTATGACCAACCTAGACAGCATATTAAAAAGCAGAGACATTACTTTGCCAACAAAGGTCCATATAGTCAAAGCTATGGTTTTCCCAGTAGTCATGTATGGATGTGAGAGTTGGACTAAAACTAATACAATTATGTAAAGTTTAAAAATAAAATAAAATTAAAAAAAAAAAAGAAAGAAAGCTGAGCACTGAAGAATTGATGCTTTTGAACTGTGGTGTTGGAAAAGACTCTTGAGAGTCCCTTGGACTACAAGAAGATCCAGCCAGTCAATCATAAAGGAAATCAATCCTGAATGTTCATTGGAAGGAATGATGCTAAAGCTGAAACTCCAGTACTTTGGCCACCTGATGCGAAGAACTGACTCATTGGAAAGACTCTGATTCTGGGAAAGATTGAAGGCAGAAAGAGAAGGCGATGTCAGAGGATGAGATGGTTGGATGGCATCACTGACTCGATGGACATGAGTTTAAGTAAGCTCTGGGAGTTGGCAATGGACAGGGAAGCCTGGCGTGCTGCAGTCCATGGGGTTGCAAAGAGTCAGACATGACTGAGCAACTGAACTGAATTGATCAAGAATATATTTTAAGGCCGCTTCCTACAGTTGATAGGCATAGACTATAGACTCCAAGAGGAGTAGAGTAGTATCTATTTTGCTTTCCAGTGAAGCCCCAGAATCAAGCCCTGTGCTTGGTGCATCATTGCCCAATATATATGTAATGTGAAAGAATAAAAAGAGTGCTGGGAACATCAAAGTGATGCTGATTGGTGTCCATCCCCTTAAAGCAGCTAACATCAACTGCCAACCTGCATATTTCAAGCTCAAGATTTATTTTGATTCATGCATTTAAAGACTACCTCTTAGCCTCAACCAAAGCCTTCCTTGAGTTTAATTAGCCACCTAATTGATGCTATATGCAACTGTTCTTCACCAGTCCTGTTTTAATTTGCATGATATGAACTCTGGTATTTCCAAAAAAAGATATCAGAATCTGGTTTGGAAGACTTTCCTCCTTAAAATAAACAAGCTTCATGTCCAAGCCAAGGACTGGAAAGTCTCTCTGTGGTCCATCAGGGTAATGATTCATGGGGCAGGATCTGTCCCTGGTAGACCAGACTGCTCTCCTCTGCTGGATAAATGATCCATGTTGTCAGAATTATTATGCATGCATTCCAAAATACATATTTACCTGGTAGTCTATAGCCATTCAACAGAACTGTTACAGTCTAGTAAGTAAATAACACATTTTTCAAAATTAGAATGTGTTCAAAATATGTATTTACCCAATAGGCTATAACAGTTTTAGAGAAATCTGCCTAGCTTTTAATCTATCAGGTTGACTTATGAAACTGAACATTTAATAATGAACATTTAATAATGTTTTGAGTGTGAACATAGTGTAAAAGAAGATGTGCAACTTTTAGAGGGGTGAGGGGTTGACATGTTGCACCGACCAGTTTTAGAGGGAAAATTTAATTGTAGAATCTCTTGTTATTCTTTTCCTGTTTCTCCCTTTTTTTTCATTTTATTTTCAATTAGAGGATAATTATGATATTGTGATGGTTTTTGCCGTACGTCAGCATGCATCGCACATAGGTATACACGTGTGCCCTCCCCCTTGAAACCCCTCCCACCTCTGCAATCATGGCCCACCCTGGTTGTCACAGAGCACCTGCTTTGGGCTTCCTGCGTCACACGGCAAACTCCCGCCTGCTGTCTATTGGTGATCTATACGGTCATGAGCATGTTTCAATGCTATTCTCTCAAATTCTTTCTTACCTTGCAAGTTCTTGGAGCCCTCAGCACTAATGATACCAAAGTGAATGTTTAAATAATTTAATTCTTGGCAACATGATATGGCTTCATAAGTGATTAATGGGTAGACTTGAACACATATAGGAGCCAGTGTTCTGGTTGCTAATCTCAAGGCCACCAATGAGTCCCAAAGCTGGATTCTGGTGAATCATTCCATGAGAGTATCAGTTAATGGGTATACATCACTCCAGTCTAGATAAGTTAGACAAATGTGTATCCTATTTGAAAGTGAAAGTGAAGTTGTTCAGTCGTGTCCGACTCTTTGCAACCCCATGGACTGTAGCCTATCAGGCTCCTCCGTCCATGGGATTTTCCAGGCAAGAGTGCTGGAGTGGATTGCCATTTCCTTCTCCAGGGGATCTTCCCAACCCAGGAATCAAACCCGGTTCTCCCGCATTGCAGGCAGACACTTGACCGTCTGAGCCACCAGGGAAGCTCTGTATCCTATTTACATCAGCTGTTTAGATATCCTGGGCAGGAAAGATTTTTATAGAAAAGGCTGTGAAGCACTGTTTAAACTGAAGTGAAGTGAAAGTCGCTTAGTCATGTCCAACTCTTTGCGACCCCATGGACTATACGGCCCATGGAATTCTCCAGGCCAGAATACTGAAGTAGGTAGCCTTTCCTTTCTCTAGGGGATCTTCCCAACCCAGGGATCAAACCCAGGTCTCTCGCATTGCAGGCGGATTCTTTATCAGTTCAGCCACAAGGGAAGCCCAAGAATACTGGAGTGGGTAGTCTATCCCTTCTCCAGTGGATCTTCCCAACCCAGGAATTGAATAAGGGTCTGGCAACCCACTCCAGTGTTCTTGCCTGGAGAATCCCAGGGATGGGGGAGCCTGGTGGGCTGCCATCTATGGGGTCTCACAGAGTCGGCCACGACTGAAGTGACTTAGCAGCAGCAGCAGCAGCAGCAGCAGCATTGCAGGCAGATTCTTTACCAACTGAGCTATGAGGGAAGCCCTGAGTTTTCCCTGGGATGCTATTAATTTCCATCATAACTGATGTTCGTCTTGTTGGCCACAAGAATTGGACGCATAATACAAGGTATTTTGTGGATGTATAAAATCATAGTAAAAAGCTTATGGCTTTGGCACCAGATGACCTTGGGCACTAGCTCTCTGAAACTGGGAAAGTCAGTTCACTTCTTTAAGACTTGATTGCCTTACCTGGGGACTTCCCCTGTGGTCCAGGGGCTAAGACTCTGTGCTCCCAATTCAGGGGTCCCAGTTTCGATCCCAGGTGAGGGAACCAGATCCCACGTGGCTCAACTAAGGCCTGGTGCAACCAAATAAAGAAGTCAAAATAAATATTAAGAAAGGCTTGATTGCCTCACCTGTAAGATGAGCATGACTTTAGTATCTACTCCTTGAGGTGCCTGTGAATGGGACAACACCTACCCATCTTTCTTCACTGTTCAGAGCATCTACTGAAAGTTTCATGAATGCCATCAGTTGTTGTCTGTAATCATCGCAAGAGTTCAGCTGTACCTTCTGTCTCAGATGCAGGAGTTAGCAGGAGCAGCAAGGTTAACACAGCCCAGATCTCCACATATTTGGTTTGGAAGGAAATGAAGAGGCCAGGCATGTAATTGGATGTTTCACTAATAGGTTATAAGTGGTTGTGTAAGTTTCTAAACAGCCTGCACGCTCTAATAAATACTTTCAGTTGACAAGTGAGAAAGCAGCCATGGGTCTGGAACTCCTTACTTGGAAAACCATGTAAAACAGACACTTATGAAATGCCCTTTAAAACTCCTTGGAGCTTTATATTCTGCACAAGCAGAACTCTTTCTTTCTGCTCCTCACCCCACCCCCACGCCACCCCGCCTTTCTAATTGAGAAAATCGCTGCATGTTGAAGCTGCATAAACTCCTGCAGGGCTTGAATCTTTTTTTCCATGGCTGTGACTGCTTTGTTGAATAAAAATGTCATGAGGGACTTCCCTGGGGGTCCAGTGGTTAAGAATACCCCTTGCAATGCAGGGGACGCAGGTTCCATCCCTGGTCAGAGAACTGAGATCCCACAAGCCGAGAGGCAACTAAGTCTGTGAACTGCAGCTACTGTGCCCCCAGGGCACAGAAGTAACACCCAGTGCAGCCAGAAGTAAATTAATAGATTTATTTTTTAAAAGACATCGTGAGCAGAGCCCCCAAAACCTGCCCCTGGGTATGTTCTTCTCTGTAATGTACCTTCCATGAGTTTCACCACCGTTTTCATCCTGGGTTTAATGTCATTTACACAATTAGAACAGAGGCTCCAGGAGGACCTGGTCTTTACCTACCGATTCATTTCCCTAAACCCCAGCATAATAGCTCACGCGAAACTGACATTCAAGAGCTTTTTGCATTCTCCTCTTTCTCGACTGACTCTCCGAGTTAGTTCTCTGCAGCCTGTGATTCTATGACTTTCCACGGTCTCTGTGACATGCATAGGATTTAGAGTCATTGTCTGTTGATATTATTAGTTAGGTTATTAGTTAGGAACAGTTTTATTTTTATGAGAGCTTACTATCGTCCAGACATGATTTTTAGCACCTCACGCCGTAATCTCCTGGAGTGCTTATAGCAAGACATTTAAGTCAATCTTATTATCACCCTCTTTCATTACATAAGAGCCTGGGGCTTGGAAAGAATTTCCCCTAGACCAGGTAGCTAGTAAGTCATGGAGCTGGACCAAAAAAAAAAAAAAAAACTGTTGGTAAGGGGTGGATACATAAATATATAAAAAGATGTCCTCAATAAACAGATGACAAGTAGGGATTAGATACATTTAAATACCAATATATTTCTAGGAACTAGTCTAGTAATTCTACATACTAACTAGATGTTGGGCTTCCCCAGTGGCTCAGTGGTAAAGAGTTTGCCTGCCAATGCAGGAGACATGGGTTCTATCCCTGAATCAGGAAGATCCCCCAGAGGAGGAAATCACAGTCCACTCCAGTACTTTTGCCTGGGAAATCCCACAGGCAGAGGAGTCTGGTGGGCTATATAGTCCATGGGGTCACAAAAGAGTTAGACATGATTTATCGACGAGCCAACAGCAAGTAGAAGTCACATCAAGGAACTTTCCATAGATAACTCTTCATAGTGGAGGAATTAAGATCAGATGCAAGACATGCAAATCATGTGGTCTTTTGGGAAATCAACACCATCCTAAATGGAATCTCTGCTGTCATAAAGAACCTGATCAAATGCTTCAAAGTGGCTATAGAGTCCTATATTTGTCTGAAGAGACACCAATGGAATCCTTAATGGGGCTTTCACACCACGTGAAGAATCTGTAATGTTTTCCATCTTCCCAAATGTAACCTTGCTGCAGGCAGGAGTGAGATTACATCAGTTCACTTCAGTTCAGTCCAGTCGCTCACTCATGTCTGACTCTTTGTGACCCCATGGGCAGCAGCACACCAGGCTTCCCTGTCCATCACCAACTCCCGGAGCTTACTCAAACTCATGTCCATGGAGTCGACGATGCCATCCAACTGTCTCATCCTCTGTCTTCCCCTTCTCCTCCTGCCCTCAGTCTTTCCCAGCATCAGGGTCTTTTCCAATGAGTCAGTTCTTCGCATCAGGTGGCCAAAGTATTGGAATTTCACCTTCAGCCTAAGTCCTTCCAGTGAATATTCAGGACTGATTTCCTTTAGGATTGACTGGTTGGATTACATCACAATCCTCCAATTCAGTCTTCAAAATAGCTCTCAGATCTTTATTTGTCCATCTTCTTGTGTATGCTCTTCCTTCTATCTCCATGTCCACCATCTTTAATCCAGGCCACTCTGATCTTTCTCTGTGATATCCTGGGACTGGTGTTTCTGTCTTTTTTATATGTATCCCCTACAAGCCCTTCTCACAGTGGAACTAAAATGCTCTTTAATAAACAGATCTCACTGTTACCCTGCCTTTAGTCACTCTGTATGACCCATCAGAAAAAAATCCAACATTCAACCTAATTTCAAGTCTTTTTGGAGCTGTCTTCTGTTTTCTTCCAAGCTAATCACCTTCCACTTCACCCACAAGAGAGCCACACTCAGTAAGGTTTGTTTGGGGTTTAAAAAAAATTTTTGTTTTAATTGAAGTATAGCTGCATTGCATTACTGTGTTAGTTTCTGCCATACAATGAAATGAAACAACTGTATATATGCATATATCCCCTCCCACTTCCACCCCTCCCCATTCCACCACTCCTGGTCATCACTGAACACCAAACTGAGCTCCCGGAGCTATCCCGGAGCATCCCCCTAGCTGTCTGTTTCACCCATGGTGGTGTAATTCATGGTGTAACATTAATTAATATGTTAATCCCAGGCTCCCAGTCCATCCCACCCTGCCCTTCTCCTCTAAGTCTGCATGTCTGTTCTCTACCTCTGTGTCTCTGCTCCTGCCCTGCAAATAGGTTCATCTGTGCCATTTTTTGAGATTGCACATATATACCTTAATATCCGATATTTGTTTTGCTCTTTCTCTGTGACGGCCTATAGGTCCATCCACATCTCTACAAATGACTCGATTTCATCCCTTTTAGTGGCTGACTAATATTCCACTGTTAGCTGCTCTCATGCCTTGCTTGCCCTCTGTCTCTCTCTCTCCCTCCCTCCCTTTCACTCTCTCTCTGCCTCCAGCCATTTGCACCCCTCTCCTGGAACAGTCTCCCCACTCCTTTTTTCTTTGTCCATTTTCTCTTTACTTCTCCCAGGATGCCACTCCCCAACCTTTAGCTCTATATCCCATTTGTGTGTTCTCGTACCATCCTTTCCTTATCAGTCTCACATCTTCCATTTTCTATCAGAAGACTAAGCTTGATGAGGGTAAGAACCCTCCCATCCTTGTGAATGAGTGAATGAAATGGTCCGAAACCTCCAGACGTCTCTGTCTGAGCATCACGTAGCTATAGGTAACATTCTGTTGCCTCTAATGAGAACATGTGAGGCACTTATCAGTCCACAGTGCTGAGAAAATTGCATAAGAAGCATCATCTGCTTTTGAAATTCAAAAGCATTTGCAACAGGGAAGAACTGTGGTCATAGCAGAAAACTTCTTCTAGAAAAGGCATGATACAAACAGTATCCCCGAGACATCAAATAATTCCCTCCTGAACTTTTTCTGGAAGCCCCACATTATGAAAAAGGGGGCTAGAAAGATTAATCCATGAGGCATCAATCAGGATAAGACCAGCTCTGTGGCAGCAACAAGCAAACCCTGATCTCCATGACTGCAGAGAACAAATGTTTCTTATGAAGCACCCATGCCCACTGTGGGCTGGCTGGGGAGTCCTGCTCTGTCTCTGTCTGTCTCGGTCACATGGTCTCCTTCTGCTCTTCTACAATTACTGGGACAGGGGGAGAAGCAAGGTTAATTGCATACTAGGTCTTAGAGCTTTTATCCCAAAGTGACACATGTCACCTCCATTCACACTTCATTAGCCAAAGCAAGACATTTGGCTGTGCCAAGATTCACTGACTCAATGGACATGAATCTGAGCAAACTCCGGGAGATAGTGGAGGACAGAGGAGCTGGCGTGCTGTAGTCCATGGGGTCACAAAGGACTAGGACACAACTTAATGATAGAACCACAGCAAAAAAAGATTCAAGCAGGCGAGGAAACTCAGTCCGCCTTTTCACCCCAAAAGAGAAACACGACTTTTTTGTGAACAACAGTGCGATCATCCCAGAAGCAGTGCTTTTAACATGCATACTCATAGTATTTTCATCCTCATCTGTGTGACTTTTGCGGCTGCCTGTACGGACATCCATCTGGCTCAGTTTTTCTCCTCCATTTTCCTTCCCATGCACTCTTATGTGGAAATGTTGGATCGTGATCAACAGAGGCTTTCTCAATTAATGTGCAATTAATTTTTAGTTTCAAACCACAGACTGCTTAATTTTTGAGTATTTGTGGAAACATTTGTTTTGCCAAAGTGTTGTTTCATTTCATTTCTTGTCATTATCTTTAGAGGATATCACAGATAAGGGTCTGTGGAGTCTCTTCCCTCATTCTCCCCATCACCCCTTCACTTCAGGCTAAATCTGTATTCCACCCCATTTGTCTTCTTTTACTGTTCTCTGCACTCTCATCTATATGGGAAGCAGGATTCATGTTTGACAAGCATGCTTACCCTTTGCTTACTGTTTTAATAAAAATTTCTATCACCATTTTTATCTACAGTAACAGTCGAGGCCCTATTTGATATCGAGATGCTAGATTTCATGGACTTTGAAATATTTTCCCCATATCTTTTTTGGCAAGTTCTTTGAACATAGACTACAAAAAATTGACACGTCGGAGATGAATTTGCAGACTCCGAGTTAAGTAATGACTACCTGTCCCCGTTTAAATTGTGTTCTAGGATTGAAACATTATATTACACAGTCAAATCATTGAAATTAATGGTCAGGCTGTTCCATAACTGAGTTAGCTTCCCTTGAGACGGATATCCTATTAAATCAGCAGGCTCTCCAAATTTCCCCACCTCGCCCTTGGTTTGGGGATAACATCGCCCCGATCTTGGGGATTTCAAAGTTGGACCCAAGGAGTCGTGCCTGTTTTTACACGTGGGACAATAAGAAGAGGCATCTCGAGTTACACATTTCTTTGGTATGTTAGAATCTTGCTTCAGCCTCTTTATGTCGTGAGGCAGATTTTTATGTCACTGAACATACAGCTGAGAAAAGTGAGGCTCAGGTGTTAAGGGAGGCGCCATGCTGAGTTCCAGACACTTACTGAATAGCTCAGGTTTACTTGGTGTTTTTTCTCCTAGGCTTGCTTTTCTTCCCTACTCCATTCCCCCCCCACCAAAAAAAAAAACCTTTACCATATGTAAAAATAGATAGCCAACGGGAATTTGCTGTATGGCTTAGGAAACTCAAACAGGGGCTCTGTATCAACCTAGAGGGGTGGGGTGGGGAGGAAGTTGGGAGGGAGGCTCAAAAGGGAGGGGGCATATGTATACCTATGGCTGATTCATGCTGAGGTTTGACAGAAAACAGCACAATTCTGTAAAGCATTTATCCTCCAATAAAAAATAAATAAAATACCTAGCCATGCCCTATTTCATTTCTCTGTTTTCTTTCATCGTGTTTATTGCTATCTGCTTGTTTTTGTTATTCATTTTTGAAAATAGTTATTTGTTTGGCTCTGTCGGGTCTTACTTGCAGCACACAGATTCTTTTTTGTGGTGCGTGGGCTTCTAACTGTGGCGTGTGGGCTCCAGAGTGCACGGGCTCAGTAAGTTGCAGCTCGCCTAAAGCACGTGGGATCTTAGTTTCCTGAGTAGGCCTCGAAACCTCATCCGTTGTACTGGAAGGCGGATTCTTAACCACTGGACTGTCAGGGAAGTCCCGTGGTTTTCTTATTTGCCTACTTATTTGGGCTTCCCCGATGGCTCAGCGATAAAGAAGCTGCATACAGTGCATGAGACGCAGGAAACGTGGGTTCGGTCTCCAACCACTACCATTATCAGTAAGGGGACCTTGTTTCTTTTGTTGACTGCCACAACCTCATCCTACAATACATCTGAGTTCCAACAGATGGTCAGAAATATTTAACAGGTGGATACATACTCAGATGCTACCCTATACCTCTCTGTCTCACTGAGGAATGGAGTTTTGATTAAAACACCTTCCTGATTTGCTCTGTATGAAGGAATGAATCGAGCATTGAGAGCTTTAGGAACAAACCGCACTCTTTCGAGTCTTCAGAAGCTCCGTTTCGCAAGCAACATAGCATGTGCGTGCATGCTCAGTTTTGCCTGGCTCTTTGGGACCCCAGGGACTGTAGCCCACCAGGCTCCTCTGTCCATGGGGATTCTCCAGGCAAGAATACTGGAGTGGGTTGCCATGCCCTCCTCCAGGAAATGTTCCCGATCCACGGATCGAACATGCGTCTCTTATGTCTCCTGCATTAGCAGGCGGTTTCTTTACCATGAGTGCTACCTGGAAAGCCCAACATCTATGAATGTGCTTATAACTCTTAGAAAGTAGAGTCATTAGGAACACAGATTCTGATGCCAGCAGCCCAACTGTGAACTCTGCCTCTTTATATCCATGTGAACTGGGAATACTTTGTTTTTGCTCCTCTGACTTCAGTGTCCTCTGCTATAAAATGAAGATGCCTATAGTACTTGCCTCATGAAACTGTTTTGAAGGTTCAGTCACTTAGTTTGGGGTGGGGGGTGGGGGGCGGACATAGAAGTGTGTTCGTCATGTAGAAAGCAATTGTACGGCGTCATCATTTATTATCTGGATTGCTGTTGTTCAGTTGGTCGTTTCTGACTCTTTGCGACCCCATGGACTGCAGCATAGCAGGCTTCCCTGTCCTTCACCGTCTCCTGGAGTTTGCTCAAACTCATTGAGCAAATGGTGAGTTTGCTCACCATTGAGCTGGTGATGCCATCCAACCATCTCCTCCTCTGTTGCCCCCTTCTCCTCCTGCCTTCAATCTTTTCCAGTCCAGTGTCAGAGTCCTTTCCAGGGAGTGGGCTCTTTGCACCGGGTGGCCACAGTATTGGAACTTCAGCTTCAGCATAGGCCTTTCCACTGAGTATTCAGGGTTGATTTCCTTTAGGATTGACTGGTTTGATCAATTATCTGGATTGTCTCCTGGATAATCCAAGATTGAATGGATTGAAGAATCCTAGATATGACTCAGAGATGAAGTTAAGCTAAACTTCTTCTGAGAAGTGGCAGTCACCACACACACACACACAGAAGTCTGAATTTGGGACTTCCCTGGGGGTCCAGGGGTTAAGAATCTACCTTCCAGTGTCGGGAAATGGGCTGATCCCTGGTCGGGGAACTAAGATCCCACATGCGGTGGGGCAGCTAAGCCCGAGGACCACAGCTAGAGAGCCTGTGCAGCCCTGCAAGCATAGGACCCTCGTGCTGCAACTGAGCCTGGATGCAGCCGAATAAGTAGATGAATATTTAAGGAAAAAAGAAAAGTCTGGATTTGTCGCTGGGACTGCCAGTCCTCTGTGTCCACCTTCTTTGTTTTCTGTGGTGGGGGGAGCTGATCCATCCTAGCTCATCTGCACAAAACCAGCTTGACCTCTGTCCACAACCCAGTTCCATGCTTCCATTTCTGCAGCGGAAACCGAAGCAAACCCTTCCACACGTGACAGGCCAGTGGCTGAATTCCACAGCAGCTTTGATAAGTTCATTTTGAGCAGGTTTTTCATGTCTTCCCTATTTATATCTTTTCAAATCCAATCTCCTTCAATCAATTTTAATCCTCTAATGTGTTTGCTATAAGTACTGTACAATTCACTTGTCCTCAATAATAAAATTCATTTCGGTTCGGCCGGCCGGTAATTTGTTTGAGAAGAAGTCGTTAGGAAACCTTCGCATTCTCTTCTGATTTAGAGGACGACCTTCACTATTGATGGCATTCTGTTGTCATGCACTTGAAGTATTCCTTCATGACTGACGGAGCTGTTTAAATAATGGCCCGCAGAGCCACAGGGTTTCAATGAAATCTGACTACACTAATTCCGTTATATATTAGGCAGCTTCAAGTGGGCTACAAGGACACGGTTTCATTGACCGTGGATTTATTTTTTCAGTTTGTACAAATTATCCCCTCTGTGTTTTGCACCCCCTTCATTGTAAAATACACTTTCCTTCTGGAAATGAGTGTTTTTATTGCTTTATAAGCAAAGCCTGCATAAGCAAAGCCATGTACCTACCCCAGGCGTTTCCTGAAAAACATCAAAACAGATAGAATGGAGTATTTTCTGTACAAAAGATGGACATGTATAGAATGACTGACTTAATTTGCACTCCAGTAAGACTCAGAAAATATAAAGAGTTCACTGTGGAATATATATAAATCTTTTTTTTTTTTAAGACTTTTTTTTTTTTTTTTTTTTTGATGTGGACCATTTTAAAAAGCCTTCATTGAATTTGTTGCAATATTGCTTGTTTTATGTCTTGGTTTTTTGGCCACGAGGCACATGGGATCCCGGCACCCTGACCAAGGATAGAACTTGTACCTCCTCCATTGGAAGGCGAAGTCTTAACTGCGGGAGCACCAGGGAAGTCCCTATAAATCTTCTCTCTATCTCTATATTTATATATATAGTTTAAATGTCTTTATAAGTACACATATAAAATGACGAAATGTAATTTATGTACATTTAATGGGGAAAATAGACACCAAGAGCATGTTTCAGTGCTGATTTATATGTCTCGGGCTTTTTTAAACAACCCACGAAGACAAAGCGCCTTCTTATTTAGACTTGGCTGAAAATGATCAGTCCTACGTAGATGACTCCGCAATTTCTTCCAACTTCCTACTCAGGAAAAGTTAGAGCAGATGGCCAAATTTGTGTGTCATGTGGCATTCGTTTAAGTGTGGCGATGCTAATATTTTTTCCTCGATCTTTGTAACGGTTTTACTTTTAAAGACCCCATGAGCTTTGAACTGCCATCCTTGATGGTCACCTTGGTTCAGGGCGGGATGGGAGAGGAAGAGGTTTTGAATGGCAAGACACCCGTCTTCCTGGGCCTGAGATCCAATAACTGTTGTAGCTCATGAATCAGGGGCACTGCGCACCCCATTTTCAGAACAACAGCATTGTTCTCTAAATATTTCCTCCTCCGGGAATCATTAAGGAGCGGGCTCTATTCAGATCTGTGCGCACTTTTCATTGGCCTTTCTACTACAAAAGACTGAAATTCACATTTATGAGTTTCCGCGGCCCCTGGGAGGGCATGGGGAGTCAACATTATCTCAGCCGCGTAGCGCATAATTTGTTTTGATAACTACAAACAAAAAGGATCTATTCCCCCAAGGCCTCTTCAGAAATTGTCAGAGGCTCTTCTTCTTAATAATGTGAGTTGCTGCTCTGAGGCTGAAGATCCTTGGAGGACAGGAGGGGTGATGAGGGAGAGGGGTACTCTGCAGGGAATGCTGGGGGAAACATTCTGGAAAAATAGAAACATCTAACCCTGGGAGGCTCTCCTATCTGGGATCAATATCAAGGGACTGTGATCTGTGGCCAAGACCCAGTTCTCTGAGTGGTTTTTATATTCTGTGTGTTTCCAATGCCTTTTCTTTCCTGGGTTAAGTCTTTCTGCTTTGATGAGATGCAAGTCAGGGGGTATGTGTGCTGGGTGGTGGAGAACACAGGGGAGGCTTGGATCTAGAGAATCCAGGATCTGTTGCTTTCTAGTTCCCTAGGAATCGTTACCAATACTCCGAGCATTATAGAGAATCTTGGGGTTCTCCTGAACTTCCTGGAGGCACGCCTCATTAAATTCATAGAATAGAGGGGAGCATTTTTCTGGAAATGTTTATCACAAGATGAAAGAGGGACACACCTATGGCCTGTTGGGGTCATTGCAGACTTTAGGTAAATACTCCATGAATGGATTTATTAACAAGGGTACGTGAGAAACGTGAGTTGGTCTTGTGGATTCTCTGAGTGAGGATCATTCTTCTTTTCTCAGTTTTCACAGCTCTCAGCAATGTTTGATTAATCACTTTTATTATGATGGATTGTGATTATCATCATTGGGTATACCAGTAACACAATACTACTCCTCGCCCCTGTTAACAGTTTGGTGATCACCTTGCTGGGTATTTTTGGCTTTGCATTTGCACGTACAAGTATGCAGTTTCACTCAAATATAAATGAAATGACACAAAATGTATTTTTCTTCAAATGCGCACTGAGCAAATGCCCTCTTTATTTGTTCGTCCATAAAGGTCGATGGCTGTCTTCCAAAATGTTGCATCACCTACATAGTGGGGACTCAGCATCACTTACTGAGCGATTTTGTAGCAATAGTTGATTTCATAATGAATATTTTAAACAGCTGATGTGTATCAAGCTCTATATGGAATACAACATAAGCCCCACGTTGTCAAATATCTAATTATGTATTTTTCACATCTTCTTTAATGGGTAGATGCTACTTTTTAAATGTTAAAGGTTAAAAAATTAATCTACTTATAGGATCGAAACTGTACACATGAAAATGATAAGAATGTCTAAATTTTTAAACCAATTTTTTTTTTATTGAAGGATAATTGCTTTACAGAATTTTGTTGTTTTCTGTCAAACCTCAACATGCATCAGCCATAGGTATATGTATATCCCCTCCCTTTTGAGCCTCTCGCCCATCTCCCTCTCCACCCCACCCCGCTAGGTTGATGCAGAGCTCCTGTTTGAGTTTCCTGAGCCATACAGCAAATTCCCATTGGCTATCTGTTTGGTAATGTAAGTTTCCATGACACTCTTTCCATACATCTCACCCTCTCCTCCCCTCTCCCGAATGTCTAGCTTTGATTGGACTCTTATCTGACAGGCCCAACCCTAAGTATTGTTCTTATTGTTTTAGTCAGTTAGTTGTGTCTGATTCTTTTGAGACCCCATGGACAGTAGCCTGGCAGGCTCCTTCTGTCCGTGGGATTTCCCAGGCAAGAATACTGGAGTGGGTTTCCATTTCTTTCTCCAGGGGATCTTCCTGACCCAGGGATCAAACTCGTGTCTCCTGCATTGGCAGGTGGATCTTTTCCACTAAGCCACCAGGGAAGCCCAACCCTAAATGTGTGTGTGTGTGTGTGTGTATTAATCATTCAGTTGTGTCCAACTGTTTGCCACCCCATGGACTGTAGCCCTCCAGGCTCCTCTGTCCATGGGATGCTCCCGGCAAGAATACTGGAGTGGGTAGCCATTCCCTTCTTCAGGGGATATTCCCAACCCAGGGATCAAACCCAGGTCTCCTGCATTGTAGGCAGACTGTCTAAGCCACCAGGGAAACATTTGTAAATATATATGTGTTTGTGTATATATTACCTTTTTATTACATATACTATACCTGTCATGGGGCTTCCTTGGTGGCTCAGTGGTACAGAATCCGCCTGCAATGCAGGAGACCCAAGAGCCATGGGTTTAGTCCCTGGGTTAGAAAGATCCCCTGGAGGAGGAAATGCTAACCCTCTCCAGTACTCTTGCTTGGGAAATCCCATGGATGCTAGGAACCTACCAGGCTACAGTCCATGAGGTCGCCGGGCACAACTTTGCAATTAAACCACCACAACAGCATATACCTATATCTTTATTTAAGTCTAAATGTAAATAAACACACACTCTCATATAATCCATTACAACATTATTTAGTATGGACCACCGTGATATATCATTGCTAGCTCTTTCCCAGACAGGCAACTACATTTTCACTTCTTCCCTGCTTTTGCTTCCATGGATGTTAATTCCATAAATATTTATTAAGTACCTACTGTGTTGCCAACACTCGTCTGTGTGCTGGGGACTTATCAGTGAATGAAATAAATACCTTTCCTTGGAGGCCATGTACTCTAATCTAGATGGGGTCACTCTGCTAAGAGAGCAGGTCAACACTCCCTCCTCCTGTAGACACAAGACAGCGTTTCAACTTCCCCTCCATCGCCTGGAGGCCTGATACTGTAGAGCGCCCCATTGCCCTAGGCTTCATAGTCACTGTCACGTGGATGGAGACAGTGCCCTTCGGGCAGGTAAGGTTAAAGTGGCCAGTGACATGGAGCGTGGGGGTGGGGCTGTAGCAGTCACAGACATCAGAGACACCAGCTCTCCCCCTGAAATGTAAGCAATGGGGGAACCATCTCTCCTGCCCCAGACTGGGGCTCTTTCTGCCCTGAGGATTTGTTTTAAAGATGTGTATACTGTGCCTGCGTGCATGCTAAGTCGCTTCAGTTATGTCTGTTTTCGACCCTATGGACCATAAGACTCCCAGACTCCTCTGTCCATGGGATTCTCCAGCCAAGAATGCTGGAGTGGGTTGCCATGCCCTCCTCCAGGGAATCTTCCCAACCCAGGGTGGAACCACAATCTCTTAAGTCTCTTGCATTGGCAGATGGGTTCTTTACCACTAAGCGCCACCTGGGAAGCCCTTTAAAGATGTAACACATGTACACCCATGGCTGATTTATGTGAATGTATGGTAAAACCCACTACAATATTGTAAAGTAATTAGCCTCCAACTAAAATAAATTAATTAATTTACAAAAAAAAAAAAAAAAGATGTAACCTTCCCCTCAGTTCATCTCTTAAGGAACAGGGATGCAGAAAGTCTGCCATTCCTTCAGTGAATACTCAGGAATCATGCTATGACTTGAGAAAGGCTTAACAGATTCATTTCATTCCATGTGTATCCAGATCGCTGATAGTCCTGCATCTTCCAGTCCATCTTTTATTTTGATTTTTTTTGGTGTAGTCTGAACTCCCAAAGGAAGCAGCACGTTTGGAGAGCCAGAGAGACTCTGGGTAACGTGATCATGGTGCTGGTCACCAGCACAGGCAGTCTCTGCTCAGGGACAGACACAGGGACGATGGCCCCGGGAAAGGGACACGGAGTGCAGAGCTCCGCGGCAGGGACGCTGGGAGCCTGGGGAGTACAGGCTGCCGGCTGCTGCAGCTTCTCTTCTGTGCATCGTGGGGACGTAGTGACACCCACTGGCATCAGAGGGACAGTCCAGCCGCTGTCCTTTTTTTCCAGCCCGGATGGGATAGGGGTCCTCAGGGACGGTCTGTGAATGTCTGTCACCTTCCTCCAGGATGTTCGCTCACTACTCGGAGGAGCTTGTTTCTAGAATACACAGAGTAACAGATGTAGAAAATAAATTTGTGGTCACCAGCCAGGAAAGGGGTGGAGGGATAAGTTGGGAAACTGGGATTAACATATACACACCATGTGTGTGTTAGTCGCTCATTCATGTCCAACTCTTTGCAACCCCATGGACTGTAGCCCACCAGGCTCCTCTGTCCATAGGATTCTTCAGGCAAGAATACTGGAGTGGGGAGCCATTCACTTCTCCAGGGCATCTTCCAGACCCAGGGGTTGAACCTGGGTCTCCCGCATTGCAGGCAGATCCTTTACTGCTGAACCACCAGGGAAGCCCAACATATACACACTGCTACATTTAAGATAGATAACTAAAAAGGACCTGGTGTATAGCACAGGGAACTCTACTCAGTACTCTATAATTATCTATATGGGAAAAGGACCTAAAAAAGAGTGTGTGTGTGTGTGTATGTGTGTGTGTGTGTGTGTATGTGTGTGTGTGTGTGTGTGTCTGATTCACTTTGCTGTACACCTGAAACTAACTCAACATTGTAAATCAACTATACTCCAATAAAGTGAAAGAAATTGAAGTCGCTCAGTCGTGTCTGACTCTTTGCGACCTGTGGACTGTAGCCCACCAAGCTCCTCCGTCCATGGGATTCTCCAGGCAAGAATACTGGAGTGGGTTGCCATTTCCTTCTCCAATACTCCAATAAGATTTTTTCAAAAATAAAGTGAAAAAATAAAAGACACCTCCCATGGGTGTCTGGACAGACGGCACTGTTTTCAGCCAGCCAACTCCTCTCTTACTCTGTCTGTGAACCTTTCCTTCTTGAGCATTTTAACTCTTTGGCAGACAGAATAAACTCTTGTGCTTGAGGAAGTTTTGGTTTCCATTCCGGCCCCACTGAGGGACTATCTGTGGGATCAGAGGCAAGTCACTCAACTCTTAAGGCTCAGTCTCCCCATCTGTAGAATGGGTTTAGCAGAAGGTGGTGCTGATTCCCATGACTCTTTGCTGAAATGGTGCCCATTGCTCAGGTCAGCTACATGGTCCAACTCTGCCCAGGTCTGCCCTGGTGAACATGATGGTCATTCTCTGCTTTTAGGGAATCTTGATCCCAGGGCCAGCTCACTGTTGAAAGTTTCAGACCAGAAGAGAGAGCAAAGTGAGATGTGATAAAGGGGATGGATCCTGGTTTGCCAGGGTTTTCCATCTGTGTCTTCTTATATAAGTAGCAGCAGCAAGAATCCCATAGGTAATCGCTTTAAGACAGCTACAGGGGTCCCCAGCTCCCATCTAAGGTGATCAGGCCAGATTGCAACCCATTCCATCTTCCTTTAGAAAGATGCAGTCTCATGTTTTCCTCTGAGTCATTTTCTCTATGTAATATCATAACTAATAAAGATAATTACATCCCAGTGACTAAAAGGAATTAAGTGCTTGATTAAGCATATTCATGCCATTTGGTCTTTGTGTGTTTATATTTTCTTCAAATTTAAATGCATTCTCCACTGTGCATCCTCATCAAGGTCCTGAAAACTGGAGGACATTGAAATGATACAATTCTGTCTCATACTTTGATGCGCATGTATGCTTTCTAAAGGAACATGAAAGGGAGCTTTACTTAGAATCTTGTTCAAACTAAAACTGGGGAGAAATATCAGCTAATAGGGGGTTGTTCCTATTTTGGTTGACAGGGGAGGGAGGTAATGACTGAACTCAACCTTTGTTGAAGGATATTTTCTGTACTAAATAAAAAAGGCAATGACTTTTTTTTTTACTATAATTAGATAAAAGGATATTTCCACAGTGTGTGTGTGCAAGGGAGCTGGGGGTGTTAAGCCAAGGCAAAGATTTCAGCTGTTGGGAAATTGGTTTCCAAAAATATTAAAGGATACTGTGGCAATGTGGTTGGTTATTTGCTAATAATTTTTGCTCTTCTTCTTCAGCACATTTAAAATAAGTGATAAACAGCTGCCCATCTAGGGAGACAATTGCAGCCTACCTTTTATGTGAGTGGACTTTCCTGGTGGCTCAGATGGTAAAAAATTTGCCCATGATGCAGGAGATGCAGGTTCAATCCCTGGGTTGGGAAGATCCCCTGGAGAAGGGAATGGCAACCCATTCCAGTATTCTTGCCTGGAGAATCCATGGACAGAAGAGCCTGGTGGGGGCTATAGTACATGGGGTCACAAAGAGTCAGACACGACTGAGCAACTGACACTTTTATGTAAGTTGTGACACGTGACTTAGTTCCACCCAGGGAAATGTGGGAAGAAGTGGTAGGTGTCACTTCCCGAACTCATAGAAGCTCCCTCTGAGATCCTCCATATCTGTCCCTTTCCCCCATCCTCTGGTTGAGACCCATTTGACCTTGGAAACTATATGTTGAAAATGGTGGAGTCCTTGGGTCCCTGAATGACTATAGGGATCAAGACCATTCCACTCTTCCGTGCTGTGACTGGAGTAGCTGCTGTATCATAGGAGTGTGCTTGTTACAAGAAACGGGAAAGAATCTGCCTGCAATGCAGGAGACCAGGGTTTGATCCCTGGGTCATGAAGATCCTCTGGAGAAAGAAATGGCAATCCACTCCAGTATTCTCACCTGGAGAATCCCATGGACAGAGGATCCTGGCAGGCTATAGTCCATGGGGTTGCAAAAGGTCGGACACAACTGAGCAGCTAACACACACAAAGTAAAACCAAATAGTCACTGCATAATTTCATCGGGTGTGATGCTTGGTCCTTATTCAAAGCAAATATTTAGATTTTTGGATCAGTGGTGCTTCATCCTGGGCAATAATTGCTTATGAGGTTTAAGTACGTGGCCCAGGTTTATACGTCTTATCTCCTTTCATCTCCCTCCCAGTCCTCTGCTCTGTACCAGTACAGGAGGGCTGTTCTATGCTATAGTAACGAACAACCCTGAAATCTCAATGGCCTAACTCAACACAGATTTCTTTCTTTCTCATGAAAGAAGTAATTGAGGGTCTTGAACCAATCTCCAGGGAAGCTCTGCTCCAGGTGTTGTCCCATCAGTCCCAGTGGCTTTATTCTTAAAGAACCTCCATATTGATAAACAAATCAGGGAGATTTTGCCCAAAATTCTCATACCTGCAGTAAGTGCTTTGGCCAAGAAGTGCCATACTTCACTTCTGCCGTATCTCACTGGCTGGAACTAGTCACGTGAACTCTTCTACCCTCCTGGAAGAAAAGGAAAACCAACTATTGGATCAGAAAGGACTGTTGTTATCAACATGTTATAAATGTGAAGACTGGAGCTTGGGTGAGTTACCTAGACAATGTTACCTAGCTGGTTAAGGGCAGGTTTTGTCATGAAGAATGTCACTCAAGAGGAATTCTTTTCCTTTATGAGCCATTTGTTGTATGTCTTTTCCGTGTTAAAACAACAACAAAGAAGATGAGATGATGTCTTTGTCGTTAAGAATCTTACAGTAGAATGTTGGAAACATATGAAGCAAGCAGTTACCTGCATTCTGAGCAGTGCAGGACATGACACAAGACAGTTAGTCTTCGTGGAGGGCTCCAAGGGTCTCGAAAGCTTTTCAGGTCCCTGCAAAAAACACTGTTTCTCAGGGACATGAGAATTCTGGCCTTTGACGGGCAATGAGTCTGAGAGCAGGGTAGGAGGAAGTTAGACCACTGATGTCCTTGGAATGCAGCAGCAGGGAGATAGCATGTCTTGATTCATTACCTTATGACTGGATGGTGTTCTCTTCTCCCTGTCCTTGGCTGGCCAGTTAATGGAGCACTGATGTGCTTCTAAGGGTGTTTAAGAGAAATAAAGATCCATGGTGGAAATGAAGCTGTTCTTTGCATTTAATAAGCACCCACATTCTCTCCCGAGCCTTGCACAATATGGGGAATGGAAGAATGTGCGGAGCCTTTGTGAGAATGAGAGAGGGAGACAGAGAGAGGGAGAAAAAGGGGAAGAGAAACAGAAAGAGAGAAATACACAAATACAGAGAGAAAGGAAATTTCCCTATTTCAAGTTGGTTCTTCTAGTTTTTATTAGGATCAAAACCAAATGGATAACAAATATATGTTTATTCAATGTAAAATAGGTTTTTAAATATACTCCTGGTTACTAATTTTTTTTTTGCTCAAAAATGAGATTATAAAAATGATGATGTCTTTTCTTCTACTTTGGTTTTGCTTCCATATCTCTCAATGCTTTATGCTAAGATCTTTACCCTCAATTCTTTTTAAAGTCAATATTCTAAGAATAGGTTCATGGAAGTGTCCACCTGTTAAAAGAATTATGTGGTTTGACTGTTTCCATCACAACTCTACTTTGCCTCAGTCTGTTGATAACTGTATTCAGGTAATTTTGAGTCATAATGCAGTTATGCCAATTATCTAGAGAGGAATACTACTTCCTAATTCTGTAGTCAATGAATAGTTGATCTTGAGGCCTCACTGATGGGCAAAACCACAATAATAAACACCCAGCAAGATTAAAAGCTTCCTGAGACATAATCCCTTATGGTCCCATTCATAAACACACACATACCAAAAAAAGAAAGAAAGAAATGCAGTTTTCTCAATAATATCAAGTCAGAAATGGCACAGGAAGGATGAGTAACAAGGACCATGTCGAAGGACCACTCTTTGTGAAAGCACTTTTTTTTAACTTTTTTTTTAATTTAATTTTATTTTTTAACTTTACATAATTGTATTAGTTTTGCCAAATATCAAAATGAATCTGCCACAGGTATACATGTGTTCCCTATCATGAACCCTCCTCCCTCCTCCCTCCCCATTCCATCCCTCTGGGTCGTCCCAGTGCACCAGCCCCAAGCATCCAGTATCGTGCATCGAACCTGGACTGGCAACTCGTTTCATACATGATATTTTACAAGTTTCAATGCCATTCTCCCAAATCTTCCCACCCTCTCCCTCTCTCACAGAGTCCATAAGACTATTCTATACATCAGTGTCTCTTTTGCTGTCTCGTACACAGGGTTATTGTTACCATCTTTCTAAATTTCATATATATGCATTAGTATACTGTATTGGTGTTTTTCTTTCTGGCTTACTTCACTCTGTATAATAGGCTCCAGTTTCATCCACCTCATTAGAACTGATTCAAATGTATTCTTTTTAATGGCTGAGTAATACTCCATTGTGTATATGTACCACTGCTTTCTTATCCATTCATCTGCTGATGAACATCTAGGTTGCTTCCATGTCCTGGCTATTATAAACAGTGCTGCGATGAACATTGGGGTACACGTGTCTCTTTCCATTCTGGTTTCCTCAGTGTGTATGCCCAGCAGTGGGATTGCTGGGTCATAAGGCAGTTCTATTTCCAGTGTTTTAAGGAATCTCCACACTGTTCTCCATAGTGGCTGTACTAGTTTGCATTCCCACCAACAGTGTAAGAGGGTTCCCTTTTCTCCACACCCTCTCCAGCACTTATTACTTGTAGACTTTCGGATCGCAGCCATTCTGACTGGTGTGAAATGGTACCTCATAGTGGTTTTGATTTGCATTTCTCTGATAATGACTGTATCTCCTCCCTAACCCCTCTCTACTCTACCCAACTCTGTGAATTTCTGTGTGTTCCAGACGGTGGAGAACACTTAGGGAACTGATTACTGGCTGGATCTGTCTCTCTCCTTTTCATTTCCCCCTTTTATCCTTCTGGCCACCTCTGTCTCCTGCCTCCTTATTCTCTTCTCTGTATAACTCCGTAAACTTTTTTTTTTTTTTTTTTAAGAGTCTTTGGGCTTCCCTTGTGGCTCAAATGGTAAAGAATATGGCTGCAACGCGGGAGACCTGGGTTTGATCTCTAGGTCGGAAGATCTCTGGAGAAGAGAATGGCAACCACTCTAGTATTCTTGCCTGGAGAATCCCATGGACAGAGGAGCCCGGTGGGCTACAGTCCATGGGGTCTTAAAGAGTCAGACACGACTGAGCGACTAACACTTTCACTTCAGAAGTCTGTATGGAATTTGTTGCAGCATTGCTTCTTCTTTATGTTTTGTTTTATTTTGGGGGGAGCAGCACAAGATATGTGGACTCTTAGTTCCCTGACCAGGTATCGAACCCGCATCCCCTGAACCAGAAGGCAAAATCTTAACCCCAGGACCACCAGGGAAGTTCCCTCTGAAGTACTTTAGTGGCATATGGAAAGCAAACCCAAACACACCCCAGCAAGGGAGGTATCCTTGGTCTCATCGCCATTCCAAGAGTGAGACCAGTTGAGAAGATCAGGGAGTTCTCCAGACCCACACAGCTCACCTGGCACCAGAGCTGAGCTTCAGACCCATGTGTTGTTATCCCCAAAGTCTATGCCTTTCCTATCATGCCCAAGTCTCACCTGATACCTGGACCCAGTTGAAGCTTTGCAAGAAGATTAAAGTGAACAGAACCACTGCCCTTCTCAGCACAGCAGACTTAAAAAAAATTAACTTATTTATTTTAATTGGAGGATAATTACTTTACAATATTGTGATGGCCTCTGCCATACATCAACATGAATCAGCCATAGACATACATGTATCCCCTCCTTCCTGAACCTCCCCTCCCACCCATCCCCCACCTCACCATTCCAGGTTGTCTCAGGGCATTGGTTTTGGGCTCCCTGCATCATACATCAAATAGACAGTCAGACTTTTGCCCTTCTTCCTTCAAAGTAGTCATTGCAGCAGTAAATCTCTGAAGTCTTTTGAAGAATATGTTTTACTTTTGATGAAGAGCGTCAAAACTAATCTAATTTTAAAAGGATACTCTCAATGCTTCTCCAATGTCATTTTATTTTTTATCTTTTTTTCTCCCCCTTAAAAAATTTTTTTTAACTTTTTATTTTGTATTGGGGTGTGGGCTTCCCAGGTGGAGCAACGGTTAAAAAACAAAACAAAACAAAACAAAACAAAAACCTGCCTGTCAATCCTGGAGATTCAAGAGATGTGGGTTTGACCCTGGATTGGGAAGGTCCCCTGGAGAAGGAAATGGAAACCCCCTCTAGTATTCTTGCCTGGAGAATCCCATGGACAGAGGAGCCTAGCAGGCTACAGTCCATGGGGTCCCAAGAGTCGGACACGACTGAGCCTGAGTATTGTACGAGTACATCCAATTAACAATGTTGTTAGTTTCAGGTGAACAGCCAAGGGCCTCAGCCATATATATACATGGATCCATCCTCCCCAAACTCCCCTCCATCTGGGCTCCAGGTAACACTGAGCAGGGTTGCTGTGCTCTACAGTAGGTCCTTGTCCTGAGTCATTTTCTTCCCTCCACGTCCTCCCCTCTCCTTCCTTGGTATGCTGATCCATTGAAACCCACAGACTATGAGCACCAGGGGAGCAAGCCAGAGGCCAGTGCGGTCTCTCCCTGCCCCTGGTGGGGGCTTTCCAGACCTACAGCAGCTGCCCCTCTGGTGGGCTGCAGAGTCTGTGCTTCAGCATTGATCTCCCCACCAGGGTGCCATCCCTTTGCTTTCCTGAGGTCTATTATGAAGCAGAAACCCAACACCCCTGGCCTTGTCTTGGGTAGAGTGGGTGGGTAGTTAGTTCTAAGAGTACATGTGGGCTCTTTATCTTGGTGCTGTGGTGCTTTGGGGGCCTCCCGGGTGGTGCTAGTGATAAAGAACCTGCCTGCCAATGCAGGAGACATAAGAGATGCAAGTCAGGAAGATCTCCTGGAGGAGGGCATGGGAACCCACTCCAGTATTGCTGCCTGGAGAATCCTGTGGACAAAGGAGCCTGGTGGGCTACAGTCCTTGGGGTCACAAACAGACACAGGACTGAAAGGACTTAGCATGCATGCTGGCATGGTATGTCTGCCCTTGGCAACTGGCATGGAGCCCCCGCCCTCAGACCTGCTGACCCTTGCTTTGTGAAGGAAGGCTTGCCCTCTGCCCTCTGAGCTCTTCGTGGGCCCTGATGGGCCAGGAGAGGCGGAATAAACAGCAGGCAGGTGCTGATTACATCTGGATGGGCCCTTCCTTGCAGAAGGCGGATATTGATCTTTCCATTTTGGTCCCATGGACTCTCTCTGAAAGTACTACGTGGCCTTCTTATAAACCGGTGACCTATTGATTCCCCAGCTGCTGACGGGGCCTCTCTCATGCGTCCCACTTACCTCCTTATGGGGGATGCTTGGCTGTGTTCATAGAGGTCACCTGCACCTGGAGGGAGGTCTTGCTGGAGATGCTCGGACTTTCTAAAACTTCGATGTGTGTCCCAAATTCGTAACTTTGGTGGTATGCTCCTCCCGGAAGCAACTGTTGATGATACAGCTAATGCAATCCAAGTCTTCACAAGGGTTTTGTTTGCCCAGGGAGTTCATAAAAGCCTATCATTCTCAGTGGAGGCACTTCTGTTCTCCGCCTATCCCCAGGAGACATTTGGCAATGTTTGGAGATATGTTTTCACTTGTCACAACTGGGGGTGAGTGTTGTGGCTGGCATCTATTGGGTAGAAGCCAGAAAAGCTGCTATGCATTCTTTTTGGCACAGGACAGCCCCTCCCGCAACAAAAGGATTGTTGTTTAGTAGCTCATTCATGTCTGAATCTGTGCAACCCCGTGGACTGTAGCCCACCAGGCTATGTTCATGGAATTCTCCAGGCAAGAATACTCAAGCGGGTTGCCATTTCCTTCTCCAGAGGATCTTCCTGACCTAGGGATCGAACCCACATTTCCTGCACTGGCAGGTGGATTCTTTCCCACTGAGCCACCGGGAAGCCCCCCAACAAAGGATTACTTGGCATCAAATATCAATAGTGTCAAGGCTGAGAAAACAGATATGTTATATTAAAATATACCCAAATTCAATATAAAGCACAATTTTATAACATTACAGGTTTGAGAGGATTTTTATCATCTTGCTATTGAAGCGAATTCACTCTGAATAACTCATTTATGATTAGCTACTTTGTCAGCCATCATCACAGAAACTTGGAAATGCTTGTAAGAGAGAAAAAAAAATAGTCTACAGCTTGTCTTCCAACGTAATAAAATAGTTATGACTCCTAAATTTAACAATTAATGACGCTGACATAATGTTGCATTTTGGAGAAATGTAATTAGGCAGTTATTAATTTTGACTTTGCTGCATAAAACGTTAGAATATTTTTTTTCCTCCAGTTTTCAAGTACTACCGGATGCCCTTGGAAGTCAAAGTCAGGTGAATAAAAAGTCCTTGAACCCATTGATCCTGGACCTGCTTAATGAGGGATTACCAAGTCAATTTACTTAAATGACATCTGAAGTCAACCCTTGCCCAACTGTCATAAATAATCACCCCTCCAAATATCTCTAGCTGTGGATGTGGTGAAAGAGTGTCATACGTGTACTAATGGACCAGTATCCTGACCACCATCCCCAGACAAAAGTTCTCTTTTGATGAATGGGATGATCATATCTGATGTCTCCTCTTGGCATTGAGAATACAGTCATCTCTAGAGAATGGACTTGTGGGCACAGGGCGGGAAGTAAGGGTGGGGTGAGCTGAGGGACTAACAAGGTCATATATACATGGCCATGTATAAAACAGATATCTAGTGGGAAGCTGCTGTTTAGCACAGGGAGCTCAGCTCAGTGCTCGGTGATGACCTGGAGGGGTGGGGTGGGGGGTGGAAAGCAGGTTTGGGAGGGAGAGGATAGATGTGTCCTTATGACCGATTCATAATGTTGATGTTGTATGGCATTAACCAACATGACATGGTATGTCAATTATACTCTGATAAAAAAAGAGACTAGAGTCGCCTCCTTCTCGGCAGTAAGCCATCGTGTCTGCTGCTGCCTTCCTCTCTCATCTCCGGTCACTGCCCCTCGGCGCCCAGTTCTAACTAGTCCACAGCGTCCTGCTCCTCTGTCGGCAGCACCGCTCTGTCCTGCTTCCTCCCCTGGTCAGTATCTGGCCCTGTCTCACTCTTCGTATCCCCACATCAGTGCCCCCTCTTCTGAGAGTCCGTCTCTGACTTACCCCCCAATCCTGCATTACATTCGATTGTCCCTCAGATGTGCCTAGAGCACCTCGCAACTCTGTAGTTAGGTGTGTGATCATTTTACCAATAACTGATCAAATTCAAGCTTCATAAAGTCATGGAACGTGTGTGTTGCTTTCTACTTTATACGGCCTGGAACACCCAGGGCAAACAAAACATATTGAATGAAGGAGGACATGAATGAACAGAATGAAGGGACTGCAGTGATCTTAAGAATGACATCTGGTGATAGAGGCTTGAGAAACTCAGTCACAAACAGAGATGGTCCAGACCTAGAACAGAAGTTCCAAGCACGCAGGGAGCGCTGGTAAGATTATGGCATGGGAAGGAGCATTATTCTCCATGGTTGTTGCTCTGTCTCCTTCTCTCCATCACCCCACCTCTCCCTCAAACGAATGCCATTCTTAAGTGGGTTCTCCCTCAGTTTACTTCAGTTTAGTCACTCAGTCATGCCCCCATGAGTCGCTCTTTGTGACTCCTTGGACTGCAGCATGCCAGGCTTCTCTTTCCATCACAAACTCCTGGAGCTTGCTCAAACTCATGTCCATCGAGTTAGTGATGCCATCAACCATCTCATCCTCTGCCTTCCCCTTCTCCTCCTGCCTTCAATATGTCCCATGATCAGGGTCTTTTCCAATGAGTCAGTTCTTTGCATCCAGTGGCCAAAGTATTGGAACTTCTGCTTCAGCACCAGTCCTTCCAATGAGTGTATAGGACTGATTTCATTAGAATGGACTGGCTTGATCTTGCAGTCCAAGGGAGTCTCAAGAGTCTTCTCCAACACCACAGTTTCAAAGCATCAATTCTTTGGCTTTCAACTTTCTTTATAGTCCAACTCTCACATCCATACATGACCACTGGAAAAGCCATAGCTTTGACTAGATGGACCTTTGTCAGCAATGTAATGTTGGTGAAGTCCTGTGGCCACTACTGAGTTTTCCAAATTTGCTGGCATATTGAGTGCAGCACTTTCACAGCATCATCTTTTAGCATTTGAAATAGCTCAGCTGGAATTCTATCACCTCCATTAGCTTTGTTTGTAGTGATGCTTCGTAAGGCCCACTTGACTTTGCATTCCAGATGTCTGATTCTAGGTGAGTGATCACACCGTTGTGGTTATCTGGGTCATGAAGATCTTTTTGTATAGTTCTTCTGTGTGTTCTTGCCCCCTCTTCTTAATATCTTCTGCTTCTGTTAGGTCCATACCATTTCTGTCCTTTATAGTGCCCATCTTTGCATGAAATATTTGCTTGGTATCTCTAATTTTCTTGACGAGATCTCTAGTTTTTCCCATTCTGTTTTCTTCTATTTCTTTGCATTGATAACTTAGGAATACTTTCTTATTTCTCTTTGCTTTTCTTTGGAACTCTGCATTCAGATGGGTATATCTTTCCTTTTCTCCTTTGCCTTTAGCTTCTCTTCTTTTCTCAGCTATTTGAAAGCCTCCTCAGACAATCATTTTGCCTATTTGCATTTCTTTTTCTTGGGGATGGTTTTGATCACTGCCTCCTGTACAGTGTCATAAACCTCCATCCGTAGTTCTTCAGGCACTCTGTCAGATCTAATTCCTTGACTCTATTTGTCACTTCCACTTTATAATCATAAGGGATTTGATTTAGGTCATACCTGAATGCTCTAGTGGTTTTCACTACTTCCTTCCATTTTAGTCTGAATTTGGCAATAAGGAGTTAATGACCTGAGCCACAGTCAGCTCCCGGTCTTGATTTTGCTGACTGTATAGAGCTTCTTCATCTTTGGCTGCAAAGAGTATACTCAGTCTGATTTCAGTACTGACCATCTGACGATGACCATGTGTAGAGTCGTCTCTTGTGCTGTCGAAAGGTGTCAGCTATGACCAGTGCATTCTTTTGGCAAAACTCTGTTAGCCTTTGCCTTGCTTCATTTTATACTCCAAGGCCAAACTTGCCTGTTACTCCAGGTATCTCTTGACTTCCTACTTTTGCATTTCAGTCCCCTATCATGAAAAGGACATCTTTTTTGGGTTTTAGTTCTATAACATCTTGTAGGTCTTCATAGAACTGTTCAGCTTCAGCTTCTTTGGCATTAATGGTTGGGGCGTAGACTTGTGATCCTGAATGGTTTGCCTTGGAAATGAACAGAGATCATGCTGTCATTTTTGAGACTGCACCCAAGTATTGCCTTTTGGACTCTTTTGTTGACTATGAGGGCTACTCCATTTCTTCTAAAGGATTCTTGACCACAGTAGTAGATATAATGATCATCTGAATTAAATTAATCCATCCCAGTCCATTTTAGTTCACTGATTACTAAAATGTTGATGTTCACTCTTGCCATACCCTGTTTGACCACCTCCAATTTATCTTGATTCACGGACCTAACATTTCAGGTTCCTATGCAATATTGTTCTTTACAGCATCAGACTTTACTTCCATCACCAGTCACATCCACAGCTGGGCATTTTTTTCACTTTGGCTCAGCCTCTTCATTCTTTCTGGAGTTATTTCTTTGCTCTTCTCCAGTAGCATACTGGGCAGCTACAGACTTGGGGCTAACCACTACCAGCAGAGACCAGCATTCTCCACTCCAAATGTTAGATGAAAAATGGAGGTCTCCTCTCTTGGTCATGCCCGCCAGGAAGCCCAGGAGGAGTTCTGATTGGTCCTGGCATGAATCAATCACTGTGGGCAGGGACCTGCGATACTCTGATTGGCCAGCTTGGGACACATGCACAGCCTCAAAGTCAGGAGTGTTACCTTCACCTGAACTCACGGTTTCCAAGCCGTTAGCCTGTAGATTCCAAACAAGTCGAATGTTGCCGGACAAAGAACAAACGTCTGCTTGTTAAATCATTGCACTGCTGAGTTTTGCGAGAGCATCTGACACTAACTTCCCTGTAGGAACGATGTTTAGTCATTGGAGGAAATAACTAGAATCCTTTTAGCTCCCATTTTACATCTTGTTGCTTTCCTCCAAATAATCGTGATGGGGTGGGGGGGCATCTTTTTACCTGTCTCCTTTCTAATTGGGTCCTCTCCCTTCTCTATAACTCTGAGTTCTTTGCTCTCTGGCTGGTTTAGTCAAGGTAACCAGGCATTTTAAATCACAGCGTAATTTCTGTAGCTCAGAAAACTGAAGTAGTAACTTTTAATAGGTCAATTACATTATTCTTCAGCAGCCTGCTACCGCCAAATGAAACCACAGTTTAATTAGTTGGTGCGATGCCAAAATAAATGTTTCATTCCCAGCTTGTTTTATTTACTCATTGAAAAGTGGGGGAATCTACAAATAATAGGATTGGAAAACGGCAAAGGCTAATGAGTTGGCTGCAGTCGTTTGTAAAGAAAGGCGATTGTGTCATCAGCAGTCCGGTTTTGTGGATGAGAAATCTACAGTGTCAAAAATAAACACAACAGGATAATTTTTTTTTTTTTAATAGAACTTCTGGGTATAGAGCGCTTTTAAATCATCAATCAGTCACAAATACTAAGAGACCGTCAGAAGGGAGCGTAACTAAGTCCGAGTCCTGTGATGTATGGTGTATTCCTACTGTGTGGCAGGCATGGTGCCCAGTGTCAGCACATTGATTTTCCCAGGAGACAGTGGGCTTTTAGATGGAGTTTTAAGGTCCAGCAAAGGTGACGTTCTGAGGGTGATGAAACCACACATTCATTATTTTGCCCTCAGTGGGACAGGAACTGTGAAAACAGCAGGAAGGTCCTTTAAAATTCAACACTCCCACACAGCCCCTAGGTACCCCAAGTCCTTCCATCCCTAGGTACCCCAAGTCCTTCCACCCCGGCCTGGCAGCTGAGACTCCTCACCCACCCTGGCAGTGTCAGTCTGGTCCTGATGAGTGATGGTAGGGGGATGGGTTGGGACAAACCACAATTCTATCTTTTTTTCCTGAAGACTCCAGTCGATCCCCCACTGGGCCACAGTTTCAACAACAGATGAGGAGGTTAGGTCGTTTTCTTCCCTCCATAGGTTATGCACTATGTTAGAAGCCAGTGCCTTCCCTTCACCTTACGTGGATGAAAGGGAATCCCGTACTTATGTTCAAGCAGAAAAGCTAAGGGAACAGGACTCCCAAGCAGAGAGACACCTGATGAAGGCTTTTTAGGTGTCACTTCTCATCACTACAAAGAGGCTCTGCATCTCTGTATGCCTGCGATAAACACAGTGGCCAGAACCTTAATCTGAGTTGTATTCTTGCAAAGAAATAAAAAAATCATTCCATGGCAGTGCTGTGAACCCTAGTGCCCTCCTAATACCCTAATACCCTAATGCCCTCCGGTGTTTTTTCCTGAGCACCTGCCTTATAGCTAGTTATCATCTGTCCCATTTTAGGTCGGACCAAACCTTTATCATCATTCATGTGTGCAACGTGAGGTGTTTTCAATGTACAGTCATCTAGCATTTTAATCACATATGTTTACTACGTGGGGAGTTCTTTCACCGCACCTTCAAAAGTTTGAAATCTTTCCTTCCTTGTCTGGCATTTACTTTGACTTTATTTCCATTTTACTTCCTAGGTGGACTTGTATTCCCTGTTCCTTTTTTTTTTTAATTAGTGTCACTACCTGATTCATTATTTTTTTATTAATTTTTATTGGAGTGGAGTTGCTTTACAGTGTTGTGTTCATTTCTACTGTACAGAAAAGTGAATCAGCCATTCAGTTCAGTTCAGTTCAGTTGCTCAGTCATGTCCAACTCTTTGCAACCCCATGAATCGCAGCATGCCAGGCCTCCCTGTCCATCACCAACTCCCGAGTTCACTCAGACTCACGTCCATCGAGTCAGTGATGCCATCCAGCCATCTCATCCTCTGTCGTCCCCTTTTCCTTCTGCCCCCAATCCCTCCCAGCATCAGAGTCTTTTCCAATGAGTCAACTCGTACATATACATATATCCCTCTTTTTTGTATTTCCTTCCCATTTAGCTCAGCTGGTAAAGAATCTGTCTGCAGTCCAGGAGATCCTAGTTCAATTCCTGGGTGGGGAAGATCTGCTGGAGAAGGGATAAGCAACCAAGTCCAATATTCTTGGGCTTCCTGATGGCTCAGCTGGTAAAGAATCTGCCTGCAATGTGGGAGAACTGGATTCGATCGCTGGGTTGGGAAGACCCCCTGGAGAAGGGAAGAGCTACCCCCTCCAGTCTTCTGGCCTGGAGAATTCCATGGACTGTATAGTCCATGGGGTCACAAAGAGCTGGACAGGACTATGAGTGACTTTCGATTTTCATTTCCCATTTAGGTCACCACAGAGCACTGAGTCGAGTTCTCATTGGTTACGCATTTTATCCATGGTATCAAGAGTGTACGTGTGTCAGTCCCAATCTGCCAGTTCACCCCACTACCCCTTTCCCTGCTTGGTGTCTGTATGTTTGTTCTCTACATCTTTGTCTCTATTTAAGTTTTCTCTGTCCCTTTGGAAAAGGACCAAAGATACCTCACATCACACTCAAATTTTGCAAGTCCCATTTTTCATCCTGACTTATTCTAGAAGACTCTTGCCTTGTGTCTTTGAGCTCTGCTAAAATTTGCTGCGATGATATGTGTGGAGAGCTTCCACGCCTTTGGTGGTGCTCATTAGATTAAAGACACCAACTTGTTCTGTTCAAGAATAACACAGCAAACAATGGTGGATGCTCAGAATGATAAATATTTGCTGCTGTAATCGTGCATCTGTTTGCTGCAGTTCAAAGGGAGCAAAAACAGATGCACACTTGCTGGCCATCACTGCAAAACTCATCTAGATTTTTATTTGCTGATGCTCAGACAATTTACGTAGGAGTCTGCGCACTAAAATGGAGAATCTTATGGAAGTTCTGTAAAATAGGGATTTGAGAATATTGCAGACAGATAGTAGAGAATGCATGCGATTCTTTCTCTTCTAATTAAAGCACCTACAAATAGATTAAAAATGGGCTTTTGGATTTAAAACAGTGGGATACGTTTTAGCCTCCAGAGTGAAATTATGTTGTGCAATATGTAAAACAGGTATTAGCTGTATTGAATAGTAAACATTTATGTTTACTTTGAAATCTGTCACATTTGCTTATACATCCATTGTTGAATATAATGAATCTGTTGTGATACATTTAGACATTTAGAATCAAGTGCTATGGATGAGAGCTGTAGACATTCATCCTACAGTAACAGGAAAATCCCAGTTCACTCAGAAAGTAAGATGAGAGAACCAACCATTTCCTTAATAGTAACAGTCCACCTTGCATTCTTAGCGTATTCTTTATCATGCAGAGATAGCTGAAGAATCATTAATTCCTGTGTGCCTAGTCGCTCAGTCACGTCAGACATTTTGCAACCCTTTGGACTATCACCTGCCAGTCTCCTCTGTCCATGGGATTTTTCAGGCAAGAATACTGGAATGGGTTGCTATTTCCTTCTCCAGGGGATCTTCCAGACCTGGGTCGAACCCGCATCTCTGTGTCTCCTGCATTGCAGGCAGCTTCTTTACCCACTGAGCCATCAGCGAAGCCCCATTATTTCCTAAGGTGCCCACAGAATGAGTTAAACTAGCAGCACAAATTAAGCCAGTTGCGATCTCTGCGTCATAACTTTTTGTATCACACATTTTTTACTTCCTCTATTACTCTGAGATCTTTTTGGTGGGCAATGATATATACCCACCTTGAAGTCGCTTAGGAAAACAGGAGCATTGGTTTATATGACTGAAACATCTAGATATATAGCAGGTTTGGAGCAAGGCTGAAATCAAGATGCTCAACTGATGTTGTCAGGAATATCTCCTATTGCAATTACACAGTCCTCTGTGTTGGGTGTGTTCTCAAGCTGTTCCCTTGCAATGGCAAGATAGCCACCCAACAGGTGCACATGTACATCTTGCCAGCTCTGGAGCCTAGTGAAAAAGAGAATGTCATTCCAGTGGTTCAAGAGAAGTCCTGGCCAGACCTCCGAGGCTCACACATCCCAAGAAGTCAGATTGTAAATGAGCCCCACCACATCATATAAACTGATTGCAGGAAAAGAGAGATGGGTCTCTGCAAGGAGTCTTAATATTAGAAATCAGAGGCATGATGGACAAGTGAAATATAGAATTTTTTAATGCTTTTATTTATTTTGTTACTTTTTCCTTTATATTGGAATATAGCCAATTAACAATATTGTGATAGATTCAGGTGGACAGCCAATGGACTCAGCCATCCATTCTTTCCCAAACTCCCTTCCCATCCAGGCTGCCACATAACATTGAGCAGAGTTCCCTATGCTACACAGTGGGTCTTTGTTGGTTATCCATTTTAAATACAGCAGAGTATGGTACAGATTTTTGATGCAAAAAATAAAAAAAATAATTTTTGAGAAAAAATTTTTTCAAACATTCTAAATGCACACCTGTTAAAAAATTAAAATGTACAGAAGACCCATATATTTACCAGGATTAAACAATTGCTAATCTTTTATGACAATGACCTTCTCTTTCTACTTTCTTTTCCATTGTATCAGTTACTCAGTTAGTTCAGTCACTCAGTCCTATCCGACTCTGCGACCCCATGAACTGCAGCACGCCAGGCCTCCCTGTCCATCACCAATTCCTGGAGTTTACACAAACTCAATGTCCATCGGGTTGGTGATGCCATCCAACCATCTCATCCTCTGTTATCCCCTTCTCCTCCTGCCTTCAATGTTTCCCAGCATCAGGGTCTTTTCCAATGAGTCAGTTCTTGTCATCAGGTGGCCAAAGAAGTTTCAGCTTCAGCATCAGTCCTTATAATGAATATTCAGGACTGATTTCCTTTAGGATGGACTGGTTGGATCTCCTTGCAGTCCAAGGGACTCTCATGAGTCTTCTCCCAACACCACAGTTCAAAATCATTGATTTTTCAGTGCTCAGCTTTCTTTACAGTCCAACTCTCACATCCATACATGACTATTGGAAAAACTATAGCTTTGACTATATGGACCTTTGTTGGCAAAGTAATGTCTCTGCTTTCTAATATGCTGTCTAGGTTGGTCATAACTTTTCTTCTAAGGAGCAAACATCTTTTAATTTCATGGCTGCAGTCACCATCTGCAGTGATTTTGGAGCCCTCAAACAAATAGTCTCTCACTGTTTCCATTGTTTCCCCATCTATTTGCCATGAAGTGATTGGACCAGATGCTATGATCTTAGTTTTCTGAATGTTGAGTTTTAAGCCAACTTTTTCACTCTCCTCTTTCACTTTCATCAAGAGGCTCTTTAGTTCTTCGCTTTCTGCCATAAGGGTGGTGTCATCTGCATATCTGAGGTTATTGAGATTTCTCCCAGCAATCTTGATTCCAGCTTGTGCTTCTTCCAGCCCAGCGTTTCTCATGATGTACTCTGCATATAAATTAAATAAGCAGGGTGACAGTATACAGCCTTGATGTACTCCTTTCCTGATTTGTAACCAGTCTGTTGTTTCATGTCCAGTCTAGCTGTTGCTGTATATATTACCCTATTTGAAAAGTAAAGACACTGTGAACAATTTACATCTAAAGTCTTCTCTATGCATCTCTTAAATACAAGGTATTTTCTTATATAATAAGAATATAGTTATTGTTATAATTACCTTAGTCCAGGATCCAGTTAAAGAATATGAATTCCATCTGATCATCCTATTTCTTCCTTGCCTTTGACCTGGAAATGTCTCTCCACGATTTTTAAAATGATGTTATTTATTTATTTGTCTGTGTTGGGTCTTTGTTGCTGTGTGAGCTTTTCTCTAGTTGCAGTGAGCAGGGATACTCTTTGTTGTGGTTTGCTGACTTCTCGTTTCAGTGGCTTATCGTTGCAGAGCACAGACTCTAGGGCACACAGGCTTCAGTAGTTGTGGCTCATGGGCTCAGCATTTGTAGCTCATGGGCTCGAGAGCACAGGTTCCATACTTGTGGCTCACAGGCTTAGTTGCTCTGAGGCATGTGGGATCATCCCGGACCAGGGATTGAAGCTGTGTCTCCTGCATTGGCAGGCAGATTCTTTACAATGAGCCACAAGAGGAGTTCCCTCCACCATGTTTTAATCTTCGACAATACTGATATTTTTGAAGAGTCCCGGACAGTTTCCTTGTAGAACATTTCAAAATGAAGATTTACGTCAATGTTTCCGCATCATTAGATTTGACGTCCTCATTATGTCCAGAGCACCAGGCTGATGATATTGATGATATCCCATTGCGCTGGGTGGGTCAACGCTTCATGTCAGTGTGGCCCATCTTTGGTGACTGTAAAGTTGATCAGTGGATAAATGGCAGCTCTCCCCAGTATAAGCTAGTCCAGTAATTCGGAAGTAATCTGAAGACTTCTTTGGTGGTCCAGTGGTTAAGACTGTGCTTCCAGTGCAGGAGGCATGGGTTCAGTCCCTGGTCAGGGAATTAAGATCCCACAAGCCGTGTCGTGCACCCCACACACACAAAAAATCTTTAAAAAGTGATCTGTGGGCCCACACTCCTGGAGAATACATAAATATCCTCTTCTTCATCAACCTTTTATCTGTTGAGGATAATTATTGGAATCAGTTGGGCTTCCCTGGTGGCTCAGTCAGTAAAGAATCTCCCTGCAATTCAGGAGATCTGGGTTTGATCCCTGAGTCAAGAGGATCCCCTGGTGAAGGGAATGGCTACCCACTCCAGTATTCTTGCCTGAAGAATCCCATGGACAGAGGGCTCTGGTAGGCTACAGTCCATGATGTGACTGAGCGATTAAGCACATTGGAATTGGTTACTACACTGACTGTAAAGATATAATGTCTTTCTGTCAATCTATTTACATTAAAAATGAAATCAAGCCAAGTACTGGCTATACTACTGCAGCAGAACCATAGCACACAGTTGGAATATCACTAGAAAAGAAAACAAACAAACAAAATAACCCAAACACACTTTGATGGTATTTGGCAAAAAGTATTAGAACTGTGCCTCTTGCCACTTCATAAGTTGAAGAAAAATATCGGTAATAAGTGTGCTTACAATTCATTCCCCTTATTCTAAATGTATTTGGCAGGCTAAAAATTAGCTCTAAGTCTTGGTTAAGAATCCTTTTTTTAAAAAGTGAAAACATAAAAGTAAAGAGAAAAGAGACAACTGGAATAATGACAGTTGAGAGAAGAATGAAAGTGTTGAACGCATGTTGCCGTTTTTCCAGCAATGTGCTGTGCTTAGTCGTGTCTGACTCTTTGCGACCCCACAGACTAAAGTCCTCCAGGCTCCTCTGTCCATGGGGTTCTCCAGGTAAGAATACTGGAGTGGTTGCCATGCCTTAAATACTACTTAAAATGGAGTATCAAGATCTTTTATTTTTATGTCCACGTGGCATATTTAAAACTCTCCTTATTTCAGATTTTAAGAGCAACTGCTTTCCCTTTGATTCAGTTTGATTATCTCTCATGATCTTTGGAAATTGTACTCTTCTCTTCCTTTCAGACTGAGAAAGTCTTTATCCAAATGGCCTGAACCATTGGGTCTGCCTGTAGATGTCCTTTCATTTCCGTTGTTTCTTTTTCCTCCCCTGGGGTTTTCCAACAGTTCTCCCTTTCAATCGAAAGCTAATTTTCTTTGTGTGTGTAGGTGGTGTAGAATTCCAGGCATTTACACAGTAGCAGGCCTGTATTTGATGTACCTGTTTCAGAGACAATTGTCCTTTATAGCTTTCATGAGTAAATTCAATGAAAAGCCCCACATGGCTGGTTTGTAACTCATTTAGTGGAGAGTTCTACAGGATTATTTCACAAAGCAGTTCTCAACTTGAAAAGCTGAATTGGCTTTATTGTGCCTAGCTGGGGGCCTCTTCATCACTGAATTCAGAGGATATTTGCATGCATGCCAGGAATCTTTCTAGAAAATGGGGACAGGATGTATCTGCAGGTGTAAATTTCCTTAACTTCCTGTGTGCTGCTCCCAAAGAGTCTTGGAATGGCTAGACTAGAAGTAGTGGGAGCGTTCATTTCATGTTGCAGGAACATGCATTCTATATTCGTGGATGCATGTGTATACAAGAATCTCACAACTCTTAAGAAATGACCAGTGGCCCAGTGGGTCATGCATTCACACATTTAGCTCTGTGTACTGATTAAGGTGTGCAGAAGGCAGTGGCACCCCACTCCAGTACTTTTGCCTGGAGAATCCCATTGGACAGAGGAGCCTGGTAGGCTGCAGTCCATGGGGTCGCTAAGAGTAGGACATGACTGAGCAACTTCACTTTCACTTTTCACTTTCATGCATTGGAGAAGGAAATGGCAACCCACCTCCCCTGTCGTTTATCTCTCGGAGTTGCTCAAATTCATGTCCATTGAGTCGGTGATGGCATCCAGCCATCTCATCCTCTGCCACCATTTTCTACTTTTGCCTTCACTCTTTCCAAGCATCAGGGTTTATTCCAGTGAGTTGGCTCTTTGCATCAGGTGGCCAAAGTATTGGGTCTTCAGCTTCAGTCCTTCCAGTGAATATTCAGAGTTCGTTTCCTTTAGGATTGATCGGTTTGATCTCCTTGTAGTCCAAGAGACTCTCAAGAGTCTTCTCCAGCACCTCAATTCTTTCCATCAACTTCATGGGCTATGCCCTGTGTCACACACATTCTAGGACCCAGATTTATGGGAAAGCCAACATATACATTATCACTGGTCACTTCAGCAGAGGGGAGAGAGTCTTCCAGGGAGTACAGTGCCAACATTAATTCTCAGCCAAGAAGTGATCTGCATCGGTTCTGCTCACAGCTCACTGGCCAACATGGGTCATCAAGAATTGCCAGACTTCCGAGGGTCAGGAATCACTACCCCTGTATGTGCCCAGAGGCAGACAGCTCACAGTAATTAGTGAGCCAGATCAGTTGATACATCGCTGCCATACAAACTTATCTTGTTGCTTGTTATGAGGCTTCAGTGAGATTATTGATGGAAAACATTTAGCTCAGTGTATGGTCACAGAGGAAGTACATGGTAAACTTTGTTAGTTATCTTAATAGTTATCATCACCTGTGTCCAGTCATCCCAATCTCTTCCTGACAATGATGATGATGTGTGTGTATGTGTATGTGTGTATATATAAAATCCATTAGAATCTCTGTTTTAAGTTCTGTAGACTTAGTTATATCTGAGTCCCTTTTGCCATGTTACATATTAAGAGGTTCCAGATTTTAGGGGAACTCTCTGCCCACCTCAGTGCTTCCCAGGCAGCGCTAGTGGTAAAGAACCCGCCTGCCAATACAGTAGACATAAGAGATGTGGCTTCGATCCCTGGGTTGGGAAGATCTCCTGGAGGAGGGCATAGCAACGCACTCCAGTATTCTTGCCTGGAGAATCCCCATGGACAGAGGAGCCTGGAGGGCTACAGCCTATAGGGTCACAAAGAGTTGGAAACGACTGAAGTGAATTAGCACGCACACACTCACTGCCCACCATAACCAGAGAGATGCAGGGCTGAGAGGTTGCCCTTGGCCTCTAGTGAGGGAAGCAGCTCGCTCCCCATTCTTCCTTTTGTGTCAGTAACTAACTCATATGCACCCATACATCGCACCATCCAGGTGACCCCTGCAGAGGCAGACCTATAGTAGCCATATATACCACCAACGCTGGAGTCCTCCATGGACATTTGGATGAAAATCAACGTGAAGTAGTAAATGCCGTGATTACACTTGGGTTTCTTTCTCTGAGAGTGGGTGCACCACATATATAATAAATACATAATAATTGAAGGAACTATGTGCTCAGTATATTATACAGAGTCCCTTCTGTAATGAACAGGGAGGGGTCTTCCTGCCTGAGCCTTTGGTGGTGTGGGAATGAGGGTAGACCTCTCATGAGGTAAGGTTGCTAGAAATACCCTGGATCCTTCAGGCTTCATCTCAGCTGCTGCAACGCACACGGTGGGTGGTAAAGTCCTTACCTACCACTTTCTGCTCTCTTTACTGCTCAGGTTCTATCCTTAAATTGTGCTTTCATATTTAACTCAAAAATTGCCCAGAAGGCAAGATCTACAGTGCTAAATACAGAAAGAGATGTATTTTAAATGCACTAACAAAGCTCACTGCATAAAGTAAGATTAGCAGATCATCGTGTACACCCAGAAATCTTTTGAAGGAATTCATACACTTAGATCAGAAAATCCACTGGCTTTGTGAAACAGGATTTTTTATTTGTGACTGGTTTAACTGCAGACAGAGAATCAGCTCATATTCTCTATGTTCTGGGTTACTTCATAACCATCTACTGTCTAATCATATCGTTGGTTTTTTAAAACTTTTTTTTTTAATTTTTACAACGTTCTGTTCGTTTCTGCCATATAACAATACAAATTGGCATCATGTACAGATGTGAGAGTTGGACCATAAAGAAGGCTGAGCACCAAAGAACTGATGTTTTCAATCTGTGGTGCTGGAGAAGACCTTTGAGGGTCCCTTGGAATTCAAGATCAAACCAGTCAATCCTAAAGGAACTCAACCCTGAATATTCATTGGAAGGACTGATGCTGAAGCCGAAGCTCTGAAGCTCTAATACTTTGGCCACCTGGTGTGAAGAATCAACTCATTGGAAAAGACCTTGATGCTGGGAAAGATCGAAGGCAGGAGGAGAAGAAGACGACAGAGGATGAGATGGTTGGATGGCATCACCAACTCTATGGACATGAGTTTGAGCAGACTCCAGGAGACACTGAAGGACAGGGAATCCTGGCATGCTTCAGTCCATGGGCTTGCAAAGAGTCAAACATGACTGAGAGACTGAACAAGATCATACATATATTCCCTCTCTCATGAGCCTCCCACCGTTCCGCCTGCCCCCAGGTTATCAGAGAGCACAAGACTGGGCTTCCTGTGTTACACAGCAATTTCTCCCCAACTATCCATCTTACACCGATAATGAATATATGTTAATGCTACTTTCTCCATTCATCTCACTCTCTCCCTCCCCCACTGTGTCCACAAGTCCATTCCCTACATCTGCACCTCCATGCCTTCCCTGCAAATAGGTTCATCAGTATCATTTTCCTAGATCCCATATATATGGGTTAGAGAAAAATGTATAGTTAATGATAATTATAAAACTTGACATGTTTATGCTGTTTCATGTACGTGGATTTGGAGACTCAGAGAGTTTAGCCACAGATCACAAGTCTGTATTTCAAGTACATCTCTCTGACTTCCTTTTTTTTTTCTCTTCCTTCTTTAGCTTTGCTTTGCCGTTTTTCAATATAGGAAAAATGAAAGAATAATGACTGGTATTTACTGAGGTCTGATGGATACTTGGTAGCATGCTGGATATTGCATGCATATAATTTATAATCATCTTCCACTGGGGTATTTTTAGTCCCACTTTACAGATGGGGCAACTGAGACTCAGCTCCCAAATGATGGAATCTGCATACCTGTCTTACTCTGAAGCTCGTAATCCCCTGAATAAGCATTGAAATAGGTCTATGAGCTTCTTCTCCTGTAGGCAAATTTGCCCTGGAAGTTAATGTTAAGTTTCCAGTTCTCTCACTCAGCAAGGCAAGCTGCTGACTTGCTTTACTCCCTCTGGGTTTAGCAAGCCAAGGGGCTGTGGTTGGAAAACAGTGGCCAGTCCCTCACAGGTGTCCTTCTTGCTCCACTTCGTCCTTACATGTCCCCAGATACCTGGCTCAATATGCAGTGTGAGTTCATCGGGGGTCATTGCAATGAGTTTAGGTTTTAAAGAAAGGATTAAAATAATCTACAATCACAGAGCATGGAAATGATCAGCCTTTCGTTTTTCTTTTGAGCCTCCTGATTACCTTAAGAGGACATTTCCATTTTGGTGATAGTTTACCTTTAATGAAATTTTCCAGTCTCCCTTGTAATCGAGGGAGAGCTGGGCCTCTGGGTGGCGTTGGGATCTTAGTAAGACAACTCACACTGTTTTGTTGAGGTTGCTTTTATTTTTATAGCTACCGTCTCTCTATGATCGCATTCTTGGTTTTTAATTTACGGCAGTAACACACGAGTTCTCTTTTAAGTAAAAAAAAATGTTTACTTGAATGAAAAAGTGAATTGTTGGAAGAGGTAAAATCATATCTTATTTTTCTTTACTTGACAAAGGCGTGCCATTCAATAGCACTGGGACGTGTGGCAAGACTAATTGGTTAGTAAACAAGAAGGCAGGTGGTGTGAGCATGTGTCAGATTTTAAAATGAGGACCATGAATACGGCAGCACTGGGGAGACGGTCCATGATGGATGGAGACCGAGGGAACATTTTTAGGGTGTTCATCTCCCACCGCCTAGCTTTATGCTGGAATCTCAGCACCCTACCCCGTGGCTTTTGTTTAATTTGGCATTTATGGTAAGTCTTGCACGTGGAAAGATTGTGGCCTCTCTCCTCCAGTGTTGCAGCTTGGATTGAATATTTATTAACTACCCGGGGGACGTAAGACCGATGGAGGGCCCTTGAGTTGATCTTTATCCGCAGAGTACGTCCTCATCAGATTGAAGTGGTGAAGCAATTCAGAAGGAATGACGGGACCTTATCAAGAACAGATAGAAGCAAATCCTTTGTCTAGTGAGGGGATAAAGTGCCTGTGATGGTGGAGTCAGCAAATGAAAAAGACTGTGGTTCCTGGAAAATGAACGGGGTGCGTAGCATTCAGGATTCACAAGAACAGTCTATATAGCGGCGTACCCCAGGGAGGGAGGCCGATCACAGATTTCATGTTTGCGTAGCAGTGTCCTGAGAAGTAGAGGAGTGCGCATGTGACTGTCAGTGGCGGCTGACTGTGAATTTCAGGTCTCGGTATAAAAGTGAGTGGCGGGGTTTGTGGCAAACCAGACAGTTAATGCTGCAGATGAAGAGATGCCTCAACTCTAGCAGATCACGGACGTGTAAGGATGAGGGACTCGTGGCCAGACCTCCTAATTGTCCAAGAAAAGCCCAATATCTAAGTTTTTGTTGTGAAATTTTCCTATTATCTACTTTTAAAACTGACCTATTTTTTTGTTGTTATCGAGTTTGATTATTGAATTATAGGGGCTCTTTACATATTCTGGGCAGAAGCTTCCTTATCCCTTTCTTCCATTCTGTGAGTACGTTTTCTTTTATTATTATTATTTTTAAATGTTTGTTTATTTTTGGCCATGCTGGGTTTTCAGTGCTGCTGGGCCTTTTCTTGAGTTGCAGCGAGCAGTTACTCTCCCGTCCTGGTGCTCGGGCTTCTCACTGTGGTGGCTTTTCTTGCTGCAGAGCACGGGCTCTAGCGAGCACACACTCAGTAATTTCAGTGCATGGGCTTAGTTGCTCCAAGGCACGTGGGATCTTCCCCGACCAGGGATTGAACCCGTGTCTCCTGCATTGGCAGGTGGACTGTTTACCACCGAGTCACCAGGGAAGCCCCTGTGGATACACTTTAGATGGATTTGTTTATAACACCAAAGTTTTGTTTTTTTTTTTGAGGGAGTGGTTTCAATTTATCTCTTTTTTCCTTTTATTGCTTGTTCTTTTGGTGTCCTAGCAAAGAATCCATTGTTGTTGTTGTTCAGTTGCTAAGTCATGTCTGGCTCTTTGTGACCCTGTGGACCACAGCACGCCAGGCTTGTCTTGCCTCCACTATCTCCTGGAGTTTTCTCAAATTAAGAATACATCTGCCTACAAACCAAAGTCACAAAGATGTGCTTCTAGGTTTTTTTTTTAATGTTGTATACCATTTGCTTTAATATTTAGATCTGTGATGCATTTTGAGTTAATTTTTTCACGTATTGGGAGATAAGAGTTCACCATTATACGTTTGCTCATGGCTGTCCAACTGCCTCAGAACTGTCTGGGGCTTCATAAAGATTTCCACCCTAGGGTGCTTCTCTGTGATAGCCTACTTGCTGCTGCTGCTGCTACTAAGTCGCTTCAGTTGTGTCTGACTCTGTGCGACCCCATAGACGGCAGCCCACCAGGCTCCCCTGTTCCTGGGATTCTCCAGGCAAGAACACTGGAGTGGGTTGCCATTTCCTTCTCCAATGCATGAAAGTGAAAAGTGAAAGTGAAGTCGCTCAGTCGTGTCTGACTCTTAGCGACCCCATGGACTGCAGCCTACCAGGATCCTCCACCCATAGGATTTTCCAGGCAAGAGTACTGGAGTGGGGTGCCATTGCCTTATCCGGATAGCGATGTATTCATTCTCTCATCTAGCAAAAGGTAAGGGTCTACCAAAGAAGTCCTCCTCTTGTCTCTGCCTTTTTCACTCTCTGCATTGAACTTAACTCTGTTAAGAGGATGGAGCTTCAGAATGCAAGGCCGAGTTGTAAAGACAACTTCCTCCTTAATAGACTTCCTCACATGCTGCATATACATGACTTGGATAATCATAACTTGAATATAACCAATTCAAATTGAGTCTCTTGCATTATACATCTGAGCATTCTCCCTTCTTGGATATATATGTATAGTGCTCGTGTCTGCTCAGTTGTGTCTGACTTTTTGTGACTCCAGACTCCTCTGTCCATGGGATTTCTGAGGCAAGAATACTAGGGTGGTTTGCCATTTCCTCATCTAGGGAATCTTCCCAATTCAGGGTTTGAATCAGGAATCCTGCATCTCCTGCACTGGCAGGCAGATTCTTTACCACTGAACCACCTGGGAAATATATATGTAGACATACATGTAAAGCACACACACAATGTCCCCTGGTATGTAAAAACCACCTCCACAGTCATCAAGACAGTATGGTACTGGCACAAAGACAGAAATATAGATCAATGGAACAAAATAGAAAGCCCAGAGATAAATCCACGCACATATGGACACCTTATCTTTGACAAAGGAGGCAAGAATATACAATGGATTAAAGACAATCTCTTTAACAAGTGGTGCTGGGAAAACTGGTCAACCACTTGTAAAAGAATGAAACTAGAGCACTTTCTAACACCATACACAAAAATAAACTCAAAATGGATTAAAGATCTAAACGTAAGACCAGAAACTATAAAACTCCTAGAGGAGAACATAGGCAAAACACTCTCCGACATACATCACAGCAGGATCCTCTATGATCCACCTCCCAGAATGTTGGAAATAAAAGAAAAAATAAACAAATGGGACCTATTTAAACTTAAAAGCTTCTGCACAACAAAGCAAACTATAAGCAAGGTGAAAAGACAGCCTTCAGAATGGGAGAAAATAATAGCAAATGAGGCAACTGACAAACAACTAATCTCAAAAATATACAAGCAACTCCTACAGCTGAATTCCAGAAAAATAAATGACTGAATCAAAAAATGGGCCAAAGAACTAAATAGACATTTCTCCAAAGAAGACATACAGATGGCTAACAAACACATGAAAAGATGCTCAATATCACTCATTATCAGAGAAATGCAAATCAAAACCACAATGAGGTACCATTTCATGCCAGTCAGAATGGCTGTGATCCAAAAGTCTACAAGCAATAAATGCTGGAGAGGGTGTGGAGAAAAGGGAACCCTCTTACACTGTTGGTGGGGATGCAAACTAGTACAGCCACTATGGAGAACAGTGTGGAGATCACTTAAAAAACTGGAAATAGACCTGCCTTATGATCCAGCAATCCCACTGCTGGGTATACACACTGAGGAAACCAGAATGGAAAGAGACACGCGTACCCCAATGTTCATCGCAGCACTGTTTATAATAGCCAAGACATGGAAGCAACCTAGATGGCCATCGGCAGATGAATGGATAAGAAAGCTGTGGTACATATACACAATGGAGTATTACTCAGCCATTAAAAAGAATACATTTGAATCAGTTCTAATGAGGTGGATGAAACTGGAGCCTATTATACAGAGTGAAGTAAGCCAGAAAGAAAAACACCAATACAGTATACTAATGCATATATATGGAATTTAGAAAGATGGTAACAATAACCATGTATACGGGACAGCAAAAGAGACACTGATATATAGAACAGTCTTTTGGACTCTGTGGGAGAGGGAGAGGGTGGGATGATTTGGGAGAATGGCATTGAAATATGTATAATATCATATATGAAACGAGTCACCAGTCCAGGTTCGATGCACGATACTGGATGCTTGGGGCTGGTGCACTGGGATGACCCAGAGGGATGGTACGGGGAGGGAGGAGGGAGGAGGGCTCAGGATGGGGAACACATGTATACCTGTGGTGGATTCATTTCGATATATGGCAAAACCAATACAATATTGTAAAGTTAAAAAGTAAAATTAAATTAAAAAAAAACCACCTCCAGTGATAATTGCTGAGATAACTATGTTTTTATAGAGATAAACAGAGATGTACAGATATATACTCATACATTCATACATATGTGCACACACACACGTTCACGAAGCTTTAAATTCTTGTGCAGCTGCTACCTTCTGCCACTGGTATAGTTTTCAGAACGAATGAGCTTTCAGGAGGGAGGCTCACTGGATGGCCTTTCTTATACTTGATAAAAATCTGATTTTCTTGCCCCTGCAGTGGGCATTTGTCATCATAACAGCAACTATGAATAACAAGTTCTTTTCTTTCCTTTCTCTAGAGAAATTGCAATGGGAGTTTGCATACACTGTATAAAATGCAACCTACTCAATTTTATTAATTATTAAGGAGAATTCTTTAATCTTCGCATAGACTGCATCACCCAAGGGTAGCCAGAGAAGTAGTTTGATAGATATTCATCCAGGTTTTTCATTTAGTTATTAAATACTCTGTAGCAGGCACAGTAGATAGAGGTTCGATCCCTGGGATGGGAAGAATCCCTGGAGAAGGAAATGGCAACCCACTCCAATATTCTTGCCTGGAAAGTTCCTGGAAAGGAACCTGGCAGGCTACAGTCCGTGAGAAAGAGTAGACATTACATAGAAATTAAACAACAACGGTTTGTCAGTTGTCGGTCCAAAGTCATCCTGGCCTATCTGTTTATCTCCCTCCCATATCCACCTGAAAAAGCCAGATCCTCAACATGACAGCCTCCCTTACAACTAGGGACCCTGTTCCCTATCAGTTCTGGCTTATAAGGCATTGAGAAGTTCATAGATAATACAACCAGATTTTCTTCCAGTCTAAGTGAAGAGGAACTGAAGAGCCCCTTGATGAAGGTGAAAGAGGAGAGTGAAAAATCTGATTTAAAACTCAACATTCAAAAAATGAATGACCCAATCAAAAAATGGGCCAAAGAACTAAATAGACATTTCTCCAAAGAAGACATACAGATGGCTAACAAACACATGAATAGATGCTCAACATCACTCATTATCAGAGAAATGCAAATCAAAACCACTATGAGATACCATTTCACACCAGTCAGAATGGCTGTGATCCAAAAGTCTACAAGTAATAAATGCTGGAGAGGGTGTGGAGAAAAGGGAACCCTCTTACACTGTTGGTGGGAATGCAAACTAGTACAGCCACTATGGAGAACAGTGTGGAGATTCCTTAAAAAACTGGAAATAGACCTGCCTTATGATCCAGCAATCCCACTGCTGGGCATACACACTGAGGAAACCAGAAGGGAAAGAGACACGAGTACCCCAATGTTCATCGCAGCACTGTTTATAATAGCCAGGACATGGAAGCAACCTAGATGGCCATCGGCAGATGAATGGATAAGAAAGCTGTGGTACATATACACAATGGAGTATTATTCAGCCATTAAAAAGAATACATTTGAATCAGTTCTAATGAGGTGGATGAAACTGGAGCCTATTATACAGAGTGAAGTAAGCCAGAAAGAAAAACACCAATACAGTATACTAACGCATATATATGAAATTTAGAAAGACGGTAACAATAACCCTGTGTACGAGACAGCAAAAGAGACACTGATGTATAGAACAATCTTATGGACTCTGTGGGAGAGGGAGAGGGTGGGAAGATTTGGGAGAATGGCATTGAAACATGTAAAATATCATGTATGAAATGAGTTGCCAGTCCAGGTTCGATGCACGATACTGGATGCTTGGGGCTGGTGCACTGGGACGACCCAGAGGGATGGAATGGGGAGGGAGGATGGAGGAGGGTTCAGGATGGGGAACACATGTAAACCTGTGGCGGATTCATTTTGATATTTGGCAAAACTAATACAGTTATGTAAAGTTTAAAAATAAAATAAAATTTAAAAAAACAAACAAACAAACAAAAAAAAAACAAAAAAAAAAAAGAAAGATGAAGTGAAAAAAAAAAAACAAACTCAACATTCAAAAAATGAAGATCATGATATCCGGTCCCATCACTTCATGGCAAATAGATGGAGAAACAATGGAAACAGTGACAGACTTTATTTTGGGGGGCTCCAAAATCACTGCAGATGGTGACTGCAGCCATGAAATTAAAAGACACTTGCTCCTTGGCAGAAAAGCTATGACCAACTTAGACAGCATATTAAAAAGCACAGACATTACTTTGCCAACAAAGGTCAATCTAATCAAAGCTGTGGTTTTTCCAGTAGTCATGTATGGATGTTAGAGTGGACTGTAAAGAAGGTTGAGCACCAAAGAATTGATGCTTTTGAACTGTGGTGTTGGAGGAGACTCTTGAGAGTCCCTTGAACTGCAAGGAGATCAAACCAATCAATCTTAAAGGAAATCAACCCTGAATATTCATTGGAAGGACTGATGCTGAAGCTGAAGCTCCAGTACTTTGGCCATCTGATGCAAAGAGCTGACTCACTGGAAAAGACCCTGATGCTGGGAAAGATTGAAGGCAGGAGGAGAAGGGGATGACAGAAGATGAGATGGTTGGATGGCATCACCGACTCGATGGACGTGAGTTTGGGTAAGCTCAGGGAGATGATGATGGACAGGGAGGCCTGGCGTGCTGCAGTCCATGAGGTCACAAAAAGATGGGTATGATTGAGCGACTAAACAGCAGCAAAAAAGAGAAGAAACCGCGTAAGAAGCTCATCTTTTGCTGTACCGCCTGCCTTTTGCCCTTGAATATTGTGTTGATGACTGGAGCCACCGTGGTCAGCTGGGTATGAGGCAGTGAATCCTCAGGATGTTACGTGTTTTGGACTGAGGGTGGTGGTACAGAATGGTGGGTCCCTGAGAGCCTCAGAGAGTTCCTAAGAAAGCCCAGGTCTGCCAGTGTTCTGGATTTTTTTTGTTTAGGGCATAATTAATATCCTTACAGATACAGTCACTGTTGCTCAGGCTTGATTTCTGCAGCTTGTAGCTAAAGGCATCCTTACTGATGTGTCTCTACACATACAAATACATATACATATTCACACACTCATGTGTTTTCCTTAAGTCATACTTGTGTCTGCAGATATGAAGGCTTTTTTAATGTGGCCAGATCCCATAGTTTTTAGCTTGTTCTTGTGTATTTATTGGAGTATAATTGCTTTACAATGTTGTTTACTTTCTCCTGTACAAACAAAATGAAACAGCTATGTGGATACATCTGTCCCCTCCTCTTGAGCCTCCCTCTCACTCCCTCCATCCCACCCCTCTCAGTCATCACAGAGCACTGGGTTTAGCCCCCTGTGCTGTACAGCAACTTCCTACACACGGCAGTAAAGTAAGTCAGAAGAGAAAAACAAATATCGCACATTAGTGCATATGGAATCTAAAAAATGGTACAGATAAAGCTATCTGCAGGACAGGGATAGAGATGCAGATATAGACAATGGGTATGAGAACCCAGTAGGGGAGGGGAGGGTGATATGGCCTGGGAGAGTAGCAGTAACTTGCTTTTAAATCTGCATGTTTGCTAACATCTTCTCCGATCTGGAGACAAAATTTTAGCTTACTCTTTGGAATGACTTCACATTACTTTGTATTGAGTGTGGATGTGGTTTATCCAACCATTCTCCTACTAATAAACATTTAGATTGACTTTATCGGCCATTATAAGTAATGATGCAGTCAACATCATGCAACTGATATTCTAGCCATCTCCCAGTAATCAATCCTCAAGAATAAACAGAGAGCGTCAGACATGTATATACAAAGATGAATAATCCAGGATTAAGCATAATGGCAAAAAATGAGAAATACCTTAAATGATAAAAAGGAGCATGCTAAATAAATTATGATGTATGCATGAGATCAAACAGTATGTGGCATTCAGAATGATGGTTTTTAGGAATATTTAATGTCAAAAGAAAAAATTCCACTATAAAAGAAAGACAAATGTATGATTATGTTTATTATATTTATGTATATAGGGTGAAATGTTCCTCAGAATGTTGAAGCCAGGTTTGCACCCAACACACAGTGAGATCAAAAAGCCAAAATGTTGGAGTTTGGCGCAGAAAAAAGATTATTGCAAAGGTTGAGCAATAGAAATGGGTGGCTTATGCTCCAAAGACCTGAACTTCCCTACAGTTTTATGGAAGAGGTTTTAGAGGCAGAAGTTTGGGGGAGTCCTGTAGGGTGTGTGACTGGTAACAGGGAGGTAACAGGGTGGTGATTCAGGAATCTCTCCATCACCAGCCTTCAGCTTTTTGTGCTCAGCTCTTTATGTTGTTGATCATTTGCTAAGTTGTGTCTGATGCTCTGTGACCCCATGGACCGCAGCACACCATTCTTCCCTGTCCTTCACTATTTCCTAAAGTTTGCTCAAACTCATGTCAGTTGAGTCAGTGATGCCATCCAATCATGTCATCCTCTGTCTCCCCCTTCTCCTCCTGCCCTCAATCTTTCCCAGCATCAGGGTCTTTTCTAATGAGTCAGCTCTTCACATCAGGTGGCTAAAGTATTGGAGCTTCAGCTTCAGCATTAGTCTTTCCAATGAATTTTCAAGGTTGATTTCCTTTAGGATTGACTGTTTTGATCCGCTCGCTGTCCAAGGGCTGCTCTACAGAAGTTTAACTAAAGCAACTCTGCATTTGTAAAATCCGTTTTAAATGTGCCGATCAGCCACGGTTCCTCTAATGGTTGTGTGTATTTGTGGAATTGTGACCCTGGGTATAGATTTAGCATCTTCTTCTGGAAGCAGAATTTGAGTTTCAATGACCTCAAGCTAATCGAGGTCATCCCCAAATATTTCCCAAGCTCAGACTTTTCCTTGCTTGTGAGTTAAAGTCCTCTGGGGATATATACCATCCATCTCAGAATCCCCTGCTTCCCTTGGAATAACAAGAAACCTTTATACACAGACACCTTTATACACAAGAACCACTAAGCAACATGCATAAAAGGCTCAGATACTCATGAGCTGGGAGTGCCTCGGGGTTAGGCACTTCCACCCTCCATCCAGCAGGGGGCCGCCTCCCACTTATTACCTGCAAAGACTCAGCTTTTTCCTTTCTAAATGATGCTTATCATGGTAATCTTTGACTTCCTCGTGGCTCAGATGGTAAAGTATCTGCCTATAATGCGGGAGACTGGGGTTCAATCCCTGGGTCAGGAAGATCCCCTGGAGAAGGAAATGGCAACCCACTCCAGTACTCTTGCCTGGAAAATACCATGGACAGAGGAGCCTGGTAGGCTACAGTCCATAGCATTGCAAAGAGTGGGACATAGCTGAGCAACTTCACTCACTCACTCATAGTATCCTTTTGTCTTAGTCCACTGGTGCTGCTGTAACAAAAATGCTACAGAGAGTGGCTTATAAACAGCAATTTATTTCTCACAGTTCTGGAGGCTGGATGTCCAAGATCAAGACACAGGCAGATCTGATGTCTGGAGGTTCCCATTTCTGATTCATAAACTCCATCTTCTTAGCCTCCATCACTGTGTCCTCACTTGGTGTAAAAAAGCAAGCGAGCTCTTTGGGTTCTCTTTTGTAAGGTCCCAGTCGGTGATGGACAGGGAGGCCTGGCGTGCTGCGATTCATGGGGTCACAAAGAGTCGGACACGACTGAGCGACTGAACTGAACTGAATCCCAATTATGAGGGCTCTGCCCTTATGACCTGATCACTTCCCAAAGGCCCCACCCCCTGATACCTGCGAATTGTGGGTTATGTCTATAACACATGCATTTGGTCAGGTGACACAAACATTCAGTCTGTAACACCCCCTAACAGATCACTGGGCTTTCCAGGTGGTGCTAGAGAAAAAAGAATCTGCCTGCAAATGCAGGAGATGCAAGAGATGTGGGTTCCATCCGTGGGTTAAGAAGATCCCCTGGAGTAGGAAACAGCACCCCAGTTCAGTATTCTTGCCTGGAGAATCCCATGGACAGAGGGGTCTAGCGGGCTACAGTCATGGGGTCGCAGAGTCGGACATGACTGAGCAAGCATGCTGGACACATTACTAGTGCTCCTCAATGGCAGAATGACAGGGTGGCTAAGAGCTGGTCTGTACAGGTTTGAATCCGGCTGCCCACCTCCTCGCTAGGTCATCCTGAGCGGGTGCTTCAACTTAATTCTCATATCTGCATTTTTCAGATGCAAGTGACAAGAGCCCTTAGCTTCCAGAGCAGCAAGCATTCAGTGCGTTGACACTTATAACTAGATGAGTACCTAGCATACAGTTGGTGTTTAATTAGTGTCACCAAGCATCAAGCAATGACATTGACTAAGAGAATGCAAGCCCAGTGTTGAACACAACCCAGGCACGTAGCAGCATACACAAAATGTTATTGTACCATTGTCTTCTCCCTACACGTCCAACACCTGGTCGTCATTGGTGAGGAGTTGGAACAATCAAGAAAGGGGTTTTGGGGTCCCTTCCTTGGGTCTCTGGTCTTATTTTTCTCATTTCACTCTGAATCCATGACCCAAGTTGGTGGGACACAGACTGGTTATTTTTCAGTTCCTCTCCAGGATAAATTTTCCTGGAAATTAATGATGGGGCTGTCGAATAGGACACCCAGCAGATAGAACTCCGGAGCCTTTCTGCTCCCTCCTCCCCACGCCCCTCCCCGCTGGCACTGTGGTCCAGCTGAGCCCCCGGCAGGCGGCCGCTCTGCTAAGCAGCCTGTCACATGTCCTGTTACAATCATTTTTATTATAGCTTTCAAAAGATGACCTCTCGTCCCGCACACTCGTGTTTATAGAGGACTTCTGGCATTCTGAAAGGAAACAGATAGCGGAGCCTCCAAACCCTTCATTTGCTTCAGCTGATAACTGCTCTGGCTAGAGACGAACACCGCGGTGATTACAAGATGTAATTTACTACAAAAGACAGTTAATATTACTTACAAACCTGTCATCAGTTCTGGGGAAATCGGAGCCGGGACATGGAATAGGATGCATCTGAGTCTACCTAAAGATCTTGGTCTGAGAGAATTACAAGTTTATAGATTTACCATTTAAGAAACAGCCCCGTTATGAAACATTCATCGTTGCAGACAGACAATACAAGTAACAAGCAAGATTACATCCTTTTATCTGGATCAAGGACACAGATGGTCTGAGAAAGAAAGGAGAAAAAAAAAATCCCTTCAGGGGGGATCTTAAATGCCACCCTTGTGAATTATACCTGAGGCTATTAACTGGGGAATTAGATCTTTGAAAAAGCCTCTAATAAGACTAAACAAAGTCCCTCGGGTAATGCTCTGAATCAGAGAAATGTGTGAAAATATAGCCTCTTCAACGTGATTATAGTCAGAGCTGTAGTTACTCCCCGAGAAAGGGCATTGAAAGTAGAGGAATGAAAGGGGGAAAAAAATGTTTTAAAACTTTTGTGTCAGACCAGAAATTATAGAGTAGCAACAGCTTAGGGATTTAAATAACCCCTTTAGCCCAATTCTGAAGTCTTTGTGCTTTAAATTGAAGAAAAGAAAGGAATTAGAGATCCAATTTAGCATTTTTTTTTATGATTATGAAATGGAGGAGTCATTTTAGCTGAATAAGAATTGAGTCAGGATAGGATTCCCACATGGGTTATCATTTGCAAGAAGGGGCTGTACCATTTAAGCTACTTCAGGGATACCCGCTCTGATGGGCTTTTGTGAGAGCTTCTTGTTTCCTGGAGACCAAGGTGAGAGTTTTGGTGCTTCTGTTAGCCAGAGAGTCATGAGTCAGTCTTTAGCGTTTCCCTTCCCCCCTTGCAGGGAATTCCAGACCTGGGGAGAAATACTAGCATAGGGATCTTAGGAACATTCTGTCGGTACTTTTGCCAGCACTCCGTCCTCGAAGTCGGATCTGGTACAGAGCTTTAAGAGGATGTTTTTAGTCTTCCTCTCGTCCCCAGTCTGAGCCTCTGGACGGGACACTCAGGCACATCACAGGTGTATGCACAGAGCAATGAGATCAGTTTTGTAAACATGGCCGCATCTTAATGTGCCCTCTCGGATGTATTTGTTGGAGACAAGAGACAGTGGAAATGACAATGCTGGGTTTGACCCAAGCAGAGTATGTTAGAGAGGACAGGGCCAAGGATCATGATTTTTAAAGGATGGTGACCTTGTTGTATACGCAATTGATAGCCAATAGGACCTACTGTATAGCACAGGGAATGCTTCTCAATATTATGTAGGAGGAGAAGGGGGCCACAGAAGATGAGATGGTTGGATGGCACCACCGACGCAATGGACATGCGTCTGAGCAAACTCCAGGAGATGGTGAAGGACAGGGAAGCCTGGTGTGCTGCAGTCCAAGGTGGGGTTGCAAAGTGTTCGACATGACTGAGCAACTGAACCACAGCAACCAACAACAAATAGAAAAGAATTTGAAAAAGAATAGATACATGTATATGTATGACTGAATCACTTTGCTTGTAAACCTGAAACAAAGACAACAATGCTAATCAGCTGTAGTCCAATATAATTCTGTCTGTAGAATTCTCCAGGCAAGAATACTGGAGTGGGTTGCCATATCCTCCTCCAGGGGATCTTCCTGATCTAGGGATCAAAGCCAGATCTCTGGCATTGCAGGTGGATTCTTTATCATCTGAGCCACCAAGGAAATCCATAAAACAGAAGTTAAAAAAAAAAAAAAAAGGCACAGTGACCTTGCCAGCTAGTCAGATCCTTAACCTAGACATTTCAGGTAAATAGCTAGTCTCTCTTTAGGTGAGGGATAGGGAGTCTAGGAGTGGATCCACACAGGAGGAGAGGATCGAATTCCATTTCTCTCCACTATTTATTTTCTCTTTGTTGGACATTTGTGTATTTTCTTTGTGTATTTGTGTATTTCTTTGTGTATTTGTGAGAAATACCTATTTAAGGGCTTCTCTGGTGCCTCACTGGGCTTCCCTGATAACTCAGTTGGTAAAGATTCCACCTGCAATGCGGGAGACCTGGCTTCTATCCCTGGGTTGGGAAGATCCCCTGGAGAAGGGAAAGGCTACCCACTCCAGTATTCTGGCCTGGAGAATTCCATGGACTACATACAGTCCATGGGGTCTCAAAGAGTCAGACACGACTGAGCGACTTTCACTTTCACTTGCAATTTCTGGTGGCTCAGTGTAAAGAATCCACCTGCCAATGCAGGAGACACCAATTGAATCCCTGATCCGGGAAGAAAGCCCATGTGCCACAACTACTGAGCCTGTGCTCTAGAGCCCTGGAGCCGCAACTGCTGAAGCCCTTGCTTCCAACTATAGAGCCTGTGCTCCGAAAGATAGAAGCCACTGTCATAAGAGGTCCACGCACCTCAACTAGAGAGCAACCCCTGCTAGAAAAAGCCCACTCAGCAATGAAGACCCAGCACAGCCAAAACTAAATAAATTTAAATATATTTGTGTGTGTGCGTGTGTGTGTAATACCTATTCAAATCCTTTGCCCATTTTTCAACTGGACTTGCTGGTGGGTGTTGAGTTTTAGGAGTTCTTTCTGTTTTCTGGTTCTCAGTCCCCTACCAGATATATGACTGGCGGATATTCCCTCCCATTCTGTGATTGCTTTCTCACTCTGTCCTTAATGTCCTTTGATGTGAAAACATTATAAATTTCGATAACGTCCAGTGTGCCTTTTTTTTTTCTTTTTTTCTTGTCTGTGTTTTTTTGTCCTGAGCTGTTTTAGAACAACAAGAGCAAACTGTTTATTTGCCGGAATCTGGAGCACTCGCTCTAGAACAGAAAGGGAAGGTCAGATGCATCAGATGATTTGGTGGTTAGACTTCGAGCCGGCAGGGAAGCTGATCAGCCTGTGCTGACCCGCGAGGTGCCAGGATGTTCTTGCAGGAAGGCCACCTGCAGGGGTGTGTGCGTGATGCTGGGAGGCCAGGCCGGGACTCCTGGGAGAAGCTGCTCTCATTACCTTCTGGTGGCTTCTCTCCAAGGTGGTCAGGGACTCAGCGATGCATGGACAGCTCATATGTTCATCCGTGAACCACGACCGCTCTTGAGGGGAGCTGGGAATGCATTGCTCTGTTTCCGCTCACTGCTCTCTCTCGTCTGTGGGCTTCTGTTGCCATCATTCAGTGCTTAGAAAATTGTCAAAGTTTAGAAAAAAAGACAACTGAAGCCCACACCCTGTAATATGTGTATAAAATCACTGAAGCCTGGAGTGGTTAAGATTCTTGTTTAAATTGGTGTGACTAAAGAGCAGAAAACCAGAGCTGTACACTGGAAATCCTGACTCAAGCCAGTGCCCTTCTCATCATCAACACACATGAGTAAAAAAGGGGCCTTACCATTTCGTGGACTTCCCAGGTGGCTCAGAGGTAAAGAATCTGCTTACCAATGCAGAAGCCACGGAGACGCAGGTTTGATCCCTGGGTCAGGAAGATCTCCTGGAGAATGAAGTGGATACCCATTCCAGTATTCTTGCCTGGAGAATCCCGTGGACATGGGAGCCTGGCGGGCCACCATCCATGGGGCCGCAAAAAGTTGGACACGACTGAGTGACTGTGCCTGCAGGCTGGTGGGTGTTTTTTCCAGCACACCATTTCATTTATTTCATTAAGCGTTTACTTAGCCTCGTACTCGAGTCTTCATACAAGTGGCAAAAAATAAAAGAGTTGGAAATGGAAAATCATCCTTGCCATTGTGGTCTGAGTCGAATTATTGTTTCAACCTGGGATTATCTAAAGGGTGTGCCTGGGAAGATTTGAATCACAGCATCTTTGAATAAGTGTCACAGACTCCAATGTCCCAGGACTAAGCTCAGGGCAGAACACAGCCATTTAAAGGGGCTGTGTTACCTGGGAATGCAGCCCCAAATTGTCAGAGCTTCTGATTTCTTTAAAGAGGACCTAGAAATTGGATTTTCATATGAAGCATCTCAGTTTTCTAATACTAATTTTTAAAGGAATCAATTTAAAAACTCCAGTCTGAAAGCCATTGCCTCCTACAAAAAAAAGCCAACAAAACAAAATCTGTGCGATGACTATGGACCTTAATTAAGATCCTTGCTCTCACAATTAGACCTGTGTTTCTCAACATTCACACACATTGGAATTATCTGGAGAGCTTTAAAAAAAAAACAAAAAAAAACAGTGTTTCATTCAGCCTGCCTCCAGACCAAATGCATCCGAGTCTCTCGGGGTGGGTCCTGGGCATCAGGACTGGTTACAACCCCTCTGGTGGCTGTGAACACAGCAGGGTTAAGGGCCCCCGGGCTGGAGGCAGAGTGAGCAGCCAAGACCCCCTTCTCCCCACCTTCTTCCCATCCGTCCGGCCATCTGGACTCTGATTGCTAGACATCAAGATGACCCTGATTTTAGGGTTCACATCTGGATAATGGACTGCATGTCTCATTTCTTGTCCTTCTGGGGCATTCGATACACCCGAACAGATGTCCCTTTCACATCATTTGCCATGTGTCCCTTCTGGAAAGTTCGGATCTCCAACTTCCTGATTGATTTCCCTCTCCCGAGCAAGTGGGCTCTTCAGGGAAGTCTGGAGCTTCTTCCCTTTCTCTCCTTTTCATCTCGGAGCCTTGGGGTTTCTCCAGCCAAATAGGAGGCTTTGTTCAGCTGCCTCTGGTCTTGTGAATTTGTAGCCCTGCCCTGGAAACACTGGGAGCCCCTGTTGGCCCCTGTGAGCCCTTGAAAGCTCTTCTCTCAGATCCATCTGCTTCTGTCCCCATTCCTTGCTATTTGTACACACACTTCCCCCACCTTTCTATGCCAGCTTTTTGGAGTCACTGAGATAACCACAGAAAACCTTACCAAAAAAAAATTGTATGGACTAGAAATGACCAAAGGACAAGATGATCTGTAAAGTGGCTTTTGTTTCCCCAAATTCTATGAATCTTGTCACTGATTCTATCACGTCTGCTGATAGCATTTTTTTTTAAGATGGTAAGATTTTTAACTTTTCATTTTTTATGTTGGAGTATAGCTGATTAACAAAGTTGTGACAGTTTCAGGTGACCAGGGATGGGGACTCAGCCATACATAAAAGCATATGCATCCATTCTTTCCCAAACTCCTTTCTCATCCAGACTGCCACATAACATTGAGCAGAGTTCCCTTTGCTATACAATAGGTCTTTGTTGGTTATCCATTTTAAATATAGCAGTGTGTACATGTTGATCCCAAACTCTCTAACTATTGATGATAGTGTTTTGACCATGTAAAAAAGTATTCTTAATTTTTAGTGGTACAAATTAATTAGGAAGTAGAGATGAAATGATATGAATTCTGGAGTTGCTTCAGACACTTTCAGTATTTTGTTATACATACACACACACACACTTAAAATTCTAAGGCCTATAAGATTCTAAAGTTTGATGAGAATATGTGATCCCAAGATTGTATAACTCATTCTTCTTTGCCATTTATTATGCACTTAAGAGTGATGTCCCTGCCAAAGAAATGAGTGGATCACCTTTTAAAAATGCATAAGTCATTTCATAATATAGTCAATTCATCCAATTAGGAAAATAAAGAATAGAGAAAAAGTAGAGAAAATAACACCCCCGATTTCGTCTTCCTATCATGACTAATATTAGCTCTTACAGTTAGCCTTCTGGCGTTGTTTCCCCTGTTGTACATACAGGTTGGGTTTCCGCTTTATTTACTGATGATATTGTCAAGTGTAGACTGTGAACTTGATCTCGCACTGTGGTCATGTCGTTTTTTAGATGCTTTGAGTTGACCATCGTCAGTAAGCCCTCAAGAGGGAAATCAAAGTGACAGCCCTTGGCCCAAATGCAGTCATTCAGTGGATTTGTCATTGGAGTGAATTTCTTTTTCTTGCTTGTGCATCTTATAATGCTAAGTGTATTTCTGGTAACACGGTAATACAAGTGTTGGGGAGAAGGAATAGGCAGAGGCTTAGAGAGGTAAACAGAGCCTGAAATGGGGATTATGTAAAGCATTGCTTCTGATAGTCCTTGCATACCAATGCATCAGAAAGCCCTCTATTCCAAGAATTCACACTTCCAGGCAAATTGTCATCCTGATGACTCTAGGCTACCACATGGCAACACTGACTGAACATTTTAAAGTTTGTCTCAGGTCACTGCATCCCAGACCTGCTGAACCTTAATCCCTAAGAGTGGAACTCAGGACTCTGCATTTTTGGCAGGCTCCCCAGGGAATCTGTAGTGGCCTGTCCAGCACCCATCTGACATAGCATTTGGTGACTAGTGGAAAGACATTGGCATAGACTCTGAATCTCCCAGAAACAATTCTGTTTAATTGCAGCAATAATTAATAAACAATTGTGTACATGGGCTTCCCCGATGGTTCAGATGGTAAAGAATCTGTCTGCAATGCAGGAGACTCAGATTTGATCCCCAGGTTGGGAAGATCCCCTGGAGAAGGAATGGCAACCCACGCCAGTATTCTTGCCTGCAGAAGTCCATGGACAGAGGAGTCTGGCTGACTACAGTCCATGGGGTTGCAAAGACATGACTGAGTGACTAACACACACACAGTTACAATGAGATGGGAGTCTTAGCTTTGATATGCAGATCCTTGAAAATTACGCATTAGTATGTAATAATTCATTCAACATGTTACTGTCACCAGAGAAACATTTCCCAGTCGTGGTAAGCAGTTAGGAACCAGTTCTATCTCTCTTAACCCCCCACCTTTCTCCGTCCCTCTCTCTTCCAGAATTCTTCCTTCCTCTCTGTCTTCCTGTCTCTTCTTGTTTTGTGTCTGTCTGTGTACATATGTGTGTGCACAAATAAGGCCCAGATATTTATTTCAGATTTTTATGGGTTTTGCATGCAGCATAAGGTTCCAAAATTTACTGAAAACAGCAAAGACCAAAAATAATCCTGTTTCACCTACTAATGAGCTGTCATAGGATGGGGAGAGCATACTTAAGATATCTTATATACTCATTTAGATTTCTGAGTTATCATTGTCTGCAAGGATCCTTGCTTCTGGAATTGACAACATGCTGATATAGAGCCAATGCAGACCTGGAGAGGGAGAAATAAAATAAGCTGGACTGAAAACCCCAGCTCTGCCACTTACCACATGAGCTTGGGCGAGTGATATATCTTTTCTAAGATTTATCATCTTCTAAGTTGAAAAATCTTCATCACTATACAGGATTTTGAGAGAATTTAATGAGACAATGTATAGAAAGGACCCGAAACCGTAGATGCTCAAGAAATATTATTTCATCAATCACTGCTCACTTTCTTAACTCACATTTTCCTAGACTTAAGTTTGGTTTTTTTTTGGGGGGGGGGGATGGATAATCACATTTCCTCAGATTCTTTTTATGGTGACTTTGACTTGTATTATAATCAATGCTACATATCTAAGTTAAGTGAAATATTTCAAGGTGAAGCAATATAATGACTTTTTTACATAAAATAAATATTTTGGGCATAGAAAGATTTTGGTTTAAATCTCAGTGTTATTGTTACTGTTTTTTATTTGTTTTTGGTATATATTTGTTCTCTCATCTGCAAAATGGGCATAGTAGCCCTCCCCTGTTCTAGTTCATAATTGCTGCTGTGACTAATGATCATGTAATGCAACAAAAATTCAGCATCTTACAGTTCTGAAGGGCAGAAGTCCAAAATTTATCTCTGTGGGCTAAAATCAAGGTGTTGGCAGGTTGCTTTTTTTTCTTGAAGCTGTCAGGGGGAATCCACACCTTGCTGTGTTTCTTCAGCTGTGTCAAACCTTTGTTGCGGCACTTGGGACCTTTGTTGCATTCTTCTGAATCTTTTGTTCTGGCACTTGGGCTCAGTAGTTGCTGCGCTCAGGCTTAGCTGCCCCATGGCATGTGGGATCTTAGTTCCCTGACCAGGGGTCACACCCACATCCCCTGCATTGCAGGGTGAATTCTTAACCCCTGGACCACCGGGAAGTCCCCATATTCTGGTCATTTCCAACTTTCGGAGGATGCTTGAAGCCCTTGGCTCGTGGCTCCCCTCATCTTCAAAGCAACGAATGACCAAATCAGTTTTTTCTCAATCGCATCACTATGACACTACCCTACTTCCCTTTTCTCTTCAGAGACCCTTAAGAGTACATCAAGACCACCTGATAACCCAGAATAACCCCCCCCCCCCCACACACACACACTATTTCAAGGTCAGCTGATTGGAAACTATAGTTTCATTTGCTACCTGATTCCCCTTTTGACATCTTCACAGGTTCTCAGGATTGTGACATGGACATCTTGGGGTTGGGACATTATTCCACCTCCCACAGCCACCTCATAGAGTGATTTTGGATTTAGTAAGAATATGTAGGTAAAGTTCTTAGCATCATGGCTGGTACATAGCGTCCTGAAGATGGAGATGCTGATGTTGAAGATGATTTTTGAAAAAAATAAATAAATAAAAGCATTTCCTTCTTTTAAAAAGCAACTTTGTTAACTACTTTAGCTCAGGGTTCCCCAACTCCCAGGGCATGGACTGGTACAGGTCCATGGTCTGTTAGGAACCGGGTCACACAGCAGGAAGTGAGCAGTGGGTGAGTGCGCAAATGAAGCTTCTTCTGTATTTCCATCTGCTCCCCATCGCTCACACTCATTACCACCTGACCTGGCCTCCTGTGAGATCATTGGCGGCATTAGATAGATTCTCATAGGAGCACACACCCTGTTGTGAACTGCGCATGTGAGGGATCTAGGTTGTGAGCATCTTATGAGAATCAGCCCCAAACCATCCCCACACCCCCATCCATGGAGAAATAGGTCACTGGTGCCCAAAAGGCTGGGGACTGCAGCCTTAGCTGGATTGTCTGGGTTTGTCTATCCTAGCATGAATTTACTCAGTTCAGGAATTCACTGATTTGGTGAAGTGGTCCTTTTCTTCATGGACAATCCCCTGTGTAATACCAACAATGATGATGAAGGGGAAAAGGCCAGATAGAAACAAAAGAGACATGGAGATAGATGGGGTTTGACTTGAGCTTCATGTTGACTCAAAGTCTGGAGCTCATTGGGCTGCATGAGACTAAATGATGATTCCAAAGAGGCCATATCAATATTTAACTTTCCAGTGTTCATTTTAAAATGTGATTGAGATCTTATTCAGGGCTTCCCTGGTGGCTCAGATGGTGAAGAATCTGCCTACAATGTGAAAGACACAGGTTCGATCCCTGGGTCAGGAAGATCACCCAGAGAAGGGCATGGCAACCCACTCCAATATCCTTGCCTGGAGAATCCCACGGACAGAGGAGCCTGGTGGGCTACAGTCCATAGGGTTGCAAAGAGTTGGACATGACTGAGTGACCAACACACTAATGAGATTTTATTCATTAAGGCTTCAACTTTTTAAAGAAACCACTGAGAAGCAATTTCACTCAAAGATAAATTTTAACCAGTTAGGCTTTACATTTATGGCACAAAAGTCATACCTAATGATGAATAAAGTATGTACTCATATGGGAGAGATTCATCAGGACGAGTGAAATATTGACATTATAGTTTTTATAGATTCATCCGGACAAGTTTCATTTATGTGAAGACATGTTAATAAATCAAACGGCCAAGAGGTCACATCAGTCAGCATTTTACCTCCTAACGATCACAATAGCAACGTCATCAGTGTCTATGGCTTTCTGTCTTCTGCTTTGAGGAATAGGAAAAAAAAATATCCTGGGCATACACTGCTTATGAATTACTGCCAAGTGGTTCCTTTAGAAATAGGTTATTAAATATACTCATTCCATTCATAATTTATCATAATACGTGGTAGATGATAATATATGGTCTTCATTTGCACCAAAGCTACTTTCTTCTTAGCTGGCACATGGATGTACTTAATGCCAAATTATAACAGAGTGTAGGTTATTACAGAATAAGATTTTCCTATTAATTCCTCAGAAGCAAAAAAGGGGAGGTTATAAAGGGCTTTGTTAGTTTTCATCTACCTGAGTATAAGCCCCATCCATCTTTGACCCCTTAGAAGTATGTGTCAGAGCTCCTTGCCCACTCTTGATTCTAGTACTCACACATTAGCGTCCTGTTTCATGACACAAGACTCCACAAGGAGCATGTGTGTGTGTGTGTGTGTGTGTGTGTTAATCACTCAGTCATATCTGACTCTTTGCAAACCCGTGGACTGTAGCCTGCCAGGCTCCTCTGTCCATGGGATTCTCCAGGCAAGAACACTGGAGTGGGTTGCCATGCCCTCCTCCAGGGGATCTTCCCGACCCAGGGATCAAAGCAGGCAGATTCTTTACCATGTGACCCGCAAAGAACGTGGCTTTGCATAAGCATGCCCCACTCTTCCAGAAACCGCTGAGGACACTCGGGGCCATCTGCTCTCTTCCTCTGCTCTGGCTGCTCTTTCAGAGGAGGCTGTTTGTTGGGGCACCTTGCCTTTGGCTTCTGTGTGCATTTAGCCAGTGGGAGACATATGTGGAAGACTTGAGTTTAGGAGAAGTCAAGGCTTATTTTTGCCTCTCTCTGCTTCTTGCGGCATCTCCAGATCCTCCTTCAGCATCCTTCGCCATAGTCTCAGCCCCAGTGGGCAGTGTCCACCATGGCAGGTGGCCCTGGTTCCTGAGCTCTGAAAACACCCCTCTTTCCCACAGCCTTCAATTTCAAGTGTTGTGGCTGCTTTGAAGGCTTCCGGTTCTGGTTTCTTTCACCATCCCTTCTTTGGCTTCTCAATTCTTTTTAATCCCTTGAGTTAAATTCCTTATGTTTAGAAAGCCTCGAATGGGACTTCCCTAGTGGTCCAGTGGTTAAGACTCTTTACTTCCAGTGCAGGGGGCATTGATTCTATTCCTGGTCAGGAAACTAAGATCCCACATGCCATGGCGCAGCCTGCAAGCAAACACACAAAATGCTTAGAATACTTGGTTTCCTGCATTGCCTTGATAGCTACCTCTGAAAAAGCACTTGCCCCTTGAATACAAAGGACTTCCCAGGTGGCTCAGTGGTAAAGAATCTGTCTGCCAGTGCAGGAGACAAAAGTTCGATCCCAGGCCTGGGAAGATCCCCTGGAGGAGGAAATGGAAACCCACTCCAGTATTCTTGCCTGGAAAATCTCGTGGACAGAGGAGCCTGGTGGGCTACAGTCCTTGGAGTCACAAAGAGTCGAACACGACTGAGCAACTAAGCACAGTGCACAGCATAGCATTATCACTGGTAGGAATGTGCTCATATTTTTAAAATTTAATAGACCTTTATTTTGGATTAATTTTACACTTACAGCATTTAGATTTATACAAAAGGCAAAGTCTTAGTCACTCAGTCTTGCAATTAATGTCCTAGATATTTAAAACATGTCTTCGTTCCAGAGGCATGTTTCCTTAAAAACCAAAGGCCCAGATTACGAAACTCAGTTTGACAAACCAAGCCCGCATATGGTCCGTGAGCATAGAGATCAGAGGCGGGTCGGGCCCCAACATCTGTGCGTGTTTAAGAATTCACAGGAGAAATACCCCGACACAGGAGTTGTCAGGCCTGATTAATAATCCACTCTTGTGGGGCATATGCGTTGACCCACAGGCATCACACTTGCTGCCGGGGTCCCCCACAAGGCTGCCGTCAGCATCGGCTTCCCAGGAGCTCCCCCGCTGGGTGTGTCTCCTCCATGTGTCGTATGTTTGGTTGTCATCTTTGCTAAAGGATTTTTTCAGTTTGGAAAATCATCTGCTTCAAGCATCCACTTGGGAAAGACAGAGAACGATGTCGCTGGAATGTCCACAGTGGAGGCCAGTTCATAACACACACACACAGTCCGTGGAGTAATGCATGGCGCAAAAGAAAGCAGCTTCTTCACGAAGTGAGGTGGTTGGTAGGTTAAACCAGCCTCTAAGAGACATAAACAATAATAGCATTTCTATGTAAGAATTTTGGTTGATCATGCAGTGACAGTTCTGTAACGCAATTCTAGTGGTCGCTAGATAGAATGTGGCTTCCCGGTGGCTCTCGTGGTGAAGAACCACTGCCAAGGCAGGAGACACAAGAGACTTGTGTTCATCCCTGGGTCGGGGAGATCCCCTGGAGCAGGGCATGGCAACCCACTCCAGTATTCTTGCCTGGAAAACCCCATGGAACGGGGAGCCTGGCGTGCTACAGCCCACAAGGTCGAACAGAGTCAGACACGACTCAGTTACTTAGCATGCATGCACATCCAATACTATAAAAAAACTAGATCATTTTTAAGCACGTGGGTTAGACACCTAATTCCACCATGTGAAGGTAAGTAGGTAAAGATACTCCAAAAATATGGGGAAAATGTACATCAATTACTAACCAGAGTTTTCCTTTGGGAAATGGGTTTAGAAATAACTTTCACTTTCTACCCTGTAAATGTCTTTATTTTTGAGGATTTTATGATGAACATATAATATTTTGAGGATTCACTGAAACATATCAAACACCCTAACATAATATTTTCTATAGACAGTGTCATTCAGAAAATGTTCATTCTAGATAATGAAAGAAGAACCATTTCTGATGCCTTTCAAATCACCTGCTATATATATATAAGGATATGCTGCCTGGATAATAATAACACAGGAGATATGAAGAATAATTTCTCTTTAAGTGCTTCGTTTCACAAAGAGTTGGATACAGCTGAGTGACTGAGAACTCACACACAGACACACACACACACACACACAAGTGTTGTGTAGAGTGTGCTTCCTGCCTTCCAACCATCTTGAAATATCAGGCCAAGTGTCAAGAATTAATCTTACTAGGGATGGGATTTTTTGTGAAGAATGTGGACATCTACCCAGAAAGCAGACGGTGATTGCAAAGAAGAAAAGCAGACCTATTGTCTGGATCTGGTTTGTTTTAACCAGGGCTAGATAAACCAGTTACTTGTGACACACTATTAGCTAGTGTCCTAGAGCTGCTCAACAATAGAAACTTGTTCCCTCACAGTTCTAGAGGCCAGAAGTCCAAAATTGAGATGTTGGCAGGTTGGGTCCCTTTTGGAGGCTCTCTGAAGGAGAATCTGTCCTTTCTCTTAGCTTCTGGTGGTTGAAGTTCCTATGGCATATATGGAGAAGGCAATGGCACCCCACTCCAGTACTTTTGCCTGGAAAATCCCATGGACGGAGGAGCCTGGTGGGCTGCAGTCCATGGGGTCACGAAGAGTTGGACATGACTGAGCGATTTCACTTTCACTTTTCACTTTCATGCATTGGAGAAGGAAATGGCAACCCACTCCAGTGTTCTTGCCTGGAGAATCCCAGGGACAGGGGAGCCTGGTGGGCTGCCGTCTCTGGGGTCCCACAGAGTCGGACACGACTGAAGCAACCTAGCAGCAGCAGCAGCAGCATGGCATATATATGATATATATATATACATATCATATATATATAATCAGTTGAGTTCAGTCACTCAGTCGTGTCTGACTCTTTGTGACCCCATGGACTGTAGCATGCCAGGCCTCCCTGTCCATCACCAACTCCCGGAGTTTACTCAAATTCGTGTCCATTGAGTTGGTGATGCCCTCCAACCATCTCATCCTCTTCCTCCCCTTCTACTCCCACCTTCAGTCTTTCCCAGCATCAGGATCTTTTCTGATAAGTCGGTACTTCACATCAGGTGGCCAAAGTATTGGAGTTTCAGCTTTAGCATCAGTCCTTTCAATGAATATTCAGTACTGATTTCCTTTAGGATTGACTTATTGTATCTCCTTACAGCCCAAGGGACTCTCAAGAGTCTTTTCCAACACCACGGTTCAAAAGCATCAATTCTTCGGCGCTCAGCTTTCTTCATAGTCCAACTCTCACATCCATACATGACTACTGGAAAAACTATAGCTTTGACTAGACTGTGGACCTTTGTTGGTAAAGTAATGTCTCTGCTTTTTAATATGCTGTCTAGGTTGGCCATAACTTTTCTTCCAAGTAGTCTCTTAATTTCATGGCTGCAGTCACCATCTGCAGTGATTTTTGGAACCCCCCAAAATAAAGTCTGTCATTGTTTGCATTGTTTCCCCTTCTATTTGCCATGAAACGGATGGGTCATGGCAGAGTTCTGATTATATATATATATATATATATATATATATATATATACACACACACACGCACATACACATATACACATACATATTTATTTATTCATTTCTATCCTTTCCATCTCGCCCTCTGTCTTCATGTGATTCTCTTCATGTCCCCCAAATGACCTAGTGTCTTCACAGGGTCATTTTCTCAGAAGGACACCAGTACTCCAGTCTGACTGGACTGGTGACCTACCCTACTCTAGTATGACCTCTTCTTGACTAATGATAATACATCTGTAGTGATGCTGTTTTAAATAAATTCACATTCTGAGGTCCTGGGGATCAGGACTTCAAAAAAAAAAATCTTTTTGCTATTAACAGACAGTTACAAGATATAGATTCCTAGATCTCAACTGGAAACAAAAGTGAAAATAAACTAATGGGACTTAATTAAACTTAAAAGTTGCTGCACAGCAAAGGGAACAGTAGGATGGAAGAAGATATTTGCACAGCCTTTGGAATGAAAAGACAGACTATGAAATGGGAGAACACGCTTGCACATGATGTAAATGACATGGGATTGATTTCCAAAATATACAAACAACTTATGTGGCTCGTTATTAAATAAACCCATAACCCAATCCTAAAAATGGGCAGAATACCTAAATAGAAAGTTTTCCAAAGAAAACACACAGATGGCCAATAGGCACATGGAAAGATGCTCAACATCACTAATTATTAGAGATATACTAATCAAACTATGCTGCGGTATCACCTCACACCATTCAGAATGGCCATCATCAAAAAAGTCTATAGACTTCCCTAGCAGTCCAGTGGTTAGGAGTTTGCCTTCCAATGAAAGGGGTGTGGGTTCAATCCCTGGTCAAGGATCTGGGATCCCACGTGCCTCCAGGCCAAAAAGACAAAACATGAAACAGAAGCAATATTGGAACAAATGCAATAAAGACTTTGAAAATGGCCTGCATCAAAAAAATCTTTTTAGAAAAGTCTACAAAGAATAAATGCTGCAGAGAGTGTGGAGAAATGGGAACCCTTCTACACGGTTGGTGGGAATGTAAATCAGCATAGCCACTGTGGAGAACAGTATGAAAGTTCTTTAAAACACTAAAAACACATTACCATATGATACAGCAATCCCACCCCTGGGCATATGTCTGGAAAGATGAAAACTCTAATTCAACAAGATACATGTACCCCAATGTTTGTAGCAATACTGTCTATAATAGCCAAGATATGGAAGCAGACGAAGTGTTCATCAGCAAATGAGTGGATAAAGAAGAGATTATATATACACACACACACATATATAAACTGAATCACTTTGTTGTATGCTTGAAACACTGTAAATCAACTATACTTAAAAAAAAAAGATATAGGTGCAGATATCTGGATACCAACTGCTCAATCCAATTATTTTGGGATGAGACCCAGACAGAAACATTCCAAGGAATTACCATGTGACACACAGCAAGTTGTGCTAGCCCTCTGCTGCAGACTAAGGACCATTTGGATGGTATCCTAAAGATAACTGCTCCTTTGCTTAATGCAGACTCATTATATGAAACACAGTTTACATTGACAATATAGGTATTTTGTTAGTGACTCTTTTTTCTTTCTGCAAATAGCACTTTCTACTCCATTAAAGATTAAGAACTTTTTCTGATTCGGAGAGTTCCCCAGTGCGTTTCAACTAGAACTTCATTCATCAATGCTAAGAATTCAGAAGCCTCCTCAACGGAGGTCCTCCTTTCCAATAAGTGTGGCCATGAGACAGGCCATCATTCCCTCAAAATAAAGAATTCCATCTCCATGAAATGCCTGTGCTTTCCATAACCCTCTCTGGGTCCAGGAGGGTACCAGGACAAGTGCCGATTTCCCCTTCTTGGAAGGTCTCTTCTTATAGCTTTGGTCTGTCATCACGCATGTGAGGAATCAGCAGTGCCATTCACAGCAGATGGATCTAGCTCAAACACATTTCCCTTCTCACAGGCATGGTCTGCTTGGCATGTGGAACTGCATTCCCTTGCTCACTAATCCTCAGTGATGCGAGACTCCCTCCTTCCCCCTCTCCCCACTCCATAACCTCCCTTAGTTCCAGGAACTCTCTGTGGGTCAGTTTTCCCAATCCCCTGATGTGATAGCCCTACTGCTGAGTCCTGATTTTTCAATCCCACTATAGAGACGAGGACACTGCCCTGTGCCTCTGTGAGGAATGTTGGGGGGTGGGGGGCTGCTGTCCATGTGGAAGGCTAAATAGCAGTTCAAGGCAGAGCCCCAGTCCCTGACTAGAGGCTCTTTTGTAGGAATTACCAGGCTTTTTTGCAGAAGCAAGGTTTGCATCATTTTGTCTGTACTTAACTTTTCTTTCTCCTCTTTGGGCACCTGGTTAGTCAATGACTAAAGCATATCTGTGTCCCTATTTCACATTCTTTTAAAAAGTTTATTAGAGAATTAAGTGATTAGTCCAGTGATTAGGACTCCATGCTCTTATTGCTGAGAGCCTGGGTTCAATCTCTGGTCAAGGACCAAAAATTCCGCAAGCCATACAACACAGCTAAATAAATAACTATGAAGGTTTTAAATTTATTTTTAACTCATGCAATCATCCATAGAGCCCCATCCCCGTACATGCTAATGACTCAAAGGCAGTAGAAGTTTTTTTTTTTTTTTTTCCCTTTTCAATTTCCTCCTAGTCCAAGTTGGCTAGGGAGTTGGCTCCCTTTCCTGCAGTGATTTGAGGGTCTATCCATCTTGGAGTTCAGCCTTTCCCAAGGGTCTCTTTGTCAACAGCATCATTATCAGCATCACCATCATGTTTATCAGCATCATCACCGTCTTCATTATCAACATCATCCTCACCGCTATCATCTCCATCATTGTCAGCATCATCTCCCTCATCGTCACCATCACATTCATCGCCATCATCATTGTCATCAGCAGCAGCAGCATCTGTATCCAGCAGATGCAAGGGGGTTAAAAAAGCACGGAGATCATAAGTGACAGCCTGAACCTAGAATTGACAAGTTGACCTCATCTCTCTATCGGGCCCTTCCACCGGGAAAAGTCAAGTTTGGAATTGATTTACGTGAAACCTTTAATGTCCAGAATGTGGAGGTGGATCCGATCTTCCTCCCTTCAAGGTCTGGAAAGCCTCAGAAACTCACCTTTCCCTGGATGGTGTCGACCAGTCTGAAGGCATGAACCTCCAGTTAGGAGTCACAACAGTCTTGCACCCGTTCATTCAAGAGCATTTGTTCAAGGCCCCGCAGGCGTTCCAGGTGCTCCGGATGAGTATGCATCTCAGACAAGGTTTGACTTTCAGGGAATCTATAATCTGAAGCAGGGAAGGCAGTCAGTGCATAAACAGACGCCGCTCGGAAACATTACATAATCTCAGCTGGAGGAAATAAGCCGTGGCCGTGGGTAGTGGGTGATAAGAGTCCTCTTTTACTTAGGAAGGTCAGGGAATGTCTCCTGAGGAGGTGACCTGGATTCAGATAGGGGCGGAAAGTCACATGGAGACGTGGAAGGCGTCAGGGCAGCTGTAAGGGCAAAAACAAAGCTTTCTAAACATTCAGGTGGCTTTTCAAGCATCCCTCCGTGCCACTTTGCAACTTTGCAGACCTGTTTGCTCCCCGTGTCCTGTTCTGTGCTTTCGCTCTCGTCAGTGTCTCGCGTGAGCATTGGAAGCTTTGCTTGCCTTGTTTTTCCTGTCCACCTGGAAAACTTCCTCATTGTCATACAAGACTGGGCTCAAATGCAGCAACTTTTGTGATGTTTTCTACTGCCTGAGGCAGAATTTCCACTCACTCCTTTTCTTCCGCTGTATCTTGAACGTTTGTGATCCCAGTGTTATATTTATGTGTTTCCATGGACAGAAGAAGAGAGATAATTTGGGTCTGGCTGGCTGTCCTCTCTTCAGGCATCCTGCATTGAGACCTGCCCATTGCGTGCTTAATGATCACTGAATGCGATTAGGTGTATTCCTGAGTAAAATAAAATGAGAGCAACAAAGCCATTGGTTGTAATTGATGCCATTTACCGAACATCTACTTAGAACACTGTTCCGAATACTTAACAGGTGTAAGCTCATTCAGTGTGCACGGTAATTGTATGAGTTAGAGACTGTTATTGTTTATGGAAGAAGACCCTGAAGCAAAGGAAGGTTAGAGTTCTCTGTCCAGAGTCCCACCTTCATAATAGTGACCATACACAAGCATAGTAACTAGGGTTTATTATGTTACTGCTAAGCATTTAATGTGGATTGTTTTCTTTAATCCTCGCACAACCCTCTGGAGAAAGTAATGTGGACATATTCATTTCTTAGAGAAGGGAATCAGAATACAGAGATTAAATAACTTGCCCAAGAATGCATAACTAGTGCATGGCAGAGATGGGGTTCAAATTCATATGCACTTGCTTCTAGAAAACCTCATCTCCCCCCTCCCCAGGCACTTGAATGCGATCTGTTGGCACCAGAGAAGGGGAAAATAAACAGCATCAACTTGTGACAAAGCTTGCTGCTCAAGGAAAACATTCAACAGAATCCACCAAGGCTATGTGCTTGGAGCCTCTTTGTGTGTTGGGTGCGGCTGAATCTGGCTTCTTTTGCTGAAGAATTCACTGCCTGGAACGCTGTGTTTACTTCGCTGTTGCCCTCCCATTAGATGAGGAATGAGCCCAGCCGTCCACACAAGCAGAGTTACAGGGTGAGAACACAGCTCAGAGAAGGCGAGAGGGTTATTTATAGTCCCGAGTCCCAGGCTGAAAAGAAGGCGTGGGAGGAGCTTAATCATCTCTGGGGGAATCACAGAGAACAGAGGAAGGTGGTGATAAAGAGCTCGCCAAGGGTCAGGGTTGCATACCAATTACAGTGACTTCCAGACTCGTAACGTGCACGGCCCTTAACAGGAGACCAAGGACGTGTTCCGGCCTGGAAGGAAAAACAACTTCTGATGTTTTCTCCCTGAGCAGAGAGGTAGCCCGTCTGGAACTGTTGTTCCAACAACAACTCTAATTTAAATTCCAGGTTCTGTGATAATGAGTCAGCATCCCCATCACTCTGGCTGGCATATCTTGATACAAGGGAAAAGTCCAGTCTAGTCTGACTCTTTAAATAGCTGTCCATGCCAAGCTTCGCATGAAAGCGGGGAGGGCTTGGTGGTGTCCGCTTTTCTTGCAGGCCAGTGTGTGAAACCACAGCAGTTACTGTTTAGTCAGTTCCCCAATTACCTCGTTTCATTAAATATATGGCTTTCTGCTTCTCTTGGATTCTTTAGGTTGCAATAGACAGAATTCGAACTAAACTCAGCTTGAGCAAAAGCCAGGGAAACAGGAAGGATTTACTCATGTTCTTGAAAGCAAAGAGTGGAAGGGTGCCACTGGCTTTTCGACTCTGCCTTGACCTCAGGTGCCATATGAAGCCCCGCTTCCCCATTTCTTGCTGCTGCTTGCAGCTTTGTTGGTTTTCTTCTCCAGGCTGTCCGTATATGTCCTGGAAACTCCAGACCCCATACCCACCCACTGTATGAATTTCCCGAAGGTGCTCTAACAGACTATCACAAACCCATGGCTTATGCAAGAGCAATTTATTCTCTCACAATTCCAGAAGCCAGAAGTCTGAAAGCAAGGTGTCTATAGGATGGGCTTGTCTGGGGGGCCCTGATGAAGAATTCCTTCCGTGCAACTCCCCAAGCCACCAGAAGCTCAGCTCTCCTTGGCTTGTGGCCACGCCACTCTGGTCCCTGCCCTTGGTGTCACGCAGTTTTCCCTGTGTGCCGCTTGGCCTCAAATCTCCCTCTCTTTCCTCTTATCAGATCACTAGCTTTTGGATTGAGGGCTCATAGTAAATGCAGGATGATTTTATTATAATCATATAATAAATGTTTGTAGGGACTTCCCCAGTGGCTCAGACTATGTCTGCCTACAATGTGGGAGACCTGAGTTCAATCTCCAGGGGTCAAGCAGATCCCCTGGAGAAGGAAATGGCAACCCACTCCAGTACTCTTGCCTGGGGAATCCCGTGGATGGAGGAGCCTGGTGGGCTACAGTCCATGGGGTCACAGAGAGTCGGACATGACTTAGTAACCAAACAGCAGCAGCAACGTGCAAGTGAACACATCTTGCACAGGGGTAGGGGAGGGAGGAGATAGGTGGCATAGGTGGTTGATGTGGTTAACACTTTCCTACAGAGGAAGCCAGGGAGTACCCTTGGGTTAGTGAAACACTGCATCCCTTCCTTTGTGACTCAGCTGGTCAAGACTCTGCCTGCAATGCAGGAGACCTGGGTTCAATTCCTAGTTTGGGAAGATCCCCTGGAGAAGGGAAAGGCTACCCACTCCAGTATTCTGGCCTGGAGTACTCCATGGACTATACAGTCCATGGAGTCACAAAGAGTTGGACATGACTGAGCTTTCCCTTTCCTTTTCTAAGTGATGATTTTATAATATGTCTTCAGAGTTCTTAGAGCAAAGGAAATAGCCTGCCCTCCTTGGAGTTCTTGGCTGTTTGTCTGGTTTTGGTGAGATTGGGTTTCTTGCAGGGCTGTACCCTTGATCACGTCTGTCGGGGGGCTCTGAAGTGAGTAATGATGGCGAATAAACTGTGGATCTTCTGGAGTTCTTACAAAGCCATCAACAGAGCTGAACATCTTGCCTTCTACTCACTTTCGTTCTGCTCAGAGTGATGTCCTGTCCCTTGACAGTTAGGATGTCGTTGCTTCAAATGATTTTTCCAAGACCATCTCTTATTTCCAGAGTAGCCACAGGGAAGCTGGTTTTCAAAGGAAAGTGAACGGAAATAGGTTTTGGATGCGGGTTAATAAGTTTTGTGATATTTTCCCTGAGGTTACTGAAAACTTCTCCAGGTAATTGTGAAATCATGTCAGGAGAAGAAGGATACTAGAGCTCCCCCTCCCACCATTCTAATGTCAAGCCCGGGAGGACGACTTTAAATAGATTCTTTTATTTACTCAGTAAACACCCAAGGAACATGTACCATGTAAACCACCACAAAAGACCCTCCCCTACTACCACTCCTGCTAGGGACCAGCCTTGTCTTCTAAGAAATTACCTTCTGAGTGGGTAGTGAGAGAGAAGGAAGCATTACAAAAACAATTGCAAAATCAATTATTTAATTGCAATTGGATTAAGTATGAAAGTGAGAAGTACAGAAAGCCAAGTCACTAGAGAGGCTTCCAAAACAGCTTCTTTTTTTTTTTTTCCACCCCTGTAGCCCCATAATTACAGACATAGTAGGTACTTGCCAACAAAAGTAATAATTTGAATGAATGAATGAATATGTGGAGGATGTGTGCCCAATAAGAATTGTGCCCCGTAAGAATTCCTGGAGCCAAATTGCCAGTTATAAAAAGGGACACAATGAACACTGGAGTGCATGTGTCTTTTTGAATTATGATTTTCTCAGGGTATGACTTCCCTGGTGGCTCAGACGGTAAAGCGTCTGCCTACAATGTGGGAGACCCAGGTTCGATCCCTGGGTCGGGAAGATCCCTTGGAGAAGGAAATGGCAACCCATTTCCAGATTTGCCTGGAAAATCTCACGGACGGAGAAGCGTGGTAGGCTACAGTCCATGGGGTTGCAAAGAGTTGGACACGACTGAGCCACTTCACTTTTCTCAGGGTATATGCCCAGGAGTGGCATTGCTGTGTCATGTGGTAGGTTTAGGGCTTCCACGCTGGTGCTTGTAGTAAAGAACCCACCAGCCAATGCAGGAGACACAAGAGATATGAGCTCGATCTCTGGGTTGGGAAGATCCCCTAGAGAAGAGCATGGCAACCCACTCCAGTATTTGTGTCCGGAGAATCCCATGGACAGAGGAGCCTGGCAGGCTACAGTCCGTAGGACTGCAAAGAGCTGGACATGACTGAAGTGACTTAGCACACACTCATGCATAGCTAATTCACTTTGTTGTACCGCAGAAACTAACATAACATTGTAAAGCAGTTATGTTCCAATTAAAAGAACAGACACAAAGTCAAGAACTCTTTCCTTTTTCAGATATTTCTGGAGTGAACTCATTTTGTTAGAACTTTAAGAAAACATTCTGGCCTTTCCTTCTTACTCTGATGCTCCCTAAGTTCTTTCCAACTATGGTGAAAACCAGCCTTGTCATGGTTTTCAGAACTATGTGGTTTTCCAAGAAAGAAAAAAAAAAAGTTTTAAAAATGCAGAGCAATCTGCCTTATCGGTATCTCTTCCAATTAATGTAATCTTGTTTCTGTTATTTCCACCATATTTTTCAATCCAGCGAGCCTCATTACATTTGCAAGTGCACTAAATTAGAGCCTCTATAGAAGGAGAGTGATGAGTATCAGTTAATTTAATTATGTTTCTACATTTTCAGCATTTAATGCTGTCTGCCATTGTTGTGAGGATTCCTCCACGGGCTCCAGGTAGTATTAGCACTGATCCCATGTAAAGTTTACGTTATCAGATAAGACTTGACAGCTCATTGAGGTGCGTGTTCAGTAATTTTTGAATCTAATCAAAATTGATTTATGTGCAATCAAATTACAGGAATAAAGAAACAGCTTCACATAATTTAGTTGCTGATTATAGTGTTGCCTGCCTCTGAAGTCACACCGATGTGTGTCACTTAGTTTTGTATCAACATTTCATCAAGATCAAACATTCTGTGTAGGGCTTTTTTTTTTCTTCCTACTTCTTTTAAATGTTCACATTGCATAGTAGTTGGGTCCTGAGCACCTGTTATAGATTAGATGGACCATTTGTGTCCCCCGAGTTTTGTGTCCTGTTCAGCAAACCTTATCTGAGTGTCCTTAAGTGTCTGGCACAGGAATCTTGTACTGAATGCCTAGATGGGTCCTCGGAGTTGGAGGGAAGGGAGCTGTGGGCGTTCAGGAGCTGGGCTGGTCCTGATGTTGGAGGGAGCTGAGGCATGCTTCTTCCTCCTTCCCTAAGGACACTCAACCAGGTCTAAAATAAGTGCACAAACCAGGGGGATTACAGGACAGAATTCTGTTTATTACCCACTGGAAAATGGTGCTTTTTATGTTTGTTTGGCAGACACTTATTTATAGTTATTGTGTACCAGATACAATTTAAAAGACTTGGCAGAGACCCACTTCATTATTATAATAGCTTAAAAAACTGTTACTCTTCCCGTTGCTGCTGCTAAGTCACTTCAGTCGTGTCCGACTCTGTGCGACCTCAGAGGCGGCAGCCCACCAGGCTCCCCCGTCCCTGGGATTCTCCAAGCAAGAACACTGGAGTGGGTTGCCATTTCCTTCTCCAATGCATGAAAGTGAAAAGTGAAAGTCAAGTCGCTCAGTCGTGTCTGACTCTTAGCAACCCCATGGACTGCAGCCCACTAGGCTCCTCTGTCCATGGGATTTTCCAGGCAAGAGTACTGGAGTGAGGTGCCATTGCCTTCTCTGACTCTTCCCGTTACCCCCATTTTAAAGATGAAGCAACTGAGAGGCTGAAAGCTGGACTGTTTTCCCTAGGGCTGCCCAACTGACACATGAAAAAACACAGGATGTTTTTTATTTTAAAATTATATATATTTTTTAATTGAAAGATCATTTCTTTACCCCATTTTAAAGATGAAGCAACTGAGGGGCTGAAAGCTGGACTGTTTTCCCTAGGGCTGCCCAACTGACACGTGAAAAAACACAGGATGTTTTTTATTTTAAAATTATATTTTTTAAATTGAAAGATCATTGCTTTACAGTATTGGTTTCATTTCTGCCATACATCAACATGAATTAGCCATAGGAGTACATATGTCCCCTCCCTCTTGAACCTCCCTCCCACCTCCCACCTAGCTTGGTACATATATGCAATGGAATATTACTCAGCCATAAAAAGGAATGTATTTTAATCAGTTCTAATGAGGTGGATAAACGTAGAGTCTATTATACAGAGTGAAGTAAGTCAGAAAGAGAAAAAAACCAATATTGTATTTTAACACATATATTTGGAATCTAGAAAGATAGTAGTGATGAACCTGTTTTCAGGGCAGCAACAGAGATGCAGACAAAGAACAGACTTATGGAGATGGGCGGGGTGGGGGTGGGGAGGAAGGAGCGAGTGAGACGAATGGAGAAAGCAGCATGGAAGCATATACACTGCCATATGTAAAATAGAGAGCCAGTGAACATTCACTGCATGTTGCAGGGACCTCACACAGGGGCTCTGTAAGAACCAGGATTTAACCCAGGTGGTCTGGATCCAGAGTTTAGAATCCTATACACCATGCCCTGTTGCTTCTGCCCAAGCTGAAATTGGCTGTCACTCAACCCACTTTATCCTTGAAGTCATATGTAGACCTTGGAAGCAATTGAGTAGTTTGGAGGGCCTTGACCCACCTCTTCCCATAGGGTAATGGGCTCCAAAGAGAAGGAGCTTGAAGCTGGCCTCTACAAGGTGGAATCCTGGCTACTGTCCTAAGTACTACTTACCTGCCCTAGGTGAGCTTAGAAAAGAGAGGTCAACATGAAAGCAGGTATTGTTTGGAGGTAGCAAGCAGTCAGTTTCACTTTTCACTTTCATGCATTGGAGAAGGAAATGGCAACCCACTCCAGTGTTCTTGCCTGGAGAATCCCAGGGACGGGGGAGCCTGGTGGGCTGCCATCTATGGGGTCGCAGAGAGTCGGACATGACTGAAGTGACTTAGCAGCTGAGCAGCAGCAGCAAGCAGGAGGAGGAGAAAGAGAGAAGAGTCCTTTCTGTCCCCATCAGGTAGACTGGATGGGGGGCAAGATTGGAGACAGGTTTTCCCAAACACTCATAACCCAGTGGAGAATTGGGGTAAGTCCCTAGTGTGTTGGTTATGGGAGAATGCACGGATGGATAAGAAGACAAGGCTCATTAACCCCTAGACTGAGTCTGAGGAATCCATGCCATGTGATCGATAAACTAAATGTTCAGACAAATAAGCAACAGCTTCTGATATGAAGGCATGGTGGTGGGAAGGAAGGGTCAACCATCCTGTGAGGCTGGAGGGAGGGTGGGGACTTGGAGGAAGGTGATGCTAGAGCCAAACTGTGAATGGATAGGCAGGTCCCACAAGGCAGGGATCAGGCTGGATCGAAATAGACTGTGTCCTGCGTGAAAGGAGTTGTTGTCCAGTCGCTCAGTCGTGTCTGACTCTTTGCGACCCCATGGGCTGCAGCACACCAGGCTTCCCTGTCCTTCACCACCTCCCAGAGTTCGCTCACACTCATGTCGTTGAGTCAGTGATGCCATCCAACCACCTCATCCTCTGCCACCCACTTCTCCTTTCCCAGCATCAGGGTCTTTCCCAGTGAGTCGACTCCTCGCCTCAGGCGGGAGAGGAGAACTTGCATGAAACATTTAGACATTCTCCAAATTCCAAGTGGCTTCAAACCATCACTCCCCAAGTTGACATCCTCAACCTTTCTGTGTTCAAGGCCCACACGAAACATTGCTAAACCCGGCAGCAGCAGTAAAAGCGCAATTGTTGCTGCAACGCACAGTGTCTCCGAGTGTCCATAAAGGGATCTGTGGCTCGCTGTTTGAACATAATCATGTAGGAGGCTGACCAGAGCCTGTGTTTGTTCATGACGGCATGCTGGGGGACAAGGTATTGCTCTGGGATGTTGGTTCACCGTCACATTCTGCCTCTCACAGCCTACACGTGTGCCCTGCTCAGTTCATGCTTCTCTCTGGGAGGCGGAACGGAACGGCTACCCACCCCAGTATTCTGACCTGCAGAATTCCATGGCTTGTATAGTCCATGGGGTCTCAAAGAGTCAGACGTGACTTAGTGACCTTCACTTTCAGCAAAAGTATATTTTGCACTTTGTTCAGAATTTGGCACTGTTTTCATGAAGGGTTCATTGATGACCAGTGGGATGCTCCTAAGTCTGGAGTGTTTTCCAGTAGTGGGATTTTGTGTGTGTGTGTGTGTGGTATATGGCTAAACATCTTGTTGTCATTTTAGGTATTTATTTTTTCAACATTATTTTTCAAATATAGAAAAGGTGAAAGAGTCATAAACAAACATCACTGAGATACTACAACTTAGATTTTATCGTGTTTGTTTTATCACATATCTATTCATCTACTCATGCCGGCATCTGTCCACCTTATTTTGGTTTTCAAGCATTTCAGAGTGAGACATGGATACCTTAAACACTTAAAGATGCTGATCATTAACAAAAGATCACCACTTACCCATGGCTTTTTTGAAGTGTACTTTTTTATGTTGAGATACACAGATCTTGCACCTTGGAAAGAAAATTATGACAAACCTAGACAGCATATTAAAAAGCAGAGACATTACTTTCCCAACAAAGGTCCATAGAGTCAAAGCCATGGTTTTTCTGGAAGTCATGTATGGGGGTGAGAGTTGGACCATGAAGGCTGAGCAGCAAAGAACTGATGCTTTCAAATTGTGGTGCAGTGCCTTAGACTTCAAGGAGATCAAACCAGTCAGTACTAGAGGAAATCAACCCTGATGTTCATTGGAAAGACTGCTGCTGAAGCTGAAGCTACAGTGCTTCGGCCACCTGATGCCAAGAGCTGACTCACTGGAAAAGACCCTGATGCTGGGAAAGATTGAGGGCAAAAGGAGAAGGGGGCGCCAGAGGATGAGATGGTTGGATGGTATCACTGACTCAGTGGACATGAATCTGAGCAGACTCCAGGAGATAGTGGAGGTCAGAGGAGCCTGGTGTGCTACAGATAGCACATGAGGTTGCCAAGAGTCAGATGTGACTTGGCAACTAAACAGATAAACATTAAGTGCACCCTTTGAGGAGGTTTGACAAATGAGTTCACTTGTACAAATGAACTATGACGCTATTAAACTGTCACCCCAAAGTTTAGCTGTGAGTTGTATGTATATCCGAAAAATAATTCACATATCAAACCTGTGATTACATAAATTGTTTCAACTGTATGTTTGTGTATTGGAGAAGGAAATGGCAACCCATTCCAGGATTCTTGCCTGGAAAATCCCATGGACGGAGAAGCCTGGCGGGCTACAGCCCATGGGGTCGCAAAGAGTGAGACAGAACTTAGTGAGTAAACAAGAGCGGCATGTGTATACACCCATGTATATGCACGTGCGCTCGCTCGCTCTCTCTCTCTCTCTCTATATATATATATATGTCATTTTCACTGGATAAATAGTACAGGCAATGTGCAGATGTCACAGAAATTCTAAGCGTGCTACAAGGATCCCTGTATTTGGTAATTGCAAGCCTAGGGAAGAGGTAACCTTTTCCATTTATCACTGTCTTCAGAAAGAACATGAGCACACAGAAAGTGCAAGACTGCAGGGATGTAACGCCCAGGGTGAATGGAAAGAAACAGTGTTACTCATCTGACTAAGGATGTTGAACACTGTTTGCTCTGAGAGAACCAACAGCTACAATTTTTCAGTCAGCCTTGATTGTATTTTTTGTGTTAGTTACTGTCCCAAATACTTAAATTGGGATTAGCTGTCTTAGTTTAAAAAAAAAAAATAGGTTATGCTTTCATCTTTTGACCCCAAAACATGTAGAGGAACGTCAACATTAATTGGCAGGATGAATGAGAGTGGGGAGGGTGGGTGTCTGGCTGTAATATTCTTAGAAAGAGTGTTGAGAGAGATGCTTACAGCCCCTGAACTGGGATGACAACTAGATTTTAATTAACAGCAGGTGAGTCTTGTGGTCAGCCATCTGACATTTCAGTGGATCACACAAAAGCTTTTCCATTTGAACCACATTTATTTCCAGCTTAATTAGCCCTTCTGAGATAGCCTGGCTATTAGCAACTGCCTCTCCATTTAAGATCCTTTTAACTAGACCTTTTATTTTTTCCTTATTTTTTATTCTTCTCATTTTGTACTGGCTTAATGTTATAAAGGGCCGGGGCTAACTCATTTTAATGACCTCTGCTACATAAATGCTAATTTTACATTTGGCCTTATTTCAGGAGATTTTTTTTTTTTTTTTAAGACCATTGCTTCCAGAAGGACAAAAAAAAAAAAAAAAAAAAAGGGAAGATTAAACCCCTTACTGTCATCTGCCTGAAAAATCCTGTGGTTTCTTGTGACAGGAAGAGGGTTTTCAAATCCCTCCTTGGGCTAAGCTTCTGTGCTTGACGTCTCATTATTTAACTCAGCTGTTTCAGCCTCACCCTTCACCCAGTTAATTAAGTAACTCATTGAATGGATTATTCAGTTTTGATGACCCTGTCCCTGACGGAGAGAGACGGGGCGGGGGGTGGGGGTGGGTAGGGATGCTCCTTCACTCTTGCCCTCCTACGACTTTCTCTTGCCTCTTCTTTCTCGTCTTTGTATCCAAAGAAGGAGAAAAGGGCAGAAGGGGAAATTGCGTTGCAGGAAAAGAGGTGAGGATATTACCAGCTTAATCACCCTTTAGTTTCCAAAGCGGGTTTCTTATTCTGTGTAATAGAGCTATACATGGGAGATGAGGTTGACAATGGTGATGGCATGCTTTTTGTTGTTGTTGAGTTGCCAAGTCGTGGCTGGCTCTTTGTGAACCCATGGACTGTAGCCCACCAGGCTCCTCTGTCCACGGGATTTCCCAGGCAAGGATATTGCAGTGGGTTGCCATTTCCTTCTCCAGGAGCATCTTCCCAACCCAGGGATTGAAACCACATCCACTCCATTGCAGGCATATTCTTTCCACTGAGCCTCCAGGGAAACCTCAATGATATGATATGTCTTGATGATCATCATAGCATCACTATATTCAAGCTGTTTTTAAGTATCTCTTTTTTAGAGATTTTAAAAGTTAATTCATTTGCTTACTTATTTGACTGCATTCAGTCTTAGTTTAAACAATTTAGTGAGTCTAGAAATACTTTTTACTTGTAGTGGTATCTTGCCTGCCTCATATTGTTCTTGATTGGCTTTCTCAGGATTCTCAATAAAGAGGCAAAAGAGGAAAGACTCCAGGCACTGATCTTTTCCACTGGTGCAGATGGGTGACTTAGTGCATCAACCCAGGTGTTCTGGACTTTCTTGGTGTGCATTTGTGACATATTGACAAGAACGTTAGGCCTTGGAAGACTTCTATAAGTCTACAATAAACCTTGGTTTAGGGATAGAGTAAACGAACAAGTGGGCTTCCCTATTGACCCAGTGGTAAAGAACCTGCCTGGAAATGCAAGAGATATGGGTTCCATTCCTGGGTCGGGAATATCCCCTGGAGAAGGAAATGGCAACCCACTCTAGTATTCTTGCCTGGGAAATCCCACAGACAGAGGAGCCTGGCAGGCTACAGTCCATGGGGTTGCAAAGAGTCAGACCAACTTAGCGACTAAAACAACAACAAAGGTCTTCGTTGCAGCTTGTGGGATATAGTTCCCTGCTGCTAAATCGCTCAGTCGTGTCTGACTCTGCGCGACCGCATAGACAGCAGACCACCAGGCTCCTCCCGTCCCTGGGATTCTCCAGGCAAGAACACTGGAGTGGGTTGCCATTTCCTTCTCCAGTTCCCTAAATAGTTCCCTAACCAGAGATCAAATCTGGGCCCCTTGCACTGGGAGCATGGAGACTTAGCCACTGGATGACCAGGGAAGTCCCTTAGGTGTCTTTCTTTCATGATGTTATTTAATATTTGTAGCAGTCCAAGGAGTGAAGCATGAGAAATGGCCCCACCTTACAAATAGGAAAGCAAAGATTGAGTTGAGTTAACATATTCTTGCCCGGAGAATCCCATGGACAGAGGAACCTGTAGGGCTACAGTCCGTGGGGTCACAAAGAGTCGGACATGACTGAAGGGACTTGGCACACAGTTTACATAAATCTCACAGCTAGTAGGCATCCAAAATTTAATTTGAACCTAGAACTAGCTGATTCTTAATAATACACATGTATCTAGGGCGTCTTGGTTATATATCCATGTATTTGAGATCGAGTTTATATTCCTAAACTTGATGGGTTGGGATTTATGTTGAAAATATCATGAGAAAGATGTCCAAATGGTAGGTTACCTAAAATTCTTGATTTATTAGTGATAGAGAAAGTTGACTTTCCTCTAGGGCAGTGGTCCTCAACCAGGGACAATTTTATTCTCCAGAGGCATTTGGCCAAACAGTTCTGATATACAACCCTTTATGTATGTACTTTAAATCCAATGAAAGTTGTTTAAAAGTATCCTGTTGAAAATATACGGATTTGGTGGGGAGGAGGGGACTGTATGTGGACTTAACTAGTTGTTCGTCCACCTGGCTGGAAATAAATAAGAGAAGACATTTAACACAGATGAAAGTCAAAGAAGGGGTGCACGATGAAAGAGAAAGAAACACCAACATGAAGAGGCAAATAGAAATTTAGAAGCTCAAAGCCAGAGTAATTGAAACAGACTTTGGAAATTGTGGATCTGAGAAAAAATTAGAGGTTAAGGGGTGGGTAAATAGGAAGATAAAGAAAAGTAAAGAGACAAATAGAATAAAACCAAAATAGATGTGTGCATGAAAAAGGAGAGAGAAAGAGAAGTGGTAAGAGAAGAAAATGCATCCTTAATGCCTATTTAAGAATGGAGAAGGTAGAACCTTATTAGAAGGTGAAGTAGAAATAATTTTTTTAAACCCTCCTCATTTCCCCAATAGTTCAGTGGGTAAAGAACCCCCTGCAATGCAGGAGATGCAGGTTCAATCCCTGGGTCGGGAAGATCCCCTGGAGGAGGAAATGGCAACCCACTCCAGTATTCTTGGCTGAAAAATCCCAGGAACAGAGGAGCCTGGTGGGCTGCAGTCCATGGGGTTGCAAAGAGTCGGACACAACTGACGTGACTTAGCCCACACTCACATTGCATATTTGAACGTTGTAAGAGACTAGATCTCGAAAGTTTTCATCATGAGAATAACAATTTGTAACTATGGAAAATAACAATTGTCAAGTCAACCTAGTGTAATAATTTCACATTATACACATCTATCGTTATATTGCACACTGTCAACTCACAATGCTATATATTTACTCTGTCTCAGTAAAATTGGGAAGGGGAATTGGAGATCTGAAATCTGTGGAGAAAGAAAAGGACTTCACAACCAGTATGGAGATCACATGTCTGTTTTTATCCAGTCTTGCTGCAATGATCTGCCTGTGATAATAAGAACAGTGCTACAGGAGTGCCTTGCATATGTGTCAGAGGTTGCTGTCCACGGGTGGAAAGTCCATCTGGAGGGAGACAGAGACACGTGGCTCTCGACAATGTTGATGGATTTCAGTGGAACAGAAATGAGCTTTCCAAAACCTGGCAGGGTGTTTTGCTTGAGATACTCTTTTGATGATGCTGTGCCCTTGTGATACCCAGAAAAAGCACCTCTTTCACTAAGTGCCTGCCAGGCCACCCAGCCTGGAAATCAGTGATAAAGCTTAAGTGTCCCTGAGGACACTCAGAGGGTTACTTAGTCTGACTTTATCGGTGGCACCTCTTCTTTACCATTATATTGCTTATTAGTGGAGCTGATTTTTTGTTTCTTAAACTCTGTTAACCTTATACAAGGGGAAGGGACCATTTGAGCTGTCAGACAGGAAGCTGATGGGTGTCTCCCCAAAGCATGCCCTTTTCTCTAAGTTTGTGGGGATGGTTGAAATGGCTGTATCTGTCTTACCAATGAAGGTGGTAAGCACCTCAGTGTCAATGTGGGGGCGTTAGGAGGGGAGGTCAAAGTTTAGAACTCAGTCTATGGAAGATCCACTGGAGAAGAGATAGGCTACCCACCCCAGTATTCTTGGGCTTCCCTCATGGCTCAGCTGGTAAATAATCCGCCTGCAATGCGGGAGACCTGGGTTCAATCCCTGGGTTGGGAAGATCCCCTGGAGAAGGGAAAGGCTACCCACTCCAGTATTCTGGCCTGGAGAACTCCATGGGGTTGCAGAGTCGGTCATGACTTAGTGACTTTCACTTTCACTTTCTATGGCTATTGACCAAGAAACAATCTTCTTCCACAGGTAGACAGAAAGGACTCTTGAATGTCTAAATCCACAGACTTTTTTAGTCTGGAAGGCATGCAATCACTTGGTTTCAAGCCAGTGTCTGTAACTGACCATGTGTCTTAGTGGCTTTAAAATCCAGGCTCCGTATCAAACCCTTTGCATTCATTTCTCATAAACATAAACTGCATACATATAAATAATGTTCATTCTGGTATAGCAGTTATGCTAGTAATTGATGGAAGCTCAAAATGGTTAGAAGAGCTAATAAATGGCAGAGCTGCCTTCTGTTCTGTGTTCATTCAAAACATTTCCCCCCTGTCGACTATACTACTGTTTTAAGAAAATGGTGAGTTCAACAGGAAGGCACACTCAGCTAAGAAGTTGGGATTTCCAGTTGTGGGGTAGAGCAGACCAGATCTGAATCCCAGAGCCTACACCTGTCATATCTGAGACCTTGGGCAAGAAACCTAACCTCTCTCTGAGTTTATTTCCTCTAAAATGGGGATAATCATTGTGTCTGCTTCATGTGATTAAGTGAAGGTTTTTTTTTTTTTTTTTTTTAATTAGTGTAGTATAGTACTGTCTATGTATGAGCTTCCCAGGTGATTCAGTGGTAGAGAATCTACCTCCCAATGCAGGAGACACAGGTTCGATCCTTGAGTCAGGAAGATCCCCTGGAGTAGGAAATGGCAACTCACTTCAGTATTCTTGCCTGGGAAACCCCTGGACAGAGGAACCTTACGGTCTTCACAGTCCATAGGGGTCACAAAGAACCAGCCATGACTGACCGATTGACCACCAGCAGCATAGTATATGTATACACGTTTATGTATAACATAATCTTATATTTATATAAATGTTTATCTCTAAGAATGATGTTTTAGAAGATGTTTGTCACCTCTGAGAAGCTGATATTCTCATGGAAGAGATGGGCACATATAAAATGCACTGGAAATACACACCCAAATGAAATCAACCCTGCAATAGGAGTGCCAGGAAAGGGCATGGTGCCAGGGAGAGAGGGAGCAGTCAGTGTGGCACAGCCGTGGAGGAGATGAGATGAGCTTTGATAAGAACATAATTTGATGCGGAGGGAGGGTGATTCAGAGGAAGGGGACATGGTGAGCCCAGGTTTTGAAACATAAAACACATTTATGGACAAGTAGATTCAGACAGAGAATAGGGTCTGGGGACCAACATCATAGAATGTGAGTAAAGTAGGTGGAATTAGTCAGAGCATGAGTCATGAAATATATTAATTTTCATTTTTTAAAAATATATTGTACCCAGCATAAATTTTTTAACACACTTGGCAAATCAAACTCATCCATTTAGGTCCATATTTGATGTATCTCACTGACTTGATGGGCGTGAGTTTGAGTGAACTCCAGAAGTTGGTGATGGACAGGGAGGGCTGCCGTGCTGCAATTCATGGGGTTGCAAAGAGTTGGACACGACTGAGTGACTGAACTGAACTGACACAGAAAAATAAGTAAATATAAATGGTACTAACCCTCTAATTAACCAATGAGAAATTGTATTGAGTTCTGTTATATTTGATCCTCTGAAACTTACAAATCTGGAAGTCATAAAATAAACAGGCAAACAAACAAACAAACAAACAAAAACCAGGGCCGACATTAAACTTTAAAGACTAAAACTCTAAAGTACTCTGAAGAAGACTGGTTGTGAATCTAGAACCAAATGAAATGAAATCACAGCAGGAAGTTAAGCTGAGCATGAAGGCAGGGACTAGAAGGACGTGGGAATACATTCACATATCTTCAAGAACATGGCAACCCACTCCAGTATGCTCGCCTGGAGAATCCCATGGACAGAGGAGCCTGGAGGGCTATAGTCCATAGGGTCACAAAGAGCCGGACACAACTAAGGTGACTTAGCACACACACACATCTCCAAGAACACAACATTCTGGGGCTGTTTAGCAGGAGAGCAAGACTCTTTGAAGTTTATCAGCCTCTTCGAGGTGATACTGTACTGAGTTCCAGTGCCAAAGCCAACCATCCACCTTTTAGGAAGTGGAATACATTCTGCTGGAACTTCCCTCAGAATGATTAACATGATAGAGTTTCTATTATATTTCAAGACACCAGCCTTCATGATTTGAAATTGTTGCATTTATTTTCTTACCTTGTTCCCAGGACACTATTGGATAATTGGTAATTAAATTTCTGTTACTCTCTCCCAACACAACGTCTGTATCCGATAAATTGAATAGGCCTGCCAACACAAAAGAAAAAGTAATCAAAACTTTAAAAGGAATACTCTTCATTCCCTTTTTGTATCTAAAAACCAAATGACAGGTTCTTCAAGTAAATGTGGCAGCTAGGAAAGAGGGTGAAGAGACAGAAAGGAATGCAATTATCCTAAACTGTCTCTTTTAAGGTACTTTCCCCTGCACTTATGTAAGAATCGACATGAGAGTTTTGTAGAATGAGTAACTAATAAATTACATGGCATGAAAAAGAACATATATATTCATTTTTTCTGGAAAAAAAGAAAGCTTTTAAATGATTATTTCTTTGGTGACTTTTTCAATTTACTCTTGGGGATCAGAAGTTTATCATCTACATATTTAGATTTATACATTCATTACAATTTTAAAAACATTTTCTGACACTTTAACGTCATCCCATATTGTCAGATTTAGGAATAGTATGCTGGAAGCTAAACCAAGAAAATGGTTAAATGCATGTTCTTCGGTTCAGTTCAGTTGTTCAGTTGTGTCCGACTATTTGTGACCCCATGGACTGCAGCATGCCAGGCTTCCCTGTCAATTGCCAGCTCCCAGACCCTGCTCAGACTCATGTCCATTGAGTTGGTGATGCCGTCCAACCATCTCATCCTCTGCTGTCCCCTTCTTCTCCTGCTTTCAATCTTTCCCAGCATCAGGGGCTTTTCCAATGAGTCATGTTCTTGGATGAGGGAATGGGTGTATACACAGATTGAGTAACTTTCCCGTTACATTAGCTATATAATGTTTAGCCCTCCAATAGCAAATATTCTGCACTCTGTCATAACACCAATTCCCAAATATAGAAAGTTGACAGAACAACAAAAAAAAAGAGACATCTATTGGAATATATCTATTTCAACTCTGTGCTGGCTTGGTTTGCGCAGAGGTGGGAATATCGATTGCTTCAGGCTGTAGACAGTCAAATTTGCATTTCTGAAACCAAGAGTTGGTTACTTAATTTGGGGGCAAGGGCTACTATCCATTTTCTGCCAGAAAGCAAAATGCCAGACCAAGGTCACAGGGATGGAAAATATTGTCACCCAAGAAACTGTGGTAGACAGGAGGGCTATAGTCCAAGTAAATACTATAAATATCAATTTTCCAGGAGAGTTAGGGCACCACCTAGCAATTAACAAAGCTCAGTCAGTGTCTTAGAGCAGTGGAAGTTCATCTCTGAATACTCAACAAGTAGCATAAGAATGCTATTTTTTTTTTTCAAATAGTTTGCACCAGCCCTATTGAACTTCAGCTGTGCTGTACCTTCTTTAACTGGCATACATCTCGCTTTGAACATTGGGTGTTTTTGTGAAATGTCTGATACCTAGGAGGAAATTAAATATTCAATTAAATATTTCTGTTGAGTCATAGTAGTGTTAGGATCCTAACAAGACTGGTTTAGTGACTGTTGGGATAGAATATTTATAAGTATCAATTACCTGGTGACTTGTCCTTATAGGGACGCATGTTCTGCTGCCACCAGGGGTCCCTGTAATGGACTGGAATAAGTCAATTCAGTTCCATTCAGCGGCTCAGTCGTGTCCAACTCTTTGCAACCCCATGGACTGCAGCACACAAGGCCTCCCTGTCCATCACCAACTCCCGGAGCTTGCTCAAACTCACGTCCATTGAGTCGGTGATGCCCTCCAGCCATCTCATCCTCTGTCATCCCCTTCTGCTCCTGCTTTCAGTCTTTCCCAGCATCAGGGTCTTTTCCAATGAGTCAGTTCTTCGCATGAGGTAGCCAAAAGAATAACAGTGACCAGGAAGAATTCAGGCAGTGTGTAGAATCATCTTCTATCAAGAAGGAAGAATCTTAATTACAATAAAATAATTGTAGGGGAGGAAAACTTTTCCCATCTTTCCTTCTAGGATCTTTGGCTAGGCTAATAATTAAATTGACATGCTGCTGCTTCTGCTGCTAAGTCGCTTCAGTTGTGTCCAGCTCTGTGCGACCCCATAGAAAGCAGCCCATCAGGCTCCAAAGTCCCTGGGATTCTCCAGGCAAGAACACTAGAGCAGGTTGTCATTTCCTTCTCCAGTGGATGAAAGTGAAAAGTGAAAGTGAAGTTGCTCAGTCATGTCTGACTCTTAGCGACCCCCATGGACTGCAGCCTACCAGGCTCCTCCGTCCATGGGATTTTCCAGGCAAGAGTATTGGAATGGGGTGCCAGTGCCTTCTCCTAAATTGACATAATTAGCACATTATTGACCAGATGATTTTGGCAGAAACTAACACCTATGGTGTTAGTATGTCTCCAGTCAATGGTATGTTAACAGGAGATAAATTTAATTCATACATACAGGAACTCATAAAAATGTGGCTGAAAGAAATGACCCAAGCAGGTAGCTTTTATACCTTCTTACACAGAGAAACAGTAAATTTGTGACTAATTAATAAGACAAATAAGTTTGGACTTGTAGTAGTAAATTACTGAGGAAGTGCAAAGTTTCGTTCCTGTAGCCTTTTTTGGTGCTGAATTCCCTAACTCTAGTGACGAGCATCACTAACTTGGTGGAGGGTGGGTACTTTTCCTGAGGCAGATTTATTTCCTACTTTCAGGCGGACATAAGAAGGTCAGGGTGTCCTTTTTGCACTGACTGTTTCTTAAATAACTTTAATTCAAAATAATCAATATGCCAGAGTGGTGTATTTTGGGGTGACACATTCTGTCTCCTTAAGTCCTGCCATTGAAACTTCCAAAAAGTTTCATTATGTATCAGCTGAATTCATAGGTTGCTCCATCTCATTGAGCCGATCTCATATTCTTAAAAATAGGTCAGTTTAGTTAAATCTTATTTCAGGAGGCATTGATGCAGGTGGGCTCCCAAATTTAGCCTATGTTGCTCAAGTAATCACGTGTTTAATAAGAGGCATTTCTATGGAAACAAAAGAAAGACAATGGTGAATAATTGGAGCGTGTTTAATTGTAGTTTTTGAGTGCTGAGGGCAGCCAGTGGGGATTTCTAGATGACAGGCTTGAAGTCATTTCAGAGGAGTGAGGGCAGGGGGCAATCCCCGGAGGGATTTCCCTGGTTTGCCACCTGAACGTCTCTGGTGATATTTCTGAGTGGCCCACACAGTAGCAAGGCCAAAGTTTGTCTATACAGAGCTGTTGTGGTGACTTCTCTGGAGTTTATACCAAGTTGTCCAACTTTAGCTTACAGGGTTTGGGGGGAGAGGAGAGTTTTAGTTCTAAGTGATTTCAAATCAGAAAGGTGGGAGAAAATTGGAAACATTAGCTTGGAGGGTTGTAGCCAGATTTGGGAGGAAAGAGAAGATTTCAGGATCCAGTTAATTTACAAATAGAAAAATACAACCACAGAGATAATTAACAGCACTAGAATCTAATGTCTGTAAAGGTATAATATTGAATCATAATCCCCCCGCAATCATCACAATTTTTTTTTTTTATCAATGATAACCTCAGTAAGATGAGTTTGTTTGCAAACTTAGTCTCTTTTCAGGATGCTTGGCCTAGTTATTTACCTAACTGTGGCAAGAATAACAGTTGATCATATACATTTTTAAATCTACTTTGCTTGAATTTTCCATAAGGAATCTCAGATTAGACTGTTAAAAACCTCTTGAGGCTAGGGAACCAAGCCAACAGCTTTCCAACAGATCTGCTATAGGATTTTTGTGTGCAATACCTTTACATTTGGGTTAATTGGTCCTCAGCATTTCCTGAGGCTTTTGAGTCAGCTAGGAAGTGACTTTTCTTACTTACCTGATAAGATTTTCTGGACTCCTATAAACAAGGTACAAAGCCATTTTTCCAAAGAGACTTTATTGTTGCCGTAAAATCAAGCTTAGATCCTTAAAGCTGCCTGGTCACACCTGCGTCTGTGTATTGCTCAAAAATATGGCATCCTAGTCAAGTCTGTGGTGATGTAACCAGGGTTCCAATTGTGTCCTATTAGGAGGAGAACAGCATATTTTATTTTTTAAAGACTTAATTTGAATTTTTAAAAAAATATCCAATTTTAAAGGTTGCTTTCCATTTTCAGTTATTACAAAATGTTAGCTGTACTCCTCATATTGTACAGTACACCCTTGAGCTGATCTCATAGCTCAGAGTCTGTCCCTTCCGCTCTTCCACCTCTGTATAACCCCTCCCTCATCTCGCCACTGGTGATCACGTGTGTTCTCTACATCTGAGAATCGGCTTCTCTTTTGTTATATTCACTAGTTGGTTGTATTTTTTAGATGGCACAAATAAACGGTACCATCCAGTGTCTGACTTTCTCAGTCTGACTTATGTGGATTAGCATAATGCTTGAGAACAGACTCTAACTGAGTTTACGCAAGTAGCTCTATTGCTGTGAAAAACACAACTCTCACTAAGAGCTTTTGAGTTCTAGAGGGATCAGGTAGGTTGAAAAAGATAAATGCTTCATCTTTATTCTCAAAAATAAATTTTGCTAAATTGCTGATAGCCTAAGAAAAATGAAAAAGATACATTTTCCTTAAATCTGAAAAAGTAAGACATAAAAGACATAATGTTTCAAATAAAGAGTCATGAAAATTACAGTCATCCTCATCCATTAACATAGCCCCATGTAATTAATTCTTGTTGATCTTCTGGACTGTTTTTTAGCAGTTATATAAAGCCATCAATTTGCTTTATTTTATTTTTTTTTCAATAGAATTCTATAATCTTTTACCGAGTTCAGTGGTATGATCTGAAAGTTCCGAAAAGCATGTACTTGATAGAGTCCTTTCCTCGAAGCTCCTTGAAGATGAAGCCATTTTCTAAAAGCATCAGAGTAAAACAGTAACTGTCCATAAATGACAAGAGGCTTAAAGATGTCAGTTAGAGGTCTGATAAGAGTTTATTACAAGGAAATTTGATTAATTCTGTGACATACCACATTTCAATATCATAGCTATTATTTGGTGATGACATTTACTAGGATGACTGATCTCTAGAAATTTCATATAATTTCTGTACTTACATATACCCTTAGGAATGCAGTATTAAAAGCTTAACATTACCTTTTATTTCACAAAGCTTATAATTTAACATCAAATATGCCTTAGTTAGTTCAGTCACTCAGTTGTGTCCGACTCTTTGTGACCCCGTTTACTGCAGCATGCCAGGCTTCCCTGTTCATCACCAACTCCCGGAGTTTACTCAAACTCATGTCCATCAAGTAAGAGATGCTATCTAGCCATGTCATTCTCTGTCGTCCCCTTCTCCTCCTGCCTTCCATCTTTCCCAGCATTAGGGTCTTTGCTAATGAGTTCTTCCCATCAGGTGGCCAATGTATTGACATTTCAGCTTCAGCATCAGTCCTTATAATGAATATTCAGGACTGATTTCCTTTAGAATGGACTGGTTGGATCTCCTTGCAGTCCAAGGGACTCTCAAGAGTCTTCTCTAGCACCACAGGTCAAAGGCATCAATTCTTCGGCACTCAGATTTATTTATACTCCAACTCTCACGTCCATACATGACTACTGGAAAAACTATAGCTTGGAATAGATGGAACTTTGTTGGCAAAGTAATGTCTCTGCTTTTTAATATGCGTGTAGGTTGATCATAGGTTTTCTTCCAAGGAGCAAGTGTCTTTTAATTTCATGGCTGCAGTCACCATCTGCAGTGATTTTGGAGCGCCCCCCCAAAATAAATTCTCTCACTGTTTCCATTGTTTCCCCCATATATTTGCATGAAGTGATTGGACCAGATGCCATGATCTTAGTTTTCTGAATGTTGAGTTTTAGGCCAACTTTTTCACTCTCCTCTTTCACGTTCATGAAGAGGCTCTTTAGTTCTTCTTCACTTTCTGCCATAAGGGTGGTGTCATCTGCATATCTGAGGTTATTGATATTTCTCCCAGCAATCATGATTCCAGCTTGTGCTTCATCTAGCCTGGCATTTCTCATAATGTACTCTGCATATAAGTTAAATAAGCAGGGTGACAATATACAACCTTGACGTTTTCCTTTCCCTATTTGGAACCAGTCTGTTGTTCCATGTCCAGTTCTAAATGTTGCTTCTTGACTGCATACAGATATCTCAGGAGGCAGGTCAGGTGGTCTGGTATTCCCATCTCTTTCAGAATTTTCCACAGTTTGTTGTGATCCAAACAAAGGCTTTGGTATAGTCAATAAAGCATAAGTAGATGGTTTTCTGGAACTCTCTTGCTTTTTTGATGATCCAATGGATGCTGCCAATTTGATCTCTGGTTTCTCTGCCTTTTCTAAATCCAGCTTGAACATCTGGAAGTTCATGGTTCATGTACTTCAAGCCAGCTTGAAGCCTGGCTTGGAGAATTCTGAGCGTTACTTTACTAGCATGTGAGATGAGTGCAATTGTGTGGTAGTTTGAGCATTCTTTGGCATTGCCTTTCTTTGGGATTCGAATGAAAACTGACCTTTTCCAGTGCTGTGGCCACTGCTGAGTTTTCCACATTTGCTGGCATATTGAGTGCAGCACTTTCACAGCATCATCTTTCAGGGTTTGAAATAACTCAACTGGAATTCCTTCACCTCCACTAGCTTTGTTCGTAGTGATGCTTTCTAAGGCCCACTTGACTTCATATTCCAGGATGTCTGGCTCTAGGTGAGTGATCACAGCATCATGATTATCTGGGTTGTGAAGATCTTTTTTGTACAGTTCTTCTGTGTATTCTTGTCATCTCTTCTTAATATCTTCTGCTTCTGTTAAGTCCATACCATTTCTGTCCTTTATCGAGCCCATCTTGGCATGAAATATTCCCTTGGTATCTCTAATTTTCTTGAAGAGATCTCTAGTCTTTCCCATTCTGTTCTTTTCCTCTATTTCTTTGCATTGATCGCTGAGGAAGGCTTTCTTATCTCTTCTTGCTATTCTTTGGAACTCTGCATTCAGATGCTTATATCTTTCCTTTGCTCCTTTGCTTTTCACTTCTCTTCTTTTCACAGCTATTTGTAAGGCCTCCCCAGACAGCCATTTTGCTTTTTTGCATTTCTTTTCCATGGGAATGGTCTTGATCCCTGTCTCCTGTACAATGTCATGAGCCTCATTCCATAGTTCATCAGGCACTCTATCTATCAGATCTAGGCCCTTAAATCTATTTCTCACTTCCACTGTATAATCATAAGGGATTTGATTTAGGTCATACCTGAATGGTCTAGTGGTTTTCCCTACTTTCTTCAATTTAAGTCTGACTTTGGCAATAGGGAGTTCATGGTCTGAGCCACAGTCAGCTCCTAGTCTTGTTTTTGCTGGCTATATAGAGTGTCTCCATCTTTGGCTGCAAAGAATATAATCAATCTGATTTCGGTGTTGACCATCTGGTGATGTCCATGTGTAGGGTCTTCTCTTGTGTTGTTGGAAGAGGGTGTTTGTTATGACCAGTGCATTTTCTTGGCAAAACTCTATTAGTCTTTGCCCTGCTTCATTCTGTGTTCCAAGGCCAAATTTGCCTGTTACTCCAGGTGTTTCTTGACTTCCTACTTTTGCATTCCAGTCCCCTATAATGAAAAGGACATCTTTTTGGGGTGTTAGTTCTAAAAGGTCTTGTAGGTCTTCATAGAACCGTTCAACTTCAGCTTCTTCAGCATTACTGGTTGGGGCATAGACTTGGATTACTGTGATATTGAATGGTTTGCCTTGGAAATGAACAGAGATCATTATGTTGTTTTTGAGATTGCAGCCAAGTACTGCATTTCGGACTCTTTTGTTGACCATGATGGCTACTCCATTTCTTCAGAGGGATTCCTGCCTGCAGTAGTAGATATAATGGTCATCTGAGTTAAATTCACCCATTCCAGTCCATTTTAGTTCGCTGATTCCTAGAATGTCGACATTCACTCTTGCCATCTCTTGTTTGACCACTTCCAATTTGCCTTGATTCATGGACCTGACATTCCAGGTTCCTATGCAATATTGCTCTTTACAGCATCGGACCTTGCTTGTATCACCAGTCACATCCACAGCTGGGTATTCTTTTTGCTTTGGCTCCATCCCTTCATTCTTTCTGGAGTTATTTCTCCACTGATCTCCAGTAGCATATTGGGCACCTACTGACCTGGGGAGTTCCTCTTTCAGTATCCTATCATTTTGCCTTTTCATACTGTTCATGGGGTTCTCAAGGCAAGAATACTCAAGTGGTTTGCCATTGTCTTCTCCAGTGAACCACATTCTGTCAAATGTCTCCACTATGACCCGCCCATCTTGGGTTGCCCCATGGGCATGGCTTAGTTTCATTGAGTTAGACAAGGCTGTGGTCCTAGTGTAATTAGATTGACTAGTTTTCTGTGACTATGGTTTCAGTGTGTCTGCCCTCTGATGCCCTCTTGCAACACTTACCGTCTTACTTGGGTTTCTCTTACCTTGGGTGTGGGGTATCTCTTCACAGCTGCTCCAGCAAAGTGCAGCCTCTGCTCCTTACCTTGGACGAGGGGTATCTCCTCACCACCGTCCTTCCTGACCTTCAACGTGGGATACCTCCTCTAGGCCCTCCTGTGCCCATGCAGCCATGGCTCCTTGGGTGTATGGTTGCTCCTTCTAGCCACCGCCCCTGGCCTGGGCGTGGGGTAGCTCCTCCCGGCCACCACCCCTGACCTCGGATGCTGGGTAACTCCTCTCGTCGCCGCCCCTGACTTCGGACACAGGGTAGCTCCTCTCAGCCATTCCTGAGCCGTCGCAGCCTGGCACTCTCGGCCGCTGCCCCTGACCTCGGACGTGGGGTAGCTCCTCTTGGCCGCGCATAGTGCGCCGGTCACAGCCGCCTGCGCTTAGACCATCATGATTATCTGGGTCATGAAGATCTTTTTTCTATAGTTCTGTGTATTCTTGCCACCTCTTCTTAATATCTTCTGCTTCTGTTAGGTCCATACCATTTTGATCCTTTATCGAGCCCATCTTTGCATGAAATGTTCCCTTGGTATCTCTAATTTTCTTGAGATCTCTAGTCTTTCCCATTCTATTGCTTTCCTCTATTTCTTTACACTGATCACTGAGGAAGACTTTCCTATCTCTTCTTGCTATTCTTTGGAACTCTGCATTCAAATAGGCATATCTTTCCTTTTCTCCTTTGCCTGTAGCATCTCTTCTTTTCTCGGCTATTTGTAAGGCCTCCTCAGACAACCATTTTGCCTTTTTTCATTTCCTTTTCTTGGAGATGGTCTTGATCCCTGCCTCCTGTACAGTGTCATGAACCTCCATCCATAGATCTTCAGGCACTCTGTCTATCAGATCTAATCTCTTGAATCTATTTGTCACTTCCACAATATAATTGTAAGGGATTTGATTTAGGTCATACCTGAATGGTCTGGTGGTTTTCCCTTTCTTCAATTTAAGTCTGAATTTGTCAATAAGGAGTTCAGGATCTGAGCCACAGTCAGTTCCCAGTCTTGATTTTGCTGACTGTATAGAGCTTCTCCATCTTTGGCTGCAAAGAATATAATCAATCTGATTTCAGTATTGACCATCTGGTGATGTCCATGTGAAGAGTCTTCTCTTGTTTTATTGGAGGAGGGTGTTTGATATGACCAGTGCATTTTCTTGGCAAAACTCTGTTAGCCTTTGCCCTGCTTCATTTTGTACTCCAAAGCCACATTTGCCTGTTATTCCAGGTATCTCGACTTCCTACTTTTGCATTCCAGTCCCCTATGATGAAAAGGACATCTTTCTTGGGTGTTAATTCAAGAAGGTCTTATAGGTCTTCATAGAACTGTTCAAGTTCAGCTTCTTCAGCATTACTGGTCAGGGCATAGGCTTGGATTACTGTGGTATTGAATGGTTTGCCTTGGAAAGGACCAGAGATCATTCTGTCATTTTTGAGATTGCCTCCAAGTACTGCATTTCGGACTCTTGTTTACTATGATTGCTACTCCATTTCTTCTAATGGATTTTTGCCCAATGGTCATCTGTGTTAAATTCACCCATCCCAGTCCATTTTAGTTCACTGATTCCTAAAATGTCGATGTTCACTCTTGCCATCTCCTGTTTGACCACTTCAATTTACCCTGATTCATGGACCTAACATTCCAGGTTCCTATGCAATATTGCTCTTTACAGCATCAGACTTTACTTCCATCACCAGTCACATCCACAACTGGGTGATGTTTTTGCTTTGGCCCTTGCTCTTCATTCTTGCTGTAATTATTTCTCCACTGATCGCGCATAGCGTATTGGGCACCTACCGACCTGGGGAGTTCATCTTTCAGTGTCGTATTGTTTTGCATTTTCATACTGTTCATGGGGTTCTCAAGGCAAGAATACTGAAGTGGTTTGCCATTCCCTTCTCCAATGGATCACGTTTTGTCAGAACTCTCCACCATGAGCCGTCCGTCTTGGCTGGCCCTACATGGCATGGCTCATAGTTTCACTGAGTTAGACAAAGCTGTGGTCCATGTGGTCAGATTGCTTTGTTTTCTGTGATTGTGGTTCTCAGTCTGTCTGTCCTCTGATGGAGAAGGATAAGAGGCTTATGGAAGCTTCCTATGGGAGAGACTGACTACGGGGGAAACTGGGTCTTGTTCTAATGGGCGGGGCTGTGCTCAGTAAATCTTTAATCCAATTTTCTGTTGATGGCTGGGGCTGTGTTCCCTCCTGTTGTTTGACCTGAGGCCGAACTATGGTGGAGCTAATGAAGATAATGGAGACCTCCTTCAAAAGGTCCGTGCAGGCACTGCTGCACTCAGTGCCCCCAACCCTGCAGCAGGCCAACATGACCCATGCCTGCACCGGAGACTCCTGGACACTCACGGGCAAGTCTTGGTCAGTCTCTTGTGGGGTTACGGCTCCTTTCTCCTGGGTCCTGGTGTGCCCCAGGTTTTGCTTGTGCCCTCCACAAGTCTGTTTCCCCTGTCCTGTGTAAGTTCTGGTGTAAGTCTCTGGGTTCTGTGCACACAAGGTATGTTTGAGCCCTCAGAGTGTCTCTGGCAGGTATGGGGTTTGACTCTAAACATGATTTCGCCCCTCCTACCATCTTGCTGGGGCTTCTCCTTTGCCCTTGGATGTGGGTTGTCTTTTTTTGGTGGGATACAACATTCTCCTATCTATGGTTGTTCAGCAGCAAGTTGTAATTTTGGAGTTCTTGCAGGAGAAGATGATTGCACATTATTCTACTCTGTCATCTAATATGCCTACTTAGTTTAACATTCCCCTGTTTATAAGGAGAGAAAACAAATTTTTTGAAGTTGTTCCAGGAAAATTTCAGAACAATTCCAAACTTCCATATCAAAGGATTAGAATCTGATTTGGGAAGCTTGCAAAAATATCAAGTTTTTAAAATTTTGATTGGATGGAATCACAGATAATTATGAAACATAATTATCCATTTAACAAGTTTAAGACAAGACTTCAAAGGAAAATATGAAAAGTTACATAGTTTTGAGCAAAATTCAACTCTTAACATTGAAGTTTATTTAAGTACTCAAAAGCCTGATCATAAAATTAACATGAAGCACAGGACACAGAATCATTGCTGTCTAGGGAGAGTACTTAAATAAAACAAACAGCAAAAAAAAAACTCTCATAATATCTTATCAAGAGCAGACCAGTAATTTGAGAAAATTTCCTTTCAACAGAGAGAAAACCAAATTCTAATTTTTCACCAATGTATTTTTGATATTAAAATTCATTCCTTCATCTTTAACTTAGTTACATCTATCCCAATCTTAGGCAGCTTGACCACACAGAAAATTCATTTCCCAAGAGTCCTTTTTTCATAAGCCTTCTATAGCTTTCTTTTCTACATTCAGATTTTCCTCTTTCCAATTCTGAAATAACCAGCCTCACTTTAGGGCAAAATTTCTTTCTTTTCCCTCAACAAAAAATGCATCTTTATTTCTCATAACCTCTCTTAATAAAAACATGCATTCTACTTTCCTTGCACACAGAGATGTTTCCCTTATACTTTCTGATAATTTTAATTACATATATTTATATTTTTAACCCTTAAAAACCTTCTTAACTTCTAAAGAAAAGAGTTGTGAACTATCTGTTGTACCAGCATCCTTTCAATTGTCTGGTTTATAAATATATTTAATAATTTTTAGAAACATATGCTTCCTCATAGTACACTTTTCAAAAGATGTAGCCCCAGAAACGTTCTCTGACAGATCCAAGTATCTTTAGGTACTCAGTAATAAGAGACCAAAGTGGATAACCATGTTTAATAATTGATGTTTCTGTATTTCGTATCATTTGTAAATGATCTAGATACTCAATGAATTCCCATCATTTAACTTGGGAATCTTTTAAGTTTTAAATTACCAACAGATTTGGGAAAGCTATTTATAATGTATAGATATCATAAAGCATAATTATCACTGAGAAGTCCACCTAAAATCTCTTATCTTATTTACATCCATCTAAACTATTTGCTTTCAACAATCAGGTTTGGATGGCCCACAAACGTTTCATGAGACACTAGACAAAGCCAGCATCATCTCAAGCTATTTTTCTTGCTGAAAAATTTTGTAACAGGGATACCATGGACTTATAAGACTTTTTAGGAAACCTAGTTAGAATAAAAGTATTATACTTAATGCGGATAAAACTAGAGACATGTCTGCATTCATTAATCCAACAGACTTAAATTAGCTTTTATTTACTGAAAATTATTCCACGCCATGCAAACTTGAAAAACATTTGGGTTAGTTTCTGTTATTTGCTGAGGTTTAGAATATTTACTTTGATAAACACCTATTTGTGTTTAAAGCAGTTATATAGAGCTCTTTACACATTAATTTTGGCAGTGCTGTCTACAAGTAGAAACATATAGATTTTATTATTCATTTATAGACATACATAAACACAGACACAGAGATCTTAAAGTTTTTGTTCTAAAAGTTTAGACAGGAGATGGATATCATCTTGCAGAATTCACTAGCTTATAAATGAACAGTGTGATAAGTTAACTAATATTTGTAGAGAAAACACTTATAATTTGTATTTGTCCTTTACAAGTGATTTTATAGAAGCTGTGGGCAAGAGAGTCTTTGTAACAACTTGTATTAAAAGCAAAGCAAAACAAAAACTCTTTCCCTTTTATCTCTCTTCAGTCTCAGGTGAACGTGCTACAGTTTTAGATACTTCCTGGACGGTTTCCATTGGAAAGACCTGAAAAGATTTGAAACTTCAAGGGACAGAGGGGGAAAAAAAGTGCAAGTTTGCTTCTAGTCATTTTGGAGTATATTCGTACATTATAAAAAATCTAGAGTAATTACTATTTAAATTCTCCCTTCTTAAGTGCAGGACAATTGCAATTTCGGTGTCCTGGTTTTTTTTTTTTTTTTTTGCAATATCTGCAAATCTCTGAAGGTGAATAAGAAAGGATTTGAGCCCTATCTTGATGGTACAGTGGTTAAGACTCCATGCTTCCAATGCAGGGGGCGTGGGTTCCATCCCTGGTTGGGGAAGTTCCACATGCCAGGCTATGCAGCCAAGGGAAAGAAAAAAAAAAGATTTCAGTGGACTCTGAGTTGTTTTCAGAGTTATGCTTTTGTTGCAAATCAAGAATTGCTCATTTCTACTCTTTTTCTCTTGCATTCCTGTGAGCTCTCTTCAAAGAATCCAGTAGCTTCCTTCATTATAATGCTTAGCGTTAGACTAGCCACTCAACCACACTGTTTTGAATTCTGCCTTTCATATCAGGGAGAAAATTTTCTCTAAGGCAGAAATTAAAAGATTTCTATGTTCCAGAGCTTCGGGGTTTAGTGCAGTGGGCCTTTGAAAGGACCATATGATGCGTTCAACAAAGGTGTTCACGTGTTCTTCTCTCTGAGTGCACAATTTAACTTGAGACCAGTCTGCTGCAGAGGGGAACGGCTGAGCTAATGTTCCTATCAGCGCCCCAGAGCCAGCCTCCATCTGCGCCATTTCCTGGTCATTTGCTGGAGGGCCTGGGAGAATTTCTGGCCATCTATTTCTTCTGTGAGGGAGGCTGTGAATGGCTCTTAAGCTTTCTTTTTCCTCTCTTAAATTCACAGGATCCTCTAAAAGTGGAAGGAAAAGGGCTTTGTAATTTACAAGATTTGCTGCTCTCCGGGGAATATGCCTTCTTTGGGTGGGGCTCTATGATCCATCCATGACGGACACTGTAGAGAAGGGCCTGGAGCTAGCAAAGCCTGGTGGAAAAGCCCAGTAATGGAGCCCCCTGTCCCTCCTGGGTATGTCTACCCAACCCACTCCCTATGTTTCAGCATTCACATGAACGACTTGTATAGCCTGGATCTGGAGATCTGGCTGGTGTGTCTTTTGCAAAATCTCGTAAGGAAAGGGAAGTTAAAACAGGCAGCTGAATGCACGCGGGCTTTCTCTAGTTGCGATGAGCAGGGGCTACTCTTCGTTGCGGGCGCGGGCTTCTCACTGCAGTGGCTTCCCTTGTTGCAGAGTGCAGGTTCTAGGGCGTTTGGGCTCAACAGTTGGCGGCACATGGGCTTAGTTGCTCCGCAACATGTGGGGTCTTCCCAGACTGGGGATCAAAACCATACTCCCCTGCATTTACAGGTAGACGCTTAACCCCTAGACCACCAGGGAAGCCCCCTCATCTGATTTTAGATTGAGGACTCACAGCAAAGTCTGTCCAAACAAATGCTGGCCCAGGGAGGCCCTGTGCATACAGCAGTCTACGCTTGTGTTCTCCTGTGTGGTTTTTCCCCCATGTGACAATTGATACCAAAGGCGGAGACCAAGGAAAACATTGACTGTCTCTGGGAGGAATGTGATGAACACAAAACAAGAGTATTCATGACTATTCTTGACCAACATCACTGGAACCCAGGAATCAGTTCACTCGGACATTCTCTCCTGCTAATTTCAATTTAGAAAAAGGACAGGACCTGTGCCACTCTTGCTTCCACTGGGTCCTGTAGGCAGAGATCCAGGAGACAGAGCTGGTTGGAATTCTTACCTTCTGCCCAAACTTGTCGAGGGGCCCAGGGCTCTCAGATGCAGTGTCCTTAGAGGGAACAGAGTCTCGCCTGTGAGGAGCCCTGTCTTGATGCCCATACTTGATGCCCAAACCTTTCCTTTCTTCCCTTCTCAGATCTTGAATATCCTAATAATTCTCCAGGAGATCTTCTCCAGGGGAATTTCCTGACCCAGAGATTGAACCCAGGTCTCCCACATTGCAGGCAGACTCTCTACCATCTGAGCCATTGGGGAAGCCCATCCTAATAATTAATTGACCCTAAAAACAGATTAATTAGAGAAAAAAATTAGTTTCATACCTATGGGTGCTCCTAGGGGCTTTCCTGGTGACTCAGATGGTAAAGAATCTGCCTGTAATGCAGGAGACTCAGGTTTGATCCCTGAGTTGGGAAGACCCCCCCGGAGAAGGGCATGGCAACCAACCCCAGTATTCTTGCCTGGAGCATCCCCATGGACAGAGGAGCCTGGCGAGCTACAGTCCATGGGGTCATGAAGAATCAGACACGACTGAGTGACCAACATGGGTGCTCATAAATATGTGAGTTTCAAAGACCTGACCAAAGCAGGCAGCTTTCATAACTTTTAGGCAAAAAAACACCACGTTTGTGAAGAACGGACAAGTTGAAGAAGTTTGGGCTTGGGGTGGTAAGTTACTGAGGTAGTGAGGAGGTTTGTTGACACAGCTTTCTTGACCCTGAATTCTGTGTCTCTGGTAACAAGGATGCTGTCTACCCTCCTGGTCCAGGGAGGGTGCCTTTCACATGGGAGACTTATTTCCTGCTTTCAGGGGACAAAGGAAGATCACTGGCTGCTTCTTGAGGAACTTTAATTCAAGTAATCAGTATGCTAACATGGCACCCTTTGGGGTGGCTGATTCTGCTCCTCTTCGGCATATAATGTACAGGATAATAGGCAATGAATATAGATAAAGATAATGAAATTTTAAATTGCAACTCTAATAACAAGCATTTTTCACCCCTAACTACGTGACAGCTCTTTACATATTTTTATCTCACTTAATGCTAACCCTGGGGCTTCCCCAGCGACTCAGAGGTAAAGAAGCCGCTTGCCAATGCAGGAGACATAGGTTTTATCCCTGGAAGATTCTGGAAGATCCCCTGCAGAAGGAAATGGCAACCCACTCCAGTATTCTTGCCTGAAGAATTCCATGGTCAGAGTCGTCCTCGGGATTGCAGATTCGGATATGACTTAACGACCAAACAACAAAAATAGGAGAAAAACATGGTGGCTCCATAGAAGGAAATAAAAGCTCCCCATGGGGCATGCAGGTTCCAGCTCTGGCTCCTCTCTTAGTTGACCTTGAACCAGAGGAGTTCTCTGGGTATCTTATCAAACCAGCATATTTCCTGCTCTAGCGCCCTCTAGGGGCCATTTTAAGGCAAAGCGTAAAAGCAAGCATCAATAACAACTCAGCAGCAGCAACCCAAAGGAGGCTATAGACGGGAAGATAATCTCCCCAGCAGACACACTATTCAAGCAGAAGACCGAGTGTCTTTTTAAAAGGGACCTGACCGGCTACCAAGCTGCTGGCTGACAGGAGGGGTGTAAACTCGCCTGTCTGCATCCTGACTTCCTCGTCTTCATAAAGTTGCCTCACTGTAGTGCTCTAAACTTCAATTTGATAATTGCATCCTCAAATCCCTTAATGAAGGTGCCTATCAAAATATAAATAATTACCCGGTAATTTTGTATTTGCAAACTCTATGCTAGCTGTTTATGCTTCACTGCGGTTCAGAGAGGAAGTTCACTGCGTGCGAGTGTGCGTACTAAGTTGCTTCAGTCATGTCTGACTCTTTGCGACCCCATGGACTGCAGCCCACCAGGCTCCTCTGTCCATGGGGTTCTCCAAGGAAGAATACTGGAGTGGGTTGCCATGCCCTTCTCCAGGGCATCTTCCTGACCCAGGGATCAAGCCCACATCTCCTGCATTGGCAGGTGGGTTCTTTACCACTAGTGCCACCTGGGAAACCCAGGGACCCTCTCTTTTCTTAGGGGAATTTCCAGAGCCCACAGAGTGGTTGATGTCCATAGCGCAGTTCTCCAGCCAAAGCATCTGGTTTCACCTTCAGTCCCACTCAACACTGACCTCTCTCGTTTTCTCATGCTATTTATAAATACCAGGGAGGCTGACTTCTTGTTTTGGTGCTGGTGATGCAGACATCTGTTCTCATCAGAAGTTCATCCCTGGAACTTTCAAGTCCAATGGCAATCCGTGAACAGCACTGGGATCGCTGTAAGCACGTTCTTCCTCCTCAGTAATCTATTGTGTTCTTTGGACAGCATCCACTTTAGTTCATGGAAGGCACCCCCCACCGGCCGGTTACCTCTCTTCATCGTCCCTCTAGTTCCTATTTTGACTGCATCCGTTTATTATTCACAGAAGCCCAGCCCTGAAAGTGCAGGGGATCATGTGGGTTTAGTCGCTCAGTCATGTCTGACTCCTGCAACCCCATGGACTGTAGCCCGCCAGGGTCCTCTGTCTGTGAGATTTCCCAGGCAAGCATACTGGAGTGGGTTGCCATTTCCTTCTCCAGAGGATCTTCCTGATATAGGGATCGAACGCAGGTCTCCTGCATTGCAGGTGGATTCTGTACCACTGAACTACCAGGGAAGCCCCAGGGAAGCTGGGGATTATCCAGTGGGCCAAAAGTAAAAAATGAACCCCACCAAGAAAACCTTTTGCTGGGGTGCTTCTCTGACTGTACAGCTATAGAGAAGGTGTGTTTCAGTGCTGGGTCTTGATATGAATGCAAAGAGAAAACAACAGAGCCGACAGAAGACAGGTGACAATCCTGGGCTTCTGGGGATGGCATTTTTCTTTTCGATCCTGTTTTTAAGCAGACTTGTTAAGAGTTTGCAGCTGACAGCTCCTCCAGAAGTATTATTCTTAAAAGCTGCACTGAAATTATTCACCTCATGTAAAAACAAGTGCGATTTACATCTAATATGGGTAATTACTTTTACAGTTAATTAAAAGCGTTCTCATTAAACTCCTGCTGTGATGCCAATGCATAACTGTTATCTGCAAACAGACCCTGGGTTTGAGCTCACCTCTGTGACATATTGCTCCTACCTGAGAGGGGGCTGCCTTCCACGGTATCAAATTTAATTGTGCTGAGCCAGCAGCCCTGTGTTGCCAAGCTTCTGCCAACTTGCTCTCCTCCCCTGATAACCGAGCTGCAAAGAGTATAGAATGAAGAGAACAAAGTAATTTGTGGGGCTGAAGGTGTAATTCTCAAAGAAGTTGAGTTCCAAGATGAATTCCCTCCTATCTTTATTTGCATAAGAGCCAGGTTTGCAAATATTTCTGTGGTCTTTGCTGCTGTCTCCCAAAAGAACCCCCCTTAAAATTCCTCCAAATGTTTATAAATTTAACACTATTGATTTCTGACCTAGCCACTGTCTTGGTTCAATGGATTTATGTTGAGATCTTTAGTTTACATGCACTTCTGCCATTTGTATTATTTCAGGAGAAATAACTCTTAAATTCTCAGTCTTGTTCAGGCTTAAATGGAAGTCTTAGTGCTTTCAGAATATCCTGTACCTTGAAACACAGAACCTTAAGCACATACTAATAAAACCCTCCTCAAATGATCACATTCCTGGAAAGTAATTAAGGCTTATTAATTAAAGCACATAGTCATTTGAGGCTTAAGTTTGGGGGGAGCAGAAAGATTGTGATATTTCAAGTTTATAGACCCAGTGAATTTGATGTTCTGGTACAGAGCTTGGCGCGTTTGATATTTTGCATGGTTATTTGCTGCCATCTGCTGGCCATATCTGATATTGCAGGGGCTGAGTAAATCTGTGAATGGAGATGTTAAGTGGGTACAATATGTCAGAATGAATGTTGTGTACTGATCTTGTGAACGTTGTGTACTGATCTTCATGTATTCCAGTGGCCTTGTCTGAGTCTTAGTCCTTGGAGTTGAGTGGATACAGACTGAGGAGTTCGACTGAAAGAAACACATGATATCTTACTCGCACCAACTCTGTTTTTTTTAAGTAGGGCAGAATCTTCTTTAAATAAGGCAATTAAATTTAGAACATTGATTTAAATATTTGGATTCCAGGACAGTATGTTATTGAGGAAAGTCTAAAATACAAAACTGGTAGACCAGATGGATTTCAACCCCTCTTATCTCAAATCATCAAAGCCAATTCCCCACCCTCTCTCTCTCTGATACTGTTTTTTTTCCTCTTCTGCAAAATGGAAACATTGAGCCAGTGGTCCTTATCACTTATAGTTATTTTCAAAGTCTGAGTCTTTGTGGAGGTCAAAACAATTAAAGACTCAGGTTGCAATAAATCACCAATAATGTTCTAAATGCTAGATGCTAAACTCATAACTGGTTGGCTTCTTTTAAACTAGAAATAATTGTTCAGAACAGCGCATGTCCAAGCTCCTGGGAAAAAAATGCTATTTGGAAGGAAACCATTTATAATTAAAAGGGAAGAGACTATACCATGCCCAAATTTGCTTCCTTGCCAGAAGGATTATTGTTGCTGTTGTTCAGTTGCTAAGTCATGTATGACTATTTGCGGCCCTATGGACTGCAGCATACCAGGCTTCCCTGTCCTTCACTATCTCCCAGAGTTTGCTCAAATTCGTGTCCACTGAGTTGGTGATGCCATCCAACCATCTCATCCTCTGGAGCCCCCTTCTCCCCCTGCCTTCAATCTTTCCCAGCATCAGGGTCTTTTCCAGTGAGTCAGCTCTTCGCATCAGGTGGCCAAAGTGTTGGAGGCTTATTGGGGGATGGTTATTTTTGAGAGGCTGCAGATACTGGAGTATCTCTGAAAACAGTGTAGAAGCTGGCTTTTTGAGAGGGAGATCTGTATTTCCGGGGGGGGGGGGGGGTGGGAATCTCCATTTGTAAAGGTATATCCATCTCCATAGGGAAGGATGACTCTTAAGTCTCTAGAAACCCTTGTCGGGGAGAAGGCAAGAGCTTAGGTCTCCATCACAGCCACGCCCTTGTTTACTGCGCTTCCCTGATAACCACCATCCCAACCCTAAGGCCTTTTATCTTTGGCTGAAGACAGTCCTTCAGGGGGTGGATGGGCCACTTCTGGCAGTTAGTTTTCCTGGGTCTCTCCCCCGTGTGCAGGAGGCAAACAGGAAAAAAGCCTTCTAGGAAGTCCTCCACATGCGAACAAGTTCCATCCCCAGAGTGCGTTCAGAAGTCCAATTTGTCCCTAAGTCCAACCAAGTTAGCCTAGGTGCTCAACTGACAGCCAGCTTTGTAGAACCATAATAGTTTAGAGTAGTGAATAGCTGTCACATAAATGCTATGTTTAAAAATAATAATAATAAAGAAAACAGTATAGGCTCTTGAGCTGCAGCATAGTCCAGTACAGCGGCTGGCATACAGGGGCCGGCGTGGAGTGAACAGGCCAGGAGGAGGCGGGAGGAGAGGGGCTGCGAGACGCTGGAGCGGAAGGACCATCAGCAACACCGGACGGAGGGCGAGCTGCGGTTTCACTCAAGCCTGACGTGGGTGGCATGGCTTCCGGTTCCTCGCTGGGTTCAACTCCATCTACCCCCTTGAAGAAAACAATTCGGTGAGGTCTGGGCAGCGGGGCTTTTTTTCTCCCCGTAGATGACACAGTAGCACTGGGTTGCGTTCTGGATGGCCGCCGCAGTCTTCGTGCACCCTTCCCTTTTCAGATCATGAGCCGCAAGCCCTAACAGTGCCCGCTCAAATAAAGAAAAAGCCAGTACCGTTTCCTGCATCCTGACCCTCGTCCGGGTCTGCAGTTCCTCCTCCTCCTTGTTGCTCTCAGTCGTTTCTCTGGGCCTCTGACTCTTGGCGCTTGCTCACAGTACCAGCTCCATCTCTGCTGCTTGTACAACTGCTTCTGGACATCCTGGGCTGGAAATAAAGATCACATACTACTGTGCTCTCTACAGTACAAGGCACTAAAGTACACAAAGACACAACTGCTGGGGGAGGATGCACACACGTGACAACATACACCGAACACATGAACCACCTCACGTGACTGGTCATGAGCACGCGTGTTCCCGTCTTTGAAAGTTCACTCATCTGTAGGGGACTCACTGTGTTTCTTTTCCTCTCGTCATCTGTCTTTGTTACCAGGAGTTTCAGCCAAGATCCTAGGAAGGTAGAAGGAAAATTATCGCCCCTCCTCCTCCCGCAATGTTGATTCAGAATTTTAAATGCACTTTTGAATTCTTTTTTGGACTACGATGATGTAACGCATTGCTTCTCGGTGTTCTAAACTGTCTGACCATAGCATTTATTTTCTGTTTGAAAAGAAAGAATAAAACACTTGGGTTTCTTCTATTCGTAAGAGCAGTTGATCATAAGCCCTGTTTGGACTTGTCAGCTGAGTCTTTGGCTGTGTTTCCCCCAGCTCCCAAGAGATGACTTGAGCTGCAGGTATTTCCCTTGAAAACTCTGGGACTTTGTATCCAAGTCCAGGAGAACTATGGTGTGTCAACGATATATTAGCCTTACTTAACCCTTACATGGGCTTCCCAGGTGGCTCATTGGTAAAGAAACCACCTGCCAATGCAGGAAATGTAAGAGATGTGGATTTGATCCCTGGGGCAGGATCTCCTGGAGAAGGAAATGGCAAACCGCTCCAGTGTTCCTGCCTGGAGAGTCCCATGGACAGAGGAGCCTGGCGGGGCTGCAGTCTATGGGGTCGCAAAGAGAGTCAGTTACGGCCTAGCGGCTAGAGGACAACAGCTCTTACGTAAGATATAAGGGCCCTGCTCTTTTCTTTCCATTGCCTTTCCAGTATTAATAACTGAAATCATCCATTTTTAGGACAGTTCCAGGAGCTGGACTCTGAAAATACAAGGGACCCTGGGCGTAACAGCTCTTGAGAGTGAAAGTGATCCCCAGGATTGTTGTTGTTTAGACTCCTCTGTCCATGGGATTCTCCAGGCAAGGACACTGGAGTGGGTTGCCATGCGGCAATCTTCCTGACCTAGGGATTGAACTCTCATCTCATGTCTCCTGCATTGGCAGGCGGGTTCTTTACCACTGACACCGCCTGGGGAGCCCCCTACAGGCTCCTAGCTTCTAAGTCTCCTGAGGCCTCCAGAATCTCCCTGGCCAGGGTGTCTCTCCACCTACTCGCCGAGACCTTTGCCTTCCAGGGTCTTTGGAGCCCTGCATGATGCTGATCCGCGATGCAGGGCTATGGTGCTCCTGCACGGCAGACAGAAATAACCCTGACCTACAAAAATCGTCAGAAAGAACTGGCACGAGAAATGCAGAAGAAAAGAAATGTCTCTCGGGAGATGAAACAGCTTCTGAAAAGAACAGACACGCTTGCGCTTTGATGTCTGAAAGCCAGAGGAACTCAGAAGCCCCTGGAGAGAAAACTTTAAAAATAGAACTGTTTTTGAAGTTCTCAGGGACTCCACTCAGAACCAGGTCTCCCAAAGACGTTCAGCAAAGGCCACTGACGATAGCTAACGGGTCCTGATGGCTTACCGTCGGCTGAGACCATGGCTGATATGCCTCACAACAAGGGAGACAGCTGTTATTATTACCTTTATTTTACAAGCAGAGAACTGAGTCACTGCTGGGGGAGCCCAGTGATATGGATCCAAGCTTCATGATTCCATAGCAAATGTGGGTTTCCATCTACTTTGGCAGTTCAACACTGTTCAGGGTTTCCCAGGTACCACAAGAAGCATGGCTGACTCCTCTAGGGAAATTGATGATTGGTGATGAGTCTAGGGCTACAGATTCATACTTAACACTTGAGCACTTGATCTGTTCCCCCAAGCGAAGCCATCAAACAAAGTACTTCCTCAACTCCTCCAGCTTGGAAAAGGTCAGGTTGAAGCCCGTAGTCTTCAGACACCCACTCTCCGCCGAGCAATCTGAACCATAATTTGTTCCCACCAAAGTGACATTTTTCCAATTTGAGTCCAACATTGTTCAGAAGCAAGTGCATGTCCCCTGGGGTGCCTCCCGCGATGTTCTGCAGCAGATGACAAACCAACAGTATCATCTAAATAAAAATTCCAGCGTGGGCTTAAGTAAATTAATCCTGACAAGAATAAATTGAATAATCTTCGGGAAATGGCAAGAGCTTGGATCTTGCCAGATGGCTTTTATCTGTCCCTGGCATGGGTCCTTGGTGGCAGATTTAAAAAAAAAAACCCTGTCTTGGGTTTATTGATTTTGTTCCTTAGTTGATTAACACCTGCCATTTCTGTGTGGGTAAATCAAAATCGGATATGGATCCATCCTTGCAAACTCATCATATTTTCATTTGAAGAAGAAAATAAAATGTGAGCTTCCCCTGGTCAGAATGGCATCAAACAGGCAGGGAACTGCTTTTGCCTGCCTGTTTTTGAGATGATATCTCCGAGGTTTAAACAATTTACACTTTCATCTCTCCCATATCAAACTAATCTCTACTTTCTCTTCATGTTCCTTAGAGTAGGGTCCTAACCTCCAGTATCTAATGCCTGGTGATCTGAGTTGCAGCTGATGTCATAATAACAGAAATGAATGCAATACCCTTGAATCATCCTGAAAACATTCTTCCTCACCCCCCATCCCTGGAAACACTGTCTTCCGTGAAACCTGTTCCTGGTGCAAAAATGGTTGGGGCCACGGCCTTAGAGGATGACTTCAAAGAGAATTCTCAGTGGGAAGCAGGGCACTCCTCTGCCTGCAAGGTCAGTCGGAGACCTCAGCTGTTAAATTAGGAGTCTGAGTGGGAAAAGCGTGACTCCATGTCCTCTGACTGTGCTTCTCAGATCATCCGGTGTATCTCACTATCTTAATCTGACTGGTGGTTAAACAACTGGAATTTATTTTGCTGAAGGTCTGGAGGCTGAAGGTTCCAGAGCAGGGTGTCAGTATAGTCAAGTTCTGGTGGGCACTCTCTTCCTGGCAAGCAGATGATACCTTCTCACTATGTCCATGTGTGGCCTCTTCTTGGTTCATGAGTGCAGAGAGATCAGAGAAGCTCTCTGATATCTTCCCTCCAGTGCCTCTTCTTGTCGGTGTTCAGTTGTTAAGTCATGTCCGACTCTTTGTGACCCCATGGACTGCAGCAGGCCAGGCTACCCTGTCCTTCGCTATCTCCTGGAGTTTTCTCAAACTCACGTCCATTGAATCAGTGATGCCATCTAACCATCTCATCCTCTGCCACCCCCTTCTCCTCCTACTCTCAATCTTTCCCAGCATCAGGGTCTTTTCCAGTGAGTCAGCTCTTCACATCCAGGGGCCAAAGTATTGAAGCTTGAGTGTCTCTTCTTATAAGGGCACTAATCCTATTAAATCAGGACCCCATCCTTACAACTTCATTGAACCTTAATTATGTTTTTAAAGGCCCATCTCTAAAGACAGCCAACTTGGGGTTCAAGGGCTTCAAACCATGCATTTGGGAGATATAACCATTCTGTCCACAACACTTTTTAAAATGTGGGTTCTGATTCAGGATCTCTGTGTAAGTATGTGTGTGTGTGTGTGTGTGTGTGTGTGTGTAATATAATGTATATAATGTACAATGTATATAATATGTGTATATAATATAATACAATGTATATAATACAATGGAATACTACTCAGCCATAAAAAGAAAAAGATAATGTCATTTGCAGCAATAAAGGACAGAAATGGTATGGACATAACAGAAGCTGAAGCTATAAAGAAGAGGTAGTAAGAATACACAGAAGAACTGTACAAACAAGATCTTCTTGAACCAGATAACCACAATGGTGTGATCACTCACCTAGAGTCAGACATCCTGGAATGTGAAGTCAAGTGGGCCTTAGGAAGCATCACTATGGACAAAGCTAGTGGAGGTGATGGAATTCCAGCTGAGTTATTTCAAATCCTAAAAGATGATGCTGTTAAAATGCTGCACTCAATATGCCAGCAAATTTGGCTACAGTACTGGAAAAGGTCAGTTTTCATTCCAATCCCAAAGAAAGGCAATGCCAAAGAATGTTCAAACTACCGCACAATTGCACTCATCTCAATGGCAACCCACTCCAGTGTTCTTGCCTGGGGAATCCCAGGGATGGCAGAGCCTGGTGGGCTGCCATCTATGGGGTTGCACAGAGTCAGACACGACTGAAGCGACTTAGCAGTAGCAGCATATGCTAGCAAAGTTATTCTCAAAATTCTCCAATCCAGGCATCAACAGTACATGAACCATGAACTTCCAGATGTTCAAGCTAGATTTAGAAAAGGCAGAGGAACCAGAGATCAAATTGCTAACATCCACTGGATCATCGAAAAAGCGAGAGAGTTCCAGAAAAACATCTCCTTCTACTTTATTGACTATGCCAAATTCTTTGACTGTGTGGATCACCAGAATTTTCCATCATCACTGGAAAATTCTTCAAGAGACAAAAATAGCAGACCACCTGACCTACCTCCTGAGAAATGTGTATGCAGGTCAAGAAGCAACAGTTAGAACTGGACATGGAACAACAGACTGGTTCCAAATTGGGAAAGGAGTATATCAAGACTGTGTATTGTCACCCTGCTTATTTAACTTATATGAAGGGTACATTTCACATTTAATGTGAAATGCTGGACTGGATGAGGCACAAGCTGGAGTCAAGATTTCTGGGAGAAATATTAATAACCTCAGATACGCAGATAATACCACCCTTATGGCAGAAAGTGAAGAACTTAAGAGCCTCTTGATGAAAGTGAAACAGGAGAATGAAAAAGTTGGCTTACAACTCAACATTCAAAAAACTAAGATCATGGCATCTGGTCCCATTACTTCATGGCAATAGATGGGGGAAACAATGGAAACAGTGAGAGACTTTATTTTGGGGGGCTCCAAAATCACTGCAGATGGTGACTGTAGCCATGAAATTAAAAGACACTTGCTCCTTGGAAGAAAAGTTATGACCAACCTAGACAGTATATTAAAAAGCAGAGACATTACTTTGCCAACAAAGGTCCATCTGGTCAAAGCTATGGTTTTTCCAGTAGTCATGAATGGATGTGAGAGTTGGACCATAAAGAAAGCTGAGCGCTGAAGAATTGATGCTTTTGAACTGTGGTGTTGGAGAAGACTCTTGAGAGTCCCTTGGACTGCAAGGAGATCCAACTAGTCCATCCTAAAGGAAATCAGTCCTGAATATTCACTGGAAGGACTGATGCTGAAGCTGAAGCTGAAGCTCCAATTCTTTGGCCACCTGATGGGAAGAACTGACTCATTGGAAAAGACCCTGATGCCGGGAAAGATTGAAGGCAGCAGGAGAAGGGGACGATGGAGGATGAGATGGTTGGATGGCATCACTGAGTCAGTGGACATGAGTTTGAGAAAACTCCAGGAGATGGTGAAGGAAATGGAAGCCTGGCATGCTGCAGTCCTTGGGGTCTCAAGGAGTTGGACACGACTGTGTGACTGAACAACAACAACAAGAAAAACAATACAAATGAATGTGTATGGAAAACAGACTCACAGATACAGAAAACAAACCAATGATTACCAAAGGGAAGAAGGAAAGCAGAGGGACAGATCAGACACATGGGATTAAGAAGTATATGTATATAATACATAAGCACCAAGGATATATTGTATAGCCCAGGGAATTATATCCATTATCTTACTATAGTTTTTTAATGAAATATGATCTTTAAAAAGAAGAATCACTGAATCACCATGCTGTACATCTGAAACTAATATAATATACATCAACTATAGTTAAAAAAAAAAAAAAAAAAAAAAAAGCAAAAAAAAACACTGAGTAATCCTAACCTTGTTTCGTTTGGGGACATTTAGAGGCAGGTGTGAAAAACACCCCACACAGTTCCTGGCACCAAAGGGACATGCCTTCACTGCTCACAGGTTCTATCCCACTTTGCTGGTAGCAAAACAGTCTGTTACAAAGAAAACAAAGTCTTCTCCCTGCGACATTGTCTGCTCTGGTTCCACTCTTGATTCACGTGGACCTAGCCTTTGCTGTGCTGGATCCATCACTATGGTGATAGCCTTGCACTTGCATCCACAGTGTCCTCGTGACACATCAGCAGAACATCCCAACCCAAAAGGGAGAGGATAAACAGGGCTGTGGACTTCACTGATGTTCAACACAAGTGCTGTTGTTTGCAGATGACTTCACCTTCCTGCCCCACCCTTAGTGCCCCTCCCGCACCTCCGTTACTAGCATCCTCAGACCGGAAACCTTGGAATAGTCCTTGATCCCATCTTTTCCTTGCCTCCCACAGCCAGTCTTTGAGGACGCCTGTTGATCTGTCCACACTCTGACCGTGACTCCCTGCCTCCCCTGCCCACCACTCCCTTGCCATCACCATCATCTTCCACCTGAATTCCCACAGTAGCCCCCACACTTGTCTCCCCACTTGCATTTTTGGCCCCAGACTGTCTCTTCTATTTAAACAGAAGTCCGCTAAAGGCTTCTCTGCTGGTCCAGTGGTTGGGAGTCTGCCTTGCACCGCAGGGGACACTGGTTCAATCCCTGGTCTGGGAAGGTCCCACATAATGCAGAGCAACTAAGCCCGTGAGCCATGACTGCTGAAGCCTGTGCATCTGGAGCCTTGTCTCTGCAGCAAGGGAAGCCACCACGGGGAGAAGGCCACACACAGCAACAAGGGAGAAGCCCCTTCTGGCCACAACCAGAGAAAAGCCTGCCTGCAGCGACGAAGACCCGGCATAGTCAACCATAAAAATAAATAAATTAAAAAGCAGCTAATACCTGTTCTCTCTTCACACCTTCTGAGTGGAAATGATGAGCCCTGGGCAAGGACGTGGAGAGACTGGAACCTTGCTCATTGCCTGCAGGAGAGTACAATGTTTCAGCCGCTCTGGAGAACATAGGGCGGCTCCTCAAAGACTTACCCCTGAAATTAGCGTGTAAGTCAGCAGTTCAGCTTTTGGATGTATACACAAAAGGACTGAAAACAGGGACTTGAACAGATGTGTGTGCACCCATGTTCATAGCAGCATTATTCATGATAACCAGAATGTGGAGATGACCCAGTGACTACCCAGGGGATGAGTGGATAGATAAAATGTGGTCTCTCCTTATAGTGGAATACAATCCAGCCTCAAAGAGGAAAGAAGTCCTGAGACATACTACTGCATGGGTGAAGGCATGATGCTGAGCGAAATAAGACACAAGTGTGCCAGTCGCTCAGTCGTGTCCAACTCTTTGCCACCCTATGGACTGCAGCCCACCAGGCTCCTCTGTCCATGGGATTCTCTAGGCAAGAATACTGGAGTGGGTTGCCATGCCCTCCTCCAGGGGATCTTCCCAACCCAAGGATCAAACCAACATCTCCTATATCTGCTGCATTGGCTGGTTGGTTACTTACCACTAGCACCATCTGGGAAGCCCTCACAATAAGAACAAAAGTAACTCTGGGTGGTTGCTCACTGATGCCCCTCCCACTATTTCCCTAACAGGCTTCCCTCCAGCCACAGAGACCTCCCACCGCTTGTCTTATCCGCCCCATCGCCCCCTCAGGGCCTTTGCACCTGTTCTCTCCTCTTCTGATGTTCTCTCCTCTTCTGAGATACTCTTTCCCAGATGGCCACAAGCATAGCTCATCTCTGAGCTGCCTTCAAGCCTTTACTCAGTTGCCAGCTCTCTTCAAATTTAAAGTCTTCCCCAGCATTTCCCACTCCCTACATGCTCAGTTACTAAGTTGTGTCTGACTCTTTGTGACCCCAAAGACTAGCCCACCAGGCTCCTCTGTCCATGGGATTTTCCAGGCCAAGAGTACTGGAGTGGGTTGCCATTTCCTCTTGCAATGATCTTCCTGACTGAGGGATCGAACTCCATCCCCTTCTCCCTGCTTTATTTCTCTTCATGGAATGTTTCCTCTTCTAAATATCAAACATTATAGATGTTTCTTTTTTGTTTTCTGTCTTTTCCAGCAAAACATGAACATCACTAGGGCAGAACCTTCCTGTGTTTTATATGTTAGGTCTTCCATGCCTAGAGCAAGACTTGGCAAGAAATAGGTGCTGAATATATATCTTTTGAATGAGTAAATGAATATCACAATTGCTTGTGTGTGTATGTGTCGCTTTGTGTAACTTGGGAGTTCCTTGAGTGTTGAAACCATGTTTTTTCATCTTTACATTCCAAAGCAACAAGAAAAATGCATAAGAAGTAGGTATGTGACGAATATGGATGAATATGCTATGCTATGCTATGCTAAGTCGCTTCAGTCGTGTCTGGCTCTGTGCGACCCCATAGATGGCAGCCCATCAGGCTCCCCCTTCCCTGGGATTCTCCAGGCAAGAACACTGGAGTGGGTTGCCATTTCCTTTCCAAGGCATGAAAGTGAAAAGTGAAAGTAAAGTCACTCAGTCGTGTCTGACTCTTCACAACCCCATGGACTGCAGCCCACCAGGCTCCTCCATCCATGGGATTTTCCAGGCAACAGTACTGGAGTGGGGTGCCATTGCCTTCTCCTATGGATGAATAGGAGGATGATATTTAGATGGATGGATGGATGATGGATTGTGGATGGATACATGATGGATGGATGATGGATGGATAATGGATGGATGAATGGACAGTGGATGGATGGATGGATGACAGATGATGGACCAGTTGGATGGATGGATGACTGGACAGATGGATGCATGGAAGGAGGGTTAAAAACAGACAGTGATAACTTTGAGTTGAAGAAAGCTAGATTTGACTGTCCCAAATCTGGAATGGGCAAGAGACATTAATTCCCAGTAAGGGCAATCTCTGCTGATATAAGGGAAGGTGTCTGAGGTGGGCACATCATTTTATGAGCCATCCATTACTCTCTGCTGTGATTTCTGATCCATAGCTTTGCCTTCACCCCACATCTGCATGCAATAAAGCTTTGCTATGGCATCCATATGTCTCTAATGCAAACAGCAGGGCATATACTTCTAAAAAGCGCTATAAAGGGCAGTGGCTCGAGAAACAACCATCAGGAGCATGAGCTTTTTATTATTTTAAAGGGCATTTCAACGACACCACTGAACGTTTTCTGACCATAAGTCTGACTCCTGTCCTCTCTCCCTTTCTTTTCTCCTCCTCTCAGGATATCAAAGCAGACTGCAATACTTGTGTGGAAATAGAGGACAGAAAGGTAAGTCTATATTTTTCATCCTTTTGGTTTCAAACAAAACAAGATTTCTGTGATTTAAACCCAAGTGTTGAAGGTATGCCTTGCTGGAATACGGCTTGCAAAGATGATTCACATGCTTGGTTTTTAGACACTTAAAGCCAATCACGTTTTAAAATGTCTGTTGTTGGTTCTTTTTTTTTTTTTTTCTTTACAATCTGAGTTGGATCTGACGACTTCACTGAAGATAGAAGATTGTGTTGATTTTTGTTTTAGTTATCTGCTTCTTTTCAGGAAAATAGCTGTTTATCCTTAACTCATGTCACATTTTAGTTGAATAGTTTGGTTGATTATTAATGTGTAATATGCCATATATGATATAGAATTATAGGACATTGCATATGTAACAGAAGAATGTATGCTCTTGGGCTTTTTAGGGTGTGCCCTGAAAATAAATATAACTGATTTATATATATATATATATATATATATCTGATCTATACATTTTGGCTTGAAAAAGAGCCTGTACTGATTCCTGTCATGACATAGTCACATGAACAGTGACTTTCTACCGTATAAACTCATTCTCGTGATGTTTCGTGGGGGCGTACAGGAAAGGGAGGTCATTTGCTTTGTATCTTAGAGTTTTCCCCCCATTTATCTTCCTGTTACACTGTGTGGACCCACTCAGGACAGGCGGCCACTAGACAATTGTTCTTTCCTTTAATATCTTCGGTCTCCCTTTATTGACAAGAGTTCACAGAAGTTTCTGTGGAGAAGCGTGTGCAAGCAGATCAAATTTTACCTTTAATGCCTTGGATTAAAACAAACAAACAAACAAACAAAAAGGTCAAATAACTGGATTGAGGGTCCATATCTCCTGGCTACTTTTGATACCATTCTGCAACTTTGAAAGATGTTTCTCTCTGCGACTGTACCATTATTGTTGAAGGCAGTTATTATTTCAAGCAGAGGTTTTCAGCCCTGATTTTGTGCTAGCTCAGTCATCTGCTGATTAATAGGGTAGTGAGGACTTCTCAAAACAAAATTTGCTTTTAAATAGAAGGTAGGCGCCATGCATTGTCTTAAGGAGGGCTAATCTCCATACTTTGAAGGGAGTGATGATACCATAGCTTAAATTTGAGCCTGATGATCGGAGCCGAGTTCCAGTCCTGTCTTGTCTAGTTTGCAGGCAAAGGTGTTACAATTCATATTGGCATTCGCTACATGTTGACAAACCAGGGTATCTGCCGGCTGCATGTTGTGAGTTGGGCAAATGGAATTGAGGTGGAAGAGGTGTTCCCCATCTTTTTTTTTTTAATCTGTTCCCAGGGACTCTGCTCACCACACGAGAGCGTGTTCCCTGCCTGCTTCTGAAGTTCAGGATCGCTTCCTTGGGATTTATTTATTTAGTTGTTTATTTCGACTGGACTGGGTCTTCACTGCTGCGCCTGGGCTTTCTCTGGTTGTGGCCAGTGGGGGCTACCGTCCTGTGCGGTGCGCAGGCTTCTCACTGCAGTGGCTTCTCTGGTCGTGGAGCAGGGGCTCTGGAGTGCAGACTCCGTAGTTGAGGGGCACGGGCTTAGTTGCCTGGAAGCATGTGGAATCTTCTTGGACCAGGGATTGAACCTGTGTCCCTTGCATTGGCGGGTGGATTCTTAAACCACTGGACCACCAGGGAAGCCCTTCCCTTGGATGTTCGTGGAATTCATAAACATGTTTCTGTCTAGTTTTTTTGGTTTGTTTGTTTTGTTTTACTTTCTTTGCCAGCCGTGTTGGAGTCCAGATTCCAGAAGGACTGATGCTGTTGAAACAACATCACTTCCGTTACCAGCAAGATAAGTGAACAAAGAGGATATTCTCTGGGCAGTGTAAGCTGGTTGCACACTCCACTCTACCACCCAAACCCCCTTTGGCTCATGTTTCATGACGATAGTGTTCCCCCACATCCATGGGCGCTCTCAAGTGATGACTGGTGGGAAGAAGTCAGAGGCAATCATTCTGTGCATAACTTTAGCTGTTTTCAAAGAAGAGTAACAGACTCATACACACACACTTAAGCTTCCGTGCTTTGTCACAGACAGTTGGGTTGAGTCGGGCACTTCAAATGAAGCCTTGTGTCTGGAGGGCAAAGTACTGGAGTTTCAGTGTCCCCACCCTCCAGAGAGAAGCGCCGTCAGTCCTATCCCTCAGCCAGAGATGGGGCATGAGGTCATGGAGGCAGACAGCCGCCCCGGCGTCTAGGATACTGTGTCTAGGATGCTGTTTGGGTACTCTGTCACCCTGACCTGTAATTATGAAATTGCACCATTGAAGTGATGACACTCTCTCCTGCATGAGTGTGTGTGCGTGTGCGTGTGTGTGTGTGTGTGTGTGCGTGCGCACCCACACACGCCTGCATATCCCCTTCTATCCATTCCGAATGCTTCTGGCAAAATCAGTAATTCGATAAAGTGGAATTGAAGTGACAGGAGATGACAGAGGTGCCAAAATAATAAGTCAGTTGGCCTCTGAAGAGGCAGCCCCTTGGCCCCGGGTGGATTTTTACGAAATGCTGAGAGCTCTGGAGGAGACCTAGCAGTGTTTTCCTTAAAGCTCGATTGCCTTTAGTTAAGAAAGCTTAACGTGATACCCATTGGGCTAGATGGCTTCCAGGAATTGCTTCCTTTTCTCTCGTTTCTCCCTTCTCTTTCACCTCCCTTCCTCCTTGGCTGCCTCTCCTCCCTATATTCTGTATACAGGGATATATTTGTGTGCTTCCATCTGTGTTTTCGTCTGACATATTGTTGAGGATCTTCTCGACAGAAGAATTTAGAAAACAGAAGATCTCAAGCTTTCAGTGGGGTCTAGTAGGGTCCTGGGGGCTCTCCAGGTGGCTCAGTGATAACAAATCTACCTGGTAATGCAGGAGACGTGGGTTCAATCCCTGGGTCGGGACTATCCCTTGGAGGAGGGCATGCCAACCCACTCCAGTGTTCTTGCCTGGAGAATCCCCACGGACAGAGGAGCCTGGCGGACTGCAGTCCATGGGGTCACAGAGAGTTGGACATGACTGAGCAACTGATCAGGCGTGGACACAATAGGGTCCCTCCCCATCGAGCTCCTCCTGTTTCACGCCTCTTCCCACTCTCTTCCACTCGGTAGGGCTATTTCCTTTGATATCAGTCATTTTCCCATTGAATCCTAGACCAGATAGAATGATGGGAGATAAACAGTGAGTTTCAAGAGGTGGAGAGAGCCCTCATCTTAATGAAGAGCCATAACACCACTCTTCCCGGTCTGCACAGTCTGGACTCCATCTGAGGCTGTTGACAGAAGGAGAGAATCTTTGTTTTTTTTGCTCTCCATTTCTCAGTTTCTCTGTATCCTAGCCGCCTCTTTTCCATCAGCAGACAGTGAGTTAATTGTCTCTTGGAGAAGCATGCCCACTTGTTTATGGAGGGATTCATGGTGTGTACCGGAGTGTGATTTCATTTTCTGCTTCCCGTTTGCTTTCAAGCCCAGCCATGAGCAGCACCCCTGAGTCTGGGCCCCGCACTTGGATGGTTTCCTGGATGTTTCCTAAAAATCACCCAGAGGATGTCACAGGCAGATCTGAAAGGCCGGTAGCTTTTTTTTTTTTTTTTTTTTTCTCTAAGTGGGAAGCAGAGCTCAAAAGGTCTCCTCCCACAGGCCAGGGTCACAGAGCTAATGCAGGTTTATCCAAGGCAATGCCAGGTAACCCATTCCTCCGGGTGGCTGCCCGGGCTTGTAAAACCTTCTGCATTTGACTTTACATGACCCGCATTGCTTGTGGGAAACAGAGGCATTTAAGTTCATTTTTATTTGTGGTGTAAAATCCATCTGAATTTCAATACTATTATGAGGACCGAGGTCCAGGTGATGAGAACAGAAGCTGATGGATCAGTCAGGAGGAGAAACTGTCAGGAGAAGATGAGAGCCCATTTGTCAAAGGATATAAACACCGGCCGGGCTTTCTCTCCTCACTTACCGCCTGGCCTGGTGCGGCTAAACAGTTTGCCATCTGATACAAAATTGTATGGGAGAAGTTTGAGAGGTTTTCAAAGTTGAGGCGACTTTCAGATTGGGTTCGAGTGAAGCTGTGCTGTGTGACTGGTGATGCTCTGGTGCCATGGTGAGTGCTGGGAGTTTAGAACATTTCCTGTTTCAATACTTAATCTGGATCAGGCATCCTTAAGTATTGCCAGATACTGACAACAGCTAATGGGTTCAATCCCTGGTTGGGAAACTAAGATCCCACATGCTGTGGGGTGCAGTTGCCCCCCCACTCCTAAGAAACAGAAACAAAAACCCATTAAAAGGAAGACCATGTTTCCTGAGGTCCAGCATCGCAGGAGTGTGACATTCAGATTTCAGATGATGGATGGTGGGGTCTGCAGACCCGATCACTTAGTAAAGGAGAGTCAGTTATTTCTCAGACCTTGGGTTTACATCAAGGAGACAGAGTTTGGAGTCTTGTTTGTTTTGTGTTTGTTTCTGTAACAAACACAAAGCCCCAGCACATTTTCTATTCTACTGTTTTAACCAGGAGACCAGTAACCCTTGACAGGCAATTCGGTTGATACTGTTTAGCTATAATTTAGTAACATTGTTTTACTTTGAATGAGGGTTACATTCTTTCTCTGACAAAGGATCCTGCTCTGTCCTTTTATGTCAGTAAGCTATTTTTTATAACAATCTACTTACAGTTTTTAAAAGTATTCTTTAATCTGTTAAGGATACAGTGATTGAGTTCATTTAATGACAATCAGATGCATATAGGAAAAGTGTGCGTATGGATTACAAATCAAGAGTTTAGAAAACCCACTGTTTTCTAATGGTGGGTTTGCAATCGAGGAAGAAGTTTGGGTTTGCATTGGGGATGTTTCAAACTCTACTTGCCTGCAACGCTGACCAGAAATGGGCAAGAATGGAACTGGGGGGTCCAGGCTAGAGTGAAGACAGAAGGGCACGAGTCTGAACTGCAAGAGCCACATAGGAGATGAAGAGAATGGTCTGGATTTGTGAGAGAGTTTATCAACCCTACCCACGTGTTTTGGTGATTTTGAACCACGGGTCATGGATGGCTTCACCCAGGAACATGTCAGAGTCTGCTCAGCTGAAGTCTCTATATGCTACTGGCTGCCATGAGGAGTAAGGGAGTTGATCAACATGGACAATAAATTAATCTCCTGGATTTCAGAGGCTTAGATGCCAGTGAGGTTGAAAATGAACACAGAAGAGTCACCAGGGTTGGTTTTCTTTTAGCATTGCTATCTTGCTGTGGGGGTGGGAGGGGATTAGTCCTCTGGGCTCTGACAGGCAGAACAAAGACAGAGGGAAAGGCAGGCTCCTTACCCAGAGGGGCTCTCCCAGAATGAGAAGCAGTCATGGAAGAGTTTCTCATTAAAGACGGAAATGAGATCCTCAAGGCAGAGAGGAGCAAAGCCTGCTACAGTAAGCGCCACTTGGCGAGACTCACGGAATGTGTCTGGAGATTGGATTTCTTTTCTGCTCCAAACATCCTTTGTTGAAGGCTGATGGTGTGTATGCATTACATAGGAAGATACTCCAGGATGCCCCAAAGCTGTGGAAATGAACATTAAAGCATCCCCAGGGATTTATAATTTGAGTTGCAATTGAAGAGGGACAAAAGGTAGAGACTCCTGGGTGGGGTCCAAAGATGGAATTTTGTAGGAAGAAGTGTGGCAAGTCTTGAGAAGTGGATAGAGGTCTGTGGCTTGAGAGGGGGCTGGAAAACAACCACAGACCAGGCACTGGAAGCCTTAGACACATGGGGATGTTTGTCCTTTATCTGAGAATGATGTCTATTGTATCTGGAAGGCGATCTGATGGTGTGGAAGGATCAGATGCAGAGCGACAGTGTCATGGCCCCGTGGGGGTCTCCTTGCTTATAGCATATGCGTGACTGCTGAGACCTCTGCTGGTCAGCCCTGGCCGCACTGGTCTCTGGCCAAGGAGTAGGGCTCTGTCCTCTGACACCAGTGAAAACTTGACCTCTGTGGCTTGGCCTTTCTCCTGTGCCACCTCCTGCATCTCATGCAGCATACTCAAGACTTGGAGTCTTCTTCAGATTATGAGCTCTTATTCCTCTTGGGCGAGGCTCTCTTTCCAAACGAGTTTGCACCCACTAGCCAGCTATGGTTGGTTTGGCTGAGCTTGGTGCTCACTCCTGTCCCCACCATCTCCCGCCAAAGAATGGTGCCCTTCAGGGCAGGCATGCTAACAGGGGTCAGCATAACTCACGGTCACGGACTCGGCTCCTGTGCTCAGCACGGATTTGCGGCCAAGATCTGGGTGACACTTGGTGTGCCCACTACAAGTTAACCCTGCGTTGTTCTTGCTCTCTGCTGGAAACAACAGTTGAGTTAGATGTGGAGCCGACCAACATCCGTTTTACTTAAACTTGGGCACCAGCCAAGAGAAGGGATGATCAACCTCCGTGTCTTCAGTTGTGTGTTCAGAACCTCACAGAGGAGAGAATGGAAATGAACTTCGGAGAAGAGCCTCCTCCAAAAATGGTGGACGGGGGTGGCTGCCAAGAGAGCGTTTGCATTTTTGTTCACTTCTACATAATTTACTTCAAAAGACGATGTTGTAGTGACTGCAAAAGTGTAACAGAGGAGTTTTCTAGGTGATAGAACTGCTTTGAATTCTGATTTTCTGGTGATTAAACGAATCTATGTATGTGTTAAAATCCAAGTAGCTGCACACCAAAATATGTCATGCACCAAATTTTGCTGCGTGACAATTTTAAAATGGAGGAAAGCTGGGGAAAGTGGAATGATAAATAAGAAGAAAATGGTGTCATGGAGGGGATTTTTGCAGAAAGAACAAGGCACATGTTCTTCTATTAGTTTAATGCCATGATTTTGAGCACTTTGCATTTCAGATCTTCTATTGGAATCCTCAGATTTGAGGGCAGTGGTTTCTATCATCTTTTATATGATAAACAGAAGAGTGTCAAATAGAAATTATGATTGTACTTTGTAAAAGATTTCTGGTATTGCTTCTTGGCCTTTTGGTTAAATGTTAATCGTTCATCCATGTCCAACTCTTTGTGACCCCATGGTCTGTAGCCCACCAGGCTCCTCAGTCCATGGGATCCTCTAGGCAAGAACACTGGAGTGGGTAGCCTTTCCCTTTTCCAGGGCATCTTCCTGACCCAAGGATCAAACCCGTGTCTCTTGAATTTCAGGCAGATTCTTTACTGTCTGAGCCACCAGGAACTAAGATCAAGTGTAAAAAGTTCATGGTAAATGAATTAAACTATAGCAGTAAAGAGATCGATCTTTTTTCCTTTATGAATTTAAAAAAAATGATGTTGTAAAGTACAAAAGAGTTTTGGAATCAAATAGATCCTGATTCTGCTCTTTGCTAGTTGCGAGATCTCAGAAAAGTTATCATAGCTTTCTCATCCACAGCTACACCCTTGGGAAAATGGGGATAGATCATGCATGCTATGTATGGATTATTACTGAGGACTCAATAATGAGAACAATATTAATTTAATATAATAATATTAATCAGGACATCTTCCATCGCATAATAGAAAATCAAGTTGAACCAGCTTAAAGAGAAAGAAAAGATAGTCATTGGGTCCTCTGACAGTCAAATTGGGCTCTCTTCTGGTATTACTCGTCCTGGGGTCTAAACGTCAAGTGAGATTACCACGGAAAGAAAGAGCTTCTTTTCCAATACTGTCAGTACGGCCCCTGAGAAATGCTTATTGGCTTCACACCAGTCCCTTAGCGTATTGGGGTAGAGCAGACTAGGGCTTCCCCGGTGGCTCAGATGATAAAGAATTTCCTTGCAATGTGGGAGATCTGGGTTCAATCCCTGGGTTGGGAAGATCCCCTGGAGAAGGGCATGGCAACCCACTCCAGTATTCTTACCTGGAGAATCCCAGGGAGAGAGGAGCCTGGTGGGCTACAGTCCATGGGGGTCACACAGAGGTGGACACGCCTGAAGCGACTTAGCACGCACCAGCACCAAGTCCCAGAGCTGTAGAGAATGGTCCTCTCCTTGTCCATGTCTCTCACCCTCAACCAGAAGTCGGATGGGCCCCCTCTGAATGACCTACGTGGACCGAACATAGAGAGAAGTTCCTAAAGGAAACCGAGACTTCTTCTTCCTTCCCAGAAGAGAAGATGGATAATCGTTGCAACTAGCTCACAGGCAGCAGTGACTGTATATGCCAGACACGGCTTTTTGTGCCTTTTATTAATATGATTGGGTCCTTATAAAGATCCTTTAGGATACTGCCCCCATTTTACAGACAAGAAAACTGAGGGAATGGGGAGGTGACTAATGCACCAGAGATCACCTAGGGAGACAGTGTAGGATGGAATTCAAATCCAGGTGGTCTGCCTTGGGTTCTTAACCATGAGGCTATGCTGCTTCTTCTAGGGCTGCTGTACAGGAGAGAAAACAAAAAAATAAAAAAATTAAATTAAAAAAGAAAAAGGCAGACCTTGAACACATTGCAGGCTCAGTGCCTATCTCACACATAAATGGAGCTCTGGTTATGAGAATTATTGTTACAGCGCGCTCAGTGGAACAGAAATAGCCCAGGCCAACGCCAACTACATCACAGAGTGCACCCCTGCGTTTAATTCCCCCTAATAACTCATCCTGTGGTCTCCTCTCGAGGTCCTCAATGGGTCTGCTCTTCAGTGATCAGAACACTCGTGGTACCAGTCAGCGCCTCACTTCCCCGCATGGCTGAGAGTTATTTTTGTCTACAAGAGCTTCTCAACTCCAGGAGGGGCCTCTGTGCCCGCCTCTTAGATTCTATCTGCAGGTTAACTGATGCTTTCTCTTTTACTCAACTTTGAAAATGAGATATTAGTCATACTTTCCTCTTTCATATATTTCAGGAAAATTTGAAGGTGGTGGTGGAGGGGGAGAGGCATGTAAAAATGGGAAGAGCTTCTCAAATGGATGTGGTGATGAGTTAAACCAGCCTCTGATGGGCTGGGAACCTGAATGACAGAGGATGGGTGGTGCTGGGCATACCTCTCAGGAGTGTTCTGGGCTGAGAAGTAACACAGCACTGTGAAAAGCTGGAGACATGGATCAGCTGTTTATCTGATATGTACCTTCTGGCTTCGAAAGTTTGTCTGAAGAATTGCGGGTATAATGCAGGGGCTGAGAGCTTTCGCTTGGGATTCTCAACGGGCTGGGTTTGAACCCCAGTTTGGCCACTTCCTGCTTATCTAACCTCTCAGATGCTCAAGTTCTCAGCTAAACCAAGAGGATATGAGAAACTTCTTTCTGGGTTGGTGGTGGAAATCAGTGAGTTACTATGCTTAGAGGACTTAGCATCCTGACTGGATGCAGAATTCAATGAAAGCAAGTTGGCCTTCTTTTGCACTTTTTTTAAATTGGGGTATAGTTGGTTTACAGTGTGGTACAGCAATGAATCAGCTCTAAGTATACATATAAGAAGCTCTGCTTCTTAGGCCTCCCTCCCCCGCCATCCCGCCTCTCTAGGTCATCACAGAATACTAAGCTGAGCTCTCCGGGCTGTACAGCAGGTTCCTACTAGCTCTCGATTTTAGCCATGGTAGTGTAATATGAGGGCTTCTCAGGTGGCTTGGTGGTAAAGAACCCGCCTGATAATGCAGGACTCACAGGAGACGCAGGTTCTATCTCTGGGTCAGGGAGACCCCCTGGAGAAGGACATGGCAGCCCACTCCAGTATTCTTGCCTGGAGAATCGCATGGACAGAGGAGTCTGGCTGGCTACAGTCCATGGGGTCTCAGAGAGTCAGACACGACTGAGTGTACACCGCAACAGTAGTGTGTAAATGTGAGTTCCAACCTCCAAGTCCACCCTGATGTCCACATGCCCTCTTCATGTCTGGGTCTCTCTTCCTGCTCTGCAGAAAGGCTCATCAGTACCATTTTTCTAGATTCCACATATATACATGAACATATGATACTTGTTTTTCTGACTTAACTGTATTCTGTATGACAGTCTCTATGTCCCTGCATGTCTCTGCAAATGGCACAGTTTCACTCCTTTTTATGGCTGAGTAATATTCCATTGTATAGATGTGCCACATCTTATTGTTGTATTCTTAGATTTGCTTTCCTCCTACTCTTCCTTTAATCCGTGTCTCAGCCTTCTAGATCTCTGGTAGGATCAGACAAGTTTCATCTAGGACCAGGTAAATAAATAGCCAAGCTAATGACAAAGCTTCAACTGGATACCAGCTCCCCAGTGGGTTTTCTGTATCCTGTAGGGACTTATCAATCTGGGTGAACGTGCTTAGAGAAGAGCTGGAAAGCACAGTGAAAGGTGCACAGCCAATGATTGGAAACTTATTTAACCTCTGGTGTCAACTCAGTTCGATCGACAATGGCTGCATAGAACGCTGTTAATGAGGAGGAGTCCAAGTTGTAGGTTCTACCAGACAGAGTGCATGATTGATTAGCGATGCCTGCCAAAGGTGAAAGAGTAGGAGTTACAGCATGTCACGTGTGCCGGGAGGAGACGGTGCTTGGTGGGGAATGTGGCAGCTGATGAATGAAACATACAGCATTGCTCTGTATTTAAGCCCAAAGATGAAGAGAACACAGGAGCCTCATACTTTTATGCCTTTCACTACTTGGCCTTGTTTTTGAGCATGCCTGTCTCTCTTTTTATCTCATAGACTTGCAGTCCATGGAGGTGCAAACATTTTTATAGGTAGTACATGGCTTAAAAACAATTCAGCATATAACAGCTTTCTTTTAAAAATAATTTTAAACTTCTTAGTTTATATTGGGCTTCCCTGGTGGCTCAGACAGTAAAGAATCTGCCTGCAATGTTTGAGACCCAGGTTCGATCCCTGGGTTGGGAAGATCCCCTGGAGAAGGGAATGGCTACCCACTCTAGTATTCTTGCCTGGAGAGTCCCATGGATAGAGGAGCCTGGTGGGGTCCATGGGGTTGCACAGAGTGGGGCATGACTGAAGCGACTTAGCATGCACACATTTTATATTGGAACATAGCTGATTAACTATGTTGTGATAGATTCAGGTGGATAACAAGGGGACTCAGCCATGCATACACATGTATCCCTGAATCCCCTAAACTCCCCTGCCATCCAGATTGTCACATAATGTTGTGCAGAGTTCTGAGTGCTGTACAGTAATCCTTGTGGGTTATCCATTTTAAATACAGTAGTGTGTACGTGTCCATCCCAAACTCCCTAATTACCCTTCCCCCCATCTTTCCCCTTTGGTAATCATAGCAGAAATTAATTTTTATAAGAGCTTTCTATCAGACATGTGTAACCACACTTTTCTTGGCCCTTGAGAAACCTACTCTATTGAACATTTTGGTGGTAATTTACCTGACTTCACTCTCAGATGGGCAGGGTTACGTTTTTGATCCCTTGATTTTACAAGTGTGATTTAGCACTAATGACATTTGTCATCTCTTTGCAATTCTGTATTAATTGGGCTGAATTGCTTACATTTTAATACTGTTAATGAAAGCTATTATTATTTGTCATTTGCTTAAAAGAAGCAAGTCTGTTCTTCGGTGTAATTTTTAGCAATACTTCTTCCTTTAAGTTCTGAATTAAAATGCATTTAGGAAACAATTAAGTGCAGAGCTGGTGTTCTAGGATAGTTCTGTCATCTCGTCTTAAAAAAAAATGGCCATCAGCTTTTTTTGTGATGAGTGGAGTGAACGTTAGTTAATTTCTTTCTCTTCAGTTGGTTTGTTTTATCATCTCACTTTGTGATGTGTGATTGGGCGACTTCATGCTTGAGATAGAAAGCACGCCCTGTCTCAACATGATTTATATTGTCCCAGCACTTTTGCACAGTTCAGCTGAAATTTTCTTCATGTTCATCAAGGTCAGAAAACCCAGGGATTATGCCATCCATCTCAGCCTCGAGAGGGCTGCAATAATTTTTAATGGTACTTGATGTAATAGCAACAGAATTCAAAGACGGGGGTGGCTAAAACATGCATACACGTGTGTAAACTCTCATCGACACACACAGTCCAGTGCCTGTTTTATGTGGAGTTCTTGTAGGTTACTAAAGCTTTTTGTGTGTGTGTCCTGATTATAGGTTTGCTGTTGCTGTTCAGTCACTAAGTCATGTCTGACTCTTTGAGATGCCGTGAACTGCAGCACGCCAGGCTTCCCTGTCCTTCACTTAGAATTTGTTGAAGTCATCATGAACGCATCATCTTTTATTGTAGCCATTGCAAACTAAAAGCTATCGGAAGCTGCAGGTCGGCAAGAGGTTTTTCCTATTTTCTTTCTTTTTAAAAATAATTTTATGTATTTGTTTACTTTGGCTGAGCTGGGTTTCCATTGCTTCGTGGGCTTTTTTCTAGTTGAGGCAAGTGGGGACCACTCTCTAGTTTGGGCGTGCAGGCTTCTCATTGCAGGGACGTCTCTTGTTGTGGAGCACAGGCTCTAGAGCCCGGCTCAGTCGTTGTGGTGCTCTGGCTTAGTCGCCTGGCACCATGTGAGATCTTCTGGTACCAGGGACCAAACCCATGTCTCCTGCATTGGCAGGTGGATTCTTTACCACTGAGCCACCAGGGAAGCCCCCCTATTTTCTTTGTAACCTAAAGGCTTTCTGGGTGGATTGGCTGACAGATCCTTGAGAGCAGAACAGGTCTCAAACTCAAGACATTCTGGCTTTAGTTTAAGGAAGCAAATATCCGAAGCAGATCCTTGTCATGAGCTGGGTTTGCAGACTCTAACTCAGCCAAAGAGACTGGCAGCTCTTCTTAGTCACCTGATCCAGTGAAACCACTCGTTTCCATGGTCCACAGAGAATCAAGTCCAAGGAGTCATTGAAAACTTCCAGTGCATCTTTGCATCCCCTTAAAATAGCAGCCTAACTTGCAATAAGGAAAGAATATAATTTGTAGTTTGATCTATATGGACTGAGTTTTTCTGTTGATCCAGTGTATCAGTTCATAAACTGACAAATATTAATGTTGCCCTGATGACTGGAGTGTTTTCGTGGGGAAATGGCGAAAGCTGTGAGTGATCATTTAGGAACTAACAAAAATTCACACAAAAGAAATTATAAGTGGAATCAAACATATGGTAAACACGTGTTCTTGATAGCTGCATGAAAATGCATATAGCCACTGTGAAACCCTCATCTATGTACTAGTTTAGTCACATAACATAGAATAAGAATTTTACCCCTTCCCCCATTGGGTTGCAGTGAAATTGACTCCCATATTCTTCACCAGTTGTGCTATAGTTTGATGGAAATCATTTAAATGTCACAGGACACGGACCTGTGGAGAAGCGTGCAGATAATTATTCCTCAGACTCAATCTGACTCCTGTGAATTATGCCAACTTAGTAGAAACAAAAACCATCACCGTTCTTTTATTTGCAACGTCTGAAGATTGGCAACATCCTAAAGGTCCGATCCTAAGGTGATGGCTTATTCTATTGCATATAGAACATAGTAGAATGTTCTGTGGTCACTAAAAAGGGTGAATATGCTTGTATCAGAGACCCCTGGAACCATAATAGATGTAAGGTGGTATGTGTTTCTGATTACGTATAAAGTTTGCATGAGAAAAAATATTTGTTTTCATATTCATAGTTTACGATCTAATAATTAGAAAGTAAACCACTGTGATGGTTAACTTTGTGTGGCAGCTTGACTAGCCATGAATGCCCAGATTAAACATTATTCCTGGGTACGTCTAGAAGGTGTTGCCAGATGAGATTAGCATTTGAGTCTGCACTCAGTAAATTACTGTTCGATTGCTCCCTCCAGCATGAGTGAACATCACCCAATCCATTGAGGGCCTGAGTAGGACAAAAGGCAGAGGAAGCAGAAATTTGGCTCTTTTTTCTGCCTTGCTGTTTGAGCTGTGACATCTCATCTCTTCTTCTACTGCCCTTAGACTAGAATTTACATCATCAGCTTCTCTGTTTTTCAGATACATAGACGAATTGAAAAATTCCTTATCTTTTATATATCCACATGTATAGTATCTACCTATCTATCTAAATCATATGTCTGTCTGTCTCTCTGTCTGTCTATCTTTCTATCCATCCATCTACCTACCTATCAACCTATCCTATCCTTTTGGTTCTATTTCCTGGAGTACCATGACAAATGAAGTAATAATGAAAGGATTGAAAGAGGTCCTTTAGAAGCTGTGCAGGATGGAACTTAGGAATGAGTTTGGCCATAACCCTGAACCTTTATGCATCTCTGATTCCTCTTCTGTAACAAAAATGATAATGAAAGTACCCACTTCTTAAGGTTGTGGTGGGCCTTCTCCATAATGTATCTCAATGGCCAGTCTCCAGCGCCTGGCCCATAGGAATCACTCAATGCTTCGTTGCTAACAGCAGTCACATGACTGAAAGCTGTAACAGTGGGGATCATGATAAACAGTCAGTATTCCTGTTGAGAATTAGAATATCACAGATTTAAAAAAGATAATCTCAAAACAAGACACCATAGTCTGTGATGAATGTTTCATCTGTAATGGTACCAGGGAGCCAAACGCATGAGATGGGTTGCCAAGACAACCCCAGGAAGGTGTCTTGTTTTTGTTTTTGTTTTTTTTTGGAAAATGAGATAGCTTTTACAACACTGTATCTGATAGCTGACTGAATCCATTGGGCCACCGTGGATCTGGTTGCAGTTTCAAGCAGGGTAGTGTTCCAGATGAATGTGCTTTGTGTTTGCTGAAATGGTACCCATTGGGGTTTACAGCACCTTGAAAAACGGTGGATGGGAAAAAAAGGAGGGAGAAGCCTGCAGCAACCTGAGAAACAGTGACCGAGAGGTGAGAAGGGCAGTTACTGGGAGTCCCGAAGAAGGCTTGCAGGATGAGAAAGGTTTGGGGACAATGGCAACCACTCCAGGATTCTTGCCTGGAGAGTCCCATGGACAGAGGAGCCTGGTGGGCTATACAGTCCATGGGGTCGCAAAGAGTCAGACGCGACTGAAACAATTTAGCATACACGCAACCACTTGATGATAGTTACAGCCCGGTTGTAACACTTGACTGGTCACCTGTGTAAATTCAGATAAAGACACAGATGTTCATGATATGTTTCTATGCAGACTAGAAGTCTTTATTTTTACTGTAAGTTCAAAATGGACTTCTTGCCCCAAAAGGCTACCTACATGAAAAGATCCCCCAAAAAGTTTTTAATATCCAGCATAAATTGAGAGCTCCATATCCAAAACATCAGGGAGTTAGAATTAAATAAAAATTAAGCCTGGAAGCAGAATAATGACCCAGTGGTTCATTACAGCCTTACATTTTCAATCAAAGATAAAATCTCATTAAAAGTATATCTTTGATTAGGGAACACATTTGGACCACTCCAAGTTGAATTACTTTATCCATAGACATATGAGCCGTGAAATCTTTCTTCCCCTCTTTTCTAACTTTAAAGACAGGAAGCTATTTATCTTCTGACATTGTTATAAAGGTTAGTAATATTAGAGGAAGGCTGAACAGAGACAGCAAAGCTTCTAAAATATCTACCAGTGACTTTTACCTTGTAAACTTAAAGGGCCTATTTTTATAGTCTGTTGTGATTTTAGGGAAGAATTTTTACATATTACTTGACTGATTCATCAGTAGGGAATGATACTGAGCCTCTAATCCAGCTCTAACCCAATAGAAATGGAATGCAAGGCGCACGTGTAATACCGCATTCTCCAACAGTCCTAATAAAAAGGCCAAAAGGAGCAGACGGAGTTCATTTGAATAATATATTTTATTTAGCCTATGTGATAATTTAATTGTAAGATATAATAAAATATCAGAATATTTATGGGATAGTTTATATTATCTATTCTGTTTCACACAGCACATCTCAATTCAAGATAGTCTCCTTATGATTTGAGAAAGTGGCATTGCCGTGTATATACTAGAAGAAGAGAAGAGAAGTCCCTCAGTTGTGTCCGACTCTTTGTGACCCGATGAACTGCAGCACGCCAGGCCTCCCTGTCCATCTCAGACTCATGTCCATCGAGTCAGTGATGCCATCCAGCCATCTCATCCTCTGTTGTCCCCTTCCCTTCCTGCCCCCAATCCCTCCCAGCATCAGAGTCTTTTCCAATGAGTCAACTCTTGGTATGAGGTGGCCAAAGTACTGGAGTTTCAGCTTTAGCATCATTCCTTCCAAAGAAATCATTTCAATATCTTGTTTGCAAACTTGATTTTCAGTGATTACAATTAACTATATCCCTGATAGCTCAGTTGGTAAAGAATCCACCTGCACTGCAGGAGACCCCACTTGGATTCCTGGGTCAGGATGATCCTTTTGAGAAGGGGTAGGCTACCCACTCCAGTATTCTTGGGCTTCCCTTGTGGCTCAGCTGGTAAAGAATCTGCCTGCAATGTGGGAGACCTGGGTTTGATCCCTGGGTTGGGAAAATCCCCTGGAAAAGGGAAAGGCTACCTACTCCAGTATTCTGGCCTGGAGAATTCCATGGACTGTATAGTCTAAGGGGTCACAAAGAGACACGACTGAGCAACTTTCACTTTCACTTTCAAAGAAAGAACATAGTCTCCTTCTCGGTCCCCAGTAAATCATACATGGCTTCTGTATGGGGCAACCCAGGAGTCACCTGATCCTGTCGTTTAAAACGAAGAGAAAGCTGAGAGATCTCGTAGACACTCTCCAATAACAGAAAGGATTTACATTTGGAGAAACAGTTGTATTCCAGATTTTCCTTCCATAATGTGCTTTGGGAAGCACAAGATGCACGAGATACATTGAACTGATGTCGGACATCCTTGAAGCCCCATGTGCCTCAGAATAGAGGCTCCGACCAATTAGTTTCAAGAAGTGCTTTAAGCCCACTGACCAGGAATAGCTGATGAGGTTCGTTGTGTAGTTCAGATAGGATGGTGGATAGATCAGCTATTTATACAGTGTCTCCAAGTGTGGTGACCATTCCATCCTTCCCAGATAAAGTCATTTTGTGTGGTGCACAGATTTGTCATTGGATATACTTGAATCATGGAGTGAGAAGGTGATTTCCCTTTCAAGCCCATTTCAGTCTTTCAGATGTCAAAAGCAACGTCTCCGTGTATCGCTAGTATGTCTCCATCACCTCCCTGACACTTGCTAATTTTTTTTTGAATAGAGAGAGCTTTCAGCAGACAAAAATACTGAGCCAGAATTTAACAGTTGAGGAACATTGCTGTCTTTTCAACCAATTTAGTCTGATCATCTCCATCTATTCCATTTTGGTATTCAGATAGAACAGAGTCTCAAATTTTATTGAAGCACTGAAGAGTCAATTTAAAGAAAAATAATAACCTCATCATTGCCAAGGTGACCCAGGGATAGGGAAAAAATGGTGAAGTTGATGCGTGAATGAACTGATGTTCAGGAAACAAGTACTCATCTTGTCCTGAGGATGCAAAGTGAAGATTTGTCTATGTTTGTTTCAGACATTACCATGTTGCTTAATTTCTTGGTCTCAGTTTCCCTGGCTGGTTTCCACAAGTGATGCTCCTTGGACATGGAGGGACATACGGATATAACACTTGAAATCCTTTGCTACCAATGAGTAAATATTTACAATGGTACCCTCCCTTCTAGGAAGTAGCCTCTTTATCTTTTTTTTTTTTTTTTTTTTTTGCTAAGTTCAAATGGATTGAAAACAATGTCATGTATTTTGAGTACATGCTTTGCTCAAAAATTTTAAAGGCTTCAACTAAGCACCGCCAGGAGAAATATCAATAACTTCAGATATGCAGGTGACACCACCCCTATGGCAGAAAGCGAAGAGGAACTAAAGAGCCTCTTGATGAAAGTGAAAGAGGAGAGTGACAAAGCTGGCTTAAAGCTCAACATTCAAAAAACTAAGATCATGGCATCCGGTCCCATCACTTCACGGCAAATAGATGGGGAAACAATAGAAACAGTGACAGATTTTATTTTCTTGGGCTCCAAAATCACTGCAGATGGTGACTGCAGCCATGAAATTAAAAAACAAACAAACAAACAATGCTTGCTCCTTGGAAGAAAAACTATGACAAACCTAGACAGCATATTAAAAAGTAGAGACATTACTTTGCTGACCAAAGTCCGTATAGTCAAAGCTATGATTTTTCTAGTAGTCATGTATGGATGTGAGAATTGGACCATAATGAAAACTTAGCATCAAAGAATTGATGCTTTTGAACTGTGGTGTTGGAGAAGTCTCTTGAGAGTCCCTTGGACTACAAGGAGATCAAACCAGTCCATCCTAAAGGAAATCAGTCCTGAATATTCATTGGAAGGACTGATGCTGAAGTTGAAACTTCATTCTTTGGTCACCTGATGTGAAGAACTGACTCATTGGAAAAGACCCTGATGCTGGGAAAGATTGAAGGCAGGAGAAGGGGATGACAGAGGATGAGATGGTTGGATGGCATCACCGACTTGATGGACATGAGTTTGAGCAAGCTCCGGGAGTTGGTGATGGACAGGGAAGCCTGGTGTGCTACAGACCATGGGGTCACAAAGAGTCGGACACAACTAAGTGACTGAACTGAAATGCACTGAAGCATGGACTCATCCAAGTTCAAACTCATTATCCACACCAGCTAAGGGGGGCCTGGTGTGTTCTTTGAACAAAATAAAAAGAAAAGATGAAGTTTTTTTTTTATAGGCAAAGTCTTCCTGTCCTTTCTGGTTTCAAGTTCTCTTTGTTAACTCACACTGGGGAGGCCAAATAAATACCAGAACTTTCTTCATCATAAAAACCACAGTGCCAAGCTGTTTATTTTCTTTCACATGTTTCTGAGCTGTACTCCATGCTCTCAGAAAGGTTAGGAAAGCAGTATTTTATGCTTTTTCTGCCTGACAAGCAAGGCAGGGTGATGAGTTTAGATTCCTGACTACGATGGAGTTCAACACAGTTTTGCTGCTTGATGGTGTGTGGTCTTGAGGAAGTTAACTTGCCTCTTGGAACTGCAGTTTCCTCATCTGTGAAATGGGTTCACAAGAGACCTAGGCTTGTGGTTGATAATTAAGAGAGATAGGATAGTACTTATAATGGAGCTGGTCATTTATGCTCACTAAGTGGTAGAATTATAATTATTACTACCATATCATTCATTTCTCTGGTTTTTCTTGACCTCCTGTGGCTTGAGTTCTATTCTAAAATAACATCATTTGACTTTTCCCCCTTCTACTTTTCCAGCTGAAATTGACCACTAACAGGCGGAAGAAGTGATGCTTAACAAGGATCACTGCTGTGGTTATGATTTAAATTTCTGCGATTCATCTTTGTAAGGCAGAAAAGATGGTAGGCAGCCACCTAACTTTGCGAACTAGTCATTTGACAACATTGCCTGCATGCATGCTCAGTCGCTTCAGTCGTGTCCGACTCTTTGCAACACCATGGGTTGTTGCCCGCCAGACTTCTCTGTCCCTGGGATTCTCCAGGCGAGAATACTGGAGTGGATTGCCATTTCCTTCTCTAAGGGATCTTCCAGACCCAGGGATCGAACCCATGTATCTTTCATTGGCAGGCAGATTCTTCACCACTGAGCCACTGGGGAAGCCCTGATGTGTGTGTGTGTACGCGCGTGTGTGTGTGTGTGTGTGTGTGCAGGTAGGCAACCTGCACAGATCAAGTGGATCTCAAGGTCTAAGGGGACCACAAGCCCTCAGATCTGCGTGCTTTTGTCTCAGTACAGACAGCAGTGTGGGGTGGAGGGGCTCATGCTGGGCAATGGCCAGCAGTTTGAGCTTCCTGGGCAGACACACCTGGATTCAAAGCCCCCTTCCATCAGCTAATAGCAAGTTGCTTCTTGGTGGGTTTTATAACATTGAACCCTACTTTCCCTTACATGGAACAGCCGTAAGAATGAAACGAGGTCACCTAGGTGCAAGCATCTGTCACTTGGTACGTGCCTGCTTCCTGTCCCCTTCTTTTCTGCTGGTCATAAGCAGTTTTGTTACGGTTGTGAGGGAGATATTACCAGCTCATTGTGGGCACTTCAAACTTGGGTGCATTCATTTGTATGTTTAAGCACAGAGAAAGTGATTGAATATACTTATGGTTTTCTGGGCTATTAACATGTTTTTATGGTCCAACTGTAAGATCTGCTTCTAAAACACACCTGCCTAGGCATATGTTTCTCAGTCTCCTGCTTGTAACCTGTGGGCTGCTGGTGCAGAAGCTAGCATGGCCAGTAGGTGGCAGCACAGGACCAAGGAAAAGCTCCCGTGTGCTGTGCGGGGCGGGGTGGGGGTGGGGGGCGCACTGTTTTAATTAGCTAAAAGCAAGACAGGTAGGTTTCTATATAGTTTTTGATTTTGTAATTTTCCTGAGCAGCCACTGAGGGCAGATGTTGTCAGCCTTTCCCCGGTTTAAATATCAGAAGAGAGGGAATATCAAGATGCAATCAATTGCTGGCCACAGCAAACCCCCTGAACTTAAGTCTTGCAAACATCATCAGCTTGTGCCATCTTAGAAATCGCTGCAGCAGAAAGAGGCAGGAGGCTATCCATTACTTCGAGGGCTGCAGTCCGCTCTGTCCTTGAAAAGCAAACCAGCTGACTCTGTGGGTGAGATCAGGGGGTGGCCATCATGATGGGAGGCCGGCTTCTTTATCAACGTCCTAGAAGTTGGTCTGGAGCCCTGGAGGAAGAAATTAAAGATCGGCTCAAATTTGTACATGATGGCTAAGCCCCCTGTAATGAATGACCATTAACTGGTCAGCAAAGTAATTGAAACATGGGACGCCTGGAGGAACAGAAACCACTCTTAAGGGTGATTCTTCCTCTAGTTGCTTCCTTTGTCCTTTGAGTGAGAAGAGCTTGATGTGAAGCAAGCCAGGATATTTTCAGCTCATCTTTTACGTTTTCTGTGCATACTTCGGGTGATCTTTAAATGAACCTATGTGGCAGGTCGTGTTAGAGCCGTTTTACAGATGAGGAAAGCTGAGTCTTAGAGACACCGTGTCACTTGCTTAAGGTGGGCATGATGCTGAGAAAGTTCCAGAGGACATTCAGACCTCAATTCCTTGTTATTTTATTTTTTTCCCTAGCCACCTTCATGAATAGAAAGGGCTTCTAAATAAATACGTGATGTCTCCTTTTGTATTCTGTTCAATTTCTTTATTCCTCCTTCTCTTCTTAATTGACAGGAAATGAAGACATGAGATGCTATGGGCCATTTTACTGGCAGTTCATGGTCTTAGTTAAGTTTACTGGGAGAGGGAGAGTTCCAGATTTTTTTAAATTACACTTTTAATACAAGCTAAGCCCAAACACCAGTTGCTAATTACACAGAAATAATACATTCATTGTGGGACATTTTAAAAATATATACAAAAATACAGGAAAGTAAATTGATCTCAGCACTCAGGAATAACAACAATGATATATTTGATGTTTCCGCTGATATTTTCCCCCAAACCACCTATAATTTTAACAAACAGCATTCACAGAGTGTTGTGTTTAAATTCCACCACGAAAGCATCTCCTATCTCAATATCTTTTCTCCTTAAAAATACCATTTTGGTGGCTTTGTATCCTCTCTCACTCTATGAATATTCCCTAATTTTCTTTTCTGCTGTTCCTCTGATTTATATACTACGTTGATTCCCACTTGCAAGAAATAGGTTCTTTCTGGCCTCTGATAGAAGATGCCACATCTTAACAAAAATATTCCCTGAAGGTGTAATCACATGCCCTCCCCTGGACTATATGCTTGGTGTGCGCTGTTTCATTTAAATCCTGCAGCCACTGTGGTAGAGCTATGACTTCCTCAAGGACTAAAAGGTAAGAATGTGAAGGGAAAATCACCTTTGACACAATCAGGCAGGTTTCCACGCAGACCTGCCCCTCCAGGTGCCAGCTTCTTGTCCCTTAGGGAGGCCTCAGCCGGACCAGGGAGTAGCAGAAAGCTTCTTTCCAAATGGGGACGTTGCAGACCCTCCTGGGCTTATTCTGAGCCTTGGTCCCTCCCCTTTCACTCTGCGGATGCTTCAGGAAGCCCAGCAGGCTATCAGGATGCGCATGGATGACAGCCGGTCCAAGGACCACGATGCCCAGGCTTCCCTGGTCCTTGGGACGCAGCTTGTTTTTGCATAATTTAAGCACTACCTGGTTTAGCCGTTTAAGTTCTGTGAAATTGGTGTTCTTCCATCCATGAAATTATATACATCTTGGGAACACTTCCAGTTACTAAAGGGGTGAATGCAGTCTTCAAAGCAGGGAGACAACAGGCATTGATAGTGCTTACCCCAAAGAGTGCCACTCCATGCCCGCCTGCCAACCCGAGCCACAAAGGCAGGCATTTGCTGTTTCAATTCTATGGAAACCGAACTGCCAAGTGTAAGCTTACCATCACGCAACCAGCTGCAGTTCATTCCCTTTTCCCACATTCCCCCGCACCCCCCTCTCCCTGCCCCGCTTTCACCCATCCAGAGACCCATGGAAATTGTGGGTCGTGCAGATTTCATGTTCTTTCTAAAGCTTCTCCAGACTTGCTCCTCACTTGTGTTTGGTACCTATGACAGTGATAATCTTCCAAGAAGTGCTTTTGATTCAGTGATGGTGTGTACGTGATTTGCATTCTGTGTGTGTATGTGCACTCAGATTCTTCTCATGATGATGTGATTTTAAAATATTCATGTGTAAGCACAAATACTGTATGGCATCATAGGGAAGTGCTGCTAAACGCATTTCCCTAATCTCTGCAGTGTTAATGTATTAACATCAATATCTGGTTCGTCAAAGAATCAGACTTAGAGAAGAAAGACATTTCTGTGACTTGAGGCATTTATAGAAACCCAAATTAGAACGGATACCCTCTGAATTCCTGGCTCAAAGTCAGGGGGAAATAGTTACCAAAACAGGAAGGAGGAATTGGGGAATAAATTAGGAGATTGGGATTAACATGTGCACACTACTCTATATAGAATGGGAAGTCAACAAGGACGCTCAGTCGTGTCTGACTCTATGCCACCCCATGGGCTGTAGTCCCCCAGGTTCCTCTGTCCATGGAATTCTCCAGGCAAGAATGTTGGAGTGGGTAGCCATTCCCTTCTTCAGGGGATCTTCCCGACCCAGGGATGGAACCCAGGGAACCCAGGACTCCTGCATTGCAGGTGGATTCTTTACCTTCTGAGCCACTAGAGAAGCCCAATCAACAAGTACCTACTGTGTAGCACAGGGAACTCTAATCAGTATTTGTAATAAACAAGATGGGAAAATAATCTGAAAAAGAATATATATATATGTGTGTGTGTGTGTGTGTGTGTAACTAAATCACATTGCTGTACATCTGAAACTAACACAGCCTTGCAAATCAAATATACTCCAATTTAAACAAATACATTTAAGTCAGAGGATAATCTGTATTAGTCAGGATAGACTGGTTTGTGCTATAGAAACAAACATATCCTGATGTCTCAGCGGCTTATCCCTTGGAAGTTTCATTCTTGCCACACAAAGCCTGCTGCAGATACCTCTGCCCTCAAGGGAAATGCCAGAATTCAGAGTGTGTCTATTTTCAGCCATAGGTATGTCTTATGGTGTATATAAGACATATACTTATGTCTTCATCCCAGATGTCTCAGTGGTAAAGAATCCATCTGCCAATGCAGGAGATACTGGTTTGATTCCTGGGTCGGGAAGATCCCCTGGAAGAGGAAATGGCAACCCACTCCAGTATTCTTGCCTGGAGAATCCCATGGATAGAGGAGCCTGGAGGGCTACAGTCCATGGGGTTCAAAGAGTCAGATACGGCTGAGTGACTGAGCATTATCAGGAATGTCTTATATGGCTTTGCAGGGCTGTCATGACAGGAGAAGAGAAGGCTTGGAGAGCCCATATCTCGTCTCTAAGTGTCAGCCCAGAGTTGTCACATGGCATTCCCACTTACTTTCTCTGGCCCAGAATGAACCACATGAGCCCAACCTGGCTGCAAGGGAACCTGGGAAATGTGTGCTCAGGCAGAACAGAGTGAACTGGGCTTAGTGGTCCCGTATCATTTATCTCTGCCACAGGGCAGAATGATCCTCCTGAGGATAAGCTTTAGAAGTAGAAGATACCACATGTTCACGCAAATATTCTTTATTAACATACTGCATGCCCTGTCCTTTGCATGCTTTATCTGCATTATTTCATTTAAACCCCACTGTTGGGGTGATTACTTTCCCCAGGCAACTTCCTTTTTGTTTGTTTCAAACTTTAAAACTTTTTATTTTGTATCGAGGTATAGCTGATTAACAGTGCCGTTGTGATGATTTCATGAGGACAGTAAAGGAGCTCAGCCATACATCTACATGTATCCATTCCCCCAAACCCATCTCCCATCCAGGCTGCCACATCACCTCGAGTGCCCCAGGTGGCTTCTGAAGTACTAGCAGTGAATACCCTGGGATTCAAACCCAGGTCTTACTGAGAAGCCAAGCCTGGAACATCATCCAGCCAGCCCATCTATCTGCAGATTCTTGATAGAGAACTGAGCAACCGATTCATCCTGTAAGGCTGCCTGTATCTGGAATTGTTATAGAAACTGATCTTAGGACCTCTGGCTTGAATTCTTTTCCCATTTCCGTACACATTTTTGACTCCTATCCACTGGTAAAATAGAATATGAAACATAAGGAAGGCATTTTTTTTAAGTCTTACTCTTCACATTTATTATATATGAAAATTGGGATGGATTAGATGTGGGTAATGGATTTTTTTTCACAAAAGGCAAAAAAGAAAGCTTTTTAAATTGTAACTTCCTCTACATGCATTTAAACACATTTTATTTAATGCATAAAATCATTTTTACTCTTACATAAGAGATGTTATTCAGAGAACTATCCTTCCTACAAAGTGCCTCAGCCTGTGTACGGCAGTGTCCACTATAAATGATATCACAGGGATTCTGCAGCTGAGATCGTCCTGAATGTAGATACACTCTCTGGGGACAGTTGTCAGGAAAAGTCTCTGGAAGGACTTTGGTGACACGTCCATCATTCACGTTGCGTTTGGTTCCTCATTGGAACTCCCACAACGTGGAAATAAACAGAGAGCCCAGCTGTTTTATTTCTCTGTCTTCCCAAACTCATTGCCCAAGCCTCCCGAGTGAGGGCTATAAACTTCATCTTGTGCAAAGTGATTAGTCTCTAAATGCAGCTTCTCTCTGTGCTGTGCTTGTGAGAGTGTGTGTATGTGAGTGTGTGAGTGTGCATCTGTGTGTGTTTGTGTGTCAATTGCGAATCAGCAGCTATGAGGTGTAAGAGTTGACTGGTCTCCAGAGCATACTGGCAAGCTGATAGAAAATTAGTTTTGGGTATTGATGATAAACAAGTTAATCTTCTTTAGGTAATCTTTCAAAAACAAAGCTTGCTTTATTTATTTATTAAGAGCATTTTTTTCCCTGTAGGGAATTATCCATGGCTGAAATAAAAAAAAAAATAAAGTGCTTAGAAGATATTCTTAGATTTGAGCCTCTAGCTTACAAGGATTTTAATAAATGTTATATTACCCATGGCTTAAAACATGGACTAATTCATGAGCAGTTTACTTTAAATAACATTACTCTTTAAGAAGAGATTTCATTTTGTTTTGTTGGAATTCTGTGATGTGGAGAAATAACGAGCATTCACATGCTTTTTAGTGTACATAGAGGGATAGCATCACCCATCCAATATAGAAGGAAAATAATGTACAGATCTGTTCATGGACATGCATTGACGTGAAAAGCTATCATACTTAACAACAACAAAAACTGGAGTGTTTTAAAATGCAGAGTGATAGAGCCTAAAATAGTTTAACATTAAAGAGAAGAAAACCAACCTATGTGTTTTGAAAAATGGTGTATAAGTGAAAGACAGACAAGACCTCAAAAATCGTCATTCCAAAATTATAGTCACTAGATGCTAAGATAAAATGCATCCTTATGAAGACAGACCAGGCAGAAATTCATTGATTGGTTGGTTGGTTGGTTGGTTGGTGATGACCATAAATCTCCACTGTGAGCAGATTATAGTCTCAAAAGAAAGGGGTTGAACCAAAAAAGATGTATTCCAACCCCAAGTTATTTCACGTCTGCTTTTCTTGACTTTAGAAGGCCCATGGTCCAAAATGGACTTCCCTGGTGGCCCAGTGTTTAATAAGACTGCATACTCACAACTGCAAGGAGCGCAGGTTTGATTCCTGGTCAAGGAGCTACGATCCTGCCTGCCACACTGTGCAGCCGAAAATAGAAAGGAGGAGCGTGGGGCACAGAATGTACCGTCTTGAAGCCATCCTTTTCTTTCCGGTCACTTCACATTCCTCAGCCCCACCCACTTTGGACTCTGAAACGCGATCCGTGGAATTGGCAAGGTTGGGTTTGCCTCCTCACCTCCAGTTAAATCTGTCAACTCGGAATGCGGCTGGTTAGGGATGATGTCACGTGAAGCAAAACGGTTTCGAACGTGTAGGGTGCAAACAAGCACCAGCCCAGCCAGCGTCCGTTCCTTCTGTTATTCCTGTTACATCATGTTCGTTCTGACTGTTAACACGAAGATGTCACTTTGCTTTGATAGAGGCTGAGGGAAGTGAAGGGGATTGGGGAGTCTCCCGATCATGTCTTTTGTATCAAAAAGAGCCTGCTATTAGCCACGTGGGAGCTGCGTGTCAGTCACACCAGATGATTTCCTGTCCCTGTAAAGTGAAGCCTGTGGTTCCCAGAGCCTCTGCATCTCTGGGTCCTGGGGGGTGGGGAAGAGAGGAGATGGATTAAAGCCATCATGAATGGGGCTGGATTAACATTTTTCTTTATTTTTGTGTTTATTTATATTTTTGATTGCCCCGAGTCTTCATTGCTGGGCAAGAACTTTCTCTAGTTGCATTGAGCGGGAGCTGCTCTCTAGTTGCAGAGCTCAGGCTTCCCGCTGTGGTGGCTTCTTTTGTTGAGCACAGGCTGTATGGCACACGGGCTTCAGTCGTTGGCACTCTCAGGATCTATATCATGGGCTCTGTAGTTGAGGTACACGAGCTTAATTGCCCCGAGGCAGGTGGGATCTTCCTGGAATCAATACGGGAATCAAACCTGTGTCCCCTGTATTGGCAGTCAAATTCCTAACCCCTGGACCACCAAGGAAGTCCTGTGGCTGATTTTTTATTTATTTATTTTTAATTGAAGGCTAATTGCTTTGCAATATTGATTTGATTTCCACCATACATCAGCATGAATTTGCCATAGGTGTACATATGTCTCCTCCCTCTTGAACCTCCCTCCCACCTCCCACCACTCTACATTGTTGCAGAGCCCCAGTTTGAGTTCCCTGAGTCACACGGCAACTTCCCGTTGGCTATCTATTGTAATACAGCAGTGTATATGCTTCCATGCTGCTCTCTCCATTCATCTCATCCACTCCCTGTGTCTGATCTTTAAAGAAAGGTTACTTGGCCGTTACTGTGCCCTCCTCTCTCTTCCTTTCCACTTTCCCTTGTCCTCACATCCAAACTGGTTGCTTTCAAGACCTATTAATTGTACTTCCTTGGTATGTCTAGCATCCAAAGCCATTCTTTCTTTCTTGGCTTTCAACCAAGTTTGGGAAAACATTTTTTTTTTTAATAAATACTGTGTAGCAGGCGTCATTATATGTATTATACATAACATTTCACATCATCTTTGTATCAACCCTGGGAAGTAAGATTGTATGTCTCCACTATCCAAGATGACCTAATTGCACACATGTGACATGACCGAGGCAGGCGGCATTATGCTCCCACCCTTACCAGTGTCCCTGTCCTCATTCCTGAAGCCTGTTTTGTCTTCCATGGCAAAGAGGACCATGCAGATGTGGTTACGCTGAGGACCTTGAGATGGGGAGATGATCCCGTGGGCCCAGTGGCATCAGAAGGGTTCTTTAAAGAGCTGATAACCTTCTCCTGCTGTGCTCAGAAGGGAGCTGTAACATTGGGAAAATTGTCAGAGTGTTGTAGGTTTTCTGGCTTTGAGGAGGAGGGGATATGAGCCAAGGAATGCTGGCAGCCTCCCGAAGCTGGAAGAAAATTCTCCCCAACAGCCTCCAGAAAGAATGCAACCTGCCTGGAGGTGCTTTGATTTTAGTCCCATGAGATTCATGGCAGATGGCCACTATACAAAATTGTAAGATTGATATATTTGGAATTAGGGTTTCTCCAGTGGTTCAGCAGTCAAGAATCTGCCTGCAGTGCCAGAGTTGCAGGAGATACAGGTTTTATCCCTGGGTGGGGAAGATCCCCTGGAGTTGAGCATGGCGACCCATTCCAGAATTCTTGCCTGGAGAATCCCATGGCCGGAGGAGCCGGGTGGGCTACAGTCTCTGGGGTCGCAAAGAGTCTAACATGTCTGAAGTGACTTAGCATGCATGGATATTTGCAATTATTTTCAGCTACTGTTTTGGTGGTGACATGTTATGGCAGCAACGGGAAAAATTAATGCAGTGATGTACCGTTCAGGTCACCCCGTGGCTCAGTAGGTGTCTGAGCTATGGTTTGAATTCAAGTCTTTTTCACATGATAGAGTTGGTGTAATTTTCACTAAACTTCCCCCATGGTTCAGTCCTCTTTTCTTCTTTACCTTCTTATCCTTGAAGCCATTGCTATCTGATAACTCTCCCTCGACTTCCTCACATCTCAACCCATTGTACTCATCACTGGTACATTATTCTTCCTGCTGCTGCTGCTGCTAAGTCGCTTCAGTCATGTCTGACTCTGTGCGACCCCATAGACGACAGCCCACAAGGCTCCCCCATCCCTGGGATTCTCCAGGCAAGAACACTGGAGTGGGTTGCCATTTCCTTCTCCAATGCATGAAAGTGAAAAGTGAAAGGGAAGTCGCTCAGTCGTGTTTGACTGTTCGCGACCCCATGGACTGCAGACTACCAGGCTCCTGCATCCATGGGATTTTCCAGGCAAAGGTACTGGAGTGGGGTGCCATTGCCTTCTCCATTATTCTTCCTAAAACATTGCAATTCTTGATGACTTTCAATGACCCCAGTCACTCAGTCATGTCTGACTTTTTGTGATCCCATGGACTGTAGCCTGCAGGCTCCTTTGTCCATGGAATTCTCCCGGCAAGAATATTGGAGTGGATTGCCATTCCCTTCTCCAGAGGATCTTCCTGACCCAAGGATCAAACCCGGGTCTCCTGCGTTGCAGGGATTCTTTACCATTTGAGCTACAGGGAAGACCTTTCCATGACCCCTGGGGCTCATAAAGTAAGCAGACAGGGAGTTACCTGAGAGTCCAGTGGTTAAGACTCTGCCTTCCAATGCAGAGGGTGTCAGATGGATCCCTGATTGGGGAGCTCAGATCCCACATGCCTCAGGGTCAAAAAACATAAAATAGCAACAATATCATAACAAATTAAATAAAGACTTTAAAAATGGCCCACATCCAAAAAAAAAAAATTCTTTAGAACCAAAGGAAGCCACATGGTTTGACCTTCTGTATTTCTCTCCAGAATTATCTCTCACTTTAATCATGGATTCACCCATCCTCTAGCAAAACTGGAAAATGATTTCTCATCCATTCCCACCATATGATCCACTTTTGAACCCTGCCCCCCCTTTTTTTTTCTTACTGATTCTTCTCTCTGGAATGTGTGTTGCCTGACAGCTAGTTGAAATACCATCTTTCCTTAGAGTCAGGGTAATCTCTCTCTCCTCTGGTCCGTTCAAAGTCACCTCCAGCATCAACATGGTCAGCATCATTGTGATAGGCATAATTATCAAGATTATCATCATAACCGCCACCACCCACTGATTATTTAGTGATGACGATGTGCCTGGACACGATGCTTAAGTCCTTTGTGTGGATTATCTCACTTACTGCTCACCCACGTGCAGGGGACACCAACAGTTCTCTCGTTTTACAGAAGAGAAAACTGAGCTGACTTTGAAGGTTACCTTATGACAAACTTAACTTCCTATTGTAACGTGAACCTGTGTCAACTGCTGAGATCCTGAAATATTTGAAACAAATGTCCACCATAATTTGACTCCTGGACTCAAAGAAGAATTTACTCTTTTATATAAGATCATAATACAGCTACCATCTGTTGAGGGTTTTTTTTTTTTTTTTTTTTTTGCCCCTATTAAATAATCCCCTTTTTGGCTGCTGTTATATCATAATGCTAATATTCTGTCCCTTGTACAAGTCTCTGATGTCTGTTAAATGAGAGCAGAGGCTGGGACGTGAATCAATTTTCTATCCTATTTATCTTGACAAAAAATTTAAGAGATTATCCACCATTTGGAGTTGGCACAGCATAATTATGTAGATTATATGCACAATTCTCATCCAAATTCCATTACAGAAAGAAGAAGAGAGATCTAACTTCTCTCATCACATGAAAAATTTATTTTGGACACGAATGGGAAGAATACCTGTTCCAGGGCAATTCCAAAATACTTTTGTCACATCCCTAAAGTTGTTTGCATAGGCATTTTGTTCATCAGGAGCGTCTGTACTAAGCAAGTTGCATCAACTCATAGTCTCTACCATTCCTTCCCTCTTCTCTACTGTGTTAGCTTTATGTTAATAATTGCTACTGTTTTCCCATATAGTAGCAACATGGCCATCAGGAGCCACAGGGTGAATAATACCCTCCCAGTAGCTACACTGGTAACAGTTATAAAAATGAAGTTCCAGAGTTTCCTCTCATTGGACCACTTTGGGGTGTGGTCTGCATCAATCACTGTGATTGTACGCACTAATTGGACAGAGTTGGTCCATGTCTCTGCCTCTGGAACCCTGGGTACCATGAGGCAGGATGGGACAGAAGGCAGTCCTTGGAAGCAAGAATGAGGAGTTGTTACCACAAGTTGGGCTGCCTAGATCAACACACAGGTGTCACTATAGGCGGAAGTATTTGGTGAAGAGAAAAATCACAAAAAGACATCGAGGCATTCTGAAAGATGCGTCGGAATTTGGTAGTAAATCAGGCAGGCTGTGGGTGTGTGTGGAGAAGATGCTGTAACTTTCAGATGACTGATATTTTGGAAAACGCTCATCTCTGTGGATTTTAATGTGTTTTATTAAAAAGAAAAAAAATTGGGTGGCATAATTGAATGTGTTTGGAAACTGTTGAATTAAATAAGTTTCCTTGCTGTAACATTGCTTAGACCCCTTAAGAAATCAACACACATATTTTGAAACTCCAAGAATGGGATATGGAATGATATTCACTGTATAATTTTCTTGGAAACTTCTCTCCCTCTCTCTCTATCTCTATGTATGATGGAGTGATGGAGACTACCCTCCCAAAAGATTGTCACTGTGTCCAGATTATAGCAAGTACTCAGTAAATACTCATCACGTGCTTTGGGAACTGTGATTCGATAATTGTGAATCTCCTCTCTACATTTTGTAGCAAAGATAAATGACATGTCTCTGATGTCTTTGTGGTAGTGCCCAATTGTATTTGTTTCTTTGTTTTCCCTGCTTGAAATCTAACGGTGTTTCTGGGTGAACATCTCCATGTGCCCATGGAGTTATGGGAGGAGATTGGTTATGTAAAAATGGCAACCAGTAGGCTATTCTTTAGACAATTAAATTGCATAGGCTTTTCAAGAGATGTCCAGACACACTCTGATCTGATTTCTGACTCTGTGTGCATATAAACTGACAAAGACGTTTACCTTGCTTGAGGCAATTGTTATATCTAGAAAATTGAGGAAATTGAATTAAATTATAGGGCAAATACACTGGGGAACTCATTATTAAATAAAATTCTATTTTACCTATTTTGGTAGTGAGGGGAATTATTTTGTAAAGTGAATACTATCTTCTCGTTCTCATGATAGATCATTTAAAGGTGAGATACACAATATCAGTAGGTACTTCTGTTATAGACACATGATGATCATTTAATTAAACAATTGATAGTTACATATCAATTTTTATCTCTGAGCTAAGTGAAATAGCTTTGCCTTTATCTTAGAGATTTTCTTTGGGAAGAGAAAGAAGTTTTAGGATGGCACCTCCTTTGTATTATACAATGAGTATTGTTTTATATTGAAACTGTGATTCACTTTCTTCCTAGTTAAAAAAAAAAGATGCTTTTTCATCCTTTCTGAAATAAATATGATCTTTGAAATTAGATTTGATGTAAATCCAAATGTAATGAGATTCAATTTTTCATTGTAGCTGAATTAGATGGAGAACTTCAAATATTTATTTGAGGTTTAATTTGAGTAATTTAGGAAAACACTGAGCTTCCTCATTCATAAATGATAATTACTTCTCTTCATCAAATATTGTACTCTATTCCCTTCTGCTATCGGTGCAGTTGCGTTCAGATATGAACACTTTTATATCTCCAAGGGGATTCTTTTTTTCATGTAACTTCCTTGGGTTGCTTAACTTATAAAACCTTTAGAAATAGAGTTTGCTGTGCCTGTGTTTTGGAGTGTTTAGTTTTATAAGGGAAAAGAGGTGAGAAGTGGAATAGCATTTACATTGATTTTCTTTAAGGCTGTGCTCTACTGAGAAATAGTATTTTGTCTTACTAAAGCACATGTTTAAGAAATGGAGATTGCTGTCTTGCAAAACTCCCAAAATAAACTCCAGCAGCTTAAAATGCCTGTAGCCTCTAGTTGATTATAATTCTACACTAAATCAAAAGTGACTGCTTTTAAAAACTTCCATAAAGAAAAGCTTAGGCATTTCACACTATGGCTTGGCCCATGCAAGATTCTTCATTCCTTTCCTTTTAGAGTTTCCTCCAGGTAATGAAAACATATATATGTGAGTTCCATGAGGATGTTTAGGGGTTGACTAGGGTCATCAGGCTTCTACGCTGGTAGTGATAACATTGTAGTCACTATAGCAGAGGCTGCAATAACAGAGAAGATCTTAGTTTTGCCACATTTGTGTCTTTGCCCACCAACTTTATTAATGACTCCTGACTTTGCTTATTGGACTTTCCAGAGAACTTCATAGTAAGCATTCTACTGATCAGGAATCTTTTGAGTACAAGTGACAGAAACCCACTCAAAGTAGCTTAGGCATCAAAGGGAATATATTGGTTCATATGAAAAGTATCGGGATGGTACTGACTTCAAGAACAGATGAATCCAGAATCTCAGCTTTTTCCAGAATCTAGTGTTTCTTGACTTGAATTTGTTTTTCCTTGTGTAGCTGCCAGACTCATTCACAGTGGAGTCAGTGGCTTACTCCTGAATCAATTGCTGTGACGGATGATTAGAATGTATTCAAGCACCAAACCAAGGTTACTTTCTCACTTGGGAGCTAAAGAAAGAGGGGTGACCCATCTACAATGGAGTTTGGGGTGATCCTTTATGCAACAGACAAGGTTGTCAACAGCAGACAGGGAATAGATACCAGGCAAATCACCACGACAGATGTCTATTAGAACACCCAACCTGGAAGGTGTCCCTATAGACTGACTTTCAGCCTTTTCCAGGGGTGCTAGACTGATCCCAGATACTAGTAAATCAATTCTAATCAAGTGTGAAAGTTAACGAGCTAGTTGCTCAGTTGTGTTTAACGCTCTGTAGCCCGCCAGGCCTCTCTGACCATGGGATTCTCCAGGCAAGAATACTGGAATGGGTTGCCATTCCTTCTCCAGAGTCAAGTGTAGGATGCAACCCAAAGGCTAAAATTTGCTTTCTGTTTAGGAACCAACCAGAGTCCATTGGTCCATAGTCCATATTCAATGATTCTATCCTGATGGATCATGTTTCTCAGGAATGGAATTTGCTAGAATCGTCTCTTCTCACACAGAACACTGAATGTGAATTTGGAGTGATTTCAGCTCTTCGGAGATTATAAAATATGCATTTCGTTACTTGTATATTAGGAGCTGGAAGCCAGAAATCCACTTATGTTTCTTCCAACTCCCTTAAAATTTTATTTTCCCTCTTGCTCCAATTTGACAATTGGCTCGTGTAAGTATTGTTAGGTTAAAAAAAAAACCCACAGTGTTAGGACCTAAACAAAGTTCGTGGGGGTAAACCCACCACCTAGCCAGTTCATCTTCTCTGAGATTTACGAGAAAGTGGGAAAACCCTCATTCATCCTTAAGTGCAACATTTTTTTTCTTTTTTTGAGAACAGAATAAATGTTTCAGCTACATAAACTTGAGATGCTTAAGTAAGACTGTTCCTCTGAAGTCCTCTTGTGGCAGCCATAACCCAAATCAATTCAGGCGGCATCGCTCCCCTGGCTGGCCCCTGGCTTTCCCCATGTGCTCATACCATGGGCTCTTTCTTTTGTCTCTTCAAATTTTTGTTTGCTCTTCTGAAGTCATCATCATCAATTAATATTTGCCGAGGACCCGGAGGGTCTAACCTGCCACGTCTCCATCTGTTACTCACCAGTGCAGACGTGGTGGGCCTACCCCTTTTGGGTTTGAATCACATTATTATAAGCTATTTTCAGCATCCCTCACCTGCCGTCTTCCAAACATTCTCAAATCCCACACCTCAGTTCTGCGCTGTTGCCCTCCTCCACAATTTCACTTTCCCAGCATTACACAGAGGTGAGAAATGTATATCCCATAATCGAGTATTGAACTCCAGGTCTGCTACATTCTAGTTTATATGACCCTGGGGGACTTCGGGGACCTTTCTGGCATATTTCTCCCTTCATCCATAAAAGAGGTGTCCTGAATATGTCTATATAGTATGGAGATTCTAGGGCATGGGAAGGATAGTTGTGAAAATTAAATGAGGTTAAAGGTTGAGAGAGTTGGACCATAAAGAAGGCTGACCACAGAAGAATTGATGATTTTGAACTGTGGTACTGGAGAGGACTCTTGAGAGTCCCTTGGATAGCAAGGAGATCAAACCAGTCAATCCTAAAGGAAATCAACCCTGAATATTCATTTGAAGGACTGATGCTGAAGAGCCGACACATTGGAAAAGACCCTGTTGCTGGGAAAGATTGAAGGTGGGAGGAGAAGGGGACAGAGGATGAGATGGTTGGATGGCATCACCGACTCAATGGACGTGAGTTTGAGCAAACTCCGGAAGTTGGTGATGGACAGCGAAGCCTGGCGTGCTGCAGTCCATGGGATCACAAAGAATTAGGCACAGCTGAGCAACTGAACTGACTGACTTTTTGAAGTATAGTTGATTTACAGTGTTTTGTTCATTTCTGCTGTACAGCAAAGTAATTCTTATTATGGGGCTTCCCAGGTGGTGCTAGTGGTAAAGAATCTGCCTGCCAATGCAAGAGACACAGGTCCGATCCCTGGGTCGGGAAGATCCTCTGGAGAAGGAAATGGCAACCCACTCCAGTAGTCTTGCCTGGAAAATTCCATGGGCAGTGAAGTCTGGAAGGCTACAGTGCATGGGGTCACAAAAGAGCTAGACAGAGCTGAGCTGTCTATGTATATATATATATGTGTGTGTGTGTGTGTGTGTGTATTTACAAGCATATATATATATATATACACACACACACACGCATATATTTTATATTGTTCTTCATTATGATTTTTTAAAGGATTTTTTAAAGGTGATTTTTTAAATTTATTTTTAATTTTAATTTTGGCCACATCCTGAAGCAGGTGGGATCTTAGTTCCCTGACCAGAGATTGAGCCCTCACCCACTTCATTGGAAGGCAGAGTCTTAACCACTGCACTTCCAGGGAAGTCCCCTTCATTATGATTTATCTCAGAATATTGAATATAGTTCCCTGTGCTATACAATAGGACCTTATTTTTTTATTCAGTCTATATATATAATAGTTTTCATAGGCTAATTTCAAACTCCCAGTCTATCCCTCCCCCAACCCCCTTCCTCTTCTTTCAAACTTGCTATGTGGAACAGCAACTAAAGTAAGATTCTCAGTAATGATCATGGTATGTAAGTATTTTTCTCTATGCTAGGGCAAAAGCTTCAGAGAGTCAAGACAGTGCTGCTCATCTTTGCAGGAGAAGCCTGGTTTTAAAATGCCAAGCCATTTGGCAGTATTAACCAAGTTGATTTCAGCACATTCCATAATGTGCCGATAGCCCGTACATGCTGACTGGTCAGGCACTTGGGTAATAAACACCAAGCGAGCGATATGTCATAACAGACAAATGGGCTCTTTAAACTTACAATAGGAAAAAGTGTTTTCATTGGCAAGGAGACTTATCTGTCAATCAGCCCCTGCCCCACTCTAATTATGGACATGGCACTGAGTTGATGTCAGGGAGATAAAAGGAGCCATCAGACCTGGCCCTTGCTCTGAAGGTGTTTACGACCATGTTGGGAAAATGAGGCATAAAGAGATGAACGGATGGTAGAGGAAGACTCATCATGGTTGTGTATAAGTGCCAAATGAGGGGCCCAGGCTCTGAGTATATTCCGCTACTATCCTTCAATTTGGGCTCAAAGGTGATGTTGAATTGGTGGACAGGTACAAATCATTCTGAGTTATTGAGTCAAAACATAATTTGCCCTGGGCCCCTGGAGTGAGCTAGCTGTCATAAATATTTTCTGGGTATCCTTTCTTCTCTTATGATTGGCAACAGAAGCTTAAGACCTCTCTCTCATCATCTGATTTTCTCCCTTCCCCATCCTGGCAGTCCCGCATAAACCAAACAGGCACCTGGAAATTGAGAGGTGTTCTTCCGAAGTGACTTGTTTTGTTAGCAAAGCCAGAGTTGGGGACTTACTCAGTTTTTTCATTGTGGTTGGGATGTTGGAAGAGCCCCATGTCCATCACCCCCCTCTGCCCCAAGCCTTTCTCTCAAGAAATGAACCCAAGGCTCCCTGGAATGAGAAGCAAGTACACCCATCAGGCGCATATTAAAAAGTGACTGTAAGTGATTTCCTGAAGTTAGTCACCTGCTAAGACAACACCCTGAAACTCAGACTTTCAGTACTGTTACATGTACCATATTTCTACACAGTGCATTCACGAGTGATTAGAAGTCATCGTCAAAGATTTCCCTGGTGGTCCAGTGAAGTCTTCAAGTAAGTCCTTAGCTAAGACTCCGTGTGTCCAATGCAGGGGGCGCAGGTTCTATCCCTGGTCAGGGAAGATCCTGCCTGCCGCTTGGTGTGGCCAAAAACAAACAAACAAACAAACAAACAAGAACAACAGCAAAAGCAAAAAGAAAATTTCTCATGTGACACTTAAAAAAAACATAATTAGAGGCAATGAGAATTTATGATTCATGGAGCACTGCAATGAGGACTTGAAGGCATATTTTTAATGTTCTAAATATCTTCTTTGCTTCTTTTACTAGTCATGTCCTTGGACTCCTTAAGTCTTGTTGTAGACTGGGTGTTGTAAACATGTATTAGGATTTCCTTCCTGTTTAGGGCTGAATAACTCTCCATCATATGGGAGGTATCATGTTTTGTTTATCTGTTTATCTATAGATGGACACTTAGGTTGCTTCCACCTTTTGAATATTGTGAATAATCCTGCTATGAACACAGATGGGCAAGTGGATATTATTCTTAAAAAAAAAAACAAACTGCTTTTTAAGTTTTGTAGAGATATTCTATTGGCCAAACATTTGTTTGTTCAGGTTTTTCCATAATATGGTACAAAAACCCAAACAAACTTTTGGGCCAACTCAATATAATAGCTGTGTAATATTGTGTATATTTAAGGTATACAACATATTGATTTGATATGTCTGTATACTGCCAAGTCATGACCATTGTAGCATCAGTTAACACCTTCATCCTGAGACATAATTACCATTTCCTTTGTGTAGTGAGAACATTTACTCTCTTAGCAATTTTCACTCGGATGATACGATGCTATTCACTCTCATTACCTTGTGCAGTAGATCCCCAGAACTGTGAGTCTTATAAGTGGAAGTTTGTACCCTCTAACCAGTATCTTCCCATCCCCCCCACCAACCTAGCTTCTAGTAATTACCACTCTACTCCGTCTCTCCCAGGTCAGCTTGGTCAGCTTTCCTGCTTTTCCATATAAGTGATATCCTATGGTCTTTTTCTCTGACTTTCTCCACTTAGCATAATGCTCTCAAGGTTCATCCAAGCTGTTATAAAACAGCAGGCTTTCCTTCTTTCTCGTGGGTGAAAAGCCTTCCATTCTACCCGTGTCCACGCCACAACCTCTTAACCCATTCATCTGTTGATGGACATGATTGTTTCCATATCTTGGCTCTTGTGAATGACACTTCAGCCATTGTGCAGCTATCTCTTTGAAATTAAGGCAGATGCTGTCTTTAATCCCGTTCTCTAGATAAGAAGACTCAGCTCCAACAGATCAAGGGACAGAACTGGTAACCAGGCTCGGATCTGTCCAGCCCGGAGTCCACACTCTTGACTGCGGCTGTGTCTGCCACCTTCCTGCTTTGACAGTGATGTGGGGTGTCCTGAACACGGCTCTGCCATGCCCGAGGCTGTGGGGAGTGACGGCTCTTTCATGGAAAAGTTGCTCTGGCTTCTCCCTTCAGCAAAGGGAATTATCAAGGCTCTGTTGCCCTCTTTTGATTTGAACCCTCTCTGTTCATGCCTCTTTCTCCTCCGACTCCTGTCCATTGCTCTATGTCTGCCTGTTTGTTGAATTCCTTCAAGTTGAGGAAGCTGATCATGCCTGGCAGTGCCCTTACTCTTCTAAATCTTTATTTTTTATTTTTTTTTAATTTTTTTAATTTTATTTTATTCTTAAACTTTACATAATTGTATTAGTTTTGCCAAATATCAAAATGAATCCGCCACAGGTATACATGTGTTCCCCATCCTGAACCCTCCTCCCTCCTCCCTCCCCATTCCATCCCTCTGGGTCGTCCCAGTGCACTAGCCCCAAGCATCCAGTATCGTGCATCGAACCTGGACTGGCAACTCGTTTCATACATGATATTTTACATGTTTCAGTGCCATTCTCCCAAATCTCCCCACCCTCTCCCCCTCCCACAGAGTCCATAAGACTGTTCTATACATCAGTGTCTCTTTTGCTGTCTCGTACACAGGGTTATTGTTACCATCTTTCTAAATTCCATATATATGTGTTAGTATACTGTATTGGTGTTTTTCCTTCTGGCTTACTTCACTCTGTATAATAGGCTCCAGTTTCATCCATCTCATTAGAACTGATTCAAATGTATTCTTTTTAATGGCTGAGTAATACTCCAGAAAAAATCTTTAATCCACATAAACTTCCTACTAACCAGATGGGCAGGTTTATTATTAATGCCATCCTGGGTTGTGTGTGAAATGATGGAGTTGCACATGCATGCATGCTAGGTTGCTTCAGTCGGGTCTGACTCTGTGTGACCCTATGAACTGCAGACCTCCAGGCTCCTCTGTCCATGGGAGTCTCCAGGCAAGGATACCGAAGTGGGTTGCCACGCCTCCCTCCAGGGGATCTTCCTGACCCGGGAATTGAACCTGCGTCTCTTGTATCTCCTGCATTGGCAAGTGGGTTCTTTACCACTGAGCTACCTGGGAAGCCCAACGCAGTTGCACAGAAGCTAGAAATCTGCCTAGAAATCTTCACACAGTGGCGGAGTTGAACCCAGAGTCTGTGCTCCACACTGCAATCCATGCTGCCTTCTGGATGGAGACAGGGTTCAGACCCACCTGTAGATGCTGCATCGCTCCAGCCAAGCCTGGACCGGCCTAGCTGAGGCGGTGCTGTCATCCTGAGTCTGCTTCCACCACATCCACCCACTTGCTCTAGCTGGGCTTAGGTCTTGGCTGTTCACAGCATGCCAAGTAGCAAACCCGGAGGCCATTGCAGCTGCTTCAGTATTCTACAGCCCTCTTGGGTCTGGAAGCTGTTGGAGGCAGACACTGCAGACCATTTGTCTAATAATATGGCTGCTCTTTCCTCCACCTAGCTAGAGCCAAGGCAGGGGGTGGAGGAGGAGAAAGAAAGAGAGGGTGGGGAGAGGGAGAGAGAGGCTGCCTACTGTCTCTGTATTTATCCCAAATCCATATATTATTTTGGAACATTCAGTATTGCAGAAATATGCGAAGGGATAAATCACTCCTTTTACCATCTGGTCTCTGAGAACCCTCCCAAGAACTGTAGCTTCATTTAATTTTGTTGTGTTCCTTTCTCAACCTTTTTGTGCTTTCCATCATCTTTTCTTGGCTGCATTTTTGGGGTTTGTTTTGCCTTCAGTTGCTTGCTCCTTTAGCTGTTTCTGCATTTTACTTTCTGAAAAAGAAATACCAGCTCTCGCTCATCAACGTTCTGCCAGATTCTTTATTTGGCATGATGCTACCTCGTGCCTATTTTCTTTACCTTCATCTGGAGCCCTGGAGTGATGTGTGGGTATTTTTCAATGCCCCAACCAGATGCACCAACCGGCTTGTTGGTCAGTAATGAGGAAGCAGTAGCACCCCTCGGTCTTTGAATTTCTTGGCAGTGCCTTCATGGCAAATGTTTCCATGAGATGAGCATGGTGGACCAAGCCTAGGCATCGCTACATGGTCCAAAGTCCTTTTAAATGAACAAATGGGTTGGCACTCATCTAATGGGAATACAAGTGAGGTTACTTAGCCCGTATTGGTTTCTCACTGGCTGAGTGGGCGATTACAGATAAGCAAAGGAAGAAGGCCACAATGATATATTTACATAATAGATGTGAGTTGGACAACAGTATGAACTCATATTTAGCTTCTTATAGACACAGATGGTTAAATATAGAAATATCTAAAGAGATGTCTGTATGCATGGAATGTGTGTGCTTTGCTCAGCCGTGTTCGACTCTTTGTGACCCCTTGGACTGTAGCCTGCCAGGCTCCTCTGTCCATAGGATTTTCCAGGCAAGAATAGTGGAGCGGGTTGCCATTTTCCCCTCCAGGGGATCTTCCTGACCCAGGGATGGAACTCATGTCTCCTGCATCTGCACACAGATTCTTTACCACTGAGCCACTTGGGGAGTATACATGGAATAGCATATGCACATCTTTCTGCTCTGTCAGCTCAGAGGAGCTAGAAGCAATGATACCCCAGCAGCATGAGCACACTTGGCACCCAGATCTTGGTTTCTAATACCATTCTCTATTAACAGTGATGAGGAGCAACTCCTTTTAGGACTGGGGCATGGAATATACAGGAAGAGCCTAGTACCTAGCACCTCAGAGTTCGAGAAAATAAAGAAATGCTCAAAACAATACACCTTGTAAATGAGAAATGGAAGACTTCTTAACATGAGTTAGATGAATAGTCGCTGCCACTCTTCACTCATTGAAAACTTGGGCTCTTGCAACTAATGGCTAACTTAAATACTCTCTGCTGTGAAGGGCTTTGGGCTACATCTCTTTCTGTCTCTCCTGTGAGCAGGTGAGACCTGAATTCCCTTCCTTGGGTTCACAACCACAGTAACTTCCCCGGGCTCTCACAGCCCAGTTTTGAAGATCAGGGCAATTTGAAACAAGGAGAGTGAAGAATAAATCACATTTCCAAGGAGAAAAATCAAGTCGTTGCAACTCAATTATTAATGCGCAGAACTGTTATGTAATGTAGCAGCCCAATTAACAGGTGTCTCTTGGGGAATAATCAAGGCTTAATTTGGCATGATAATTAGTAACCTCCCCTCCCAGCTTTGGATGGGGGGCCCTGCAGGGCAGCCTGATGGCTGGTAATGAGGCAGTATCACTTACTTTGCAGCCGTGTTAATTGTGTCTTTCTGTGCATGGGGACAAGACAGATTTACCTGTTCCTCGATGCTGGGATGTGCCACTGGTCTAATAGAGCTGTGCTCATTTTCTGGTCTTGCCAACCCTGGCCTTGCTGAAGGGCAGCGTTCTTAGACTTTTGAGATTTCTTTAATTGGCAGAGTTGTTGTAATGGCTACTCTTCAGTCTGTTTTTTTTTTTTTTTTTTTTTTTTTGATAGACTGGGTGGCAGAATTCCAGTTTTACAAGACATATGGCCAGGGTTGACATATTCAAAACAGGAAATTGTGCTGCTTTGTGTGTCTGTAATAATGGGTGACCACAGTCACCATGTCATAGCTGTCTATCCCCTCTATGTGTCCCAGGGCACACCTGTTTGTTACAATAAAATACTAGATGTGAGTATAGTCACAGAGAGCAAAAACATGGACAATTACAAGAGTGTTTTATTTTTACCAGAAAAAGAAAAAAACAAAAAACAAAAAGCAGAGAAAGCACAGAGAAAAAGAGAAATAAGACTACCACAAATTACCCATCAACTGAGAGATATTAACTTCTGGTATGACATCTTTTCAGTTTTTACACACACAGGTCTGCATAATTATAGCTATTGGCCTAGGTATGATTTCTTTGCAAAATTGGGTTTGTAAATGTGCATATTATTCTGTTAACATGTTTGCTCTTATTATGTGCACTTGCCAGCCTCCTTTGTCCATGGAATTCTCCAGTCAAGAATACTGGAGTGGCTTGCCATTTCCTACGCCAGCGGATCTTCCCGACCCAGGGATCGAACCCACATCTCTTATGTCTACTGCATTGGCAGGTGAATTCTTTACCACAGATTTTGAATAGGGTCCACCCTGCCTTTTCTTAAGCTGTCTTTTTCTGAAGTTTGGGGGCTACTGATCTTTGTTCTAAGAGTTAAGCTGATATAATATGCATTTTCCTCCTTTCTTTTCCCTAAAATCCTTTATTAAGAACCATTTTCCTTGAATTCTCCTTAGGAAAAGCTTTGAGCATCTAGATAGCTTTCCTGTTTTGGTTTTGTTCAATTTTGTTTCACTATTATACACATCACAACAGTGAACATCCTTACATATGCATCTTTGCTATATCTTGACCTGGGCTTCCCTGGTGGCTCAATAGTAAAGAATCTGCCTGCCAATGCAGGAGACACAGGTTCGATCCCTGGTTGGGAAGGTCCTCTGAAGAAGGAAATGGCAACCCAGTCCAGTATTCTTGCCTGGGAAATCCCATGGACAGAGGAGCCTGGTGGGTTTGCAGTCCATGGGGTTGCAAGGAGTTGCACATGACTGAGCGGCTCCTCTTGCCTGGAAAATCCCATGGGCGGAGGGGCCTGGTAGGCTGCAGTCCATGGGATCAGGGAGAGTTGGACACGACTGAGTGACTTCCCTTTCCCTTTTCACTTTCATGCATTGGAGAAGGCCATTGCAACCCACTCCAGTGTTCTTGCCTGGAGAATCCCAGGGACAGGGGAGCCTGGTGGGCTGCCATCTATGGGGTCACACAGAGTCAGACATGAATGAAGCGACTTAGCAGCAGCAGCAGAGCGGCTAAGCACTCACGCATGCACTCACACAGCTCACCCATAGAAGAAGTCAAAGGGTATGGCTATTTGAAGGTTTTGGACTGACTTTGGGGAACTTCTCTTTCCTGAAGGTCTGTGCATCTACAATCCCACAGGTACGTCTGAGTTGCCTCCTCCCATTGCTGCTCTGAAGTACATTTTTTTTTTTTTTAAGTCCAGGTTTTGCAACTTTAGTGGTGAGGCAGGAAGCCAATAGAGAAAGTTTATTAAATTCTTATTTATGATTTCAATTTGTATCAGCCTTTGCCTTCCCCAAGCTCGAGGCAACACTTGGAGAACATCAAGCTTGTAACTCTTAGCTGTGCTGATCTGAGAGAGGGGCAGTAGAAAAGATGGGTAAAGAGTGCTGGATGTAAGGAACGTGCTACCCTACAAAGTAAAGTCTAGAAACAGAAGCAGTTCAGGTGGTTGAGGATCATTTGAGGCACTTTCTGAAAAGCCTAGGTTCAGAAGGAAAGCTCTTTTTTATCCTCTTCTTGATTCCTTCTTATATGGGTCGAAGAGAAGATCACAGTGAATTTATGTGTGTGTGTTTAATTTTTTGGCATGCCACAGCAATGTGTTCAGTTCAGTCACTCAGTCATGTCCGACTCTTTGCAACCCCATGGACTGCAGCACACCAGACTTCCCTGTCCATTACAAACTCCAGGAGCTTGCTCAAACTCATTTCCATCAAGTTGGTGATGCCATCCAACCAACTCATCCTCTGTTTTCCCCTTCTCCTCCTGCCCTCAATCTTTCCCAGCATCAGGGTCTTTTCAAATGAGTCAGTTCTTCGCATCAGGTGGCCACAGTATTGGAGTTTCAGCATCAGCATCAGTCCTTCCAATGAATATTCAGGACTGATTTCTTTTCGGATTTACTGTTTTGATCTCCTTGCAGTCCAAGGGACTCTCAAGAGTCTTCTACATCACCACAATTCAAAAGCATCAATTCTTCAGTGCTCAGCTTTCTTTGTGGTCCAACTCTCACAGCCATACATGACTACTGGAAAAACCATAGCTTTTACTAGATGGACCTTTGTTGGCAAAGTAATGTCTCTGCCTTTTAATATGCTGTCTAGGTTTGTCATAGCTTTTCTTCTAAGGAGCAAGCATCTTTTAATTTCATGGCTACAGTCACTATCTGCAGTGATTTTGAAGCCCAAGAAAATGAAGTCTGACCCTGTTTCCATGTTTCCCCATCTACTTGCCATGAAGTGATGGGACCGGATGCCATGATATTAGTTTTCTGAATTGAGTTGCAAGCCAGCTTTTTCACTCTCCTCTTTCACTTTTATCAAGGGGTTCTGTAAGTTCATCTTTGCTTTCTGCCCTAAGAATAATGTGTGTGTGTGTGTGTTTAAATATTTTTGCAGTATGCGGGATCTTAGTTCCATGACCAGGGATCGAACTTGTACCTCCTGCAGTGGAAGCACAGAGTTTTAACCCCTGGACCACCAGAGAAGTCCCTTTTTTGTATGTTTGTTAGCTGGTTGGGCTTCCCTGGTGGCGCAGAGGGTAAAGCATCTGCCTGCAATGCAGGAGACCTGGGTTCAATCCCTGGGTTGGGAAGATCCCCTGGATAAGGCAATGGCAACCCACTCCAGTCTTCTTACCTGGAACATTCCATGAACAGAGAAGCCTGCTAGGCTTTACAGTCCATGGGATCACAGAGAGACGCACATGACTGAGCAACTTCACTTGCTACCCATAGGCACCTGGTGGAGCAGGCAAGTTGGAGCATGACTTCTCTCACCAAGCCCTCCTCTTCTGTTGAGTCTGCCCTATGGAGCCCCCTTCTCAATGAAGCGTAGTAGTTGTCTGAGCTGCAGACACCCTGAGGGTGATCAGAAACAGACCTACATGCAAACAAGCAAAAACCACTGTCTTCCCAGCTATCTTGAGGCCATCATCTATTTTCTTACTTTTCTCTGTTTATTTATTTGTACCTGGTCAGTTGCTAAGTCATATGTGACTCTTTGTGACCCCAAGCACCCCAGGTTCCTCGCCCTTCACCGTCTCCCACAGTTTGCTCAAACTCATGTCCATTGAGTCAGTGATGCCATCCAACCATCTCATTTTCTGTCACCCACTTCTCCTTCCTTCAGTCTTTCCCAGCATCAGGGTCTTTTCAGGTGAGCCAGCTCTTTGCATCAGGTGGCCAAAGTATTGGAGCTTCAACTTCAGCATCAGTCCTTCCAATGAATATTCAGGACTGATTTCTTTTAGGATGGACTGGTTGGATCTCCTTGAAGTCCAAGGGACTCTCAAGAGTCTTCTCCAGCTCCACAGTTTGAAAGCATCATTTCTTTGGTGCTCAGCCTTCTTTACGGTCCAACGTTGCTTTTTAAAAATTACTTATTTATTTTTTGGCTGTGTTGGGTCTTTGTTACTGTGAGAGCTTTTCTCTAGCTGTGGCAAGCAGTGGCTACTCTCTAGTTGTGGTGTCCAGACTTCTCATTGTGGGGGCTTCTCTTGTTGTGTAGTACAGTCTCTAGGGTGTGCAAGCTTTCATAGCGGCAGCTCCCAGGGTCCAGAGCACAGTCTCAATAGTCTGTCACGTGGGCTTGGCTGCTCCATGGCATGTGGGATCTTCCTGGACCAGGGTTCAAATCCGTGTCTCCCACATTGGCAGGCAGATTCTTTACGACTGAGCCTCCTGTCTCTTTTTTTCAATGAGGTATGAATGAACTTCTAAAATGATATGCTCTTGTGGCTCATTTTTGGAAAAACATTCCTTTCTCCAACCACCACCCAGCGAGAGCCTGTTGAGATCTTTCCGCCATGTTCCTCCTGCCCCTATCTTGGACAATTCCACACCAAATTCCACCACCACCCCCCAAACGATTTAAGATGCTCTTAATTGCTTTACTGGAGGGAAATAGAACACCTTTTAAGCCAACAGCTGAGCGATTTGCTATGACAATTCTGCCACTGTGCATTCACTTAATTTCCAATTAATCAAACATTCAATAAATCATTAGGATAATTACACCTGCTCCCATCCTCTGGCCCCAGCACATTAACTCAGCTCAGGCACCCCCTGGACTGGCTGCGGGGAAGGTGTTCATTTGTCTGCCCTGGCTGGGTGCACAACCTGGCTCCCTGTGAGCCTTGAGAAATGACGGGTAAGAAATTGTAATTATTTCAGGCACCACAAGTTTGCTTGGATTCCTTCTTCTCTGCTTCTCACTCCAGTGCTTCCTCAACAACTTAAGCCAACATCAGAGAATCCTAGTAGCAGTGGCTGGTTAATTTCAGCAAGTTTTTTTTTTTTTAATCATTTTTATTTCCCGACTGTGCCTCTATTCTAATTACACCATCTCCCCAGGTGAGCGATAATTCCCTCATCACCATATATCTCAAGCACAGATTATTAAAATAATATAGCTTATGTCATATAAATGTAACAGAAAGTATCTTAAAGATGCTTTATTGAAAGCTGGTAAATTGGTTCAACAGATGAATGTTTTAAGGCCTGTTTTTAAAAGGTTGCACAAGTATAAACCCACTGAATTACTGCTGCAGTTTCACACGAGCGGATGCAATTATTTTAAGCATCTAACTGTGCACAAGACAGATCTGAAAGAGAAGGAGCTAAATTCTCTGAGATTAATTAAAGGGTTTCATTTTGCTCTTGATTTAAAAATAAATTTCAAGCATGCATCACTTGTTAATCTCTTGAAGAATTTGCATTACAGGGTTTTTTTTTTTAATATATGTATATATATAAAAAATACCGAAAATGTTAAGCTTCATGAGTTCTTCATACAATATAGCCGGCAGCTCATAAGAAAGAAGGGTTGACCTATTGTTGCTACAGTATTCTCCTGCATATTTCTTTATACTTTTCCATTTGTGAAAGGTATTAATCTTAAAACTCATTTCCAAGGTAAGATGGTGCATTTACATGCATTTCCCGTAAGATTGCTCTCGATCCGATCTATGCCCATTGATTTAATTTCTTCTCCCTCTCAGAGCCAGTGGTGCTGAAGGGTTTATGGTAATTACAGTGTTGCGGGTTTCAGTGGAACAGCCGGCTCCCTGGTACCTTGAGTGTGGGTTTTGATTCTCACAAAGTTCACTCAGCCCCGGAGACCCTGAGGGGAGCACCTCCGAGGCTGGGGGCACAAGGTGGATGGGGAAGGATGCTCGCTGGTACACAGCCGGGAGGCACGGGGAGGCTAGAGAGAGGATGGCCCGGGGCTACTGGCCAGATGGATCACCGTTCTAAGGGGCCCTTTTAAGGTGAATCACTTGGCAGTTTTGAGAGTTGGCAGACGGTTCAGCCACCTGTGCTCATCGTGAAATGAGATACAGGAACCTGGGGGTCTGATATATGCCGCTCACCCTTTGAGGGATGGTCCGGTGGCGCAGGAGGCGATATGCCTAGTAAGATGGGGGGGCGGAGTGGGCAGGCAGCCATAGCCCAAATGGCCTGGGTTTTGAGTTGTGCTGACCAGGGTTCAAGTACTCCAAACCAAAATGCTCATGGATAACAGCACTGGCCAATAGAACACGATGCATATGTCATGTTAGTTTTTCTAGTAGCCTCGTTCTCAAAAAAAAAAAAAAAAAAAGCGCAAAGAAACAGGTGAAAGTCCATTAAACACAGTGCTGTATTTCCCCGTAGTTTATTATATGTGAGGTATTATGTCAGCATGTCATCAATATAAATATGAAAGAGACAGCTTATGTTCCTTTTTTGCATTTAATTCTTTTAACTCCCATCGTGAATTTCAAACTTCCGGCACCTCTCCATCTGGACCAGCCATGTTCCAAGTGTCTGGGAGTCACCCACCTCCTGTGGTGATGGCTACCATATTGGATGGTCCTGCTCTGGGTTGGGGCTTCCCAGGTGGCTCAGTGGGTAAAGAACCCGCCTGCAGTGCAGGAGATGCAGGAGATGCGGTTCGATCCCTGGGTCGGGAAGACCCCCTGGAGGAGGGCATGGCAACCCACTCCAGTATTCTAGCCTGGAGAATCCCATGGACAGAGGAGCCTGGTGGGCTATATCCACAGGGTCATAAAGAGTCAACACGACTGAAGTGACTTAGAATGTATGCACTGTAGCTTATATATAAGTAGAAGATTCCCAGCTGCAAGTGAAGGAATCTAGCTTCAAACAAGCTTCAGCAAGAAGAGACCATTTGATTTCAACGTAAGTGGATCTAGAAACCCAAACGTTGCCTTTGGGAGAGCTGCCAACCTGGCCTCAACCTAGCTCAGCACTCAAGCCTCAGTCCAGTGCCTTCCATGGCGAGATGACATACTTTAGTCATTCATTCTTGAATTCATTTATTCAGAAAACTTTGAAGCCTTGCCATACGGTAGGCACTCTAACAGGCACTGCAGTCAAAACATCGGTATGACTAAAAATACACCCACGTCTCTGCACCTCTGTGTTCCACTTCCTTGGTCCAGACATCATTTTGCAGGTGGACTATGCAGTATCTTCCTCTCCAGTCTCATGTTCTTGCTCCGTTTTGCTTGTCTCCAGCTTCTGCCCAGACCCAGGGTTATCTTTCCCTTTCTCACTTGCAACTATCGACTTAAAAAATACAGTCGCAACCTGAAAGTAGCGTATTGTTTAATTTGGTGGGAATTCTTAGGACTTCAAGCCTGAGGGGCAACATCTCAAGTAGCCTGAGAAACGGCTCTGCGGAGTCAGGGGAAGGAGTCAGGTGATAAAAAAGTTCGCAATGAAGGGGGCAGGTAGTCTGAACATCAAAGATGACTGTTAACGAAGGAAAACCAGATTGCTCAAGTTAAGGAATTTAGTTTTCTCTGTATGGGAAGATGCAAGCATCTGGGCTCACTGAAATCATCCGTTTCATATGTATCTCGGCTATCTGGGGCCAGCTCCTGCGTTTTCACATTCCCTGTCCACAGCAAGCCAGCAGGCTTGATTGCTGTTAGATCGCAGGTATTCTTCTCCTTCCTGAATTCCCGTAGGGCTCACCAACTCACACCAGAGGGCTGCATTTGCCAATGACTGTGACATCTTGCTTACCGATATGGAAATAAATACTCCATTTCACACAGCTCTGATCACATCACTCCCCAGTTTTTCAGGAGTAACCCCCCTCTGCCACTGTGTATGGAGTTGAACTCTAAAGGCTAGGAAGAATCTTCATGACCTTGCCCCTGCTAACCTCCTCTTTCTCTCACCAAACTCCTTTAAACCCTAAACTCCAGACCAGGATTTCTCACCTTCAGCAGTATCGGCGTTTAGTGTCGGGTCATTCTCTATAGTGTCCTGCACACAGTCGAACAGCATTGCGACCTCCACCCACTAGAGGCCAACGGCACCCCTCGCCGGCTGTGACAACCCCAAACATCTGCAGACCTTGCACATGTTCCTTAGTGAGCAAAGCCCTGCCCTCATTGAGAACAACAGCTCCAAAAAAATAAACAAATGAATAAATAGAAATGTCAGTTTCTCAAACATACATTGTTCTCCCTCATTTGCAGGCTTCTGTACCTTTCTTCATTTCAGTTTTCTGATCCACCTTCTCACTCCTAGCTGGTAACCTCTGCTCACTTTTCGTTGCTGAGCCCTAATAACACTTTCTATGAAGCTTTCCTGACTTCTCCCCAGGTAGAAGGTATATGGCAAGGTACTCACGTTTCAATAGGGGAGAGGGGAGATTCATCTTAGAGTGGTGCAGAGATAGGTTTATGGACTTAGAGACAGATTGCATGTGGGGGATATGATGAGAAATGGACTATTTCCGGCCATGTCGGTAAACAAAGGGTGCCACAGTCATCAGGGATTGTGGCCACCACTGAAGGTGAGGGGTGAGCCCCGAGGGGACTCAGGAAGGAAAGAATACTTTCCTTCTAGCAGTGATCAGACTGTGGCCACTCCCCATGGTGAACCCTGAGGAAACTCAGGATGTGAAAACACGGGATACTGGCCCCAGACAGCTGAGGTGCAGATCAAAGGAATGGTTTCAGAGAGCCCAGACGCTCACATCTTCCTGTACACAGAAAAGCACTAAATTCCTTAACTTGAGATATCTGATTTTCCTTTAATTAACAATAATCTTTTGATGTTCAGACTTCCTGCCCTTTGTTGCAAAACCTTTATATAATCTGGCACCTCCCTCACCTCCTCAGAGTAGTTCTCTCAAGATTACTTGAAATGCTGTCTGTGGCCTTGAAGTCCTAAAAATTCCCACCAAAGAAAACATAACTCTCACCTTTTCGATTGTGTATATGTATTTTTTAAGTCGACCATGCATAGGAAGAGGCCACCTTCCTGGTGGTTCAGTCAAGTCCCTCATGTACAGCCTTGAAGCAAGGATTCATATAACAGCTGTATATTGGAGGGGAAATCCTTGCAGTGATGCTGGAGGAATGGTGAAGTGACAAGGGGAAGAGGGCACAATGGGCAGAGTTTGTTTTATCAAGCCACTGACCATTGTGTACAGATGGAGCTTAATCCCGGTATAGGAACACATGGCACTTGTGCAGGCACACACTGTAGATTTATCCCACCTAAGGGCAGGGGAGCTGGGGTATTTATACCCCAATTCTATTAGTCATTGGTTGAAGGGTAAGGCTTCTCCAGCGTACCTTGTGGGCAAAGCAGTTGTAGCATCCAGCCAAAGAAATTCAGACATTGAACATGAACACCTGCAACGTCATGCCATCAAGCCCTGACATGTGACACTGAAGGGATCTGCTTGAGGCATATCCCCCCATGTCTGCCCCACACAGTGACTCCAAGGTTAGGAGTCTACGTAACTGTGAGATGGGCAGCACGTGCCATTTTTAACACAGAGGAGCTCATCAGGAGAGCTGACCTCTTTCTTAGAATAACAAGTGTTACCTCCTTGGGAGGTTGCCTTTGAGATTCTGGTGGCAGTTGAACTAAGGTCTCTAGAAGGCAGCTGAGAGTGAGGAAGCCAAGAGTGGAGACTGATTGCAGCTGAAGAATCTAGCTGTGAAGGCATCTTTGTGGAGATGGTCATTGATGTTGAGTCGCTAAGTTGTGTCTGACTCTCTTGCAACACCATGCATTGTAGCCCACTGGGCTCCTCCATCCATGGGATTTCCCAGGCAAGAATACTGGAATGGGTTGCCATTTCCTTCTCCAGGGGATCTTCCAGATCCAGGGAATGAACCCACTTCTCCTGCGTTGGCAGGTGGATTCTTTACCACTGAGCCACCAGGAGACAGTTGTTGTTCAGTCGCTCAGTCGTGTCCAACTCTTTGCGACCCTGTGGACTGCAGCCCACCAGGCTTCCCTGTCCATCACCATTTCCTGAAGCTTGCTCAAACTCATGTCCGTTAAGTCGGTGATGCCATCTCCCCTTCTCCTCCTGCCCTCAATCTTTCCCAACATCACAATCTTTTCCAGTGAGTTGGCTCTTAGCATCAGGTGGCCAAAGCATTGGAACTTCAGCTTCAGCATCAGTCCTTCCAAAGAACATTCAGGACTGATTTCCTTTATGATTGACTGATTGGATTTCCTTGCAATCCAAAGGACTCTTAAGAGTCTTCTCCAACACCACAGTTCAAAAGCAACAATTCTTCAGTGCTCCGCTTTCTTATGGTCCAACTCTCACATCCATACATGACCACTGGAAAAACCATAGCTTGTACTAGATGGACCTTTGTTGGCAAAGTGATATCTCTGCTTTTTAATATGCTATCTAGGTTGGTCATGACTTTTCTTCCAACGAGCAAGCATCTTTTAATTTCATGGCTGCAGTCACCATCTGCAGTGATTTTGGAGCCCAAGAAAATAAAGTCTGTCACCGTTTCCATTTTTTTCCCAACTATTTGCTATGAAGTCATGGGACCAGATGCCATGATCTTTGTTTTCTGAATGTTTGATTTCCTTTGGGATGGACTGGTAAAGATGGAAGAGGTAGGTGTGGGGGAGGGGATAACTGGAGAAAGTTCTGTAACTGGGATTAGCTTTGCCCTCCCCTGAAGTCTGTGTGTGGCAGTGGGGAGTGATGGATGCAGAGATGCCTGCCACTTGGGACCGAGCCACAAGGATTGCAAATAAAAAGTTTCACGGACACTCCTCAGAATGAATTAAAGGGCCTAAACCTTATCAGACAGACAGACAGACACACACACACACACACACACACACACACGGAACAGGGAACCTTTCCCTGCGGCAATGCAGGAGAAAGTTTTCATCTTTTTAAAACCCTGTTCTCCTGAATTATCCTCAAAAGTGCTTTAGAGTGTGGGACTGGGGTGAGGAGGAACAGATTAGGCTAGTGATTTTGAACTAGCTACAGCTTTATCTGGGTACGTTATAAATATGTGATGCTACGTAACGTAGCAAGCGATCAGGTTAATAAACAAATGATTGCCAAATTTGTAATTGGCAAGGAAGGAGGTTATAATCTGTAAGGAGCTTTGTGTCCTAACCAATTTATTCTCTAACAGGACTTCATTGCCTCTGTCGCTGAAAACTCCCAAGGAGTCTTAAGAGCTAAAAACCCAGATTGGCTGAGCTTGGTTTCTCTAGCCTCTTTCCTCTTTTTTTTTTTTTTTTTTTTTGGCTTCCTCTCCCACCCAGATAAGATACTTGGAAAACCCATTTCTTTAAAATGCTGCTGCTCACCTGGGCTAGTAATGCCTGGCTTGTTCTTTCTGGGTGGCTTTTATCCTGAGAGCTGGAAAGAAGTGAATTCCATGGCGGAATTCATTTTAAATCCTTGTAGGCTATGCAGAATCAGGAAATAAAATAGTGTGTTTCATAGGAACATTAACTAATACCATCCAATTTTCTTAGCAAACTATGAAGGTGCCTTGGGATTAAGGTTCAGTCTGCTACCTGTCTCCTTGGTCCAGCGGCTAATGCAGGTTCCCTTGTGGTTCAGCTGGTAAAGAATCCACCACAATGAGGAAGACCTGGGTTCAATCCCTGGGTTGCGAAGATCCCCTGGAGAAGGGAAAGGCTTGCACTCCAGTGTTCTGGCCTGGAGAATTCCAGCGGCTTTCACTTCACCTCACCATGCACAGTTGGCCAGAGTTCCAGGGTCCGACGCTAGGGGCCGCCGTTCACCTCCCAGTCTACATGAATGGAGCCGCTGCGGCTGTGCAAGCTCACCCTGCTCAACTGTATTGATACATGGTAGTCCTGGTGAAAAGATGAGTTTGTGTGTGTGTCTGTTTATTTATTTATTTTTTTGGAGTTAGATTGTGACCTAAGTCACTTCAGTTGTATCTGAGTCTTTGTGACCCCATGGACTGTAGCCCACCAAGCTCTTCTGTCCATGGGATTCTCCAGGCAAGAATGCTGGAGTGGGTTGCCATGCCTCCAGGGGATCTTCCTGAGCCAGAGATCACATCTCCATCTCTTGTCTCCTGCCTTGGCAGGCAGGTTCTTTACCACTAGCACCACCTGGGAAGCCCAACTGTCCTGAAGCAAATCCCACCAAAAAGAGTGACCATTGGCAGTTTTCTTCATTTCCAAAATGGGGATTTTAATACTCTTCCTCGTAACATTGTTGTTAGAAATGATGCAAGAAATTTCTTTTGCACTTTCTTTCCCCTTGCCTAGACTGCTTACCCAGGCAAGCTGCTCTTCACCTTTATAAATCCACCTCAGATACCATCTTCTTGGTATTCCTGATACCTAACAACTCCCCTAATTCCCACCCCAGTTCCCTCTTCTTTCCCATACCTACCTATATACATGCAACTAGGAGATGAGAAGAACCATTGCAGGGTAGATTTTTTTTTCCATTTTGTTTTATTTTGTTTTACTGCATTTCTCTTATTTAGTGGGTGACTTTGCCTTCACATGCCCATTTCTGCAGCTAAAATCTGATTGCTTGCTTACCTGCCTGCCCAAAACTTCCTCTTCTATCTTCTTGGAATGTAACCCATCCTGGAAAGGTCTGACTCATTCAGAAAGGACTGACTCTCCCTCCAACTCCTGGTAACTTGGGCTCTTCCAATCAGCATTTTCCTTTCCTCTGGGCATGGTGATTGGCTTACCAATGGACATGTGACCAGCTCTATCCAATGAGACTTGTCCCTGGAAAGGAACTCATTTTCCTGAGGTTATGAAATGAATAGGATGGTGGCCAGGGATATCCAATGACCATGTTGTAGTACATCAGTGTCATAGACTGCATGTTTGCACCCCTGGAAAATTTGTATGTTGGAAACCTAAGCCCCAAAGTGATGGTATTTGGAGATGGGACTTAGGGGAGTTAATTAGGTCATGAAGATGAAACAGTCATGAGTGGGATTAATGCCCTTATCAGAAGAGACAGGACCGCCCTGCCCAGCCTCTGTCTCTTCCTGTTTCTCTTAGTCTGCTTGCTACCATGTGAGGAAACACTGGGAAGGCACGTGCATGTACTCAGTTGTTCAGTTGTGTCCAACTCTTTGCAATCTTGTGGACTGTAGCCCACACACCAGTCTCCTCTTGCCCATGGGATTTCCTAAGCAAGAATACTGGATTGCCATTGTTTGTCAGGGGGTCTTCCTGGGTCTTCTGACCCAGGGCTTGAACCTGCATCTCCCGGGTCTCCTACATTGGCAGGCATATTCTTTACCACTGAGCCACCTGAGAAGCCCACAACGAGAAGGTAGCTACATGCAAATCAAGAAGTGGGCTTTTATGGGGCATCATTTCTGCTGGTACCGTGATCTTGGATTTCTTATTCTTCAGAACTGTGAAAAATTATTTTGTTCTTTAACCCACTGAGTCTATAGTATTCTGTCAGAGCAACCTGATTGGACTGAGACACTAGGAAAGGCCAATCTGAACACAAACTGTTAAAAGGATGTTCGTTTCAGAAATCATTTGGGTGTTGGCACCTATATCAAACTGAGCCTGGAGCCTGAAACGTCTCAGTTTTGTAATAAATCAACCCCCCTTTGTCGTTGTATGTATATGTTAGTTCTAGACTCTGTACCGTCCAAGGGAGTCACATCTACAAGAGCATGAGAAATTTGAGAGCATGTATCTGCTTGACACGTTTGACACTCATTATGTCAAATTCAAAAATGCCCAACTCAGAGGTTCAGAGGCAGAGATTTAACAACCCCAAATCGTGCATAGTCAACCAGATAGATTAAGATAGCCTGTGAGCCTGAGACGTGGAAGTCATTTTTTTTCTCCCCCAGAAATATAGTGATTTTTATATGTCACATTCTGGATTGACTCTCTCTGTCAGCTCTGCAAGCCTCTTTGGAACTGACAAGTGATAAACCAGTTGAAATCCCCAGTCACGAGGTTTGGTTATTGATGATGATGCTGGACCAGGGATGTGCCATTCGTCTGTGCTGTGGGCGCTGTGAGTCTGAACATGGACCCAAAGGAAAGACTGGGTTCTTCAGGCGTTCCCTCAATTGACCCAGAGGGAGAGTGGCTCCTGCCCAGAGGAGTCCTGGAGTTGAATGCATAAGAATGTCTGTCTTTGTTTTCTTTCAAAGCCAGTGATTAGTTCTCGCCCAGTTGGTGGATGTTTTCTGTGGAAAACCTGACTGCTGAGTTCCATGACAAGATGTCTCAATCCTTCACTTTCATTGTCTCGTTGGAACAAAGTTACTGTACCAAGTTATAATGGCAGCTAATATTTATTTATCTGTCCTTTCCAGGTAGCCAGTAGGCTGGAACTATTCCAAGTGCTGGTATGAAGTGGTGAATCCTCCATCCTTGTTTTTATTTCAGTGTGTGCTGTGCTAAGTTGCTTCAGTCCTGTCCGACTCTTTGTGACCCTATGGACTGTAGCCCACCAAACTTCTCTGCCCATGGGATTCTCCAGGCAAGAATACTGGAGTGGGTTGCCATGCCCTGCTCCAGAGGGTCTTTCTGAGCCTTAAGTATCCTGCATTGGCAGGCAGGTTCTCTACCACTAGCGCCACCTGAGAAGCCCCATTTATTTCAGTGGGAGATATCAGTGATAAAGAAATAAACACATATGTAAACAAGATAATTACAGGTTTTGATAAATTACATAAAGGAATCTGTATAGGGATGCAATAGAGTAATTGATGGTGTGATAGCTGGTGGTGGTTGGAGAGGCCCATCTTTAGAACAACTTGTTCCAAAATGAAGCCATCTCAGAAGACGTAACACTTGAATGGAGACCTAAGGGTGCAGGAGGAGCAACGAAGGATAAGTCAAGAAAGGGTGCGCCAGGGCAGGTGAACAGCAAGGGCAAAGCCCTCAAAGCTGGAAAGAGGTTGGCAAAGTGAAGAAACAAGCGTGAGATCAGTACTGCCGGCAGGTGGCGAGTGAGAAGGAGAGATGCTTCGGCTGGAGCAAGAGACTGGAGGCACTCCGTTTGTGCTAGGACCTGTATAAGTGGTAGGAAACTTGGGTTTCATTCATGAGTGTGTTTCCCTATTTGCTGATGGAGTAGGTGCTCCTGAAGGGTGGAGCTTATTGCTGGGTAGCAAAACTATGATTGAGCAGTTCTCTTTGCAGGATCCATCTACTTCACCCTGACAGACTGCCACCAAGATGTTTTTTGTTGTTGAGTCGCTAAGTCTTGTCTGACTCTTTGTAATCCTATGGACTGCAGCATACCAGGCTTCCGGGTCCTCCACTGTCTCCAGCAGTTTGCTCAAATTCATGTCCATTGACTTGGTGATGCTATCTAGCCATCTCATCACCCCCTTCTTCCTTCAATCTTTTCCAGCATCAAGGTCTTTTCCAATGAGTCAGCTCTTCACATTAGGTGGTCAAAGTACTGGAGCTTCAGCTTCAGCATCAGTCCTTCCATTGAATATTCAGGGTTGATTTCCTTTAAGATTAACTGGTTTGATCTCTTTGCTATCCAAGGGACTCTCAAGAGTCTTCTCCAACACCAAAAACATCAATTCCTGGCACTCAGCCTTCTTTATGGTCCAACTCTCACATGTGTACATGACTACTGGAAAAACCGTAGCTTTGACTATACAGACCTTTGTCAGCAAAGTGATGTCTCTGCTTTTTAATATGCTGTCTAGGTTTGTCAGGGCTTTTCTTCCGAGGAGCAAATATCTTTTAATTTCATGGCTGCAGTCACCATTGCAGTGATTTTGGAGCCCGGGAAAATTAAATCTGTCACTGCTTCCACCCCCATCATGATGTTAGCTGGTTTCTAAGCCATAGATGGATCCCAGAGAAGATGGGGCAGTGCCTATTTGACATAAGTATCATCAGGGTTACAAAGACATCACAAATGTAGATCTCATAACTCAGCGTCAGGCAGAACCAGTGCAGGATACATGACAGAACGAGGATGCTTTGTCTCCTCATCACATAATGTTAAAAATTTAATTGTGGTAAAATACACATACTGTGATGTATACCATTCCAACCTTTTTAAAGTCTACGGTTCAGTAGTATGAAATATATTCACATTGTTGTGTAACCAGTCTCCAGAACTTTCCCATCTTGCAAAACTGAAAATGTATGCTCATTATAGAGTAAGTCCCCATTTCCTGTCCCCCAACCCCTGACAACCACAATTCCTACCTCTGTCTCCACGAGTTAGACAATTCCAGGGACCTCGTGTAAGTGGATTCATACAGGCTGTTTGCCTTTTGTGACTGGCTTTTTTCACATAGCGTAGTATCCTCAAGGTTCATCATGTTGTAGCTTGGTTCACAATTACCTTCCTTTTTAAGGGCTGGATAATATTCGATTTTATGTATAGCCCACATTTTATTTATCCTTTCATCCATGGATGGACACTTGAGTTGCTTCAGTAGTGTCCGACTCTTGGGACCCCATGGACTGTAGCCTGCCTGGCTTGTCTATCTGTGGGATTCTCCAGGCAAGAATACTGGAGTGGCTTGCCGTTTCCTACTCCAAAGAACCTTCCCGGCCCAAGGATCAGACCTGTGTCTCTTACGTCTCCTTGGCAGGCAGGCTCTTTACCACTAGTGGCACCTGGGAAAAGCCCAGTATTCCATTGCATATATAGTCCACATTTTGCTAATTTATTCATCCATGAATGGACCCTTGAGTTGCCTTGCCTTTTTGTTTACTGTGAATAAGGCAGCTTTGAGCATGGGTACAAATACCTCTTTGGGGCCTTGCTTTCTTTGTGAGCTTCTTCCCCAAAGTGGTAATGCTGGATTATATGCTAACTCTTGTTTCTACTTTTGAAGAACCGCTATATTGCTTTCCACGGTGGCTGCAACCTTTTACATCTGCCAACTGTGCACAAGGGTTCTCATTTCTCTGCATCTTGGCCAATCCTGGTTATTTCCTTTTCTGCTTTTGTTTTGCTTTGTTTATAATAGTTTTCCTAATGGGAGTGAGGTGTTCAGGTCATGTCTTCTTGGCTATCTCCTTGGGAGGTGTGCCATTTGTAGAATAACTGGCAATCTTTCATCTTCTCACTCCCTTCCATCCACAACTTCCTGGAGAAAGCTGCATAAACCATCAAGAAAATCCTTACCTTGAGGGTAAACAGAACGGCACTTTGCCCAGAAGAATCGTGTCATGTATTCAGTACCATGTTTGTCTGGTATTTATGAGAATCCACAGATTTCTCCAGAATAATTGAGGGGGGTTCTTGAGTTTCCCTCTTGTGAACTTGAACCTCTCCAAGCCATACCCATTTAAACATGGCTAAAATTCTGTTTCTCTCTGAGTGTCATGCAGCCCATAATTAAATGATTTGTAGGAGCAGTCTGAATGGAGGGCCCCGTTCATCAATACTGCATGAATTATGTAGGCATATCTTCATTTTTACGTTATTTATCTTGGCAGCCAGATGGGTATGTTGGCTGTAACATTCATCAGTAAGAAACCCAAATGCAGCTTCGGCACACCGACATCTGTGCCTGGTCTGACCACCGGGGGCTGGCGTACATGTTTGTGGGGACGAGGGGACCCTCTGCTTCTAGGCAATTCAACGGTGCTCCAGGTTCTGGAGGTTGACCCTGGATTAGTCACCCCTAAGTAGCTCCCATCAGAGCTAAGAAGGAAGGCTCTGAGAGATGCATAGACATCTGGGAGGGATTGGCAGTGTCCTCAGAGTGGCGAGGTTAACACCGATATCGTTTTCACAACCTGTTCATCTTGGTTTTTAATGCTAGTATAAAACTTACAATAGTAACAACAGCTAGTATTTAAGAAGGCAGTATAATATAGTGAATGTCATAATACAAGAGTTTATATCCCCCTACAAGTGTTTATATCCCCCCAGATTTGTACATTGAAACCTAATCACCAATCTGATTAGGTTGTTGCTGTTGTTCAGTCCCTAAGTCATGTCCGACTCTTTGAAACCCCAGTGATTGCAGCACTCCAGGCTCCCCTGTCCTTCACTGTCTCCTGGAGTTTGCTCAAAGTCATGTCTGTTGAGTCAGTGATGCTATCTAAACATCTCACCCTCTGCCACCCTCTCCTCCTCCTGCCCTCAGTCTTTCCCAGCATCAGAGTCTTTTCCAGTGAGTTGGCTCTTCACAACAGGTGGCCAAAGCACTGGAGCCTCAGCTTCAGTGCCAGTCCTAATCTGGTTAGGAGGTGGGACCATTGGAAGGTGATCAGGTCATGAGGGTGGAGCCCTCATGAAGGGGATTAGTGCTCTTATTAAAAAGACCAAAGAGAGCTCACCAGAGCTGCCTGGCAAGATACAAGGAGAAAATGACTGTCTGCATATCCTCACCAGACACTGGATTTGCTGGTGCCTTGATCTTGGATTTCCCTGCCTCTGAAACTATGATAAATAAATGTTATTTCTAAACCACCCAGTTTCTGATATCTTTGTTATAGCAGCCCCAATTGACTAAGACAGTGGATAAAAGTGGGGCTTAAATCCTGGTTCCCCCCACTAAGTACTCTGTGGCTTTGGATAAGCAGTTTTCTCATGTTTCTCACCTGGACAATGACATATTACAGGCACATGCTGTACAAAGTCTTCGTGAGGATTACTTGAAACTATGTAGGTCATAAAATACAGCACTATACAACCATGGCTAAAAAAGAGAACAATTTAGAGGTGCGGCTATGGAGTGATCTCAAAGGTCTCCTCTTGACAAAGATACAAAGGGCAAAATGCTATATCATGGGGTTTCCCTGGAGACTCAGATGATAAAGAATCTACCTGCAATGTGGGATACCCAAGTTCAATCCCTAAGACAGGAAGATCCCCTGGAGAAGGGAATGGCTACCCACTTCAGTGTTCTTGGGGTTTCCCTGGTGACTCAGACGGTAAAGAATTTGCCTGCAATGCAGGAGGTCTACTCTTAATGAAAATGCGAGGGGCAAAATGTTATATTGAGTATGTTCCTATTCGAGTAGGAAAAAGAAATACAATTATAGATAGAGTGTGTTTGCATATGCATAGCTTTTCTGGCAGGTTCCACACCCAAAATTAACTGTTTCCTCTGGGGAAGGTAACTGACAGGGGATGTTTCACTTACTATTTTACATTGTAGTCTTTATGTTTGATTTTATTATGTGCATATGTGAATCTTTTTAAAGGCATGGTCTCATTTTTAGAACAAAGAATGACATTGAGAAGTAAATATTTGTCCTAAGTGAAGATTAAAAAAAAAATAGAATAGAAACCTTTTTAGTAGCTGGTGATGAGTTTTTCTGACTATGTTCTTTAGGTCTAGGGCTTCCTTGGTGGTTCTGCCTGTAGTGCTGGAGACATGGGTTCGATGCCTGGGTTGGGAAGAGCCCCTGGAGAAGGAAAAGGCAACCCACAGCGGTATTCTTGTCTGGAAAATCCCATGGACAGAGGAACCTGGCAGGCTATGGTCCTTGGGGTTGCAAAGAGTCAGACAAGGCTTAGCAACTAAACCACCATCACCACCTTTGGGTCTTAACCTGAGGAATCTGAGTGTCCTGCCCGAGGGTTCCCACCACTTCCCCAACTTCACTCCATGGCTGAGCAGAGAATACCAAGTAGGCATAAACCAAGGGGGAAAAAAGGAGAGCCAGGAAGATCCCCCATTGGCCCTTGGCTGAAGGCATGCATTGTGCCCCCTTAGCAATAGGGGAGAAGTGGGTATTTTCCTCAATATCAACATGTAAGAGTTCTGCTGAGTCATCAGTTCTCAAACTCCACATCCAGGGCATATTTCTCTTTTTTCTGTAAAGGAATCCAAAACTAAGAGCCTATCATTTTAATGTATTTTATGGGGCTCTGTACTCTCCTCAAGCATCGGGCTGCTCACAGTTTGCCTTTTTTTTTTTTTTTTTTTCCAGCCGTGTTCTTCATTTGATTTATCAGAGATGATCCTTGGTAATTCAGTTTGATATTGTTCCCTGTATCTGATGATAAACACTTGAGAGGAACCAGGAAATCTATTTTTGTATTAAATAATAACACTGGCCCTTTCATTATCCTTTCAGAATTGCAAATCAACCTTGCTCTCTTCGGCTAAGAGAGAGGATCGGAGATTTGTTCAGTTTGACTCCTGCATCATTATGCTGTTCGATGTTAAATAGAATGGGACTTTGTTTGGCAGAGCCAGGAGGGGGCAGTATATTCCCTTTTTATTGTTATTAAAACTGAATCCAATTTCCTGCATAGAAAGAGCTCACCTCTTTTCTCTAGACCTTGACTGGTTTTTCCCCCATCGAGGGAAATTTTTGAGCTTCACTGTGACTCTGGTTTTATGTAATAGTCCCATTAGGTTTTAATTAAAAGTCCTTCCAAATTGCTTCCTGTTAATGGACAAAAACAAACCTTGCACCTGCAGAAGAGAACTTTCCCCCCACTTTGTGTTAAGTTGCTTCAGTTGTGTCCGTCTCTTTCCGATCCTAAAGACTGTAACCCGCCAGGCTCCTCTGTCCATGGAATTCTCCAGGCAAGAAGACTGGAGTGGGTTGCCATGCCCCTCTCCAGGAGATCTTCCCAACCCAGTGATCAAACCGACGTCTCCCGCATCTCCTGCACTGATTCTTTAGCACTGGCACCACCCTGGAAGCCAGGCTTTGTAAATGAGATGAAATCCGACCTGTCCTCAGTCCTGTGTAGGTGATGGTAACATGGCGCCGAGTGAACTCCAATCAGTACAATGCTTTGGCACGTTCAGGTCCCAGTAAAAAATGAGAGGAGAGAAAGATGCCTTTAAAGTAAACAGTTACCGTCCTTGTAATCTTCCACTGCTTCAGCCAACGTAATGAATTCAAGCACGCGTGCCCGCCCGAAGACCAAGTTAGCAAGGAATGTTGGAACTGAAACCCTCAGTGTGCAAACACACTCTTCTTTTTCCGTGGCTCCTTCCTCCTTCCTTCCACTTGTGTCTTTGAATACCATCAGCTTATGTAATTGCTGTGTTCCTTACCCGGGTACCTAATATATCTGGCTAGTGTTTAGGAAAGCTGAGTGTTCTCTGTGGGATGACTTGGGGGTGGTTTGGGAATTATTATTGGCTGTGCTATAAGCATCTGGGGAGGGAAACAGAAGACACCACCAGGACCCAGCTCACACCTGATGACACCGCCAGTGTGCTGCCCAGCCTGGGATCGAGGCAGTGCGGACCCAGAGGAGTGACTGCACGCACAGAAAACTCCTCATGACTTTCACGTATCTGGCATATAAGATGCACCCTTATAAGTCACAGTTACACAGAAGGAAGAGGTCACACTCATTTTTTGCCTGTTTTTTTTTTCCCCGACAACCTCCAACTGGGCATCTCTAAAGGATATTTTCTTAAGGATCCAAGTTCTCATTAGTCTTCATTTTCCAGTTGTTGCTTTTTTTTTTTTTTCATTTTCCCCCTGCTTCCACCTACACCAGATGAAGCACAAGGCAAAAATTAGATTATACACAAATTGTACACTGATTTATTAGCCTGAGCCAGGACTTTAATGAGAGGAGAGGAAACAGTATAAACAGCTCTTGGGAGATCTGTTTGAGTGGAGTTCGGCAGCTATGCAGAATTTCAGTGTGAATTGGGGCTGGGGTGCCCTAGCTCTTCCTTCCTAGAGGTGAGCCTGAGGAATGGGCCCCCTTACAGATGCCCAGCCACTTAGCAGAAAGTGTAATACACATAAGCACCTCCTTGAAGTACCGCATTGATTTCAGTAGGACCCATCCGACTTCTGCCTTGAAAGTCGATTAAGTCTTTCATGTTTTCCTTTGCATGTTACTTCATTTTTCTGTTCCTCATCTTATATCATGTGAGCAAGATAATTCCTAGAATATTTTTGTTCAGTCTCTAAGTCGTGTCCAATTCTTTGTGACCCCATGGACTGCGGTGCACCAGGCCTCCCTGGCCCTCACTCTTTCCCAGAGTTTGCCCAAGTTCATTCCCACTGAGTCTGTGATGCCATCCAACCATCTCATCCTCTGCCTTCCCCTTCTCCATCTGCCTTCCATCTTTCCCGGCATCAGGGTCTTCTTAGAACATAGGATTTCATTATTTCGCTTTGAAATCATATAGCCTCTTTTGGAATCTGAGTTATAGCTCTTATGCACTTAGAGACAGAAGAAAATTCTCTCAGGTCCCTTTTACCTTCCCCATTTGGAAAATGGAGACATCATACTAGTTCGCCCTTCATGGGTTTGTCCTGATGCTTCTGTGAAATAACGCAGTTGGGTTCTTAACATAGGGCCAGCTGCATTGTAAAGATGTGACAATCTGACACTGTCTGTTTATTCTTTTTTTTTTTTTCACCTATTGTTCCCTAACTTTTTCATTCTGCTTTCTGGCAAATTTCTTCAAGCAGCACCACCTCTAACAGCCACATCTGAAGTGGAGCTTCTACAAGACGACTCTGGTGTCGTATTTTTGCCTATAAGCAATTTTCAGCTTGGGGAAATACAGGGTTGCAGTTTACTCATCAAATAACTGAAAACATAACTTTAGCAAATTTCTCTCTTGTGTAAACAGTTAAAAACATCTCTCTCTCCTTATAGAGGAGGCAAGTTTCCTTGAGCCCAACTGTATTTTGAATGTTTCATAACCTTGAAAATTGTTCATCTCTATGAAGTAATCCCTTTTATTACATAATATAAAGGGAGGATAAAGTTGTTAATTCTCGATGCATCTGAAGTGGTGACATGCGGCAAACAGCTCATTATCTTCCACACAAAGCGCAATTACTCAGTATAGGCAAACCTTCTTTCTGAAGCTGCCTTATATTTGAGCTTCCCCATGCTGGCTAATGCCAGATATTGATTCTGAATAATTCAAATAGCAATAAAATTGGGTTTTCATGACAGTCAATCAGAGGCATTTTATATTTAATGCTCAATGGAAGAAGCACAGTGTCTTCTTACCTTCTGAATTTCAAAGCCATTAAAGTAATTGTAGGTCATTAAGCTAAATTTCTCTGCATAATCGGGATAGTTAATCTAATTCATGTTCCATTCAAAACAGTGAAGAAGAACTGATGAATTTTTAGTTAATGCTGTACATGTATATATGGACATGTCTGTGTATCTGTCTACCTGTATCTAGATGTATGCACACACACACTTAGTCAAAGCAGTGTTTCTCTTACCAGCATTCATTTCATTTAACGCAGTCAACAAAGCATATGGGGATGTCTTTAAATCATTTGATCCTGTTTTTCAGATATTCTCATGGCCTCAGATATGAGATATGCAATGGAAATATCCCATGCTAAACTAAGAAGCTTTGTTTTTTAAATATGATTATTCTCATCTCTTCTTTCTCAGCCACCATTGCATAGTACATAATTTATATTTCAGAGAGAGAGAAGTAGGGAAGGAGGTAAGGGGTCTCCAAGCCCTAAAGATTCTGACTTGATTTCTCTAAGATTGGGGTCTGAGCATCAGGGTTTTTTTTGTTTGTTTGTTTGTTTGTTTTTTTCAGTTCAGCTCAGTTGTGTCTGACTCTTTGTGACCCCATGGACTGCATCACACCAGGCTTTCCTATTCATCACCAACTCCCAGAACTTACTCAAATACATTTCCTTTGAGTCGGTGATACCATCCAACCATCTCATCCTCTGTCGTCCCCTTCTCCTCCTGCCTTCAATCTTTCCCAGTATCAGGGTCTTTTCCAATGAGTCAGTTCTTTGCATCAGGTGGCCAAAGTATTGGAGCTTCAGCTTCAGCATCAGTCCTTCCAATGAATGTTCAGGACTGATTTCCTTTAGGATTGACTGTTTTGATCTTCTGTTTTGTTTTGTTTTGCTAAAGCTTCCCAATTGATTCTAATATTCAGTTTGGAGTAACAAGCATGGCTAGTCTAATTCATTCACTCACTCTTTCACTCATTTATCCAAAATTGCTTATCAAGTGCCTGCCTTGTTCTACAGTCCTGCAGACATTCTAGTGGCTGACAAGATGAGCATGGTGGTCTCCTGAAACCGTCAAACAAATCTAGAAAATGTAAAAATGCTGATCAGTTCAGTTACTCCGTGGTGTCTAACTCTTTGTGACCCTATGGACTGTGGCACACCAGGCTTCCCTGCTGATAATAGACCTGATAATAGACCCTGCTGATAAAGACAAGAGTCTATGTATAGCTGCCTGGACAGCCTAATATTTCTGCCTCTAGGAATGTTATCGAAACCCTACAATGTGATTTGTTACTGAAGGGTTTCTGACTGGCAACAGAGTTTACTTCATTCTGTTCTAAGTTAAGACCTGTAAACCTTAATATGATTAGCCTTCTGTATCCATGGATTTTGGGCTTCCTCTTCCATAGCTCAGCTGGTAAAGAATCCACCTGCAATGCAGGAGACTCCGCTTCTATTCCTGGGTTGGGAAGATCCCATGTAGAAAGGATAGGCTACCCACTCCATTATTCTTGGGTTTCCCTGGTGGCTCAGACAGTGAAGAATCCACCTGCAATGTGGGAGACCTGGATTTGATCCCTGACTGAGAAAGATCTCCTGGGGACATGGCAACCCACTCCAGTATTCTGGCCTGGAAAATCCTCATGGACAGAAGAGCCTAGCGGGCTGTCCATGGGGTCGTAAAGAGTTGGGCATGTCTGAGTGACTGAGCACAGAGCACAGATCTATGGATTTCACTTCCATGGATTCAACCAACTACAAATTGAAAATATTTGAAGAAAAATTCCAGAAAATTCCAAAAAAAAAAAAATTTGAATTTGTTGCATGCCAGCAACCCTTTACATAGCATTTGCTTTGTGCTTACAATTATTTACATAGTATTATCATTGTATTTGATATTATAAGTAACCTAGAGATGATTTAAAGGGCTTCTGTGGTGGCTCAGATGGTAAAGAATCTGCCTGCAATGTGGGAGACCCAGGTTGGATCTCTGTGTCAAGAATATCCCCTGGAGACTGGAATGTCAACCAACTCCAGTATTCTTGCCTGGAGAATTCCATGGACAGAGGAAGCTGATGAGCTTCAGTCCATGGGATTGCAAAGAGTTGGACATGACTGAGCAGCTAACACACGGAGAGATGATTTAAAGGAAACGGGAGGCTGTGCTTAGGTTGTATGCAGATACTGTGCCATTTTATGTAACAGACCTGAGTATCCCCAGATTGTGGTATCTCTGAGGATCTTGGAGGGAATCCCCAGCAGAAACCGAGGGATGAATTCATGATCACAGATTTGTTTGTTTGAAGGTACGAATTTGTGTGAAAGCAGGATTCTGCCTATTCGCACTTTGGGCTGTGAAGTCATGTCCTGTGTTAACTTCGGTCCAGGTTCTCTCCACCTCTGGGAAGAAGTGGTCATTCTCATGGTTAAGTGCTGATGCCTGTAGGACAAATGAGCTGTGGGAAAAAGCTGTTTAGAAGAGAGAATGGCCCCATGAGGTGTCTTCCTAAAACGTGCATGGAATGCCTCACTTTAAGAAGAGGGAATAGCTTATCAGAACCTCAGGTCTTAATGTGCTGACAGGTGTTTCAGCTTCTTCAGCATGTTCCTCCAGGAAATAATTTGGAGGGTTTGGAAATAACCACGGAGATAATCTTGATGCTCTTTAGAAATGCCTGGGCTGTATGTTAAAAAGATAGTTTCCTGCCTTGGCAATCCCTCTTTGCTTTGATTTGAGTATTTGTTTCCCTGAAAGAAGTTTAGAGTAATTATAACTCTTTATCTATCTGGAGAGGAGGAGAGCATCAGAACAAAGTCTGAGACGATATGAAGGATTTATTGGGAAGGCATAGAATTGTTCACCAGTTCAGTCACTGAAGACAGGGGAACAATGGGTTGGGAGTATTCATTTGTTCTCCCTTGTGTTCACTAGGGGCCATGAGATGTATCATACAGTAAGCAGTAAGTATGCAGGATCCATCTATTCAGCCCTGAAAAGGGGGTTGGATAGAAGGATGATAATGATGCCGTTGGGCTTCCCTGGTGGCTCCTATGGTAAAGAATCCACCTGCAGTGCAGGAGACTGGATCCAGTCCCTGGGTCAGGAAGATCCCCTGGAGATGGAAATGGCAACTCACTCCAGTACTCTTGCCTGGAGAATCCCACGGACAGAAGAGCATGGTGGGCTACAGTTCATGGGGTCACAAAAGAGTCAGACACCACCGAGCGACTAATGTGCACACATGCGTGTGCATACACCCACACAGTGTCATTGGTTACCAAGGAAACTGGTCATTTTGTGGCAAATTTTCACTAATGAGTAATAAGGACTTTTATATGAGATGCCAGTCTCCTTGAGCCCCATACTATTTTCAGAATCATCATTAGAGACCCTGAGCCCAGATTGACTTTTAAATGGATTATGGAATTCTAGAGATGAAAGACACTTTAGTCATTTATTGGATGTTTCTCATACCTGGCTGAGGATCAGAAACATGATTGAACTTTGTCAAGATGCCCAGTCTCTAGTCTGTTTTCCTGAATCAGAATCTCTAAGTATAAGGTCTAGAGATCAATTTGGAGTGCTTCCCAGGTGGTGCCAGTGGTAAAGAACCTGCCTGCTAATGCAGGAGATTTGAGCCACGGGTTCAATCCCTGGGTCAGGCAGATCCCCTGGAGGAGGGCATGGCAACCCACTGTAGTATTCTTGCCTGGAGAATCCCCGTGGACAGGGGGGCCTGGCGGGCTACAGTCCATAGGGTTGCAAAAAAGTGGACACGACTAAAGTGACTTAGCACACACACATAATTCATGATTATAGACCACAGTGGTTAAAAACCTGAGCTCTTTAAGGACAGTGAAAATTCTCTGTATGATACTATAGTGATGGGTACATGTATTTATACATGTGTCCAAACCCATCCAATATGTAACACCTAGCATGAATCCTAATGAAAACTATAGGCTTTGGGGGGTACTATGTTCAGCATAGGTACATCAGTTGTAACAAATGTACCCATCAAGTGGAGGATGTTCATAGTGAGGGAGGTTATGTATGGGGGCGCAGTGGTGACGTAGGAAATTTCTGTATATTCCTCTGAATTTTGCTATGAATCTAAAACTGCTCCCCAAGTAAAGTCTTTAAAAAAAAAAAAACAGCCCCTCCCTCCAACAAATGAGTAAACCCTAAGCTCAGGAATCTGACAGAGCTGGTTTCTTTATCCCATTGTGATGACTTGCTGGTGACAGAAGAGGAGGTCCTCACTGCAGAGCTGATGACGGTCAGAATGCATTCTGATTGGCGGGCGCATGCTGTCCAAGGGGGTGGTTGTTAAATAGTGTGAATAGTATCCTTGTCTGCGCAAAGGGTCACAATAAAAACAGAAGCCCTCTGAGAGTCTGGGGGACTCGAGGCTCAGTCCTGGCATCATTAGGGGTGTAGCACATGGATATGCTTCTTTTTGCCGTGGATGTCTTAGAGCACTTCCACACAGTCTGCCTGAATGTGAAGTTCCAGTCTTCTCACCAGCTTATACAGACTTCTGCCTGAATTACACAGAGTTCAACAGCTTTATTTATAATCTTTTTTTTTTTTTTTTTTTTTTTTTTTGCTTTGGATCCTGGCCCACATCTGTGAGCTTGGCAGTTGTGTGAAGTCTGACCCATCGGTTCAACTCTCACTGAATGTCTGTAAATGCCCTTTGTTGAACACTGAGCACTGAAGGGTTTGTATAGATGTATTTGTTTTGTTCAAAAAGAAAATAATATCCTCAGGGCTGAGTTTTGAATTCACAAGATTGCTAATCATTGATCATAACAGCTCAAATTTGCAGAGTCCTTGACACGGATTATCTTATTTAATCCTCTCAATAAAGCTGGGGGTGAAGGTATTAATATCCCCACATTAGTAAAGAGGGCCTCGGTACAGGAAGTTAAGTAAGTTATTTTAAATTGCCCCAGAGTGGTAAGTGGACCAACTGGGATGTGGGTCCATGTCAATCAGAAGATTGCTTTCTTAATGGCTCTCCTAAAATACCTGGGATGATGTCTCTCTTACTGAGATGTTCTTTCTTCTGGGGTAACTCTTCATCTCTCTCTACAAGTATATTCTTTGCAAAGGAGGTTTCTACATGTAGCACAAAACATCCGATTCCCTACCTTCCCTTCCCTTCCTTTTCTCCCCAACAGGGAGCACATAAATTTCACTTAGAAATGTGGCAAGGGTGTCCTACAAAATCTAGATCTATAAAATGAAACAGGTGCAACATAAAAAAGAGTAATTTTCCTAAAGTTTTTGATGCCTTGTAAATGTTGTGAAAAAATGTCTTAAAAATAAAATTGCTGATATATTGCTATATGTGATCAATAAAGCACATGGTCTCCAATTTTATGGGACAAGATGAATATGGTTTACTGAATAGAGTGTGGGCTTGGAAGTTAAATAAACTGGAGTTCTAATCCCAACTCAGCCATTCATCAATGGGGTGGTCTGAAGGAGTTCCTTAAATTCTGAACTTGGTTATTCAAGCCTGTCAATTAGGGAAATTGTATCTATTGTTCAAGACCTGTTTTTAGGATTGGAAAGTTTTAGATAGATAACCTTGAATGTACTTGGCAGAGAGTAAGCCTTCAGAAATTAGGTATTACTCACCAGAATTTATTCAGAACTCTCTGAGTGGTAGGCACTGTTTGCTGTTAACTATGTCTTACCCCTATGACTAGGCTCTTGATGAGGGTGAAAAAGGAGAGTGAAAAAGCCGGCTTAAAATTCAACGTTCAAAAAACTAAGATCATGGCATCTGGTCCCATCATTTCATGGCAAAAAGATGGGGACAAAGAAGAAACAGTGACAGGCTTTATTTTCTTGGGCTCCAAAATCACTGCAGATGGTGACTACAGCCATGAAATTAAAAGACACTTGCTCCTTGGAAGAAAAGCTATAACAAACCTAGATAGTGTATTAAAAATCAGAGACATCACTTTGCCAACAAAAGTCCATATAGTTAAATCTATAGTTTTTCCAATAGTTATGTACAGATGTGAGAGTTGAACTGTAAAGAGGGCTGAGTGTTGAAGAATTAATACTTTCAAACTGTGGTGTTGGAGTAAACTCTTGAGAGTCCCTTGGACATTAAGAAGATCAAACCAGTCAATCCTAAAGGAAATCAACCCTGACTAGTCATTCGAAGGACTGATGCTGAAGCTGAAGCTCCAGTACTTTAGCCACCTGATGCAAAGAGTCGACTCACTAGAAAAGACCCTGATGCTGGGAAAGATTGAGGACAGGAGGAGAAGTGGGAAAAAGAGGATCAGATGGTTGGATGGCATCACTGACTCAATGGGTGTGAGTTTGAACAGACTCTGGGAGATGGTGAAGGACAGGGAAGCCTGGTGTGCTGCAGTCCTTAGGATCACAAATAGTTGCTCATCACTTAACAACTGAATAACAACAGCCACCCCTTTGGAGTTGCGTTTTCCCCAGACACTCAAGGCTGGATACGAGAAATTCCAATAAAGGAGAAACTATGAGAAACTCCCCACTCCAAGAGACAAGGGGTTGGGGCGGGGCTGGGGGGGCGATGGTGAGCCAGAGTGGTGGTCCTCTCTCACTGTGCTGAACAGAAATCTGAGGAGATGCATTCTACAACTGGACCATTAGTTTCATAATTCAGAGGCCCTCCTCTGGTGACCACTTGGAATAAGCAGATGGTTGAACAGTGAAAGGGTTTTGTTTTTTTGCTTTTGCTTTTGGAATAATTGGATGTTATTTCCCTAGTTGATCTGCTCAGTTAGATTAATTTGTTTATTGAAAAAGGGTTGGGGACACATCAACATGATTATCCAAATATTTTCTGACCCATCTAAGATTTTCCTTTTGCTGTTTTTAATTCTTTTAGCCATGAACTGGGGGCATATACAAGTACAGCTCACTCCTATGCTGTTAACACAGAAAGAGCAGTTTAGAAGGAGAGGTTGTTATTTATATTAGGTCTCTGTTTTACTCTGCCTTCTCAGACCATGTGTGAAATGATTTATTCATACACTGGATTCTAAATGTGAGTACATTGGGAAGGGAGGTGGGGATCGAGCAAGTGAGCAACCTGGAGTCTGAAGCAGTAGATCCAGAGCCTGAGTGTAGATAGATTGAACAGGGAGGAATGCTGTGATTGATTGGTGATGTCTTGTCTTAGGTGCCGCTTGGAGGAGTAATAATTCTTTAAGTCCTGTCCCTGCCAGTATCCGTGACCTGGAGACTTCCTGAAAGTGGTGAATCTCCTTTAGACAGTGTTCAGTGAGCATCCACAGTGTGTCAGACACATAGTAGGCACTGAGGAATCGGCAGTACATAAGACACATGTGGCCTTCCCTTCATGAAGTTTTGCAATAAAGAAAGCGAGAGAGACAAAGCTCTATTGGAGTTGGTGATGGACAGAGAAGCCTGGCATGCTGCAGTCCATGGGGTTGCAAAGAGTGGCACATGACTGAGCAACTCAGCAACAGCAACAGCAAATATTAAGGAGATAAAATGTGTCCATTTGTTTGTTTTGACTGCATCAGGTCTCAGCTGTGGCATGCAGGATCTTCGTTGCATCATGCAGGCTTTTTCATCACACAGGGTCTCTAGTTGAGATGCCCAGGCTCCAGAGCACACAGACTCAGTAATTGCAGGGCACATGGGCTTAGTTGCTCTGCGGCAGGTGGGATCTTAGTTCCCCACCCAGGAATGGAACCCACATCCCCTGCATTACAAGGTAGATTCTTAACCACTGGACCACCAGGGAGATCCCAGTATAATTTGTGTAGGTAAGAAATTATAACATTTTTGCCTCTGCTCACATATTTCCTTCAAAAGTCCAGTTGCAATTTGCCCTGCCCTTATTCATTATTACTTCTTCTTAGAAGTCTAAAAATTAACCAGCTTGATCTGTTATTTAAATTATCAGGCAAAAATGGGAAGAAGAAATCTTGGGCCTATGTGCAAGCCTGTATCACTGTATTGAACAAAAATGCAAATATTTGAAAGTGGAAGAATAACCATGTTTTTTTTTTTTTGTTTTTTTTGTTTTTTTTGTTTTTTTTTTTTTGTCCTGCCCCGCTGTCTAGAAAGCTACCATCTGGTGGTCTCTCGGCTTTCTAGTGGTCATTCCTACTGAGCTCCTGTTTCAAACTGAGCTCTGCTTCTGAGATGTACTATCTCACCTGAGGCTTATTTGATGTGAGGGCTGAGCAAAGAAATTTAATTCAGAAGAGTGAAGGATGTTAAGCAGATTCTAGATGGGCTGGTTTCTTTCCCCCAAATGTTCTGAAGCCTTCTGTTGGTTTTGTGTCGTGGTACACAAATGAAGTGTGGAATATAAGAACCCATTTACTAAACAGAGACTTATCAAGGGTGTTTATATTTTAGTTAGTAACCCCTTTCATTTAGGATGTTGTAGATTTGTTTTGAGGATGAGATGGGTGGATACCATCACAGATTCAATGGACATGAACTTGGGCCAGCTTTGGGAAATGGTGAGGGACAAGGAAGCCTGCAGTCCATGGGGTTGCAAAGAGTCAGACCCAACGTGGCAACTGAACAACAGCAGCAAAAGACTTTTTTTTAAAAATAAAAATGCTTGAACTGTATTTTTTAATGATGGCAGAAGCTATGAGGCCTTCAAAATATTTATTAGATAGGCTAATGAGTGAACATTCCTTAGCAGAGTGCCTGGCACAGAGCAGAGTATTCAATAAATGCCAACTGTTGCCAGGATCTATGATAATGTGTCTCTGCAATGGAAAACAACAACAGAAAAAGAGGTTGGAGTTCTAGTTCTGGCCAAGATGGAAAAACAGGTACCAGATTTAATCTGTCAGCTTAAATGGCTGTATAAAGGACAAAATATATGTAATGCTGGTTTGCATGACAGTGTATGTCTTAATCCGAGTGTGCTGGAATAAAAAATGTATACCACAGACCAGGTGGCTTATAAACAAACTGAAATGTATCTATCATAGTTGGAGAGGTTGGGGAATCCAGGATTAAGATCGGCAGATTTAGTGTCTGGTGAGAGTCCATTCATGGTTCACAGAAGCCTATCCTTTCATTGTGTCCTCACACAGGAGAAGAGGTCAGGGAGCTCTTTGAGGCCTCTTATAATAGAGCAGGAGGAAGCCCATTCTGAGGGACTTCACCTTCATGACAATCACCTCCCAAAGGCACCACCTCCAAATACCATCCCAGCAGGAATTGAGTTTCAGCAAAGGAATGGGGGCAGAGGGTATTCAGTTCATGGTGCTGTATTCCCAACAATGACAGACAGTGACCTTGGAGAGCTGGAAACAGTTGCCCTAGCTCACTGGCTTAAGAGAGTTTCCATGCAGAGAGAGGGAGAACGCAGGGAAGGCTGGTGGACTGTCTGCACTCAGGGGTCAGAGCTGTTTGTCCAACCAACATTTGTAGATAACTCCACCCCTAAACAGCACAAAATGCACTCTGCTTAGAGCCCACAGGCCATATATCAAGATAAACCATGTCCTGAGCATAAAGATAACAGGAAAATCTCCTAACACTTGGAAACTAAACTGTAAAATGCTAGGTAATCCATAGGTTAAAGAAGCCTCAAGATAATTTTTTAAAAAGAAAAAAATACATTATGCTTAGTGAAAAGAAACATAGTATATTAAAACTTGTGAGACAGCTAAAGCAGCCATGGGAGGGAAATGTATAGTAGTAAATGCTTTCAAAAAAACAAGGGGTGGGGAGTCTAAAAATCAGTAAATAAGCTCCCACTTCAAGGAAACAGAGAAAGAAACACGATATATACCCCCTGCCTCCCCAAGCACAAATGGAACAGGAAATAAGATGGGAGCATCAGTCATGGATTTGAAAACATAAAAACAATAGAGAAAAGCTGGTTCTCTAAAAATATTTTTTTTAATTGCAAACTTCTAGCAAGAGTAACAAAGGGGAAAAAAAAAGAAAGAAAGAGGGCAGTAATTACCAACATCAGGAATGAAATGGGATATTGCTATTGACCCAGGAGACATTAAAATGGATAATAAAAGAATACTTTAAACAACTCTACACACATACTCTTGACACCTCAGATAAAGTAGACCAATTCCCTGCAAAGTACAAACTATCACAATTCACCCAATAGGAAAGAAATGCTTTGAATAACCCTATAACTGCTAAGAAAATTGAATTCGTAATTTTAAGACTTTCCCACAAGGTTCAGATGGTTTCACTGGAGAATTCTACCAATGTTTAAAGAACGATTAACACCAATTCTACACAGTATCTTCCAGAAAAGAGAATGGAACATATCCAAATTTATTTTATGAAACCTTTATGCCCTGGCACCCAAACGAAAGATTGTATAAATAAAACGAAAAGGGAAAAATCACTGCAGATTGATAGTCCTCATGAATATGGATGTAACACACTTGACAAATATTTGTAAATAGTACTCAGCAATATATAAAACAATTATACCCTTTACAGGAATGCCACACTGGTTCAGTATTCAAAATTCAATCAGCGTAGTCCATCATACTGATAGGCTAAAGAGGGACACTCTTGTGATCATAACTGCTGCTGCTAAGTCGCTTCAGTCATGTCTAACTCTGTGCGATCCCGTAGACGGCAGCCCACCAGGCTCCCCCATACCTGGGATTCTCCAGGCAAGAACACTGGAGTGGGTTGCCATTTCCTTCTCCACTGCATGAAAGTGAAAAGTGAAAATGAAGTCACTCAATCGTGTCCAACTCTTCGCGACCCCATGGACTGCAGCCTACCAGGCTCCTCCATCCATGGGATTTTCCAGGGAAAAGTCCTGGAGTGGGATGCCATTGCCTTCTCCATGTGATCATATCAGTTGATGCCAAAAAAAGCATTTGAAAAACTTAGAGACCACTCAGAACTCTCAGAAAACTATCAGTAGGGGATAGTTTCCTTAACATGATAAAGAATATGTGCAGAAAACATCTAGCTCATTTTGTGTATAAAGGTGAAAGACTGGATTATTTTTTCTCCCTGAGATAGGGAAGAAGACACCTCTGTTATTCAAGCTATTATGGGAGTTTCAGCTAGCCACAAAAGGGTAATAGATGGGAATAAAAGACATGAAGATTATACATGAAGAAAGAAGACTATCCCTGTTTATAGATGACATAATTGTCTGTGTAAAAAATCCCAAGGAATCTACCAAGAAAGACCACTTTGTGGTCAGCAAAATCACAGAATACAAGATTAAAACAAACAAATGAAAAAAGTTAGATGTATGTATAACAAGATACATACAGGACTTGTATGCTGAAAACTTCCAAATGCTGATGAGAAAAAGAAAAGATCTAGATAAGTGGAGAAACATACTGTATTCATGGATTGAAAGACTCAATAAAGATGCTGGTTCTCCCCGAATTGATATAGAGGTTTAATGCAGTTCCTATCAAAACCCCAGCAAGACTTTTTTATAGATGTAGACAAGGTTATTCTAAAGTGTACATGGATAGGCAGAAAAGAAAAAAAAAAAAGAATTGCCAAAACAATTTTGAAAACGAAGAATAAGGTGAGAGAAATCAGTCCACCCAGTTTCAAGACTTATGTTGTTTCAGTAACCTTTACAGTGTGGTATATTCTGAGGGATAGACACAGAGAAGAATCAAACAGAGTAGAGAACATAGAAATAACTTTACATATGAATGACCTGTGGTTTTGGGCAATGGTCTAAAAGCAAATCAGTGGGGAAAAGGATAGTCTTTTCAACTAAGAGTGCTAGAACTGTTGGATATCCAAACATACATAGGTCAAAAAAGAGAAAAAACAAAATAAAAAAAGAAATCTTGATCTACACCTCACACATCTCTTAAGAATTAGCTCAAAATGGATCACTGTTTAGATGTTAAATACAAAACCATAAAACTTTTAGACAATAACATAGGAGAAAATCTTGAGAACTGAGCTTGGTGACGTGATAGCAAAAGGACTGTCCAGAAAATTAAAAAAATAAATAAACTGGACTTAATGAAAATTAAAAACTTTTGTTCTGTGATTAAGATATTGGGAAGGCAAGGTACAATATTTGAAAAATAGAAATCTGATACAATCTAGTATTGAAAATATATTTTGAAAGCTCTCAAAGGCTACAGATAAAACACATCCAGTTAGAAAATGGACAAGACTTGAAGAGATACTTTACCGAAGAGGGTATGTAGATGTGAGAAGATGTTTAGCATCACTAACCATTAAGGAAATGCAAATTGAGAACATTATGAGCTATCACACATACATATTAGAAAATGCAAAATAGAAATAAGGACAATACCGAGTGCTGACAAGAATCCAGAGAAACTGGATCTTTCGTACATTGCTGATGGGAGTAGAAGATGACACAACCCCTCTGGAAAATAGTTTGGTAGTTTTTCAGAGAAAATATACACTTGCCCTATGAACCAGCAATCACACTTCTAGTGAACCTACCCCAGAGCCATGAAAACTTAAATCCAAAACCAAACAAAAACAACAATAATGAAAAGAAACCAACCTGCACGCAATTTTCATAGCAATTTTGTTGATTAAAAATTAGTGGTTTCCGGGAGTTAAGGATTTGGGGAAGAAAAGGAGATGGCTGTGACTTAAAGGAGTAGCAAGGGGGAATCTTGATCATGGTAGTGGTTACGCAGATCTACGTATGTGGTTAAATGGTATAAATTATACAGACACATCAATGTCAATGACTGGTTATGCTATTACGTATGTTATACTGTAAGATGTAGTCAATGAATCACCAATATTACTGACTAGATGAAGAGGGTAGAGAATTTTCTGTACTATCTTTGCAACTATCTGTCTTTCTATTTCAAAACAAAAGATTATAAAGGTATCACTTCAAAAGTACTCTAAATCATCCACCAGTAGGACAGAATACGGTTCAAGCTAACCAGCTTTACAGTTAAAGCTAAAAGGAGATAAGATGAAATCACATAGGCAATCCGAAAGTAGACAAAACGAGGGAAAAGGGAACAGACAACAGATGAAACAGATAGAATATTGATTTAAATCTAAATATATCAATAATCACATTAAATACATGATATAAATATGCCCAGGTAAGAGGCAGAGATTGTCAGAATGTATAAAAAGAACAAGACCCATTTAGTATTAAAAAAAAAAAGACCCATTTATAGGCTGTCTACAAGAAACATACTTTAAACATAAAGACACAACTTAACAATAAAAAATGAAAAGAGATAAGCCATGAGTAGTTAGTTAGTTAGTTCAGTCGCTCAGTCGCATCCAACTCTTTGCAACCCCATGCCAGCATGAATCGCAGCATGCCAGGCCTCCCTGTCCATCACCAACTCCCGGAGTTCACTCAGACTCACATCCATCGAGTCAGTGATGCCATCCAGCCATCTCATCCTCTCTCGTCCCCTTCTTCTCCTGCCCCAAATCCCTCCCAGCATCAGAGTCTTTTCCAATGAGTCAACTCTTCACATGAGGTGGCCAAAGTACTGGAGTTTCAGCTTTAGCATCATTCCTTCCAAAGAAACCCAGGGCTGATCTCCTTCAGAATGGACTGGTTGGATCTCCTTGCAGTCCAAGGGACTCTCAAGAGTCTTCTCCAACACCACAGTTCAAAAGCATCAATTCTTCGGCGCTCAGCCTTCTTCACAGTCCAACTCTCACATCCATACATGACCACAGGAAAAACCATAGCCTTGACTAGACGGACCTTTGTTGGCAAAGTAAGCCATGATTACATTACTCTAAAGAAAACTGGAGTAGCTTTCTTGATCTCAAGATGCTAGATCAAAGAAAAAGAGAATACTACTAGGGAATAAAGAAAGTTGTTACATAATGAAAAGCAGTCAATTAACCAAGAGAGCATGACAGTTTTAAATATTTATACACCTCACAATATAACTTTAAAATAAATAAAACTAAAATAAGTGAAAAAGCAAAGAGAAATGGCTAGAGATTGCAGTACTACTGTCTCAATAGCTGATAGAATAAATAGCCAGAAAATCTCATTAAATATATGGAAGATTTGAACACTATAAATCCACTTGTTCTGGTTAGCAACTATAAAACTGCTTACCTCAAAAGCAAAAGAGACACTATTTTAGTAGACTGGGCTATTGAAAACCAAAACAAAGAGACTAAAAGAAACAAAACAAAAAGTGCACAAATTTAAAAGAGTTTAAAAAATCATAGACTATGGTCTTTGATCACAACAGAGTCAAACTGGAAACAACTTACAGAAAGATAACAGGAAAACTCCAAATATTTGGTAACTAATCAGCTCACTTATAAATAATTCATGGTTAAAGAGGCATTTAAGAGAAGCCAAAAGAGAAATTGACCTGAATGAAAATGAACACGCAGCAGATAAAATTTTGTGTACTGTCTCTCAAAAGTGTTTAGGGAGAATTTATACCATTAAACATCCATATTAGAATTTTAAAAAGTTTCAAATAATCATTTATGACTGTAAGGAAATACAAGAAATTAAACTGAAGTTAAGTAGAAGGAAGTGAAATGCAAATGACCTAGAGGGTCTAAAACATATTTTAAAAAAGGAAGAAAAAGAAGTTTGATGGGGGTAATGAGACATGTTTTCCAGACTTCATACAGATATTAGACAGGGGTGCCGTTGTTGTCCTCTTAAACCTTAACCCTTATCAGTTTCATTGAGCTCACACTTTGGGCTTACCATGATGTCAAATGTGCGCAGGGTAGAAAAAAGAAGCATTGGCGAATATATTGCAGATGTCATGCGTGTTCACCAGACTAGAAGTGCTGGTGAGTTTTTATTAAACACAATAACTCAACTGTTGATGTCTGGCCTGTGGGGATTCCGTCTCCTGGCCGTCTTCTCGGAGTGTTTGGCAGACTCCAGCAGGTACGCCGTGTGTGTGCAAACTCAAATCTGATTCCGTCCCGCGGAGCTCTCCTACTCTGCAGACATCCCCTCTTGGCAGCTTTCTGAGACGTTAGTCAGCTCACCCGTGTTCTCTTAGATCTGCAAGCTACAGGGCAGGTCTGCTTGAGGTGCCAAGTAAGGAAACTGTTAAGTGACCTTACCTGGCGGCACTGTCACCTGGAATGTAAGAGGCACAGTTGTTGGGATGTTCGCAGAATCTCTCCTAAAAGTGGTACTCACAGCATTTTCTGTGGCTGCTCCCTTTAAAAATCTCAGACATTGTGTCTTATAAGAAAACCAAACAAAAAACCTTGCAGCATGCCCCTCAAGTATGCATCACCCCCGTGTGCATAAATAGAAGCACATCTTCTGTTTTGAGAATCTTTATTTTATTTATATCTTAATTATTTTTGGCTGTGCTGTGTCTTCATTGCTTCGAGTGGGCTTTCTCTAGTTGCGGCGAGCAAGGGCTGCTCTCTGGTTATGTTGCTCGGGCTTCTCATGGTGGTGGTGGGGGGGTTTCTCTTGTGGAGCAGGGGCACTAGACACACAGGCTTTAGTAGTTGTGATGCACAAGCTTAGTTGCCCCGAAGCATGTGGAATCTTCCTGGACCCGGGATCGAACCCATGTCCCCTGCTTTGGCAGGCAGATTCTTAACCACTGGACCACCAGGGAATCCCAGAACATATTTCCTGGGCACTGTCTATCTCATGGGAGAAGGCAATGGCACCCCATTCCAGTACTCTTGCCTGGAAAATCCCATGGATGGAGGAGCCTGGTAGACTACAGTCCATGGGGTCGCTAGGAGTTGGACACGACTGTGTAACTTTCAAGTAGACAACCTGAGCGACTTCATTTTCACTTTTCACTTTCATGCATTGGAGAAGGAAACAGCAAGCCACTCCAGTGTTCTTGCCTGGAGAATCCCAGGGACGGGGGAGCCTGGTGGGCTGCCATCTCTGGGGTCGCACAGAGTCGGACATGACTGAAGCAACTTAGCAGCAGTAGCAGTCTATCTCATGGATACAAGCTCCTGCAAATAGATTCCTGGAGTCGTCAACTCACATGCCCAGATGCATTCTGAATCATGATTTATTCTCAGTACCGACCCACCGTCCAAAGTCATTTTCCCCACATAAAACTTTCATAGGCAATCCATACCTTGTAGTTTCAAAATTGTAAAACCAGTGGAAAACATAACACTGTGTCAGGCTCAGCATCATGGAGTTAGGCTGTATTTGCTAACTCCCTCACCTTTTAAAAGACACATTCAACCCTTAATGGTGTGGCTTGATGGACTTTTCATGAGAAATGGCACTCTTATTTATTGTGCTGTTTTACTGATACTTTTTTTTGTATTAACTGAGGTTGTATATTTAATTTGAATTGGGTAAGAAAATCCCTTCTGACATTACTTTTGGTGTGATTTACTAGCATCTCAGTTAGACAATAAATGTACATTTGACTGAATGCCATTATAGATTCAGTGCTATGCTGTGTGTGTTGGGTTGGCCAAAAATTTGGTTTGGGTTTTTCCATAAGATGTTAGGAAAAACACGAAGGAACTTTTGGCCAATTTGATAGATACCAGAGATATATAGACCCGGTCTTCCTTGCCCCTTCTCTTCTTTATTTTTCCTCCTCTATACCAGATAGATAGATAGAGAGACAGACATATATGCGATATGCATACATAATATCAGTTCAGTTCCGTTCAGTCATTCTGTCGTGTCCAACTCTTTGCGACCCCACGAATCACAGCACGCCAGGCCTCCCTGTCCATCACCAACTCATGGAGTTCACTCAAACTCATGTCCATCGAGTCAGTGATGCCATCCAACTGTCTCATCCTCTGTCATCCCTTCTCATCCTGCCCGCAACGCCTCCCAGCATCAGGGTCTTTTCCAATGAATCAACTCTTCACATGAGGTGGCCAAAGTATTGGAGTTTCAGCCTCAGCATCAGTCCTTCCGATGAACATCCAGGACTGATCTCCTTTAGGATGAATTGGTTGGACCTTCTTGCAGTCCAAGAGTCTTCTCCAGCACCACAGTTCAAAAGCATAAATTCTTCAGCGCTCAGCTTTCTTCACAGTCCAACTCTCACATCCATACATGAGCACTGGAAAAACCATAGCCTTGACAAGATGGACCTTTGTTGGCAAAGTAATGTCTGTGCTTTTGAATATGCTATCTAGGTTGGTCATAACTTTCCTTCCAAGGAGTAAGCGTCTTTTTTTTTTCTTTTTTTTAAATTTTATTTTATTTTTAAACTTTACATAACTGTATTAGTTTTGCCAAATATCAAAATGAATCCACCACAGGTATACATGTGTTCCCCATCCTGAACCCTCCTCCCTCCTCCCTCCCCATTCCATCCCTCTGGGTCGTCCCAGTGCACCAGCCCCAAGCATCCAGTATCGTGCATCGAACCTGGACTGGCAACTCGTTTCATACATGATATTTTACATGTTTCAATGCCATTCTCCCAAATATTCCCACCCTCTCCCTCTCTCACAGAGTCCATAAGACTGTTGTATACATCAGTGTCTCTTTTGCTGTCTTGTACACAGGGTTATTGTTACCATCTTTCTAAATTCCATATATATGTGTTAGTATACTGTATTGGTGTTTTTCTTTCTGGCTTACTTCACTCTGTATAATAGGCTCCAGTTTCATCCACCTCATTAGAACTGATTCAAATGTATTCTTTTTAATGGCTGAATGATATTTTATGGTTGCAATCACCATCTACAGTGATTTTGGAGCCCCCCAAAATAAAGTCTGACACTGTTTCCGTTATTTCCCCATCTATTTCCCATGAAGTGATGGGACCAGATGCCATGATCTTTGTTTTCTGAATGTTGAGCTTTAAGCCAACTTTTTCACTCTCCTCTTTCACTTTCATCAAGAGGCTTTTTAGTTCCTCTTTACTTTGTGCCATAAGGGTGGTGTCTTCTGCATATCTGAGGTTATTGATATTTCTCCCAGCAATCTTGATTCCAGCTTGTGCTTCTTCCAGCCCGGCATTTCTTATGATGTATTCTGCATAGAAGTTAAATAAGCAGGGTGTTATACAGCCTTGACATCCTCCTTTTCCTATTTGGAACCAGTCTGTTGTTCCATGTCCAGTTCTAATTGTTGCCTCCTGACCTGCATATAGGTTTCTCAAGAGGCAGATCAGGAGATCTGGTATTCCCATCTCTTGAAGAATTTTCCACAGTTTATTGTGATCCACACAGTCAAAGGCTTTGACATAGTCAAGAAAGCAGAAATAGATGTTTTTCTGGAACTCTCTTGCTTTTTCCATGATCCAGCAGATGTTGGCAATTTGATCTCTGGTTCCTCTGCCTTTTCTAAAACCAGCTTGAACATCTGGAAGTTCATGGTTCACATATTGCTGAAGCGTGGCTTGGAGAATTTTGAGCATTACTTTACTAGCGTGTGAGATGAGTGCAATTGTGTGGTAGTTTGAGCATTCTTTGGCATTGCCTTTCTTAGGGATTGGAATGAAAACTGACCTTTTCCAGTCCTGTGGGCACTGCTGAGTTTTCCCAATGTGCTGGCATATTGAGTGCAGCACTTTCACAGCATCATCTTTCAGGATTTGAAATAGCTCAACTGGAATTTCATCACCTCCACTAGCTTTGTTCATAGTGATGCTTCCTAAGGCCCACTTGACTTCACATTCCAGGATGTCTGGCTCTAGGTGAGTGATCACACCATTGTGATTACCTGGGTCGTGAAGATCTTTTTGTACAGTTCTTCTGTGTATTCTTGCCACCTCTTCTTAATATCTTCTGCTTCTCTTAGGTCCATACCATTTCTGTCCTGTATCGAGTCCATCTTTGATATCTCCATATATATATATATGTATATATATATAGAGAGAGAGAGAGAGAGAGAGACAGAGAGAGAGAGAGAGTTGTCATTTAGTTCCTAGATCGTGTCCGACTCTTTGCAACCCCATGGACTGCAGTACCTCAGGCTTCCCTGTCCTTTACTATCTCCTGGAGTTTTCTCAAAGTCATGTCCATTGAATCAGTGATGCCATCCAACCATCTCATCTTCTGCCACCTCCTTCTCCACCTGCCCTCAATCTTTCCCAGCATCAAGGTCCTTTCCAATGAGACAGCTCTTCACATCAGGGGTCCAAAGTACTGGGGCTTCAGCTTTAGCCTCAGTCCTTCCAAAGAACATTCAGGATTGATTTCCTATGCATATGCGTGCCTTAATTGGAGTGTAGAGCATTTGAGTTTGGTTTTGATGTATTAAGAATTCTCAGAGGCTATAATTGCTCATCTTAGTTTCTATCCTGCATTCAATAAGATTTTGTTGAGTACCTACAAGATGTCAAGGATTCCACAGTAAGATTGCAAAGGTCCCTAACCTGGTCTAAGGAAGAGCACAGACCTTGGGTAATAATTATGGGTGAGATACACACTTTTGAAAGGGAAGGATTTTTCTTCTTTTTATCATGGGAGTATATGACATGAGGAACTAATCTGGGTATCTGTGAAAAGTCCAACCTGTCTGTCCACAGTTGACACTGACGTTCAATATTTAGTGAGAAACTGCTGGGTGTAGGGGTGGGGGGCATATAGTGCTCAGGAGGACAGATTGTGGCCTCAGACAGATCTGGATATGAGTCCTGGGCCTGCTGTGGTTTAGAGGCAAGATCTTGTTTGCTTAAGTTGCCCCTCTCTTCTGAGTCTGGATTCCCCATCCTCACAGTAGGCCGGCCATGACATCAGCCTGATTACATGCGAGAATGGAGGTACATATGAGTCACTTCACACAGTGCCTGGGAGAAGGTGAGCGCTATCACTCTTCCGCCAAGAATTTCTCAGTGGATCCTAGTTCTTGCTGTAATTCCTGTAACCTGAGTGCTTTATACACATAACCGACCCTGGAAGTGTCTTTCCCCCCAATTTACAGATGAGCACGCTGAGGTCCAAGGGATTGTAAATAAACCTGCCCCTAAGCACGTCCCCGGGAGGCAACCAAGCGGATTTCAAAGCTCCTTTTCTCCCTCTTGACCGCCTATACCCTTCTCCAGGGTGCTCTTTCCTAATCGGTATATTGAGGGTGATGAATCTAAGTGGCCTCACTGAAAAATAAGCCAGCAACATTTGCCGTGTGCATAGATTCCGAGCAGCCTTATGGTTAAAATCACTGAAGAATGCAATGCAAAATGTTTTCATTTCCTCTTGCTTTCTGTCTCCCTTGGAATAATAGTCAACAGGAAACACACTTCTGAAAGACTTCTCTCTCTCCTTCTCTCTACATCCTCAGAAGATAATAAGGACCAAGCTAACTGTCTCCGGCTATTGGGAGTTAGTCGACTCACAAATGAAAAGAGGGTGCTCTCAGAGTTTTATGAATTTTTCTCTCTTAACAGTCTTGGGTTGGAAGGACATCTTTGAAATTGATGTAGCTATCACCCAGGGGCTAACATTAAGATTTCAGCAGAGGTGTTTCTGGTCATGATCTTTCTGTTACTGTTAGAACCGCAGCTGTGTGTCTGCATTGAGTAGTGTGCCGGAGAAAGCAGAAGGGTATCCTGCAGAAGGGGGAAAATATAACAAAACCTACTGAATCATGAGCTCTACCGGAGGGCATTTGTTAAAGGTAAATTCATCAATAGCTGTTAAGTCATTTGTACTGAATAATTCTCATAGCCTCACAGCACTTCTTGGTTTTAACAATGGGTCAGACAGAGGAGGTTGGTGATGGATGTGATGTTATGGCATTTAGGCACTTAATTGCAGCTGGGCTTAAAATAGCAGCAGGAGCTGAAACTGGGCTGGCTTGAGCATAATTTACGTTTTCCGGCTACTAAGATATTCTGTTTTTTAAATTCACATTTAATATTTTGTGACATATGCGTCTTGGTGTGGTATCAACCAGCAGTGTATCAGAGACTCAAATAAATTGGCAAAGAGCCTTAACATAAACTGGTGACCAGAGTGTGGCATCTGAAGTTACTCCTTGTCCATCACTGGGAGAGATATAAATTTGATAATTGATATGAAAAATGACACCTGCTGTGACCTCAGGACAGAAACATTCAGTCTTGAAGTCAGAGGCTTATTATTTATTGATATTGTTGAGGGATTACCACTTGCGTTGGGGGTAGAGGGTTGAGTAAGAGAGAGATCTTTCTTTGCCTTTATAGACTGATTATTTCTTTGGCGAGAACAGGAAACATGTGAAAAACTGATTCATGTTGATGTTTGACAGAAAACAACAAAATTCTCTAAAGCAATTATCCTTCAATTAAAAAATAAATTTGAACCAATACAATATTGTAAAGTAATTAGCCTCCAATTAAAATAAATACACTAAAAAATAAATAAATAAATTTGAAAAAAATAAAGATGAGTAATTTACAGCCCCTTTTCAAAGGGGTTTGATTTAAAAAAAAAAAAATGATGACAAATAATGCCAAAAGAGACTCGTGTCTTGAAGGAACCAGAGGGCTGAAACAATGAGTGCTGGTGGAAAGTACAGCGGTGTGTGCCTCAGATCAGCTGGCCAGCATTCTCTCCAAGAAGGACCCACTGAAGCAGAGATCTAAGTGATGCCAAGGTGCCCACTGGTCCCAAAAGACAGAGAACATTCTAGAAACAGAGACAGCGTGGGAAAGAACTAAGAAAGGGTTGTTGTAAGGCACAGAGGGTGAATCAGGAGGGTGGTAGAAAGTGGAGTTGAAGAGGAAGGCCTTTTAAGCAGTTCATGTTTTATTTATGACACAGTGAGGGATAATGATGGATGTCAAGTAGGAGGTACCAGGCTCTGATGTAAAGTATTAGGTCACTTTTGCTGACTATAGCCTGGACAAGGCAGAGAAGGCTGAGAAGGAAGTATTTCTGTGATTCAGGAAAGAAGGAGCAATGGCCTCAAACAGAGAAGAGGATGGATTGAAGATGTATTTAGAAAATGTGCTAACTCGAGAGAAATGCGGTGACCAGTACCCATGAGACAGATTGGGACCCGGGACCCTTTCCTGCCGTGCTTGCACCTGGACAGACCTCTCCTGGAGCAACAGAATACAAAAAAATTATAAGGGACTAAAAAATAACTGCATGCATGTGCAGTTGGGGCGACTTATGGACAAGATACAAAAAGACCAAAAACTCAACTGATGCTTCTAAAGAGCCTGGGCAAGAGCGAGGTACTGCACGTGCCCCCTGCACTGAACACCTCAAAGAGGGTGGGTGAGCCACCTAAGCCATCCCTTCAGTCCAACCCCTGGAGCCCCCGATAGTCTCACCCCATGTAAAGAACCTGCTCTCCCTGCTTGGGGAGGGAGCAGAAGAATCCGTTACTTGTTCTCACTCCTTACTACTGCAGCAGGGACCCCAGTAAAGCCTTCCTGAATTTCTCGTCTGGCCTCTGATCAGTTTCTATTGATTAAGGAAGCCAAGAACCCTGGTGGAGAACATACCCTGAAAGTATGTGGTCCATGTGCTTGGAACTTTCATACTTGGATAGACTGAACATCCTCATTTTCTGTGTCTGGTTTCATCTGTAGCAACTATTCACTCTATTTGTTCAGTTCAGTTCAGTTCAGTTTCTCAGTCCAGTCTGAATCTTAGCAACCCCATGGACTGCAATATGCCAGGCCTCCCTGTCCATCACCAACTCCCAGGGTTTACTTAAACTCATGTCCACTGAGTCAGTGATGCCATCCAGCCATCTCATCCTCTGTCTTCCCCTTCTCCTCTTGTCCTCAATCTTTCCCAGCATTAGAGTCTTTTCAAATGAGTCAGCAGTTCGCATCAGGTGGCCAAAGTATTGGAGTTTCACCTTCAACATCAGCCCTTCCGATGAATATTCAGGACTGATCTCCTTTAGGATGGACTGGTTGGATCTCCTTGCAGTCCAAGGGACTCTCAAGAGTCTTCTCCAGCACCACACTTCAAAAGCATCAATTTTTCGGTGCACAGCTTTCTTTATAGTCCTACTCTCACATCCATACATGACTCCTGGAAAAAATATAGCCTTGACTAGATGGACCTTTGTTGATAAAGTAATGTCTCTGCTTTTTAATATGCTACCTAGGTTGGTCATAACTTGTCTTCCAAGGAGTAAGCGTCTTTTAATTTCATGGCTGCAGTCACCATCTGCAGTGATTTTGGAGTCCAAAAAAATAAAGTCTCTCACTGCTTCTACTGTTTTTCCATCTATTTGCCATGAAGTGATGGAACCAGATGCCATGGTCTTTGTTTTCTGGATGTTGAGCTTTAAGCCAACTTTTTCACTCTCCTCTTTCACTTTCAAGAGGCTTTTTAGTTTTCCTCCAGTTTCTGCCATAGGGTGGTGTCATCTGCATATCTGAGGTTATTGATATTTCTCCCAGCAATCTTGATTACAGCTTGTGCTTCCTCCAGCCCAGCGTTTCTCATGACGTACACTTCATATAAGTTAAATAAGCACAGTGACAATATACAGCCTTGATGTACTCCTTTTCCTATTTGGAACCAGTCTGTTATTCCATGTGCAATTCTAACTGTTGCTTCCTGACTGCATATAGGTTTCTCAAGAGGCAGGTCAGGTGGTCTGGTATCCCCATCTCTTGAAGAATTTTCCACAGTTTATTGTGGTCCACACAGTCAACGGCTTTGGCATAGTCAATAAAGCAGAAATAGATGTTTTTATGGAACTCTCTTGCATTTTTGATGATCCAGCAGATGTTGGCAGTTTGATCTCTGGTTCCTCTGCCTTTTCTAAATCCAGCTTAAACATCTGGAAGTTCACAGTTCACATACTGTTGAAGCCTGGCTTGGAGAATTTTGAGCATTACTTTACTAGCATGTGAGATGAGTGCAACTGTGTGGTAGTTTGAACATTCTTTGGCATTGCCTTTCTTAGGGATTGGAATGAAAACTGCCCTTTTCCAGTCCTGTGGCCACTGCTGAGTTTTCCCAATGTGCTGGCATATTGAGTGCAGCACTTTCACAGCATCATCTTTCAGGATTTGAAATAGCTCAACTGGAATTCCATCACCTCCACTAGCTTTGTTCATAGTGATGCTTCCTAAGGCCCACTTGACTTCACATTCCAGGATGTCTGGCTCTAGGTGAGTGATCACACCATTGTGACTATCTGAGTCATGAAGATCTTTTTGTACAGTTCTTCTGTGAATTCTTGCCACCTCTTCTTAATATCTTCTACTTCTGTGCGGTCCATACCATTTCTGTCCTTTATCAAGCCCATCTTTGCATGAAATGTTCCCTTGGTATCTCTAATTTCCTTGAAGAGATCTCTAGTCTTTCCCATTCTATTGTTTTCCTCTATTTCTTTGCACTGATCACTGAGGAAGGCTTTTTTATCTCTCCCTGCTATTCTTTGGAACTCAGCATTCAAATACGTATGCCTTTGCTTTTTGCTTCTCTTCTTTTCACAGCTATTTGTAACCCCTCCCCAGACAGCCATTTTGCTTTTTTTGCATTTCTTTTTCTTGGGGATGGTCTTGCTCCCTGTCTCCTGTACAGTGTCACAAACCTCCATCCATATTCCATCAGGCACTCTGTCTATCAGATCTAGTCCCTTAAATCTATTTCTCACTTCCACTGTATAATCATTACGGATTTGGTTTAGGTCATACCGGAATGGTCTAGTGGTTTTCCCTACTTTCTTCAGTTTAAGTCTGAATTTTACAATAAGGAGTTCATGATATGAGCCACAGTGAGCTCCTGGTCTTGTTTTTGTTGACTGTATAGAGCTTCTCTATCTTTGGCTGCAAAAAATATAATCAATCTGACTTCAGTGTTGACAATCTGGTGATGTCCATGTGTAGAGTCTTCTCTTGTGTTGTTGGAAGAGGATGTTTGCTATGACCAGTGCGTTCTCTTGGCAAAACTCTGTTAGACTTTGCTCTGCTTCATTCTGTATTCCAAGGCCAAATTTGCCTGTTACTCCAGGTGTTTCTTGACTTCCGACTTTTGCATTCCAGTCCCCTATAATGAAAAGGACATCTTTTTTGGGTGTTAGTTCTAGAAGGTCTTGTAGGACTTCATAGAACCATTCAACTTCAGCATTACTGGTTGGGGCATAAACTTGGATTACCGTGATATTGAATTGTTTGCCTTGGGAACAAACAGAGATCATTCTGTCATTTTTAAGATTGCATCCAAGTACTGCATTTCAGAGTCTTTTGTTGACTATGATGGCTACTCCATTTCTTCTAGGGATTCACTTGTTTTGTAGGTGAGATGAAATGGAGTCACCCTCTGAATTCAATAGAATAAAGGTAGAACATACAGTACTTTCTCCATCACCTGATTTGGGAGTTTTGAAATAGATTTGAATCAGACTGCAGGCAGTGTCAAAGAAAGCCCATTGATGGTGCTTTATTCCTCCAGTCCCTTGGTTGCCCTCTGCTTGCTACTTGAAACATGAAGTGAAAGTGTTAGTTGCTCTGTTGTTTCTGACTCTTTGCGACCCCATGGACTGTAGCCCACCAGGCTCCTCTTTCCATGGGATTCTCCAAGCAAGAATACTGGCGTGGATAGTCATTTCTTTCTTCAGGGAATCTTCCCCACCCAGGGATTGAACCAGGTTTCCTGCACTGCAGACAGATTAATTAGCATCTGAGCCACCAGGGAAGCCCTGGAGCTGATAGAGCCAGGAGCAGCAGTCCTGGGAGTTGAACCTGCACCATTTACTACCCTCATGATCTTGGGAAGAATAGGTGATTATCATAACTTGCTTGTTATTATTTTCATAATGAAGCTGTCTCTGGCCAGGTATGATCTTGGGCTTACATAATTGAATTTTAGATGGAGAAGCGCTGCTGGTTTATATGAAATTTCCACGGGTACCAGCGTGAGTCCAGGATTTAGCAAACAATATTTTTAATTGAGATTTTATGTTCTTGCCCTCAAATCAAGCACTTTAATAGGATCCCAGTTGGAATAGGTGACTCAGTAACAAGTTACCGCTGCTTTCAACGTCAGAAAGGTGTTAATTTCTCTAACTCCTGCTGTGAGTCCGTCCACTCCAGTGACCCACCGCCTGCATGTACCATAAAACCGGTGTTTCTGCATTCCATTATGTTCAAAGTATAGCTTTAGTTGTCTGCATATTTCTTGCAGGATGTGCTGGCTCTGTTCCATCAGAAAACATTAAGATGGAAAAAGTATTAAAAATATTGATTTGTCATCTATAACACTGAAGTGATAGATTAAGATGAAATTTGGACGTGCTCCAAACCTCCAATAACTTTGACATTCTTGGATGAAATGGGATGATCTCAGTCTAATTAATAAGCTACATCCATGTGAGAAAAGTTGGGGGAATGAACCACGAAATTGGCCATAGGAAATTTCACATTTTTCAGATATGTGTAGGATTTTTTGAGATCTTAGAGGATACTCCTTGTAGCGGGAACTTGCTGTCAGCTGAAAGTTGGTGTTCTTTTCTGTGTTGGCTCAGCTGAATGTTGTAAACTTCTTTCGACTTCTCAGGTCACCTTACCATAGTTAGTTAGTTAGTTCAGTCACTCAGTTGTGTCCAACTCTTTGCAACCCCATGAACTGTAGCCCACCAGGCTTCTCTGTCCATGGGATTCTCCAGACAAGAATACTGGAGTGGGTAGCCTCTCCCTTCTCCAGGAGATCTTCCCAAACCAGGGATTGAACCCAGGTCTCCAGCATTTCAGGCAGATTCTTCAACAGCTGAGCTACAAGGGAAGCCCAAGATTACTGGGATGGATAGCCTTTCCCTTCTCCAGAGGATCTTCCTGACCCAGGAATTGAACCCAGGTCTCCCACATTGCACACAGATTATTCAACAGCTGAGCCACAAGGGAAGCCCAAGAATGCTGGAGTGGGTAGCCTTTCCCTTCTCCAGAGGATCTTCCTGACCCAGGAATTGAACCCAGGTCTCCCACATTGCACGCAGATTATTCAACAGCTGAGCCACAAGGGAAGCCCAAGAATGCTGGAGTGGGTAGCCTTTCCCTTCTCCAGGGGATCTTCCTGACCCAGGAATCGAACCAGGGTCTCCTGCATTGCAGGCGGATTCTTTACCAACTGAGCTATGAGGGAAGCCCTCTCTACTTCTACTCTAATGTTTCCCTCATTCTTGGAGTAGGATTCTATCTTTCCTTCCAGCTGCTCTGCTCACAATTAAATAGAATCACATAGTTAAGTTTATGTGCTTTCCCAGAGAATCTTTCTCTCTTGAACAACCAGGTGTTTATAAGCAGTGGCTACATAGTAATTTAAAATTTTTTTTTTTGAGAAGGAAAAATGCACGTTTGAATTTGATGTGTATTCTGTTTTGAAATTTGTGCAAATTTGAAAATTTATGTCAACTATTTCATAGTTGTCATGTAGTTGTATGAAGTCATGATGGCATGAAGAATGCAGGCACTGAATTTGAGTTAATATCACACGTGCTCAAAAGTATGTAAGGGGATGGTGATGATGTCTGAAATTTACTTCAAAATGCACTGAAAGTAAGATGGATTATTGGAGGGATGGGCATATGGAAAGTTCTGAGATGAAGCAAAAGCCTAGAAAAATTCTAAGAGTAGAGTACAGGTGTGGGTAATAGCTATTTGCTGTAAAATTATTTCAACTTTTCTGTAGGTTTGCAAATGCTAAATAATAAAATGTTGGGACTGTATAGTACCAAAGTTAACAATCACATTGATAGCTCATAGACTGATTGGTGGCTCAGATGGTAAAGAATCTGGCTGCAGTGCAGGAGACCCAGGTTTGATCCCTTGGTCAGGAAGATCCCTGGAGAAAGGAATGGCAACCCACTCCAGTATTCTTGCCTGGAGAATTCCATGGCCAGAAGAGCGTGGCGGGCTATAGTCCATGGGGTCACAAAGAGGTGGACACGAATGAGTGACTAACACTGCTTTCAGACTGAGTTTAACATTGTATGCTTGCATCTCACATCCATTCTATTACTTGAGGATGGTTTGAGGACCATGTTTGTAGCAGGATTATCTTGCCATCACCCCTTGACTCCCCTTCTACCCCCTGCTTCACGATTCTTGGCCTGTTTCTGTCTTTTGTTTGAATATTTGTTTTATCTGCCTGAATAGAAACAGTGCAATTTGGTCTCCTCATCAACTTCTCAAAGTAGAAGAAGCATCAGACCAAGAAAAAGAAAGAGACATGTTTTTTTTTTTAAACTGAAGTATAATTGCTTTACAGTGTTGTTAGTTTCTGCTGTACAACAAAGTAAATTAGCTATATGTGTAAATATATCTCATCCCCCTTGGACCCACCTCCCATCCCCTCATCCCACCCCTCTGGGTCATCACAGAACACTGAGCTGAGCGCTCTGTGCTATATCGTAGCTTCACGCTAGCTAGCTATTTTACACATGGTAGTGTATATATGTCAATGCAATCTTCCAAATCGTTACATAGTTACATTCCCTCCAACAGTGCAAGAGAGTCCCTTTTTCACCACATGCTCTCCAGCATGTTTATAGATTTTTTTTATAATGGTCATTCTGATCCATGTGAGGTGATACCGCGTTTCAGTTTTGATTTACATGTCTCTAATAATCAGTGATGTTCGGCATCTTTTTATGTGCTTCTTGGCCATCTGTATGTTTTCTTTAGAGAGATGTCTATTTAGGTCTTTTGCCCACTTTTTTTTAATTGAATAAAAAATATATATGTATTGAGCTCCATAAACTGTTTGTATATTTTGGACATGAATCCTTTGTGCGTTTCTTTGTTTGCAAATATTTTCTCTCATTCTGAGGGTTGTCAGCCACTGTAGAGAGCAGTATGGATGTTCCTTAAGAAACTAAAAATAGAGCAGCCCCACTACTGAAACAAGCGTTTCTTATCTTCCTTCTCTTCCCTTCCTTCCACCCTGAGCCTCCCCCAGCCCCTTCCCTCCTTCTCTGTGTCAGAGCCAGTGAAGCAGTTCTGGCCTCTTTGGATTTATGCGGTTCAGGGTGAGAGGATGCTGCTGCCATCCGGGCTGCTGTCTGCTCTGCATTGATTGAGCTTCCTGGGCTTGAGGGATTTTTTTGCCGAGCTGAGTTTTCCGGTTGATATGCTCTCGGTCATTTGTCATAAAATCATTCCAAGCAAGCTGTTTACTGGTCTGAATGCTTAATTACTGACGGGGAGGAGCCTGGCTCCTTGAGGAGCTGGGTGTTCCGTCACATGCCTTCTTGGAGCTCACTTATCATTTGGGACCCTGTGATTGCCGGGTCGTGTATACTGTACACATATCCCACTTCAGAATAAAAAATAAAGACACCCACGATTGTACCTAACTATTCTGAGGTATGTGCACACAGATCATTTCACCTTGTACCATGATAGTATTTTCTTTTGAATATAAATTGATTGCCAGACTCAGCTCTTGGCAGCTCCAGCGATACAAGGGCCTCTGCTTTGGGTTTCCAATCAGAATGTTCACCTGGTTTATTTTGAGCAAGTTCCAGAAATGCTTTGCTGATTCCTCTCCCACCCTCAACTCAAGAGCCTCCATCCTAACTGCTTAAGTGGTGCTGGGTATAATTATCTTTCTGAAAGAAAAAAAAAAGTTTGTATAAATTGGAGTCAAGTTTATTTGTGAATGCAAAGCCATCTTGAGAATTATATTTCAAAACCTGCCGTCGAGGATTTAGCATCTGAAGTCCTTTCCTGGTGGTTTATTTATAATTTCAGCTCTTTTTTATGAAGAAAATTAAAACACTGTTTGTGCCCTCCTCAACATTAATTCACACAGACAATTGCCCTCTGCAAATTGGCCTCAATTATCTTTTTCCATTGATTGCATAGCAGTGAATATTTAGGGAGTACATTTTTAAAAATTAATTTATTTTTTAATTGAAGGATAATTGCTTTGCAGAATTTTGTTGTTTTCTGTCAAACACCAACATGAATCAGCCATGAGTGTACATATATATGTCCCCTCCCCCTTGAACCTCACTCCCTTTTCCCTTCCCATACCACCCCACTAGTTTGATACAGAGCCCCCATTTGAGTTCCCTGAGTCATACAGCAAATTCCCATTGGCTGTGTATTTTACATATGTAAGTTTATGTATTTTACATATGTATGTAATGTAAGTTTCCATGTTTTTATAAAGGTGGTGCTTTGGGCAAGATTCAGAGAGACAGAGTAAGTCAGAGAGAGATTCAGAGAGCAAGAGAGATTCAGGAAGACAGAGAAAGTCAGAGAGATGCAGAGAGAGGAGAAAAGCAGGAAATTGAATGTTTTAATGCCAAGATAACCTGTCAGAACGCCTTAAATATTTACTGGAGTTTTGATGTTTCATTTATCTCTAAGTCAGCGGGGCATCGTGTTGTTTCAGTTTTTTATCGTGGAGTACCATGGCTCTTGTCTCTGTAAGGAATTAGAACTTAAAAAAAAAAGAAAAGGACACACATACAAACTTTTAATCACTCTGCTTTAGATATATTACAGGAGAATTCTCTTCCTGTCCTGTCACTTTCCCCTTATTAAAAATAACTGCTTGTCACTTCTTGAAGCTCTTTCTCTTGCCATACCCCCCACCCTTCTTATGACCAGTCCCCTTATGCAGAGCTATTGCCCGTAAAGTAATCGGGATGCTTTCAGAACTGCCAAAAGGTGAAATTGACTTTTTGAGGATGCATTCCTGAAAACTGCAGCTGATGCACTTTCCCCAAGTAGAAACATCCTGTGTGTTAAGACCGAGAGGGGCAATTTACAGCCAGTTCCAAATGGGGAGCTGAGGTCAGTAAGTGCCCACTTCGGCAATCTTATCAGCCTGGTTTGGATGACAGTGTACGGAGAGGTCCTTCCAAGGGAGCAGTCCCTGGGGGCCCGGCCGCCTCCGCCGGCAGCAGGCCTGCTCTGCAAGTTTTATGTATTGTGGCATCCACAGTCAATACCTCCTGAAGTCTAAACTTCTTTCAGCCATTGTGAAAAATGTACTACTTGGCAATTCTGTGTCAGAGGTTTTATGTAAAACCTGGAGCCACACACTGAGCTTATTGGTTCTTTTTAATGTGTACATTTTATGAATGATCACTCTGAACCCTCCCATTTGTTTTCAGAAACCATTTATTTTTTTTTAATTATTTATTTATTTTTAACTTGGAAGATAATTACTTTATGATGTGTTAACTTCTGCTGTACAACAACATGAATCAGCTATATGTATGCTGCTGCTGCTAAGTCGCTTCAGTCGTGTCTGACTCTGTGTGACCCCATGGACTGCAGCCTACCAGGCTTCTCTGTCCATGGGATTCTCCAGGCAAGAACACTGGAGTGGGTTGCCATTTCCTTCTCCAGCACATGAAAGTGGAAAGTGAAAGTGAAGTCGCTCAGTCGTGTCTGACTCTGAGCGACCCCATGGACTGCAGCCCACCAGGCTCCTCCATCCATGGGATTTTCCGGGCAACAGTACTGGAGTGGAGTGCCATTACCTTCTCCAGCTATATGTATACGTGTACCTATATCCCCTCCCTCTTGAGCCTGTACCCTCCCATTTTTGAAGGGCTGTTTAAATTATTCTCTTTATTTCACTAAAGAGGAAAAAAAAAAAAAAAAACGGGTCTTAGAAAGTTGGGGAAAAGATGCAGGTAAGTTGACATGGATCTGTGATTTAAAACTATCTGGTTTATGGGTCTAGTTTAAATGGTCTTCTTAACCCAACAACTTATATTCTGTTGTTGCAACATCCTTTTATTTAAGGACTTGTTTTAAAAGTCTTTTTGTCACTCCCTGTAAAGTTATTTTGTGTTTAGTAAATTTTGCTTATAGGAGCATGGCTTCTCTATTACAAGGGGAAAATATAAAGAACACATTTTAGGATTACGATTGTTAAGAGATAACGTGTGCATATCATTATACAGTAAGTGTCAACCATGTGTCTAACTATTCTATCAATAATTCTTTAACAAAGAAGAAACAGCCGTCAGAATGTCAGTTGTTTTTATTGAACTAAAAAGAAGATTAAACATTTTATTTGGTTTGTATTATATTTTGTCCATCCAGAAAGTACTAATAAAGTATTAACAGATCTTTAAGAAAAAAAAAAAAAACTATGTAGTTTGACTCTAAAGCCTGTGCTCTTCACCACCCCCTTGCAAGGCTTGAGATCCAAGAAAAATTGGCATTCTTGAGACCCCAGAAGCTACCATCAACATCAGCTCCTCCACTTGTTTTGTTAGTGTAGACTAGAGATAATTTAGTGTAAAATGTCCCAATAAAAATTTTCCCCAAAGCATATGTAAACCACAACATAATAGATTTATCAAAGTAGCAGAATGCTATTATGTTCAAAAGATTAACCAGACCGAAGCTATTTGTCATAGCAACGGGTGTTGGGGTTGACAAATTACAATTGAACCCAGTTTGTAGCAAAATGTTAGGCAGAGCCTTGGCACTGATGAATTGACATGGGAGTCCAGCCTGGAATATATTAGAGCAATTTAAATATCATTCAAAACAGCACACGTCCTTGTCCCAGAATATCCTCAAATTGTACCAAGCAACCGCAACACGTTCTTGATCCTAAAATGCATCAGTAGTCAGACACACCATCCCTCTAGTCATTCTTAATTGAAAGGAAGGAAATTCAGCATAAAAGTTTACATCAGTTGTCAGGGAGTCTGATTATGTGCTGCTTGCTCAGTCGTTCAGTCCTGTCCAACTCTTTGTTGGACCCCATGGACCGTGTCTCCTCTGTCCATGGGATTTTCCAGGCAAGAATATTGGAGTGGTTTGCCTTTTCCTCCTCCAGGGGATCATCCCAACCCAGGGATCAAACCTGTGTTTCCTGCATTGCAGGCAGATTATTTATCATCTGAGCCACCGGGGGAGCCCCTTACAGGCATTTAAAAACTTGTGGTGGGGGCACAAGGTGACATCATCTTAGAAATAAGAAAAATTCCAGATAATGTGTTTTACCCTAATGAGATAAGAAACCTTTTCCTAGTAAAATGTATGGACTGGGTGGTGATAGGGGCTCAGAGAGGGAAGAGGAAGTGTTCAGAAAGAGGAAGAACCTGTGATTTTTAAAATAGAAAATGGATCTTTAACTTGTATCCCTTTGTACAATGAGTTGATCAAATCATCACAAGAACAGGTCTTCTCTTTCTTGGCGGTTAGTTTTCTGCTATGAGACAAAGAATGTGATTAGATTCTCTGGAAGGAATGTTGAAATGTAGTAGAGTCAGCAGCTTCATATCACTTACTCTGTCTTGCCAGTTAATTTGCAACACAACTGGCTTCATTTCGAGGTATGCTGGTCTCCTGTGTGCGTGTGTGTGCGCGCGCGCGTGTGTGTGTGTGTGTGCACCTGTGTGCATGTGTTTTTGCCTTCCGCTTCTGCCCACCTGACTGTTGCTGTCATTTCCGTTCTTGGGGTTTGAGTCTGGCCCTGTGTGCGCGTGTGTGTGCGCGCGTGTGTGTGTGCACCTGTGTGCATGTGTTTTTGCCTTCCGCTTCTGCCCACCTGACTGTGGCTGTCATTTCCATTCTTGGGGTTTGAGTCTGGATATCTGTGGCAGGGTCTCTTCTTTTTCATGCAGGATTTTATATGAATCCGTCATCTATTTTCACTTTGTCTTTGCCTTTGCTTAAATTTCAACTTTGATAGTAGCCTTTTATACACTTAGCATGTACAGTCCCTTGCCTTGACTAAATTTATGCTAAGCAATATGTACAAAGCTTTGGCCATGACCCATTACAGGCTGGTTTTATGTATCTTCATGCATGTTCAGTCGTGTCCAACTCTTTGCGACCCCGTGGCCTGTAGCCCACCAGACTCCTCTGTCCATGGGCTTTCCCAAGCAAAAGTACTGGAGTGGGTTGCCATTTCCTACTCCAGGGGATCTTCCCGACACAGCATTGAACATGAGTCTCCGGTATTGCGAGTGGATTCTTTACTGCTGAGCCACCAGGGAAGCCCAGAAGATAGCATTAGCATTAATATTTGTCCCTACTTTTCTGTTGTATATAAAGGTGAAAGGGGAGTCAGGAGTTGAAGAGTATTATATTTTTAGGTACTTTTTTTTGTTTGCATTTTAAGCTCCATTTGCAGTTTTAGGTTTAAAGTTGAGAGGCCAGTTATAGAGATTTCCCTTGTATACCCTGTCCCCACCACATGCATACCCTCCCCCACTATCAGCATCTCCCATGACAGTGGTGCATTTTTGACAACTGAGGAAACCACACTGATGTCATAATCACTCAAAGTCCATAATTTACATTAGGGTTCACTCCTGGTGTTGTACAGTCTATGGGTTAGCATAAACATAGAATGACACATGTCCATAATTATAACATTGTGGAGTGTTTCCGAGTCAAAGGGAAGACTTTGCCAAATTATCCATCTTTTGCCTCTTGCAATTATAACCTGTGTTATTTTTGATACCAAGGAAATGTATGCATTTAAAACAAATCCTTAAATACAGTGATAGCAACAATCCTGCTGGACTAGGTGGCATGTACAAATGCAAATGGTTTTAGAAGGAATGCTCAGTTCACTGGACAACTTGGCATTCAATACAGTTCTACACTAGTCTGTTACAACCATGGCCTTATTGATTGATTTGGGTAAAACAAGATAAGATCATGCACGGGAGTAGAAAGCCCTGTCTTTCTTTGCAGGGTTTGGTTACAAAAACCTGTTTAGGTTATAAAAAAATTACTAGGGACTTCCCTGGTGGTCCAGTGGTTAAGACTCCACACTCCCAATGCAGGGTGCTCAGGTTCTATCGCAGGTCATGGAACTAGATTTTGCATGCCACAACTAAGACCCAGCATAGCCAAATTAAGAATATGTATACATTGGGAAGGAGAGCTTTTAGAGTAACTCAGAGCCTTGGCATGTGACACAGAGATGATCTTAGTCACTTGAATGGAGGAGGATCAAAGATTCCCACTGAAGACCAAGTCTACAGAGTGTGGTCCTTGGGAGCAAACTCTGCCTTCAGCCACAGAACCTTCAAGAACTTATTTTATTTTTTGATGTGGACCATTTTTAAAGTCTTTATTGAATTTGTTACAATATTGCTTTTGCCTTATGCTTTTTGGTTTTCTGGCCCTGGGGTGTATGGGATCTTAGCTCTCCAACTAGGGATCAAACCCATACCCACTGCTGGAAGTTGAAGTCTTAACCAGTGGACTACCAGGGGAGTCCCTCAAGATATGATTTTAATGGATATGCATCCCTAGCTCTCTGCCTAAAAGCTGACTTGCCATCTTTCCAATTAATAAGAAAATACCAAACAGAGCATTAAAGTTTACAGCTTCACATTTTCAAATTAAATTATCTATTGATTAGTTGGGAGCTATTATTAAAAATCAGCACAAGCACATCTGACAAGATCTTAAAAATATATTCATCATGATGACTTTCATCACATCGTAAATGGTGGATCTGCACTTCATTTTAGAAGTAAGGGAGGCAAAAGAGCAATTAATTTGAAGCCCAGATAATTGGGAAAAAACTAATCTATTTAATCAGTCCCAAGAGATAAGTGATTTCAGAGAACTGACACTGGAATATTTGGTTAAGAAATTTTTGTCTGAAAAGGTTATTTGTATATGCTTAGGCAACTCTTCTGTAGTGTGTTTCAATTTAGCATTTGCATCTCTTATGCTAAACTGTGCTTGGTTTATGGATATATTCTTTTTAAAAAAGTTTTATTGGTGTATAGTTGATTTACAGTGTTGTGTTGGTTTCTGCTGTAGAACATAGCAAATCAGTTATACATATACATGCATCTATTCTTTTTTATATTGTTTCCCCATGTAGATCATTAGAGAATATCAAGTAGAGTTCCCTGTACTATGCAGTAGCTTCTTACTAGTTATCTATTTTACATGTATGGGCTTCCCTGGTGGCTCAGATAATAAAGAATCTGCCTGCAATACAGGAGACCTAGATTTGATCCCTGGGTCAGGAAGATCCCCTAAAGGAGGGCAGCCCACTCCAGTATTCTTGCTTGGGAAATTTCATAGAGAAGCCTGGTGGGCTATAGCCCATGAAGTCACAAAAGAGTCAGACATGACCGAGCCACTGAGCAGGAACTGGCAACGTATTAATCCTGGGTTTTGTATCACAAATGTTTAGCAAGCTTACTAATGTGCTTAGAACCTAAGTTTTAGTAAACAGTACCTAATTGAACATAATGACACACACAGTGGAATCACAGATTATTTTCCATAAGAACAAAAAGGAAAGGTTTAAATTTGGGGATTAGTTCATGACTCACCACCCACTCCAGTGTTCTTGCTGGAGAATCCCAGGGACAGGGAGCCTGGTGGGCTGCCGTCTATGGGGTCGCACAGAGTCGGGCACGACTGAAGCGACTTAGCAGCAGCAGCAGCAGCATGACTCACCAGTAGGGGCTTCCTTGATAGCTCAGTTGGTAAAGAATCTGTCTGTAGTGCAGGAGAACCCAGTTCAATTCCTGGGTCGGGAAGATCCTCTGGAGAAGGGATAGGCTACCCCCTCCAGTATTCTTGGGCTTCCTTTGTGGCTCAGCTGGTAGAGAATCCGCCTGCAATGCAGGAAACCTGGATTCGATCCCTGGATTGGGAAGATCCCCTGGAAAAGGGAAAGGTTACCCACTCCAGTATTTTGGCCTGGAGAATTCCATGGACTGTAAAGTTCATGAGGTCGCAAAGAGTTGGACATAACTGAGTGACTTTCACTTTCACCAGAATGGGCTCTTTACGCATTCTTGCTCCAAACGCTTTTGTTCAGAAGCTGAAATCCTAGGCTACTATGTTTAATTGCCCTCAAAAAAAATCTTAGAAGAAACTGTGAAAGTTTTTGAGATTCAGTCCCAGTGCCAGAACACCATTAAACTTGGTATTAAATGATATATTTAAAGTCTCTGTAATTGGCCCCATACTAGGTTGAATTCTAGAGAGACAGTATCAATGAGGTACAGACCCTAAACCCAAGGGGCATATAGACTAATCAGGAAGAGAGGAAAGAAAAAATGCTATTGCAGAGTAAAATAACATGTTACCAGGGTCATAGCCACCTAGGACATATAGAGAAGGGTGCACTTCCTTGACAGACGTGGATGTAGAGTGATTCCAAAAAAGATTTTCTGAAAAAGATGACATCTAAGCTGGCAGCTGATGGGTAAGGAAGAGCTTTCTAACAGGAGGTGGAGGAGGAGAGGAAAGTGCACACAAATGTCCAGTAGAAAGACGTCGGATAGACCATGCCATGCTCACTCTCCAGGTACTTATCAAGTTCCTAAAGTAGAGTGGGACTATATTCTGAAGACTTACAGAAATGTCAGATTACTTATTTTCTTCACCCCTAAACTGAGCTCCTTTAAGGCAGAAATGGTCCCATTTGTCTTGGTTAACCTAAGACCCTCAGCTTAATGTATATCACATGAAAACTGTTTAGTAACTATTAGTTGAATAAATGAATTGATCAATCAATGGTTTATCACAATTGACTCTTGTTAGTGAGAAGCAGAGTCATTGGTAAAACCATTGATCTCGATGGAGTCAGGGTGGAGACCTAAAGCTCATCACCAGTGGTCACCTTTCTGGTGCTTCCCAGACCATTTAATCTGCACTTTTTGGTAGTCATTCAGTTGGCAAAAAAAAAAAAAAAAAAAAAAAATAGTATCTTTATCCAGCCCCACACATCTCTCTCATTCCTGGAGTTTTCACAAACACAAGGACAGATATGGGATTTCTGGCCTCTCCTATTGCCTGACTGATTTAGGATTCTAGCAACAGACGAAATGATCTTAGCTTGGAGTAACTTTCTTGGTAAATGAACTATAGTTAACCACCAGTCATCAGCAGCCATTTATCTTTCTAGTGCCTTATCAATCATGTATTTCACTTTCTGATTGGCTTCCTGTCAAAGTTTCAGGTTTGTTTTAGAATCTCCTTTTTATTAGGAATATTTGCCAGTGTTCGCCTGATAGTGGGGCTTCCCTGGTGGCTCAGAAGGTTAAGAATCCGCCTTCAATGCAGGAGACCCAGGTTTGATACCTGAGTTGGGAAGATCTCCTGGAGAAGAGAATGGCTACCCACTCCAGTATTCTTCCCTGGAGAATTCCATGGGCAGAGGAGCCTGGTGGTCTGCAGTCTGTGGGGTCGCAAAGAGCCTGACCTGACTGAGTGACTAATGACCCAATAGTAACTTTATCATTCCAAAAACACCTGACAGATTGCTAACAAATATTAAATGCCTAATTATGTATGCACCGCAATGTGTGAGCATGGCAAATTTTCTTTGGCTGCCATTTGTAAAAATCTTCTGAAATTCATGCATTTAATTTGTGTATTTGAGTGTCTACTATGCTCAGGAAACCAAGTAAGTGTTTGGATATATCCTGTAGTTCCAGATAACAGTGTGATCTGAACAAAGATGAGTCAGTAAGTTTCTTTACAGTGGCCACCAGGAGAATGAGATAGCTAGTTGGTAGCACTGTCTGGATGCCATGATGGAAAACAGGCCATCAGAATCCCTCATAATGGAATCTACAATTTCTATGCATTTCTCCTGCATCCCAGTCTTCACATCTGGAGAGGGGAAGTTCCCTAGTCAACTTAAGCTCTGGATACCCTAAATCCTCTACTAAAGCACCTTAACTCTTCATCTTGTTTTAAAATAACAGGAGCTAGAGTACAAGTTGGAGAAGGCAATGGCACCCCGCTCCAGTGCTCTTGCCTGGAAAATCCCATGGATGGGGGAGCCTGGTAGGCTGTAGTCCATGGGGTCGCTAAGAGTCGGACACGACTGAGTGACTTCCCTTTCACTTTTCACTTTCATGCATTGGAGAAGGAAATGGCAACCCACTCCAGTGTTCTTGCCTGGAGAATCCCAGGGACGGGGGGAGCCTCGTGGGCTTCCGTCTATGGGGTCGCACAGCATCGGACACGACTGAAGCGACTTAGCAGCAGCAGCAGAGTACAAGTTGGAGGCTTCCCAGGTGGCTCAGAAGTTAAAAAAAATAAATAAGTAAAATCTGCCTACCAATGCAGGAGACGCGGGTTCACAGATTCAATTCCTGGGTCAGGAAGAACCCCTGGTGGAGGAAATGGCAACCCACTCCAGTATGGTTGCCTGGAAAAATCCTGTGGACAGAGGAGCCTGACAGGCTATAGTTCATGAGGTCACAAAGAGTTGGACATGACGTAGCGACTGAGCACAAGCAGAGCAGTACAAATTAAGCAAGACATGAGAGCATTTGAATTCACCTCCTTTTGTCCTTGCTGTGCATCAGTGATCCCATGCAGCCCTTTTGGAAATGGCTCATCCTGGAGGAAAAACGGAAAATACTTCGTCTGAGTTCTGTATCTCCTGATGGTGATGGTATCAGGCAATGCCTGGTGGTGTATTTCTTAGTTCCTGTCACGGACAGGTACGGCAGGCCAGAATGCTGAGCACAGTCCCACAGTCTTTTCTCTGACTCTCTTTCTCGTCCACTTATTTGTTTATCCCACAAATACTCATTGAATGTCCACTCATCTTTGGGACAATCATGGGGAATAAGACACACATGGTCTCTGCCCCTTTGGAACTTGCATTCTACTTGGATCCGGCAGGAACAAAAGAAGTAAATAAAGCAGAGATTGTAAGCATCATAAATAAACAGATGGGATATTGAGGTGGAGAATAATAATGTGTGTGTTGGCTGAGGTGATCAGAAAAGGTTTTCCAATGATATGAATCTTAAACAGAGCTAGCACATAGGGAATCTTGGAAGTGTGTTCTAGGCTGATACAGCAGCAAGTAAACGGACACTGAAGTGCTGAATTAAGCCTGTGATGCAAGTGGGGAGGAGAGACTGAATGTCGGAGGGACAGGCAGAGACCAGAGCAGTCAGGATTCTATATGCCGAGGCTTGCATTTGGTTCCAGACATCACATATATCTCAACTCAACTCTGCACACAACTAAATTCATTCCATCAACCACTGGAGAGAAAACAGAGCAAGTACTGCCTGTCAGAAGTCTATGTGTAACTATAATTATTACTGCAAAATTTCAGATGGGGAAAAAAATAAAAAAGAAATAGGAGCCTTTCAGTGCAACAGACACTTGATTTAGTTATCCCTTCGTTGTCTTTGCTTTTATACATGCTCTTTGTCTCTTTCTGTTGGAGCAAACAAATAATTCTTCCTTTTTAATTTTGTGTAATGTTCAGGGAAAAACATAATTTTGACCCACTTGAGAATTTGTTTTTGTTTTCACTGTAACTGTTAGAATTATAGTCTCCACAGCCTACAGGACTTTTGCTGCTGCTGCTGCTAAGTCGCTTCAGTTGTGTCCAACTCTGTGCGACCCCATAGATGGCAGCCCACCAGGTTCCCCTGTCCCTGGGATTCTCCAGGCAAGAACACTGGAGTGGGTTGCCATTTCCTTCTCCAATGCGTGAAAGGGAAAAGTGAAATTGAAGTCGCTCAGTTGTGTCCGACTCCTAGCGACCCCATGGACTGCGGCCCACCAGGCTCCTCCGCCCATTGGATTTTCCAGGCAAGAGTACTGGAGCGGGGTGCCATTGCCTTCTCAAAGGTCATTAAAGTGAAAGTGAAGTCACTCAGTCGTGCCCGACTCTTTGCGACCCCATGGATAGTAGCTTGCATCAAGCTCCTCCATCCATGGGATTTTCAAGGCAAGAGGTACTGGAGTGGGTTGCCATTTCCTTCTCCAGGGAATCTTCCCGTCCCAGGGATCGAACCCAGGTCTCTCACATTGTAGACAGACGCTTTACCATCTGAGCCACCAGGGAAGTCAAAGGTCAATTCAGTTCATTCGCTCAGTCGTGTCCTACTCTTTGCGACCCCATGAATTGCAGCATGCCAGGCCTCCCTGTCCATCACCAACTCTCAGAGTTCACTCAGACTCACGTGCATCGAGTCAGTGATGCCACCTAGCCATCTCATCCTCTGTCGTCCCCTTCTCCTCCTGCCTCCAATCCCTCCCAGCATCAGACTCTTTTTCCAATGAGTCAACCCTTCGCATGAGGTGGCCAAAGTACTGGAGTTTCAGCTTTAGCATCATTCCTTCCAAAGAAATCCCAGGGCTGATCTCCTTCAGAATGGACTGGTTGGATCTCCTTGCAGTCCAAGGGACTCTCAAGAGTCTTCTCCAACACCACAGTTCAAAAGCATCAATTCTTTGGCACTCAGCCTTCTTCCAGTCCAACTCTCACATCCATACATGACCACAGGAAAAACCATAGCCTTGACTAGACGGACCTTTGATGGCAAAGTAATGTGTCTGCTTTTGAATATGCTATCTAGGTTGGTCATAACTTTCATTCCAAGGAGTAAGCGTCTTTTAATTTCATGGCTGAAGTCACCATCTGCAGTGATTTTGGAGCCCCCAAAAAATAAAGTCTGACACTGTTTCCCCATCTATTTCCCATGAAGTGCTGGGACTGGATGCCATGATCTTAATTTTCTGAATGTTGAGCTTTAAGCCAACTTTTTCACTCTCCACTTTCACTTTCACCAAGAGGCTTTTTGGTTCCTCTTCACTTTCTGCCATAAGGGTGGTGTCATCTGCATATCTGAGGTGATTGATATTTCTCTTGGAAATTTTGATTCCAGCTTGTGCTTTTTCCAGTCCAGCGTTTCTCATGATGTACTCTGCATATAAGTTAAATAAGCAGGGTGACAATATACAGCCTTGACGTACTCCTTTTTCTATTTGGAACCAGTCTGTTGTTCCATGTCCAGTTCTAACTGTCGCTTCCTGACCTGCATGCAGATTTCTCAAGAGGCAGGTCAGGTGGTCTGGTATTCCCATCTCTTGAAGAATTTTCCACAGTTTATTGTGATCCACACAGTCAAAGGCTTTGGGCATAGTCAATAAAGCAGAAATAGATGTTTTTCTGGAACTCTCTTGCTTTTTCCATGATCCAGCAGATGTTGGCAATTTGATCTCTGGTTCCTCTGCCACTTCTAAAACCAGCTTGAACATCAGGAAGTTCAGGGTTCATGTATTGCTTAAGCCTGGCTTGGAGAATTTTGAGCATTACTTTACTAGCGTGTGAGATGAGTGCAATTGTGCGGTAGTTTAAGCATTCTTTGGCATTGCCTTTCTTTGGGATTGGAATGAAAACACCTTTTCCAGTCCTGTGGGCACTGCTGAGTTTTCCCAATGTGCTGGTATATTGAGTGCAGCACTTTCACAGCATCATCTTTCAGGATTTGGAATAGCTCAACTGGAATTGTATCACCTTCACTAGCTAAGGCCCACTTGACTTCACATTCCAGGATGTCTGGCTCTAGGTCAGTGATCGCATCATCGTTAGGCACTTTCAAAACCAGTCAAATATCCTTTGTTTTTTCTTTTCTTTTTTTTTTTTTAATTTTGGAGTGGAGAAGAAAATACTCCAGTTCGGTAGAAGTTTCTGCAATAATGCAGATTTCTACAGCTTCGATGTGTAATAAGATACCCACTAACCATTTTCAAGCTGAGTTTTGGAACTCATGCTACTGCTACCGAGGAATGACATTTTAAATTTTATCTAATTTTGATTAGTTAAAATTTAAATAGCCACACATGACTAGTAGCTATCATCTTGTACTGCACATCTCTAGAGCCTCTTTTGAATGTCTTGCTGGGATTTCAGTAGAATTCACAACTAACAGTGGTTCTCAGAGAGGATTTTGGTTATTGACTTGATGTTGTTGTTATTTAGTTGCCAAGTCACATCTGACTCTTTTGTGACCTCATGGACTGTAGCCTGCAAGCTCCTCTGCCCATGAGGGTAGATTGATTCTGCATGTAGTTACTTTTTTCAAAGTAGCTGTTGTTTTCACCTTTTCTACCAACCATTTATTCTCCCTCTGGTTTGCTGTTGTTCAGTCACAAGTTGTGCCCAACATGACCCCATGGACTGCAGCACACCTGGCTTCTCTGTCCTTCATCAACTCCCAGAGTCTGCTCAAACTCATGGCCTTTGACTCAATGATGCCATCCAACCATCTTATCCTCTGCTTCCCCCTTCTCCTCCTGCCCTCTGTCTTTCCCAGCATCAGGGTCTTTTCCAATGAGTTGACTGTTTGTATCAGGTGGCCAAAGGATTGGAGCTTCAGCGTCAGCATCTGTCCTTCCAATGACTAGTCAGGGTTGATTTCCTTTAGGATTGACAGGTTCGATCTCTTTGTAGTCCAAAGGACTCTCAAGATTCTTCTCCAGCACCACAGTTTAAAAGCATCAATCATTTGGTCCGACTCTCACATCCATACATGACTACTGGAAAAGAGGCCTATATTTTACTTAAAGAACCACCTCTCCCATCACCTTCCCCCTCTCATGCTTACAGGGAGCAACTCCTTGCCTAGTTCTAGAGTTGGGTATGTAATCTAATCCTACCCAATTGTCAAAGCTTCATCTCACAGACAAAGGGATTGGCCAGGAGAGATGAGCATGTAACTCAAATCCAGACAGGAAGACTCATTCTCAGAAAATGATTCAAAATTGTTGGTAACTGAGCCTGTTTAGACTGAAATTGTTGGCACTATCTGTGTTTCTCTGAGAGCCTGACCAATGCTATAGAAAGCCCAGTAGCTGTAGGACTCATGGTCAAGCTCCTGAAAATCACTCTGCCAAAATCCAGAGTTATTCTTAGGTTTTTCACTCATATGATCCAAGAGATCCCTTTTTGCTTAAGGTAGTCTGAATCAATGTTGCATTTGAAACAAACAAACAAGTTTTGATGAGTACAATGATGAGACAAGCTGTCCAACATTTGTGGAAAATATAAATTTCTTGAATCCAAGCTGTCCAACATTTGTGGAAAATATGTTTCTTAAATCCCATAAGACTGATATCTAAGAAATTATAGTAGAAAACTACACATAGTCAAGAACATGGAAAGTGATATCGTGAAGGAGCTAGTAGAATTTCTTCCTTATTTAGCTGAATATGTGAATCTGACAACAAAGGCTATTCCTTTTGCATCCTACATGGATTGAAAATGTGACAGTCCCATGAATAATCAAAATTAAGTTTGGGCTAAGATTTAAACTCAGAGGAAAATGCTCTTGTAATAAAACAAAAATCAGTATGAGCCAAGTAAAGATATTTTTTAATCAGTGTAGCTGTTATTCTGAATCTGTTCAGGTAGGACCTGAGAGGTAAACTCTTCCAGAAAAGAAAGTCCATTCTTATCAAATTATTTCCCAAACTTGCTTCATTTCAGTCTTGTGAGAGGGCTGAACATGGAGGAAATGTATGATTTTGAACTCGTTTGTGTGTCCACACGCACGTGTGTGTGTTTACATCTGTGTGTGTGTGTGTGTGTGTGTGTGTGTGTGTGTGTTTGTGACTTCCACCTCACCTTATTCCTGGGCTTCTTTCTGGAGTGGAGTGTGGTCCCTTTGCCATTTCTGTGTTTCCACATGATGTCTCAGTGATAATCCCTAAATTCAACTCCCATGTCACACCCCGGAATTTTGTCTTTCATGTGACATGAATATATGTTTCTCAAGCAGTAATCTGTCTGCCCTAGGCGCAGTTTTAGGCTGAGGGTCCATTTCCTTCAATGCTTTGAGTTCTTTCTTGTGTCAGTTCTCCAGTTCCAAATGAGCAGAACATGGAACTGTGAACACATTTCCCATTCCTTATCTTTGCTTGAAACACACCTCACCACGGCCAGCCATAATTCAAAGGCTTGGAATATGAGAGCTTGCCTGGGTATTGCCTGTCTTTTCCCTGTCGATGTCCCTTAGCGACTGAGCTCACTCAGGTTTCTGCAAACCATCTCAGCCTGGTGGGAACTGTCTCAGCCTGGTGGGAACCACCTTCAGTGACACCCAAAGATGCTACATCCTCTTGACCAGGCTTGAGGGCGTGGGGAACACAGGGCAGCTACTCTCCCTTCCCTTTCTTCTACGGAGCCAAGACTCTTAGGACCAAGTCTGTCTGTAGCTTCAGGAAGTTGGTCTCTCCCAAGGAACATCATCTGATGTAATTAAAAGCAGGCCTTCAGTTCAGGAAACTCAAACTAGTGCTCTGTGACAACCTAGAGGAGTGGAATGGATGGGGGGGTGGGAGGTCTGATTCATGTTGATGTATGGTGGGAACCAACACAATATTGCAAAGCACCTATCCCCTAATTAAAAATAAATAAATTAAAATAAAACCAAGACCTTTGAGACACATCCTGAACTGTTGACAGCAGATGCTCCTGGAGTCCTGAGTGGGTATTGTAGAGAGTTAGGGTAAATGTTGACTTCACTTTGTTTGTTTGTTTGTTTTCCAAACAGGAAGCATTTGCAATTTTTAGAACAATAAAGATTGCTATTTGAAAGCATTTTCAAAGTTTTTTTTTTTTTCTCCTAGAGTGGATGGCCTAATTTTTTTCTTTAAAAATATAAATATGATTGTTCCAAGAAGATCAAACATAAGATGCATAGAGTAGAAAGATGAAATTCCCTTCCCAACCCACACAAGCTTTTTAAATGTACTTCCCAGAGGAAGCTGTTGTAAATAGCATCTATTTTCTAAACATTGACTAAAATGTCTAGAGATAATCAGTACATCTGAGATGAAAAGATGCATGAATAAATGTACTCATATATATTTATTGTGAATCCAAAGACCTGTACAGTTTTGATCAAAATGACCTCTCTGTATACATGTTGCATATATATATATATATAGGTGATGTATGCATATGTACGTACACACACACACACGAACACACACATATATGTGGTGCTCAGTTGCATTTGACTCTTTGTGACCCCATGAACTGTAGCCCACCAGGCTCCTCTGTCCATGGGATCCTCCTGGCAAGAATACTAGAGTGGGCTACCATTTCCTCCCCCAGGGAGTCTTCCGGACCCACAGATCAAAGTGCTATCTCTTATGTCTCCTGCATTGGCAGGTGGATTCTTTACCAGTACCACCACCTGGGGAGCCCATATGTGTGTGTGTGTGTGTGTGTGTGTATGCATGCACATGTACATACATATATATATATTTTTTCATTTAACAGTATATCATGAGTGTTTTCCAGCTACAACATTCTTTTGAGCAACAGCCCAACATTCTTTAGTATTCACATCTGTCTCTATAAATGCTCACCCCCTATTAACAAGCATTGGGCTGTTACTTACTCTGAATAATTACCATTTTTCTTACCCATTGGTAGTAGTACCACAACAGCATCCTGATACATACAAGCAAGACTTCCCTGTGGCCTCCCCAATTTGTGCCAGTTGACTTTGATTTGCAATAACAGGTGGTATTCCATAGCCATCTCTGCTAAGGTTCCCTATGGAAATAGGACACAATCATGTGACCTGATCTTTGCTGATGATCTGTACCCGGATATAACAAAAGGATGAGATATGTTTTAAATGCACCTCTAGATATGTGGGGTGTTTGCCCAGGGGGTGATGCTGCAAAACCCATACTGAGGACTCTCACCTCAGGTTTGAAGATGATTTGTTTGGAGCGATTTGAAATAAAAGTTCAGGCTTATTTCTCATAAATCTGTTATTTGGAGGGGGATTTCATGAACCATTCTATTTATCTTATGCCTTCCAGGCACAGGGTTTTATGAGATGGGTATTTTTAAAGGAACAACTTTATTCTTGGGTAGGTTGACAGGACTTTTAATGAGGAAAGAAATTAGAAACCAGAGCTGGAGGCAACGTGGTCAGTAAAAAGGAAAAGGAAGCAAGGAACAGAAATTTAGTTTAAATGCCCTTTAAAATGGTTGTTCCTGTAAATATTCTTGTATATATCCATTCATAGTTATGGCTAAGAAAAATAGGGAGGTGTGGCTCTTGGGTTTTTCTTAACAAGAGAGTGATTGTCACTTTTCCAGGTGGCCCTGATTTTACTTAAATTCCACCGAGTGTAGTATCAACTGAAATTATACAAATCCGGTAACATATATAATGTTCTAAGGCAGGAGTTGACAGACTAGCCCAGCCCGCCTGCCTGTTTCTGTAATAAATTCTTCCTGGAATGCAGCCACACCCATTCATTTATGGGTTGTGGCTGATTTTGTGCCCTGAATGGCACAGTTGAGTAGTAGGATATCCCTCAGAGCCTAGGGTCCTTCTTATCTGGCCCCAGAGACTCCCTGGGAGGAGTGGAGGGACCAGGAAGTTCTCTCTCTGCCTGGCAGGGAGATGCAAATGAAAGGACAGGATGGAGCATGTAGGCTTGCTTAGTTCTTTCTCCTTGTATCCCTGGTCAAGGAAGTTACTCTTTCTTTAACAGGAAAAGGATGAACACTGGAGAGAGCCTGATTCTAACCAACAGGTCTGCATCTATAACAGATAATGCAGCTAAGTTTTTAGTGATACAGAAGAATCATGTAGTTGGGTCTTGGATTTGCCTCTTGTTATGAGCTGAATTGTCTCCTTAAAAAGGAGACAATAAATTCATACGTTGGAGTCTTAGTTTCTGGTACTTCAGAATGTGACTATATCTGGAGATAAATGAGATTGTTAGGGTAGTCTCTAATCTAATATGTTGGGTACCCTTATATTTCTGAGTCTAAGCTCATATTGCTCACAGCATGGCAGGTCAATAAATCAAGAGATGATTTGTTGAGGTAAGAGTTAGGAACTTTATTCAGAAAACCAGGAGACCTGACAGCTGATGGACTAGTGTCCCAAAGAACCATGTTCTCTGAGTTAGGATTCAGGCTTCTTTTATACTAAAAGGGAGGGGTGTGGTTGGTTGTTGCAAACCTCTTGGTGCTGGAATCCTTTGTTCTTGCAGCTGTTCATGTAGGTCAGGTGACAATGGTCCTATAAACCTCCCAGACAAACGTTAGTCTCCGTTCTGCAACTTTTTATCTTCATACAAATGGAAAAATGTTATATGTTTAAATATCAGAGGCTTGAGAATGAGCTATCCTGTATATTTCAGGCTATGGGAAATATTCTTAACTTGTAGAAAAACAATAGAATACAAAGTTTAAAGTAAGGGAAACAGATCTAATATGGAGTCAGATTTGTTCTTCCCTATTGAACTTATAAGAAGAAGAGATAAGGACACGGGCACATACAGTGGGAAGACCACATGAAGAAACAGGGAGCAAGACAGCTTGTAAACGGCCATCTACAAGCCAAGGAGTGAGGTCTTAGGGCACACCAACTCTCTTGGCACTTAATCTAGGACTTTTGGTCACCAGCATACATTTCTGTTAGTTAAGCCACCTAGTCTGTGGTATTTTGTTTTGACAGCCAGAGCAAACTCACACACCTCTGCTTAAGTCTAATTTCCTTGCTTCTTAGATATGACATGGCTCTTGCTATATTACACAAGCCTTTCTGTGTGTAAATCAGCAGTTCTCAACCAGGAGAAATTTTGCCTTCCTTTGTCTACTCCCAACATTTGGTAATGTCTGGTAATATATATATTTCTAAATTTTTATGTTTTATTTGGGAGTGTGCTCTGTCTTCGTTGCTGACACGGGTTTTCTCTAGTTGAGGCGAACAGGGTCTCCTCTCCAGTTGTGTTGCACGGACTTCTCATTGCGGTGGCTTTTTTTGTTGTGGAGCATGGGCTCTAGGGCTCTTGTGCTTCAGTAGTTACGGTGCACAGGCTTTGTTGTCCCTCGGCATGTGGAATCTTCAAGGACCAGGGATCGGACCCGTGTCCCCTGCACGGGTAGGCAGATTCTCTGGGCCACCAGGGAGGTCCTGGAGACATTTCTGATGGTCACAACTAGGGGAGGAGATAGGCTCATTTGTAGCTAATGGTTAGAGGCCAGGATACTATTAAACATCCTATAATGCAGAGGGCAACCACCTGTAACCAATAATTAACCCATTGTGCCAAAGTGAGAAATCCTGGTGCAGAAGATGCATCTCTGTCACTTCTCTGCTTCCCCCTCCCTCTCAGAATAATGCTCATCTTTGAAAGTGTTGGAAGAGGTTCATCCCACACTGAGCGATGTGCACAATGTCCATATAGGATCATCAAGATAATTTAAACTAAGGGTGCCTTCAGCCATTAGATCTGGTCCATTAGTTCCTGCTCAGTACACTCTAGAAAAACTATTCAGTTTGGTATGATTTTGAGGACATGGACTTCGGGATTCCTGAGGGCCAGTCTTCCTTTCAATCCTGTTAACTTCCCCAAGTTTGCAGCCTGGGGGTGGTGCTGGAGCAGGCAGAGGAGAATGAATGATTGATGGATGGCGAGCCTCTCAGGTAGAAACAGGCTGGTGGGAAGCTGCCTTTAAAATCATATTTTATATACAACTGTGGGTCAGCGCAGGCTCCCAGTATACAGTGCCTGACCTTAGTATGGGGGAGCGATCGATTGTGCTCAAACAGCGAGCCATCCAAATGATTTATTTATGCAGCAGTGCAGCTTTCCGCTTCTTCGGAAGTAGGCGCCGACGAACAGTTTTGCGCATGTGCCTGCATGTGTGTGCGTGTGCGTGTGTACACACATGTGTGCGTGCACGTGCATGCGTGTCCCGTGACCCTCCAGTTTCAACGGAACCTATAATTAGCTCCTCGGAGACCCGATAATCACTCTTTGCTTTTTGTACCTGTAAATGCTCATTTGGCTTTCGGATTTTTGTTAACGTCCTAGCTTTAAACCAGCTAGTATTGAGCTTTTGGTACAATATCAAGTTATCAGAACACAGACTGGCAATCTAGAAGATACCTGAAAGACTCCAGAGTCTTTGTGATACAGATTGCCCACCTCCCTTTTTGTTGCCTAAATTTGAAGGAAAGCTTTTGAGGGATTATTTTTGAACATATCTACTGTATCCCCCTCCCAACTGGAATACTGTCCTAGGAAAGCACTGGAATATAGTCATTAAGGCTAGACACTTCAAAGCTGATAGACTACACAGGCATCACAAATGGATCCCTGGCGTTCTGTGCTAGAGATCACAATCCATACAACTAGAGCTTCAAAAAATAAGTTTCTGAACCAAATTACGTGTCTACAGCCCAGTTTTCATTTCTGCCAGCAAGAGGGAATTCTGATAGCCTTACTTCTCGAAGTTAGTCAAAGACTGTTCAAGAATTATTTGTAAGAAGGAAGAACAAAATTCCAGTTTATGGATAATTAGCAATATGCCATGTCAGCAACTGTCCAGTAGAACTTTCTGCAACGATGGAACTGTTCTATCCATGTGCCCTCCCATATTGTAGCCATGGGCCACACGTCATTAAGGAGCATTTTAAATATGGTTAGTAAAACTGAGGAAGTGATTTTTTTTTTGATTCGATCTTAATGGACTTCTCTGGTGGCTCAGTCGATAAAGAGTCTGCCTGCGGCGTGAGAGACCTGGTTTCAGTCCCTGGGTGGGGAAGATCCCCTGGAGGAGGAAATGGCAACCCACTCCACTATTCTTGCCTGGAGAATCCCATGGACAGAGGAGCCTGGCGGGCTACAGTCTATGGGGTCGCAAAGAGTCAGACACTGACAGAGAAACTTCACTTTTTCACTTTCAATATTAAATAATCCCATTGAGGAGTGTCTACCATATTGGAAAATACAGCTATATATGGCCTGATCTTATAACTTTTTAAAAATGTGAATGCATCTTTATTATCTCCGTACATGTACATACAATGGACTTAAAAAGTGTAGACAAAGAGCCTATAAAGATACACAGATACACATCAAACTGTTGATACCTATTAGGTTGGGATTAGAGAGCGGGTAGAGAGAGGATTTTAACATCTTATTTTGCCAAGAAGAAAAAGTGATGGAATTAAAAACTAATCAAGCACACTGAGACCACTTACAGAGTCAATTTTGTCAAGCCATCTCCTTAAATTAACCTCAGAAGAGAAAGATGGAGGATTATACAATTATCTCTGGATCCCAGACAGCCTTCTCCCACCCTTTGTCCCGGTCATTTCAGTGAGTGTGAATTTGGGGTCTTAGCCAATACATTCCTTCTGTTTTCTGCAATAAGCACTGAAAAACAGCCATCTCAATGGCCTTTAAGGCTGTGAACCAGGAAACAGGGAACCGTGAGGAGAGAAGGAAGTCACACAAACAAATGCATGAACCACACAGTCAGTCCCTGAGATGAAATCCTTGTGTTTTATGAAAATCCCCTATTGTGGAAAGCTATTTGCAAAGCCTCCATAGGCTTCACTTGGCTGATAAACGGCAGTGAACGCCTCTTTCTAAGTCTCCTGCCAGTGACAGAGAAATGGCTAACCAGGGATTGTGTGTATGGGCTTATTGATTCCAAGTTTGATCCCAGCCACAAATTTCTTTCCTAGGTTCTGAGGAAGAAATCAACACTTTACTGGAGCATGGGTTTTTCAATGTTAAGGAGGAACGAAATTAAGGAAGAGAGAGAGAGAAAAAGAAGAGCAGGAGAGAAATACACTAAGGAGAAGCAAAGGAATGAAATTTACAATGCCTAGAATTAAAACACATGGAAGATTTGCTAGGATCACAGGAACTTGACCAGATCCCATCCAGGGTTTACACTGTTTCCTGGGCGATTTGGAGACCGAGCTGACTCTCTGGGTGGTCAGTTTTCTTCATCCATGACAAATGAGTATGCCATCTCTACATACTTGAATTATTACAACAGCAACAACTTACAAAGCTATGCATGTCTTTTGAGGCTCAGTGCTTTCGTGTGACTAAGCCACACTAGGGTGCTAAACCTTTCTGCATAGATGCAATCAAATTAGAAGTTAAATTTGATACTCTAACAGGTTACCACCTGGGACCAGAAGTGGCTTGCGTTGTATCTTTTCTTCCTAGCATTGTGAAATGAACAAGGATATGGCCCATTTTCATTTCAGTAAATATCAATTTTTAAGGGGAAATTTACACCTGTTATTGTATAGTTCCTGAATTATCCCTGAGGTTAAAACAATTTGTGTGTGTGATTCTTATGCAATTGTGGGCTTTCCTAGTGGCTCAGACAGTAAACAACCTGCCTGCAATGCAGAAGACCTGGGTTCAGTCGCTGGCTTGGGAAGATCCCCTGGAGAAGGGAATGGCAACCCACTCCAGTACTCTTGTCTGGAGAATTTCATGGACAAAAAGCAGGCTACAGTCCATAGGCTCTTAAAGAGTTGGACGTGACTGAGTGGCTAACACTTTCACTTTTTATGCGGTTGTAATCACAGTGAAAAAACTAATATTCTTCTCTCATGGATGACACATTGATCTGAAAGCTGCCTGTGGGGAGGGATTCTGTTTTAAGTGTTATTCTCAATTGAGTGAAATGCCAGGCTTAGAGTAAACAGTCCCCTATACTAACTGCAAGATACTCTATCTCTCTGCATCCTGACCCTCAGAAAAATTATAATATGACCTTGGACTGAAGATAATTGCTAAGAAAAGAGGAAATGCTCGCACATTCTCTGGCATTGCTTTAAAGATAAATAAATAGTCATTGATTGGTATGTAAGTGCATGAACAAGTTACTTTCCTCCTGTATCTAACAGAGAGTGTTTAAAGTTAATAATATTTACCTGTTCCTGAGAAGGCAAACTGGTAAAGGTGGGGCAGAGGACAAACAAACAAACATACAAAAACACAAGGGATCATTTTGCAGCTACATGTACACTCAAGTTATTTTTTAATGATTTTATTAGGAGGCTTCTATATTCCATTTTGTAATTCATTTCCCGGAGGCAACTTCAGACCTTGCAGGTCTGTTTGCAATTCCTATCAGAGTAGGGGGAAAAAAAGAGAGGATAATGGAAATTTCACAAGTTATTCAGTTGTTGGTTTTTTTTTTTTTAATTTGGTTATTTGCCCTGACAATTTCTTAAATCTGCAGACCTTGATGTTTTAATCTCATGCATGTTGATAGTGCTTGTTATTCATAAGTGGTAGATTTGATAAATTTTTAACCAGGAAGCTGAATTTGATGAGAAAACACAAGGGGAGGTTTGTATTTTGTACCTTGTTGTGGAGCAGCCTTCCAGTTTCATTTTCAGTCTTTGCACTAAGAGTGTTCCTGGGAGGCATCAGGATTGCCCAAAGCTGACTTCCATCCATATTGAAATGGCTTCGTCTAAGCTTTTCCCAAATTCCAATTTCAGTGCAGGTGGTAATATCTGTGCAAGAACAGCAGTATAGATATCAGTTTAAAACTCATATAAATATACATTTGTACTCCAGGTGTGAAGTCATAACATGTGGGATGAATCTTATCATTTCAACATAAGTGGAATAACAAATAGATTGAAAGTAGGATGCATTGTTGGGAAAACAAAACAAAACAAAACATGTTTTAGATTCACAGTGCCAAGTCATACAACGATGGTTTCATGAGAATTGATTTCCAAAGATCAAACAATCGATGATAACAATTCAGTCTCTCTAATCACTTTCATAAATAAATTAAAATATTTCTTTTATCTCAGGAATGTCTCTCAATGTTTTATTATAGAAAACAATGCTGCATATCAATGTAGAGAATAGCAAAATAAACCATTACATCTTTCAATAATTATCAGCTCATGACCCATTGTGTTTTATCTATATCCCCATGTATTCCCTTCATGTTCCTGGATTTTTAAAAATAATATGTATTTACTTATTTGGCTGTGTTGGGCTTTAGTTGTGACACATGGGATCTCCATTGCATCATGTGGGATCTTTCTTTGTGGTACACGGACTCTCTAGTTACACAGCGGGCTTAGTTGTTCCAGGGCATGTGGGATCTTAGTTCTCAGATCAGGGATCAAGCCCAGGTCTCCTGCATTGCAAGATGGACTCTTAACCACTGAACCATCAGGGAAGTCCCTCCTGGATTGTTTTGAAGCCAAGGCCAGGCATTGTACATTTTATCTTAAGTGTTTCAGGGTATATTCCTAAAGGAACAGATCCACTTTCAAGACAGCCTCACACCTAACTCTACAACATGAATGTTGATCTGGCCAGTGTCCACATTATTTTTTCCCAATTATTTTACATATTTGTAAAGTTAGTTTGAAAAGTGAAAGTGTTAGTCTCTCAATCATGTCCAACTCTTTGTGACCGCATAGACTGTAGCCCACCAGGCTCCTCTGTCCATGGAATTCTCCAGGCAAGACTACTGGAGTGGATAGCCATTCCCTTCCCTCCAGGGGATCTTCCCGACCCAGGGATCAAAACTGAGTCTCCTGCATTGCAGGCAGATTCTTTACCATTTGAGCCACCAGGGAAACCCTGTGAAGTTAGTTTACTTGAATTGAAATCCAACTAAACCCTGTGGATTCAATTACAAGATAAGTCTACATTTCTTGAATTTATACCCCCAGCCCCGTTCATAATTTTCTGTTTCTTTTTGTGAGTGTGTGATTTCCAACACAAGATATTAGTCTAATAGATCAATTATTGAACTAATGATACCTATTATTTATTCTATTCAATGTGTGCCTATTTGTGGCAACATTTAGATATAAATTGAGTATTTTGTATATATGACATTTGGGGATAAATATAGCTAGAAGTTGAGAGAACTACTCAACAGCTAAGTTAAGGTGGTTTAGAATTATTGTCACCTAGCATTCTTCTGCAGTTGCTTGAGAAATGGTGTAAGCCATATTTTTTAACAGCTTAGATATGGAATTTTTCTTTCATGGATAAAATATGGCTGCCATTGACATTGATTTTTTTTTCACTTCTGAGTGAAGTAAATATGGGCATTTCACATAATATATATTACTCATATGAAATACAGGATATGACTTTACAAAGTGGTCATGGTTTCTCCCCCCAAAGTATTCATTATTAAGTGTGGTGTTATATTTCATTCTTGAGCTAAGGGTTCTACCAGATCAGGTCTGTTCTTGAGAAAAATGACCAAAGAGACAAATTAGAAAAGCCCCCCATCACTTTCCTAACTCACTTAACAAATGTCGTATATTAACGCGTATATGTGGAATCTAGAAAAATGGTACAGATGGACCTGTTTGCAGGGCAGGAATAGAGACACGGGCATGAGAATGGACATGCGGACCTGGAGTGGGGAAAGACGTGGGCTGCATTAGGAAATTGGGATTGGTGTATATTCACTACAGTGTGTTAAGTAACTGGGGGTGGGAGAAGGGGGTGGGATGAATTGGGAAGTTGGGGTTGACCTATATACATTACAGTTTGTAAAATAGCTAGCTAGTGAGAAGCTGCTGTATACAACAGTGAGCTCCCCTTGGTGCTGATGACCTAGAGGGGTGGGATGGGAGCATTGAGAGGGTATATATGTATATGTATAGCTGATTCATTTTGCTGTACAGCAGAAACTGACACAACATTATGAAGCAGCTATACCCCAATCTAAAAAAAAAAAAAAAAAAAAAAAAGAGTTGATGTGAACCAAAGCAATGATCCAAAACGCCATGGATAATGAGGAACAAGCCGTGTCATTTTTCAAGTCATTTCTGTGGTCCAGCAAATTGCCCCACAGTCCTGGATATAGACTGTGAGAGAGGAAGGTGATGGACAGGCAAAGGGTCGCTGGCTCCAGGCTGAGCAAAAATGCACTGATCCCTTCAGTTCAGTTCAGTTCAGTTCAGTCCCTCAGTCATGTCCGACTCCTTGCAACCCCATGAATCGCAGCACGCCAGGCCTCCCTGTCCATCACCAACTCCCAGAGTTCACTCAGACTCACGTCCATTGAGTCGGTGATGCCATCCAGCCATCTCATCCTCTCTCGTCCCCTTCTTCTCCTGCCCCCAATCCCTCCCAGCATCAGAGTCTTTTCCAATGAGTCAACTCTTCGCATGAGGTGGCCAAAGTACTGGAGTTTCAGCTTTAGCATCATTCCTTCCAAAGAAATCCCAGGGCTGATCTCCTTTAGGATGGACTGGTTGGATCTCCTTGCAGTCCAAGGGACTCTCAAGAGTCTTCTCCAACACCACAGTTCAAAAGCATCAATTCTTCAGCACTCAGCTTTCTTCACAGTCCAACTCTTACATCCGTACATGACCACTGGGAAAACCATAGCCTTGACTAGATGGAGCTTTGTTGGCAAAGTAATGTGTCTGCTTTTGAATATGCTATCTAGGTTGGTCATAACTTTCCTTCCAAGGAGTAAGTATCTTTTAATTTCATGGCTGCAGTCACCATCTACAGTGATTTTGGAGCCCCCCCCTCAAATAAAGTCTGACACTGTTTCCACTGTTTCCCCATCTATTTCCCATGAAGTGATGGAACCAGATGCCATGATCTAAGTTTTCTGAATGTTGAGCTTTAAGCCAACTTTTTCACTCTCTTCTTTCACTTTCGTCAAGAGGCTGTTAAGTTCCTCTTCACTTTCTGCCATAAGGGTGGTGTCATCTGCATATCTGAGGTTATTGATATTTCTCCCGGCAATCTTGATTCCAGCTTGTGCTTCCTCCAGCCCAGCGTTTCTCATGATGTACTCTGCAGAAAAGTTAAATAAGCAGGGCGACAATATGCAGCCGTAATGTACTCCTTTTCCTATTTGGAACCAGTCTGTTGTTCCATGTCCAGTTTTAACTGTTGCTTCCTGACCTGCATATCGGTTTCTCAAGAAGCAGGTTAGGTGGTCTGGTATTCCCATCTCTTTCAGAATTTTCCACAGTTTATTGTGATCTACACGGTCAAAGGCTTTGGCATAGTCAATAAAGCAGAAATAGATGTTTTTCTGGAACTCTCTTGCTTTTTCCATGATCCAGTGGATGTTGGCAATTTGATCTCTGGTCTCTCTCCCTTTTCTAAAACCAGCTTGAACATCTGGAAGTTCACAGTTCACGTATTGCTGAAGCGTAGCTTGGAGAGTTTTGAGCATTACTTTACTAGCGTGTGAGATGAGTGCAACTGATCCTTTAGCAAGAGTCTAAACCAGAAAGTTGGTGCTAAGAATCCTATCTGTCTGTGTAACACCTTCTGGTCCTGATGTCACCAGACTGCATTGGATAGAGTTTGTTCTTATCACTTAAGCAACCACTTTCATAATGTCTAGGCCAATTTTCTACTGAATGTGCCATGTTTTGTGTGTTTCCAACCCCAAAATAGCCATCAGAAATGCTTACCAGAGGCCCATCATGGTCTATGCTCCATGTGACACTTCCTGACCACTATCCAGGGTCACATGATATAAATTCATTGCTAGGATCACCCTTTTCCAGGTGAAGATACATGACCTATGCAGGAAACAACAGCAACAATATGCAACTTCTTTTAGGTTCCAGAGCTAGAAAGTGGCAGAGATGGAATTTGACCCAAAGGGCATTAGACTCTAAAACCAGTGCTGTTGGCTGGGTTCCTCTCAGCTTTGGCTTTGGCCAATGGCACTGTGATTTGGGGACTTTGCATGCGTGCATCTGACCTCCCCAGCCAGCACTCTGAGCTCTGTCCACCCTCCCCACCCTACTCCTTGACTCACTCTCAGACGTGGGGATATGTACATAAGGGGTGCAGTCTGCCCTGGAGAGGGCCTATTTAGGAGAGAAGTCTGTATGAGGGGACTGTCTACCTATGGCAAAAACACTGAGATCCCAGGTACCTCCAAATCAGTGGGATTTGGAATCCAAGTGGGCATCCCCTGGCCCCTGTGGGCTCCTCACTTATCAGAGGTGTGTGTCAGAATAAGGGGATCTCAATGGGCTCAGAGAGGAGCCAGTGTTTCTTGGGTCTAAAGTCTCATAACCCCCAACCATGTAACAAAACAGAGGTTCATGCCATGTGCTCCATACTGATGGAATTTCCCACGGGTCCAACCAGAATCCTTGTCTTAACTTTGGACTTACTCTCTGCCAGCATTTTCAGGACACAGAGCAAGTGAGAGAACATATTTTTGCAGGTGCAAGGCAAAAGCAAGAGAATGTAGTCCCTTTAAAGATGGTGGCCATGAACATTTCAGACAGAGCTCAGAGATCCTCAAAAGTGGACTAAGTGAGCCAGGAAGGCTCTTAAAAAAAAAAGACATTCATTTCCTTGACTCATATGGAGATGATGAGGAGAGTAGGATTATGTGCTGATTTGAGTCAAAAAAGCTGGGGAAGGGCTGTTTTCCAAGAATAGAGGCCCCTTGCACTTTGGTTTCCCATCCAGCACTGTCTTTAAACTGTTGCAAATAAGAAAGAGAAAGCCCCCCGAAAAGAAGTGGGTGGTGGGGTCATAGTGAGGGTCGTGGTCTCTATTGACTGAGAATGGGAAATTGATTTGAGGATAGCAGGTTTCAGACCAGGAGGCAGAGAGTTGCTTAGTCAGCAGTTCCTTTTCTTAAAAAGGGCTTATGAAGTCTTAGGGATCTTATCTGAAATTCAGATGGCTGTGCGCTGCCCACCTCACAGGTCACCCATCTGGCTGCAAAGCCCTTGCTTTGGGACTTAGGTTGAAAAGTCAGCAGTGTACCAGTTGGTTTGAATTCTGAATATGTGCAAAGAAAGCCTCCCTGGTAGATTGTACCTCCAATAAGATCCAATGATTTCCTACTCCCTGAGCTCTCCAAGAAACATCCATGAAACATTTATCAGGTGTGTGGAATAAGGTCAAGTGTAGTACACTCAGTCAGAACTGAGCTGGAGAGAGGGGACAGCATTCTCAAAGGCAGGGTCCTACCTGATCTGGCCATTCTAGGCAGCATAATCTTAAAAACAAGAGCCTGGTTGGCCCCACCTTATTTAGGAAATTGTCAGCAATGGAATGGAAAGAAGCTCTTTCAGCTTTATGCAGAAATAGCAAAACAATGAACAAGTCAACAGCATCAGCAATGCCTTTTGTTTTCCAAATCCTTTTTCTCCTGGGCTTGCCTGCAGGTAGACTGCATCCCAGTCCTCATATGTTAAGTTGAGGTCATGTGACTATGCTCTGAAACTCCAATACTCTGGCCACCTGACGGAAGAGCTGACTCATTTGAAAAGACTCTGATGCTGGGAAAGATTTAAGGCTGGAGGAGAAGTGGTCAGTAGAGGATGAGACGGTTGGATGGTATCACCGACTTGATGGACCTGAGTTTGAGTGGACTCCAGGGGTTGGTGATGGACAGCCTGGCATGCTGCGATTCATGGCGTCGCAGAGTCGGACACGACAGAGCAACTGAACTGAACTGAACTGAACTGACTGTGCTCTAGACAACAGGAAGCGGATATAAATGATATTTGTCCCTTCAGACCTTGCCATAAGTCCCCATGTGGCCCTTCACAGCCTGTTCCCCATCTACGGTGACAGCAGAGACTGATTCTGATGATGCCATATGTCCTAGTCCTTTGGAGCTGCTGTTAACAGATGCTGTAGACTGGGCGGCTTATAAACAACACAAGTTTATTTCTCCCAATTCTGGAGGCTGGAAGTCCAAGATCAAGGCTTCAGCAGAATAGATGTCTGATGGGGACCTACTTCCAGGTTGATAAACGGGTCATCTTCTTACTGTGTCCTTACATGGTGGAAGGGGCGAGGGAGCTCTCTGGGGTCTCTTTTATAAGAGTGCTAATCCCATTCATGAGGGATCCACACTTGCAACCTAATCATTTCCCAAAGTCCCCACCTCTAAATACCATCCCTTTGGGATTAGGCTTCAACAGGCAAATTTTGGAGGGACACAAATAATCAGTCTATAGCACCGTGTGTGCTCATGTGTGCTAAGTCGCTTCAGTTGTGTCCAACTCTTTGCAACCCCTGGACCATAGCCTGCCAGGTTCCTCTTTCCATGGGATTTCCTAGGCAAGAATACTGGAGTGGGTTGCCATTTCCCACTCCAGGGGATCTTCCCGACCCAGGGATCAAACCCATGTTTCTTATGTCTCCTGTATTGGCAGGTGAGTTCTTTAGCACTAGCATCACCTGGGAAGCCCCCTATAGCTTGTAATATGTTACAAGATAAAAGAAATTGAGTCTGTGAGTGATTATATGAGCATAGCCCCTCATCCATTACCCTAGGAAGAGCTGCAAATGAGCAACACACTTTTGGCTTAATCTCAGTGACCTGGAGTTGTGTGTTACAGAACTAAGCCTCCCTCAGTAATACGATGACTTAACCCAATGCTATTAAAATTGAATTATGCTTTTATTACATTGTAAACTTAGCACAAGCATAATTCCATACCACGGGGACGAGTTCCAATAGTAATATCCCACCCTTGTTTAGTAAGTGACTAGTGAGAAAATAAGTCCGTGAGGTCTGCATCATGTCTGTTCTGATTTGAATAGGATTTCCTTTTTTCTAAATTCCCCACCATCTGCAGCGTATTTCCTGTGGGCTCCGCACCCAGTCAATGAGGCATCTAATTCTCTTGGAATTAATTTCATAACAATTGTTATTCCCTCTGTAAAGATGTTCAGCCTGCTTGGGACACAGAATGTTCAACCAATCTCTAAGGAAGCCTCTGTAGTGCCATGTGGTTATGCCTGTCACCAGCTTATGTCCTGAAATGACAGTGCTGTGCTTGAGAAAAGCTGTGACTCTGTGGCTGCCTTTAAGCTTCAAGAACTCAGAGTCCCTTTCCAAACTGCCTGATTCCTTCCTTGTATTTTCTCTCTTCTTCCTGCTGCATGATGGGACAGTATGTTTTTATTCTCTGAAAAGTCTCTCCACTCAGATGGGTCCAGTCTGAAAACGATTCTCCTACTGTACAGAAATATGAATGTCATGAAACTTCCTAGGTGACATCACACACCAACCTCCTTGAATTTGGTAGATCAGAATTTTAGCTCAGAATCCCTTTCTCCTAAGTAGAGTTTTCTTTAGAAAGAACTTAAGGCTGAAGACTGCAAACTGGTGTTCTTGCCTGGAGAATGGATAGAGGAGCCTGGTGGGTGACAGTCAGTGGGGTCACAAAGAGTTGGACTGGACTGAGTGACTGATACCTTCACCTTCCCAAACGATGAAAAGGGCATGATAGAATGAATGCCACTGAGTTATTTCCCAAGCCATGATAACCACACTATGGTTTACCAAGGCTTAACAGAAGAGATGGGCTTTGTGGTCAGTGGTGTCAGATGCAGTCATTTGAAGCGTGAGGTTCAGTCTTTGAGATGCATCCTGAAATGTTCCAATATTAAGAGGTTCTAGATAGTGTCTGGTTTAATTCTATAATTTTTAAGGCAAAGAAACCTAAGCATGTTGAGGGCATGTGAACCACTGATAGAGTCAGGGTGCTATGTTTAAAAAATAAAAGCATTTTATTAATAAAAGCAAAATCACTGCAATCTGTTACTACTTGTACTGGTTGTATGAATTTAAGCAAATTAGTGCCCTTAGCAGCCTCCCCTTTCCCAGTCCCCATTGATTCAATGCCATGAACATCTTTTCATATACTCAAGAGGAATTTTATATTGATTCTTTTTGTGGATGTTGTCTGTTCATTTCTTTTGCCCATCTTTCTGTCAGATTTTTGTTCTTTTTTTTTTTTTAATGTTCTCCATTTCATCAAGATTTTCACATTAATTTGCAGAGAACTTTGCAGAGTAGTCTCCTCAGTTCAGTTCAGTTGCTCAGTCATGTCCAAATCTTTGTGACCTCATGAATCCCAGCACGCCAGGCCTCCCTGTTCATCACCAACTCCCAGGGTTCACTCAGACTCACATCCATTGAGTCAGTGATGCCATCCAGCCATCTCATTCTCTCTCGTCCCCTTCTCCTCCTGCCCCCAATCCCTCCCAGCATCAGAGTCTTTTCCAATGAGTCAACTCTTTGCATGAGGTGGCCAAAGTACTGGAGTTTCAGCTTTAGCATCATTCCTTCCAAAGAAATCCCAGGGCTGATCTCCTTCAGAATGGACTGGTTGGATCTCCTTGCAGTCCAAGGGACTCTCAAGAGTCTTCTCCAACACCACAGCTCAAAAGCATCAATTCTTCAGCACTCAGCTTTCTTCACAGTCCACTCTCACATCCATACATGACCACTGGGAAAACCATAGCCTTGACTAGACGGACCTTTGTTGGCAAAGTAATGTCTCTGCTTTTGAATATGCTATCTAGGTTGGTCATAACTTTCCTTCCAAGGAGTAAGCGTCTTTTAATTTCATGGCTGCAGTCACCATCTGCAGTGATTTTGGAGCCCAGAAAAATAAAGTCTGACACTGTTTCCACTGTTTCCCCATCTATTTCCTATGAAGTGATGGGACCAGATGCCATGATCTTAATTTTCTGAATGTTGAGCTTTAAGCCAACTTTTTCACTCTCCTCTTTCACTTTCATCAAGAGGCTGTTTAGTTCCTCTTCACTTTCTGCCATAAGGGTGGTGTCTTCTGCATATCTGAGGTTATTGGTATTTCTCCCAGAAATCTTGATTCTAGCTTGTGTTTCTTCCAGTCCAGCATTTCTCATGATGTACTCTGCATATAGGTTAAATAAACAAGGTGACAATATACAGCCTTGACGTACTCCTTTTCCTATTTGGAACCAGGCTGTTGTTCCATGTCCAGGTCTAACTGTTGCTTCCTGACCTGCATATCGGTTTCTCAAGAGGCAGGTCAGGTGGTCTGGTATCCCATCTCTTTCAGAATTTTCCACAGTTTATTGTGATCCACACAGTCAAAGGCTTTGGCATAGTCAATAAAGCAGAAATAGATGTTTTTCTGGAACTCTCTTGCTTTTTCTATGATCCAGGGGATGTTGGCAATTTGATCTCTGGTTCCTCTGCCTTTCCTAAAACCAGCTTGAACATCTGGAAGTTCACGGTTCACATATTGCTGAAGCCTGGCTTGGAAAATTTTGAGCATTACTTTACTAGCGTGTGAGATGAGTGCAATTGTGCGGTAGTTTGAGCATTCTTTGGCATTGCGTCTCCTATGATTAAAGAAAAAAAACCTTAATGGCTTCCCTCTTGTAATTTCTTATTTGTATTTTTGTGTTTTCTCCTTCCCCTCACCCCTTCATTAAGTGGTGATTAGTTTCTGTTGGTTTTATTTTACAAGAAATATGATTTAGTAATAGTATCCAAGGTATTTTTCTTTTTCATAATTCATTGATTTCTGGTTATATCAAGTTTTAAGGTGGGGATTTAATGAATATATTGGCATTTTAAAACTTTTATTGAAGGTGTTTGTGGTATGAATTTTCTTCTGGTCATTGTTTTAAATGTGACCCTTAGATTCTGAATTTTAATGTGTAGTATTTTTATTACTATTATTTTTTATAATTTCTGTAATAATAAATTTTGATTGCTTGTTTTTATTCCAAAGTGGATTATAGTTTCAAATATTCATTCCATTCTATTACTTTCTTTTTATTTTTTCCTCTCCATGGACTTTCATTTTACATAAATTAGATATTATTTGCATGTCTTCTATTCCCTCCACTGACTCTGTGATCTATTTCCTGGATTGTTTTATTGTTTTTCTTTAATGTTCATTTTAAACTCTCATTCAAATCCATTTCTCCCCCCTTGAGCACTTTATAATTTTGACTTTATTTTTTGTATAATTTTTGCTTTTTTTATTTTATTTCCTTCATTAACTTAGTCAATGGCCATTTCATTGTATTCGTATGTCTTGATCATTTCCACTTTGTATTTGTGAGTTAATCATTAAGATATTCCCAAATGATTTTTTTTTTAGATATTTAACCGAGTGCAGGATGTTGTATTTCAGTTTTCTTCTGTAGCTTCCTTGGAACGTCGGGGAGGCTCTTCAGCAGCTGACATGCTTGGATTATCACTTTTGGTTTACGAGGCTAGTGGTGGGAGTGGTTCACAAGATTTCAAGTTCACAAATGCTCCGCTATGTCTGTAGTCAAGTGTATTTTCTTTAACGGTTGGTTTTTATTGGGGAAAGGGAGGTTCAAGAGGAGGAGTTGTGTTTATTGTTTTCTTTTGTAGTTCTTTGTGTTACTGGATCCTTAATTCCTCCATCTAGCTCTGTGTTCTCCCTTCACTTGATAGTTTCCAAAGGTCAGTTCCCTCATCCTAATTACCACCTATTTCTCAAAACCATCCTCTTTCCAATGCAGCCGCCTCACATTCTGAGAACATTGTTAAGTCCCTTCCCTGTAGTTAGCGCTCTGAACCACCAGTTTTGTTTCTCTGCAGTTTCACATTTAAGATAGATGTTCCTTCTCAGAGTCATTTTAGTTCAATCTTAACACTTCTATTCCTCTTTCTTCTCTTCCTTATATTTTTCTGAACTCTCCTTATTCTTGTCAAAACTCGGGAGAAATCAATGTGGTGCTTACTTTGAAATCAGAGGTTGTTTAAAGTTACTGTGTTTTTTGTCTCCAAATAATGCTGCAGGTGTGGAAAGACCCAGATGCTGGGAAAGATTGAGGGCAGGAGGAGAAGGGGATGACAGGATAAGATTGGTGGATGGTATCACCGACTCAACAGACATGAGTTTCAGCAAACTCTGGGAGGTAGGGAAGGACAGGGAAGCCTGCCGTGCTACAGTCCATGGGGCTACAAAGAGCCGGATAGGACTTAGCGACTGAACAGCAGCAACAATCAGTATAGAGTTTGGAGAAGGTGCTGGAGATTAGTATCAGCAGCTGCCATTGTCTCAGCTATGTGGAAGTTGCTTTTCTTTTTTAATAAGTCAGTTATGTATGGTTGGTTATTGATTATGTATTTTAAGCAGTTTTATTTTTTCCCCCTTGTATTATGTTTTTACCCTCCAGGCAAGACTGGTTACATAATAGGTGAAGCCCGGTGGAAAATGAAAGTTCAGAGCCATTTGCTAAAAACTTGATAAGAAATTTAAGAGAGCACAAGCAGAGCATTAAACCAAGTGCTGGAGCCTTCTGAGTATGGGATCCTATGTGACTGTATGGGTCATACACCTATGAAGTCTGCCTCGGTGCAGTACTTTGTATATGTTAAGTAAGTTTGGTTCAGTAGCTTCATAAGTGTTATCTGTCATGTCCAGAGCCAGAGAAAGTGGGAGAGGGAGGGTGTGTCTTAGTTTGAGACCGAGGCTTAGGAAATCTGAGTCCTGTCCCCAAATCTGTAAGGGATTTGCAGGTGTAACTTTGAACAAGTAATTTTTCTCTCTGGAGTTCGGGTTTCCTATTTGAAGAATGAAAAAAAAAAAACCATTGAATTTTGCTACACAAACTACCACACATATCACTGAAGAGAACGAAATAAATTTTAATAGTGCTATTAGTCCTATTACATAATAGAAAAAAATATAGACCATGGAGACTGTGCTTTATGTATATTACTTCTTAATATTTGGGTAAAGTGAGTAATTTATGAAAAATCAAGGTTCAGTTTTAAGATGCTATTGATGAATTACAAGTAGAGATGATAATCATATATTGAAAACCATGAAGAAGGCACAAAAGCTTCTAAAATTTGGGGAACTTGGAATAAGATGATGCCTGAGGACATTTTCAATCTCTTTCAGCATGTTAGGATTCTATAATTGGGTGTGTTTTTAGAAAATCGTGAGTGTAATTTTTCTAATTTGGAAAAGAGGAAGAGTTTAAAATATATAATTCAGAGTCAACATGTTTGCACTTTCCAGAGAGACTGGGGGAGAGATGAAGTCCATATTCCTGGTTCTCCGTCAAAAGCATTCCGTTTCGAGACTAAACTTTGCAGTGTCCCTGAACCCCCAGTCAGTCCCCCCTTTTGCCCAGCCACCCAGCGCTAAGTTGGGGTTGTAGAAAGCTGTCGTGCAAGGATGTTCTCTATGGCAGCTTGATGTCAAGTCTTCCTGACTGCAGGTTTTCATGTCTGCCTTGTCTGACACTCTCCAAAGTTCAAAATAGGCTGTTCGTGAAGGGAATTAAAATAGATACCACTCATCTGTTAACCAGTCACTAGATGTTATCTGTCGCATCTCACAAAAGTTCCTGATCCAGTTGCACGAGACAGAAGCCCACGCCAGACAAGTTTATCACTTGTTTTTTAAGAACCTAGAATTTAACACTGATATGGTGATCCTGTTCGCCAAATGGTATCATGTGTACAAAGGTGGTGTTTGCAATTTTAGGGAAATCCTAGTGGCTCAATGGGAATAGACACTCAGGCTCCCCTTTACCCATAAGTTTCACGTGTAATTTTTAAAATGAAATTTGATGGCAGATTTGTTGACCTTTTTTACTGAAATTTGATTTTCTTCCACTGAGAATGATTAGAGTCTATAAATTCCTTGGAAAAAAAAGTGAAAGCATCAGTTGCTCAGTCCTGTATGACTCTTTATGAGCCCATGGAGTGTAGCCTGCCAGGCTCTTCTGTCCATGGAATCCTCCAGGCAAGAGTACTGGAGTGGGTTGCCATTCCTTTCTCCAAAGGATCGTCCTGACCCAGGGATTGAACCCAGGTCTCCTGCATTGCAGGCAGATTCTTTACCATCTGAGCCACTAGCGAAGCCAAAGTTCCTTATCAGAAGCTAACTTCCCCACTTGTTCTTAACCCGACACTCCACGAGAAATTCTTCTAAACCTCTGTGTCCTGGAGAACATTGCTGGCATCCTGAAGTGTTTAGACATTTTAGTCCATTTCCAAACATTTCTGGGCATCCCCAACCCAATCACTGACTTGCTGATGTTTCAACGCCTGGCCCTCCTACCAGAGCTAAATCATTGACTCTTCACAAACATAAAATGGAAACTTTACTCTCAGGCCAAAAAGAAATAAAGAATCACAGTGATTGACTCTGTAGGAAATAAGAAAAATGAGTCGTCACAGTTTTCACCCTGTTGCTAGACTATATTAAATTAAAATCACACAGCAACAGACATTCATTTCTGTGGTTTGTTTTGGATTTATGTTGATGTATGTCTTTGACTGCTTGTTTCTTTGCTTCGTTTAGAAGGAGGTGGTGTATTAAAGTCAAGGTCTTGTATAGCTGATGGGAATGGTTAAAAAAAAAAAAATGTTACGAAACATATATCTCCCTCTTGAGCAATAGTCCAGGGGAGCAATCACACATTGAAATAAAAACAAGAGGGTGGTAATAGAGCAAGCAGGGTATGATTCAATAACTCTGTTAGATTGCTTTATTGGCTAGGTAATGAAGCATGCCAGGGAATTTCAACCAAACATGAGTCAACATACTGCCAACTAACATTGGAAATAACTGAACTCCAAGTTTAGGAAGCATGGGATCAAGTGAACTGTTCAGTTTCTCCTGGGTTGGAACGTGTTCCCAAGGTTCACCTTCTCAACACTACCTGGAGAAGTTGACCCAGGGTTGCTGGGGAGGGGGGGGGAAGACATTCAGGTCTTCTGCGAGCTCTTTCTGCTGTCCCATCGTTGTTTCGTTTGTTTGTTTTCACATGAGAGCTTTCAAACCAGGCTGCTACAAGTCTAAGGCATTCTCAACTACAGGAAATGGCTTTGCCTAACTGGAGATTTCTATTGCTTTTCTTTTCTCTCTCTCTCTCTCTCTTTAATTTGGTATTTAATTACCTGCTGCCTCTCTATGGCTCAGGTTCCCTTCAGGATTCAGGTGGAGGGTTGGGAGAGCAATTTCCTTTGTGGCTTAATATAATTATTCATAATGACTGCATATGGTCATTTTATAAGTTCCTAATTATTTTAAGTGATTGGTGCACAGTCATTTGCATAGGCTGTTTAGCAGAACACTCATTTCGTTCAGTGACCTACATATAAATCACTGAATAGTCTGTAAGCATATAAAGCAGGTGGGAGAAACCACCCCCCCAGCCCCTCGCAAAGATCGTTCATGGCTCCAGTGTATGCGTTCCAGAATGTTTAATGTAAATCATAATAGCAGTTTGGATTCACTGCCCTTCAAATGGATGTGTGGTTGATGTAGGGGAACATGCTTTAATTTTTTTTTTTCCTTTCAGTAGCAGATGGTGCATGGATTTTATTTGGAACGGGCACTGCTGTCCAAAGTAATTGTCAACAGCTTTCCTGCTCCACTATTATGAGAAAAAGAGGGACTTAGAGCTTCTGGATCAACCCATTCATTTTACAGATGAGCAAACTGAGACCTCAAATATTGATTGATTTTCCCTAAGTCACTAGTTTTTAGACAGAGTAAAGACTAAAATTCACATCTCCTGACAGCCAACCTAATTCTTGTTTCTCTACACTACGCATTTTCTCTCGAGAGCTGGCATGATACATGTCACTTACAAAAAAAAAAACAAAAACAAAAACTGGAATTCTGTTTCTGGTTATATTTTATCTACCTTTCTCTTCTGAAAACCAACTTCCATTGATTCAAAGGACAGAGGAGTTAGTCCACAGAGCTGATTTCAAGCTGGGATAGTTTGTGACATCAAGGCTACCCACTTGTGTCCAGCATACTCTTTGACGACCCCATGGATTATCACCCACCAGGCTCCTCTGTCCGTGGGATTTCCCAGGCAAGAATACTGGAGTGGGTTGCCATTTCCTTCTCCAGGGGATCTTCTCAACCCAGAGACTGAACCCACATCTCCTCCATTGGCATGCAGATTCTTTACCTCTGAGCCACCAGGGAAGCTCTTGAACTTACACATTCACCTTCATAGAAGAGGCTTTGAATGCTCTTCTAACTCGGTGATTTTTTCCAGTGTTTACTGGAGGGCTGGTGATGCACTATTCCAGCTTCTCCCCAGTTCACAGCTAAATAAGAAACACATCAGCACGAGGAGTTTTGTGTTCTTTGGGGAAATAAGGAATGGAACACAGATGCCAGTCTTTCCCCACAGTCACCCAACCCTAGCCTTTCTACCCTTCATGTTCTCACATGTTTTTAATGGGTTTGCTGGAGGGTGAAATTCACAAGTTAAGAACCACTGGGGAAATTCTCTGACAGTCCAGTGGTTATGACTCCACACTTTCATTGCTGAGGGTGCAGGTTCAATCCCTAGTCAAAGAACTACAATCCTGCGAGCCATGTGGCATGGCCAAAAAATACAGAAAAAAAGAACCATTGGGATGAGGGTTTATTTTCCATGAAACTATATATATATATATTTATTTATTTATTTTTTGTATTTTTAACTTTACAAAATTGTATTAGTTTGGTTACCAGAGTCATTCTCTGGCTAAACCAAGCAATTAAAAAAAAAAAAATGAGCCTAATTTCTTAAAACCACTAAACTCCTCAGCCCCCACTGCCAAAGAAATATTCACTGCTCTGGGTCATTTCCCAAGACTGAGAAATAACTTTTTCTTTCACTGTCATTAATAGATTTCATCTGTGATTTCATTACCTAATTGTTCTTGTAGCTACTTCACTACATCTGTATCTATATCTATCATAGATACTCCAAAAAGGAGGACCCTTTCTTTCCATCTCTTTCTTTTAAATGCATTTATTATCAGATCAGATCAGTCACTCAGTCGTGTCCGACTCTTTGCGACCCCATGAATCGCAGCACGCCAGGCCTCCCTGTCCATCACCAACTCCCGGAGTTCACTCAGACTCATATCCATTGAGTCAGTGATGCCATCCAGCCACCTCATCCTATGTCATCCCCTTCTCCTCTTGCCCCCAATCCCTCCCAGCATCAGAGTCTTTTCCAATGAGTCAACTCTTCGCATGAGGTGGCCAAAGTACTGGAGTTTCAGCCTTAGCATCATTCCTTCCAAAGAAATCCCAGGGCTGATCTCCTTCAGAATGGACTGGTTGGATCTCCTTGCAATCCAAGGGACTCTCAAGAGTCTTCTCCAACACCACAGTTCAAAAGCATCAATTCTTTGGCGCTCAGCCTTCTTCACAGTGCAACTCTCACATCCATACATGACCACAGGAAAAACCATAGCCTTGACTAGACGAACCTTTGTTGGCAAAGTAATGTCTCTGCCTTTGAATATGCTATCTAGGTTGGTCATAACTTTCCTTCCAAGGAGTAAGCATCTTTTAATTTCATGGCTGCAGTCACCATCTGCAGTGATTTTGGAGCCCAGAAAAATAAAGTCTGACACTGTTTCTACTGTTTCCCCATCTATTTCCCATGAAGTGATGGGACTGGATGCCATGATCTTTGTTTTCTGAATGTTGAGCTTTAAGCCAACTTTTTCACTCTCCACTTTCACTTTCATCAAGAGGCTTTAGTTCCTCTTCACTTTCTGCCATAAGGGTGGTGTCATCCTGCATATCTGAAGTTATTGATATTTATCCCAGCAATCTTGATTCCAGCTTGTGTTTCTTCCAGTCCAGTGTTTCTCATGATGTACTCTGCATATAGGTTAAATAAACAGGGTGACAATATACAGCCTTGACGTACTCCTTTTCCTATTTGGAACCAGTCTGTTGTTCCATGTCCAGTTCTAACTGTTGCTTCCTGACCTGCATACAAATTTCTCAAGAGGCAGATCAGGTGGTCTGGTATTCCCACCCATCTCTTTCAGAATTTTCCACAGTTTACTGTGATCCACATAGTCAAAGGCTTTGGCATAGTCAATAAAGCAGAAATAGATGTTTTTATGGAACTCTCTTGCTTTTTCCATGATCCAGTGGATGTTGGCAATTTGATCTCTGGTTCCTCTGCCTTTTCTAAAACCAGCTTGAATGTCAGGAAGTTCACGGGTCACATATTGCTGAAGCCTGGCTTGAAGAATTTTAAGCATTACTTTACTAGCGTGTGAGATGAGTGCAATTGTGCGGTAGTTTGAGTATTCTTTGGCATTGCCTTTATTTGGGATTGGAATGAAAACTAACTTTTTCCAGTCCTGTGGCAACTGCTGAGTTTTCCAAAGTTGCTGGCATATTGAGTGCAGCACTTTCACAGCATCATCTTTCAGGATTTGGAATAGCTCAACTGGAATTCTATCACCTCCACTAGCTTTGTTCATAGTGATGCTTTCTAAGGCCCACTTGACTTCACATTCCAGGATGTCTGGCTCTAGGTGAGTGATCACACCATTGTGATTATCTGTGTCATGAAGATCTTTTTTGTACAGTTCTTCTGTGTATTCTTGCCATCTCTTCTTAATATCTTCTGCTTCTGTTAGGTCCATACCATTTCTGTCCTTTATCGAGCCCATCTTTGCATGAAGTGTTCCTTCGGTATCTCTGATTTTCTTGAAGAGATCTCTAGTCTTTCCCATTCTGTTGTTTTCCTCTATTTCTTTGCATTGATCACTGAAGAAGGCTTTCTTATCTCTTCTTTCTATTCTTTGGAACTCTGCATTCAGATGTTTATATCTTTCCTTTTCTCCTTTGCTTTTCACTTCTCTTCTTTTCACAGCTATTTGTAAGGCCTCCCCAGACAGCCATTTTTCTTTTTTGCATTTCTTTTCCATGGGGATGGCCTTGATCCCTGTCTCTTGTACAATGTCACGAACCTCATTCCATAGTTTATCAGGCACTCTATCTATTAGATCTAGGCCCTTAAATCTATTTCTCACTTCCACTGTATAATCATAAGGTATTTGATTTAGGTCATACCTGAATGGTCTAGTGGTTTTCGCTACTTTCTTCAATTTAAGTCTGAATTTGGCAATAAGGAGTTCATGGTCTGAGCCACAGTCAGCTCCTGGTCTTGTTTTTGCTGACTGTATAGAGCTTCTCCATCTTTGGCTGCAAAGAATATAATCAATCTGATTTCACAATTCATATATATATATACACACACACATATACATATATATACATGTATACATATATATATATATATATATACACACACATATATATGTATGTATATATACAGATGTTACTTATGGACTACAAGTTCTTATATGATGAACTCCCTCAACTGAGCACATATTTATGACTGTAAATCCTCTGGGGAAATGTGTCTGTGTCTACCTCCCAGCTTCTTCTTTATCCCCTAGCTATCAATTTCAACATTGTCTCCTGGCAGCTCAGTGATAAAGAGTCACCCTGCAATTGAACCTGAGGAGACTCAGGTTCAATCCCTGGGTTGGAAAGATCCCCTGGGAAGGAAACGGCAACCCACTCCACTATTCTTGCCAGGAAAATCCCATGGGCAAAGGAGCCTGGCAGACTACAGTCTGGGGGAGAGGGTGATGTCACAAAAGAGTCAGACCCTATTGAGCATGCAAGCAGCAGAGAAAAGATAAGAATTTATATGATTGCCATCTTTGTTGTCATTTGGTAAATGGACCATGATCTCTATCTAGAATACCTTTTTGTTTCACGTCTCAAGTTGGAACATTTGATGGATCAGAGGGAGAAAATGGCATAATACAGCAGGTGAACGTAGGATGCTGTGCACAATGTTGAGATTTGTGCTGCTGGTCTGAAAGGTTTCCATTCTCTGCGATGCTGCAGGGAAGGGAATAAGCTCATCAGTTCTCTCAGGGGTGGAAGGCTCTGCCATTCCTGTGTCACCACCCTGAGGATTCACAATAGCCTTGTCAACATTTGGCAGAAAGAGTCAGCCTGAATCACCCTTACCTGCTAGAGAATGCCTGTCCAGTTTTGGTACCTTGTGTGGATATTGTTAGGAATCCAGAGCTGGTCCTTGGGATCCTGGTAAATCTGAAACAGAGAACTCTCATAGAGGTTAAAGTTTGAGAGCTATGAGTGTGGGTGAAACTGCAAAACAGAGACGTGGAGGTTATCATCAGGTGGTCCTGTTTGGGGTCGGTGGGGGGAGGCAAGGAAGGAAGGAGAGAAAGAGCAGGAGGGAGGGAGAGATGGAGTAAGTTTATTGTTTAATACAGTTTAATATGTGATGGCGGGGAGGTGAAACAGTTAAATGTTTATAACATATACCATTTCCCGAAGCATATGCTTAATGGTTCTTGATTTCAGGTTCCTCAGGCTTGATGTGGTTATTGCATATGCTGTATTCCAGTGAACTAAAATAGGCCTTTTCATGAAACAGGATCTAAAACTACAGCCACACTAGCAGTGAAAACCACAGCAATACGCAACTGTAACCGCTGTCCTTGGTCCTGAGAGAGACCTAGAGATTTATGAGTCAATTGGACCATTCCTTCTAGTCATACTGAGAGTCCTGTCTTTCTGAACTGTGACACTTGGGCCCATGACGCCTGACTTCATGCAGTCCCAGCACTCAAAATTGTTTGGTGAGCTTCCTGTCTGAAATCCGTGAGTCCCAGAATCACTCTGCTTGAGTGTCAGTTCCATTTCTACCAAGCAGTTGGTTGACCTTGGAGAAGGTGATTAGGCTTTCTGTACCACTGATTCCTCGCCTACAAACTAGAAATGATAATGATGGTGACAACACCCAAATAATCAGGATGTAAGAAAGATTACAAATATATGCCACATCCTTAAATAGTGTATGGCAAGGATGTGTGCATGCACGCTTAGTCACTCAGTCACATTCGACTCTTTGTGATTCCATGGACAAAGGTAGCCCACGAGGCTCCTTTGTCCATGGGATTTCTCAGGCAGGAATATTGGAGTGGATAATCAGCACCTAATAAATATTATATCTCATGGTGATCAGCAGCATTGATCCAAACTGGGCCTCTCTCTGTTCTTCTGACCACATGCCTAAGCATAGCCAGGAGGTGTTTGTTCTAGAGGAAAGTTCCTGGATCGTGCCCCGTATTTCCTGAATTCCTGTGGTTTGTACCTGGACATTTGTCCTTTTGATAAACTCTCTAAACGGTTAAAACTTGAGAATCAATGAACTTGGGAAAGGTGAAAAACATTCTGAGACAAAAGGAATGGAGGCTAACACCAGGTGGTCCTGTTTAATAGAGAGAGAGAGACAGAGAACAGCTATATTCCTTAATTCAGAATGGCAGGGAGCTGAAACATTGCCTAATTCTGAAGCAGCAACAACTCCAGACCCCTGATGTTTAAATAGGAATCCCAGATAAAACCCCTCATTCTAACTGCAGCCATGCTACCCAAGATAACAGCTGTCTCCATTCAAAGACACATATATCTGTTCTTGGTTGACTAGTGCCTTTGGTTTCTGTGGCCAGAACAAATGTGCTCTCATGGCTTTAATTTTGCACTTTGAACTAATTAAATTGTATATGTGGAGCTAAAATATTTATATGCTCAAGATAATAAAAATAATCCATGATAAAGAGAACAATTGAAGTAAAAGTAAAGGAGATTTAGTGACACCAAATTTTATTGAGCGTCTGTGATTAGATTGTGTTCCCTAGTATGCTTTGGGGACTGTAATTCAATCAGCAGTTTGAACTGATGACTTTTCTGTAGAGGTTTTAGGCGGGGAAAAACACAGAATTCTTGTTTGTAATGTCTCAAGTTTGTCTTTAAATGGCCATTTATTCCATCTTGAAGTGGTAAAGAGGTTTTTACTTTAAGAAAAGGAAGAGTGAGATTATTTTGATGCCATCTTGGGTGGAGGGGGTGGAGAATGAGGTGAGGGGGTGGCATTTGGAAACACATAGTCTTCATTCTGTCCTGTGTCATGAATATGGTATAGGATGACCAACCACCTCCATTTACCTGGATTGTCAGATAAATGTAGGGTCCACCACTTAAAGCTCAGCATCCTGGATATATTTTGGTCCTGGGTAAATCAGAAGAGTCAGTCACCCTGAGCCTGGGAGGTACACTTGTGTTCTTTATGTAATAACTTGGGCTTCCAAGGTGGCACATTGGTAAAGAATCCGCCTACCAATGCAGGAGAGGCAAGAGATACGGGTTCAATCCCTGGGTCAGGAAGCTCCCCTGGAGGAGGAAGTGACAGCTCGCTTTAGTATTCTTGCCTGGAGAATCCCATGGACAGAGGAGCCTAGTGGGCTACAGTCAGTGGGGTCACAAAAAATCAAATACGACTGAGCAACTGAGTCCATATAATTACTTAGGGAAGTGGTTCTCATACTTCAGTAGAGGGTCTCTTAAACTGTCACGTGCTTAGATGTTACCTGGGGATCTTGTTAAACACAGATTCTAACTCAGGTCTGGGGGAAACCCAAGGATTCTGAATGTCTAGCAAGCTGCCATGTGATGTGAAAGCTGCCCATCAATGTATGTATGGAAACATCTTCCAGAGGTCATAGTAATAACGATAGTATTAACCTGCCCATCAATGTATGTATGGGGACATCTTCCAGAGGTCATAGTAATAGCCGTAGTAGTAACCTGCCCATCAATTTATGTATGGGAACATTCTCCAGAGGTCATAGTTTTAACCGACTTGTTAAAAAGCAAATTCAGGATCCCTACTCATTCTGATTCTTCCCAACTCTTGCCCTTTCTCTCCCTAGAATTTTGCTCTTTAAAAAAGCACCAGGGTTGGCCCCTAGACCATTCAGCTTTAACTAAGAGTCCTGATGTTCAAGCTGGTTTTAGAAAAGGCAGAGGAACCAGAGATCAAATTGCCAGTATCCTCTGGATCATGGAAAAAGCAAGAGAATTCCAGAAAAAACATCTATTTCTGCTTTATTGACTATGCCAAAGCCTTTGACTATGTGGATCACAGTAAACTGTGGAAAATTCTGAAAGAGATGGGTGGGAATACCAGACCACCTGATCTGCCTCTTGAGAAATTTGTATGCAGGTCAGGAAGCAACAGTTAGAACTGGACATGGAACAACAGACTGGTTCCAAATAGGAAAAGGAGTACGTCAAGGCTATATATTGTCACCCTGTTTATTTAACTTATATGCAAAGTACATCATGAGAAACGCTGGACTGGAAGAAACATAAGCTGGAATCAAGATTGCTGGGAGAAATATCAATCACCTCAGATATGCAGATGACACCACCCTTATGGCAGAAAGTGAAGAGGAACTAAAAAGCCTCTTGATGAAGGTGAAAGTGGAGAGTGAAAAAATTGGCTTAAAGCTCAACATTCAGAAAACAAAGATCATGGCATCCAGTCCCATCACTTCATGGGAAATAGATGGGGAAACAGTGGAAACAGTGTCAGACTTTATTTTTCTGGGCTCCAAAATCACTGCAGATGGTGACTGTAGCCATGAAATTAAAAGACACTTACTCCTTGGAAGGAAAGTTATGACCAACCTAGATAGCATATTCAAAAGCAGAGACATTGTTTTGCCAACAAAGGTTCGTCTAGTCAAGGCTATGGTTTTTCCTGTGGTCATGTATGGATGTGAGAGTTGGACTGTGAAGAAGGCTGAGTGCCGAAGAATTGATGCTGTTGAACTGTGGTGTCGGAGAAGACTCTTGAGAGTCCCTTGGACTGCAAGGAGATCCAACCAGTCCATTCTGAAGGAGATCAGCCCTGGGATTTCTTTGGAAGGAATGATGGTAAAGCTGAAACTCCAGTATTTTGGCCACCTCATGCTAAGAGTTGACTCATTGGAAAAGACTCTGATGCTGGGAAGGATTGTGGGCAAGAGGAGAAGAGGATGACAGAGGATGAGATGGCTGGAAGGCATCACGGACTCGATGAACGTGAGTCTGAGTGAACTCCGAGAGTTGGTGATGGACAGGGAGGCCTGGCGTGCAGCGATTCATGGGGTCTCAAAGAGTCGGACACAACTGAGCGATTGATCTGATCTGATCTGATCTGAAGAGTCCTCTCCTTACCTTTTCCAAAAAGTAAAGTAAGATGTTACAGGAAAACTCGAATGAACCTTTGGCCAACCCAGTACTACGTACGGCTCTCCAGAAACTAGTAGATGACAAAGTAAAAGTGTTAGTTGCTTATGCATTTACTGTTTACTTTTGGGTGCACTGAGTCTCCGTTGCCACACATGGGCTTTCCCTAGTTGCAGCAAGCAGGGACTCCTCTTTCTCATGGTGCTCACGCTTCTCATTGTGGTGGCTTCTCTTGTTGTGGAGCACAGACTCTAGGGCATGCCGATAGTTACGGCACACAGGCGTGGTTGTCCCACGGCATGTGCGATCTTCCTGGACTAGGGATCAAACTCATGTCACTTGCCTTGGCGGGTGGATTCTTAACCACTGGACCATCAAGGAAGTCCAAAATAGATTTCTAAGCTAGTATCTCATGTGAATGATTCTGTATAAGTGGAATACGAGATGGGGGATTTTTTATTTTTTCATTTTCTTCTGGTCATTTTGCCGTGGAGTTAGAAATCATTTCAGTTCTTCAAGTGGAAATCCTGAAGATACCTCACTGTCTATCTTACCCCTGTATGAGTGTCTTTCCATGGTATCTGACGATACTGTGGGAAATCAATAAATAGTTGTTGAATAAATGAAAAAGTGAGAGTTTTATCAGGGCAGTGCTTCTCACACTTTAATGTGTGGAGGAATCACATGGAGATCTTGTTAAAAGTACAGATTCTGAGTCAGTTGTTGTTGTTCAGTAGCTAAGTCGTGTCTGACTCTTTGTGACCCTGTGGACTGCAGCACTCCAAGCTTCCTTGTCCTTCACCATCTCCCAGAGTTTGCTCAAACTCATGTCCATTGAGTCAGTGATGCTATCTAACCATCTCATCCTCTGTTGCCCCGTTCTCCTCCTGACCTCAATCTGAGTCAGTAGATCTGGGGATTAACCTGAGGTTAGCCATTTCTAACATGTTCCTGGTCAATGCTGATGCCCTGGATGGTGCTTTTGGTAGAGAGAATCTGGATTAAACATGAAAGACAAATTTAAAGGTGATATTCATATATATTTCATCATACTGTTAAATTACTAAATGTGATGGTACTTGTATATTCAGGATATACAAATAAGACCTAGCACTGAGATAAAACCATGCAAGTCTCTTGCTGTATTCAGACTTGTATATTGAAAATACAATTGCATTTAAATTATGCAAGCTTGTTTCCACTGGGGATCTTCCAATTCAAGATAATTATGCAAAGTGAGACTCACATATATAGCCTGATATTAAATTCAATGCAAAATAAGACACACATATATAGCCTGATAGTAAATTTAAAGATGATTGAGCCAGTTCATGATGACCCAATAAAATTCTGCTTATCATTTATTACTATAAATGAAAGCTAGTGCTAGTTGCTCAGTTGTGTCCAACTCTTTGCTACCCCATGGACTGTAGCCTGTCAGGCTCCTCTGTCCATGGGATTCTCCAGGCAAGAATACTGGAGTGGGTAACCATTTCCTTTTCATAGGGGATCTTCAGGACCCAGGGATTGAACCTGGGTCTCCCACACTGCAGGCATACTCTTTATTGTCTGAACCACCAGGGAAGTCCCAAATGAAAGTTCAGTTCAGTTCAGTCACTCAGTCGTGTCCGACTCTTTGCGACCCCATGAATCGTAGCACGCCAGGCCTCCCTGTCTATCACCAACTCCCAGAGTTCACTAAGACTCATGTCCATCGAGTCAGTGATGCCATCCAACCATCTCATCCTCTGTCATCCCCTTCCCCTCCTGCCTTCAATCTTTCCCAGCATCAGGGTCTTTTCAAATGAGTCCGTTCTTCGCATCAGGTGGCCAGCATCAGCAACAGTCCTTCCAGTGAATATTCAGGACTGATCTCCTTTAGGATGGACTGGTTGGATCTCCTTGCAGCCCAAGGGACTCTCAAGAGTCCTCTCCAACACCACAGTTCAAAAGCATCAATTCTTCAGTGCTCAGCTTTCCTTATACTCCAACTCTCACATCCATACCTGACTACTGGAAAAACCATAGCTTTGACTAGACGGACCTTTGTTGGCAAAGTCATGTCTCTGCTTTTGAATATGCTATCTAGATTGGTCATAATTTTCCTTCCAAGGAGTAAGCGTCTTTTAATTTCATGGCTGCAGTCACCATCTGCAGTGATTTTGGAGCCCCCATAAATAAAGTCTGACACTGTTTCCCCATCTATTTCCCATGAAGTGATGGGACCGGATGCCATGATCTTCGATTTCTGAATGTTGAGCTTTAAGCCAATTTTTTCACTCTCCTCTTTCACTTTCGTAAGAGGCTTTTTAGTTCCTCTTCATTTTCTGTCATAAGGGTGGTGTCATCTGCATATCTGAGGTGATTGATATCTCTCCCGGCAATCTTGATTCCAGCTTGTGTTTCTTCCAGTCCAGCGTTTCTCATGATGTACTCTGCATAGAAGTTAAATAAGCAGGGTGACAATATATAACCTTGATGTATTCCTTTTCCTATTTGGAACCAGTCTGTTGTTCCATGTCCAGTTCTAACTGTTGCTTCCTGACCTGCATACAGATTTCTCAAGAGGCAAGTCAGGTGGTCTGGTATTCCCACCTCTTGAAGAATTTTCCACAGTTTATTGTGATCCACACAGTCAAAGGCTTTGGCATAGTAAATAAAACAGAAATAGATGTTTTTCTGGAACTCTCTTGCTTTTTCCATGATCCAGTGGATGTTGGCAATTTGATCTCTGGTTCCTCTGCCTTTTCTAAAACCAGCTTGAACATCAGGAAGTTCACTGTTCACATATTGCTGAAGCCTGGCTAGGAGAATTTTGAGCATTACTTTACTAGCGTGTGAGATGAGTGCAATTGTGCAGTAGTTTGAGCATTCTTTGGCATTGCCTTTCTTTGGGATTGGAATGAAAACTGATCTTTTCCAGTCCTGTGGCCACTGCTGAGTTTTCCAAAGTTGCTGGCATATTGAGTGCAGCACTTTCACAGCATCATCTTTCAGGATTTGAAATAGCTCCACTGGAATTCCATCACCTCCACTAGCTTTGTTGGTAGTGATGCTTTCTAAGGCCCACTTGATTTCACATTCCAGGATGTCTGGCTCTAGGTGAGTGATCACACCATTGTGATTATCTGGGTTGTGAAGATCTTTTTTGTACAGTTCTTCTATGTATTCTTGCCACCTCTTCTTAATATCTTCTGCTTCTGTTAGGTCCATACCATTTCTTTCCTTTATCAAGCCCATCTTTGCATGAAATGTTCCCTTGGGGTATCTCTAATTTTCTTGAAGAGATCTCTAGTCTTTCCCATTCTGTTGTTTTCCTCTACTTCTTTGCATTGATCGCTGAGGAAGGCTTTCTTATCTCTTCTAGTGCCCTTTAAATCAAGATTTTATTTTCTTGGGCTCCAAATCACTGAAGATGATGACTGAAGCCATGAAATTAAAAGACACTTGTTCTTTGGAAGGAAAGGTATGACACACCTAAAAAGTGTATTAAAAAGCAGAGACATCTCTTTGCTGATAGAGGTCCATATCATCAAATATGGTTTTCCATCATCAAAGCCATGGTTTTCCTGTAGTCACGTGTGTATTTGAGATTTAGACCATAAATAAGGCTGAGCATGAAAAAATGGATACTTTTGAATTATGGTGCTGGAGAAGACTCTTGAGAGTCCCTTGGACAGAAAGGAGAGCAAACCTATTAATCCTAAAATAAGTCAACCCTGAACATTCATTGAAAAGACTGATGCTGAAATTGAAGCTCCTATACTTTGGCCACCTGATGCGAAGAGCCAACTCATTGGAAAAGACCCTGATAATGGAAAAGATGAAGGCAGGAGGAGAAGGCGGCAGCAGAGGCTGAGATGGTTAAATGGCATCATGGACTCAGTGAACATGAGTTTGAGCAAACTCTGGGAGACAGTTAAGGGCAGGGAAGCCTGGCATGCTGCAGTTGGGGTTACAAAGAGGTGGGCATGACTTAGCAACTAAACAATAGCAACATTATTGAAAAGACAAGGAAAGAGTTTTCCTAAACCAATAGGATTTTAGCCAAAGAATCATTCACCAATACTCATTTCCCCTTGTACAAATGTGCAGATGTTTTACCAGATAAAGACTAGAGACTTGGGCCTACTTTTTTAAAGAGTAATTATCAGAAAATTACTTCCCATAGTATGGAGAAGTCATTGTATAATTACATTAGGAAGTTCAAGCCTACATTTTGAATTTTTTCTAAAGAACTCCCATTACAAAATAAGATGATGCTGTAAGCAGTAAAATACTATTAACTAGTAAGCTGTTCCCATTAATATAGACCTGGGATATTGGTCAGAATCCAGAATTTCCTAACACTTCCATGTCACATCCTACTTCTGACAAAATGTGTCTTTGGACTTCCTGAATGGCTCAGAGGGTAAAGAATCCACCTACAAGATGCAGGAGACACAGGAGACTCATCGATCCCTGGGTTGGGAAGATGCCCTAGGAGGAAATGGCAACCCACTCCAGTATTCTTGCCTGGGAAATCCTATGGAGAGAGAGGAGCCTGGTGGGCTGTAGTCCAAAGAGTCACAAAGAGTCAGACACGACTGAGCGACTGTAAACGTGCTTGCACACAGGTTACACCTGAAGCTAAGCTGTGTATACAGAATTACACTCGAAAGTATATTGATAAGATTTACCTTAGAGTGTGCCTTGATGTGATAAATTTAATGAAGCCAAGTAAAAATGCCTGTCCTATCCAATATTCCTATCATTTTAAGTACTTCGATCCACAGCAGTGGACAAAGACAATGTTTCCTTCCTTCATGAAGGTTGCATTCTAACTGGATCCACCCTTAGCCCCTCATCTAGCCCTGACACATTACAGGTGAATATGGGTTAATTGAAGACTGGCTGAATAGTCCATGCCCTGTAATAGAACCGACGATGTCAATAGCTCTAGACACATAAACAGTCTTCCTGCTACAGGTTAAGAATCCTAAATGGGACTCTAGACAGTGCAGGTGGTTACTCTGGAAGTTGGGGGATATCGATTAGATGCAAAATATCAGTTTTCAACATGTGTTTTTTCATGGGAGTGTCAATAATGAGAATGCAGTGTTCATTAGAAGAGCTGGTTTCCTAAGGATTACAAGCCTCAACATTGCAGATGGCTGGGGCAGAGTGCTGTGTGCTCATTCACACACACACACACACACACACACACACACACATATATATATACATGTGTAAAACAGATAACTGCTGAGAAGTTGCTACATAACACAGGGAGCCCAGCCGGGTGCTCTGTGATGACCTCGATGAGTGGGACTGCGGGGAGGGAGGCTCCAGAGGAAGATAATGTATGTATAATTATGGCTGATTTGCATTGTTGTAAGGCAGAAACCAACACAATGTTGTAAAGCAATTTCCCCCCAATTAAAAATAAATTTCAATAAAAGGGAACCTTGGCACCCAGGAGGCTGGGGTGAAGGTCCCTTCCCTTCCCCATTGCCAAGTGCATGCATTTGTCACTCTGACTCCTAGATAAAGTGTGGGAGCTGGAATTATGTTCTTCAGAGTCCATTTTATCCCAAACAGGGAAGTTTGGTTATCACTGGGAAACAGAGAGTCAGATCCAATAACGACTTGCCTTGTTATGATCACACACAAAGAAATACAGACCATCAGACATTAAGAGTGCATCAGATTGTTCCTGGTGTCTCTTGAAGGATTTTTACCAAGGGCAGGTCGACTGTTAATGTATGCTGAGAACATCTTTAATGTTCTCTTGACCCATCTTGTCCAGTCTTTTGCATCCTTCATACAATGTCCATTGTTTCTCTCAGAAACATTTTTCCCTCCACTGTGTATTCCCAAGACTCCCACTGTTGCTGTTGTTTAGTCGCTAAGTCATCTTCAGCTCTCTGAGACCCCATGGACTGTAGCCTGCCAGACTCCTCTGTCCATGGGACTTTCCAGTTAAGAATACCGGAGCAGATTGCCATTTTCTTCTCCAAAAAGATTCTCATACTCACGCCATCTGAAACCCTTCCACGTCCTCCTTTTCCTCATTGTCCAGATCTTTTCTCTTACCCTTTCTCTGATAGTAAACTTGGCTCTTTGCAAATGAATCTTTAGTCTTTTCTTCTCCTGGTCTATTTTTTTTTTAACCCATTGAGCTAGTTCTGAGCAATGAAATTCCAAAAACAAAACTAGAAATGAAGTTATCTTTGGTAGGCTGGGGAGAGGAAAAGCTGTAAATATTTTCATACTAATAATATTCCCTTGCTATGTCTACATAAGATACCATCCAGCATCTCAGAGATGTATGTGGTTCACAAAGATGACCCAGACAAACACCTATTAGAATATTTAGATGATTTAGAATAGAATTAATTGGAGTAGAAATCACTGTAGAATTGTCACAGGTCACAATATAAGAGAATAATTGGTAAACTAATTAACTGGATGCTCTTCCATAGCTAATATTTGTTTAAAGATTTTCATGAGTACTCTTCTTTTCTGAAAATCATTACAAAGCTTTATATTAGTCTGGTGATGTTGAATACTTACTTTAATATCACCAGAAAATCAATGTTTCCAAAGATAGGATGGGAAACTGTCCTTTATAATAAGAAAAATCTAGAACCAGAACAAATAGAGTGTTCTAAAAAAGTGCATTTGCATTCTTTTCGAATTCATATACTACCTTAAGCTAATAAATGTTACATGATTTCAGAAATAATTGTTGCTGGGCCTATTCTGATGAGTAAATAAACCATTTGTATGTATTCACCAGCTTAGGTGGATAGTATTTGGAAAAATAAAATACTTTTTATGGAATCTGGATTGCTCCCTGCAAATGTTATCATTAATTGCTTTATATATACATATATATATATGTATATATATATACACACTTTACTCATATATAGGACTGAATTTGGATAATGATATGTGCTAAAATAGTAAAGTTTATATTAATGAGATAATATTGTTCTGTGTTAGTCTGTGTGTGCTCAGTCACTCAGTCGTGTCCAACTCTTTGCAGCCCCAAGCCTGCCAGACTTTTCTGTCCATGGGATTTTCCAGGCAAGAGTTATGGAGTAGGTTACCATTTTCTCTTCCATGAGATCTTCCTAAGCCAGGGATCAAACCCATATCTCTTGAGGCTCCTGCATTAGCAGGCAGATTCTTTACCACTGAGCCATGTGGGAAGCCCTGTGCTACCAAAGGGGCATTTTTCTAGCTTTGTGATTTCTTCAGCTCTTCCTCCCTCTCCTCCTCCTTCTTTAATGAAGCACTGGTTTCAATTTCAGAAATACAATAGCTTCTAGAGTGAACAGAACGACCAGTTAGTCTGTTGTTGTTGAGTCACTAAGTCGTGTCCGACTCTTTGCAACCTCACGAACTACAGCACGGCAGGCTCCTCTGTCCTTCACTATCTGCTGTGTTCTAATAATTAAAACAAGAAGTGATGTCGCCTTAGACTAAGATGTTGGGGGAGATGCAGAGAAGTAAATGTGTAAACAGATGCAATAGACCTAAGGTATAAAATTAATAGAATTTGGTATTGATTTGTAATAGCTATTTGGGGAGACAGATGAGTAAAAGACAACTTCTGCTTTCTGGTTTCTTTGGTGGATTGTGGTTCCATTCACTGAGACAGGAAATGCTAGAATAATGCCTGGATTGAGTAAAGGAATTGTGAGTCCATGTGCTCATTCACTGTTGTGAACTTGCTTGGCATATGACATCAAGACACTTATTCTAACCCTATTAACGGCTTCCCTGATGACTCAGATGGTAAAGAATTCAGCTGCATTACAGGACACCTGGGTTCCATCCCTGAGTCGGGAAGATGCCCTGGAGGAGGGCCTGACAACCCCCTCCAGCATTCTTGCCTAGAGAATCCCATGGACAGAGGAGCCTGGAGGGCTTCAGTCCATGGGTCACAAAGAGTCAGACACAACCAAGCTTTCATGTGTCTATCTTTCATGTGACTAACACTTTCTTTCTTGTGTCTAAGCCTGGTGGGCTGCTGTCTATGGGGTCCCCCAGAGTCGGACACGACTCAAGCAACTTAGCAGCAGCAGCAGCAGCAGCAATAGTCCTATTGAGTTGTCTAGCAGCTCCCAGCAGGTGGTGTCTACATTCTGCTGAGGTCTCAGACCTTTGGAATTGCCTCAGTTCTTCCCCCCTCCTTCCTTGCTGCTTCTCCTTCACTCTGATTTCCTTCTGATTATGCCCATGTTATTGAAGCAGCCTTTTAATTCTCCTCTGGCAGGATTACTTTCCTAAAAGCCATCCAAGTAGAATTTCTTTTCTTTAAGTGAGTAAACTAAAACATTCTAATGAGCTTCCCCCCCCACAGTTTCTCCAGGGAGTGGCTGTTAGATGGAAAGAACCACAGCATCATTTTCTCTGATCATCTTGAGAGTGACTGTTGTGGATACTCAACAAATATTGCCTGATGGGCGCTGATTGCCAAATGTATCATCTCAGTTTTGGATTTGAGGTGGTGGTTATTATTTTAAGTTAAACTTTAGTAGATAATACATTCATGTGTATCTAAATTCACACATTATAAAATAGTACACAATGGAGATCAATTCTTCTTCCAATCTCTGCCCCCAAGTATCCCTATTTCTCTTTCCAGAGACAAATTCTATTTTTTTTTAATTGGGGTATAGTTGCTTTACAATGTTGAGTTAGTTTCTGCTGTACAACAAAGTGAATCAGCTACATGTAAATGTATATCCCCTCCCTCTTGGGTCTCTCTCTCTCGCTGCCCCCTCCCCACTCCATCCCCCGGGTCACCACAGAGCACTGAGCTAAGTTCCCTGTGCTATACAGCAGCTTCCCACTATTAAATATTTAGAAACAAGTTAGAAAATTTCAGAGGAAGGAACATTCCCAAGCTCATTTTCTGAGCCCACAATCACCTTGATACCAAAATAAGACAAATATATTATACACAAAAAAGAGAATTGCAGACCAATATCACCAATGAACAAAGATGCAAAAATCTTCAATAAAATACTAGTAAACAGAATCCAGCAACACATGAAAACCACAACACATGAAAACCACAACACCATGATCAAGTGGGATTTATCCCAGGGACACAAGGATTCTTCAATATACACAAATCAGTCAATGTGAATAGATACAGAAATTGTGGTACATATATACAATGGAATGTTACTCAGCTTTAATAAAGAATGCATTTGAGACAGTCCTGATGAGGTGGATGAACCTAGAACAGAGTGAAATAAGTCAGAAAGAGAAAGACAAATGTTATTAATGCATGTGCAAATATTATGAATGCATGGTTATGGACTCTAGAAAGATGGTACTGATGAACCTGTTTGCAGGTCAGCAATAGAGACAGACACTCTAAACTCTGGGCCTCTGTCTCCAAGATACTGAAAATCGTCATGCCTTGCAAATATGTAGCCATCCGAGTCAATACTTCCTGTGACACCCTTAGTAGGAAACAATGTCAGATAATCCCAAAGCACCCTAGAAAGAAACTAATGTATGTTTCTCCTACGCAATAGTAACTGCACCAAATGCTTTCTGTGTGCTCTTGTATTTAATTAGTAACATAGATACTATTTTATAAAAGAGGAAACCGAGGTTCAGAGGTTAAAGACTCAGGGAGAAAAGGAACACAGTAAGCCAGGTCTGTGTACTTCCAAACCTTTTGTCTTCCCCATCTTCACTGGAAAGCTGTAATTTATTCTAGGAGGCAGAGTTTAGGAAGTTTCTAAGGACCCAAGACTTCATTCTGTTGTGTATAAAATCAAACCAGAAGTGACATGCACCTTGGGACAGAATCACTATCCCATCAGACATCCTTAGGAACACGGCGCAGAACAAACTGAAATCCGAGAAGTTTAGATGAGGTCTGTGGAGCTGTGGAAAGGAGTTTTTCGTTGTCTCTGAATTGGTCATTCTCAGCAGCAGAATCATTTATAAGATGGGGGCAATCATAGAAAGCAGTGGCTTTAAAAAAAAAAACACTTTAGCTGCCAAAAATCTCATTCCAGTTCTCTGGAAGAGTGCTGTTGTACCAAGTATAATTCAGCAGCCCACTGCCTTTCTGGAAGTTGTGAAATTGGAGAGAGTTGCTTTTGTCCAAATGAATAAACACCACCGAGATGAGCCGACCCACTCGTTCTGAGTTGAGCTTGATATGATCAGACATCTAGAGCTGCTTCCCTGGCTAGGCTCCCTTGAGAGTCTCTCTCTCCCTCTCCATCTCGCCCTCTCCTTCTGCCTCCGTCCTCTCTCCCTCCTTCCGTCCTCTGTCTGTCTCCCTCCCTCTGTCTTTCTCTCCCTCTCTCCCCTTCCTCTCCCTCCCTCTGTCTCTCCTTCCCTACACCTCTTTCGATAACCAAATAAGGTAAGCTCTGAAAGATCCCAGGAAAGAAATAGCTATCTTTTTCTTCCTTCACAGGTATTAATTTCCAGAGATGATAATTCATAGCAAATGTACCTTTATATATACATATTTAGGGATTAAGTCTCAATTACTTTTGTTGACTTGCACATCTTTATCCATACAGTCTGGAGTAAATTATGTTGTTTGGCTTTTGATTTTAGCTATCCAGAAAATATCCAACCCTACTCTTTTTTTTTTTTTAAATTATTATTATTATTTTGGAGAGATTCCCTTTCTACCACACTGTGATCCAAATGGGTCTGACAGTACAGATGTCCTAAAAACACGAAGTCCCCTGAGGGCCGTACAGACAGTTTCTATGATTTCCTTCTCCTTCTTGACCAATATGGTGAAGAGATGGATGCGGAAACTAAGCCTGGCCAGCTGTCCTCTCTCTCCTGGGACTCTGACTCTCTAGAAGAGTGGCTGATATGATGATAAACAATGGTACTTATTTCTGCATGAACAATACTCTTTTATGAGTCTTAATTCCATAAATATCCCATGTTCTTCTATAAATCCCCCTTTTTTCTTAAGTTAGCCACAGGTTCTGTTGCTTATAACTATAGAACTGCCAGATAATTCACTGTCTTGTTCCAAAATAAATGTAAACAATTTGTGGGAACAATTATAAAATCTACACAGGAAAAACTAAGATCACAAAATAAATGAAAAACATCTGGCTACTTCTGTCTGGCAGAGAGACCTTTATTAGAAACTCAATTTTATGAGATAAATTTTAAGGCTTCCCAATTCACAGAAAAGTGATACTGGGGTTTGAAAAGAATTGTACCAAACTGCCTTTGCAGGAGTGGACTAAGGGAAGGGAAAGCCTGAGAGGCCTTTAAAATGCGCTGGAAAGAAAAAGAAATGAGAAGTAGAATTACCATTCAACTGTGCAACAATAGAATGGAACCCAACGATGTTGGCCAAGATGATAAATGGTATGGGATAAAATCACCTCTGTTAATATGGTAAGGTTTTCGCCAAGTAACATTTAACATTTTTATCTTTTCTCCATGAATGTCACAGAATTCTAGCTTGTTCAATTTAGGAGAAGAGAGTATTTAATGTAGCTAGTCCTCATATGATTCCAAAATTAGCTGGACTTTTTTTTACTGATTTGGGGAAGATTAACAACCTAAATGCTGATATTTATAAGACAAAGAGAAAAATATTGAAATATGTTGAAGACTAGAATTTCATACATATATGTTAATTCTTCTCAACAGGAATGGGAACAGCTGTGGCCATTTCTCCAAACACACAGTGCAATACATGTTTGTCGGTTTGATTTTTTTTAATCAACCAATATATATATATATATATATATATATATATATATATATATATATTTTGAGCAGTCTCCATATAATGTAGCCTTTATAAGAAACTTGCTGTTAAAGCAATAATTTAAAATTAATTAATTGATGACTCTTAAAAGTAAGGCCCCAAGGGATAAATTATCTTCCCTCCTGTTAGAATGAATGTCTGTGAATTTTAAGATGCTCTTTGCATTTCCTATTTTGTTTGGGACTGCATTTCAGTGGGTATTTCTCCCTGCAGACCAAGCAATGAGATTTTCCTGAGAGGACCCTAGAATGGCAGCATAGAGAGCAAAGTGCTAATTTACACTGCTAAGACTTGATTCCATTTTAAATGCCCAGGTTTGGCCTGCATATTTGAGGAACAAGGGTGGCCCTGAGAAAACTGGAGATTTGCCTGCTGGCCCCCCATTAGTGCACAGGGCTGGCATTTCCCTTGTAGGTCCTTTGCTTTACCACGTAAGGTTTCTAACTCAGCATCATGGAAGTCAGAGCTTTACCCAGTGGTGGGGAGTTCCTGAATCCTCGGGCAGTCATGGCAGAGTTAAGATGCTTCTAGAGGTTGTTGCTGTCTTTTTTTGGAGACTGGCAAAACAAGGAAGGAAAGGAGGAATTTTAAAAAGTCCCCTCCCTCTGTTTATTTTTGTCTTAGTGTTTATAAAATTGTATTTCAGGAAAATGACACATTGTCCTGGCTACCCGTTAAACAATGCTGAGCTGTATGAAGAAAACCATGACTTTTTGTTTACTCTCACTATAAAAAAAAAAAAAAAATATGACCTCTCTGTCCAGGGGACTCATTGTTTTATGGCTGAAAAATTAGGTCACAATTACTACATATACCAAAATTATGACTGTAGGAAATAAAATCACTGGCTTATTACTAAAAATTGGGCTTCCACCATATCCTAGGGCATATCCAAATTATTTCTGGCAGAGAAAGACAAATATTGTATAATACTACTTATAGGTGGAATCTAAAAAATATGTACAAATGAACTTATTTAAAAAACAGAAATAGCTTCACAGACATTGACAATGAACTTATGGTTAACCAAGAGGGAGGGGGGGAAATAGATTAGGAGTTTGGGATGAACGTATACACATTGACACAGCATGGTGTGTGTGTGCGCTCAGGCCTGTCCAAGTCTTTGTGACCCCATGGACTGTAGCCCACCAGGCTCCTCTGTTCATGGAGTTTTCCAGGCAAGAATGCTAGAGTGGGTTGCCGTTTCCTTCTCCAGAGGATTGTCTGGACATGGGGGGAGGGCGGCAGGGATACATTAACACTTTAGGATTAACCTGTACACATTGCTACGTATAAGATAGACAAACAAGGACCTACTGTGTAGCACAGGGAACTATGTTCAGCATCATGTGATACCCTTATAATGGAAAGAATCTGAAAAAAGAACTGAGTCACTTTGCTGTACACAACGTGTGAAACAGTTAGTGTGAAACTAACACAAGACTGGAAATCACATATAATTAGGAGGTGGGAGGGAGGTTCAGGAGGGAGGGGACTTTTGTATACCTGCTGCTGAGTCATGTTGATGTATGGCAGATACCGTCACAGTATTTTTAAGTAATTATCCTCCAATTAGACATAAAAATTTTAAAACTATAATTGGAAAAAAAAAAACTGGAGGAAAAAACAAATTATTTCTGGCCGTCTTTCCCAGGTGACACTGAAACCCGTATTCCATGAATCGGACATCTGTCTTTTCCAGCCCTGCACTGACCATGTAGCTGCTCCCAGGGGTCCACCATCGTCACCTCGTATCTGGAGAACTCTGACACCTGCTCCTAGACATCCCCTCTGGATGCCCCCATGGCTGTAGTTTGGGGATCCCGGACCATCCTTCCGTTGTCTTTAGAGACAGGGCAGACGGCCCCCTTCCCAGCTCTGTGTTGTGATCTGTCGCCTCCTCCCCAAAGGATATCTCCTTACTTTGATATCAAGTCTCCCCCGCCTTCTGCACCTAAACCTCCTCCATCTACAGGTGGCTCAGAATCAACCCCAGGAGCCGAGCAGGGGACAGATACCCCCCATTCCATTTTGAATTTTCTTATCCCCTTTCTGAGTCCCAAATTCTCATCTCCTATCAAAATCTTCTTCTTCCTTCTCTAGTAATAAAATAAAACCTCCCGGGCTTGCCAAGAGCAGGAAGCACATGGAGTTTGGGAAAGGGCCCACTGGGAATGAGTGGAATAGAACAGGAAAGTAGTGTTCACCCTCCCACTGCCTCCATTTCAGCTCAGCCCCAAACGCCCTGTTACATAAAGGAAGAGAAATAATGGCCCAGACTGGGTGCAATTCCTCCCTTGCTGAACTTACCAGCAAGTTATTAACCAGGCCTCCACCAACACTCTCAACTTGGCACCAACAATAGCTGAGGTTCAGTTCAGTGATCTAGATGAAGGGAAATTAGATTCAGGCAAACATAACAACTTGTCCTGGAGTGAAGAGCGAATGCATAATTCCTCTCATTTGTCCCCACTTTATTTAATAGCCCACATAGGGAGCTTATTTAAAACTACAAAACAACACCACACCAAACCAGCCAATATCAGGAGACGGTCTCATTGAATCATCAATATTAGAATAGTAATTATTATTATTTTCTTCTGTGATATAGTAACAAAGGGGAAGGCAGGGAGCGGATATCTAAGAGAGAGTCAGAAATACCCTTTTGTGCTGTTTAAACTGAAGGCAAGGAAGCTAATTAAGACAGAGCTCATGTACTAGTCCTAAATGTTTGTTTTTTTTTTAATGAAATATAATTGCTTTATCATGTTGTATTAGTTTCAGCTGTACAGTGGAGTGACTCAGTCATATGCAGATATATATCCCCTCTCTCTTGGATCTCCCTCCCACCACCCCCGTCCCAGCCCTCTAGGTCATCACAGAGCACCAGGCTGCGTTCCCTTCACTTCTTTTCTATGGCATTGTTTTCCATCCATTCATTGAATCACTAACCACTGGATACCTACTATGTGTCATTCATTGAATAACTAACCATTGAATACCTACTAGGTGTCAGACCTGATGCCGGGTCCTAGGAGCAAATTAGACCAGGTCTCCAGTTTCACAGAGCTTAGAGTTTAACCGGGCTGGAGAGACAGGCATAAATTAAAGAAATCAAAAGTTACAATGCCGTGAAGGGAAGTTATACTGGGGCCACAAGAGTAGAAAAAGAAGATCATGGATGTAAATCCAGAGAGGCTTCTTCAAAGTGACATTTGAGAAAATGCTTGAAGCATGGGTGGCGTTCACCAGGCTTAACTGGGAGGAGACAGAGCAACGGAGAAGGTCTAGGGAACCTGAGGGAGTGAAGTGCAAAGTCCTTAAGAATGTAACACGCGAGGATGGATGGGGCTGGAGGCGAGGCTGGAGAGGAGAGACGTGCTGGCCACTGCAGGACCATGTCCGGTTCACGGGCTGTGCCCTATGAACAGGGAATCCACTGAAAGACATGATGTAAATAAATGCTGTGATCTGTCTGTATTTTTCAACTGTTATTCCAGCATCCTCCCTGGCAGACATTGCGTACTATCTATCTACACAGTATCTCATGGAATCAATCCTCCTACAGGGGAGTAAACTAAATATTGGAGACAGTATGTGACTTGCCTGAGATTGCCCACTTGTCATTTGCCAGAGCCAGGATTCAAACTCAGTCTGCCTAACTCCAGAGTACTTCCTCTTTGTTTTTTTTTTTTTGTTTGTTTGTTTGTTTTTAAATCAGTTAATTTTGACTGCACTGGATCTTCGTTGCTGTGTGAAGGCTTTCTCCACTTGCTTCGAACAGGGCTACTCTTCATTGCAGTGTGAGGTCTCTCATTGTGATGGCTTCTCTTGTTGCAGAGCACAGGCTCTAGAATGTGGGCTTCAGTATTTGTGGCTCCCGGGCTTAGTTGCTCCAAGGCATGTAAAATCTTCCCGGACAGGGATCGAACATGTGTCCCCTGCATTGGCAGGCAGATTCTCAACCATTGGACCACCAGGGAAGTCCTAGATCACTTACTCTTAACCACTGCACTGTGTTGCCTTGACTGCCAAGCAAAAACTCGCCCATTGTTTGCAGACAACCCTCATTCTAATTCTAATGACCTAATATTCTGTTCTTAATAATTACTTTAGGAGAAGAAAAAAAAAATCAGTTCCTACCAAACATGTCAACACTGTGTCTATGCCTTTGGGTGCAATTAGAAAAGTAATTCCACTCCATTGATGCCAAGGGCAACATGGAGCTTTTAGAAGGTGCTTGAAGACCTTGAGATACAGAGTGTAGCTGTGATGAGACAGGGAAATACTTTAGGGAGAAGAGCTCCTTTCTGAGTGTTTACCATTTTAAAAGAATTGTGGCATCTCTGACTTACTGAAGAAGGCGTCTGGATGAGAGTCAGTCATGGGTTTTGTTGTTGCAAGACTGGTCCCAGTTTGCCTTTGCATGGCTTTTGCACACTGATGAACTGGAATTCAAGTCTAGATAGCTCATAGCAGGAAGGCCCTCAGGAAGAAGGTTTTGACATGGTAGCATGCATGTTGCCGATTAGGGGTTCTAAGAGAGTGCTCACCCCTTGACTAGACCTATAATACATCAAATCATCCACATGATTGGAGACAAGAACTTGGTTTCTGGAGATTTTAAAGAGAAAGCAGACACCCAGGTAATGCATTTCTGATCTCCTCAATCTATCATAATTTCAAACACACTTAACCAGAATGCATCTTTCACATAGGAGGATGCTGCTGAGCTGTCAGCTGCAGGAGTCACCTTCTTTGAGTGTCTCATGATGGAAATAATTGTTTTAAAACTTATTTTGGGGGCTTCCCTGTCAATCCAGTGGTTAAGACCTCATCTTCCCATGCAGGAGGTGGGGGTTCAATCCCTGGTCAGGAAGCTAAGATCCCACATGCCACAGCACCAAAAAACCAAAACAAAACAGAAGCAATATTGTAACAAATTCAATAAAGACTTAATTTGGGAAAAAAAAAAAAAAAAGCTACTTTGGAGCAGACCTCCCTGAAGTTGGATGGAGGTCTGCTCCAAAGTAGGTCGCTTAAAGTAGGAGGTCCCTTTAATCACATTTCTACTGTATGAGGACTTTTCTTTCTTAAGTTCATGTCCAGCTACAGAAATCCTGTTAATGGTCATAATTTGAGCATTTGTGAAACGCCCTTGGAATGTCATTCATATCAGACAAGAAGGGTCATGACCTCTATGAAGTTTTGCCTGATACTTTATTCCTACACCATCTCCCCAGAATCTCACTGTGTCCCTCTATTGTGCTTTAAATTTTGATGACCTGGTTTTAAACTCAGCTCTGCCATTTTCAAGCTAAATGATCTTGGCAATGCTGCTAAGTGTCTGGTTTCCTGTTTCTAAAATGGGAACACAAATATCTTGGGATGTCATGGTATAGTTGTAGTAACGTTTCACATTTTTCATCCCCTCCCCCATTGTCTACACATCCTTTGATGCGTTCCTCTTGTTAGAGTACCAGGTGGATATTTCCTGTCTCTTTTATCTTGGTCTTGGTCATGTGACTTCATCTGACCAATAGCATGTTAGAAGGCATGATTCCAGCAGAGGCATTAGAAATACTTGTGGAGTGGAATCACCCTCATGTGCTTCTGTCGTCAGCAGGAGAATAATGGTCTCTACATAGTGCACTGGCCTCAGGAGGGTATGCCTGGGTCTGACCTTTGTCATCCTTGGCAGCCTTGACCATACATTCCGTGCATGGTGATTACATGATAATTAAAGCTGCCATCAGTTGAACACTTACATTAGTGTTACATGCAATGACTTACAATAGATTTTTCCAATCATTATCATTGGATTCTTGAGGCAACCCAGCTAAGAAGATTCCCCATATGTTTACAGTACGGACAGCAAGGTGAAGTCGCCAGCAGTCCACAGCTAGAAAATAGTATTCATAGCTCTGAGATTCAACGTCAGGTCCCTGTATCTGTGTTGAGACCTTTACTGTCAGTCCACACCTATGGACTCTACTCTTGTACCTGTTTTAGACTCAGTGTCACTTTACGAACCCTGACCATGACTTCGGTCTCTGTTTTTTTTACCCCCTCTGAAACTGGATCTTGGTACCTGACCTATTCTTGTCCCAGAATTAGAAAACTGCTGTAGTCTTTGATATTTATTTTTGATTATTATTTGAGGTGAATTTCATATAAACACGCTGCTGTATTTAAAATGGATAACCAACAAGGACCTACTGTGCTCAGTTTTATGTGGCAGCCGGGATGGGGGGGAGTTTGGGGAAGAATGGATCCACATATATGTATGGCTGAGTCCCTTCGCTGTTCACCTAAAACTATTCGAACATTGTTAATCGGCCAATACAAAATTAAAAATAAATTAAAGACTATATATATGTGTGTGTGTAACTGAGTCCCTTTGGTGTACAGCAGAATTTAGCACAATATTATAAATCAACTCTACTCCAATAAAAAATAAATAAAATCTTAAAAATAAAGAAAATACATAACTGTGTTCCAGTGAGCAAGTTAGTGGCACATGGTACACTCAACCTATTGCACAATCATTTTTATCTAGTTCCAAAACACTTGTGTCACCCAAAAGGAAACCTCATACACATTAAAGCAGATTATCTTCATTTCTACTTTCCCATATCTCTGGGCAACCATGAATCTGCTTTCTGTCTCTGAATTGTTCACATACATGGAATCAGAGCACATGGTTTTTGTCTTTAGGTTCTTAAACTTAGCATAATATTTTTGATAGCATATATTTATGATCTATGTAGCATCATAATATCTATTTGGTATAGCATCCTTTTTTACAGGTGAATAATATTCCATTGTATGGCTGTACCATAATTTGTTTGATCCATTTATCCATTGATGGACATTGGGTTGTTTCTACCTTTTGACTGTCATGACTAGCACAGCTATGAACATGTGTGTACATGTGTTGGTTGAGCACCTGTTTGTGTTATTTTGAGTATGTACCTATGAATGGGATCTCTGGGTCATATAGTAACACTATGTTGAATTCTTTGAGGAAGTGTTGGACTGTTTTCCAGAGTGCTCATCTCTGATTTGCTTGTCTCTAGTATTGGGCTTCTTGGGTGGTGCTCATGGTAAAGAACACGCCTGCCAATATAGACATAAGACATAAGAAACACTGGTTCGATCCCTGGGTCTGATCTCTGAGTTGGGAAGATCCCCTGGAAGAGGAAATGGCAACCCACTCCAGTTCTCTTGCCTGGAAAATACCATGGACAGAGGATCCTGGCAGGCTATAGTCCATAGGGTAGCAAAAAATCGTACACGACTGAAGCAACTTAGCATTTAGAGGTTGGTATTTCTTGACTACCATACCTTCTGCATGACCATATATGGCAGCATGGATGTATAGAATTGAGAAATGGTCACTAAACAGAGGGCACTGCTAGCTAAATGGTTCTGGGGGCATTTTCTGCAGCCACTGGAAGAGATGGAATGAGAAGGGGCAGATGGAAGTAGAAAGGGATTCTTGACCTGGTCCGAGTCCAGGGGATGATGAAAGGGAAAAGCCCCAGTGGCTGAATGCAGCCAGTTTGAGATGCTGGTACGATGGGTTAAGAACGAAGATCTTGCTCACCAGTTTTGCTTTCTGCCTGTTCCTTTCCATCACAATTATTCTTTCTTGGACACGTCCATTTGTCAATGCCTGCTGACTCTCGCCCATCCTAAGCTCTGTTCCTGTCACTTGCAAGAATTTGGCTGTCAGGGGGAGATGCCAGCAGGCCTTTTAAAAGCCACTGCAAACTTTCATTGCTAACTTGTAACTTGGAGGAACTTCGGGAGAAAGGGTTATAAATAAAACGCATGCATCAATCTGGGTTTCACAACAGGAATGCAATTCCACTCCATGGCTAGAGATAAAACATGTCTTGCCGAGCACAGTGAGCTCTTTGCCGTGCTTGCATTTTATTCCCTATCACAGCCTAAGTTATGGCAGATGAAGCCGCTCATAAGGTATGAGGGTAGACAACCCCATGCTAATTCACACTAACACACTATGGTGTGTTTTTCAAGGTCCAAGTGCTGGCTTTCCTGGGCAGCTTAGGCTTGGAGGAAGGGAGAGGGGTGGGAAAGACCCCATGGACAGGGCTGGGGCTGGTCTGACTCTGCAACTAGGCTAAGCCTTTTGAGAGCAATGACTGAATCTCAGATCTCTTTATGCCTTAAAATACCCAGCAGAGTCAGCCACATAAAGGGCATGGATTAGTATTAATGAGCATGTGCTGCTGGGAATTGTTCTCATCACCATTAGAATTCATCACCAAGAACAGCCACCCCTGATAGTTGCTCAATGTGTATGCACTCTCCTTGGGTGCTGTATGTGTATGATTCCCATTTCATGTTCCTTAGCATCACATGACTTGACTACTGCCATGACTTCCACTGTGCAAATGGGAAACTTCTATCAAGCTCTGAGCTGGTCAAAGACAGGACCAGCATTGGGCCCCTGGATGGGAGGGGCCTGTGCTGACCACTCCTCCTTCTTGTAGTCTCCACCACCTCAAGTTACGAATGAGGCTGTAGGCCACCTCCCTCCTTCCTTAACTATCTTCCTCCCTCTTCCCCACTTCCCAGCGTCTTTTCAATTTATTCACTTATTTGTTTATTTGTTCTTTGGCTGGACTGGGCCTTAGTTCTGGCATGTGGGATCTTGATCTTCATTGCATCATGCAAACTCCTAGTTGTGGCATGTGGGATCTAGTTCCCCAACCAGTAATCACACCCAGGCCTCCTGCCTTGGGACCGCAGTCTTAGCCACTGGGCCACCAGGGAAGTACCTCCTGTCCCTTGCTTTTGAATTCCCCTATTCTTGTTTTCTTGGAGTCATTAGAAGCATATTCCTATTTTTTTTTTCATCCTTGTGTCTGTTTTTTCATCCTTTGAATTAGTTCCATCCCATTGAAGTTTTGTGTAACTATTAAGAATCACACAGGATCCGAGTTGCTGCAGAATCAAAGATGGGTAATCAGATACCCCTGCCTTAGGGGACCTAGACAGGTAACCAGGGACAATTAAGGTTCTGTGCTGTGAGCTGGATGGAGGGAATCAGAAGGATGCTTCAGGAAGGAATATGCCAAAGGTGTGTGGCACACATCAGGGCAAGGAGCAGCTTCCTGGAAAAGGTGACATCCAGTCTGCATCTTGAATGATAAGGAGCTGGTAATGTGAACCAAGGCTTCCCTGGTGGCACACTGGTAAAGAATCTGCCTGCAGTGCAGGAAATGCGGGTTATATCCCTGGGTTGAGAAGATCCCCTGGAGGAGGAAATTGTAACCCACTCTAGTATTCTTGCCTGAAAAACCCCATGGACAGAGGAGCCTGATGGGGTACAGTCCATGGGGTTGCAAAAGAGTCAGAAAAGGACTTAGTGACTAAACACCAACAACAATGTGAATGAAACAGTGGACATAGTGTACTTTTTTTTTCCTGTGAACTTCAAAATTTTTGTCTACATTTTTCATCTTAAAGTAGTAGAATAGTGAAGAGAAATATCAAGAATGTAAGTAGTTGTCTGTCCAACAAGACAACAACTCAGGATGTCAATTTGTTTTGAACACAAAGTAGTGATGTGTAATAAATTCTGGATTTCTTTTTTTTCCATTAAAATGCTGAGCATATCTCCTCTATTTCTCTTGATCACCATCATCTTAAATAATAATAAATCTCTTCAAGTTAATATTGTCTTTTTTTTTGTCACACAATAATGAAAGGGTAAATTGCTTGGTGCCATATCACAGGAATTTCTTCTTTGGATTCATCACCCAGTCCCTTGAAAATAATTTTTCTTCTAGTTACTATTTCTTTTGCCTTTCTTTAAAAAGTCCACTTAAACTTTTTTTAAACCTTTTTTAAAGAGAACATTTAAAAATATGGTACTTTTTTTTTTTAGTTTTGTCATAGGACCTCTTGATGAAGGTAAAGGAGGAGAGTGAAAAAGTTGGCTTAAAGCTCAGTATTCAAAAAAATAAGATCATGGCATCCAGTCTCATCACTTCAGGCAAATAGATGGGGAAACAGTGGAAACAGTGACAGAATTAATTTTTTGGGGCTCCAGAATCACTACAGATGGTGGCTGCAGCCACAAAATTAAAAGACACTTGCTCCTTGGGAGATAAACTATGAAAAATCTGGACAGCATATTAAAAAACAGAGACATTGCTTTATTAACAAAGGTCCATATAATCAAAGCTATGGGTTTTCCAGTAGTCACGTATGGATGTGAGAGTTGGACCATAAAAAAGGCTGAGTGTCAAAGAATTGATGCTTTTGAACTGTGGTGTTGGAGAAGACTCTTGAGAGTCCCTTGGATTGCAAAGAGATCAAACCAGTCAATCCTAAAGGAAATCAATCCTGAATATTCATTGGAAGGACTGATGCTGAAGATGAAACTCCAATCCTTTGGCCACCTGAGGCAAAGAGCTGACTCATTGGAAAAGACCCTGATTCTGGGAAAGATTGAAGGTGGAGGAGAAGGGGATGACAGAGGATGAGATGGTTGGATGGCATCAACAACTCAATGGACATGGGTTTGAGCAAACTCTGGGAGATGGTGAAGGACAGGGAAGCCTAGCGTGCTGCAGTCCATGGGGTCACAAAGAGTCGGACATGACAGCAACTGAACAACAGCATAACATTTCAAAAATAATATATGTGGGTTGTAAATAAAAGCTGTTAACAGTTCAGAAGTGAAAGAATTAAAAGGTAATACTGTCTTCTTGGGGCTCCTCTGGTAGCGCTAGTGGTAAAGAACCCACCTGCTGATGCGGGAGACATAAGAGACATGAGTTCAATCCCTAGGACAGGAAGATCTCCTAGAGAAGGGCATGGCAACCCACTCCAGTATTCTTGCCTATAGAATCTCATGGACAGAAGAGCCTGGAGGGCTATGGTCCTTAGGGTCACAAAGAGTCGGACACAGCTGAAATGACTTAAGTGACTTAAGCACTGTCCCCATATCCTTTCTGGAAGCAGCCATTATCAACAGCTATTAAGTGTGTTCTTCTAAGCTTGGGTTCTCGACCTCACTTCTGCACTGTTGACATTTGGGGTCAGATCATTTTTGTTGGGGGCAGGGACTGTTGTGTGTACTATAGAATATTTAAGAGCATCTCTGACCTCTGCTCCCTGGTGGGCTACAGTCCATGGGGTCACAAAGAGACCTATACAACTGAGTGACTGAGTGTGTAGGTGCTGACCTCTGCTCACTGGAGGCCAGTAACACCACCCCTCCACCCAAGCTGTAACAACCACGTTTGTCACAGGCATTTCCATATGTGCCCTGGAGGCAAAATCACCCCAGTTGAAAATGACTGTTCTAGATGTTTTAAAAATCACACATGCAATCCAAGAATCAGTGGGAAAGTCACAGATTATTGGGCATTTGGGGGCTGATTTGGGAAGGATGAGGGAAATTCATTACAGGAGAGAAGGAGTTATGTGTCTAGAATAAGCAAGTTGAGAAGAGAATAGAAAGTGGGAAACAGTCTATTTGGATAGTGAAGGTCCAAAGAACCACCTATAGGAAGTGTTTTTGAGTTCCACTCTCTCTTCCTTTTAAAAACTACAATATCATTTCCCAGTTAGTGGGTATTTATTTGGTGTATCACTGCAGGAAGCATGAGTTCTCAATCGATAGCAGAAGGAAAGAAACTGGTTGGAGATGAAGAAGGCAATCAATGTGGTGAAAATGGGACTGGGATCTTGAAGACATTGGCAGCAAGTGGAAGGTTCCCAGATGGTGGGGCAGGAACCAGGGGTCCTACTCAGGAACTTGGGTCTTATATCTTGGGGAGTGGAGTCATTACAATCCCTGGGAAGCTCTCTAATGTGAGTGCAGGATTTTAGGAGTCTGGTAAATCCGAATTCAAATTTTTGCCATCTTTACCGGTGGGGTGAGCATAACGCATCATGGTTAAGATCATGGAGCCAGACCTGGGCTCTTTGTCCGGATCCCCCTCTTACTACGCATTTCACCTTGATCTTGTCATCTTATGCCTCCCAATCTCATTTTTCTCACCTGGGGAGGACAGGCATCATCTGACCTATGTAGATTGTAAAGACTGAGCCAGATTTCCCATGCGACACTGCCTGGCACACAGGAAGTACTCATTGTTAGCTGGTGTTATTACCACTTGAGCAATCCTCATTGCTTGTGCTGAGGCTTTTGTTGTCGTTGTTCAGTCGCTAAGTCATGTTCAACTCTTTGCGACCCCATAGACTGCAGCACACAAGGCTTCCCTGTCCTTCTCTATCTCCCCAAGTTTGCTCCAGCTCATGTCCATTGAGTAGGTGATGCCATCCAACCATGTCATCTCCCCCTTCTCCTTTGGCCTTCTGTCTTTCCCCCTGTCAGGGTCTTTTCCAATGAGTGGACTTTTCACATCAGGTGGCCAGAGTATTGGTGCTTCAGCATCAGTCCTTCCAATGGATATTCAGAGTTGGTTCCTTTAGAATTGACTGGTTTGATCTCCTTGCTGTCCAAGGGATGCAAGAGTTTGAAGAAATCCTGAAACTGACTGGAACACAGTGTGTATCAGATAAGTGTTAGCGCAGGTGCTCTTATGCACATTCTATCTCCTCCTCTCCTTTCATCTCTCCCTCAACTATTTTTTTCTCTTTCTTTCTTCTCTCTCACCTTCTTTGCTACAAGCCTCACAGCTCAGGCGTGAGAGAACTCACCCTCAGACCACGCGATTTATTTTTCTCATGCTCATTTCTATTTTAATAATTATCATATTGACTCTGAATTTATTACACTACAAGGATGAGTCTAAGCAAAATCTCATGAATTTAAACATTAACGTAAGATAAATTAGTTTGAAATTGAATTCCTCGAATGCAATTGAATGTGCTTCCGTATGATGAATAAAGAATTTTCCAAATAAAATCTAAATCACTGCTGTTCCATTTTTGAGTGGGTAGAAGGAATACGTGGGGATATTTGATAAGCTGAAAATATGATTGCATCGCAATAGATTAGCCATGCTCTAAACTAACTTTTCAGTTTGGGGAGAAGGAAGTGTAGGCATGAAGTTGAATAGATGAAATGTGAAGATTTTTGTGTATGTGTCTATTAAGGCTCTTAGTTACCTCCAGTTTAACACCAGTTATTATAAGATATCATATTCTTCTAAAGAGGCTGCTCTGTTTTTTTTTTTCTTTTTACATTTTTGAATTAATGAATTCCCTTGTTAGAGGCTAATTAAAGCAGATGTCAGTTTGTTGATTTTTTAAAAAATCCTGTTTTCTTCAAAAGCTCTTCCCTTCAATATGATCTCCAAAGGGCTGAAAACGCTCTCCTCTAAAGCACACCAAAAAGCCAGTGGTCATGGATAACGAAAGTAAACCCATTAAAGAAGAAATGGGCAGTATACACATATAGCTGATTCACTTTGTTGTACAGTAGAAACTAACACAATATTGTGAAGCAATTATACTCCAATAATAAAAGATGACTGTAAAAATGAAATAAAAATAAAGACGCAATGATTAGTGTACCAAGACTATTTGGGAGAAAGCATGGGAAATCAAACCAGTCAATCCTAAAGGAAATCAACCCTGAATATTCATTGGAAGGACGGATGCTGAGGCTGAGCCTTTGGTCACCTGATGTGAAGAGCCAACTCATTGGAAAAGACCCTGATGCTGGGAAAGATTGAAGGCAAAAGGAGCAGGGTTGGCAGAGGATGAGGTGGTTAGGTAGCATCACCAACTCACTGGACATGAATTTGAGCAAACTCCAGAAGATAGTGGGGGACAGAGAAGCCTTGCAGGCTACAGTCTGTGGGGTTGCAAAGGGTCAGACACAACTTAAGAGACTGGACCACTGTAAATGGGAATTATACTAAATATCTCATGTTTTTTTAGAAAAATTCATTTTAGGAAAAAAATGAATTTCATTTAAATCAAGAAATACTCTGAGGGGAAAAAAAGAAGAAAAAAAAATGGTAAGAGATATTCAGCCCTTTATCAGACCCAGAATCATTCCTGGAGGCAAGGGGCTTACAGTAAGGAAGACAAGTTTTGCTCCATTCCTGGAGGCCTCCAAGGATGCCAGCTGGTGGCTCCTATGTATTATCCATGACATGTCAGTAGTGTGATCTGTTCAAAGGCTAAGTGTGACCATGTCCCTTCTGCTGCTTTCCTGTGCTTTCCCCAAACCCAACACCTTTCTCAGGCAGCCAAACCCGCCTCTCAGCCTGCAAGTCTCAGAGCATCCTGCAGCCAGCCTCACCTTCCACTCTGAGCCACCCTGCTCCTTCCCCTTCCCCTGTGCTGAGATCTCTTCTGCTCTCCAAGACCCCCTCCCCTCCCACCAGCGGTGTTTGCATAGGCTGAACTGGCACCTAGACCTCGCCGCCTCTATCACCCTCCGTGGTTAGTGCTTCCATAGACTTTGGAGCCACAGAAACTTCTTGTCCAGGAACCCCTGTCCCCAAATTCTCTGACTGTATCAGGCCTTATTCTTATCTGTCAGAGAACATGGGACTTCTCTCCTGGGCAACAGAAATTCCAGCTGTAATTGTGCAGGCATTTCTAAGCAATTTTGATTAATATCTTTTTTTAGACCACTGAACCCTATTCTTCTGAGGGGACCCATCCTACCTGCTTTGTGCTCATCAAGTCCTCCCCAGCACTTCGCTCAGGGCTGGTGCAGAGTAGACCCTGGAGCAAATGAGCAAAAGGCTCCAAGCTTGGCAGACCCTAAGACCCAGCAGAGGAGAGGACAAGGTGCCTGTGACATGGGCCAGAGGCCAGGGAGTAAGTGGGCTTCAGCAGGAAGGTCAGTGACTCATAGCTGGGATCCCAGCCCAGTCCATTGCTCCTTGCAGAATCCCTGTTTGCAATTGTCTAATGAATGGAAGGTGAGAGCTCGAGAGAGACCAAAGAAATGCTCGATGTCCTGTGTGATCCCAGAGGGGAAAGCATTTGAGAGCGAGTAAATGAAATGTGGTCAGGAAAAAAAATAGCATTTAAAAAAAAAAAGAGAGAAAGCTAAGAAGTTATACATCTAGGAATTTAATCTACATAAATACAAATATATACCCAGAGAAATAAATATATATGAGGAACTAAATTCACTGCAGTTTTTATGAGGAACTAAATTCACTGCAGTTTTTATATATACACTTTGTACATATATGAAAAACATGTATATGTCTATCTGCATATGTATATTGTGTCCATAAGTATACTGCATGTGCTGTGCTAACTTGCTTCAGTCACATCTGATTCTTTGCAACCCCGTGGACCATAACCCATCAGGCTCCTCTGTCCCTAGGACTCTCCAGGCAAGAATACTGGAGTGAGTTGCCATGCCCTCCTCCAAGAAATCTTCCCCATCCAGGGATTGAAGCCACATCTCCCACGTCGCTTGCATTGCAGGTGGATTCTTTACCACTAGCGCCACCTGTGTAGCCCAGTATGTACTATACAATACACTAAGAAGTGTATGTATGTGAATATATATATTGTTGTTGTTGTTTAGTCACTAACTTGTGTCTGACTCTTTTGCGACCCTATGGATTGCAGCCCACCAGGTTCCTCTGTCCATGGAATTTCCCGGGGAAGAATACTGGAGTGGGTTGCTATTCCCCTCCCCGAGGATCTTCCCAACCCAGGGATTGAACCACATCTTGTGTGTCTCCTGTATTGCAGGTGGATTCTTTACCACTGAGTCACAGAAGCCATATATATACAGACACACACATACACACACATATATGTGTCCCAGGAGGAGGGCACAACAACCCACTCCAGTATTCTTGCCTGGAGACTCCCATGGACAGAGGAGCCTGGTGGGTTACAGTTCGCGGGGTTGCAAAGAGTAAGACATCACTGAAGTCACTTAGCACCACGCACACACAAATATATGTGTATACATGCATGCACACACACATGCATATTTATGCATTCACACATGCACACACATGTATGTATACATATGCAAAGTTTATTAAAACTTGCTTGGGTACATTTTGGCCCGTTCATACAATGAAACACTACTCAACGACTAAAAAGAACAACATTGATTTATGGGTACTAGTATGGAAAAGCGTTAGTATAATACTGTCTATAAAATGAAAACAGGATATTGGCATAATGATGTGCATGATATGAACATATTTTCTTGAAGTGTGTAGAGACTTGGGCTCCTGAGAGATACTATGAATTTCCCACAGTGGAAAAAGTCTAAAATGATACACAACTATTATTCTTGATTAGTTCCTGGAATTAAGTTTGATGAGGTGAACTTTCACTCTTTTGTATCTGGATTTTAATAACTATCAAAGACATAATAATAGGTAAGTAGAGCAAAATGTCACAGAAACCTAGAAGAAGAGCTTAGAAACAGAAAGAAGAAAATATCATCCTCTATGGCAATGGTTCTCAACCAAGACAATTTTGCAGGCAGGGGTCATTTGGCAGTCAGTGTCTGGGAGCATGTGGGTTTGTTACATTCTGGGTGGGGCAGGTGCACCTGGCATCTATTGGGTAGGGGCTGAATAATTGATACTTTCAAACTTTGGTGCTGGAGAAGACTCTTGAGAGTCCCTTGGACTGCAAGGAGATCCAACCAGTCGGTCCTAAAGGAAATCAACTCTGAATATTCATTGGAAGGACTGATGCTGAAGCTGAAACTCCAACACTTTGGCACCTGATGGAAAGAGCTGAATTTGTTGGGAAAGACCCTTTCCCGCTCGGAAAGATTGAAGGCAAAAGAATAAAGAAATGGCAGAGGATGAGATGGTTAGACAGCATCACTGACTCAATGGATTTGAGTTTTAACAAACTCCAGGAGATAGTGAAGGACCGGGAAGCCTAGTGTGCTGCAGTCCATGGAGTTGCAAAGAGTCGGACATGACTTAGTGACTGAACAGCAACAGGAAAAATGCTCTGAAACATATTTAATCATATAATAACACACAAACTCTCTTGACAAATTTCTTTTATATACTTTTTACTTGGCCCCAAATGTTTCCCTCATCAATTCCAAAATATTTCCCCTTCTGATAATTATATCTGGATTAGAGTGAGTGTTTAATACAATAATTTGACTCACTCAGGGAAATTACTTTTTGCCCAGAGGCAGGGTTGTGAAGAGTTTCCTTAAATGGAAGGACATTAAGCATTGTTTAACACAAGGATGATCGCTAGCAACTTAGTTTTGTTTTTCATAACTTTTATCCTCTTTGTTCATCTCTTGGGTAGGAAAACAGCTGGTTCTTTGGGGAATGTTTTCATTTCATTGCCTCATATTTGGGAAGGAGAGACTGTTGCAAGCACAGAACCCAAAACTTGGGGGATTTTTATGATCATCCCAGCCGTGAATATCAAGGGAGCATCATTTAATAGAAAAGCAAAGTCTTAACTTCTAAAAGAGAACCTAGCATTCTCTAAGAGGGGGTGGAATTAAATTACTTTTATAAGAAATGGGAAGATATTGCTAATGGGAATATCCTGACTGGTGTCACTAATTAAAGAAGGCACTTTGGAATTAATTGACAGCCTGCACTTAAGAATATAATTGCATAGTAATCAACCATTGGTAGACAAAACTTAATGCTATTTATTAGGTGAGGATAAAACTTTTTCCTGATATTTCAAAGCCAGGGATATAACTCTGTTCCTAAATTCATCTCCAGAAATGAATCGACTGTATTTGTGTGTGAGGAACCCAAGTGAATAAACAAGTAGGATTTTCTGAAGGAAACCACACAATGGGATTTATCTTGAAAAGAGCAATTGCAGATATATGTCATACATCATTACCGGAGAGCTGGTGACAGTATTATTCATTATATGGTTGCAGAGTGTTCTAAATTAGAGAAATGGATTATTGGAAGTAGATGATTTCCCCAGATTGCTACTTAATAGTGACTAAGGGGTCCACATTACTCATATTTGCAATGAAAATGGTGCCAAAATCCAGCAGTGGTTGACGGAAATGAAATGGAAGATCTTTTAGATTTAATCTGGAGGTGCTGCCTAATTTTAATGCCTCTGGCTTAGTATAAATGTCCTGGGGTTTCAGAGGTTGGGTCCTTGCAACAATCACAGATGGAAGTGAAAATTTCCAAGATATTTACCTCTTGTCTGTCCCTGCTTCCTTACTGCCATGTATGCACACAGCAGTCATCCTTTACCAACTAAGTTTCTCCCTTTGCTCTTTTCCATTATGTGAAAGTGGCTACCTTTGCAGCTTTCCCTGACCGTTCTTACCTGTTCTGTGCTGTAAAGCTTCCCATCTGAAGTGAGCAACCCAACTGCTGTGTTCATTCATTTATTCATTACATAGAGTCCCAAATACATGTCAAGTCCTGCTGGCTCAGCCGGTAAAGAGGTCATCTGCAATGCAGGAGACCTGGGTTCAATCGCTGGGTTGGGAAGATCCCCTGGAGAAGGGAATGGCTACCCACTCCCAGAAGTCTTGCCTGGGAAATCCCATGGACAGAGGAGTCTGGCTGGCTATGGTCTGTGGGGTCACAAAAAGTTGGACACAACTTAAGCAACGGAACCACCACCACACCCAACTATGTGTCAAGCCCTGTAGTAGCCTTTGTGGAATTATGGGGAACAGTGGTGTCCCTGTACTTCCAGCCCCTGAGCTTTCCATCTCCCAGGTGTGTGTATGTGTGTGTGTATGTGCATGTACTCAGTCATGCCACACTCTTTGTGACCCTGTGGACTATAGCCCACCAGGCTCCTCTGTCCATGGAATTTTTGAGGCGAGAATAATGGAGTGGATTGCCATTTCCTTCTCCAGGGGGCTCTTCTCGACCCAGGGATCGAACCCGCATCTCCTGCATTGGCAGGCAGATTCTTTACCAGTGTGCCACCTGTGAAGGAGGATTAGGAACAGATATTAAATGTGTAGTCACACAAATCTTTATGTAATTTCTGCTTATTTCCTTACTATTGTGATTACCACTTCAGGCTAAGCTCCAGAAATACCAGCCTCCTTTCCTTTATTTGAATATTCTAAGCCATTTTGCACTGCAGGGTCTTTGCACTTACTCCTGTCTTCTTGGAAGGCTCTTCCCATGGCTGTCCCCTACCCATCCTTCAAAACTTATTTTAACCACCATCTTTCTGTTTTAGGGCTTTCCTGGTGGTTCAGATGGTAAAGAATCTGCCAGGTTTTATCCCTGGTTGAGGAAGTGGCAACCTGCTCCAGTATTTTTGCGTGGAGAATTCCATGCACAGAGGAGTCTGGAAGCTTACAGCCCATGGGGTTGCAAAGAGTTGGACACAACTGAGAGACTGACACTTCTCTTTTTGAAATTACTTATTTATTTAATTTTTGGCTGCACTGTCCACAGGCTTTCTCTAGCCGCAGCAAGTGGGAGCTGCTCTCCCTTGAGGTGCCCAGGTATGCAGGCTTCTCATTGCCGTGATTTCTTTTGTTGAGGAGCACAAGCTTTAGGCATATGGGCTCAGTAGCTGCGACTCTCTGGCTCTAGCTTGCAGACTCAGTAGATGTGGCCCACCAGCTTAATTGCCCAGCAGCACAGTGGGATATTCCCAGATACGAGACTGAACCCATGTCCACTGCGTTCCAGGTGGACTCCCAACCACTGGACTACCAGGGAAGTCCCTAACTGCCACCTTTCTTGAATACCTCATCTAAAGTGCATTCTGCCTGGTTTATTACCCAACAGTTACCCTGATCATTTCCTCACTGCACTCATACATCTGTCAAGAGCTTACTTGCTTACAAATGTGTTGTGTGTCTCTCCCTCGAAAACCTATGTATCATAGGGGCATGCATTTTATCTTCCCAGTTTTTTACCACCAGCACCTCTAATTGAGTGGGTACCCAATAAACATCAGTTGTTGATGGACATGGCTGCTAGCCATGATCAGTGTCACAAAAGGAGAACACCAGATGCTACAGAGAATTATAGCAGAAACACCTCATTTAGATGGAAAGTACAGAGGAGACCTCTGCTAAGGACTGACATTTCAGTTGATGGGTTTGTAGGATTAGATAGGAAGAGAGAGGAGGAAGCCACGTTTCCAGACCAAGGCAACAGTGTAGGGACAGCCTGAAGAGACAGAGAACTTGGCACATCCAGAGAATTGACAGATGAGGATGCCCGGAGTCCAGGGAGGGAGGGAGCAGCAGTGTGAGCAGGAGCTAGAGGAACCAGCCTTGGAGGCTGTGAGAGAGCTTGGACACTGCGAAGCCACTGGAGGCATTTAAAGGATTACAGGGACATGACCCTATAAATATTTCAATAAGATCTCATTGGTGGTTGTGAGCAGATTTGTTTGGAAGAGAAAGAGTGAAAAGATGCCTGAAGCGTTGCTGGGCACAGAGCAAGTGCTCGCTAACGGTCTGTTATGTAAGGACAGTAACTATCTGAATGGACGCTGAAAGGGGAGATTAGTAGGAGGGAATTCAGTTCTTAAAAGAAACCTTGCTAAAACATGAAGTTTGGCAAGGGGAACACTTGATCATTCTAAACAATTTCTAAAGTCAGGCGTCCTCTTTCTTTGATCTGAAACTACTGGCAAGATACAGTTGTATGTCACTTAGATGTCTCTGAGTCCCAGAGTCATTCTTGCAGATTTTTTTTTTTTCTCTTGTCTTTGTGGTTTTGTCCATCTGGAAGCCAAACTTCCCCTTGGTTGACTGACTTCAAAAGCCCAACCTCTCATGTAGAGATGGTTCCATCAGCAAGGACGATAGGCCAACCTCCACAAACACAATCATCTGTGATGATCCATTTCTTTCCTTTCTGAGTTTCAGCCTCCAAAGAAAACCTGGATGTAGGCATTGACTCCTCTGTATTTTATCCTGCATAATCAGAACAAGAAATGAAGTGGCACTAGTATTCAAGTGATAACACATTTTAGTAACAAACTCCCAAGGCTCAGTGGCTTTATACCATTTGACCTTACCCACCAGGTCAAAATGGGTGTTCCTGATGGGTGGGCAGCAGTCCTCCAGGAAGCAATGCAGGGATCCAAGCCCCTCCCCTTTGTGGCTCTGCCATGATGGTTGCCAAGGAGAGGGAAGATCACATGGGCCAAGCCTAACATGAAAACAGAGCAGCACCCTCACTCACTTCCATTGGCTCAAAACGGTCACATGACCACACCTGGCTGCCAGGGATGATGGGAAATGCAGTCTTTGTCCCTGGAGGAAAAATACACCTGCTCATGAGCAGCCAGCCAAGCTTTGCCACTGAGCAACTTCCTTAGAAATTTGAGATGCCTTTGCCCATCCCAGTATTCTTGCCTGGGAAATTCCATGGACAGAAGTGCATGGCAGGCTACAGTCCATGGGGTTGCAAAGAGTTGGACACAACTGAGCATGCACTGGGAGTTGCTATTATACGATTTACAATATTTAATGGCTTTACTACTTTATTAATGTGGTAATATGTTACTGAGTACACTAGGCAAATTTTCCTCATGAATTCTGGAAAACAAGAAGTTACCCCACTGTTCTGCCTTCCCGTCCACTCCTTAGAATCTGTTTTGCAAACAGTGATGTAGTTAAAGATTTCTCCTCTACCACTGAATCAAACTGCAGAAAGAAAGCAGCGTTTGAAGTCAGGAACTGAAATACACAGTAACAGAGGCAACCAGAAACCCCATAGCGTTTTCACCTTGTTTTGTCACGTCTCCCAGCAAACTCATGGTTTGTTTGAGGACTCTGCTGCACTCCTTTCAGAGGTATCTTGACTTCCATAACATTTCAGATCTTCCTTCTGTGTGATTTAGAATGGCACCTCAGAACAGGAACCTTTTGTTTCTGGGGAAATCAGATCATCTTTCAGGATATGGCTGAAGGCATGTCTCATCCAGTCTTCCTCTTACCCTCGTACAGATGTAATAGATTATTTCTTTCTTGGGTTCCAGTTTATGCTGTGTAGCCTCCTGTGATAGCTTGTCTATTACCGTAATACAGTTCTTTGTTTTCTTATTTAAATATAACCCCAGTTCATTGAAGAACACTTAGAAATTACAGATTAAAAAAAAGCAAGTGAAAATCTTGCATTTCCCCTCTGCACTGCACTTACTGCTATTGCACTCTCCCTGTCATTAGAATGAGAGTGTGTTGAAGGCAGAGGCTGTGTCTCTGCCCTGCCTTTGTGGTTGTATTCCCATTGCTGATCAGAGAGCCTGACATATGTGAAACCCTCCATAAAAGCAGAAGAATGGAAATGTGGCTAGGTGGATGGCTAGCGGACCCATCTAGCTAGTCACTGATGGGCACTCCTACTCTTTTTTAGAGTAAGCCAGGCTCAGATAAGGATGAGTTGTAGGTGACATATATGGGTTAGCCTCTGCCAAAGCAGTGCTGAGATGAGAATCCTGCAGCTTGCAAACTATTCAATTTTAAGTTCTTTGGGAAAGTTCATTTTGTGCATGGAAATAACAATACAATAAGACTAGCCTGCTCTAGATAACTTACAAGTCATCCATTTCAATATTCTGACACTTTCGAGTGTATCCTGAGCTCACACAGGTGTGGTGCATGTCTCTTCTGTGATGTATGTCAAGATCCAGGCTTCTTCTGTAGCTGCATCACCCAAGGTGAGTCTGCATGGGGAGAACGTGTCAGAGGGCTGCTCTCAGATTGTCTGCAATGGACAGGATGTCCGTGCATGGCCTCCTTGCCAGAATGAGTCACCCTGCTTCACCCCAGTGCTAGAGTCTTTTAAATGACCAGGGATGATAGGAGAACTGGATATGAGGGAACAGTAGGCATGTGCGCCAAAATAACCACATCTTCAGTTCGGTTCAGTCGCTCAGTTGTGTCTGACTCTTTGCGACCCCATGGACTGCAGCACCCCTTAGGAGGCAGTATCAAAAGGCTTCAGAATTCAAACACCAGACTCAGACTGCCTGGGTCAGTGCTTTTACTGGGGTGATTTGTATAATCTTGGATAAGTCATTCAATCTCTCTAAGCCTCACTTGCCTCCTAGAAAATTGGGAAGAATAATAGTTTTAATTAAATACAATGCAGATCAGTGAACTTGGCATTACACAATCTCACTAAATATCAATTATCTCTTTTTTTAACATTTTTATTTTGTATTGGGGTATAGCCAATTAACAATGTTGTGGTAGTTTCAGATGAACAGCAAAGGGACTCAGCCATACATATCCATGTATCCCCCAAACTTCCCTCCCATCTAGGCTGCCACATAACATTGAACGGAGTTCCATGTCCTATACAGTAGGTCCTTGTTGGATGTCCATTTTAAATAGAGCAGTGTGTTATCTTTAAAGGCTAATACTTACAGGAGATATCATGATTACAATCTTATTATCATTGTTGGTAGTAGTAGTAGTAGCAATCTGTTTGCTTTGCCCCTTCAGTTGCTCTCAATTAGAGACACACACGTGGACATACCTTGACAGGGTATACCAGAAGGCTCAATGCTCAATTTTCCCAGCTGCTCCTGTCTAACTCTGAAAATTGCCCTGAGGAGCCACCTGCCCATAAAGTGTTCATTATTGAAGACCGTGTAAGATAGAGCACGCTATTTTTTGAGGAATAAAGGTGGAGGTGTATCTATCATTTCCAACACAGCTGCCTCTGTCTGAAAATGATTACCCCACACACCACCATCAGCCCCACTGCCTCGGTCCCACCACAAAGCCTGATGAAGTGTTCTCAGCAGCAGTGCTGCTCAACCATCCACAGACTCAATAAACGCCCTGAAATTTAACATGCGTCTGCTGTCTGCCGAACAGCTCTGGGCACAAATAGGTTTCTTTTATTATGGACAGAAAGGCCAAGTGAAATTTTAATCAGACAGACAAGGAGGATATCTGAGAACATTGAAATGCCAGACCTGCTGATATTTCCACAATATTGAACTTGTCTTTTTGGGGGCCTCTGTAGCTATTTCAATTAGCTGTGAGACACACAGCCTGTGTTTTTTTGCAAACTCTCTTCTTTTTAATTAAGCGGCTGTTCACTGGGATATTAGAAAGCACACATTTCTTCTTGTAATATGCAAACTATCGAAGAGAAAATTAAGCAGTTGAAACATTTGGGTTTAAAGAGTTCATGGTTATCTCAATCTATGTAGGCATTGTACCATTCCTACTGGATATTCTGGGTATTCTCTCTCTCTCATCTCAAGTTGCTAGATTTCTAGGCCTCAGCTTTTTATAGCATATATTTGCTTCAATACATGGTCCTCTTGCTGTCTTTTTTTGTTGTTGTTTTAAAATTACATAATATTTGGTTGAAACAAATTTAAAAAAATACCTGTAACAAATATGGATACTGGGAAACACAGTCAAACTGAAATCCATGAACCTACCACAAATTTGAATAGTAAAACATTTATCTATACTATTAATGTAACCTGTTTCCTTCTTGGTGAGTTTACCTTTCATGATAATTATCAAACACCATTTTGTCAGTTAAGGTGCGTGAAAGTACCACTAATCACTGGAAATGCTAGAAGAAAAAGAAATCTTTATTTCTTTAAAATGAAGCATTGTCAATTATTAGTCCTTTGGACTATATTGGAAATAAATCCTAAAAATAAGAAGCCAACTTTAGGGCGTGAGGAGAAATTGAGCCATCTCTGACATTGATTGATTGATTAATTTTTTCATTCATTCCCTCACTGGTTCCTGCATTTATGGATTTTCATTCATTCTGCCATTCCTTCATCAAATATTGAGCATAATAGCAGTCTTCTTTAACAGAGAATTAATATGATCATCATTATAGTGTTTAATTATAACATTATAATTATACCATTGTGACCATAATACAGGAGTTCTATTGACAATTCCTTGTGAGATGAAAGGAAGACATGATGTTTAGTTTGTAAGCTCATGTTTTCAGAAACTGAAAGATATCTTTCTTTCAACCGTGTTAGACAGGGATCCACTTGAAATATCCTAATTACACCAAAAAAAGCCAAAAAGCAACCACGAGGTGTTTTAATTGACTCCTTGTTTTCCATTTTTATTTTCCTCATGTTTGCTTGAAGGTAAAAGCCTCGGAGTGTGCTTGGGAATGGAGAGTCAGTAATTCTATAGTTCTGGATGATTTTCAGAGCTGTCTAACCTCGGGCCGATGAGACAGGTCTTACCATGGGGCTCCTCTCCCGCAAGCTGTCCACCCACAGTTCCGGAGCTAATTTTGCTTTCAAAACCCTCAGAAATGCTTTCGGTTGCTGCTGACTCTTGAGTAGTAAGGAGTGCCAAAACCCTCTGGGGAAAACAATGGAGAAACCTCAGGGACTGAACCTTCCTGAAAGTGGATGGCAGCCCACCTACACCTGCAGTTTCTATGTTCTCTGTTGAAGCCGATGAACTTCACTCTCTTCATTCGAATGTAGCTCAAGAACAGTTTTTTAGCATGAAAAATACATCTGGATGCTAGTCATTTGAGTAACTTCAGTAAGGAAATATGTAAGACATGGTATAGTTTCAGTAGCATATCTTTTTTCTTTAAATAAATAAAAGCATATATCATTCTTTTTTTTTTTTTTCCTAATTGGAGAAGCAACTCATGTCCACCTTTGCAAACACAAATACTTCCTACTTACATAAAGAAAAAACACTTCCTTCTTAATTCAACCACCTGGAGATTGTTCACTACTTAGGGCAACTCTGCTGACCTAATTCTACATATATACCTGTGTGTGTGTTTAGAAAAAAATTAGAAAATACATTTCTGTCCTGCACAGTGGGTGCATATGAATGCATCTCCTTCTTTCCCATGGCTCTGCAGCATTCCAGTGTATCAGTGTATGGCCATATCATAATCAATTTAACCAGTCTCCTTCCTGCTGATGGGTATTCAGGTTGTTTCTGTTTTTTGTTTTTTTTTTTTTTTTTTTTTTTTTGTCTGAAAACACATTTTAAGGAAATGCTTTTCCAAGTGAAATATTCTGTGAGAGTGAATACCTCTTGGGTTTCAACAATGGGTGACAAATCCTTCTTCTTCCCCTTGAGAATCTTTTGCCAAGTTTGACAGAAGTGTCCAGTTCACCAAGGATGGGGTTAAGCACAGTGGTTATGGTTGCTCTCATGGGGGAAGCAGTGGTTAGAAAAACACAAGTCCCAGGAAGAAAAAAAAAAATTCTAATCTTAGAGTGACTTTACTACTTTCAAAAAACAGTGCTTTCCTGATGGCTTCTCTTTGCAGAGAGACAAATTAGTGGATTTGGGACTATCTCCTTGACTCTTCTGCTCTGTGAGTAATCAATAATAGAAATGGGATTTGAACCCCAGGATAAAGCACTCCTGAACTGCTTATTTCCTCAATGCCTTCATAAAACCTAGATGTGTCCCCAGTGTCTAAGAATAAGGAAGAAAATCACCCAAGTGTTCATCTGTCTCATTCAAATCACAGGGTTGCTTGGATCACAATGGCTTGTGGTTGTGCTTAGTCACTCAGTCGTGTCTGACTCTTTGTGACCCCTTGGACTGTAGCCCACCAGGCTCCTCTGTCCATGGGATTCTTAGGCAAGAATACTGGAGTGGGTAGCCTTTCCCTTCTCCAGGGGATCTTCCCAACCCAGGGATCGAACTCAGGTCTCCTGCATTGCAGGTGAATTCTTTACCATCTGAGCCACCAGGAAGCCCAAGAATACTGGAGTGGACAGCCTATTCACCATCAAAAAATGCACCATTTTTGGCAGAGCTCTTTCTCAGTGATGTATTCACTTTTTACTTGTTCTCTCCTCTACCTCCGTCACCATCTAAGCCATCATCACCTCATCCCTGAATGGCTGCAGTGGCCTGTTAACTGCTTTCCCTACCTACTCTGTTGCCCCTGAACCTACTCTCCCCATGGCTTCTGGAGGAATATTTCCTTTTTTTTGGCAGCACTATGTAGCATGCAGGATCTTTGTTCCCTGACCAGGGATCAAACCCTGGACCCCTGTACTGAGGGCTTGGAGTCTTAACCACTGGATAACCAGGGAAGTCTGTGGGAAGAATCTTCTTAATCATCAGGTTACTCTTTGCCTTACAACCCTTCAGTGGTTTCCGGGTACAGTTGGAGAAAATGTCAAGGATCACACTTATCCTTGGCAGCTGCTGCGTCTCCAGCACAGCCCTCTGTACACCCTCCCGTGCCTTCAGCCCCTGTCCACACTGGCCTTTCATCAGCTCCTCTGACAAGGAGGGGTCTGTCATGTTTCAGAGACTCTGTGCTCTCCATCCGTGCTGGGATAACCTCAGTCCCAGTTCCACATGGATGCTCCTTCTCATTCTTATATCTCAGCTTCAGTGTCACCTTCTCAGAGACCATCAATAGGAGACGCTCCTTCCTCGGGTATCACAGAGGTCAGGCTGTTTGCCTCCCACAGAACCCACATCACCACGTGTAATCTGTACCCATCAGTATTACTCATCTGGCTCTGCCACTGCAATGCAAGCTCCATCAAGGTGAAGTGCTATATTTTTCACGCTTACATTTCCTGGTCCAGTGCCTCCTACATAGTGGACCCTTGGTACATCTTTCTTTATTTTTTTTTAATTTAATTACTTATTTGTTTTTGGCTGCACTGGGTCTTTGCTGCTGAGAGTGGGCTTTCTCTTGTTGGAGTGAGTGGGGGTTACTCTGCAGTGACTTCTCTTGTTGCAGAGCCTAGACTCCAGCTCCAAGTGGGCTCAATAGTTATGGCACACAGGCTTAGTTGCCCCTTGGCATGTGGGATCCTCCTGGACCAGGGATAAAACCCATGTCCCCTGCCTTGGGAGATGGATTCTTAGCCACTGGACCACTGGGGAAGTCCAATGCATCTCTCTTGAATTGAAGAATGGAAAGGAGAAATGAGATGTGCTTTTTTTTTTTTTTTGAGTTTCTGTGACACCTTTATTCCTTATTAGATGAGCAGTCTCATTGAGCTCCAGTGTTGTGTCTTCAGGAAAAGTGGATGCCCTGTAGGTCTTGACCCAGTTAACCAAGTAAAGATGACTTCTAAACAGCAATTTGTGTTGCCTGAAACCCAGACTTCCTCAACCACTATCCATGGACAATGGGAAACAAGAGACAGCATTGTGTTCCACCAGATGACAGCTGGGTCGTAATGAGAGAGGGAAAAAAATAAGCCCCCAGAAAATGGGATATAAAACCTGTGACACACCAGGTGGGGGAAGAACCCAGGGAGCTGTTTGGAGAGCTTCTGAGATGTAAGATCAGAGCTCTGATGTGGAAACACTCAGAGACTTTGGCCCCTATGAATCATGTATTGGGGAAAGAGTTGAGCATCTGCAGACGTCAAATAACCAATAAAATTTCATGAATGGTAATGCTCTCCGGGCTACAGGAAAATAAAGCTGACCTCACAACATGATCCCACTAACAAAATTAGGTCATTTGTCTTTGATAGGAGATGGCCACTTCCTTATTTTTTATTTATTCATTTGTAAGCAGCTGCTTTAATAAGCCTGCGTGGTCTTGTCAGGCACGCTCATAAGTTCTGGTAAAGCCTGGAAGAAAATTGCAGAAGGAAAGGCTGTCTCTAAATTACCCCCTGGAAAAAACGGAAAAGAGGCAATGGCTAACACTTCCAAGAGATGCAGTTTTACCACGTCTGTGGGGCAAGACGATTTCCTTGTTTCTGCAAACTTGGTGCATGTGGAAAAGGAGAAGGAAGGTCTCAAATCACAGAGCTGTGATTTCATTTCTACCTCTCTTGGGAAATGAAGTGTCTCTCCTGTGAGCTTAGAACTTTCTCCATCCTTCCTCAGACAGCCCCGCTCACAGATGGTTTAGCCATACCTGTCTCACAGCTGGGGAACGTGACACCCCAAACCTCCAACTGCAGGGGCATGGTTTCTGTGACCTAAGGGCTTCCCTGATGGCTTGGATGGTAAAGAACCTGCCTGCAATGCAGGAGACATGGGTTTGATCCCTGGGTTGGGACAATCCCCTGGAAGAGGGCAGGACAACCCACTCCAGTGTTCTTGTCCAGAGAATCCCATGGACAGAGGAGCCTGGCGGGCTATAGTCCATGGGGTTGCAGAGTCAGACACAACTGAGTGACTAACCCTTTAACTTCAAGGCTGCATCATATTTCATGACATGCAGTTAACATGTTTGTTAACATGTGCCTCTCTGAGTTGGCTGACAGTGGGCTGCTTCTGCAAGGGATCAGCTGGGCACCTCTACGTCACAAGATGGGTCCAGCCCAACCCAGCTCTTCACTATAGTTCACTACAGGTGGCAGGGAGCGGGGGGTGGGCACTGGCATCAGCTCTAGCGTGCTCCTTCTGGAGCCCAGACCTGGGGCAGCGGTCTTCTGGAAGGGCCACCTTGGGCTCCATCATCATTTTGTTAATAGCAGGCAGGACAAGAGGATGAGCTGGAACCCTTTCACTGTGGCCCGTATTTTTATACCCAACACAGATCATGCGGCTGATACCAAAGTCCAAGCTCTAGGGTCGTGTATTTCACTGCCAGTAGAGGGAGCCGTAAAGCCGATGGCAAAGGTCATGAATAGAAGCGGCACTCGGAACCAATTCACATTAATTCCGTCAACCCCAACCTAACCCCAGGAGGCTGATGTCATTAGACAGCTGCAGTCATTATTAGAGCATTTGTACAACTGTGAATGCTTATGCATCCGTATTCTTTGTTTTAAAGCAATCATGTATTGCTGCAGTAATTCACAAGACTTCACAATATCATTGTACAAAGATAAGAATGAAGAGACCAAGTTACTCCCCCAGGACTCTCTAATGCCAAGCAAACTGTGGTTGATGGTAGCCTCCAAATGAAGTGACACAGGCAGCGACTGACACTGGGGCCACCTGGGGAGCCCATGGCCATTCAACAGAGGGGCCCCACATTGCAGTTGTTTGTGACCACCTGGAAGAGTTCATGGGAGAAGGCAATGGCACCCCACTCCAGTACTCTTGCCTGGAAAATCCCATGGATGGAGGAGCCTGGTAGGCTGCAGTCCATGGGGTCGCTACGAGTCGGACATGACTGAGCGACTTCACTTTCACTTTTCACTTACATGCATTGGAGAAGGAAATGGCACCCCACTCCAGTGTTCTTGCCTGGAGAATCCCATGGACGGAGAAGCCTGGTAGGCTGCAGTCCATGGGGTCGCACAGAGTCGGACACGACCGAAGTGACTTAGCAGCAGCAGCAGCAGGAAGAGTCCACATTGTGTGTCCACATCTTCTCATTTGACTGGAGATGTCTGGCATTGTATACTTGAAATTTCCTTTTTTTTTTTTTTTTTTTTTTGTCACTTGTTTTTAAAAATACTTTATTTTTTTTAATTAAAAAAAAAATTTTGGAGGCTAATTACTTTAAGATATTGTATTGGTTTTGTCATACATTGACATGAATCCACCACGGGTGTACATGTGTTCCCCATCCTGATCCACCCCCCCACTTCCCTCCCCATCCCATCCCTCTGGGTCATCCCAGTGCACCAGCCCCGAGCATCCTGTATTGTGCATCGAACTTGGACTGGCGATTCATTTCACATATGATAATATACATGTTTCAATTCCATTCTCCCAAATCATCCCACTCTCGCCCTCTCCCACGGAGTCCAAAAGACTGTTCTATACATCTATGTCTCTTTTGCTGTCTCGCATACAGGGTTATCATTACCATCTTTCTAAATTCCATATATATGCGTTAGTATACTGTATTGGCGTTTTTCTTCCTGGCTTACCTCATTCTCTATAATAGACTCCAGTTTCATCCACCTCATTAGAACTGATTCAAATGTATTATTTTTTAATGGCTGAGTAATACTCCATTGTGTATATATACCACAGCTTTCTTATCCATTCATCTGCTGATGGACATCTAGGTTGGTTCCATGTCCTGGCTATTATAAACAGTGCTACAATGAACATTGGGGTACACATGTCTCTTTCAATTCTGGTTTCCTTGGTGTGTATGCCCAGCAGTGGGATTGCTGGGTTGTATGGCAGTTCTATTTCCAGTTTTTTAAGGTATCTCCACACTGTTCTCCATAGTGGCTATACTAGTTTGCATTCCCACCAACAGTGTAAGAGGGTTCCATTTTCTCAACATACTCTCCAGAATTTATTGCTTGTAAACTTTTGGATGGCAGCCATTCTGACTGGCGTGAAATGGTACCTCATTGTGGTTTTGATTTGCATTTCTCTGATAATGAGTGATGTTGAGCATCTTTTCATGAGTTTGTTAGCCATCTTTATGTCTTCTTTGGAGAAATGTCTGTTTAGTTCTTTGACCCATTTTTTGATTGGGTCATTTATTTTTCTGGAATTAGGCTGTCTTTTCACCTTGCTTATAGTTTCCTTTGTTGTACAAAGTTTTTAATTTTAATTAGGTCCCATTTGTTTATTTTTGCTTTTATTTCCAATATTCTGGGAGGTGGGTCATAGAGGATCCTGCTGTGATTTATGTCTGAGAGTGTTTTGCCTATGTTTTCCTCTAAGAGTTTTATACTTTCTGGCCTTACATTTACATCTTTAATCCATTTTGAGTTTATTTTTGTGTATGGTGTTAGAAAATGTTCTAGTTTCATTTTTTTTACAAGTTATTGACCAGTTTTCCCAGCACCACTTGTTAAAGAGATTGTCTTTTCTCCATTGTATATTCTTGCCTCCTTTGTCAAAGATAAGGTGTCCATAGGTACATGGATTTATCTCTGGGCTTTCTATTTTGTTCCATTGATCTATATTTCTGTCATTGTGCCAGTACCATACTGTCTTGATGACTGTGGCTTTGTAGTAGAGCCTGAAGTCAGGCAGGTTGATTCCTCCAGTTCCATTCTTCTTTCTCAAGATTGCTTTGGCTATTCAAGGTTTTTTGTATTTCCATACAAATTGTGAAATTATTTGTTCTAGTTCTGTGAAAAATACCACTGAGAGCTTGATAGGGATTGCATTGAACCTATAGATTGCTTTGGGTAGTATACTCATTTTCACTATACTGATTCTTCTGATCCATGAACATGGTATATTTCTCCATCTATTTGCATCCTCCTTGATTTCTTTCACCAGTGTTTTATAGTTTTCTATATATAGGTCTTTTGTTTCTTTAGGTAGATATATTCCCAAGTATTTTATTCTTTTTGTTGCAATGGTGAGTGGAATTGTTTCCTTAATTTCTCTTTCTGTTTTCTCATTGTTAGTGTATAGGAATGCAAGGGATTTCTGTGTGTTGATTTTATATCCTGCAACTTTACTGTATTCATTAATTAGCTCTAATAATTTTCTGGTGGAGTCTTTAGGGTTTTCTATGTATAGGATCATGTCATCTGCAAACAGTGAGAGTTTTACTTCTTCTTTTCCAATATGGATTCCTTTTATTTCTTTTTCCACTCTGATTGCTATGGCCAAAACTTCCAAAACTATGTTGAATAGTAGTGGTGAGAGGGGGCACCCTTGTCTTGTTCCTGACTTTAGGGCAAATGCTTTAAATTTTTCACCATTGAGGATAATGTTTGCTGTGGGTTTGTCATATATAGCTTTTATTATGTTGAGGTATGTTCCTTCTATTCCTGCTTTCTGGAGGGTTTTTATCATAAATGGATGTTGAATTTTGTCAAAGCCTTTCTCTGCATCTATTGAGATAATCGTATGGCTTTTATTTTCCAATTTGTTAATGTGGTGTATTACGTTGATTGATTTGCGGATATTGGAAGAATCCTTGCATCCCTGGGATAAAGCCCACTTGGTCATGATGTATGATCTTTTTAATATGTTGTTGGATTCTGTTTGCTAGAATTTTGTTAAGGATTTTTGCATCTATGTTCATCAGTGATATTGGCCTGTAGTTTTCTTTTTTTTTTTTTTTTTGTGGCATCTTTGTCAGGTTTTGGTATTAGGGTGATGGTGGCCTCATAGAATGAGTTTGGAAGTTTACCTTCCTCTTCAAATTTCTGGAAGAGTTTGAGTAGGATAGGTGTTAGCTCTTCTCTAAATTTTTGGTAGAATTCAGCTGTGAAGCCGTCTGGTCCTGGGCTTTTGTTTGCTGGAAGATTTCTGATTACAGTTTCAATTTTCGTGCTTGTGATGGGTCTGTTAAGATTTTCCATTTCTTCCTGGTTCAGTTTTGGAAAGTTGTACTTTTCTAAGAATTTGTCCATATCTTCCAAGTTGTCCATTTTATTTGCATATAGTTGCTGATAGTAGTCTCTTATGATCCTTTGTATTTCTGTGTTGTCTGTTGTGATCTCTCCATTTTCATTTCTTTTTTTTTTTTCCCATTTTCATTTCTAATTTTGTTGATTTGATTTTCCTCCCTTTGTTTCTTGATGAGTCTGGCTAATGGTTTGTCAATTTTATTTAACTTCTCAAAGAACCAGCTTTTGGCTTTGTTTATTTTTGCTATGGTCTCTTTTGTTCCTTTTGCATTTATTTCTGCCCTAGTTTTTAAGATTTCTTTCCTTCTACTAACCCTGGGGTTCTTAATTTCTTCCTTTTCTAATTGCTTTAGGTGTACAGTTAGGTTATTTATTTGACTTTTTTCTTGGTTCTTGAGGTAAGCCTGTATTGCTATGAACTTTCCCCTTAGCACTGCTTTTACAGTGTCCCATAGGTTTTTGGTTGTTGTGTTTTCATTTTCTTTCATTTCTATTCATATTTTTATTTCTTTTTTGATTTCTTCTTTGTTGGTTATTCAACAGCATTTTGTTCAGCCTCCATATGTTGGAATTTTTAGTAGTTTTTCTCCTATAATTGACATCTAATCTTACTGCATTGTGGTCAGAAAAGATGCTTGGAATGATTTCAATTTTTTTGAATTTACCAAGGCTAGATTTACGGCCCAGGATGTGATCTATCCTGGAGAAGGTTCCACGTGCACTTGAGAAAAAGGTGAAATTCATTGTTTTGGGGTGAAATGTCCTATAGATATCAAGTGGATCTAACTGGTCTGTTGTATCATTTAAAGTTTGTGTTTCCTTGTTAATTTTCTGTTTAGTTGATCTATCCATAGGTGTGAGTTGGGTATTAAAGTCTCCCACTATTGTTGTGTTATTATTAATTTCCCCTTTCATACTTGTTAGCATTTGTCTTACATATTGCAGTGCTCCTATGTTGGGTGCATATATATTTATAATTGTTATATCTTCTTCTTGGATTGATCCTTTGATCATTATGTAGTATCCATCTTTGTCTCTTTTCACAGCCTTTTTTTTAAAATCTATTTTATCTGATACGAGTATTGCTACTCCTGTTTCTTTTGGTCTCTATTTGCATGGACTATCTTTTTCCAGCCCTTCATTTTCGGTTTGTATGTGTCCCTTGTTTCAAGGTGGGTCTCTTGTAGACAACATATATAGGGGTCTTGTTTTTGTATCCATTCAGCCAGTCTTTGTCTTTTGGTTGGGGCATTCAACCCATTTACATTTATGGTAATTATTGAAAAGTATGATCTCATTGCCATTTACTTTATTGTTTTGGGCTCAAGTTTATACACCATTTCTGTGTTTCCTGTCTAGAGAAGATCCTTTAGCATTTGTTGGAAAGCTGGTTTGGTGGTGCTGAATTCTCTCAGCTTTTGCTTGTCTGTAAAGCTTTTGATTTCTCCTTCATATGTGAATGAGATCCTTGGTGGGTACAGTAATCTGGGCTACAGGTTATTTTCTTTCATCACTTTAAGTATGTCTTGCTATTACCTTCTGGCCTGAAAAGTTTCTATTGAAAGATCAACTGTTATCCTTATGGGAATCCCATTGTGTGTTATTTGTTGTTTTTCCTTTGCTGCTTTTAATATTTGTTCTTTGTGTTTGATCTTTGTTAATTTGATTAATATGTGTCTTACAGTGTTTCGCCTTGGGTTTATCCTGTTTGGGACTTTCTGGGTTTCTTGGACTTGGGTAATTATTTCCTTTCCCATTTTAGGAAAGTTTTCAACTATTATCTCCTTAAGTATTTTCTCATGGCCTTTCTTTTTGTCTTCTTCTTCTGGGACTCCTATGATTCAAATGTTGGGGTGTTTAACATTGTCCCAGAGGTCTCTGGGGTTGTCCTCATTTCTTTTCATTCTTTTTTCTTTTTTCCTCTCTGTTTCATTTATTTCTACTGTTCTATCTTCTATCTCATTAATCCTATCTTCTGCCTCTGTTATTCTACTGGTGGTTCCCTCCAAGGTGTTTTTTATCTCATTTATTGCATTATTCATTATATATTGACTCTTTTTTTATTTCTTCTAGGTCCTTCTTAAACATTTCTTGCATCTTCTCGATCCTTGTCTCCAGCCTATTTATCTGTAACTCCATTTTGTTTTCAAGATTTTGGATCATTTTCACTATCATTATTCATAATTCTTTATCAGGTAGATTCCCTATCTCCTCCTCTTTTGTTTGGTTTGGTGGGCATTTATCCTGTTCCTTTACCTGCTGGGTATTTCTCTGCCTTTTCATCTTGTTTATATTGCTGTGTTTGGGGTGGCCTTCCTGTATTCTGGCAGTTTGTGGTTCCTCTTTATTGTGGAGGTTCCTCATTGTGAGTGGGGTTGAACAGGTGGCTTATCAAGGTTTCCTGGTTGGGGAAGCTTGTGTTGGTGTTCTGGTGGGTAGAGCTGGATTTCTTCTCTCTGGAGTGCAATGAAGTGTCCAGTAATGAGTTTTGAGATGCCAGTGGGTTTTGGTGTGACTTTGGGCAGCCTGTATATTGAAGCTTAGGGCTATGTTCCTGTGTTGTTGGAGAATTTGTGTGGTATGTCTTTCTCTAGAACTTGTTGCCCCTTGGGTGATGCTTGGTTTCAGTGTAGGTATGGAGGCGTTTGATGAGCTCCTATAGATTAATGTTCCCTGGAGTCAAGAGTTCTCTGATGCGTCCGGGATTTGGACTTAAGCCTCTTGCCTCTGGTTTTCAGTCTTATTCTTACAGTAGCCTCAAGACTTCTCCATCTATATAGCACCAATGATAAAACATCTAGGTTAAAGATGAAAAGTTTCTCCACAGTGGGGGACACCCAGAGAGGTACGCAGAGTTACATGGGGAAGAGAAGAGGGAGGTGGGAGATAGAGGTGACCAGGAGGAGAAGAGGGGGAATCAAAAGGGGCATGAGCAAGCTAGCCAGTAATCACTTTCCTAAGTGCTCTCCACAGTCTGGACCACTCAGAGATGTTCATGGAGTTACACAAAGAGAAGAGGGAGGAAGGAGACAGAAGTGGCCAGGAAGATAAAAGGGGGGAATCAAAAGGAGAGAGACAGATCCAGCCAGTAATCAGTTCCTTAGGTGTTCTCCACAACCCAGAACACACAAAGAGATTCACAGAGTTGGGTAGAGAAGAGAAGAGGGAGGGAGGAGATAGAGGCAACCTGGTGGAGAAAAAGGAGAGTCCAAAGGGGGAGAAAGCAATCCAGCCAGTAATCTAGCTTCCAAGTAAAAATGGGTACTGAAGATTGGGTTCTTAAAGGTACAAAAATTGATAACAAATACCAAGAAGCAAAGATTAAAAATATAGAGGTTAGATTCTCAAAAATACAATATTAAAGGAAAAAACAAAGTCACAAAAATTATAAAATATATATATATATATGAAGTTTGCTTTAAAAATTGGGTCTTTTTTTTTTTTGCAAAGTAATAGTAGGATATAAAAATGAAAATTAAAGGAGTAATAGAGGACTTAATTTTTTTTAATTTTAAATTAAAAAAATGATAGTAGTAAAAATATATCTAGGACTTTCTCTGGTGTTGCTGTGGACAGTGTGGATCTATAGGCTGCTTCCTATGTAGTTGGTGCTAACTGCAGGGTTTTAATCTATTGCACCTGTCACTTCCAAAGCAGTTCCCTCTGTTTATTTTAGCTTCTTCTGTTTGCTGGTCTCTTCAGTGTCTAATTTATGCCCTGACACAAGGGGGCTGTGGTGGTCACTTTTTTTAGGCTCGCTTGTTCAGTCATGCTGTGGGGAGGGAGGAACACTGCAAACAAATATCACTGGCATCTGTAGGGAGTGCTCCCAGTGCCTTGCCACACTGGGTTTGCCTCAACTCGCTGCATGTGTGCTTTCCCAGTCTACACTGCTCAAACTCTAGGTTGCTTTGCTGGGAACTGTCTGAGGCAGGCCCTGGTTTGAGTGCACTTTCCAGGTCTAAGCCGTTCAGGTTCAGGTTCTCAGGTACTCCACAAAGGCTCAGACTTGAATGGGTCTGCGTTTTGTACCCTTCCCCCGTCTGAGCAGCTCAGGTGACCAGGTGCTTGGCGAGCGGTTGCTGAGTTATCACCTCCCCCGTCCCAGCCGCTCGGTTTTCTGGGTGTACAACTGTGTGTGTCTCTTCTGGGGAGCTGATCTCTGGCTGCGACCCTCCCGGCAGATGTCGACTGTCCAGAATCCCAAGGAGTCTTGGTTAGCAATGAAGTCTGATTACAGTTTGGTTAACGATACTTCTCTGGGGCCACAATTGCCCTCTTCCGGCTCTGGCTGCTCCCACCTGCCTGTCTTTGGTGGGGGATGGGCCAGTCCCCAGCCAGCTAGCTCTGCTCAGTCCTTTGTTCTGTGAGCGGGGCTGTTGGTGTCTTAGGTTAGGGCTTTTCTCGGGACAGCTATCCCAGTCTGGGTTGCTATCTCTAGTTAGTTCCCTCAGATTGCCCTCGGGGGATTCAGGCCCAGTCCTTACCCTAAGCAATGCAGCCTGAGCTTTCCTGTCCAGTCCCGGCTTGCTAGTGGCGGATGCAAGCGTCAGCGCTGCTTCTCCCCTGGGAGTTGCCTTAAGGCACATAATCTGTGGATTTTAATTATTTAGTTTTCCTCGCGGTTATGTTGCCCTCTGAGGTTCCAAGGCTTGCCACAGATTGGCTAGTGAGAGTGTTTCCTGGTGTTTGGAAACTTTTTTCTTTTTTAAGACTCCCTTCCCAGGACAAATCTCCATCCCTACCTCTTTTGTCTCTCTTTTTATCTTTCATATTTTTTCCTACCTCCTTTCAAAGACAATGGGCTGCCTTTCTGGGTGCCTGATGTCCCCTGCCAGCATTCGAAGTTGTTTTGTGGAATTTGCTCAGCTTTCAAATATTCTTTTGATGAATTTGTTGGGGAGAAAGTGGTCTCCCCATCCTATTCCTCCACCATCTTAGGACCGCCCCTCCGATTTTTTTTTTTAAATGTTGGCCACTAATACACACTATATAAAAACACTTTTCATGTCCACCAAAAAAAAAAAAAAAAAAGACCCATGCATTTGTTGACTACACATGGCCAGCAGACAACAGATAGCCAATTCTAGGTTTAAGGCAGTATCTGCTATTTTCAGCACTGTTGGTCACATCTAGTTAAATAGATAGCTGCTGCTGCTAAGACACTTCAGTCTTGTCTGACTCTGTACGACCCCATAGATGGCAGCCCACCAGGCTCCCCCATCCCCAGGATTCTCTAGGCAAGAACACTGGAGTGGGTTGCCATTTCCTTTTCCAATGCATGAAAGTGAAAAGTGAAAGTGAAGTCAATCAGTCATGTCCAACTCTTAGCGACCCCATGGACTGCAGCCTACCAGGCTCCTCCATCCATGGGATTTCCAGGCAAGAGTACTGGAATGGGTTGCCGTTGCCTTCTCCGAATAGATAGCTGAGAGAGAAAGATTTCCAAATAGATAGCTGAGAGAGAAAGAAAGTGAGAGTCGCTCAGTTGTGTCTGACTATTTGCAACCCATGGATTATACAGTCCATGGAATTCTCCAGGCCAGAATACAGGAGTGGGTAGCCTTTCCCTTCTCCAAGGGGATCTTCCCAACCCAGGAATCAAACCCAGGTCTCCTGCATAGCAGATGGATTCTTAACCAACTGCGCTATCAGGGAAGCCCAAGAGAGAGATAAATAGAAAGGATGGTAAATAGGTAGTAGAAAGATCAGTTAATAGATAGAAGTGTGGAGTTGCATGTGATAACCTAAATAATATTGCAAAGTGGCAGAAACACAATAGCCAGCATTTAAACAGCAAGTTCTAGACTCAGAGAAAGAGGGTCAGTGGTCCTTGTCAGAGACAATGACCTGAATTCATAGTCTTATTCCCTTGCATGTGGAGAGGAACAGAAAACAAGAGAATGGCAAGGAAAAGCCAAAGCATTGCCTACCCTGGCTAACGCCACCTTGCCCTGTGCACACATTTTAGGCATCTTGACTGCCCTGCTCTCAAACCACATTTAGGCAATACCCACCTTGCTTAGGCTTGTGTCCTCCTGAACCTTAGGAGGACTTAAAGAAAATTAAACAGCTGTCTTTGGGTATTAATGGGACCCTCTGCAGATTCTTCTTGTCTGGTTCAGATATAACTATCCCCAGAGGATGAAACAAAGGAACCCAAAAACTTACTGAAAATTCCTAAATGTATAGGGGGAACAAATGTCCAAGTATCAGAGACATGTGTTGATGGTACTGAGGTTTGGTATTGAAGAATTAATTTCTATTGTACCTAAAGTCAGCTTCTGCAATACACTGCTCGTTGACAGGAATTAGATTCATTTTTAAGAGAAATAGATTCTGACAAAAGAAGAAAAATGTATCCAAATGCTTTATATAGAACCAAAATGCTGCTTTGCCATGACTAAATGTCTAAATCCCATGAGTTCTTCAAATCCAGTTCAAATGCTACCTCCTCCAAGAAGCCACCCCAGTTTCTAGCACTGGAAGCCTTCACTGTCTCTCTTCTCTGACCACGGTTCTTTGTTTTTAGCCCTGCCTTGTGTCTTAATTCTTTTTTTTTTTTTTTTTCAGATATGAAAACAGTGGGATTTTATTTATTTATTTTTTTAGGACTGATTTTTTATTTTATTTTTGTGTGTGTCTTAATTCTTAATGTACACATGTACCTACTAAGTCTCTTAAGTTCTGTCCAACTCTTTGTGACCCCATGGACTGTAGCCCACCAGGCTCTTCTGTTCATGAAATTTTCTAGGCAAGAATGCTGGAGTGGGTTGCCATTTCCTGCTCCAAGGGATCTTCCCAACTCAGGGTCCGAACCCACATCTCTTATGTTTCCTGCATTGGCAGGCAGGTTCTTTACTACTAGTGCTACCTGGGAAGCCCAATTCTCTCTACCTCGTATTATAGTTACTCATTTCCCCACTAGAATAGGAAGTTGATTTAGGTTTTAGGAACCTTGGACTTTATCTTTATTAAAGATATAGATTTTAGAAGGTGAACAAAAGAGATGAGTGACTTTTTAAAATCTCAAATGAACAGAGAACTCCACCCTCTACCTCTGCATCCATACACACTTTCTAAACTGGGCTAACAGAAAAGGACCCTTTACACATTTAGTCTCTTGAATTGTAAAGTGAAATGTTAAGTCCCTTAATTTGGGGTGCCTGTCTCCCCACCATTCAATCACTTATTCAACAGTTGTTTGTTGAGGTCTTTTAGAAGCCAAGGACTGAGTTGGATTCTGATGATCTCTTGGGAATAAAGCCTGTTCTTAGGCTTGAAGCTTTAAAAAAGTAAATAAATTATTACATACTTACAAATGGGGGCAGGCATGATGAAAGGATCAAATAGGGCAACCCACAAAAGAGATAATGATGGGGGTGGGTGGAAGAAAAATCTACTGAGATAAGGTGGTCCTGGAGGGCTTCTCTGAGGAGGTGATGAGTAAGCTAATAAATAACAGATGGCAAAGAGCTGGCTGTAAAGAACGGGTTTGAGTAGAGAACCTGAAACAAGGCCAGATATACTGAGTGAGAAAGAAGAGATGGAAGATGTTGCAAGAAAAAGCAATACCAGATCAATGCCCACCCAGCTGAAATTCTCTCCTTTGATGAGGCACCCTTACTGGCCTCAACTAATCCATACTCTTCTTTCCATGTTTTCCATGAGTTTATCCCTGATTCACAATTTTGCATTATTTCCACATTCCCTCATTCTGATACAGCTATGCCCAGATAAAAATCATCTATTGGCAAAAAAATAAATAAATAGTGACAATACCAAGTGTTGGAAACGATCCCTCATACATTGCTGGTGGTAATTCAAAATGGCACAGCTATTCTCAATGATAGTTTGTCCTTTTCTTGTGAAACTACATGTGCCACTACCATATAACTCAGCAATTGTGCTCTTGAGCGTTTATGCTAAGAAAATGAAAGCACGTTCACACAAAAGTTCATAACAATTTTATTTAATAATGAAAAATGAGAAACAACCCAGAGGCCCTTCAATGGGTGAGTGGTTAAATAAACCATGGTATGTCCCCACCATGGAATACTATTCAGCACTGAAAAGGAACATATTGACACATGCAGTGACTTCACTGAAACTCTGAGGAACTGTACTGAGTGAAATGAAAAAAAAAAAAAAAAAAAAAAGCCAGTCCTGGAAGGTTACATACATGTGATCCTATTTATATAGCATTTTTGAAATGATGAAAGTATGGAAATGGAGAACAGATGAGTGGTTGCAGAAGTCAGGAGTAAGGTGTAGAGTTGGTGTTTTGTTGTTGTTTAGTGGAGAAGGAAATGGCAACCCACTCCAGTGTTCTTGCCTGGAGAATCCCAGGGACGGGGGAGCCTGGTGGGCTGCCGTCTATGGGGTCGCACAGAGTCGGACACGACTGAAGCGACGCAGCAGCAGCAGTCACTAAGTCAGTTGTGTCTGACTCCTTTGCAACCTCATAGACTGTAGCCCACCAGGCTTGTCCGTCCATAGGATATCCCAGAAGATTTGGTAGGTATGGTTATAAAAGGGCGGTGCAAGAGATCCTTGAATTGATGGACTGTGTCTTGACTGTTTCAACGTCACTCTCCTGGCTGTCGTATCATCTACAGGTTTGCAAGATGTTACCATTGGGGGCAATTAGGTTAGGAGTACGTGATCTGTCTCTGTATTCTTTATTACAACTACATATGAATTTACAATGATCTCAAAACAGGAAGCTTAATTTTAAAAATCTATCAGTATAACAAATTAGTTTTCTGAGCTGTTTTCCCCCCATCTATTAGCATATTAAATGTTTTTATTTAAATGTCTATCCCCTCTTTCAGATTGTGAGAGCTTTCACTCCAGAGATCTTGTCTTAATTATCTTTGCATACCTCCTCTCAACAATCCTCCTATTTATTGCCGAGGCAGGAACAGAGCCCTGGGGTCAGGAAAACATGAGCAGAATCCCAGATCCAAGGTCAGGCACAAGGCTGTGGCAAACCGAGGGCATGACTGGACTTCAAAGAGCAAAGGGCCAGCAGGCTGCACCCCACCAACACACCCCACCCTTCATCCCCTGGGTTTCCTATGGGGAAGCATCATGGACCAGGCATGGAAGGATGTAGGTGTCTTGTGCTCCGTGAGAGGGACCTCACTATTCTCTTTTGCTTCATGGTTTTTTGTTTTTGTTTTCGAGGAGAGGCAGGGTGAGTGTATTACTTTCCTGTAACTGCTATCAATGATTATCATAAACTTAGTGACTTTATTTAAAATAAATTTTTTTTGATGTGGACTATTTTTTAAGTCTTTATTGAATTTGTTGGACTTCCCAAGTGGCAGTAGCAGCACCTGCTTCCCAGTGCTGGAGATGTAAGAGATATGGGTTCAATGCCTGGTCAGGAAGATCCCCTAGAGGAGGGCATAGTGACCCACTCTGGTATTCTTGCCTGGAGAATCCCATGGACAAAGGAGCCTGGCAGGATACAGTCCACGGGGTCACACAGAGTCGGACATGACTGAAGTGACTTAGTGTGCAAAACTGAATTTGTTATAATATCACTTCTGTTCTTTATGTTGTTGTCATTTTGGCCAGAAGGCATATGGAATCTTAGGTTACTGACCAATGATGGAATCTGCACCCCCTGCATTGCAAGGTAAAATCGTAACCTCTGGACCACCAGGGATGTCCCAAACTTGGTGACTTTAAACAACAGAAATTTGTTCTCTCACAGTCAAGTGGGCCAAAGTGTATGAATTAATGTCAAGGGGCTGAAATCACTCTCTCCAAGAGGGTCTAGGGTACATTGAGTTCTTGCCTTTTTTAGCTTCGAGAGACTTCCTGCAGTCCCAGACAGGTGGCCACATGGCTCCAGACTGTAGACACATGGTCTTTTCCTCTGTGTGTGTCTCTGCCCCTCCCTTAGAAGGACACTTGAGCTTGGATGTAGGGCCATTCAGATAATTCAGATTCATCTCTCATCTCAAGATCCTTAATTTAGTCACATCTGCAAAGAATCTTTTCCCTCATATCATTTACAGCTTCCAGGAATTAGGACCTGATATATTTGAGTGGCCAATCATCTAGCCTCCTGCATTAAGTGTGAAATCAGCCTTGCAAGCAAAGGACGCACCCCTATGTCTCAGGAACTAGCTGTCCAGGTGAAGTGCATGCTGGGAACAGTGTTGATGGATGATATCAGAAGATGGCATCACATGTGGTCTCTCCCATTGGAGGAAGGGGAACTAGCTAGCTTGTTGCCAAGCAACCCAGAAAAAGCGTCTGGAACCATCCCTCAGACAACCATGTCCCTCTCAATCCATCACTTAATGACCATGTGAACTTGGAGAAATTGCTTAACTCCTTCTGAACCTCAGTTTCCTCCTTCCCCAAAGGGGAATACTTCTAGTATCCAACCCTTAGGGCTTTTGTGAGCATTAGTGATCACATCTATAGATTTTACCACAGCAACTGGCAAACAAATATTGGCTATGTTATTGTTGATGTTGTTTTAATGACAGTAATGATGATGGTGATGATGATGTAACCATGCATGTTGTAGAAATACCTCAAGCATTGGCTGCAGCACATTGAGTTTTAGTTCAGGAAGGGAAATTAGTTACCAATGTCGGTTCAGTTGCCCCTTTCCTTAACCATTGGACTTCTGACTTTTTAATTAAGTAATTTATGTTTCGTTGAATTATAGTTGCTTTATAATGGTGTGTTAGTTTCTACTGTACAACAAAATGAATCAGGTATATGTATGTGTGTGTATATATATATATATCCCCTCTCTCTTGGACCTCCCTCCCAACCCCACCCCACTATGGAAGGTATACGCTAAGAAAACCATGATTCAAAAAGACATATGTGCCCTAATGTTATTTGCAGTACTATTTACAATCACCAGGACATGGAAACAACCTAAGTGTCTATCGACAGATGAACAGATAAAGATGTGGACTTCCTCATTTAAAAGGAAAATAGTTCTGATGGTGGAAAGTGTCCATAACATGGTACCTGAAGTCAGTCCCTACTTGAGAATCTAACAGTGGCAGATGCTCCCAGGATTTGAGTTAAGAGTGGTTAAGGGATGGTAGCATGTGAATTCCTACCTGTTGCATGCTCAGTTGCTTCAGTCATGTCTGGCTCTTTGCAACTCCATGGACTGCAGCCTGCCAGGCTCCTCTGTCCGTGGAATTCTCCAGGCAAGAACACTGGAGTGGGTTGCCAGACCCTCCTCTGGGGGAATCTTCCCAACTCAGGAATCGAAACCCACATCTCATGCATTGGCAGGTGGATTCTTTACCCCTGAGCCCCCAGGGAAGCTCACCTCTTTGCATTAGATGAAGCAATTGGATGGAATTAATTTGCATGGCCAGCAGGAAATACTCTCAATTTGCACAGTGGCTAATTTGTATTAATTGTAGACCTGTGACAGCTTAGCACCCTGGTTGGATTTGTTTACCAGAACACATATCCTGGGACACTGGGACTCACTGTGCAAAGACAGGACCCGCATCTTAACCTCACTTGAAGAAACCGCCATGGGGCAGTTTCCTCCCCAACTGAGACAGGTGATGCGGTGACAAATGAGCAGTACAGTAAATGGTTAAGATAGCCAGGGTCGGGATCCATAGCATTTATGCAGATAATTAGCTCTTCCTGGGTAGTGACCTGCATGTCTAGGTAACTTTTATTTTTACAGACAGTCATCTCCATAATGAGCTATTAGTCTGCAGGGCAGAAAGAAAGAAAGGGAGAAAGAAGGAAAGACCTCAGGCAGTGAAGTCTTTGTTCCTTCCAGAAATCCTGATTTCTTTGAAGCCAAATGTGATCATGTTGCCTTTTACAAAAACTCCATTGCTCTGTACTGTAAAAGCAACTCGAAATACGAGGGTCTGACTTTTATTTGTTTCGATAATGGTTTCTGGGGTTTCGGTGGAGCCTGCGTTTGATGATAGTCATGTTATTCATCTTACTCATCTCCACTGGTTCCATTAATGCGAGGAGGGACATATAGCATTAGCATTGTTTTCTAGTTAGAGAACTTAAGGATGATGGAAGATGGATATGTCTAACATAGGCAGGTGTCTTTGGGTACCAATGGCAGAACCTGTGTAGAGGAAAGGGGTTAGTTATTAAAAGGCTCATATAAATAAGGAACGTGTTATATAAATATGGGAAGATCTGAGGAGGCAAACTCTTGGAGACCCAAGGGCGTATCCAGACCTCTGAGACCACGAGAAATAGGAAATTCAGCGAAGTTGGGACTTCCTCTCCCCCTTTTCTGACACAGCCTACCTTTTTTACCTGGCCACCAACATCCCCTGAAACTAACATCCCACCTTACTGCCGCCAAGAAAAAGCTTTCTTTTTCCTTGCCCTGGTTCGTACATGACAGGGGAAGGTGCCGGTCACTGAGATTGGAATCTGGCACCAGTGCTTGGACTAACCCATGAAAGCTGAGAACAGGGTCACACTATGGTGGGAAGGGGATGAGCAGGCCCTGGGTGGAGAGAGGGGTGGTCCTAAAAGAAAGGAAGGATGCTGTGTAGACAAAATAACAGATTCCACTGAAGTCCTGAAGGCGGTAACTATGCCTGTCATGCCTAATCTCCAATCCCCAGGACACAACACAGAGCCTGATGCAAAAATGAGCACACGGCGAGCACGTGCAGGAGGGCGGGAGAGACGAGGAAGGGGGTTCAACTTCTAGGCATGGGTCTGATGTAGCCAAACCAAGGTAAGCAGGATTTGCAATAGGCAATCACACAAAAAGGAAAGAAGAGTAAGAGAGCTTTAAATCTGAAGAGAGATCTCAGTGATGGAAGCCCAGATTACATCTCCTATACTGCTGGAGTCCTCTGATTCATTAGCTCCAGGGAATTTTATCTTTGGAGAATACTGAGTGAGCAAAGAATTTCCTTCCATCCATCTTTCCTTCCTCCCTCCCTGTCTCTCTTCTCTTCCCTTCCTCCTTCCCTTCCCTCTTCCTTCCTTCCTTGCTTGCTTGTTTGCTTTCTTCCTCAGATATGCATTGGCAACCAGCTACTGTACTGGCCAGGAGAAACTTCTGAATGATCAGGACAGATTTTCTTTAGTTAGCTATTTTATTGTTGAGTGTGATGATATAGGAGTTTTATTCCCAATAAGTATTATTTTGAAATCATCATAACCCTTGTGATTATGGATGCTGAATCCTTAGAGTCATTATTTGAGGTTAGGATCTGGGTGAAAAAACCCTGATCCTACAAAGGTGACCACAGTGTCACCACTTGAACCTCTGCCGTCTGTACCCAGGATATAAAGGTCATGAATGTCCCCTGAAAATAACAGATGGTTTGTTGTTTTTGTTTAGTCACTAAGTCATGTCCCTCTCTTTGTGACCCCATGGACTGCAGCACACCAGTCTTCCCTGTCCTTCACCATCTCCTGGAGTTTGCTCATTAACTCATGTCCATTGAGTTAATGATGCCATCCAGCCTTCTCATCCTCTGTCGTGCCCTTCTCCTCCTGCCTTCAATCTTTCCCAGCATCAAGGTCTTTTCCAATGAGTCAGCTCTTAGAATCAGGTGGCGAAAGGATTGGAGCTTCAGCTTCAGCCTCAGTCCTTCCAATGTAAGACACAGAAATATTTCCTTATGGATGTTCTTCAAAGACTGTTTCAAATCAAGGAGATGGGTATATTTATATGATCCTGACTCTTCAAAAGGTCGGACGTGGTCACACATTCCATTTAAAAAGCAAATAATGATCTCGATAACTTCCTACCATGAAGCAATTATGATTCTATCTGTCAAAAAACAAAAAAGATCTCATCAACGACAGACAGCATTAGGGAGACATTTGTAACAGTTTGCATCTTAAGCATTTTGATTCTCAATCCATTAACTGACAGACACCTAAAGCAGTCAATTTGAATACTATTAATTAAGCTGCAAAATAGCCCTCAAAAAAGAAAGAAAAGAAGAAGGAAGAGGAGAGGAAAAAAGAGAAGAAAGGTGAAAGGCAGGGAGGGATGAAGGGAGGGGATTGGATAGATATTGGGTATCTCCTACGGTTAGTTTTTGAATAAATTATTGCACATTGCCATGAGTGGCATTTCTCTTTTGGCTGCTCACCTTATTTAGTTTTTTGTGAAGTGGGTGCTGCAACAACCTGGACACAGACCCCTGTACAGTGATCTTTGATGTGGTCAAGAACACTGGGATTTTAAAAAAACTCTAGTTCTTGCTGATTCGGGACTCTGGCTCTTCATAAGGTTGATTTCCAGAGCTGCGTTCTGCCATATTGATGGCCCTCCCGTTCTCTAAATATGTTCAGATCTTATTAGGATGAGTCCCAAAGACGACGTCAACACCTTTGCCGAAGAACTATTTAGAAAGATTTATTGGTCACTTCAAAATAATCACGTTATTTGTATTGAATCAGAGAACCCACTCCCAGGAAGCATGGGGGAAAGCAAACACCATGTGTGCCAACAGAAAGAGTTAAGCCATTTTTCTATTTACATGGTTTATTTCACAAGTGTCTGACTCATTGGGCATAACCAGCACAGTTAAATTACAAAATTACTATTTGGTCCCTTTTTTATTGACTACAATTTAAGGCTGCTTCAAGCCTCCCAAATTTAATCCCCCTAGCTCTTTGCCGAGAACATTACCTTTTATTTTCAGTGTTAAACTGTGTAAGATACCCCTAAGGCTACATGGAAAGTTACTCCCAGTGATCGCAGCTAACGGAGTGTATCAATTGTTCATGATTTCCCATCTCCAGTAAATTGGGAGAGGCAGGGAGAGCAGTGGAATGCGAATTCTGTTCCGTCAGCACTTTCTTGCCCCAGCTTAGCCCAAGTAGAGAGCCTGTTTGGGTAATTAATTATAGTGTGTTTGTAGCTCTTCATTCCGAGTTATCATTTAGCAACCTGTCAAAGTCCCGAGCTAATGAGCCTAGCCCATAGACTCCGATGCATTTATTTGATTTTATTTTTTAAGCATCAGGATGATCCTGGTTTTTCTTAGGTCAGATGAAGTTAAGAGGGAGATTCTGCACCCCTTTATGGGGAAGAAAAGGCTTTTATCTGCTAGTCACACATAGGCATGCCAAGAAAGAGCTTGCTTAGAGCTTCACATTGGCTTTTGTCTAATAAACCAGATGCAGGAGTATCTCGAAGACTGTTGTAATTATGATTTAATACTTGAAGGATGAGAGAGGTCCCTCATAAATGCCCTTGTTAACGGGGTGGTGACCATCATCCCTGGACTGGAATTTTCATCCCGATTATGGGAAAAACTAGAGTCAATCGAGGATGTGACTCTTTTCTATTTTTTGGCTGTGCTAGGACTTAGTTGTGGTGTGCTGACTTCCCTAGTTGCAGCGCATGAGCTCTCTAGTGAGGCGTGGGCTTAGTTGCTCTGTGGCTTGTGGGATCTTAGTTCCCCAACCAGGGATTGAACCCAAACCCCCTGCATTGGAAGGCAGATTCTTAATCACTAGACCACCAGGGAAGTCCCAGGATTCATTCTTTTGTGCTGTTAGTCTCTGTGTGGTTCTTTCTTTCGTGGTGAGCTTGTAGTCACTCTACAGTCTGTATATGGGGAGGACTTCGGCATAGCAATTTGGTTTCAGGGCAGAGGTAGAAGGGACAAGTCTTGGAGGGACATTTGTATAACAGGCATCTTCCTTTCACTTGGACTTGTATGGTTACATCCTCTTCCAAGGAGGATTCCATTCACTTCATATGAGGTTGAGAACCCATTAGGTATCTCCATTAAATAAAAAGAACAGTGATTGTATGGAATGGCATGTCAGAATAAGGCTTCATCTTGTCAGAATAACTCTTCCTATTCATGAAGTTTCTGAAGCATAGTTGTAACTGAAGTATCATGTGAGCGGTAACCCCTACAGTCCCCAAAAGAAGACTTTTTTTTTCCCTTATCAGTCAAAAGTGGGTAAAAATACATTCATACCTGACAGTTTAACTGAGTCACAATGATGTACATCCATTTATGCATGGGGTCACAAATGAGGTTGGGAGAAGGAAATAGATTATGTATCCTTAATACCACCGATGCTAGCAGATCATTCTTTAAAAATGGTAGGAATACAGATGATTTCCTCTATCTGATGAGAAGATGCTATTTCTTCTTCATAAAAATGCCATCTTCTGCATTTAATTTGTGCTCATCTCATCCATTGGTCTGTTACCTGTTATCTTTTTATAATAAAGGGTCAAGGATTCCATACACAATTCTCTCCTCCCCTCCTCAAACAAATGAGGGAACTTATATTTTATGACCCTTTAGCCCATCCTTGGGGTTTATGATAACCCTAAGATCATAATTTCTTGTACGTGTCAGCCATCTGTTCGGCAGAAAACTGGATGATTCTAACAATGGCTGTTCGTTCTTATGCAGGTCTGTAGATCTAATGGCAATAGACCGGCAAATTTCCCAAATGTAAGTCTTTTTTCGTGCTGCCGGTAAAAATATGAATTAAAATGAGCTCCACTTTGTCAGATACATTTCAGACATCTTCCAAGGTGGGGGGATGATCCTTCTGTGTTGATACCTAACCTCCATAGAATTGTCATTTTCTAGTCTCTAACTGTTGAAACCATTTCATTCAAATTTCAAAAGTGACTATAGCATCAGTAAAATGGGGAAGCGTCTTCCAGCCTTGACCTCTGATAATAGCAGACATGTTAATATGAAGTTATTTCAATCCCCCCAAAGACATTATACAAGTATTTTTTTTAACTACCATTTTTGTTGCTTTATAGATTCACATTTTTGAGTATTCAGAGCTTGCTTTTCCTTTCAGTTAGAGGAATGCAGTGGAGAGAAGTGTTATTGATGAGGGCTGATTAAGCAAATTAATGAATTGAGACAGCTGAATAGTAAGTGAGCAGAATTTGAGCAGTGGAATTGGTTTTTGCTCATTGACTGTAAATGTATGAGTTAAAACCACAAGGGTGCCTGATAGAACAAGCTATATTGCTGAGGTAAGTGAAGAAAGAATATTTGGAATTGCATTATTTTTTTTCTCTTTTAAAAGAATAGTCATATGCTGGCTATTCACTGCCTTTATTTTTGCACATGTTTTCTTTGCCTCATTTTCTGAGTCATCTTCAACGGCTCAGATGAATTCATTTGACCAATGTGTATTGAATGTCCATTGTGTTCCAGACATAGCATTAGGCAGGTAAGGTTCCTGGTAGAAAGATATGACTTAATACGTCTGATTACTGAATATTCTCAATTCTAATAGAACCATGTGCCCTTTGCTAGATTTGCTAAATATTCATCCCTGAACAGCATCTCTGAAAAGCAATTATTTGGCAAATACTAAAAGTTAAGACAATAGGCTTCCCGCCTGGCTCAGATGGTAAAGAATCTGCCTGCAATGTAAGAGACCTGGGTTTGATCCCTGGGTTGGAAAGATCCCCTAGAGGAGCAAATAGCAACCCACTCCAGCATTCTTGCCTGGAGAATCCCATGGACAGAGGAGCCTGGGGCGCTACAGTCCATCCGGTCACCAAAGAATCAGACACGACTAAACAACAGCAGCAAAAGTTAGTACCACATGTTTGCCAGGATGTGGGATCAGTGGTCCCTCTAACTGGATATAACTGCTTTAGACATTAATTCAGCAACATTATGAAAAGTTCAAGATGCCCATAGTTTCATAATTCAGCAACATTATGAAAAGTTCAAGATGCCCATAAAGTTCTCTTAGCTACTTTATCCCTAAGAGACATACATGAAAATATCAATTTTACTATTGTGGAAGTGTGACACTGGGAAAAGAACAGTCAACCATATGTACATTGATTGCCCATCAATAGAGAAAGAGTAAATAAACTGTAGCAAAATTAACCTCTGGAATGCCATGCTGTAGTTAAAATTAATACATTAGATCTCTATGTGTCAACATGGATTCATCTCAAAATCGTAATACTGAACTACAACAAAAAGTAATCTGCAGAAGGAGACATGCAGTGTAACCTCATTTATGTACAGTTTTTTGAACATAGAAAATACTATATATTCTCTTGGGATACAAGTATGTCTAGGAAACCAGAGACATACAAATAGGAATGAGAAATACTGAGATCTGCAGTGTGGCTGTCTCTTTGGGGGAGTGGGGGAAAGAGTTGCAATCAGAAATGGCAGCTGAGAGAGATTCAATTATATGTGTTGCATTTATGATGTGCACTGCAGAGTGGACATATGGCATGCATGTTAGCATCTTCTAAATTTTTTTATTTGCCTGATGTATTACATTAAAAAAAGAGCACATTTAAGAAGCTACAACCATTGCTCTGTTGTCTGTTTCTTGAGCATCAGATTGCTGTGTGTTTTTTTTTTATATGACTATTCTCTAATCATTCTCAGATCTGCAAAAAAGCTTTGTCCAAAAGCAATGCTCATTTTAAGTGTGATAGCTCATTGAGATTGTTGGGGCACATAGGCAGAAGGACAAAGTACTCTTGGTCCACAAGACAAAAGCTGGATGAGTGAAGCAGTTTCCTGATGTCTTTGATCAATGCAAACCGCTAATTGAAAGGCATGACTCTCTTTTCCAAAAGGAATGAATCTCTCCCCTACTCAATTACTGGGATAATTGCTTCAGCTCTCAATATTCCTTTAACTGGGCAAATCCAATGTCAACACCTAAGGCTCTCATTTCACATTATACTGCCCAGTGGTTCCAGTAAACAGTCCTTCTGTTGGGACTTTCTGTTGCAATATTACTGACTTGGCATGCACCCTCCCGGATTCCACAGTGCGCGTGATGAGGTCAGATGTGTTTTGGAAGGCCCTGAGGTCTTCCAGATTCGCAGCTAGTTGAAGAACACACATCGATAATAAACTTATTTGGCGAGAGTGTTTTTCACATTTAGGCTCTCTCCCCCTCTCCTAGCCAGAGACCTGTTTTTGTCTAGCCCGCACTTTCTCTCTGCCCAGAAATACCATTAAAATTAACAAGTGTTCCCCTTGGCACCAGCAGGGAGTCTGCCAAGGGAACAGTCTTGGAATGGACAATGGTGAGACTTGAATCAGACAAGGGGCTGCGATGTAGATTGTGGAGTGTGTCAGGCAAACTCAATAAGCTCCAGTCAATACTGACAGGAAAAAGCAGGGCAAAACTAATTTTGAAGAGAACGTGTCATTGAACTGCAGGGGAGGCTTGGAAAAGGATGCACTTGACAGAAAATAAGTGATTTTTAAATTTCACTTTCAAGTTTATCAAGGGCTTGCTTGCTGTGTGCGTGACGTGTTTAGGAACATAAAGTTAAATGAGTACTGGCCTCTGCTCTGGGCATAATTCCCTTGAAATCTCATGAAGACACAGATTCCTGGACCACCCCCAAGTGATTGTATTTCAGGAAGTCTAGAGTGGGGCTTAGAGTTTTTCTTTTTTGCAAGCTCAAAGGTAATGGTGATCCTGCTGTTTCACAGAAGCACATTCCGAATAGCAAGACCCTAGAGTGGGTTTTGATGAAATGCAGGAAGAAAGTAACAAATGACAACAACAACACAGAACAAAACTGAAACACTTTCATTCAATGCTATCGGGAGATGCCGTGGCAGACCTATTAGCAATGCTGTAGGAACAAACAGTTCAGGCTTGCACAGGCAGCCTGCAGAGAGGAGGTGGTATTTAACCTGGACCTTCATTCTTGAAGAATGAGGAGATTTTGAGGTAGGAAAGAGCGCTAGTATCTCAGAAAAATGAAATAAACATGAATAAGGTGTGAGATAGATTTGAGAATTAGGGAATAATTTAGGATGAACAGACGTGGAAGTGAAAGGGTGTTCACAGATGGTGTTAAAAAATTGGTGGCAGCTGGCTCTGAGAGAATATGTAGAAGCCTTATAAAGGATTTGGCACATTGTTCTCTAGTGGGGAGCAAAGGTGTTTTCACAAGACTACTTGTGGTGAGTGAATGAAAAGGAAGCCAGTTAGCAGGGGATGAGAGTGGGGAGGAGTGAGTGAGGAGGACTCACCTGAATTTGTTCTTGGGGTAAGAAGCGCATTGCACAAAACATTCTAGCCTGGAGGCAAAGCCCTCAAGGTTGGAGACACAGCATCTGCTGGGTGTAAATTAGAGAAAATAGCCAAAAGCAAATGGTCAAGGTGAATTTATGGAAATGCATACCAGCAACCAAGAAAGTAGGGACTCTTTAATCATAAGACTCTATGACTAACATGTCCAAGTCTTTTACTGGAATTTAGGACAGACCCATCAGAAAAGAGGAGAAGGCAATGGCACCCCACTCCAGTACTCTTGTCTGGAAAATCCCATGGATGGAGGAGCCTGGTAGGCTGCAGTCCATTAGGTCGCTAAGAGTCAAGACACGACTGAGCGACTTCACTTTCATTTTTCACTTTCGTGCATTGGAGAAGGAAATGGCAACCCACTCCAGTGTTCGTGCCTGGAGAATCCCAGGGACAGGGGAGCCTGGTGGGCTGCTGTCTATGGGGTCGCACAGAGTCAGACACGACTGAAGTGACTTAGCAGCAGCAGCAAAGAACCTGAGCTAGCTCTGACTTCTACCACCTCTTGATTCATTATGTTACTTGTACAGTGGCTCAGTGGTCAAGAATCTACCTGCCAATGCAGGAGACAAGGGTATATGGGGAAGAGGGGCTTCCCAGATGGTGCTAGAGGTAAAGAATCTGCCTGCCAATGCAGGAGATGCAAGAGACACAGGTTTGATCCCTAGGTTGGAGAGATTCCCTGGAGAAGGAAATGGCAACCTACTCCAGTATTCGTGTCTGGGAAATCCCATGGACAGAGGAGCCTGGTGGGCTACAGTCCATGGGGTTGGAAAGTGTTGGGCACAATTTAGGGACTAAGCAACAACAACAGCAGGTAGAATACACAGTGAGGATTGTCTTTAAATATCTATTACTATTATTTCTTAGTTGTGGAGATAAATATAATGGTCAATAAAGATGTAACCTGGGGACTTCCCTGGCAGTCCAGTGGTTAAGAGGACAGGCTTCAATGCAGGGATGAGGGTTTGATCCCTGGTTGGGAAGCTAAAGTCCCATATACCTTGCAGCCAAAAACCCAAAACATAAAGCAGAAGCAATATAGTAATGGATTCGATAAAGACTTTAAAATTGATCCATATAAAAAAAAAACCTTAAAAAATAAAGATGTAGCCTGTTTCTGGATGACCCTCGTCATCTTCTTTGTCAGATGAAGATAATGTTGGAGGCAGAGAGGATGGCGTCAAAATATCAATATTTGGGTTTAAAAAATGACTCTTGGCACAAACTGGAGGCCTGCTCCTGTCTTTGTCAATGCCAAATATAACCATAGGGAGATAATGAGCCACGTGGTATAATCTCAGGAGGGTGTGTAACTGAAGGAACCAAGTCTCATAACCAAAATGAAATACCGAGTTCTTTACTGGTACTTTGAATATTTATGTAAAAATTGCCTATCCATTTCTATCTCTTTCCTTCACACCTTGTATTCCTCTGTTCCTCGGTCTCTTGCAAAAGGCTCACAGATTCTGCTGTTTCTATATTTCCTCCTCATGCCCAGATGTATACCTTGCAAAGCCTCCAATTAATTTCCCTTGCAAAGGCTGAACCTGCATCAGAGTGCAGGGTGGGTAGAAAACAAAACCAACAAACAAGAAAAGCCAGGATTATCTTTACCAGACAGAGGCACAGGTCATTTCAAGAAAATTATTTTAATAGTTCTTATCCTATTTCATAAATAATTCATCATTTTTTTCTTTTCAAATTGCTAGATACCCCGACTTTTCTCCAAATATATAACTCTTCCACTTTGAGATGCATTGAAAAATAAGAAAGTCAAATTTTTTTTAAAATAAAAGCTTATATGTGTGTGTGTGTATGTGTGTGTGTGTAGGGGATATATATATCTCCATGGACAGAGGAGCCTGGTGGGCTACAATTCATGGGGTTGCAAAGAGTTGGATATGACTGAGTGACTAAGCACATGAAGAGCACGCGCGCACACACACACACACACACACACATGTATATAAAGAAAGTCAACATGACCCTTCATTCTTTACTCATCCAATTCAGTAATTTGAAGGCATGAAGACATTTAAACAGACAAATTATAACGCAGTGATACTGTAAATACAGAGTACACTATAGGGAGACTGTCTTACTTTATGAGGTTCAGACATTTTACAAATTCATCAGCATTTCAGAAAAGAAGTGACGTGGTCATTGCTCAAAAGAGGAAAAATGACATAATCTCAGAATAAAAGAAAAATAAAAATCATTAAACATTTAGCTTTAGTTTTAAAATCCCGTATTCTCATATGTTTATCATGGACTCAAATACACGTCATCACAGACTGTATGGGTCAAAGGAGCACATTACAGAATCAATGATCTAATGAATGCACTTTAATTGCTCACAATGGAAAATTCCAAACTGGCTTTAAAAACCTTTAGATAATACATGGAATCCTGAAGAAGAGGCTGCGTCCTAGCATATTTGCTATATTCAACCTAATTTATTTATATATATATATATATACTTTTCCTGTAAGGCAAGGTTGAGAACAGTAGACAGAGGCATTTGGGACTCTGAGTCTGTGGTTGGGAGCTCATTGCTTTTTTCTGATGCTGTGTAAAAAGATGTTAATCAAAATAGAAGGGACATGTTGAGGGTTTTTTTTTTTTTTTAATAAATTCAAAAAATTACAGTCCAAAGTTAACCTTCTTCCTCAGCCCCAGTGAATGTTGATGGTGGGGATAAGTCTTACAAATACTTACAATAATTAATTTAATATATGTTCATTGTAGATAATGTGAAAATTACAGAAAAATCCAATGAAGAAAAAGCACTTGTAATGTTATCAGCTTGTATTTAGCATACACCATTCTGATCTTTTCTTTGTATCTGCACATACCCTTTGTTCTTGTTGTTTAGTGGCTAAGTTGTGTCCGACTCTTTGGGACCCCATGGACTGCAGCACGCCAGGCTTCCCTGTCCTTCACTGTCTCCCTGAGTTTGCTTAAACTCATGTCCATTGAGTCAGTGATGCCATCCAACCATCTCATCTTCTGTCACCGTCTTCTCCTCTTGTCCTCAATCTTTCTCAACATCAGGGTCTTTTCCTATGAGTCAGCTCTTGGCACATACCCTAGCATAGACCTATTTAGGTAACACATGCTTAGCAATCTGCTATTACAATTCAGGAATTGTGTTAGGTGTTAGAGATACAATTTATATGATTCTGTAGATAATATTTTGTATTCCAGTTTTTTTTTTTTAATTTAGCAAACTATTATGGGCTAGGAGATTTCTTATTCTTCCTCATGTTGCACATTGACAGCAAAGTACTCCCTAATCTCTAACTTATAAGCTCTCTCTTTCTTCTTGAGGTTTCCCTCTTATGTGTTATTTTATCAGTTTTCACAAATGAGTTTGTTTTGCTCGGTTGATAAGTGGTGTTGATCACGATGGTACACTAAAATTTTCAGGTACAATTAAGTTTTCTCTCTCATGTGTGTAGTATTTCTGACTGTTCTCCTATTACTCTTTTAAGTAACTTATTATCAGTATACTGCTTGATAAAGCTCACTTATTTTGTTCTCCTCCAGAAATGTCTAAAATAAGGAAGACATTGAAAAAAAAAAAGGAATAAAAGGAAGCACTATTGACTAGTACAACATCTTTGGGTGAATATGGAAATGGAAGAATTGAAATAGAAGCTAATGGGTGATATTTTTGTATAAAATAACCCATCCCTCCTCTTCTTTCCCCCAGTCTTTTTCTGTGTAATATGCGTTTTTCTTTATCTTAAGAAATGACTTTGCTCACCTTTTCTCTGGTGGTTCTTTATGCTTGCCATTTCTTCTCATTGTTTTTTCGTGTTTCATGAAATGCAAGCTACTTTCTACCACTTTGATTTTGTGCAAGGGGTGGCTGATGGACTTTAGGTTTCAAGCTATGATGAAACAATAATAAAATATAACAATGGTTGTTGTGTAATCATAGACAGCTATGGATGGGTGTTGGAAGAAGGGAAAAAGAATCCAAACCCTGCCCATCATCTCCATGTCTGCTGCTATCTTTCATCTGCATCTTTGGTTAAAGAGAAAACAGATGAAGCCAAAAATGTCTTTTGTGAAAGGCTTTGTCAAAAGGCTAGGAATTTCTAAGAGGCTGACTTTTGTGTACATACTGCTTGGCATACAAATCATCAAGATGAGGAAGGCCCTCAAAGATCATTAGCTTTAGGAAGCTATCTAAAAATCACACCGTTCTAAAGTTACCAAAAAAAGAAAAAGAGACAAAACAAAAGGCTTTAGAGGCTGTATTATCTAACCTTAATTTTTTTTTTCTTTTTTCAGGACTTGCTGTTACTATGAACTTGTATTTAATGATTGCATTCTAACCAGCAGGAACAAGTCCGAAGGGAATTCCCCACAAAGCAGTCAGTTTCAACTCAAAGAATATACTCACTTAAAGAAGTTTTCTTGGTCTTGTAAAGAATCTGTTTTCAGCTGCTTGAGCCTTTGCTTCCTGGTGGGCACTGGGCCTGGGGAGGGAGCTCCCTCTGAAATGTCATTGGCTCCAGGCTGTGTTTGTGTACAAGGAATCCCTCTCTTAAAGCAGTTGTTTTCTTTCGTGAATCCCACAATCCAGAGCTTTGGGCTAGCTGCTAAGTTTTCCATTTCTGAGAAACGACTGACCCATAAGAGAAGGAAGGTACTTACCGAGACTAGCCTGGTGGTCCAGTGGTTAGGACTCCGAGCTTCCACTGAAGGGAGCAAGGGTCAGGGAACTAAGATCCTGCAAGCTGCATGGTGCATCAAAATAACTAAATAAATAGAAGAGAAGGAAGGAGCTATCAGGAAAGATATCCAATACAAATGTATCAATTACCAGGATGTCATTACCTTTAAGCACACTCAGGACAGGTCCTATTTATACCTTTGGTGGTTGTGATTTGGTCGCTCAATTGTGTCTGACTCTTGCAATCCCATGGTCTGTAGCCTGCCAGGCTCCTCTGTCCGTGGAATTCTCCAGGCAAGGATAGTAGAATGGGTCCCCTTCTTCAGGGGACCTTCCCTACACAGGGATCAAACCTGGGTCTCCTGCATTGTGGGTGGATTCTTTACCATCTGAGTCACCAGGGAAGCCCCAGACTGAATACGTTCCCCCGAAAATTCACATGTTGAAACCCCCTTTATGATGATTTTCAGAAGTGGTCCTTTGGGAGGTAATTAGGTTTAGATAACACTGTGAGGGTGGACTTCCCCTGTAGCTCAGCAGTAGCAGGTGAGCTACTTCCACTGTAGCTCACCTGCAGTGGAAGAGTCACAGGAGACACAAGTTTGATCCCTGGGTCGGGAAGATCCCCTGGAGGAAGGCATGGCAACCCACTCCAGTATTCTTACCCAGAGAATTCCATGGACAAAGGAGTCTGGTGGGCTACAGTCCATAGGGTCCCAAAGAGTCAGACATAACTGATTAGTGCTCTTACAAGAGGAAGAAGAGACAGCAGAACTCTTTCTTTCTGTGATGTGAAGACACAACAAAGAGGGCTGTCTGTCTGTCTGCAAGCCAGTAAGAGAACTCTGTCTTGGAACTGATCTGTGGGCATGTATTGGGCCATATAAGAAATGGAGATTATCATGGTCTTTTGTGCACAGGCAAAGAAGGGCTTAGAAAAAGGGTGAAGAGGAAAACTATCATCAGAATCTCTTAACTCTCATTTCTTAGGATTAGGGTTTTATTGTGTCCAGCACACTGCCCTCCTCCTAAATATTTCTTGACTCTTTATAGTTGTCCCCATTCTCCTTCCCCTTTTCTGGCTTCTTTCTTGGAGTTTTATGATCATATCCTAACTCTCCTCCCCTTCTCCAGCCTTACCTTCACAGGTCTTACCCAAATTCTAAAACAAGTTCTAACACACACATTCATCAGATTATCAAAACTTGATGAATCTTTAGAGGTCCATCTTGAATGCTTAGAAATGGAGAAAATTCTAAATAGCACCAGCTGTGTGTTGAATTTCCAAATACTTCATTCTGGTGTGTTTTGAAGACACATGAGCCAACTTCTCCATGGAAATCAGAGGAATTGGATTGCAGTCAGTTCTGAATGTGACTGTTCCCCTGCCCCTACTAACAATCCAAAGCACACATTCACCCAGAAGTGACTTACATCATCTCAATATCAGGGAGTCTGCTCACTGTTGCAAAATAAGGAGCAAAGAGAAACATTGAACAAGTTGAGGCTGTGAGATTTAGGTATATCATTCTCTGAGTTAGCCACACAAATTTGAAAATTGTTAAATGGATAATTTACCTCTCTCTCTGTCTTTTAATTCTCGTTGGAGTATAGTTGCTTTACAATGTCGTGTTAGTTCCTTGGTGTTGTTCAGTTGCTCGGTCATGCCTGACTCTTTGTGACCCTATGGACTGCAGCACGCCAGGCTTCCCTGTCCTTCACTATCCCCCAGAGTGTGTTCAAATTGACGTGCATTGAATCAATGAGGTCATCCAACCAACTGTAAAGCAAAATGAATCAGTCACACACATACATAGATCCCCTCCCTTTTGGGGCCCCTTCCTGTTCAGGTCACCTCAGTGTATTAAGTGGAGTTCTTTTCTTCTTGGTGATGATGCTGGGTTTTGTATGAGGCTCATGAACCACCCAGTTCTGTATTCGCATAAAGCCCGAAGAAGTGCGTTCATGGTTTGGCTGGAATATATTGTTCTGTTCAGAATTTAACAGGCAAGACCAAGAGAGTTAGCAGCCTGGAATGGGGCAGTGAAGGAAAGAATATGGAGTTCCCTTTAGTTGCTTGAAAGTATCCGCACCTTTCCCTTGTCGGCACTACTGAGATTTAAGACTGTTAGGAAACAGAAATCTGACATTCCAAGAAGCTCCCCTCGGACTTTCAGATATCTCCTTTGCATTTTGATTGTTTCAGCTAGTCATCCCTCACTTCTGATACCTATAAATATCTAAGGTTTTAGTTGATGCACATCCAGGTAGCTTTACAACGAGGATTTAAGAGCTCCGTGATGGTATTTGCCATGAGTAATTGCTAGTGGAGCATATTGGATCACCTTGTATAACTTTTGCAGTCTGGTTTTAATTTCAGGTTTGACTGTTATAGTGTAGCTTTGCAAAGCAATAACAAAAAAGTCATAATTTAGATTAGGAGAAACAAAACAAATGATGATGGGAATATTACCATAACCATAATTTTACAGCACAGTTTAATTATTTGGTTCAGTAATGTTCAATAATTATTTCAACACCAAAATCCCTCCCACCCCAGCCCCTCAACAAACTAAACAACTGTTTCACTACCAGCAGCTAATTTATAAGGCAATTTCAGAATCTCATGACTTCTTGTCTCTCTGAGATTTACAGTCACTAATAAAAGGCCCTAACTTCGAGAGGCATGAATTAAAACTCATTTATAAAAAGAGGAAAATTTTAGGATTTTTTTTTCTACTTCTATTCAGAGAGGTCCATATGCTTATAGACTTGGCTGTAAGTGGGTAAAGCTCAGTATCAGGAACCTACTAGGTAATCTTGAAATGTTGGGAAAATAAATGAATGAATTAATATATGAAGAAGGCACACACTTACGGGTAGACCAGTTGACTTTTTTACTTTTCTCCTTGTGTTCTTTTGACTGAGACTTTGAGGGAGCATTTTGTTTGTTTGTTTTTAATGAACTAACCAAAGTTTTATTTTATGGATTTGGAAGTCACTCTTGACTCTCCCTTATGCTCATTCACCACATCCAGTGATTGTGTCCAGCAGATTGCCCTCGTCCTAAATATTTCTTGACTCTTTATACTTGTCTCTCCCTCTTTTCTGGCTTCTTTCTTTGAGTTTTATGATCTCATCCTAACTGGCCTTCCTTTCTCCAGCCTTACCTTCACAGGTCTCTTCCCCATATGTGTGCTCAGTTGATCAAGCACATCTAACTCTTTGTGACCACATGGACAGCAGCCCTCCAGGCTCCTCTGCCCATGGAATTTTCCAGGCAAGAATACTAGAGTGGGTTGCCATTTTCTCCACTAGGGGATCTTCCCTCCAACAGGGATTGAACCTGTGTCTTTTGCATCTCCTGCATTGGCAGGCAGATTTTTTTATCTCTAGTGCCCACTGGGAAGCCCCTCTTCCCCATATACCAGCCAGAATAATATTTTCTAAAACACGAAGCTAATCATTCTTCCCTCTTGCTAAAATTCCTGCCACCACTTCCACTGATTTTAGGATCAAGTCTGAAACTTCTATCACTGGCCCTCAAGTCCTTGCTTGGTCTCTCCTGCCTTGTATCCCCACACCATACCACTCTCTCACACATCCATGCTCCGTGAAAGTGTGTGTGTGTGTGTGTGTGTGTGTGTGTGTGTGTACATGTTTCTCTCTGCAACTGTGAAGGCTCTAAAACCACTTTAGGAAGTTATTCCCAATGTTCCTCAAGACTGTGGATGTCATTTCTCCTGGGAAACCTTCTCAGTTAAATATCCCTCATTTTATTGGGTTGGCCCAAAAGTTCTTTCTGGTTTTTCCATAAGATGTCATGGGAAAACCGGAAGGAACTCTTTGGCCAACCTGATATTTTCATGGCCATATTGGAGTACCCCTTCAAAGCATCTGTTTTGTCTTCATATGAGTTCCTAATTCCTCCACCAGATGACAAACTCTACTAGAACAGGGCCAAGTCTATGTTGATCACCATTTTATGCTCAACACTTAGCATGGTGACTAGCACATGGTAGGCACTTAATATTCATTGGATAAATGAATAAATCACCCCTATCCAGATAAATGTTGGCTTCCCTGGTGGCTCAGATGGTAAAGAATCTGCCTGCAATGCAGGAGACCTGGGTTGGATCCATAGGTCGGGAAGATCCCCTGGAAAAGGGAATGGCTACCCACTTCAGTATTCTTGCCTAGAGAATTCCATGGACAGAGGAGCCTGGTGGGCTACAGTCTATGGCGTAGTAAAGAGTCAGACACAATTGAGCGACTGGCACTTTCACTTTCATGAGCTGGATCTAGGGTTGTGTCTCAAAACCAAAGTTCTTTGTCTTTAAGGATTTAAAAGTGCCCCACGAAATCGAGATAGAATTGAATTCATTTCTTCAACCATAGTGGTTGAATTCTGTTTGAGTCCTTAAAAGAGTTAACAGAATATGATGATTCAAAAATTCCATGTTCCATAAAAATAGTGCTATTAAGAAGAAAGCTATACTTCTCGGTAACCTCAGCGACACTCTGCTCTGTTTGACTTCCCTGGCTGCAGCTGGTTTTGAGTATAATGCCATTGATTTTGAGAGATTTCATAAAGATAATTAGATATACTGGAGCGTGTTCTATATTCTCAGCATTTCAGAGGCTATGCAAAGCCACCGAACTTTTGAAATATATACCTGGCATTACTTTCTTGAGAAACTTTCAGTTTTTTATGCAATGGAAAAAAAATATATAATAGTAAGTCTACCTCCTGAAGCATGAAGAAGGTATAAACCACTAAAGACTGGGGATTTTTGCCTCTTTTTTCATTTATGGAAATCAATGTACGAAATGTATGTTTAATTCATACATTAGTTATCACGGTCCCAAAGCATAACTGTTTTAACACCTTGAGCTTTCTTACATTGGTGCAGGGAGAAGAGTGCAAAATCATTAGAAACATGATTATGTTTTAATTTAGGTCTTTTAGTTATGTAAGCAGAATGCAATTAAACAAGAAGTGCTCGCTATGTCTACATATTTCAAACAGGCTTTCAATTTATCACAGTTTTATGTGTATCTTCTTCAAATGCATGAGACTTCCTCAAGGCTACGACATTGAATTATAACTATGTTCTTGTAATTATCTTCAGTTTACAAAAAAGAAAAAAAAAACTATTTGTTGCATAAACTATTAAGTTAAACACATTAAACAGCTAGTTTGCACTGGGATGCTGTGAGACTTGATGCCAGCTATAGGATTCTCTCCAGTCCTAGGCTAGGGTAGAAAATGTCTTGGATGTTATGACATCAACTCAATCATTTTCACCATCCTCACCATTATTGTTGTTTTCACCGTAAAAAAATACAGGCATTTTGTTTATCTTACCAGTAACTCTGTGATCTTTATTAATCCCATTTTCCAGATGAGGGGGCTTTGAAAGTTTCAGTGATTTGCAGAAGGCCACAGAGCTGGGAAGTATAGTAACTAAGACAGGAAACCAAGAAGACTGCCTTCCCAGCTCATTCTGTTAATCCTAAGGGTGCTTCGGAGTTGGCCAGATAATGAGGAGGAGTGGTGAGTGGGAATGAGAAGCGATCAGGGAATTAAAAGAATGGAGCACAACGACTCAAAATCTAAGCTGTAATCTCATCATCAGTTGACAGTTTGACCCTGGGCAAGTGACTTATGAACACTTAATCATATAATGCCTACAATGCTTGTGCACATAATAGAATTCATTGGCAGTGTTACTGTGTTGCTCAAAGAAGCAGATCTTCCAAAATTAAACTAGAATACACAGGATTTACTATGTTGGAATTTTATAAAATAATCAGATTGTATTTGTAAAAAAAAATAAATGTAAAAGAATAGGCAGGGACATTATGAAAAAGAATAGTGAAAGCACTTGCCTTATTGGATATCACTATGTTATAACCCTAATATTGTGTGTGTGTGTGTGTGTGTGAGAGAGAGATAACATAAAATAAAGGTAGTACTTGAAAAACAAATTATATTGCTGTCATGGTGGTGATGATGCTGATGCTGATGGTGCTACCATTATTGTTACTCAGAAACTCTCAACATCTCTGACCACTTTGGAATTGTCTAAGAGAAGCAGCACATTGTGGAGGGAGCAGTCCCTTAGAGAAGTTTATCTGTTTGGATCTGCCTTTTATACCGAGGGCTTTGACCTTTCCTCTCCAACAAGACCCGTGTCTCTCAAGTTGAAAGGGGCCCTTGAGGTACCAGCTGTGCGCCTGGCCACTCCATATGACTCACATGAAAACCTAGAGCATCAAAATCCTTTGAGTCACCAGTAGCTACAGCATCCATCAAATCAGTGCTCTGACAAGGGCTGTGAATTATGTTTATGGTTAAAGCAAGGCTGTGGTTAAAGAAAATAGCCTTGTTAAGACCTTGCTGCTTTTCAGAAGATTGGAATCAGTCCACATCTGACTGATTCTAAGCACCAATTTTGATGATTATAAGCTCCCTGGAATGGATACCTTTAAAGAGCCACCGACACAATTCATCTTAGACTCTTTACCTCCAGCCTTCCTTGTGTTCACAGAATCATCTGATTGCTTCCTGGTCACCATATTCAATGCACAATGAACAATTTGTTGGCTCTTCCACCATTAAAGGAAAATAATATTAACACAATTCAGCCTCCCTGAATGAGTCTATATTCTCTGCAAATTAAGCAACTGGAATAAAGTCACGCTTCACAAATTTCATGATATCAAAAATAACTATATTCTTCTTGGTCATTATTTATATTAATTACATAGTGTAGTATGTAGAACATGTGTGTGTGTGTGTGTGTGTGTGGGGTAGTTGCTCAGTCATGTCCGACTCTGGGACATCATGGAATGTAGCCTGCCAGGGTCCTCTGTTCATGGAATTTTCCAGGAAAGGATACTGGAGTGGGTAGCCATTCCCTTCTCCAAGGGATCTTCCCGATCTGGGGATTGAACTCATATCTCTTATGTCTTATGTCTCCTACCACATGTGTGTGCTTAGTCGCTCAGTCATGTCCAACTCTTTGCAGCCCCATGGACTTTAGCCCACCAGGATCCTCTGTCCATGGGGATTCTCCAGGCAGGAATACTGGAATGGATTGCCATGCCCTCCTCCAGGGGATCTTCCCAACCCAGGAATCGAACTGGGGTCTCCTGCATTGCAGGCAGATTCTTTACCAGCTGATCTACCAGGGAAACCCCTAGCACATAGTAGGCACTTAATAAATATTTGCTGAATAGAATATAAATCACCCCTGATCAATAGACTGAGGAGGCTTGGATTGAATAATGCACTATGCGGGCATAAAAAGATGGCTTGTGATTTTTCTTCTTTCTCAAGCTGCCTTTCACAGTAAGAGTTCTGTTCCTTAAGCTTGGCTGGTACCAAGAAAGTCATTGGTCTGCCATCTGATCAAGAAAGAACTCATAGCGCCTGCTCACTAATTGGTAATCTTTTCTTATTTATGTGTGCATTATGACAAAACATGAAATAACTCCATCTCCTAAAACCAACCCAAAGATGAATTTCAGACCTCCGCAATGAAAGCTGTGTTGGAATTCATCATCGCGTAAATGCAAAAGTGCTTTCAACCCTCCAAGCTCTGGGTACACTCTTCTAACCTTTTTTTCCCCCAAGTTTCTGAAATATTTATGTGAGAATAATTCGTAGAATAATGAATATAGCTTTCCAGTGGAGCAACAAATGCACACTATATTTCTACTATCGTTTCTTATTAAATATTTATATGTGTATTTTGTGCTTGCTTCGTAACTGCCCATTTACTGATGCTTAACAAGCACAGATAGTCCAGTTGAGGAAAAATAATACCAACCAACAATAACTGAAAACAAACAGATGAACCAAGGGGATCTTGTTTCTGTACTGGTTACGTTTAAAAAGTGCATTTAACATTTTTAATACAGTCCATATTTCATAAATCCCACATGTTGACATGTCCTAGAGGAAGATGGATGGGTCAACTTGGAAGTACGCCTCTATCTAGCTTTGTGTGTGCATCTGCAGAGTTCATCTTTACTTCCCTTTAGCGGAACACAAAAATATGATTCTCTAATAACTGATATAACTGCATCATCTTCCAATACAGACAGCATTATTAAATCACAGAGACAGACAAAACCAGAGTAGTAGGGAAGCTTAACTTCCACTTGATATCAGACTGTAAAATGCCTACTTACTGTAACCAGAAGGAAATGAACCACAGAGCCCAGTGCCTGGAATTTGGGATAACTTCGAAACTGACTCCACCAGAGTCTTGTTTGTGTGCAATTATATTCATGCCTTATGTTTTTACACTGCTTTTTCATACCCAGGGCCACAGTGATAGAATCAGAACAGGAATTGTTATTCCCTTTCTGCAGTGAGAAAATAAGGTTCAGAGAAGTCACACAAATGGTACAAATTCTTTCCATAAGACTTCAAACCGTATAAATTGCTTTCACGCACACAATCACATCACGTTGTGGAAGGGGGAGAATAATCCACCTCGATTTTCTTCCAGGTCCTGAGATACCCACTCCAAGAGCATAGGGAGAGGGTTGGCTTCAGACTAGAAGCTTAAACAGGCTTTCGCAAATGGTAGTTTCAAAATGTACACAAAGCCTTGGCTTAGCCAAGAGCAGTCCAGAGCTGAGTTGGAGGATCAGAGTTGCAGAGAGCTGAGTTGTTCTGTTGAAGCAGAGAAGAGGAATTCAAGGATGCTTTGTTTTTAAAACGGATTAGGGCTCCAGGGCCCATCAGGGTGGGAGGGATGGGAGAGAAAAATGGCTGGATGGCAGTGTGTCTGTCGACGTACTTCTAGAAGTGGTGATGCCTGATGTTTGAGATGTGTGTTTCTGCAGTGTCAACTCCTCAACCACCACCGCCCGTGCCCCCCCTCCCCACCACCTTCTGCTTCCCTCTCTGCTGGGCATTTCCAGGTCTTCTTGGTTTGAGCGGAACCATGTGCCTAGGTCTGGCCACTGAGCTATAAATAAAAGCGACAGGTGGTGGGACATTTGGTTGTTGATAAAGTACTTTGTAAATGTATTTTTCCCTCTGACATGGTGACTAGAAACATTTGAGATCATGGCTCTTCCTAGGTCCCTGAGGTTTTGAGGACCACGACCCACTCCATCTGACCACATCCATAATGGACCTGTCATGTGAATGAGAAACAAGCTTCTGTTATTCCTCAGCCCCTGTGATTTTTGGAGTTATTTGTTACTGCAGCATTCCTTGGCTCATCCTGACTGATATAATCCACTGTATACGAAACACCCTGATGTAAACATCTCCCTTATATGTTTGTTGTGAAGGAAAGGGACTGCATTTCATGTTAGGGCGAATTTTAATTCAGACATTACTTAACCACAGCAAAAGACAGAGAAAAGAACAAAGACAGTGAGGACAAGAGATGGAACCCCAATAAACCCGTCACACCCTGGCAATCCACAGAAATCTTAAGAAAGATATGGATTTTCACAAACTATAAAATGAATGTTTAGACAGAGATCTTCCCTGATGACTCTACAAGTAAAGAATCCTCCTGCAATGTAGGAGACACAGGAATGTGGATTCAATCCCTGAGTTTAAGTGTGAGTGGGAAAGACCCCCTGCAGAAGGGAATGGCTACCCACTCCAGTATTCTTGCCTGGAGAATCCCATGGACAGAGGAGCCTGGTGGGCTGTATTCCATGGGGTCACAAAGAGTCAGAAAAGCCTGAGCAACGGCGTGCGCACACACACTCCACACTCCAGTCGTTTTTCTAATAGTTATTATCTACAAAACAATGTGTTGTCAACAGTGGTTTTAGAAGCATTAGTCAGGCCCAACTATATCATTGCACTGATTCACATTGTACATCTCAATGTAATCATACCATGCTTTTCTGGGCAAGCAAATTCAACCTCTGAACCCTTCTTAACACAGTGTTCCAGGCAACCACTAGCAATTTCTCTGTTGACCATGGACTAGAAGCTTGTTTGCCCTCTCAATTCTATTTAGTGCTGTATCTGCAAAGAGACTTGAGACATGTTGAGTTCTCTGTAAATGTACAGTTCTGCCTCATACTCAGATCTGATGGTTTTCTAAAAGACTATCACTTCAAGTTTCATTGAATCCATCCTACTATCTGCCTAGTCCCATCTGTAGTTCTTTCTACCTATATATGTTAATTAATTTATTTATTTATTTCTTTTTGGCCACACTAATTCTCCATTGCTGTGCATGGGCTTTTCTCCAGTTGTGGCGAGCAGGGGCTATTCTTCATTGCAGTGCTCAGGCTTCTTACTGGAGTGGCTTCTCTTGTTGTGGATCACAAGCTCTAGGTGCATGGGCTCAGTAATGGTGATGAGATAGTAGGTTCACAGATATCCCATCACAGCTATGGGATGTTTCAGCTAAGCTTGCGTGGTCCATTAAGGGATAAGAGTGGGCACATGTTCCCACCTGGGCCAACACCGGACAGTAAGGATAGGATGGAAGACTATAGGAAATTGGGAATAAACAGGATGTAAGGTTGGCTGGGCAGTTAAAGGAGGAGAGAGAACCTCTGGGGTTTTTAACCACTCTGGGATCTGCAGTCACATTCTTCCTGACTCCAGGCACCATGACCCACTGCTTTAGCTACAGGGATGAACATGTGACCCAGGCCCAGCCAATCAGCATTGGCTTTTTTCTTGCATTGGTGACTGGTCCAGGGTGGGCATGTGACCTAATCTGGCTAGATAGCTTTCCTGGAGATTTTCTTTGTTTCTTTTTCTTTTTTTTTTTTTAATGTGGGCCATTTTTAAAGTCTTTATTGGATTTGTTATAATATTGCTTCTGTTGTCTGTATTCTGTTTTGTGTGTGTGTGTGTCCAAGAGGCATGTGGGATCTTAGCCCCCAGACCAGGGAGCACCCTCTGCATTGGAAGCATGAATCTTAAACACTGGAACATCAGGAAAGTCCCTTCTTAGAGATTTTTCAAATGGGAGATGAATGTTGGCTTTGAAAGCCTCAGAAACATGAACTGGAATATTCCAGTAGCTGTTCCCCCCCCCACTTTCTAGAGTGTTTGAAATACAAACTGAAAAGGCAGGGTGGGGAAAGAAATGAATACCCTTCCCCTCGAAAAGCTAGCCATAGTGAAACCACATGGAGACAAAGATCACTGTAGGCTCCATGTATTCCAGTTATTATAATTTCTTGTACGGGATGAATGAGTCAATGCCCACATGTTTTTGGAGCTGCTAGAGACCAAAGTATATACATTTTATATGGTTGGCAGAAATAAGCCACTCTAAGCTCTGGAGCAGAGAGATAAAAAGATATAAATGCTACATTAAGAGGCTCAATTTTAATGGTTTTTCAAGCTGAATACACCAAGCCTGGGACGGGGTTAACAAATGCATAGCATATCCCCTACCCTTCCACATCGGTGCCTGTGGCAGACATTACTAATCAATCTGGGCACCTTTACCTACCGAGTCATATGCATCTCAATGCAGTGCTGCAGGCAGAGACTGCCGATGAGCAGAGCTGGTTCCAGAATGAAATCCATTTGCTCTTCTGAGCTCAGGGGCAGGCAGAACAGTAGGAGTCAGAACAATAATTAGATGTAAGGTTCTCAAGGGGCTTCCCGGGTGGTGCTAATGGTAAAGAACCCGCCTGCCAATGCTAGATACATAAGAGGCACAGGTTTCATGCCCAGGTCAGGAAGATCCCCTGGAGGAGGGCGTGTCAACCCACTCCAGTATTCTTGCCTGGAGAATCCCATGGACAGAGGAGCCTGGCAGGCTACAGTCCACAGGGTTGCAAAGAGTTGGACATGACTGAAGCAACTGAGCATGCACACACGCAAGGTTCTCAAGACTGGATCTAAATAGAGAGGGAGTAATGGAAGGAATAAATGCCTAACACTTGTAATAGTTGACTGAGACTGCCACAGATGCCACAACTGGGTTACTTGAACAAAATGTTATTGCTTCATAGTTACAGAGGCTGGGAGTCCAAAATCAGCATGTTGGCAGGCTTGGTTCCTCCTGAGGGCTGTGGGAAGAGATGCTGCTCCAGGCTTCTCTCCTCGGCTGATCGGTGACCATCATCTCCTCCTGTCTCTTCACAGTGTCTTCTCTCTGAATGCGTCTGTGCCTTAAATTCCTTCTTCTTAGAAGGACACCAGTTCTATTAGACCGGAGCCTACTCTATTTAGCCCACTTTTCACCTGATCCCCACTGTGAAGATCCTCTCCCAAATAAGGTCACATTCCGAGGTCCTAGGAGTTAGGACAGCATATAACACTTGCCATGGTGCTTACCATGGGCCAGACATAGACATGAGTTGATGTACTATCATCCACTTGACCCTGAAAGCGACCAACATGATGAGTGTTTTATTGTCCCCATCCTACAGAACAGAAAACTGCGACTCAAAGGAATGTATGGAGTCACAAAACCAGGATTGTTGGTGAGGCCAGGATTCAGACCCAGGCTCCTGACTGGTTCTTTGACACAAAAAGAGGGGAACTTGGTTATGTATTGCATGTAAAGGTGAAAACAAACAAACAGAATCATCAGCTATCTTTGGACTTGGTTTCTGGGGAAATGGTGATGTCAGTTCTTCTTAATATTTCAGTGGCTTCCTATTCTCTGCAGGTTAAGAACTAAATTATTTAGCAGGATGATCAAAGCTGCTCATGATCCTAGATGCCTCATTAATTCTGTCTCTAACTACTTCCTGACCTCTTCAGTCCCGCAAAACTAAACAATTTGCAGTCTCTCTACTTCAGGGAAGGGAAATGAAAAGGGGCTTGGAGGGTACGAAGGGCCTCGAGTGAGAACAGAAAGAACACTTCATCTCATCCTTGTGTTTAATACCGGCTACACTTACCAGCTGGAGAAGGCAATGGCACCCCACTCCAGAACTCTTGCCTGGAAAATCCCATGGATGGAGGAGCCTGGTGGGCTGCAGTCCATGGGGTTGCTAAGAGTCAGACACAACTGAGCAACTTCACTTTCACTTTCACTTTCATACTTACCAGCTGTGTGACCACAGATAAGTTACTTAAACTCTCTGATTCTCTAGCTTCCCACCTTGTCAGATAAAGTAGAAATGATCTCATTCCATACATTTATAGGAATATCCATGGAGATTAAATAAGATAACGTATGTAGAGAGCTCAGTTCAGTGTCTAGCACGTGACTAGACACTAGTCACCCATTTACTAGGTTGACTAGACACCCATAGTAACTGTTCAGTTTGGAATACTTGGAGTCCAAAGTAACTGGTAACAGCCAGACAGGTAGATACAAGACCGGGATGCAGGTGACATTCTTAGGGGCATTCATCCTTTGTCTCTTTGCTTCATGAAATGTCCATCCCCCAGATGTGACAAAGCTCCCCCTTTCTCCCTTTGTTTTCTCTTCCATGAGCTCCCACCTAGAGTTAAGAATTGAACGTCTTAAACAGATTCCTATTTTGTTTTAGTGGTCAGTTCCTGGCCAGCTCTAACTGTGAGCATCTGGTTCCTTAAGGCCAATCTGTAGATATTCTCAGTGACCCCTACATCTCCTGACATCACTGTATTCATAGATGGCTTCTCTAGGAAAACCATTATTAATGCTGTAATTAATATGAATGACTATGGTATATATCAAGTGGGTCGTTAAGGCAGAGGTGGAGATGCAGCCATTTATATTAAAGATACATTTACATTTTATGTTCTGAAGCCAAAACATAGAAAGCACTTAGGTTAGAAATCTCACTTTGCTACACTTTGGAATTATTTTAAGTTGCTGGAGACCCTTTTCATGCTTGCTTAATGCTCCACTGTCAAAGCCTCTGGGAATCTGAATGAGTTAATAGGGTAGGTTTTTAATAGAAGTATATAATCAGCTAAATCACAGCCTTTAATGTCACAAATTTCAAAGACCAACTGATTTAATTATGTGTTACTTCATAGACATGGGAAAAAGTTTTATTTGATTTCACTGGTCTCTCTCCCACAGACATTCAGCTGCAAGAAGATTTACTTATAATTTATTGTGTGGAAGAATCTTCCTCAAGCAGACACCATATGTAACTCTGCAGCTTACCTTTAAGGGAAAATATTGAAGTAACACCCTCAAGCTGTTCTGTTCTGTGTTGAGAACTCGGAGCTAGGTTTCTATCTTTGTAGTGAGTATCGAAACCTTGCCTCCTACATCCAGGCTGTTCAGATAGGAGATGAAATCCTTTCTTAGAGTGATAGTGTCCAAATGGTTTCTATCGTCCTTTGTTGATCCTATGAGCTAAAAACATGTGTTTAAACGGAGAGATTTCTTTTGATTTCCTTTCTTGTCTTCCCCTCCCCCTTTCTTCTTTAGGAAAAAAAAAAAAAATGTTGTTCCTGGTAGTATCCAGCATGTGAAATGTTTTTAATAAAAGATTAGACGTAAGTTAGAAGGGAACATTTTTACCCCAGGTGTCAATGTTGCCACTTGCCGAGTTCCGAAGCACCGAGCAGATGGGGGAAGAGGGAAAACTGGGGAGTCACACACGAGGAGGGGGTGCTTTTTATGCCGGTGACAAGCGGATCCTCTTCAGCATTCACTGCTGAGCTTCTGGCAGCTGTGTTTTGCAAGTACCTGTAATGAACTGCAGAGGAAGAGGCGTCTGATACTGAATGGAGCCGAGCTGCGGCAGACAGGAGCTGGTTCGGAGGCTCCCTCTGCCCACAGGGCACAATGGTTGGCTGGTTGACAATCAGCCATGCTCCAGATGCCAGAGGCCCAGAGGCAACCAGGCAGTGAGTGTGCGTCCAGCTTTCCAAACTCTGGGTACTTTGACCCTGCTGCAGCTCTGAGCCTTGATTAACCTGGCCTAGGGAACCAGCAGTCTCTTCCAAAGTGAGCAGATGACAGATGCTCTGTCCTGGGTCACTGCAAGAAAACACAAGTTTACAGATGGGATGCAGGCAGCAGACTCTCTGCCTTCAAGGATCAGAACTCTCTATTTCTTATTGTCGGTGGCTACAAGTATTGGAGTGGCCAAAGTGGTCCATGTGATGCTATGAAAAACCCAAACAAACTTTTTGGTCAACCCGATATTAAGCATCTACAATATGTAAGGGCTTCCTTGGTGGCTCAGTGATAAATAATCCACTTGCAAATGCTGGAGACACAAGAGGCATGGGTTCGATCCCTGGGTGGGGAAGATCCCTTGGAGTCATAAATGGCAACCCACTCCCGTATTCTTGCCTGGAGAATCCCATGGACAGAGGAGCCTGGTGGGCTGCAGTCCATGGAATTGCAGAGTCAGACATGACTGAGCAACTGAGCACAAACACAGGCACACAGTATGTAAGCCCCTCTGTCTACCACATGCTCTGTTCTTCTTAGTTCCAGACCCCAAATATGTCTTATGACCCCCTTTTGGAGAGATGATAAAATAAAGTACAGACTTATTTGAGGACTAAATGGTGCAACTGGGATTCTAGCCCAGACACATCTTACTGTAAGACTTTGGTTCTTTTTATTTCAATAATGGTTTGCGTTTAAACAACTTAAGCAGCCAAACTTATATTCGGTAGGAAACCCCATGGAGATTAAAGCTTTGACTGAAGCAGAGAGAGAATGATTCAAAGGTCCGGGTTAGCCTCTTTATCCTTTCTGATGTTTAAGGGACCATATAGCCATCACTCCAGCAAACGAGAGCTGTGGTTCTCCAAGTGAGGTCCCCAGACCAGCAGCATCAGCCTCCCCTGGGAACTCGGTACATGCGCGTGTGTTCCACCCCAGACAGACTGAATCAGAAACTCTAGGACCAGGGGCGGGAATCTGAATAAGCCCTCTAAGTGATGCTGATGTGTGTTCCATTGTGAAGACCACTGGCCTAGAGTCTTCAAAACAAATTTTGATATCAGCTAGGTTCCATCCTGCCTTTTGGTCCATGGGATGCCTCATGTTGATGTTCAGGCTTTCACTGCAAGAGTGATGAATTAGGTCCAGTCTTATTTTTAAGGGCTTCTCTGGTGGCTCAGGTGATAAAGATCTGCCTGCAGTGCAGGAGACCCAGGTTCAATTCCTGGGTTGGGAGTATCTGCTAAAGTAGGAAATGGCAACCCACAAGGAATGGGTCCTATATACTCAATGCACCATCGAAGAACAAATATTGACATTATTGAGCCCATGATAAAATAGAAATTACTTCTCTTGATCACTTGTGGTTAAGAATTAAAAACTACACTTATTTGAAGAAAGTGAAATATTTACCTGGATTTCATGGGTCAACGGAGAAGGCAATGGCACCCCACTCCAGTACTCTTGCCTGGAAAATCCCATGGATGGAGGAGCCTGGTAGGCTGCAGTCTATGGGGTCGCTAAGAGTCGGATATGACTGAGCGACTTCACTTTGACTTTTTACTTTCATGCACTGGAGAAGGAAATAGCAACCCACTCCAGTGTTCTTGCCTGGAGAATCCCAGGGACGGGGGAACCTGGTGGGCTGCCGTCTATGGGGCTGCACAGAGTCGGACACGACTGAAGTGACTTAGCAGCATGGGTCAAAGATGCTGTTGATTTTAACGTGTCTGTTGTTGATGTGCATGTATGTGAATGTGTGTGTTACCACTGAGAAAAGAAACAAATGCTACAAAGTAAATTATGCCTCACCATTCCTTATAAGGGCTTCCCAGGTGGCCCTGGGTCAGGAAGATCCCATGGAGGAGGAAATGGCAACCCATTCCTGTATTCTTGCCTGAGAAATCCCAGGATCAGAGGAGCCTGGCAGGCTCTAGTTTCTGGGAGTCTCAAAGAATCAGACAGGATTTAGTGAGGAAACAGCAACAGCAGCATTCATTGTAAATGGCATCCAAATTTGCAAGATATTGAAATGCAAAAAAAAAAAAAAGCAACTATCTTGGAACTGGTGAAAGCTGGTGTGGAAGAAATGAGAGTTAAAGAAATCTTGGAAAACCCCTTCCTTTGGGCCGGTTAGCCAGGTGTCTGTTGAAGCAAGACTGTTCTGTTCCAGTCAGTTTAAAACAAAACAAAGAAATGGTGTTTTCTTGCTTGCAACAGTTTTATCCACACCCATAGCTTTGATTGCCATCAATTCACTGATGAACCTTTGCCATATTCTCTGAGTTGCCTCTTTCCTGCAGTTTTAAAATTATCATGCCTCACACCAAACTTACGGTCTTCCCTCCCATTTTTATTGTCGACTTTACTTTTCTTGCTCTTATTGTTTTATTTTTTAAGGCATCTTTATTTTTTTATTTTGGCTGCACGAGATCTTTGCTGCCTGGCATGTGGGCTAAGTTGCACTGTGGCATGTAGGATCTTAGTTTCCCAGCCAGGGGTCTCACCTACGTCCCCTGTATTGGAAGGTGGATTCTTAACCAAGGAAACACCAGGGAAACACTGTTTTCATAAAATTTCACGTATCCTTTCTCATGCATCTACAGTGCTTTTAACTTGACAGGAGACTACAAAGTGGCTGATACCTGCGCTTTGAAATCTAAGTTATTGTGGATGATGTTTCAAAGTGAGGTTGGACGATGAAAAAGGCTCTGATGATAAAAACAAAATGGCATCAGATAGATTACATTGAGAAGTTGACCCTAATTTTACAGGTTCTGCTTTAATTTTGAGAAGCCAAAATAGGGTAACATCAACAGAAGCCTCCCTGAAAAAGAGTGACCATTCCCTAGAATTTTCATAATCTTTTTAAATTTTTTCTGTCACATGTAGTAAACGATTCATTCTCTTCTCTTTTTTTCCTTCTTTCTTTCTTTCTCTGTCTTTCTCACACACACACTCTCTCTTTTTATTTTATTTTTTTATTTCCTGTAGTTTGGCCAGATCACCATAGAAGCCTTCATCAAGTTAGTACAAGTAGTTTTTGATGGATTTTCCTTTCTTGCTCTCTCTCTGGAATCATCATTTCATCACCAGTCCTCACTCCATTTGGGGCATTTGCTTGCGTGTTTGATTTGATGTTCTCTGGTAATTATAACATTTTCAATGAGTCTCCGAAGCTTCTGGATCATTTCCCTGGAGAACAAGTTTTATTTAGCATGCAGGCACGTTCGGCCGTGGTTGTGACATTTTGAACATTTCATTTCTTTACTGAAAAAATAATTAACGTTTGGAAAAACCAATAAAAAGAAATCAAAAGAAAATCAGGGACAACAAAGCTTTATAGATTTATGGTTCTGACAGCCCAAATCCCACACTCTCAGTGCATTCACCATAAACCAAAGGGCTGAAGCTGTTTGAAAACTTTTTTCATTTTTCTGTAAAAATCCAAACTTGGAGGGGAAAGAGCTTACTGATGTCAACATTTAGAAAGCAGTGTTCTCTTTATATAGTCACTTATTGTCTTGGGTTTCATTTTTGGTTCAGAGGGAAATTAAATTCCCTGGCAATTGTACTATCTGTCTACCCGAGAAATTTTATCTCCACATAGTTTTTATTTGCTATCTGTCCTCTGGGTAAAATACCACAGATCCACAGGGTTGGAAGTGCCTTTTAGAGGTCTTCTGGTTCATTCTGTTCTTCCTTGCAGGTCAGTAGTTAAATTATTCCTGACCCAGGAGTCCCTTATATTCTAATATCCAGAGATTCTGTAGAGAAGCCAAGGGGGAGTATAGCCTCATGAGAATATTTGCAGCGTGATTCTACAATCTCATTCTTTGGTTATAAGAATTGTTTTAGCATCTGAGTTCCTTCCCATGTCAAGCACAGAAGTAACTTACAGTAGGTATATGAGCGGATCCAACTCTGTCTTTCTACCTGATGCAGGCAATTCAGCTGAGAGGTGTGTGTGCTCAGATTCCATTGTTGTTTCTTCTCACAGAGGTGGGTTGGTTATGGGGCTGTCACTGGAATTCCAGGAAATCTGGGTTCAAATCTCAAGTTCAGGGACTTCCCTGGTGGCCCAGTGGTTAAGAATCCGCCTTGCAATGCAGGGGATGCAGGTTCGATTCCTGTTTGGGCAACTAAGATCTCATGTGCCAGGACAACTAAGCCTGCCCGCTGCAGCTACTGAGCCCACATGCCCTGGAGCCCAAGCTCAAGTAGAGAGTCCGTGCCCCAAAGCAGAAGATCACACTGACTCAACAAGGACTCCTCATACTGCAAGGAAGACCTGAGGCAGCCAAAGAAATGACTATTTTTTTTTTTTAAAGATCTCAAATTCATTCCTGCAACATGCGGTGGGTTGCAGTATCTCACACAATTTTTACTGCTCCCTCCTGAGTGACCCTTCCTGCCTGCCTTTCCTGGCTGGGGGCTCCATTCTCCCACGCTGTTGCTGCCATCCATGGCTACAAGACTCACTTCAGCCCATGAACTGTGAGTGGAAAATGCATATGTCATTTCCAAGTGGAAGAATGTAAGGATCAGTGTGAGCCTCCCTGGGTCTCTTCCTTCTGCCGTAAGGCCAGCAATGCCGTAGGTAGGGGGTGCTCTATCAGTGTGGCATCCCAGAGAGAAGAGGGCTGGGGGCAGAATGGGAGATGACCTGGGTGGGGTGGACATGCTCAAGAGAGAAAGTGATCATTTACTGTAAGCCCTTCGTTAGGATCAGTTGTTTGTAGGAGATGATTTAACTGTGTTGTGCTTGCTGCCTTCCCTTGTCTAATTCCCAAGCGGTCTCTGAGCCTTTGGAGGGCGGGAGGAGTTCCGATTGGTATCCGCAAGCTCACTCTTACCCCACCAGCACCCGCTGTGTTGCTTCACACATACCGCCCGCTTGTTAAGTGCCTGGTGAGCTGTACTGAAGTTCGTTTGGGTCATTTTAGGCCAGCTTTTTCAGTTCTCAAACCCAGCCTTTGCCAAAGGGAGAGTGAGATTTCAGAAGTTCTGTATGTCTATTTCAGGTGGTCCACAGACACTGCAGAAAATAGCATCAGATCCCATCGTGAGAAAGTTATTCCCTTTTCAACTCCCTTTTAATACCTCTGAAGGCCTTCAGAACAAATAGGGGGGACTTCCCTGGGGATCCAGTAGTTAAGAATCTGCCTTCCAGTGCAGGGGGTATGGATTTGACCCCTGGTCGGGGAACTAAGATTCACATACTGCAGGACAAGGAAGTCTGTACACCTGTGGCTACTGAGCCCACACTGCAACTGGAGACCCCTGTGTGCTGCCGGGAAAGCTCCTGCATGAGGTGTTGGCGAGACCACGTGCCACCACTAGGACTTGACGCAGCCAGATAAATACAATGATTTAATTAACTAATGTTTAAAACAAAGAAGTATCATATCCATAGACTTGAGTCAGAAACGTAATAACTAGAATATAATAAGATTGATCTGTGTATATTTGTGCAATAGTTTCCTATTTATACTATTTATTTCCAATTTATACTATTAAACTATTTATTTATACTATTAAACTATTTATAAATAGTTTCCTATTTATACTAGGAATATTTATACTAGGAATATTTTCACAGGATTAAAAAATTGTGTGTTGTGTATATTTGTGCAATAGTTTCCTATTATACTATTTATTTCCTAATTATACTATAGTTTCCTATTTAGACTAGGAATATTTTCACAGGATTAAAATATTATGTGTTGTATAAAAAGTGAGATAAATAAAAACATCAAGCAAATATAACATAGGCAGCAAGGTGATATGGCAAACATTAAAAGTATGGCAAGGGATTGAAATCTGGGGGGAGAAAAAAACAAACAAACAAAAAACACCTTCTAAGCTCTTTTGGACCCTTCATGATTTGTCATAAAAGCCAGAACAGAAGAAGTGAGATTGGATGGTAAAATGATGATGTAAGGCCTCATCACCGTGGTGATTGCTGATGGTTTGGCGATAGCAGCAGAGTTTTTCTTTCCCATCCAGGGACTTTTCCCTCCATATCATCTCTCGACTGAGTCCTCTATTATTAGCCTGTTCCAAGTGGAGAACAAGGCCGGTGCATAGATTCATTGTCACCCTCTGATTTAAAATGTTTTCACCCTCTACACCCACTTCCTGTCCAATTGCAGAAGTTACTGGAACCACTGGTGTGAGTGAAAAGAACAATTAACAGATTCAGTGGAGTTTTAAATAAAGCGTGTGAGCCCAGGGAAGCATAAAGTTGAAAACCCTAGAACAGACTCTTTTTGCCTGCCTGTATCTGTGTTTAAGTATTGCCTCAAATTGGTCCAATGCGCTTGATTATTTGTCTCTGACGCTTCAAGACTGTGAACTTTTTGAGGACAACAACTGTGTCTAGTTCACAGTTATGTCGCTCAATAAATGTTTTGACTGCTAGGAGTTGTTCCAACATCTATCCATTCATTAGCAGCTTTCAATTAAAGCTGGATGATGCGTTCCACTCCAGATGCCAATACATCCATTTTTATTATTAATAATAAAGGTGGCACAATATTCGTAGCAGCTACAAGTGATAGAATATGAACCGGGAGCTCAGCTAGGGACTTTATGTCTCCGGGACCTTCATCTTGCAGCAACCTAGCAAGATGAGTGATAACATCCTTAGTAAGGAAATTGACCTGGTCATTCAGATGGTAAAGAATCTGCCTGCAATGCAGAAGACCTGGGTTCGATCCCTGGGTTGGGAAGATTCCTCTGGAGAAGGGAATGGCAGCCCACTCCAGTATTCTTGTATGGAGAATGCCATGGACAGAGAAGCCTGGTGGGCTACAGTCCATGGGGTCTCAAAGAGTCGGACACAGCTGAGTGACTAACACTAACTAACTAAGGAAAGTGAAACTTCCAGTAATTAATCAACTTGCCAACGGATACTAGAAGTAGAAACCAAATGCAGGTTTGCCTAATTTCCAAACCCCAAAATCCACTTGCCGCTTCCCCTTAGCACTACCATGTTGGTAAGGGGAGATTGAGAAAGAGGGAGGGATTGTGTGTGTGTGTATGTGTGTGTGTGAGAGAGAGACACACACACACACACAGAGACAGAGAGATAGACAGAGACAAAGACCAACTTTGCTGTTCGATTAGTAAGTCGTGTCTGACTCTGAGACTCCATGGACTGCAGCATGCCAAGCTTCCCTGTCCTTAACCATCTCCCAGAATTTGCTCAGACTTATGTCCATTGAGTTGGTGATGCCAACTATATAGCATTCTGAATTCACTCTTACGTTCTAGTTCCTTATTTCTTTACCTTTGATGATTAATTTTCCAGTGTCTGCAGCATAGTATTACTCAGTACCCTTATTCCAAAATCACTGAAGCTGGCAGCATGACTTTCCCTGCTTAATCTCCACAAGTTTTAACCAACTGTTAACACACTATTTTCCTCGAACATACTTAATGTTTACTTTTATTCATCTGAACGTGAAAGGCAGTACCGCATGAACATGCAATCTGTTTCCAAGCCAGCGTCTCAGCAAGCTCGCACTGCCCAAAATAGAGTGGAAGTTGAACCAGCCCGAATGTGCTGTATCACACTGTGATGGCCATTCAGTGGACAGCATGGCAGGAAGGAGTGCGAAGAGAGTTCCAGGTTCTTCTTTTTTGTTTTTGTTTTTCTTCCCAGCAGGTTGCTTCTTTTCTGAGAAGCAACCATGGCTGGTCACATTTACCATTTGCATTTTAATCCTGCTTCCTAATACACTGAGGGAGAAAAAAAGTCATCTTCCATGATGTCTACTTGGAATTTTCCTTTGTGCCAATGTGAATTTGCCCAGGTGGACAGAATACATCACATTTCATTGCCTTTGAATCAAATGAAATGTTATTCATGTCCCTAACACACATGGCTGGTAGTTAGGGGCTCTCCTTGTGACCCCTCCCATTGCAGTTGCATGCAAAATCCATGGCTTTGGGCCAGTGAAAACTCTCTGAGAGCGCCTGCAAATCTTCAGGATTTTAGCAAGAAAACTTTGTAATTGGCTGTATGTTAGACAAGGCTGTTTGATGGTAAGGAAGAGAATCTCTCTAAAAATAGCTCAGTCAGATGTGGGGTTATTATAAGGAGACAGAGAGAAAGAGACAATGTTTTAAATATCCCAAGACTGAAAGTGAAGTCCCATGGGCTTTGTAGGGTTTGGTTTAGAAGTGGCAATGGTAGAACTGTGTGTTCCCAAAGTCTCCTTCCCTCCCACTCCCCCTCCCTCTTCCCCCAAACGTCCACCTCTGTCACCACCTCCATCCACCTCTGTCTCCACCTCCATCCACCTCTGTCTCCACCTCCCCTCATGGTCTTTTGTGTCTGTGTAGCCCTGTTTTCCTGCCTGTCTACAAAGAAGACTGCTCATGTAAAGAGAGAGACTAAATTCCCTTGAGATACACCCAATGCCACTGGGCTCCAGGTGACTTTGAGAGTTAAGCCCTTGAGTTTGTGAAGCAAAGGATGTCTCTAGCTGCAGTGCAGGTGGGCTGACTTCTTATCCAACACTGAACTCTGGATAGTTCCTTCCTGAATCTATGCCTGTGTCATCTCTTATCTTGAGCCAGGGGCTCTATCTTACCCATCTATCTATTTCAACTAGATGTTCTCCCAAAACATGCCCAAGACAAAAAAGTGTTTCAGGAATCCACTTCCAAGGAGTGGCCCTATATGGGGTTCTGAATGCATTCTCATAAAACTTTAAACTGACACCCTCGATCCCACTGAAATATTTATGAATTAACTAAAGATTTTTATATAAAAAAGGCAGTCACAGCCAGATTGCCTCCGTCTAGATGAATCTCCCTTTACCTCATTTTTTCCTCTAGTATCCTTTAAAGCCATTTTCCCTGTGTGTTTATAATTTTATTTTGTTTATCAGTGAAGGTAGTAGACCAGAATAAGAAGTGTCAGGTTTAATTCTCTGCTGCAGTTCTCAAAATAGATGTTTCATAAGTAACATGTGGCTCGCTCAGCTAAAATTAAATGTCTCAGTGTTTCCAAATGTTTTCCATCTAGAATTTGCAACATATATACCCTTCCAGAAGGCAAAAAGACCTTGAAAATGACCACTTAAAAATGTTCGTTTATTTCAGACTTTTCACCATCTTTAAATTTTGGCTATAGATAATATAAAAAACAACAACAAAAGCCCCTATAGTTTATAACCTATGCCATTAACAAAGGAATCAATTAATTAAAATTAAAATACTCTAGTTCTTTCACCCGTATCAAAGTATATAAAATGTGTTAGTGAAAGTGTCTACTTTTATAATGTTGTAGGAATCAAAGAACAAATCCAAACCTTTGAGATTATATATCCCAGTGGTTCCTAATTACCAGAATCTCCTGGTAGCTGTAAAGAAAATACAGAACCAGGCTTCCTCCCCCCTCAATATCTTGATTTAATAAGTATGGGGAAAGATTCAGGGAGTGGAAGGGCCAACTGGTCTACCCTGTTTTTTGGCCTCTACTATTAGTTGATCTAAATGTCTGTCTCCCTGCCAGATAAACAAGAATTCATAAAACTCAACTGCCCATTCCTCTGATGGCTTTTATGAGGCATCTGTATGAGATTGATAAGGGGAGGGATCTATGTTCAGAAAAGCTTACAGAAGAACAAGAAAGAGAATATGACAAAGATCCAGAGTTGTAGATCCCCGAGTACCAATGCTTGGTGGCAAGGAGACTAAAGGTAGAATTGATCAACGAAATAAAAGGTGGTTAAAGAAGACCCATGAGAACATGCACAGTGTAAACGAGGGTAAGTGCTATGGAGAGCCATCCTGTACAGTTCTCATGGTGAGCATTATGGCACTTCTTGTTCCATGAAGTTTCAAGTTCAAGTACAGGTTGACGACTCAGCTCTGCCCCTTCCTAGATGTATGACTTTGGCTGATGTGCGTTATCTCCCTGGGATCAGCGTTCTTTCTCGTCAGCAAAATGAAGATCATCCTAGTGCTTTTCCTCCATGTCATTTTGAGATGGTGTATCTAAAGCACTTAGAGCAATGCTTAGAGATAAGCGACACTGTGTAACTTGCTATTGCCATGGCCATGTTAGAAAAGGGCCTGGTGAATAGTGGTAATGAGTGGTGAGAAATGGGAAGAGACTTTAGGCTACATTTTCAGAAATGTATCCAGTTAAGGAAGTGAGGGAAGGGCACTACAACAGGAGAGCAGCTGACAGCCGTCTAGGGGGAATCACCCTGATAACGGTGGCCATAGCAATGGCAGCGGCAGCATAGAGTGCGGAGTGCCGTGTTCCTTCCGTGCGCTTGCTTTCTGCGTGCTGGCAGCACCAAATACGGAAGAGAGAGTGGGAACTATTCCTATTTGACATAAAAGGAAACCGAAGCTGAAAGATAGCTCCCCCAGGCTGACACAGCTGATACGCAGTCAAGTGGAAATTTGAACCCAGGTTGGCTCTTTCCAAAAGCCCACTTCTTCCACTAAGCTAGAGTAGAGAACATTTGTATTGATTGGGTCTTGTCCCTGAATACAGACGAAAACATGATGTGGCTTCTCAATGTATTTACGAAAATGAACAAATGCTTAATGGGACTTAGCCCTGCAGTTTATCACCTACTTGCAGCCCATGCATCCTGCATCCCAGACCCTCCGGTGTCCTTTCAGACATCCTCCCACCCTACCCATCTGACTAAGTTGGATCCCCTTGTTATGTGTGAATTACAGCACCACCTCTCTCTTTTGTAGCACTTAACACAGTTCCTCTTCTATGTAGGTGCTGCATGTTTTGATTTTTTTTTTAATTAGTATCTGTAACCCTACATAGTCAAAGCTATAGTTTTTTCCAGTAATCATGTATGGATGTGAGAGATGGGCCATAAAGAAGGCTGAGCACTGAAGAATTGATCCTTTCTAATTGTGGTGTTGGAGAAGACTCTTGAGAGTCCCTTGGACTGCAAGGAGATCAAACCAGTCAATCCTAAAGGAAATCAACCCTGAATATTCATTGGAAGGACTGATGCGGAGCCAAAGCTCCAATACTTTGGCCACCTGATGCGAAGAACCAACTCATTGGAAAAGACCCTGAGGCTGGGAAAGATGGAAGGCAAAAGGAGCAGGGGGTAGTTGGCATCACCGACTCAATGGACATGAGTTTGAGCAAACTCCAGGAGGTGCTGAAGGACAGGGGAGCCTGGTGTGCTGCAGTCCACTGAGTCACGAAGAGTCAGAGACGACTTAGCAACTGAGCAACAACAACAACAAAACCTTACTCAACTATGGGTTTCACATGGTCAAGAGACCCTATCTGCTTTTGGTTGGTGCTCTCTCCAATGCTTATTCTGTGCCTGACGCTTCGTGGCTATTCAGAAAAGATGAGTTGAATGAATAAATCCTACACCACGCTCGCAACCTGCCACTGTGTTGCCAAATCATACATAATAATCGAGGTTGCAGCTGAGTCTATTAAGAATGCTCGCAGCTCGTTGTGGGGTTTGAAGACACGACCAACACCTTGGCATGGGGCTCAGTATCCAGCTGTGCTCACTGACCACCGTCGAGCTGCTGTCTGCTCCCTGCCCCTCCATGACCTCTCAGAGTTTCACTTCCCCTTGGATTTGGGGGTCAGGAGAGAGGGGTGAAGGTTGGAAATGATGAGGCTGTTGAGTGCACCTCAGCCCCCGAAGATTCCGTCTGTTATATGACTGCGGTAGGCAGCATTTGAAATCAGCCCTATTAATTATTTAAAATCCATAATTCAGTCCATATTAAAGATTTATTGCAACAAACTGAAACACAAAGTACAGACACAAAGGAAACAGGGAACACGGATTCTGCCATCGGAGTTATGCGGTGTATAAATTGTTTGTGTCAGTGGAAGTCACGTTAAGAGAAACAGACTATTTGAAAAAAAAAACACACCCTCAAGAATTTCTGGAAGAGATTATTCAACTGTGTGTGTGTGTACATGTGAATTCCTGTGTATGTTTTAGGGTTCCTTTTTCAATTTGACAGCAGGCACTTTCTCCCGCCCCAGGCATTGATTTCTTCTTGGTTCAGACTTCTCAACAGGACTGGACACATCATAATTTTTCAATCTTCAATCAGTGGTTTGTGTCCATTTGCTGGTCTGTTGGGAGGGCTGAGTTGGCTGCTTGCTTTACCATCTTGGGTGGGAAGGGTTTGCAGGCAGACACCTGGGTGTCAGTCTTGGCTCCCTCCATCTCCTCCCTGCTGTGACACTTTGGGCACAGGTATTAAACACCATGAGCCTCATTTTTTCCATCTGTCAAGTGGGGAGAATAAAAAATTCACAGAGTCCTGCATGGAAGCAGAGCTGCAAATTGCACATGAGTGTTCGTTGCATGGGTGTTTCATTTTGAGCTACCGTAGTACTAAGTGCCTGCAAGCCCCATGACTTTTATGTGAATAAATTACATTATATTTATATCTTTGAAGTATATGCACCCTTTCATTGCAATAGGGAACCAAAGGCAGGCACTGGCCCCTTGCAAGAAAATTACATTAGCATCCAGATGGGAAATTAGCAACAGGAAAGAGTCCTTTGCCCTATTCTGGCCCCAGGCATCCAAATTATGTTTAACCTTAATAGCCGGGAGAACTTGGGAGAGGCTCTTAAACTTCACCATGCTTCCATTTCCTTATTTTCTTATTTCTTTTTTAATAGTGTAATATTTATTTGATTTTTATTGGACTATAGTTGCTTTACAATGTTGTTAGTTTCTGCTGTACAGCAGAGTAAATCAGTAAAAAAGAGTATATCCCCTCTTTTTTGGATTTCCTTCCCATTTAGGTCACCACAGAGCACTGAATAGAATTCTCTGTGCTATACAATAGGTCCTCATTAGTTATGTATTTTATATGCAGTAGTGTATATATGTCAATCCCATTCTCCCAGTTCATCCCGCCTCCCTTCCTCTCTTGGTATCCATACATTTGTCCTCTATGTCTGTGTCTCTATTCCTGCCTTGCAAAAAAGCTCATGTATATCATTTTTCTAAATTCCATATGTATATATATATATATATATATATGTGTGTGTGTGTGTGTGTGTGTATGTGTGTGTTGATATACAATATTTGTTTTTCTCTGACTTACTTTAGTCTGTTTGACAATCTCTAGGTACATCCACATCTCTGCAAATGGCACAATTTCATTCCTTTTTGTGGCTGAGTAATATTCCTTTGTATATATGAACCACATCTTTATCCATCCTTCTGTTGATGGACATTTAGGTTGCTTCCTCTTGTTTTTTATTTCTTATTTATGGTTTTGACTTGTTAGGAAGATTAATTCAGTTGATACTCATGAAATTATTAGAGTAGTCCCTTGCACATTGAAGGTAAATAGGGGTCGATTTTTGTTTTGTTATTATTATTGATGTTGTTGATATTGTTATAATGAGCCTATGTGGTGACTTGAAACATATCACTGAGTAAATATTATTGTTTAAGCAGGTTCAGACATCTCATTATCAAATACGCACTCCATTTGTCTATTTCTCACCAGTGCTTCCACCAGTATTCTAGTCTAAATTGCCATCATCTCCCACCTGAATGCCACCAAGTCCTCTATGGATCTTTCTGAATGCTTTCTTGCTACACTCCCAGTAGGGAGAGGAATCTTTTCAAATACAAATCTGGCCATGTTGCCACTGCCCACTCTCCCAATTAAAACTCTTCATTGATTTCCTGATGCTCTTAAGAAATAAAGTAAACTCCTCTACATGGCCCCACATGTCTGGCCTCTGCCCTTCTCTGCACAGTCTTCTGCTGCTCCAGCTCATTGATTTTGATCCCTTTTGGTCTTCTTCCAGTTGTACCAATGTGCTAAGCATCACAGCTTGTGCTGGTCTGTCTACCTGGAGTGACCCGCTCTCTTTATCTCACCTGTCCAACAGCAGTGTTCATTCTTCAGGTCTCAAAATGAAAATCCCTTTCTTCAGTTGACTTTCCCATCTATTGTGCAGCCTAGGATCCTGTCCCCTCTCTTAGAAGACCCCCCTCTTCCTTCACTGCCCACAGTGCAGTTCATGATTAGCCACTTGTGTGATTATTTTTATTTTTGCTTCGCTTGCTAACATGTGAGCTTCATGAGACAGTGTCTTGTTCACTGCTCCATCCCCAGTATCTTGCATGGAAAATATTTGCTTATTTCATGAATGCAGTTGAAGAGGTTCCCATAAGGCTCATTAGAACCAGGAAGACTTTCTGTTATCTTTCTCATCCGCCTACATCATGCACGGCTGGGTGTTGTGATCCCAGCATGTCCATTGTATACTTCTAAACTATGCTCACCTCCCTGTTTTATAAAATATCTATCACCAGATCCTGTGTTCCCCATTAGACTGTCTCTTTCCTGTCTCTCACATGAGTATGTAACATAGATATTCAATGAATAAGTGCAGAAGGAAGGAAATAAGAGAAGAAGAAAGGAAGGGAGGAAAGATCAGACCAGTCCACTAAGAGTAGAATCACTTCTTGACCTCTTGGAGCTAAGTCCTTCCCTCCTCCTGGTGTGCAGTGTCCCAACATGGCGAGTCAAGAGACCTTTCATCCTGGAAATGCCCCACCTGGTGGGACAAAGCCTACAGAGCTTTGTCTGTTACAGTCTGCAATAGACTGCAATCCACTCGATCATGTGCTCAGTCACATCTGACTCTTTGTGACCCAGTGGACTGTAGCCTGCCAGGCTCCTCTGTCCATGGGATTCTCCAGGCAAGAATACTGGAGAGGGTTGCCATTTCCTTCATAGACTGCAATAGGCATGTCTAAACAGGACGTATCTATTGCAGTTGACGAAGACTGCGGCCAGAGCCCAAGGCATCAGATGGTGCCTGGCATGGGGCTGACCGCTATTGCATAATTCCTGGCCCAGCCTGGCAGTAAGTTCATATCTTCTTAAGCAAATCCAGATATGACTCGTGGTTATGTAATGTAACATCAGCTCCTCAATTATACTGTGAGAGGCTGAGGGGGGAGAAAATAGACATTTTTGCAAAGTCTGTTTCTGGCAATCTTCAATAAACGAAAACAGTTGAGCATACAGAATTTTCTGTTGTTTCTGCAAAGGGATAATTTGTTACAAGGAAGCTCGTTTGCTTATTCGTAGTCAACATGGCTTCAGACCCAGTAGAGATTAACAGTCGCAGTTGAGATGGATTGAGAAGGAAGAGACATAATGCTTCACTGTTATATTTACTGTGTTAAATATAGAGTGGGAATTGATGAAAAATGTGCTGGAGTTCCCCGCGTGAGCCTAAGTGATGAACTGGGGTTTATTTGCCATCTGGCTTTTAAGCAGGGATTTTTTTTTTTCCATGTCAGAAAAATGGCACCTTCAGAACTATTGAGTTACAGACATCTGTTTATCAGACCTTTGCCTGGATGAATTATTCAGAATATGCTTAAGGTTGTACTTTACCTGACATATGGAAATCTAAAGCTGCATGCTCAATGTCGGCATATATCTGTCTACACAAAATCAGATGTCATACTCGAAACCCAGTGTTGCAACCTGGTAGGTGGCGCTTTTAGTACTTGGGATATTAATTGTTCTGCCCTTTGTGGTTCTTGATGTCTTCATTTTTGGAAATCAAACTGCAGAATCCCATGTGACTCCAGTGTTTTGTATGGGTGTTCCTTTTGGTTCCCAGTATGTCTTTCACGACACAGTGGAAAACTGCCTTTTTTTTTTTTTTTTTTAATTTTATGTATTTGGATGTTTTGGGTCTTAGTTCTTCCATTGCAGCGTGTGAGCTCTCTAGTTGCGGCACACAGGCTTCAGTAGTTGCAGCTTATGGAGCTTAGTTGCTCTGCTGCCCGTGGGATCTTAGTTCCCCAACCAGGGGCCAAACCTATGTCCCCTGCATCACAAATATATATACATATGTTAGTATTTTTTTTTCTTTTGATGGTGCCGGGTCTCCGTTTCTGTGGGAGGGCTTTCTCCAGCTGCAGAGAGCGGACGCTGCTCTCTAGTTGCGGTGTGCAGGCTTCTCAGTGGTGGCTTCTCCTATTGCAAAGCACGGACCCCGGGGTGCACGGGCTTCAGTAGTTGCATCGTGTAGGCTCAGGAGCCGTGGCACAGGGGCTTAGTTGCACATCGGCATGGGGCATCTTCCTGGACCAGAGATCAAACCCACGTACCCTGCATTGGCAGGTGGATTCTTTGCCACTGAGCCACCAAGGAAGTCCCCCTGCAAGGTGGATTCTTAAGCATGGAACCACCAGGGAAGTCCCATTGGAAAACTATTTTTAGTTAGTATGACTTTCATGGTAAAACTCCATGGGTAGTTCCTTGTTTCTCAAACAAACATTATTGGAGGGAAGGATGAAGTGAAGTACAAGTGTTAGTTTTGCAGTCATGTCTGACTCTTTGCAACCCCATGGACTATAGCCCACCAGGCTCCTCTGTTCATGGAGTTCTCCAGGCAAAATACTGAAGTGGGTAGCCATTCCCTTCTCCAAGGGATCTTCTCCCCCCAAGGATTGAACCCAAGTCTCTTGTGTGGCAGGCAGATTCTTAACCAACAGGGAAGGATTACTGGAAGTAACAACAAGACTCAAGAAGAAGTGGTTTCCATGCAGACCCTGAGCCATCAGGACACTGCAGTAAAAGTGGGCATCTAGTGTCGGCTTTTGCGATGCCTGCAGGATCACATGTTCCGTTCATTCCCTCCTTCCCTCATCTGACATTTAACCGAGAGCATCTACTGTGTGCCAAGTATTAAGGACATCCATCTATGCCATAATGTCATGGAGCTTACAGGGGAGCAGACAAGAAGGACACAAAGAAAAGAGTCACTGTGATTAATGCATAAATTCAAACTGAGCTGAGGGTTCTTACCAAAAAGCAAACAAACATCAAACAACAATAACAACAACACAGGGGATTATGAAAGTCTTTGTTGAAGGAAACTGGCCCAAAAATTCAAAGAGGACTTCTTGGAGGAAGTGACCCTGAAACCACCATAAAAAGGATAAACAAGGATCTGTCTTGTCAAAGAAGGGGAAAAAGGGGTTTTCAGATGTGAGTGAAGCCCTATGTCAGTATCTGGACACTAGAGGGCTCATGCTGCGTTCCATGAACTATTTAGCGACCAGTTTGGTTGGAGTTAGGGAGGCTCAGTGGTGAGAAGAGCTGACCGCGTCTGGAGAGGTCCCCAGGGCCTTACAGGCTGAGGTTAGGCAGCTAGTGCTTACGAAACAAGGACAATGGGGAAACCATTGCTCAGATTCCAACAAAGAGGAGGGTGACACGATCCCCTTCTGACTTTCAAAATATCCCTGAAGTTTACCCTCATTTTTATTTGCCTTTGAATTCCCTAATGTCTAGGGGCCAGTGAATGTTTGTGGCATAAAAACATGGTGCAAGGCGACCGCTTTGCTGAGATGTTCGTGGGAGTTCCAGAGAGGGGCTCCCAGCTGACTTACCCCAGGAACTGGTGGGAGGGTTCAGTCAACCATCATGCATGATCCTGGGGACCAGTCCTTTAACCTGGTGTTGTCTTTATCTACATGTGTGCTCAGCCTCTGGGATTTATCCAACTCTTTGCAACCCCATCAGCCAGGTTCCTCTGTCCATGGGATTCTCCAGGCAAGAATACTGGAGTGGGTTGTCATGCCTTCCTCCAGGGGATCTTTCCAAGCCAGAAATCAAACCCAGGTCTCCTGCGTTGGCAGGAGGGTTCTTGCCCACTAGTGCCACCTTTCCATTTCTCCCTCCCCTCATCCCTTAGCAACCACTATGCTTCTCTCTGCTTCCACGAGTTGACGATTTTATATTCTATATCTAAGTAGAATCATAAAGTATCTGTCCTTCTGTGGCTTGCTTATTTGACTGAGCATAATGATCTCCAAGTTTACCCATGTTGTCAAAAAGGTTAACACCTCCTTTTTATTTAAGGCTGAATAGTATCCCACTGAATATGCCACATTTCTTTATCCATTTAATTATCAGATAAATTTTAAAAGACTCAATGAAAGCTTTGTGAGTGTGTGTGTGTGTGTGTGTGCGCGAGCGTCTTTCTTGCTACCTTGCATGCCTTATACATACCTGTGTGTGTCCTAGACTAGTATTTCTAGGATATCCGCTATTGAACCCTTCTTGGCGAGGCTGGAGGGGTAAGCTTATGAAACCCATCCATCCTGGGTCCGTTTACTCTTTGGGGAAGCATCTCCTTTCATCTCTATGGTTTTTCTGGGTGTTTCTGTTCACCGGCGCCCTCTGCTTTGCACCTGCTGGGGAGACCAGCTCTCCGGCTGGAGGCTACTAGTTCTGCGGGAAGCTTGAAAAGAGGATGAAGTCAGAGCAGTTAATTCTGTTAGAGGAGAATTGTTTTGTTCTGTGTGCAGTGAAGTTTCTCTCTATTACACTTTTCTACAAATTCCCCCGTTCCCAATTCCCTCAGACAACAAAACTACAATTTGCCGGATAAACAAAAACAGTGGGGAATGAAACTTCCCTGGCAGCCAGTCTGTCAGAGGCGCTGTGCTTGTTAGCATGGTAAAAAAGACTTAGAGGTTTCCTTCAAGTTGTACAAAATTGAATTACTTAATAAACTTGGTGGAACTTTCTTCCCTGGGAGTCAGTGCTGTTAAAAAAAATCCAATCAGGTTATTTTGCAGCATTAGCATTTTTGCATCAGGGCAGACTGTTCAAACCCTGTTTCTCAAGACAACACTTATTTGCTCAGTAACAACTGTTTCTTAGCCAGTGCTTCCTAAGTAACTGAGGTGTGCATTTGTACACAGTCGTGTCCGACTCTCTGCGACCCCGTGGACTGCAACTTGCCAGGCTCTTCTGTCCATAGAATTTTCAGGCAAGAATACTGGCGTGGGTTGCCATTTCCTTTCCCAAGTCACTGATACAACTATAACTTGAAAAAAATAAATAAATAAAAGGCTGGTTACCCTTTCAAATGATACAGCTAGCACACTGAACTTTCTATGTATTCAAATTTTTTCTCCTTTAACAATGATTCCCCTGGTCCCCCATAACCACCAGAAAGCGGGGAAGAGGCAGGCAGCAGTTAACCATCATATTAGAAAGAATTTCAGAAATGCCGGAGGCAAATTCACATGCCAGGAGAGAAATAGTACCTCGAATTGGAAACAGAGCCAGCCCTACCTAAGAAACATGCTGTTTGCACATGGTGTTATTAATAGCTGAGGGCTATCTGTTTATTCTCCAGGCCTCTACTCTTCTCTAGAAGCGAGGTTAGTGTCCACAGGCTTCTTCTGAAGTGACACCGATGCTTCCAAGACAAGCTTTGTCAGGAGCCTGAGGCTGCCGTTTGCCTCTGCAGCATTCTGGAAAAAAGCCTGTCCTTTCCACTTGTCATCCCAAGCACCCAGCAGAACCAGAACTGGGAGGAGCAGAGCTCCATCTGCTACTCCATCTTGGATGGAACACTTTCTCATTTTTTTAAATGCCTCACTTAGGACCGCAAACGGTGTTGATGGACCAAACAGCCCATCAGAGAAAATGTCGAGGCAAATTCACAGAAGGTCTTCAGCCTTTTGGCAACCCCTAAAAGTAATTTATTACCCCTCCCCCCCAAAAAAAGATACATGGTGTCATGGGGAAGCATCCGCGTTAAATATTGGTATCTGTTCCCTGGGGTGATAAAATTGTATTCAGTTATGTCACAACCTCATGATTGCAAATACTCGCTAATAACCCCGAAACTCTTGAAAAATACAGGATAAACAATGCTGGAAGGAAAGTATGGAAAATCGCCTCCGGCCTGTGGAAATGTGGCTTTATTTTGAAATAATTTGAAATAATGGCACGCGCATGAAAAAAATCAAGTCAGCTTACCTGCTGCTGCTGCTAAGTCGCTTCAGTCGTGTCCAACTCTGTGCGACCCATAGACGGCAGCCCACCAGGCTCCCCCGTCCCTGGGACTCTCCAGGCAAGAACACTGGAGTGGGTTGCCATTTCCTTCTCCAATGCATGAAAGTGAAAGTGAAGTCGCTCAGTCGTGTCCGACTCTTAGCGACCCCATGGACTGCAGCCAATCAGGCTCCTCCGTCCATGGATTTTCCAGGCAAGAGTACTGGAGTGGGGTACCATTGCCTTCTCCACAGCTTACCTAACCACACTGTAATCTCCAGGAACTTTTCTTTACGTTTTTGTCAGTAGCATTTGCTGTGGATCGAAAGCCATCCGGCTAGACTTGGAGCTCAAGGGCAAGGCTGCCTGTCCTTCACCTTTTTAAAAGATGGATTTGAATTTTTTTTTATTTATTCATTTTTTTATTTTGGCTGTGCTGAGTCTTCATTGCTTTGTGCTGACTTTCTTTAGTTGCAGCAAGCAGGGGCTACGCTTTAGTTGCGGTGCGCAGGCTTCTCATCGCAGTGGGTTCTGTCGTTGCAGAGCGCAGGCTGTAGGCATACCAGCTTCAGTAGTTGGGGCACGTGGGCTCGGGGCTCGTGGCTCCTGGGCTGTAGAGCACAGGCTCAGTAGCTGTGGCACATGGCCTTAGTTGCTCCAAGGCATGTGGGATCTTCCAGGACCAGGAATGGAACCTGTGTCTGCTGCATCAGTAGGCGGATTCTTTACCACTGAGCCCCCAGGGAAGCCCTGTCTTTACTTTTATTCGTGTTATTTTCCCCCAAGCATAGCCCTTCCCTTGTTGCCTGCAAACAACAGCCTTCTGCTTGTCTGAAGCTAGGTATGCAATTTCCGCCGTCTGCCCCAAGCACCACCCGCTGCGTGCAACCAGCTGCCTTTGCCTTAATCTTGGCGCCTTGGCTAATTATGTTTGGGCAGGATTTACTTTTTGTTTGCTTAGCAAACTTTGTGAGTCATTTTTGAATCTCTCTTAGCGCTCCACAGGTCGATCCCTCTTCAAGCAAGGATGCTGTTTGTTTGCTTTGTTTACCTTCTGTTGGCTAGTCTTGCCTCTGGAGACACCTGGTCTCCAAAGAGGGACTGCCAAGCACGGAGATGGTACCCAGGGCAGCTTGAAACCCTGGAGGGTGTGAGGAGAGACTGAATACTGTGGCGGGCTTCTGGTGGAACTCCAGAAGGAGGAAAAGCAGACTCAAGCAGAAGGTGGGAAAAGCAGACTCTCATGGGATGGTAAATCACATCTGAGGTTCATGCCTTTTCACCACACCCTCAGTCATTTTGGGAATTGGGCTCAGAGCATCTTTTGAAGGGCAAGAGAGTGACCCCTGGACATTCTGATTCACCAGCATTGGGGTGAAGCTCTATAATATACCTTTCTAGCAAGTTCCCAGGTGATGCTGACCCTCTGCTGGGGCCATTGCATTTTGAGGACCGCTGGGTTAGTGAGGTGAGATGTCTATCCTGTGTGAGTAAAGATATCCTGGGATCCTTTCCAGCCCCCAGGGCTCCAACAGATCAGATTTCAGTGTGCTGGGAATGTCTGGATATCTATGCTAAATGCTTTCCCCACTTTTGGTTCCATTGTAGCTCAGCTGGTAAAGAATCCGCCTGCAATGAGGGAGACCTGGCTTCAATCCCTGGGTTGGGAATATCCCCTGGAGAACAGAACGGCTACCCACTCCAGTATTCTGGCCTTGAGAATTCCATGGACTATATAGTTCATGTGATCACAAAGAGTCAGACACGACTGAGTGACTTTCACTTCACTTCACTTACTTGCAAATAGTTTCTAGTCAAAGGCTTCCCTGCTGGCTCAGAGGTAAAGAATCCACCTGCCAGTACAGGAGATACAATCTCTAGTCCAGGAAAATCCCACATGCTATGGAGCAACTAAACCCGTGTGCCACAACTATTGAGTCTGTGCTCTAGAGCCACAGCTACTGAAGCCCACTGCCCCTAGAGCCCATGCTCTGCCACAAGAGAAGCCACCCAAATGAGAAGCCCACTCACCACAGCTGGAGAGTAGCCCCAGCTCGCCACAACTAGAAAAAGGCCTACACAGCAACGAAGACCCAGCGTAGCCAAAAATAAATAAATAAACATTAAAAAAAAAAGTTTCTAGTCAAATCAGAGAAATGAAAACACATGCCAGGAAAGCGGATGGAAAGGCCACATCCTAGAAAGACTCCAGACACAAAAGTGTCACTCTCTGAGCTTTGACCCATTGCAACCCAAACCTTCTCTCTTGTATCCTCACTGTGTCTTGGGCAGATGTCCTCTTCCTCTGGCCCTTGTCGGACACCATGTATGAAATCATGCACTTTCCACTTCTCTCCTCCATTAGACTGTGGGTGCCTGAGGTCCAGGAGCTCATGCTATTCATCCTAGTCACATACAGTAAGGGGCAACCCTGAATACTCATTGGGAGGACTGATGCTGAAGCTGAAGCTCTGATACTTTGGCCACCTGATGCAAAGAGCTGACTCATTGGGAAAGACCCTGATGCTGGGAAAGATTGAGGCCAGGAGAAGAAGCGGGTGACAGAGGATGAGATGGTTGGATGGCATCACGGACTCACTGGACATGAGTTTGAGCAAACTCTGGGAGATAGTGGAGGACAGAGGAGCCTGACATGCTGTAGTCTATGGGGTCACAGAGTCAGACACAGCTTAGCAACTAAACAACAACAACAACATAAATGCCTGAGATGTGCATGAATGCATTAAGGGCCAAATGAGTGGTGAGGATGATAAGCTGAGTCAGGAGTCTAGGAGGACCAGGAGTATGTGCTCTTTCCGGTGGCGAAATCTCCCTTTATTGGGAAGACTTTCTGCGCATCCAGAATAAGCCACTGCTAAGATCTCATTATCCAGTATATGGAGTCACATGACCAAGCTAGCTGCAAAGGATGCCGGTAAGTGCAGTCCTTTTTCTGCAGGCGACATCACAAGTTAGAAAGAAGAGTCAGCATTGGGCAGACAGCCAGCAATCTCTGCCAGGTGAGGGATGGGATTCTGAAGGTTGGAGGGGACCCTGGAAAGAGCCCCCAGTGGAAGCAGCATGGTGGAAAACAATGCCTGTTTACTCTTAAGTCTCCTCCCTGGTTATGTAAATTTGTTGTTGTTGTTTAGTCACTAGATTGTGTCCGACTCTTTTGCGACACCGTAGCCTACCAGGCTTCTCTGTCCATGGGATTTCCCAGCAAGACTATTAGAGTGGACTTCTGTTTCCGTCTCCAGGGGATCTTCTCAACTTGAGGATCGAACTCACATCTCCTGCATTGACAGGCAAATTCCTTACCACTGAGCCACCTAGGAAGCCTGGTGATGTAAATAAACACAAAAGCAGTGTTTCAGAAATTGCTCTCCATCCACCTGTTTCAATGGAATAAATAGGCACTTGAAATTCATTTCCACAATTACAGGCTGTGGGTTGCTCTATCAAAGCTTCACTTTTGCACAAGGCCAGTGGTCAACTCAACCCTCCCGGGGAAAGTGAGACCTGGGCCAGTGCCTGCCGTGTCCACACTCCCTCTGTCTGTCATGACAAACCCTCGGTGCTCTGTGATGGTGTCTTTTCTCTTGGTACCACCACAAGCCCAGAGCACGTTGATGTCAAGCTCCTCTGGCCATCCTGCCCACAATAGCATTCTGAGACACTGCACACCCAGCACCTGGCACAGTGTCTGGCCCTCTGCCCATCCTTAGAGGGAGACATTCTGAGTCAGCAGCATCCTCGGGTCCTCCCCACTGACGCTAGACCCTGAGATCCTGAGATGCCTTGTGTGACTACCATTCAGAGGCCCCTCAGGGTACCCCATGGTCCTTTCTCTGAGAGCGATACTAAAAGCTTAGCTTCTCTGTACATAAGTGCCAAATCAAATCTCAGAGACAGAGTTTCAGGTGAAGTAGAAAAGGGGAGCTTTATTGCTTTGCCAGGCAAAGGGAGGCTCAGCAGGCTCAGGCACTCAAAACCATGTGTCCCCAACTTGGGAAAGATTCTGAGTAGTTGTATGTTAATTGTCCAAAGAGGGCATGGACATTCTTCTGGTGGGTTGATGGTGAGGTAGTTAGGAGTAAGCATCATCAGTCTTTATGTCCAGCTGGTCTGGGGTCTACATGCTTGTGGGCAGCCATACCATCATCAATTGCTAATTTCTCCCACCTGAAGGGGGTTTCAGTATCTGCAACATAAAGACATTGTTGTGCATATCCATTGATGGGGAAACAGGACCTTGCCCCAAGGCTGCTCTTGACTGTTTCTCCCTGGTCTCGCATCCCCTCCCTTCTTAGTTAACAAACGCTTGAATCTGCCCATTGAAACTCTGGGAGGGTCTCGGAGAATGAATGAAGGCTGTTTCCCAGAATCAAAGAAATGGGGGACCCAGAAAGGCTTTGTGCCCAGGATGCCTGCAGGAGCTGGCTCAGTCTCAAGAGGCCCTTTGTGGACTTGACTCCATGCCTCCCCTCCCCGCCATCCGCTCCTGCCCGGAGCTTCTGGGCAGCCAGTGGTTAAGTCCACTGTGTGTGAAGCACATGGCCACAGCAGGCATGCAAAACTACTTCTCTGCCCTGCATGTGGCATAATTGTGTTTTCAGGGAGGGCTGATCTATTAGCCAGGTGTAGGTCTCAACTGTGTAACTTTTATAAAGGAAACACTAAAGGCCTCTCACGGTGAAGGATATTATAATTATGGATGATTTATACTCCCCAGCTAATGTATACATTGCCTTTTATGAGCCCGTTCTACTTGACGTGGCCAGAAATATTAAGTGAAAACACCGTTGTGGCCTGGGTTAGAAACCTGTCTTTTGTTTTGTGTCTCATCTTATCCAGAGCTAAAATATTTGGAAGGATGTCTCTGCTCGCTGCTGTGAAGGAAATACGGACATAATAAGTGCATTTCTGATCTCAGACCAGATCGTAATTTCCTTCTAAAATACCTCACTGAGTTTAGCATATTTATTCCTCAGTGGAATGTTGGCTGTGTATTGCAGTACAAAAGAAAATAGTAATAGTAGTCATTTCAGGGCTAAGAGGAACCTTAGCGGTTTTCTAGAATAGGGTGCCCCAATGCACATGAGGGTTTTGACTGGTAAATGATCTGACTTTTATGATTTGGAAGCTGGAAGATAGAGACAAGTGGAAGAGGAAGGAGAAAAGTCATTACAGAGGCTACGTGGCTTCTTTGATATATTACCTTGGTGATGAACAGGCAGATCCAGGTGTGAGTCCCGCATCTATCTGCTACCTGGCTACCTTTGATAAGTCAGGGAATCTCTGAAGACTTCAGTTTTCTGCTCAGTAAAAAGAAGGTTAAGCTTCTGCACCCAATCCTAACATGGGGCAGGAGGATTTTTCTACCCCTACAGTTTGATTCAACTCTTGATGGTTTCTGGGCTTCCCTGGCGCCTCGGTGGTAAGGAATCGATCTGCAGTGTAGGAGACCTGGGTTCAATCCCTGGGTTGGGAAGATCCCCTGGAGAAGGGAATGGCAACCCACTCCAGTATTCTTGCCTGGGATATCCCATGGACTAAGGAGCATGGAGGGCTACAGTCCATGGTGCCATAAAGAGTCGGACACGACTGAGCGACTTTCACTTTCTTTGATGCCTGAAACCTGGAGATAATGTCAGATTCCACAGGCTAAGGCTGCTCCCCATCCTGCACCCCCTCAGCATGCAAACACACACACTTCAGACACTGATCTCAAGCCCAGGCTGTCACCTGGATTTCACTGATTGGCTGGAAGGAGGTGCCAGCAACCTTGGGTTCAGTGAATTTGCAAGAGCAGCTCACAGCACTCAGAGAAACAGTTGACTCCCTCAGTTCAGTCGCTCAGTTGTGTCCAACTCTTTGCAACCCCATGCACTGAAGCACGCCAGGCCTCCCTGTCCATCACCAACTCCCGGAGTTTATTCAAACTCATGTCCACTGAGTCGGTGATGCCATCCAACCATCTCATCCTCTGTCATCCCCTTCTCCTCCCACCCTCAATCTTTCCCACCAGCAGGGTCTTTTCAAATGAGTCAGCTCTTCGCATCAGGTGGCCAAAGTATTGCAGTTTCAGCTTCAACATCAGTCCTTCCAATGAACGCTCAGGACTGATTTCCTTTAGGATTGATGGGCTGGATCTCCTTGCGGTCCAAGGAACTTGCAAGAGTCTTCTCCAACACCACAGTTCAAAAGCATGGATTCTTTGGCGCTCAGCTTTCTTTATAGTCCAACTTTCACATTCATACATGACTACTGGAAAAACCATAGCCTTGACTAGGTGGACATTTGTTGGCAAAGTATTGTCTTTGCTTTTTAATATGCTGTCTAGGTTGGTCATAACTTTTATTCCAAGGAGCAAGTGTCTTTTAATTTCATAGCTGCAGTCACCATTTGCAGTGATTTTGAAGCCCCCCAAAATTAAGTCAGTCACTGTTTCCACTGTTTCCCCATCTATTTGCCATGAAGTGATGGGACCAGATGCCATGATCTTAGTTTTCTGGATGTTGAGCTTTAAGCCAACTTTTTCACTCTTCTGTTTTACTTTCATCAAGAGGCTCTTTAGTTCTTTGCTTTCTGCCATAAGTGTGGTGTCATCTGCATATCTGAGGTTATTGATATTTCTCCTGGCAATCTTGATTCCAGCTTGTGCTTCTTCCAGCCCAGGGTTTCTCATGATGTACTCTGCATTTAAGTTAAATAAGCAGGGTGACAATATGCAGACTTGATGTACTCCTTTTCCTATTTGGAACCAGTCTGTTGTTCCATGTCCAGTCCTAACTGTTGCTTCCTGACCTGCATACAGATTTCTCAAGAAGCAGGTCAGGTGGTCTGGTATTCCCATCTCTTTCAGAATTTTCCATAGTTTATTGTGATCCACAAAATCAAAGGCTTTGGCATAGTCAATAAAGCAGAAATAGATGTTTTTCTGGAACTCTCTTGCTTTTTCCATGATCCAGCGGATGTTGGCAATTTGATCGCTGGGTTCCTCTGCCTTTTCTAAAACCAGCTTGAACATTTGGAAGTTCATGGTTCACATATTGCTGAAGCCTGGCTTGGAGAATTTTGAGCATTACTTTACTAGCGTGTGAGGTGAGTGCAATTGTGCAGTAGTTTGAGCATTCTTTGGCATTGCCTTCCTTTGGGATTGGAATGAAAACTGATCTTTTCCAGTCCTGTGGCCACTGCTGAGTTTTCCAAATTTGCTGGCATATTGAGTGCAGCACTTTCACAGCATCATCTTTCAGGATTTGAAATAGCTCAACTGGAATTCCATCACCACTCTCTTTGTTCATAGTGATGCTTCCTAAGGCCCACTTGACTTCACATTCCAGGATATCTAGGTCTAGGTGAGTGATCACACCATCGTGATTATCTGGGTCATGAAGATCTTTTTTGTACAGTTTTTCTGTGTATTCTTGTCACCTCTTCTTAATATCTTCTGCTTCTGTTAGGTCCATACCATTTCTGTCCTTTATCGAGCCCATCTTTGCATGAAATGTTCCCTTGGTATTTCTAATTTTCTTGAAGAGATCCCTAGTCTTTCCCATTCTGTTGTTTTCCTCTATTTCTTTGCACTGATCACTAAGGAAGGCTTTCTTTCCTTGCTATTCTTTGGAACTCTGCATTCAAATGGGTACATCTTTCCTTTTCTCCTTTGCTTTTTACTTCTTTTCTTTTCATAGCTATTTTGTAAGGCCTCCTGAGACAGCCATTTTGCTTTTTTGCATTTCTTTTTCTTGGGGATGGTCTTGCTCCCTGTCTCCCGTACAATGTCACAAACCTCTGTCCATAGTTCATCAGGCACTCTATCTATCAGATCTAGTCCCTTAAATCTATTTGTCACTTCCACTGTATAGTCATAAAGGATGTGATTTAGGTCATACCTGAATGGTCTAATGGTTTTCCTTACTTTCTTCAATCTAAGTCTGAATTTGCCAATAAGGAGTTCATGATCTGAGCCACAGTCAGCTCCCAGTCTTGTTTTTGCTGACGGTATAGAGCTTCTCCAGTTTTGGCTGCAAAGAATGTAATCAATCTAATTTCAGTTTTGAGCATCTGGTAATGTCCATGTGTAGAGTCTTCTCTTGTGTTGTTGGAAGAGGGTGTTTGCTATGACCAGTGCGTTCTCTTGGCAAAATTCTTATTAGCCTTTGCCCTGCTTCATTCTGTATTCCAAGGCCAATTTTGTCTGTTACTCCAGGTGTTTCTCGACTTCCTACTTTTGCATTCCAGTCCCCTATGATGAAAAGGACATATTTTTCGGGTGTTAATTTTGGGTGTTACTCCCTAGATTACTGGTCTATTGTAAAAGGATATAACTTAGGGACAGCCAGATGGAAGAGAGATGCCTAGAGTGAGGTGTGGGGAGAAGGTATAGCACTCTCCCCAAATCTCCAGGCAGAAGCTCCATGAACCTCACCTTTTGGGTTTTTAGGGAGGCTTCATTATATAGGCTTGACTGATGAAATCCTTGTCCAGTGGCTACTGATTCAATGATCTCCAGCCCCTCTCCCTTCCATGATAAGACAAAAATCAGCTCATTAGCAAAACAAAGGGCACCTTCACCCTCTTATCACTTAGGGAATGCAAAGAGCTTTAGGAGTTCTTTGCTAGTAATGGGGATGAAGATCAAGTGTTTATTTCTTGTAGTCAATCACAGTATGACAGAGATCAGGACAACCTGGTCTTCATGTGATGATCAGACAATAGACAGGAACATATATATGAATTATCTTGTGACAGTGACATTGCCAAGGAGAAAGCCAGCCCAGGGTGGTGGAAGTCAGCCCTGCACATCCACAAGGAGGTCTGCAGAGTGTACATTAGTTTTGGGGGAACGTGCCCAAGGGCTTCCAGCTAGTTAGTGACAAGAGTCGTACTCTCTCCACTCAGGGTCAGGAACCTGGTGTTTAACTGTAGCTTTCAGCAGACATCCCCCAGACCCTCTTCCTTGTTCCCTTCCCTGCTGGATGAGGCCCCTGGTCCTCCATGTTTGCTGGAATTCCATCAAAGGAGGACCTTTATCTGCTTCCACTCCTTGTGTTATGGACTCAGGGGTCCTGCCCATTTCTTTCCAGGGCTACAGCTCACTCTACCTATAAAGAAGGAAGTGAATTTTACTTTCCAAGGAGTAAGTCAGTGAAGTGTCACCTTTAGACTTTTCTTTGCCGGATCCACATACCATATTATCATTTCTTTGATATTTTCCCTTAAACTGACTTCTTAAAAAGTGACTACTAGCTGTAACCTCCATTGAAACAATAATCTGTTTTTTTAATATATTTTTCTTTTATGGAGGTGAAATTCATGTAACATAGTATTAGCCTTTTTAAAGTGCACGATTTGCCGTCTATGGGGTCTCACATAGTCGGACACGACTGAAGCGACTTAGCAGCAGCAGCAGCAGCAGCTCAGTCACAATGCTGTGCAACCCCCACCACCAAAAGAACACCCTGTGCCATTAAGTAATCACCCCTCATTCTTCCCTTCTCCCACTCCCTGGCCAATGTCTGTCTCTAGGAATTGGCCAATTTGGGAGATGTCGCATAGTCACACAATATGTTTGACCAAGCTTCATGCTTTTGAGGTTTATCCATGCTATAGTGTGGATCAACACTCCCATCCTTTTACATGGCTGAATGATATTCCATTGTGTGGATATACCACAACTGTTTTATCTTTTAATGTGTTGATGGACATTTGTTTTCAGGTTTGGACTATTCTGAGCAATGCTGCTGTGCGTGTTCATGTTAACTTCTCTATGGACATACGTTTTCATTTCTCCTGGATGTATCCTGAGGAGTAGAATTGCTGGGTCATAGGGTGTAATACACTTTTGATTAAATAAACAGTTTGTGTTTTTTAAATCGCCGTCCTTCCACCTTCTCTAGGACCATGGACGGCATACATGGAATTTGAGAAATACCACCAACCACTGTCACTGACTGCTTTTAAGCCCTTCTATTTTGTAACACCATGAACCAGCCTGACTTTTATTTTCTTATACTTTCATCACTGGAGAAGGCAATGGCGACCCACTCCAGTACTCTTGTCTGGAAAATCCCATGGACGGAGGAGCCTGGTGGGCTGCAGTCCATGGGGTCGCTAAGAGTCGGGCACGACTGAGCGACTTCACTTTCACTTTTCACTTTCATGCATTGGAGAAGGAAATGGCAACCCACTCCAGTGTTCTTGCCTGGAGAATCCCAGGGACGGGGAGCCTGGGGGGCTGCCGCCTATAGGGTGGCACAGAGTCGGACACGACTGAAGCGACTTAGCAGCAGCAGCAGCAACACTTTCATCACAATCTTTCCTGATTGTGACCTGGAATACAACCTGCCCAATTCTCAGCTGCCACAGTTATGCCAATTCCTACTTACAGACCACCACTTATACTGTATTTCCTTCCAGCTTCTTTTCTTCCCACTCAAATCTTTCCCATCCTTGAAAACTGAGTTTAGGTTTGTATCTGGCTCATGATTTTGCCCTCCTTTGACTGTCGCACTTTCAGTTGAAAACTGAAAGGGATAAATTATGTGCATACTGATAATTTTCATAGGTATGTCGTATGGTATAATATAGCAGTATAAATGAAGATATAGACACTAATAGAGTCTATTGAAGTTAAAAGCTGAAAATATATAGTTTCATCGAAACTCAATCCGTTGCCCTTGTGCAATTATTTTGGCTTGGACCACTAAACATTTTGTGAATCCCATATTGATATCTTCCTTTGAGAAAGCTTTATAGTTCTCTCCATTTTTGCTGCACACATGAGTACTAATAATAATAACAAATAATTTCAACTATTTATCACATACCTGCTATACTGATAAAAATATTTTATATGCCCAATTTCTTTTAGTATGCATAGTAATGCAGTTAATCTACACTGTCCCATATAGGAGCCACCAGCCCCCTGGGGCTCTTGAGCACTTTGAACTGAAACTCTTCCAAACTGAGATGTGCTATTTGTGTAAACAACAAACCAGATTTCAAAACCTAATATAAAAAAGAAAAATATCTATGAATCATGTTCATATTAACTAAATGTTGAAATGATAAAATTTTGATAGTATCTGGTTAAATGAAATACACCATTAAAATTAATTTTACCTGTTCCTTATTTGCTTTTTTATTGCTGTGACTACTGGAAATGTAAAATTGTGTCTGTGCCTCACATTGTATTTCTACTGGAGAATATATATTGTCTCTACTTCACAGATCAAAAAAATTGAGGTTTTGTTCTCCCGAGTCATTATAAAGGGTAGACCCAAGATTCCAAGCCAGATTTGCCTCATTTTTATTGTCTATATTCAATATATCCTTTGTGGCTGATTGATTGATTATTAGTAAATACAGCCCACAAAGGGGCTTCCCTGGTGGCTCAGTGGTTAAAGAATCCACCTGCCAATGCAAGAGATGCAGGTTTGATCCCTGGGTGAGGAAGATCCCCTGGAGAAGGAAGTATTCTTGCCTGGGAAATCCCTTGGACAGAGGAGCCTGGTAGGCTACAGCCCATGGGGCTGAGAAAGGGTTGGACTCAACTTAGTGACCAAACAGCAACAGCCTGCAAAAAGAATGTAAGTATCACCCCCTTCATCTCCCATCCCATGGTGAAAAAGTTAATTTCCACTGAATATTTCTTTCCAGAACCTCCACGAGTCTTTAAGACAACTCCCAGATTCTGAACGGGCTTCTTGCTAGTTCTAGACATTACCTTTCCATGACACATGATGAATTCTATTCAGTCACTTCTGTTCTACATCATCTCATGTTTGACCCTCCAGCAGCTCCAGAAACTAGCATTCTGACTGTCTTTCCAACAACTAATTTTTTTTTTTTGCAAGTGAATATTTTTTGTCTTTCCAACAACTAATTTATTTTTTTGCAAGTGAATATTTTTTGATTCTTAGTTTTCAAGGTCCTAAGTTAAGGATGGACTGAATCTCTCTTCTTGATTTGTATTTAATAGGAAAGCCCAATTATAGCTTTGGTTCCTATTTTTCCTGCCAAGAGCCTATCCTGACTCCTGTTCCATTGTGTTAAGGTATCTTTAGGGTATTCATTTGTCACAAGCAAACTCAACAGAGGGTATTGTACCTGGCAACTAAGCCAGTCTGGGTAAAACTAGTATAGGGGATCCTACGTGAAACAGTTTCTGAATGTGAATGTACTCTGTATTGTATAAAGACATTTTAAAAATGCTCTCGTCCTTGATGCCTTCCATTTGGGGAATACATCCATTTCTGTCTCCTCCTTTTTGAAATCTGAAAGGAAGGAAGCACGACAGTAGAAATATTTTGCCCCAAAGGAAGATCAATGCTAATAATGTTCATTTTCCTAAGTGCAGCCCTCTCCTGGAATTAAAGTGAGAGAGAGCTAACACAGGCTCCCTCCCTGTCTTCCACACGCAAGCGAGGGCTAAGATAGCCCAGATTGAATTTGCTCTTCTCGAAGTAGGGACTGTACACAATTTGATGAATAGACTCTCTCTATTGCTTTGCCGGGAACCTCTGCGTCCCAGGTGGAAATATTTCACAACCTCAATGCACTCCTTCCCCGAGCTGCAGACAATCAGCTGCTTCTCACAGCAGAGCATCCTTGCTTCATCCTTTATCAGAAATCCTGGAAAAATACCAGGGAGGAAAGGAAGCTGGCACAAGTCTTCATAGGGATGCAGGCGTCCTGGGTATCCTCCTAGGGTTGTGGTGCCCAACCTTTTAGGCCAGTTTCATGGAAGACTATTTTCCATGTATCAAGGCGGGGGTTGGAGGGCAGTTTTAGGATGACTCAAGTGCATTACATTTATTGGGTCCTTTTTTTCCTGTTGTGATTATTATTACATCTGTTCTACCTCAGGTCATCAGGCACTAAATCCCAGAGGCTGGGGACCCCTGTTCTAGTGCTTTGTTCCCCAAGGCAGGACTCAGGGTAACCTGCAGGAGACCCACTTAGAAATTCTTCCAAACTTGCAGATCTGGGGACTCCAGACCTACTGAATTAGATTATTTGACTTTGGGGCTGGTGCAGTTGTGGGCTTCCCCGGTGGCTCAGTGGTAAGGACTCCAGCTGCGATGCAGGAGCTGCAGGCAACGTGGGTTCAATCCCTGGGTTGGGAAGATCCCCTGGAGGAGGGCAGGGCAACCCACTCCAGTATTCTTGCCTGGAGAATCCCATGGACAGAGGAGCCTGTCCATGAACTGCAACCCATAGGGTCACAAGGAGTCGGTCATGACTGAAGAGACTTAACAAACAGCTGCAGCTTTATCAAGCTGTCCAAGTGATTGCAATAGCTGCTAATGCTGATGAACTTTGGCCATAGGAGGACTTCATAAATGCTGGGCTGCTGCTGCTAAGTCTCTTCAGTCGTGTCCAACTCTGTGCAACCCTATAGATGGCAGCCCACCAGGCTCCCCCGTCCATGGGATTTTCCAGGCAAGAGTACTGGAGTGGGGTGCCATTGCCTTCTCTGAAATGCCGGGCAAAACCATCTTAAATCCAATCAAATTAATTGTTAATTAAATAAATGTCTGCCTGGACCCCAATTCATAACTTTCATGTTGTAACTCCCTCCCGACATCCAGAGGCATCATTTAATGAATGAGTAAGCAGGGACATGAGCATGAAGCACTTATTTATTTTCCTAAACCCTCTTTCCCTCTCAGTGAGAATCCCACCTTCTGTGGCCCTTCTTGACAATGGAATTACTCCCTGCCCTCCAAATGCAGAGAAGATGAAGCAGCAACTTCCCATTTATATAATGCTTACTAATTAATCACGGGCACAGATATGTGTGGGCATTGACTATAGGCATTCTCTGTCAATAAACAAGTATTTTCATTACAGCAAATGTAGACTTAGTCCTTTTCTTAAGGAAGAGGTGGTGAAAAGAAGGGGAAGGGGATGGAAGGAAAGACGGAGGAACACACTCTAACTGGCTCAAAGGGGTCCTGTTTTAAACACCATTTCTCAACTTTATAAGTCTGGGAGATAGTGGAGAACAGAGGAGCCTGGTGTGCTGCAGTCCATGAGGTCGCAGAGAGTTGGATACAACTTCAAAAATGAACAACAAATGCTTATTGAGTGATTCCTATTTATCGTGACGTTTCTGTGTATTAATTTCTTCAAAACAATTCCTCAGAATAGCCCCCGTGGGGTTAGTTTGAATATTAGCTGCATTTTATAGACAACAAAAAAAAAAATGAAGCACAGTTATAGCAAACTTCTCAACATCACACAGATTGTGAGAGTCACTCAGTCGTGTCTGACTCTTTGCAACCCCATGGACTGTAGCCTGCCAGGCTCCTCTGTCCATGGAATTCTCCAGGCCAGAATACTGGAGTGGGTTACCATTTCCTCCCCCAGGGGATCTTTCCAACAGGGATGGAAACTAAGTCTCCTGCCGCTTTGGCGTTGCAGGAGGGTTCTTTACTGCTGAGCCTCCGAGGAAGTCCAGCAAGGACAACAGACCACTTGTATCTTTTCCTGGAGGTGCTGTAACAAATTGCCACAAACTGAGTGGCATGGGGCAGAAGGAATGGCTTCCATCACAGGCTTGGAGGCAACTTGTTCAAAATCTAGATGTCATCATGGTCAGTTTCTTCTGGAAGCTTGAGGGAGGATCTGCTCTAATCCTCTCTCTTAGGTCCTGGTGGCTCCTGCTGATCCTTGGCATTCCTTGGCTTGTGGTTGCATTACTCCAGTCTCCATCTTCACATGGCCTTTTCTTCTGCATCTCTGTGTATCTTCTCCTCTTCTTCTGAGAACACTCATCATTGAATTTAGGGCCCACCAAAGTGCAGGATGACCTCATCACATGATCCTTTACTTAAGGAAATTCCCTGGTAATCCAGTGGTGAAGACTCCATACTTCTTTTACTGGCCAGGGCTTAGGTTCAATCCCTGGTTGGTTGGGGTACTCAGATCTCACAAGTCATGGTAGCTTGCTTCATCAAACCTTGCACTGGAGAAAGAAACTAATTATCTATCTGTCTGTCTATCCATGCATCTATCCATCCATATATCTATCTGTCTATCTACCCATCCACGCGTGCATCTATCTATCCACCCATCCATATATCCATCTATCCATCCATTCACCCATGTATCTATCTATTCATCCATCCATCTATCCATCCATCCATCACAGGGCAGTGAATGCCGTCTTCTGCTGTCTGCACTAACAGCCTGCAGAACTCCATTCCTGAATGTCAGGCTAGTTGCCAATATTTTTGTTTTTCTTTGCACTATTTTTCCACAATTAACATCCTTTATTTTCTCACATCTGTGTTAGGATTCCCAGCAAAGAGTTGTCTTGTATTTCAAGAGATAAATGAACCTGTGATTCTTTTACCTGTGGGCTGGTTTTTTTTTTGTAAATTTTATAGCCCCTCTGGGCCAGGAGAGTGTTGAGTGAACTCAGACCACATTAACCTTAGAGCATCTACCACTCTGAAAATATGAAAGCCACTGAGAATGTAGACACATTTCCCCCTAATTGCCCCCTTGTGGGCTTCCCTGGTGGTTCAGGCAGTAAAGAAACTGCCTGCAATGTAGAAAACCCAGGTTCAATCCCTGGGTCAAGAAGATCCCCTGGAGAAGGAAATGGCAACCCACTCCAGTATTGTTGCCTGAAAAATTCCATGTACAGAGGAGCCTGGCGGGCTACAGTTCATGGGGTCGCAAGGAGTAGGACATGGCTGAGTGACTAACACTTTTACTTTTTTCAGGGTGACTGTAGACAGATTAAGAAGGCAGCCTTCATCTCAACAGGGATGATGTGATAAAGGTGACATAAAACCCGGATGTGAACATCCACATCTCCGGGTGTGTCTCTGTGATGTTAAACAATGCATCCATATTTCCTTTTGGCTATTGTCAGTGATGGCTAACCATACCACCCACAAATCAGATGATGTAAGGAGAGTTAAATACATAGACTGCTTATATATCTATGGGTATAAGGAAACCAGAAAGAGTGAGTACCCTGAGCTATTCAAATAAAAGATGCTATCATCCTTAAGCCTGGGGGACGATGAGAGAGAGTGGTTCCCAGAAATCATGAAGAGACAGCCCAAAATCTCTGACCTAAAATGAGCTTCAGAATAAATACCCTGGCCTCCTCTTCCTCTCTCCTCACTTCCCTGAACTCCCCATTGGTCCAAATCAACAGGCAGGAAGGAACTGGTCACCTTACAATGTCTTCAGGACATCCTCCAGGGCAGGGAGCAGCGTGCAGAGGATGGAGGGTGGGCCTGCAGGGGCCTAAAGACGACAGCACACCCTCTGCCCATCATCCCTGTGCACCTTCCCTTCCAGGCTTTTAAGCAGTAGAGGACCAGGGAAAGAGCCAGTATCACAGACATCAGAGCGCTATAATTAAGCATCTTGCTTTGGATTCAGATAAAGGTTCCATCACCTCCAAGCCATATGGCTCTAGGCAAAAGACTTCCAAAAAAAAAAAAAAAAAAAGATGTAACATAAGTACTAACATCCTGGCCTTACTATGATAAATATTCCCATCTCCATTCCCCTCCCCTAGGTTCTTTTTCTCATTAGCACTTTTCACTGACTGTGCTCTGTATTCACTTACTTTTTCATTGCCTCAGCCCCTCCACTTTCCAACTTGAGTATGAGTTTCTTGAAGTCAGGGATGTGGATGTCTTATCCACTGACAGATCTTCAGATGAGAAGCCATCACTGACAAGGAGTAACTACCAAGAAGTATTTGAGGGCATCGGTAATGAGGTGGGCTTCCCTGGTGGCTCAGACAGCAAAGAATCCTCCTGCAATGCAGGAGACCTGGGTTTGATCCATGTGTTGGGAAGCTCCCCCGGAGAAGGGAATGGCAACCCACTCCAGTATTCTTGCCTAGAGAATTCCATGGACAGAGGAACCTGGTGGGTTACAGTCCATGGAGTCGCAAAGAGTTGGACACAACTGAGCAACTGGTTTTTTATTCTGTGAATGAGATAGGGGTCACAGAAGGCTTAGTACAGAGCCTAGGATGTATTCGGATTTCCCTGGTGGTTCAGACAGTAAAACGTCTGCCTGCAATGCGGGAGACCTGAGTTAGATCCCTGGGTGGGGAAGATCCCCTGAAGAAAATGGCAACCCACTCCAGTAATCTTGCCTGGAGAATCCCATAGATGGAGGAGCCTGGCAGGCTATATAGTCCATTAGATCACAAAGAGTTGCAAAGGACACGACTGAGCAACTTCACTTTTTGAATGTATTAAGGGCTTGTATATAATCAAGTATTTTTAGTAAGTGTATCAAAGTTCATTTTATACACACCAACACAGGCAGACAAGCAAAGAATGGGGAATATTCTCCCGTAGGCATGATTCTTTGCAAATGTGAGTAAAATAAAGCCTGGTCAAATGATTTGTGCTGAACTCATGAAGCTGTATAATTTTTAAAAATCTGTAATTCTATTTCTCTAAGTAATTTTATTTTCATTCATTCATTCATTTTTGCATAAATAACCAAAAGACTCTTTTTAGAAAAAAGTCTTTATTTAATTTGTTACAGTATTGATTATGCCTTATATTTTGGTTTCTTGGCCAAGAGGCATGTGGGATCTTAGTTCTCCAAACCAGGGATCAAACTCACACAACCCCTGCATTGAAAGATGAAGCCCCAACCAGTGGGCCACCAGGGAGGTCCTTCTAAAGACAGCTTTAAATTCTGGACGTCAGATCTCTCTGCCTTGTCTATAAACCAAAACCAAAACAGTCTCCTAATTCAGAATTGCCAATGCCTCTGTGTACTGAGATTTGTCGTGGGGGACCCTGCAGGCAGCAACTTTCTTTTGGGGTCCTCATCACTGGGCATGTGTCAGAATTTCCTTGGCTCCTGGTCAGATGTAGACATTAGGTTCAGTAGGTAAATAAAGTTGATGACACTTCCGGTGACTGGAGAGGCTGCAAGCCTGGGAGGCTTTTTGGAAAATTGCACAGGGGGAGGGGAGGAGGGGTGGGGGGGAGGGGACAATCCTGAGGATTTGAAAAATAATGGAGTCGTGTTTGCCTGTACTCTTCTCCAGCAGGCAGCCCAGGGCTCTCTTTGTTTTGAAAGTGGACAGCTTTGTGGTCTGAAGGAACATCTGTGCATATTTAAGATAAAGATGCCTCTTAACTCTTCTTCCTTTTCAAAACTGGTAAAAGAGAATACACATCCCAGGGACTCACGGTTTAAATGCTTCTTCGGGGTCCCTTGCTTTCTTAAAAGTAGCATTTCAAGCTGAAGCTCCTTATCCCAGGCCGACACAAAAAAATAAACAGATAAATAAATAAAAACCCACGTGGCCCTTTTTTATTTTTGTTTTTCATTTAGACTACGCGCTTCCTCCCGGCAGGTATTCCCCCAGGATGTGCTAATCTGTGCTTTTGGTTGTTGCTGGAATGCAATTGTTCCCCCTCCTCTTCCCTCCCCCAGGCCTCTCACAGCTACTCAGCCAGCTTTCCAAGCAGATGCTAATCCACCACTCCTGGTTATTAACCCTTGAATACCTAGTTCCCCGGAACCCTTTCTCTCTTCCCATCCCAAGGACTCTCAAAGTCCAGTTTGCTGGAGCATCCCCTAAAAGACTTGGTGGTCCCCACCCTGAGAATTTCTGCATCCCTAGGGCTGGGTGAGGCTCAAGAATTTGAATTTCTGATAGCTCAGGTGGTAAAGAATCTGCCTGCAATTGCAGAAGACCCGGGTTTGATCCCTGGGTCAGGAAGATGCCCTGGAGCAGGGAATGGCTACCTACTCCAGTGTTCTTGCCTGGGAAATCCCATGGACAGATGAGCCTGGTGGGCTGTAGTCTGTGAGTTCACAAAGTTGGACACAACTGAGCAACTAATACACACACACACACACACACACACACAGACTCTCCAGTCTAGCTGATGTTGCCAGTCCACCAAGGTCCAGTGAAAGGCAGTTATTTGTCTCAGCCTCATGTTAGTAGGTTGATCTCTTGCAAAAATGTTTTTCCTTTTCCTTTCTGAAAGGACCAAAGCCATCACAGAGGTTTCTGTTTTTCCTTCCTTTCTGCTTTGTTCACTTCTGTGCCCTCGCTTCCTTGGATGGTGCCTGACTTCCAGGTGTGTGTTGAGGGGAGGACTGGATAAACAACCTCATTTGCCTGTGAAATACTAGTGATGTTTGTAACTCAGAGCCCTCATGAGACTTGGGAGATCGAAGTTTCAAGGTGAAAGCTTGTTCTGAATTGACCCAAATTGGAGAGCCAGAAACTTAATTCCAGAGGATATAGAGGGACTTCCCTGGCAGCCCAGGATTAGGACTCCATGCTCCTGATGCAGAGGTCATGGGTTTGATCCCCTGGTTGGGGAAGTAAGATCTGCGAGGTATGACCAAAATTTATTTTATATTTTTATATTATCTATATTTGATAGGTTTGTGTAATTCCACAACATATTGTATTTTATATTTATAATGTATTTTATATAAAATAAATTTATATTTTATAAATATTTGATAGTTTTTATTTTTATAAAGTTTTTATTACTGTATATATAATTGTATATTTCCATATATATTTGATAGATCTGTGTAGATTCTGAAACAGACTGTCTAATGCTATGAGTGACATGACTCACTGTGTAACGCTAATATACAATACGTGTAGTTTCCTATAGCGTCCTGCTGAGCCCTTGTTTCCTGCTGTGGCTCCTCACCACCACCCCAAACTCTAGATTTATGATTTTCCCCTCTTCAGTGGAACCCCCAGCTCATGGGGAGTTGCTCTTTACTCTGTGGCTTTCAGTCCCTTTAGCAGATGGCATCATTCTTTGCATGTGCAGTTAGGGTTCTCAGCGTTGACTGCACACTGACATCACATGGGGAGTGTTCAAAGAGATTGATCCCTGGCTGTTGTCCCCCAAAGATTGTGATTTAATTCGTCAGAGTATCCCTGGGCATGAGGATTTTAAAAAGCTCACAGCCCAGGTCATGAAGGATTGGATTGGGGTGGAGGTGGCCTGGAAGAAGAGGGAGGGAGGAAAAGAGAAAAAAGTAGTCTTGATTTTCGCAGCCAGCAGGGGACACTTCTGGAGAAGGCAATGGCACTCCGCTCCAGTACTCTTGCCTGGAAAATCCCAGGGACGGAAGAGCCTGGCAGGCTGCAGTCCATGGGGTCGCAAAGGGTTGGACACGACTGAGCGACTTCACTTACACTTTTCGCTTTCATGAATTGGAGAAGGAAATGGCAACCCACTCCAGTGTTCTCGCCTGGAGAATCCCAGGGACGGGAGAGCCTGGTGGGCTGCCATCTATGGGGTCGCACAGAGTCAGACATGACTGAAGTGACATAGCAGGGGGCACTTCTAGAGCAGAGATTGTTGTTGGATAATGAAAAGTGAGCTGGAAGCATAGAACTCAGAGCACACTTGAAGAGAGAACCTTGAACGCAGAAACAAGACTGCTTTAATGGGCTAATTATGCACACTCTTGTCTTGCCTAATCATTTTATCTAGGGCAACCTTGTTGGCCCAAGGAGATCATAAATTCCTTGGAATCAGCAATGTGTTGGACAGTTACCTGTAGCTTCCCAGATCTCTAGCAAAATTGCCTTCATTTCAAGAGTCTTCAGAAAATAGCCCCCAAATAATTAAGGAAGCATGAGTTCAAAATGGGAAGTAAAAAACCTGTAAAGACCACCAATCAGTAGCAGTTGTGTGTGTGTATGTCATCATTTCAAATTATTTGCTTTTCTTATTTTTTTTATCCAGTATGAACACACACATACACTCAAACAGAACAAAGCAATAACAAATAATAAAAAATATCAGCCACTGACCACCACCACCACCTTTATCACCATCATCATCACCATCGTCACCACCATTATCTTCACCATCACTACCATCACCATCATCATCACTGTCACTACCATCATTATCACCACCATCATCACCACCATCACCATTATCTCCATCATCGCCATCGTCACCACCATTATCTCTACCATCACTACCATCACCATCATCATCACTGTCACCACCACCATTACCACCACACTATCATCATCACCACTATCACCATTGTCACCACCATCATCACCACCATTACGGTAGTAATGGTGGAGATAATGGTGGTGACGATCACCACCATCATCACCACCATTATCTCCACCATCACTACCATCACCATCATCATCACTGTCACTACCATCATTAGCACCACCATCATCACTACGATACCATCATCATCACCACCATCACCATCATCACCATCGTCACCACCATCGTCACCACCATTATCTCTAGCATCACTACCATCACCATGATCATCACCGTCACCACCATCATCACCACCATTATCTCCATCATCACCATTGTCACTACCATTATCTCCACTATCACTACCATCACCATCATCATCACTGTCACTACCATTATTATCACCATCATCATCACCACCATCACCATCATCATCATTACCATCACACCACCATTACCACCACACTATCATCATCACCACCATCACCATCGTCACCACCATCATCACCACCATTATCTCCACCATCACTACCATCACCATCATCATCACTGTCACTACCATCATTATCACCACCACCATTACCACCACACTATCATCATCACCACCATCACCATCGTCACCACCATCACCACCACCATTATGTCCATCATCACCACCATCATCATCACCAGCATCACCATTGTCATCACCATCATCATCACCATCATCCTCATCGTCACCACCATCACCACCACAATCATCATCACCAGCATCACCATTATCGCCATCATCATCGGCACCATCACCACCACCATCATCACCACCAGCATCACCATTGTCATCACCATCATCATCACCATCATCAGCACCATCACCACCACCATCATCATCACAAGCATCACCATTGTCACCACCATCACCATCACCATCATCAGCAGCATCATCACCACCATCATCATCACTACTACACCATCATCATCACCATTACTGCCACCATAATCACACCTGACATTTGGAAGTGTAGCCCAGTAGAGCATCTGTTGCCAGAGAATGTAGCATCAAGTCCCCCAATCAGATGTCACCTCATGTCACTGTGAAGGAAAGATGTTCACAGAGCAGCAGACTTGCCTGCATACACATGACTGAGTTCCAAGCGAGTGGACAGGAAGGGGGCAGCCAGGAAAGCAGCTTGCTTCACCCTGTTCCCAGTCTAGTGTTTTATCCATGAGCATACTGTAGCCCTTCAATACTTTATTAAGCATCTCCTCTCCTGGACACCCCACTACCTTTAGCGCCAGCACATCCCGTGCCTGGAAGCCAAGTGTGTTCTTACCACTGCATGGCTCCTCATTTTCATCACAGAGAAGTGATGCTAAGGGTGGAAATAGGGGTAGAATGCTGAGAAAACCACTTTACTGGTAACTTGAAAATATGAAGCTCATATTTTTAATTCATATGAATTAAGGGGGTGTAGTCTGAGTCCCGAGGCAAGTCAGTCACACTTCTCAAGATGTCGACCACAGCCTTTTCCCTGCCTCCACCGGGTGAACGGTGACCCTCTGGTGTACATCAAAACGTGTGCTTTTCTGTATTCTAAGCAGTTTTTGAGACAGTGTTTTGCTTTATTGCAAACCACAATGTTTTCAGAAGGCTTAAAAATCCAGTTATGACTATAGCTGTGAGGGAAAAGGTCTGCGTGGTGCCAGGGAAATTTAATTTTTAGCTTAAAAAAAGTCCCACCAAATTCAATTTTTCTCACATTTAGGGATTCTTAGAGTTATATCTAGCTTGCATAACTAGTATATTAGAGAATGTGTTACTACAGGGTTATTTTTTTAAACACATTTATTATTTATGAAATGCAGAGGAAAATAGTTAGAAATGATTGTTTCAGGGAATATCCTGTAGTTTTTTTTTCTTTTTTTATTGTATTCAAAGAAGTTGTTCATGCTGTTTTAATTCAAACATTAAAAGTTAAATCTCTTTTTATTCTGACCTACATTTTTAAAACACTGCTTTAAGTCCTTATTATGGGGAATGGAAAATGGGATGAAAAAAAAAAAAAACCCACTCACTGCGTGTTTCTTAGCTTGTGGTTTGTAGGTAATCAAGCTGATTCTTGCCGATCTGTCCAGGAAGGGGGGTGGGGCTGGGGACTGTGCGGAGCAGAATGTGAGATCTCTCTCTGGTTCCGTCAGCATCCTTCTGATGCCGAAAGCTCAGCTTCTCTGCACATCGGTGCTGAATCAAATCTCAGAGACAAAGTGTTGGTGAAGTAGAAGAGGATAGCTGTGTTACTTTGCCAGGCAGAGGGCGACCCAGCAGGCTAATGCCCTCAAAACCACATGTCCCAACTTGGGGAGGCTAGTGAGAAGGTTTATAGCAGTTGTTCAAAGAGGGTGCGATCGACTTGTGCACATTCTTCTGATGGGTTGGTGGTGAGGTAAGGAGTCAGCATCATCGACCTTCAGGTCCAGCTCATCTGGGGGTCTGCATGCTTGTGGGCGGCCATACCCTCATTAACTTCTCCCACCTGGAGGGGGCTTCCGTACCTGCAAAACAGCTCAAAGATCCCATATCTGTTGATGGGGAGACAGGACCTTGCCCCAAGGCTGCTCTTGACTGTTTCTCCCCAGTCTCATATCCCCTCCTGTCCCTAAGTCTCTAATTAACCACTACTTGAATCTGCCCATCAGAACTCAGGGAAGGTCATGGGGGCTGAATGAAGGCTGTTTCCTGTAATCGCAGAAACCGGGGACACAAAGGCCTGGTACCCAGGAGCCCACGAGGATGGATATCACTTGCTCAGTCCCCTTTCTCCCAGAGGAAATCTCCCTCAGGCAGTCATCCTGGTTAACTGCCTGCTCTTGAGTAATAAGAGTCTCACCATCTGTCTCTTACTCTGAACGAGAGAGATGAAGAGGAGAAAAGAGATAGTGTCGCATATCTGACCAAGAATTAATGCCCCTTACAATAGATAGAGAACTAAAATACTGCAACATCGGCAGACAACCTGAATCAAAAATGGGCAATGAATTTGAATAGACCTTTCTCAAAGAAAATATGCAAATAGCCAATATGCACCTGAAAGGATGCTCAACATCACTAACTTCACTAACTTAGGAAAATGCAAATCAAAACCACAGTGAGACATCCCTTAATACTCATTAGGATGGCCATTATAAAACAAAAACAGAGACAAACCAAAAATAAGTGTTGGCAAAGACGTGGGAAAATTGAAATATCTGCGCATTGCTGGTGGGAATATCAACAGTATGGTTGCCCCTCAAAAAAAAGAGAAAAAGGAAAAAAGAAAAAAAAATTATTGTATGATCCAGTGATTCCACTTCTGGATATATACCCCAAAGAACTGAAATCAGCATCTCAAAGAGATCCCCTGTGCATAATAGAATTATTCACAATAGTTAAAAGGTCAAACAGCTCGTGTTCATCAGTGGATGAACAAATCTGTTGTATTCATACAATGGGATATTATTCAGCTTTTAAAAAAGGAGGTGATTCTGACACATCTTCCAGAAGGTAAGAACCATCAAGACCTTGTGCTGAGGGAAATAAGCCAGTCACAAAAAGATAAGATACTGTATGAGTGCATTTATATGAGGAACATAGAGTAGTCAAGTTAATAGTCGAAAGTGGAATGGTGACTGTCAGGGACCAGGAGAAGCAGGGATGGGAGTTACTGTTAAACAGGTACAGAGTTTAAGTTTTGCAAAATCAAAAAAAAAAAAAAAAGTTCTGGGATGGATGATGCTGATGGTTGTACACCAATGTGCATTCACTTAATGCCATAGGACTGTACACTTAAAAATGGAGAAAATGGTAAATTTGGATTGTGTACATGTTACACAATTCCAAAAGTAAGCTAAAAAAAAAAAAAACAATATTAGGAGAAATTGAGAAATGCTATGTATCATCACCTTGCCTGAGTCCTAAGTCGCTTCAGTGCGACTCCTCAGACCCCGTGGACTGTAGCCCCCTGGGCTCCTCTATCCATAGGAGTTTCCAGGCAAGAATACTGGAGTGGATTGCTGTGCCCTCCTCCAGGGCATCTTCCTGACCCAGGGATCGAACCCATGTCTCTTACATCTCTTGCCTGGCAGGGTGCATTCTTTACCACTAGCACCACCTGGAAAGCCCCCTCATTACCTTGGTATACAGCAAGAATCTCAGAGAAAGATGTGTGGTACCTGGGTCCTCAGGCAGCTTGTGGAGACAGCTTGTGAGGGGGAGTTGTGGCCTCCTGCCAACAGCCAGCCCCAAATTGCCCTCATGTAAGATACCTTAGAAATAAGTCCTCTGAGCTCAACCAAACCTCCAGGGGACTCCAGTTCTCTGCCACAAGCCTTAAGTCTTCCCCCTGAGATCCCTAACAGGTTAAAGCAAGGTTCAAGTCCATCTGTCTACTATGCTATTTCTGAATTCCTGACCCACAGGAACCATGAGATAATAAATGATTATTGTTCTTTTAAGCCACTCAAAGTATTAGAGTAATTTGTCTCGCAGTCATAGGTAACTCATCATATATGCTTCCCAAGTGGCTCAGTGGTAAAGAATCTGCCTGCCATTGCAGGAGACACAGAAGACTGGATTCAATCCCTGGGTTGGGAAGATCCTCTGGAGCAGGAAATGGCAAATCACTCCAGTCGTCTTGGCTGGAAAATTCCACAAACAGAAGAGCCTGGTGGGCTGCAGTCCTGAGGTCCCTCAGAGTTGGACACAACTGAGTGACTGAGCACGCAGACAGTTGATCAATATTTGCAATCATCTGCCATCTTTGAATATTTGGCAATGCCTGCCTTATCCCCAAGGCTTCCCAGGTGGTGCTAGTGGTAAAGAACCTGCCAGCCAATGCAGGAGACGAAAGAGAAGTGAATTCAATCCCTGGGTCAGGAAGATCCCCTGGAGGAGGGCATGGCAACCCACTCCAGTATTCTTGCCTGGAAAATCCCATGGGCAGAGGAGCCTGGCAGGCTACAGTCCATGGGGTTGCAAGGAGTCAGACACAACTGAACCAACTTAGTATGCACTCACACCTTATCCCCATCACACACACACACACACACACACACTCTTTGAGGACACTTTAATTTGACCCACTGTATTCAAAGGATCTTCAGCAGTTCTGAGAAAGTGGCAACCAAGTGAAATGTCAGCCTTATTTTAATGGGAAGAATGTAAAATGCCCATAGAGGAGGCTAGAAGGGTTGCCAAGCAGGGAGCAGGCTTGTCTCCAGGGCATTCTACAAGTGTGTGCAGAATCCAATGGGCCAGGGTATCTCTGGTCTGGATCCCAGACAGGATCCTAGACAGGAAGATGCTATTCTGTACATCAGCTCCTAATGGAGCCCTTGGGTTTGTGTGACTGGGGACCAATCTGGTCGATGTGTAAATATGTCTGCTTTGCTTACACTCGGGCATGATTGCATATTGAGGGGTTAATGAGCTCAGTTTGGATGAAGGCAGGAGGGTGTCTTCTCAATGCACAAGGGTGTTCTGCCCGTGCCAGGCTGACTCCGGGCATGTCCTCAGATCTGAGGTTTGCTTTCTGCTCTGGGGGTTCAGCTCCCCTGCACTTGATGGATGCTGGCCTTAATTTGGTGTGTTGCAGTCGTTGTGAGCTATGGAAGGATATCACCTTAAGGATATTCTTCTGAATATTAAATTAGAATAAATTAAGGCACGCTGCATATTCAGCCTGAATCAGAATTGAGTAATTGCCTTCCGTTTTGTGCCACTAAGTTCGTTGGAAATGCAAGATATTTGTTTTAATTACCAAGTTGTTGAACTGACTCTTAACGAGAGGATGCATGAATGCAAACAAAAAAAAATAACTTGTTTGTGGCTTTGTGAAATTTCGGTAATACCTAATTGGATTCAATTTTGTTAGAGTTCCTCCTTTTACTATCCTATGTTTCCTTCATTCAGCATTGACTGACTGACTCCCTACTATATGTGCTGCAATGTGAAATGATTTGGGGATATTAAGAGCTATAATCTTTATGCTTTGTTGTTTCCCACACGCTGTGGTCTAAGCACTTAACATGCATAGATAGTACACACAGTAAGTAGCAGCATTAGGCAAATACGACTTTTACCTCTCATTTTATCAATATAGTAACTAAGTTCCAGAGAGAGGATAACATCACATTAATAATTAAGACAAGCAGCTAGAGATAGGGTATGAATCTGATGAATCCTAAATTCTGAACTCTATGCTGTATCTTTTTCTTAATTGAAAAAAAGGTAATTTACAATGTTGAGTTTACTTCAGGTATCAGTTCAGTTCAGTGGCTCAGTCGTGTCCGACTCCTTGCGACCCCATGAATCGCAGCACGCCAGGCCTCCCTGTCCATCACCAACTCCCAGAGTTCACTCAGACTCACGTCCATCGAGTCAGTGATGCCATCCAGCCATCTCATCCTCTGTCGTCCCCTTCTCCTCCTGCCCCCAATCCCTCCCAGCATCAGAGTCTTTTCCAATGAGTCAACTCTTCTCATGAGGTGGCCAAAGTACTCGAGTTTCAGCTTAGAGCAGCTTAATTCAGTTATGTGTGCATGTTAAGTTGCTTCAGTCATGTCTGACTCTTTGTGACCCTGTGGACCACAGCCAACTAAACTCCTCTGTCCATGGGATTCTTCAGGCAAGAATATTGGAGTAGGTAGCCTATCTTCCAGGGGATCTTCCCGACCCAGGATTGAACCCCTGTCTCCTGCATTTCAGGTGGATTCTTTACCACTGGGCCACTGGGAAAGCCTGATTCAGTTATATATAAACATCTATCTATTATTTTTCAGATGCTTTTCCATTATAGCTTATTATGAGATATTGAATATAGTTTCCTGTGCTATGCATTAGGTCCTTGTCATTTCTCTATTTTAAATATAGTTGTATGTATCTGTTAACCCCAGATAATACTAAGGCACCAGAAAATATACCTATTACTACTGTTACTATTGTGATTTCTTTTGCTCTTCTTGTCATCATTTTTACTGGTGGCTCCTAACATCGCTGAGTCTCACCCATGATATGGGGATATACTGTAAAGATTGACTGAGATACACGCCCAACCCTCTGAAATTACTGGACACTCAGTTAATGTTGCTTTGTTTCTTCTCTGTTTTTATCCTGCTTATGTGTGGATGTTCAGTGGGACTGTTTACCTGAATACTCAGTTGGGTCCTGAGTTGGAGGACAGGCAGTGGGGAATGGGGATTCTGTCCTGGGATGTGCTGTTACTTTGCTCACAGTTACTTTTCTTGAAGGTCTATCTCGACATGTGTGAGCTCTGGATCATTGGTGCTCGAAGGGATTTTGTCCTTTTCCCACCCTCTGATTGCCGAGGAAACCATGGTCCAGAGATATTTAGCCACCTGCCAGCCCCACACCACTGGCAGATGGCATAGCTGAAAGGAAAATCCAGACCTCCTTACCACCGGTATGCTCTTTTCATGGGAAGTAAATCTAGCTTAATTATTAAATTTTGATTCTTGATATATGAAAAGCATAGCTTTTTCTTCATTTCGCAATCAAATATCCTGATCTTGAGTGTAACTTGAGCCAATGTTGTTGTTTAGTGGCTCAGTCATGTCTGACTCTTGGAGACCCCATGGACTAGAGCCTTCCAGGCTCCTCTGTCCATGCGATTTCCCAGGCAAGGATACTGCCGTTATCCTGGGCCAGTTTTGTTTCAAATGACAACAAACTAAATCAGCCAGAGTCACAATGTAATGCAGAACTTTGTCCAGAGTTTTACTTAGCTTCTTATATATGTATAAAATAGATGTTTACTATATAAATCATAAACATCTATCTTTATCTAGATTAACGAATGTGCTCTGCTCTGCGTGGAATTCAAACCAGGTTTTAGAGTTTTTCATTAAGAGGATTTCATGTACGTGGTGGAAGATAAACGTCAAGGGTCCTGGTAATTTACTGCCTATTACTGAATTCCACTCCATAAATATATTATTTAATCAAAACTCCTGTTTAAATGAGACAGTAAAAATGGCATGGGTAATATTTAAAGTTGGCATAATTTTTACCTTACGTAGCATTTTTTTAAAGGTAGAACAAGGGGAAAAGTTTGAGGGCTCAGGTCCCTGTTGCGTTTTGGGGGAAGGGGCTGCTATGAGTTGCTGTGGCCAAGCTGAAATCTCTGATGTCTTTCAAAGCCAAGGCTCAAAAGTGATGCTGTCCATCTCTTCCTCAGACATTTCCCAGAACTTAATGACTCAGGAACCGCTAAAGATCCCCTAATCTCCTCTCTGTCCACACAGCAAAAACTGATGAAGGTAAACATTGATGAGAGGAAGAATAATTCTTCCAACCTTTAATGAAATTCCCCTAAATCTCATCCATTCTCTTGGAGAGAGGCAAAAAAAGGGGGGGGGGAGCGGATATTCAGAGACCTTGTATGTGTGTGTGTAGCCATGTATTTAAATCAAGAATTTTTATATCAATATTTATATATAAAATCAAATCTTCTTTGAAATATTCTCCCATTTTATGTATTTCCCCTATCTTTTTTTTTTCTCATTCTTTTCCTTTGGCTTCAGTGTGCAGCATTCGGGATCTTAGTTCCCAGACCAGGTATTGAACCCATGTTCCTTGCAGAAGAAGCACAGAGGCTCAACCACTGTACTGCCAGGGGAGTCTCCCTCATATCCTTTTTTTCCTGTCTTTTGAAGGGTGTCTGCAGCAGCTGTCTAATCAGTGCCATCATTATTCAATGTAACATGAAGCTCCCAGTTTACAGAGGCAGAGAGAGCTGGATTCAGATGAGCCTTATTTATTTATTTAACGTTGTATGGCTTCTAACAAGAAACTCAGCCATGTGGAAATTCAGTTTTCTCCTTTGTAAAATTAGAAAAGTTTAACCTCTGCATGAAAAGCCTCTCTCATATGATAGAAATGTCATTAGATTCATTCTCCCTTGCCAGTAGAGGTTGGGTGAATTTCTTGAAAGTTCTTGCCTCTCTTGCCCCAGTAGACTTGAAATTTGGGCAAGAACTCTGCTATCCTGTTCAATGACCCCCTTTTGTTTCCCTCCATACCTGTCAGGTGTTCTAAGAGCAGACTTTTCCAGAAAGTGGCTCTATCATAGAGATAGAGCTGATGGCAAGGAAGGGTGGATGGATGTGGACAATGAGATTGGTCTGGTAGGTGTGAGAAAAGTGGTAATTGTTACCAAGAGATAAAAGGCTTCATACCCATCCAGTATGAAGGAGGGTCTAATGGACCAAATGAGCTTTAGTGTTTTAGCAGCACCCTCGTCTCAAGGCTATTTGGTGATCAAGATACAGTAGACATTTTATAGCTGCAGGGCATGACAGGGCAGTGTTGAAGGCTGGATGAGATGAAGAGGAGGATGTGATGTCTGAATTATGTATAAGCTTAAGACTAGGGACTCTCAAGAGAACTAATGACCAGTTAGGGATTCTCTTGAGAGGTAAAGCCTCTCTACAGAGGGAAAAAAAAAAAAAAATCAAGTAGTCCCTAGATAATGCCTCCAAGCCACAATCAAGGGCAATGGCTGACTTTCAGTGGCTTTTGAGGAGGACAGTCTTTCTGTGTGGTCACAGCGTGGTGCCAACAGTCTGAAGCATGCCAGCGGACGCAACCCTGGCTTACTGTCAAGTTCTAGGTTCAGGTCAGCTCAGTCACTCAGTTGTGTCTGACTCTTTGTGACCCCATGGACTGCAGCACACCAGGCCTCCCTGTCCATCACCAACTCCTGGAGCTTGTTCAAACTCATGTGCATTGAGTCAGTGATGCCATCCAACCATCTCATCCTCTGTCATCTCCTTCTGACCCACTTTTGACCCACTTTGCCTAAGAGATGACACTGCCCTTGCAGCAGAACAACCAGAAGTCCATGACTGATCTAGTTCCCTTTTGCCTTCAAAGTGTTAGTCGCTCAGTCATGTCTGACTCTTTGCAACCCCATATGGACTATAGCCCTCCAGGCTCCTCTGTCAATGGAATTCTCCAGGCAAGAATACTGGAGTGGGGTAGACATTCTCTTCTCCAGGGGATCTTCATGACCCAGGGATTGAACCATGTCTCCTGCATCGCAGGCATATTCTTTACTGTCTGAACCACCTGGAAAGCTCTGTATGTGTGTGTGTGTGTGTGGAGGGGGGCAGTGTGGTTGGCAATCCTACAGAACATTTTACTCTATAGAGCCCCAAACCTATCCGATCTTTTGGATCAGGGCAAAGCTAGACCCTATTTAAGGCCACATGCCTGCTTGGCATCACCCTCACCCTCCTTGTAGATAATGAGGGCTTGGATCAGAGTGGTAGCAACAAGTGCGCAGTTTCTGATGTATTTTGGAAATCTTCTTTTAGGAGATGTATGCATTAAGAGATTGGGTTTCGTAGACCTTAGTCTGGCATTGTGCCTACACATTCCAGTCTCAAGAGTGCTAAAACCCAAACTATTTCCAAGGCTCAGTATGTGGTTTCTTGTGCAAGCTTTCTCTCCTTCATATACTCAGATAAACCCCCATCACCATAGTTCCCTTGTATGGGTGTGTCTCATCCATGCAAACTAGCTGGGGAAAAAAAAAAAAAAAAGAGGGATAGAGGACTATGGATATGATTTGTCAGACTCCAATTAGCAAATCCAATTGATTGGCAATGACGGATCCCTAGGTGGGTACAAATTTGCATCTCTCAGCTCTTCTGTCTGTGAGCCTGAAGGCCAACATAAAGGTGGCTGAATGCTGTATTAAGCACTCTTTGTTCCTCCTGGGTGAGAAGGGTCATGACTTTTAGCAACATTCATTCTTTTCTTAACATTCCTCATCTCATGTTCACTAATACATTATTCAGAGTTTGTGAGGACAGAGCAGAGGCCAGCTCTCCACCCAGAGACCTTTTACTGGGGTCACACACAGGTGGGGGCATAGGACATGGAAATGAGTGTGTGGACAAAAGGGAGCTGTGACCTTAGACTGCTTGGGACAGGAAACAGGCAGCAAAGTTCCCGGGCAGCAAGTCATCTCAGCCACTGACTTGTCACATATCCTTCGGGAGAGTCATGTAATCTCTTTTAGCCTATTATGATGGTGGTGCTATGTTCAAACTCTGATGCTTACCTAGGGCCAGGAAGTTAATTTAATCCATTGTGCATGCTAAGTCACTTCAGTCATGTCCGACTCTTTGCAATCCCAGGGACTGTAGCCTGCCAGGCTCCGCTGTCAATGAGATTCTGCAGGCAAGCATACTATAGTGTGTTGCCATGCCCTCCTCCAGGGGATCTTCCCGACCCAAGGATTGAACCCTCGTCTCTTATGTCTCCTGCAGTGGCAGATGGGTTCTTTACCACTAGAGCCACCTGGGAAGCCCCATAATCCATCAGAGCTGGTCAATTAATCCCCTGGACAACACATGCCATTTCTAAAAGGTCCTACATGGATGGAGACCCAATAGTGTCGGATTTTCTGATTTTTGTTGCCCTTGTTGTTTTTGCCTTGTGGGCTCTTAGTCTCAGCATGCAGGGTCTTCATTGCATTGTGTGGAATCTTTTGTTGCTGCATATGGGTTTCCCTGGTGGCTCAGTGGTAAATCTGCTTGCAATGCAGGACACATGGGTTCAATCTCTGAGCCAAGAACATCCCTTGGAGGAGGAAATGGCAACTCACTCCAGAATTCTTGTCCAGGAAATCCCATGCACAGAGGAGCCTGGTGGGCTACAGTCCTTAGGGTCACAAAGAGTTGGACATGACTGAACTACTAACACTTTCACTTTTGGGGGACTCTCTAATTGTAGTGCTAAAGCTTAGTCACCCTGCAGCATGTGAAATCCTAGTTCTCCAACTAGGGATCGAACCCGTGTCCCCTGCATTGCATAGAGGATTCTTAACCACTGGAGCAATAGGAAAGTCCCCAGATTTTCTGACTTTTAAGGAAAGGATGCTTATTTTGATTTTTTAAATAAAAAATATTCTACTATTTCAGTTTTGGAAAACACCGGATGGCTAAAACAAAGAAAATCTGTGGCTTGTTGGCTCCCAGTTGGCAACTTACAAGTTTGCTTTTGTAGCTGAGGCTGTTGGTGCCCACCCTCCCTGACTCCTGGGAGTAGTTACCATTTTGAATGGTCTTGTCTTTGCCAGGTGTCTTTGTGGAGCCTCTAGAGCCAACTCTGCCCACACTGATGCCAGGTTGGAAGTGTGCCCTTCCCCTGGCAATCTTCAATGTGTGACTTAGGATTTGGCGTGCAAATATGCCATCATTCTTGCCTCTCAAGAATGTCTTGAGATCAGGGTTGGCAAGTATTTTCCAACTAAGGACCAAATGTAGTAAATATTTTAGGATAAAGGGTCCATATGGTCTTTGTTACAAGTACCGAAAGCTGCCATTTTAGGTGCAAAGCAGCCAGAGACAGTAACATATGGGCATGGCTGTGTTCCAATAAAACTTTATTTATAAAAATAAGCAGTGGGCCGGATTTGGCTGACTGGCCCTATACTGGCCCTACATTGCTTATTCAGGCTATAAAACATGCATTCTGAGCTTACTCCCTGGATTCCCTGACGGAAATGAACTCTACCTACCATGTCAACTAGTTGGTAATGGACTTAGTATAACCTACCTTCCATCCGTGTTCCATTTCCCCCTGCCTGCTAGTGCTTCTTGAAAACCCTCTTCTCTATAAGCTCCTTGTGTTTGAAACTTGGTCTGCTAAAACCATAAATGTTATTATTTGAGTATGGGTTTTGGAGTCATTTGAGTCATCTTTCATTTCATTCCTACTGCTTTCTACCTGCCCTGAACAAGTGATTTCACCATTTTTTGTCTCTGGCTCCTCATTTGAGGTGATGTCAGTGTCCATTTAAGAAATAGTTCCGGAGATTTAATGAGATGGTGTCTGTCCAACTCCTAGCATATCACCAGGCCCATGGTAAAATTTCAACAAGCGCCAGCTGTGCTTGTAATTCTCAGCATGGAGGAAAGAGGTTCAGACTCCCTGTACTAGCTCTGCAGCTATTTTTTAGGGATCTGCCAAGATGTTGGATCGAAGGCTCTTGTATTTACTTTTTCCTATGTTTCGCGTTTCTTTTGAAATAAAGTCACCCTTCTCACTGGTGCGATGGGATTTAACTATCTTTAAAAGATAAGATTACAAAGACACCTGGGTGCAGGTTTGCAACCTGGACCTTTGAATCTTAATCACGCTTGCTGGTTCCTGAAGAGAAGGAACAGATGGGAGAATCGAGCTTCTGTCTTCCACTGGCCTTATTTCAACCGGCTGTAAACATATGTTCTTAGGGAGGATGTAGGGATGCACTTCAATAAAGCTGAAGGAGATGAGAGGGGAGAGGAAGCCTCCAGCATGGGGATGGACTCGGGTCCTCATTGTCCTTCCTCCTGGTTAGCTGCTGTCTTTTGAGGCATGAAAACGGTTCCTGGAAACAGAACTGGATTTGAATTCTGCTCTGTCATTGTCACCTGGGGCCAGCTCTGTCACCTCTCTAAGCCTCTGTTTCCTAGGACCTGTTTGAGTTTAATTAGGTGATTTTCTTCCCTTGCCTTATCACATTTTCTCATTCCCTTCTTCTGTGGGCTCAAGAGGGAAAGGACTACAAACCCATAAAAAAGCTCAACTGTGCTTTTTCACTGTGAAGCCAGGTGATGGAGGAAGCGAATCAGCTTCTGTTTGCCATGTGCCTTGTGCTTTAAGAAAACCACCCATCTGCTTTGGAGACAGCTTTGTTTGACCATCGGGAAGTCAGGCAGCCAGCATGGGAAAGCAAGAATAGCCAGCAAGATGGCTAAAGGGTTTCATCAGTAGGCCAAACTCCATTGATTAAAAGCTGCTGTCGTGAGGACTGTGCTTATAAAAAGGGTAGGGGAGAAAAAAAAAAAAAGAAAGAAAAGGGTAGGGAAATCGATGGGAAATCTTGCTAGGATTGATTAGAAATGTCTGACATAGGCATGGTCGACGTGGAGAAGGTAGGTATGCCATTTATGTTTGACCTACCCACTCCAGTGTTCTTGCCTGGAGAATCCCAGGGATGGCGGAGCCTGGTGGGCTGCCATCTATGGGGTCGCACAGAGTCGGACATGACTGAAGTGACTTAGAGCAGCAGCAGCATCATGGGGTATAAACCTGCTGAGAGACTGAAAAAGGAATCTGGGCAGTATTTATATAATCCTTAAACTGGCCAGCCTCAACACATAGTAAATATATATGTGTGTGCTCAGTTGTGTCCAACTTTTTGTTACCCCATGGACTGTAGCCCACCAGGCTCCTCTGTCCGTGGAATTCTCCAGGCAAAAATACTGGAGTGGGTTGCCATTCCCTCCTCCAGGGAATCTTCCCAACCCAGGGATCAAACCCACATCTCTTGCATCTTCTTCATTGGCAGGCAGGTTCTTTACCACTAGGGCCACCTGCAAAGCCAAATGTATATCTTAAACAAAAACAAATCTTGGGTTGGCAAAAAAAAGTTCATTTAGCTTTTTCTGTAACATGAAGAAAACCCAAACAGACTTTTTGGTCAACCCTGTATTTGCATACATATATGAAGTCATGTGGAGCTTCCCTGGTGGCTCAGTGGTAAAGAATCTACCTGCAATGCAGGAGTCGCAGGAGACTCAGGTTGGATCCCTGGGTTGGGAAGATCCCCTGGAGGAGGGCATGGCAACCCACTCCAGTATTCTTGCCTAGAGAATCCCATGGACAGAGGAGCCTGGAGGGCTATGGTTTATAGGGTTGGAAAGAATGGACACAACTAAGGTGACTTAGCTGCTGCTAAGTCGCTTCAGTCGTGTCCGACTCTACGTGACCCCATAGACGGCAGCCCACCAGGCTCTCCTGTCCCTGGGATTCTCCAGGCAAGAACACTGGAATGGGTTGCCATTTCCTTCTCCAATGCATGAAACTGAAAAGTGAAAGTGAAGTCGCTCAGACGTGTCTGACCCTCAGCGACCCCATGGACTGTAGCCTACCAGGCTCCTCCGTCCATGGGATTTTCCAGGCAAGAGTACTGGAGTGGGTTGCCATTGCCACGCACACATAAAGTCATGTACTATATGGAAACGGATGGTGTCACATGTTATTTGAGACTCCCTTCTGTATCACTGGGTGTTCCATTTTTGTTTGTTGGCTTCTCCATACAGCAGGGACAGCCCTTACAATTGAGAAGCGGAAACGTTGTTTCTGATAACTGAGGCTTAAATCCCAGGGAGGTGTTTAACTGGCCACCCAAGTTATCTATCCAGCTATGAACTGATCAGAGTGAGTAGGGACTGCCAATGAGGAGGGTAAGGGGAGAGCGAAGTCCACCATCCTAACTTGTACAAACTGAGCCGGGCTGTGGAATGGGATTAGTTGAGACAGTTTTCCCAAGGAAAGGATTCTGGCCAGAAAAGAAACTCAGCTGTATGGAATGTGATTTGTAAAACAGAGGCTAAGGACTAAGAGATCTTTAAAGTTCCCCTTTCCTCTGAAATTCAATGATTTTTCTCTCTACAGCAATATGTAAGCAATAACTTTTACTCCAAAAAAGCCTAAGGTCTATAACAGAAACTACAAGTGAAAGTCCAGCATACAGAAACAAGGGCTCTTGGAAGAAGCTTCATCAAGAGACACACCCAACTTTACAATGCAGAACCATAAAGTAGGAAAAAAAAAAAAAAAATTCACCAGTTAGTTTTTCCTCCCTTTATTGAAACAGGTTCTGTAGATAATTATTACAGATAATTATTGCTTATTTCAGAGTGTACTAGTCTGCTAAAGTTTCCATGACAAATACTGGAGACTAGATGACTTATGCACCAGAAATATGTTTTCTCATAGTTCTGGAGGTTGGACATCCAAGATCGTGGTCTCAAAGGTTTGTTTTCTGCTGAGGCCTCTCTCCTTGGCTTGCAGACGACCACCTTCCTGCCATCTCATCACATTGCCTTTTCTCTGTATGCATCCCTGGCATCTCTTCTTCTTCTTATAAGGACACCAATCCTATGGGATAATGGCCTCACCCCATGACCTCATTTGGGCTTCCCCAGTGGCTCAACAGTAAAGGATCTGCCTGCACTGCAGGAGCCATAGGAGATGTGGGTTTGATCCAGGGGTTGGAAAGATCCCCTGGAGGAAGAAATGGCAACCTACTCCAGTATTCTTGCCTGGAGAATTCTATGGACAGAGGAGCCTGGCAGGCTACAGTCCATGGGGTTGCAAAGAGTCAAACACGACTGTAAGTGACTTAGCACTGTTGCTGCTGCTGCTGCTGCTAAGTAGCTTCAGTTGTGTCCGACTCTGTGCAACCCCATAGAAGGCAGCCCACCAGGCTCCCCGTCCATGGGATTCTCCAGGCAAGAACACTGGAGTGGGTTGCCATTTCCTCCTCCAATGCATGAAAGTGAAAAGTCAAAGCGAAGTCGCTCAGTCGTGTCCAACTCCTAGCGACCCCATGGACTGCAGCCTACCAGGCTCCTCCGTCCATGGAATTTTCCAGGCAAGAGTACTGGAGTGGGGTACCATTGCCTTCTCCATGACTTAGCATGCACAACCTTAATTACCTCCTTAAAGGGCTCGTGTTCAAATACAGTCACATGGGACATTAGCACTTCAATGTGAATTTTTGGGGGGACTCAGTTCAGTCTTTAACACAGGATTTTTAGTTCCTTCTGCATTCTTCTGTCTGTGCTCAAGCCACACCTGGAAGGAATGACATTCTCACCTCCTCTGCCTGCTGAACTGTTCTTGCTTCAAAGCCCTTTTCCCTGAGCTCTCATCTTTACCTAAGCATAACCACCCAGTCCTCTGCATCTCACAGCTTCATGCATGGATTCACTGTAGCATCCCACACCTATTTATTTAGATGTCTGGCCCCCTACCCATCACACTACCCTCTACACCTTTTGTATCCTGAGAATGAGGACAATGACTCAAGTGTTTGGTATCCCAGTACTTGGCTCAGAGTTGACTTTCAATGTGACTTACAATGTGACCCTCTTTTCTCATCCCTCAATTCAGCCTGCATCTCCCCTCTTTCTACATCGGCACACAGCACCTGGATGTATATTGTTATAACTTTTTGTGTATTTATTTTCAGCTGCACTGGATCTGTGACTTGGATCAAAGCCGGACAAACAGAAAATGCACTGGGCAATTTTCCCCCTGGCTTAGAAGTTATATGTGAGTTAGGGACTTATTTCTATAACATTAAAACAATAAGGTTTCCCTAGTTGCACAGTGGATAAGAATCTGCCTAATAATGCAGGGTTTGATCCCTGGTCCAGGAAGATTCCATGTACCACAGAGCAAGTAAGCCTGTGTGCTGCGGCTACTGAAGCCCATGCACTCTAGAGCCTGTGCTCTGCAGCAGAAGAAGCTCCAGTGAGAAGCCTGCACACCACAGCTAGAGTGTAGCCCCTGCTCACCACAGCTAGAGAAAGCCTGCATGCAGCAGTGAAAGATCCAGTGCAGCTGAAAATAAATACACAAAAGAGATGTAACAATGTACATCCAGGTGCTGTCTGCCGATGTAGAAACTCAGTCTCTCCCAATGATGTAGAAAGAGGGGAGATGAAGGATGAATTGAGGAATGAGAAAAGAGGGTGTCTTGGGAAAACTACCATGGGTAGCAGCCATTGAGCAGGACGGGAAAGAGACATGGATCCATGAAACTTGGATAGAGGACTTCCGTTTAATACAGAGCAGAAGGTCTCCATCACAGCAGATGTCAACGGGTCTATTACCTACCTCAACTTTTTCATTTGTGCCAGTAGAGAAGAACCACAGGAATAAATGAAGCATGGGAGAGTCACTCATCTTTCTGAGGGGGTCCAGCTTAGTTGCCTGTTGGCTGGAAACTGGGGTGATCTTTCATGATTACTCTGGGTGTTCCACCTAACTGATGCTGCTTGACAAACTGCCCTAATGTAGTGGCTTAAAATAATATTCACTTATTTTGCTCCAGAACCTGGCAACTGAGTCCGCTCAAGTAGACAGTTCTTATTCAGGACTTTTCATGTGGTTCCAGAGAGAGGAGCTCAGTCTGGGGTTGTTTGGAAAAACACTTCTTCACTCACTCTTCTGAGCTGGATAAACTCAGAGAGTTAGAGGCTTGTCTTAGTCCATTTGAGCTGCTGTAACAAAAATATCACACTGGGTGGCTTAAAGACAACAGAAATTTGTTTTCATCATTCTGGAGTCTAGGAAGTCCAAGGTCAAGGTGCCAATAGATTCATTGTCATGTAAGAGCCGATTTCTTGGCTCTCACTGTGTCCTCATATGGCAGAAGAGGTGAGTGAGCTTTTGGGGGACTCTTTTATAAGGGCATTAGTCCCATTCATTATGAGGGTATTAATTCCATTCATGAGGGCTCCACTCTCAGGGCCTAATCACATCCCAAAGGAGGTTCAATCTCCTAATGCCATCATGATGAGAGTTGGGCTTCAATATCTGAATTTAGGGGGAATTTAAGCACATAGCTGGAGCTGCTCAGATCTCTCTCTCTCTCTCTCTCTCTCTGTCTCTTGTGTCATCTCTTGACAAGATCTGTTTTATGGTGGAGGAATGACAGGGAGGGTGGCCAGACATCTTACATATGGCATCACTTCCACTATGTGGATCCACTGAAGCAGAAATAGGTTCACTCAAGTTCAAGGCACTGTAGACGCCATCTCTTGATGGAGGAGGGCCAGCGTTATGGACCAGCATATGGGAAGGGAATACATGGCTGCTGTGGAAGAATGCAGTCCCCATAGGTGGTCGATAACAGACACGCACAGTTTTCTTCCTGGAAATTGTCCTTGAGTGCCTTCACTTGACACTTCCCCTGACGTCTCTGCAGAGCACATAACTTTGGTCAAGGATCAACATGGCCTCTCTGATAGAGAAATTCTTCCCTTCTGTCTTTACAGGAAAGAATAGGAGCTTTGATTTCTGTAGATTTCTGATTCTGCTGGTGTTGTTGTTCAGTTGCTAAGTCGTGTTCAGTTCTTTGCCTTGGGCTGCAGCACGCCAGGCTCCCCTGTCCTTCACTATCTCCCAGAGTTTGCTCAGATTCATGTCCACTGAGCCCACAATGTCATCCAACCATCTCATCCTCTGGCGCCCCCTTCTCCTTTTGCCTTCTATCTTTCCCAGCATCAAGGTCTTTTCCAATGAGTCGGCCCTTTGCATCAGGTGGCCAAAGTTCTTCCAATGAATATCCAGGGTTGATTTCCTTTAGGATTGACTGGTTTGATCTCTTTGCTCTCCATGGGACTCTCAACCGTCTTCTCTAGCACCACATTTTGAAAGCATCAGTTCTTCAATGCTCAGCCTTCTTTATGGCCCAGCTCTCACATCCATTCATGACTCCTGGAAGAACCATAGATTTGACTATGCAGACCTAATTCTATAAGAACACCTTAAAAATAAGGCTCTCTTGATCCTCAAAGGTGTCTGAAGAAAATTCTCTTGTTACATGTGCAAAAACGTCAGGCTGTTGACAAAGGAGTTAATTTAGGCTGATTGGAAACTTAAGTCAGAAAGGGTAGCTTTGGTAAAACTCTGCATTTTCACCAAGGCTCATCGTGTATATTAAGCATTATTTTTTCCACTTTGAAGAAGCCAAGCTGCAAATATTAAACTGCCTTTGAAGGCTTTCCAATAAATAAACACTAAGGTTTGTGCTTCATTTCATTGAAGAAAGCAAAACTGTGATAAATTCTTGATACTTTGGTAAGCTGGATATGTGTGTCAAATGCCCGCAGACTTTTGTTACCCATGGAACTTTCTTCATATGAAATCTTACTTAAGTTTAAACAATTACAAGGAAAATAAAGCAGAACTACTCTGAGACAGGCCATCCAAGGAGGTTTCTCAAGAATAAATTTTGGCATAGAGACTATACTGTTTTTCATGGACATCACACACACACACACACACACACACACATTCATGTGCACACACACACACACATACACACACACATATATTTATATATATGGTGGGGATTAATTTTATACCTTTGTATTTGAACATCAAGATTTCAAACAAGTTTGCAATTAGTATTCACACTAGAAAAGAAGAGTTGCTGGATGGATTAATTAAATCTGCCCTTGCAGTGGTGGCCAAAGCCTGTTGATTATGTAAAGTTTTATTTCTCTCTCTCTCTCATAATGACATCCCTCTTATGACAGAGGAGTAACCTGTAATTTATAAAAGTGTTTACATCTTCACAAATCTCCTAGGTCTTACTGAGCATTGAAAGCAGGATCTGGAGTTAAGTCCACATATCACTCAAATGGTGACAATAGAGACATAAAACTTCTCTGTCAACAAGACTCCCACATAAAATAACAGACAGCACCTGAAGTGTCAGTCACCTTCGCAGGCAGTTTTTGAAGTCAGATTTTAGATCGAGGAGTTGAGATTTATTTTGATGTCAAAAAGTTATTCACACATTTACGTAAAAAGAAAGTGGCAGATCAACAGGGTGTTGATTACGAAGTCGCTGTGTAATAAATCAGGGTAGTGATTCTGGCCATCTCCCCAATTTTGCCCCAGGGATGGGCTTATTTATGGCGTTTTTAGGTCTGAGGAGTTGATTTAGATTTGCAATAGCATGTCCCTTTCCATTAGTGACACCGGCATGCTTCTGAGTATCACTCTTTTGCATTTGATGATTGGCATTTTTTAAATTGTGTGACTATAAATTATCAGGTGGGAACAAGCCTCCATTTACATCATGATTTTGTTGAAACATTTGTTTAATAAAAACATGATAGTTAAGATAAAATACCTCACTCGTCTCTTCCCTCTTTGTCCTTCTTCGTGCAACATTAATTATAACCGAGGAGTGTTTGAACTACCGAGAAAGAGCCTCTCACGACCACCTTCTTTGCTCATGGGGAGACTGAGGCTCAGCGAGGAAGGGCTTTTTTAGGATGGCTCTCTGACATAAGTCTGCTTCATCTGGGAAGTTTGCTGTTATACAAGTGCTGATTCTCAAGTCAACTCAGGTGTGTGCTGAGTCCCAGGAGGCAGGTTCTCCAGAGGCTCTTGAAACTTGGCCTGATTTAGAAACTAAAGTCAGAGACACATAGGAGAAGTGCAAACCGCATGTCTGTCGCTTCCCAGCTTTAGAACCAGGGGCAAGTCATCTCTTCTCTCCGAATCCTGGGGTCCTCATCCATAAGGTCAGGAAGGCTAACTATACCCACCTGTTGTTGTTCAGTCACTAAGCCATGTCTGACTCTGTGACCCCATGGGCTGCAGCACACCAGGCTTCCCTGTCCTTCACTATCTCCTGGAGTTTGCGCAAACTCATGTCCACTGAGTCAGTGATGCTATAGCAACCTTATAAGGCTGTTATAAGGATGCACTTTATTTATTTACAGAGTTTTTGATGTGGACCGTTTTTAAAGTCTTTATTGAATTTGCTACAATATTTCTTCTGTTGTATGGTGGTTTTTTTTTTTTTTTACCTTGAGGCCTGTGGAATCTTAGCTCCCTGATGAGGGATTGAACCTGTACCCCCTGATTCTTAACCACTGGACTGCCAGGGAAGCCCCAAGGATGAAATTTTGATTGGGAGAACATCCCTGTCATACCGTAGTCAATTGTCTATAAATCATTCTTTCTCTTCTTGACCTTTAAACCCTCCTATTGTGTGCATGCACACATACACATAGACGTGCACAAACCAACACATACATGCACACAAATGCAGATGTGCACACACAGACACACAAACACAGACACATACATATGCACACATACACACATCTGTGTCCTGGACTAATTGATTATGAGATTTTTGCTCTATATCTCAGGGGTTAGAGGTCTTTAAAATGATCACACTCAAGCAAAATGTGAGCACTGTGGCATTAACTCAGGTCAGTGCTCGCTTTTGTAAAGGGCAGCTCTTGCTTCTCTGTGAGTGTGTCCATGAAATATTGGTTGTATAAACCAGCACCTTCTATTCCTTTCATGGCAGCAGTAAGAGAGAAACATAATAGTATTTGTCATCCTTTGGGTCAGACGGTAAAAGCATCTGCCTGCAATGCGGGAGACCCAGGTTCGATTCCTGGGTTGGGAAGATCCCCTGGAGAAGGAAATGGCAATCCACTCCAGTGCTTTTGCCTGGAAAATCCCATGGACGGAGGAGCCTGATAGGCTACAGTCCCTGGGGTCGCAAAGAGTCGGACACGACTGAGCGACTTCACTTTCACTTCACTATATATATATATATATATATATATATATATATATATATATATATATCAATTGACTTAATGAGAATGAGAACACCTTTTAGACTAAGCAGATTACCTTCACTTTGCTTTGCAAATCTGAGTGAAGGCCGTAAAGGCCTTGGCTGGAAGAGGGAGCTGGCGTCAAGGAGCATACGGAGAAAGTGAAGACAGGGCTGGGGGTTAAGCACTAGAGAACTGGGGAAGGGGCAGGACCCACCTGCGGAGTTTGGGGAGGTTGGGGGAGCACAGACTTTCCGGTGCAAAGTGAGGACTTTAAGTGGGTGATGAATTTTTTGAGTCTTGCTGTGGTTCCTCATTTATCATCGCCAACATTAATTATCCCTGTTGAGACCATTGGCAGTGAACTGCTTCTGTGTGAAGCCTGGTCTGAAAGGGTGAAACAGCAGGCTTAATTTTCTTCTAGTTACACTTGCATTTGTCAAGGGAAAGACTCACGCTGGACTTTCTCACATACTCCTCAAGAGGTTGTATTAAGGACTCTCACTGAAGAGGAAACAAGGAGTAGGAAGACGTGGAACTGATGGGTCAGTGTTGACTCCTGGCTCTGCTCAGAGAGTGGTTTAAATCCATTGCCTCTGTTCCTTACCTGCTATTTATGGAAGAAGTGTTCTTCCAGTTCTACCTCATCATATCAAAGTCTTGCCAAACTTAAAGGCTTTCAAAGCCAATTTCATGAATCTTTCATGGTCCTGTGTGTTGAGTGGGCTCAGGTAGGCAATTCCCTCTGGGAGACTCCATGTGCAAAACTGTGTAACTCAGATTGGGACTTGAACTCATGGGTGGAGACTCAAAATCAGCAAAAATCCAGATTGGGATTTGAATTGAAATCTTTTCATTGGTCTTTTATTTGAAATCACACTGAGTTTCAGGACTTAGTGAAGCTCAGGTTCTTGATGTCTCAATACAGAAAAAATTTAGTGAAAGACAAAGTGACAGGTAAGAAATGGACTTATTTAAAGAGAAACACACCCCACAGAGTGCAGGCCATCTCAGAACGTGAGAGTGGCCTTGAAATATGGTGTGATTAGTTTTTATGGGTTGGGTAATTTCATAGGCTAACGAGTGGGAGGATTATTCCAACTATTTGGAGGAAAGAATGAAGATTCCTAGGAATTGATTATAACTGCCCAATTTTTCATCTTTGATGATTGCTCTTGGAACTATCCTGGAGAAGGGAATGGAAACCCGCTTCAGTATTCTTGCCTGGAGAATCCCATGGACAGAGGAGCCTGGTGGGCTACAGTCCATAGCGTCGCAGAGAGTCAGGCACAACTGAAGGGACTTATTACGCACACATACTTGGAACCATCATGGCGCTGATGGTTGTGTTACTTAGCTTATGCTAATGTTTACAATGAGTGTGTGATGAAGCCAAAGCCCCAGTGGAAGTCAGATATTCTGCCATCTTGGACCTAGTTGGCTTTAATCAGTTTTCATTATATCCTATGGCCATATCATTCTTTTAAGTGCTGTGCCCTGCCCCCTCCCCTCCTGTTTCAGTTGCAATAAGAGAATGGTTCAGACTGGAGTCACTGAATGGCTTGAAAGGGCCAGACATCAAAGGAGGCTTCTTTTCTCACTTGCCTGGCATCTGGGTCAGATTAGCTGAAACAGCTCCTGGAGGGCCAGGCACCTTTCTTTTCTTAGAGCCTCTCTATGTAGATAGCTTGGGCTTCCTCATGGCATGGCTGTCTCAGATGCCTTAGCTTCCTTAAATGGTACCTAGTTTTCTCTGGAGTGCAGATTCCAAGGGACTTCAGGGGAAGCTGAGAGACTTCTTACTGAAGACCTAGACTCTGAAGTCATGTAGCATCCCTTCCAGCACATTCCATTGGTTGCACAATATGGGAAGGGGGCCAAATCAGGGGTGAAGACAGATGGAGGCACAGTCCATGGAAGGGGCATCTTTGGAGACCAGCTCTCAGTGACATGAGCAGCAGCAGCTCCTCTGAGCTGCAAAACCAACCAGGTGATGAGATTTTATACCTTTTCTGCAAAGCAAGGGGAGGGGAAAGTTAACTTCATCTTGGAGGCTCCGAAAGTTGAGGCACAGCATTTTTTCCAGTAAGCTTGGCCGTCTTTGCTGAGCCCTGCACTATGCAGCCATTAGCAGGCGGCCAATGCTTTGCTTTATGAGGCAATTATTCCAACACACTCTATTCAAAATACACATTAGAACTTAACCTTCTGAATCCTGAAGTAGCATTTTTATCACCCAACATTAGAAAAGAGACAGAGTCAGCATATTTCCTCCCCCCCTTTTATGATCTGGTATCATTAATAAAGCATTGGGTAAGGACCTTCTCACAATTCTTCCAGATAATTTGCAACATGAAAGGCGTCCTGTGATACAATTGTCTGTTGGCTTATTCACATAACAGAGGAAACACATGGATCGTTTAAAAAATAAAGCCAAGGGATGAAAACAGCCAAAAGGGAAATTTCCTCCCAATGATGTGAATGCTCATCAAGAATAGAGATGTGACGTTCTTGGAAATGCACAAGTAGAAATGGGAAGTTAATATGGAATTTCTAATTAGGGTCACATGCTAATGAACTCCCTCTTCATGTTAGTTTTATGCCGCTTCAGAAATTTTTTATCATATGCTTAAAAATTTATGGCCAGAAACATTAATGAAAATGAGGCGTGAATTGGAAATTGTGTCATTATGGAGATGAGGGTGGCCCGGCATTACTGACTTTCAAGGAGGTATCTTTTATTGCCTTTTTGGAGAACGAGAGAAATGATACAGGTAAAATTAATGGCAAGACTTATCCTCCATCCTGACATAGACAGCCTGGTTATATGTATAGTTATAAAAGTTTGATTTTAATAAGATTTTGAATTAATTATAAGGAGAATATTAATCACCATTGACAGTCATTTTTTTTTCCAGAATAAAATGTCCCCAGCTAAGTAATATCATAGTTCTTAAGTGCACGGAGATAGGCATTTTCTTTTTCTCTTGGCTTTGTCTTTTCGGAAATTAAAATCCACCTTTTCAGAAACCTGTGGACGGGAAGGCACATGCCGTTTCTTCTGTGAAATAGTCACTCGGTTTCACATTGTATTTTAAAAGTGTCTCTGCTTGCTGAGCTCAGGGGACCAGCAGATTTCATGAGCAGCTGCCGTGTTTATGAGGAGGGGAAGGAACTTGGGTATATTAAACTTACTTTGTTTTTAATCTCTCAGAAACTATTGTTTTCAATACATCTGATGACTGTCATATTTGAATAGATTTTCAGCAAAGCGCATTTCGAGTTTCTAAGAATTATCTCTGAAACTTATCACGGCAGAGATGAGCACAGAAGTCAGAATAAAATCCCATTTCTAGGCTGATCGCTAGGGCATGGTTTCTTTCTCACTAACATCAGACCCAGGGCTTTAGCGGCTCCTCAAATGCCAACTCCTTCCTCTGGGTCTTTTCCAGCTCCATCCAAACTTAGGACTCTTGTCTTCAGGGGAGACCCACTTCTTTCTCCCTTCCTGCCTTCTTACCACTCTGCCCTCCTTCCCCGTCTCTCTCTTTTTCTTTAAAATGATTCCAGTACCAAGACCCTGATGCTGGGAAGGATTGAGGACAGGAGGAGAAGGGGATAGCAGAGGATGAGATGGTTGAATGGCATCACTGACTCAATGGACGTGAGTTTGAGCAAACTCCGGGAGATGGTAAAGGACAGGGAAACCTGGCGTGCTGCAGCCCATGGGGTCACAGAGAGTCAAATACAACTGAGCAACTGAACACCACCACCAACCAAGTGACTCTGCCTGCCAATGCTGGAGAAGGCGGGTTCGATTCCCGGGTCTGGAAGATTCCCTGGGGTAGGAAATGGCTACTCACTTCAGCATTCTTGCCTGGGAAATCTCATGGACAGAGGAGCCTGGCAGACTGCAGGAGCCTGGGGTCACAGAGAGTTGGACACAACTTAGTGACTTAGTGATAATAAAGTACAAAGTGCATTTGTCTTTTTCTGACACCCCTGGTTGTCCCACAGTTCATGGCAGTTCTGACCCAGAGGTAGCATCAGATGCCACAGGTTAAGGGCTCAGTCCCACAAGACTCTCCCGTCCCCCCATCCCAAGTCACCTGTGATTGTCACCTGTGCATCTGACCCACTGATTGTAGAAGGGAGGTTCTGACGAGCTCCTCCTTGGGTTCAATTAGTTTGCTAGCTCCCAGAACTCAGACACATTAACTACTCTATCACCGGTTTATTACAAAAGGTGACTCAGGAACAGCCTGATAGAAGAGTTGCACAGGGCTAGGCCTACGGGAAGGGGGTGCGGGGCTTCTAAGCTCTCTCCACCACCTCCCTCTCCCCAGATCTGCACCTGCTTAGCAGCCTAGATGCTCTGCAAACCCTGTGCTTTGAAGTTTTTACGGTGACTTCATTACACAGGTGTGATTCATGAAATCCTTGGCCACTAGTGACTGAACTCAGTATCCAACTCCTCTCCTCTCCCGGGAGCTCTGTGATGACTGCAATGGGTAGAGTGATGGGGGAGGGGAGGACCACAAGGGAGGGATATATGTGTGAATACAGCTGATTCACTTTGTGGTAGAGAAGAAAGTAACACAACATCTTAAAGCAATTATCCTCCTACAAAGAAGTATATAAACATGGGGGACACAGAAAGGTTTTTGTGCCCAGAAGCCCCACAGGGTCCTGTTTGGTATCACTTTCTCTTTAAAGAACGCTTATTGTATTTAGCACATGCGTGCCTGTGTGCGAAGTCGCTTGCTTCAGTGTGTCCGACTCTTTGCAACCACATGGACTACTGGCCATCAGGCTCCTCTGTCCATGGGATTCTCCAGGCAAGAATATTGGAGTGAGTTTCCATGCCCTCCTCCAGGGGATCTTCCTGACCCAGGGGTCGAACCCAGGTCTCCTCCATTGCAGATGGATTCTTTAACCACTGAACCACCGGGAAAGCCATTTGATTTAGGGCTCACCCTAAGTATAGCCTCATCTAGACATCCTTGACTTGATTACACCTGCAGACTCTATTTCTAGAAAAGCCACATCCATGATACTGGGAGTGAGAACTTGTACATATCCTTGGCAGCTGGAGGGCAGAATTCAATTCACTACAACCTGTGTAAGTTTTTCTCCAATGTAACTGAGATGTGAATTCATCCCCTCCTCCCCCACATATTAGACCCCAGGTTAACACAGCTCCTATTGAAGCTGTGTACCTCAGACTGGGACTTGAACCCATGGTCTTTTAATTAGAATCAATCCCCTGGTACCTAGACTTAGGCTTAATCCTTTATGTCTCATCACAGAAAGAATTTCGCGAGAGACAAAATGATTGGGAAGAAGTAGATTTACTTAGAAACATGTGGGCCCTCTCAGAAGGCAAGAGGGCCCCAAATATGGGGTGATTAGTTTTTATGGGCTGGGCAATTTCATAGGTTAATGAGTGGAAGGATTATTCCAACTGTTTTGGGGGAAGGAGTGAAGATTTCCAGAAATCGTGTCACTGTACTTTCTGACCTATTATGATTAGCCTATGAACTGTCACGGTGCCTTTGGGTGTGTCATTTAGCTAATGCATTACAACGAGCATATAATGAGGCTCAAAGTCTACTAGAAGTGGAATCTTCTGCCGTCTTGGACCTGGTTGGTTCTAACCACTTTTTGTCATGTCCTGTGGCTATGTCATTCTTTCAATGGTTGTGCCCTGCCCCCTTATCTCCCATTTCAAATGTAGCTCCTGTGTCTGCAGCCTTGGTCTCTTAATTTCAGAAATCCAGTGCTCAAAAGCATCATGAAAATAATTCAGGTGACACCTCAAAATAAAGCTTGGGGTGCAAGGAGAGATTTTGCCCAGACCGCATGGCAATGTGCAAGATCTAGGAAATAAAGCAATATTGACTCCCAGCCAGTATTTCAGTTCTATAAAAGCTGGGTTTGAAACATCATCATTGTATGAATTGCCTAAGCAGTTGATCCAGGCATGATTCTCTCCCCTCCTTCATCGAGGACATCAAGGTCCACCTCTGGCTGCAGGACAAACTTGGGCTCTGGTCCCTGATGGGTCTCCAGCCTAGCACACCCCACCTACATGTTTTAATGTCACTTACTAGATAATCATGTCAAGAGGTAGCATCAGAAACAGACATTCTGTGGCCATAAAGCGAGCACATCCCAGCATCGTTCCACAGTGACTGTTTATCTTTTATGACTGAGCCTCTCCACTTTGCAGAAATGAGATCCCAGCACCATTTTCAGAATTTTAAAAAACCTCACGAGAACTCACAATGCTTTGCTTTCAGCTGGACTTCAACCAAGCAGGTGGTGGTAACATAAGTTACCCCATGTTCATCTGAACCACTGGTCCATAATTGGGTACATCTTAGATGATCTGCTGGCAAAGAAGCAAATGGCTTGACAGAAACTTAAAACTTACATTTTGGTTGACAAAATTCCTGTTGAGCAGAGCTTAAGAACCTCTCAGCAGGGCTGTTTGGAAAGTTTAAAAAGCTAAGAGGGGCTTTGAAAGAGACAGGTTGAAATCCCTGCCCACCAACTCCTTGGCGGGTGATGCTGGGTAATTCACAACTTAACCTCTCAAAGCTTATTTTCTCCTCTGAAAAGTTAAGCCAGGCTAATACCTACCTCAATCCTAAAGGAAATCAACCCTGCATATTCATTGGAAGAACTGATACTGAAGCTGCTATACTTTGGCCACCTGATGTGAAGAGCCGACTCATGGGAAAAGACCCTGGTGCTGGGAAAGATTGAGGGCAGGAGGAGAAGGGGGCAACAGAGCACGAGAGGGTTGGATGGCATCACCAGCTCAATGGACATGAGTTTGAGCAAATGCTGGGAGATGGTGAAGCACAGGGAAGCCTGGCGTGCTGCTGTCCGTGGGGTCGCAGAGAGTGGGACAGGACTGAGTTGCTGAACAACAGTCTATCATCTGTCAGCAGTGGGTCAGGGTATCATTTTTGATGAACAGAGAGACAGAGGGAGTAAGGAGACCACGTAAAGGTCAGATAGGGGTTCCAACAAGTGATGTATTTTGAGCTGGGACGGTAGCTCTGGAGTTGTGTGGGAGACATTAGGAAGGAGACTAGAAACACGACCCAGGTGAAGGACCCCACCACCTGTGTGTGTCCCCGCTGGGCTCTGTTTCATCCGCCGCCCCATTTGCCCTCCCTGCCCCTGCTCAGCACAGATCACTGTTGACCAAAGAGCAAAGCATTTGCCCAGGAATCCTGTGTCTCTTTCCAAGGGCTGGGGCCAAGACGTAGGACACGGTAGATTTTTGGTTACAACGGGCCTTCTGAAATAGTCTGTGCCCGTCTGCCCAGGGAGCTGTGAGTCCCCGGGGAGTGGTGAGCGGCAGCAGATGACTGAACTGTGAAACTCAGAATTGAAGGTGAGAGCGATTAGACTCCATCCGGCACGCTTTCTGAGGAACGGGGCTGTCAGTCTGAAAAAAGACACCGCTTCTCACTGCTTCGATTCCTCCCACCAACTGTTCAGCTGCCCCCGAGTGCTAGAAGGAGGAACGTGCTCTAGGAGGGAGGCAGAGAGGGTTCTGCTGATGACAGCACAAAGTCACAGCTTCTGCTCTGGGAAGGAAGAAGCGCAGGCTCCCGGGGCTCGGGGAGGTGGGGGGCGCGACCCTGGGATTCTTGAAAGAGCCACTGCGGCAAGATTCCTTCCTCTGTGCTTGCCGGCCTGCACGCCCCCACTCATGGAGGGCCGCCTTCCTCGGCCTTGGGGTCGGAACCTCTGCTGCGGCTCCTCTTTTCGTTCTGAGTGACTGACAGCCTCCGCTCCAGGAAGCCTTTAACTCAGCCAAGCCCCCCAGGCGGGCTGTCACTCGGAGAGAGGAACGTTGCAAAGCCGCCTGGTGAAATTAGCAGTGATGCCAACGACGAGATCTCTCATTGCTTTTCTTTCTCTTTACATGTTTATATGTTCCCCCTTCATCAGGCATCTAACTTTTTTTGGGCCTGCTCCCATCTCATGCAGCTGGAAGCTGGGAGGACCTCTGGCCATCCCAGTCCTAACTGAGGACTCAAGACTTCTCCCTGACTTTCCGTTAAGTTCTCCAGGGGCGTTTTTTCGAGAGTGGTTGTGGGGATTCAGAAGAGCGAGTCTGGCAGGAGCCGTCTCAGAAGGATGTGAGGGTGTGAGTGATGGATTCCTTCCACCCTGTCAGTATCACTTTGGATTTACATAAGGTGCCGCATCCCAGAGGAATGGAAAAAACCCACAGGAACCTGCCTGCGATCGCTACATCCCGATTTCCTTTCTCACAGCCGCTGGCCTCCTCTCCCTCCTCACTGCCTGTTACTGTGCAGACCTGGGTGATACCTTGATTACGCCAAAATGTGTCCATCCAAGTGGCTGGCTTTTTAGCAAAATCTGTGGGTTTTCTGGCTGCTGGAGGCCATTCTTGACCCTTGGCTCCATTCACATAGCAAACATTCACATAATAAGCTCATTGGGCTTCCCTGGTGGCTCAGACAGTAAAGAATCTGCCTGCAATGCAGGAGACCCCAGTTCAATCGCTGGGTCGGAAGATCCCCTGGAGAAGGGAATGGCAACCCACTTCAGTATTCTTGCCTGGAGAATCCCATGGACAGAGGAGCCTGGTGGGCTACAGTCCATGGGGTCGCAAAAGAGTTAGACACGACTGAGCGACTAAAACACACACACAATAAGCTCGTTAGAGGAAAGCCCCTCAAGGGCTAGATTGGTGGGTGCTCAGGAAATGTGCTTTGAAGACAGAAGATGACAGAGCAAAGCCTGGATGTTGGCCATTCTTGCCCCCCTGACCCCTTCACTTCATCCCCATCTGAGAGGTACCAAGATCGCGTCTCACAAAGACCTTCTAACTAAGGCATTGGTTAAGAGCATTGCTTTCAGAGTCATTCAGACCACTCTCAGCTGTGTGACCCCCAAATAAGTTACTTAACTTCTTTGAGTCCCAAGGGCCCTCACCTGTCAAGTGAGAATGACAGTTAAGTTCCTGTGTGGAACTTGGAGATCTTGAGTTAAAAGGTTTGGGCAATACCCCACAGATATGATTTAGAGCAGGGCCTAGGGTGCAGCGTCCGAGACAGGGCCCTGCAAGTACAAGGTTCGTTGTTGTTATTGTTCAGCTGCCAAGTCAAGTCCTACTCTCTGCGACCCTGTGGACTGGACCACACCAGGCTCATCTGTCCTCCCCTGTCTCCTGGAGTTTGCTTCAATTCATTCCCTTTGAGTCAGTAATGCTATCTAAGCATCTCATCCTCTACCACCCACCTCTCCTTTTGCCTTCTATCTTCCCCAGGGTTAGATCCTGTCTTTATTTAAAATGTTGATATTTTGCCCACTATGCAATTGTCACGTTTATTTTGATTTTGTGAACTATTGCATCGAAGTGGTGGATCTTGATGCCTGAGTTTTCTGGTGCCCCTGAAGCTTTGTACCTCCCCCAACTCTGGGCTCTAACTTTGAGCATCAACCATGTGTGAGGCCCGAGGATAGTCAGTGGATTTACAGTGGTGTGTCTGTGAGATGCCTTGAGTGGCCTGGAATAGATTTCCTGAGGAAATGGGCAGAACCTAGTAAGTGTTTGTCAGTCGGTCATGTGCGACTCTTTGGGACCCCCATGAACTGTACCTCGCCAGGCTCCTCTGTCCATGGGATTCTCCAGGCAAGAACACTTGAGTGGGTAGCCATTCCCTTCTTCAGAAGAGCTTCCTGACCCAAGGATCAAACCCAGGTTTCCTGCCTTGCAGACAGATTCTTTACTGTCTGAGCCACCAGGGATGCCTGAACCTAGTAAGGGCGTTGGTTGTTTCAGATAACAACATTCCTTCTGGGATAAGACAGGGTAGGTTCAGAGACTCCATATTGTCCTCAAGAGTCGCCAGGATCATTTCTGTCCAGAGATGTTCATTTTCTTTTGTTGTATGAGCACAATCATGTGGCCCCTAAGCTTGTCCCTTCTCCGTGTCAGGATAGTCACCTCAGTTCCAATCGTGACATGTAGAGATGGCAAGACTGGCCCCAAAGCCTCCTGCCCCTGAGGAGCACCAGGAGAGCAGTGGTCCAGGCAGAAGGATCAGGTTCCCACACCTTGTAGTCAGGGAGGGGTTTGCTAGTCAGGGAGTAAAGGGGGTACCAGATGGGCTTGGAGCCGGAGGCGGTAGATGGTTACCTAGAGCCCTTTAGGCTGTGATAGGGAACATAAGAAAGTGTATGTGTATGTAAACCACTGAACGGTTTTAAAAAATATTTACTTATTTATTTTTGGCCGTGTTGGGTCTTAGCTGAGGCCTGTGGGCTCCTTCTTAGCAACTGGACCACCAGGGAAGCCCCCATCCATTCATCAGTTGATGGATACCAGTGTTGCTTCTACCCCGTGGCTATTCTGAGTAGTGCTGCTCTGAGGCATGGCCTCGCAGATACGTCACAGCCTACTTTTCTTCTTCCTGGAGTGATCCAGGGGAAGGGGAGAGACTGAGAATTCAGGGGAACAAGCAGAAAATTTCAAGAGTAAATCCCTTGAGAACTCACGAGTCTTCGCGGAGAGGCTGAGGGGAGCGGGGGCAAGGATGCCTCTTTCACAAGAGCAGATGGGAAACGAGGGAGCAGATACACAGGGAAGCTGCTAGATTAGTTGGAAGGTGGGTGAGGAAACTCCCGTTTAAATGCTTCTGTTCCCTAACGAAGTTAGAGATCAGACCATCAGCTGTGTGTGTGTGTGTGTGTTGAGGGGGATGAGACGGGGCATCAGAGTTGCCTTCCCATTAATAGAATGAATGATTAACAGTTAGTACTTGAAGTCAAGTTGATGCACCTCCTTATGTGCCATGCAGACAAAATAAAGCTCAGCTCTGTTGTCAGACAAAAGCAGCTGTTATTACAATAGTTGGCATTGCAGAGATAATTCAGCTCTAAGAGATAATAACGTATCAATCAGTCAGGAAACATTTCGCCCAGCAGTACCCACAGTATAATATTTGAGTAATAGTCTGCTCTGGACACAACCAGGAATTTTCTTTCACGAAAATACTCCCCTTTATAGCAGAAACTTAATGCTGATTTTTTTTCCAGCTTCTATTTGGAGAGTCTGTTTATTTCTTTTCTTCCCAAGGGGATGGTGAGATAGATATTGTAAATGGTGAGGACTTTTTATTGTTTTTGACAGTTATCAAAGAAACATTTTTTTTTTTTTAAAGAGCTGGGCCAATAGACTGAAAAATAAACCCATTTGGGATTTTTGAGTCAGGCGTGTTGAATTATGTGTGATAGTCACTTGTAGGTTTTAGGGAGCTTAACTGCACTTATTAATGGGGATGGTTATAAACCAGCTGCATGCAGGTTCTCATGTGGTCCACTCTGGGTTTGATACCACTTCAAGAAGTAATAGTCCAGTATGTGGTGATATAAATCACCTCCTTTGTTTATATTCTGGAAGGTCATCAAGGTGGGGAAGGACACCACCTGCTGAAATGCCCTTTGCACTCTTTCTCTATATCCCAACTCTCACATTCCCCAGAGACCACCCCACACACCTCAGAAAAGTTCCTCTTCTTCCTCAGGGCTTTCTGGCCACTCCCTTGTCTCCTATTCTTTTATATCCACACCATCTTCATAGTTAACGCTCTCCAGACACCCTACTTTTCCAGCACAGCTACATAGGAAATGCAGCTTCATCTTCATTTTTTTTTTTTTTAAAGCATCACTTTAAGAGAGTCTTGTTCTCTTTTTGCCCTTCATTCTGGCAGGAAGGGTGGAGCCAGAACTGCTCACCTGTTAACACTTTTTCTTTTTGCCCCCATTCTATAAGAAAATGTGGAGGAGAAGAGGAACAGAAAGCCATCTCAGCAACCCTTCTGGGCTCAGAGCAGACTGGGGGCGGCAGGGGTTCGTTCTGCTCAGGACTCGGCACTACTTTGTTGGTCCCAGGGGTGGGATTAAGGTCAGAAGAGGGAGGATGCTCACCCCAGGCAAACAGTTTAAGAGGGACCCTAGATAGTAACCAAGTTGAATCCTATTTTCATGCAAATCATCAGGATTCACATCAAAGTCTAATACATAAAGTATCCAGAGTTGGATTAGGAGAGGGCCAGGGAAGTGAGTCCAGGTGACTCAGTGGTATCCTACTGCCAACGAAGGAGACGTGGGTTCAATCCCTGGGTTGGGAAGATCCCGTGGAGGAGGAAATGGCAACCCACTCCAGTATTCTTGTCTGGAAAACTCCATGGACAGAGAAGGAGCCTGGCGGGTTACAGTCCATGGGATCACCAAAAATCCTATATGACTGAGTGACTGTGCACACAAGGCTTGTTTATAGTACCCAGAAAACCTACTTCCCAGTATGGCCTGAGAACATCACGTGAGTAGGGGGAGCTGTCCAGAGGAAAAAAGAGGGAGAGAATGAGAGAAAGGGGTCACTTCCCAGCCTGCCCAGGAAAAAATAAATAAATAAATAAAAGGAAGACAAACTTCCGCCCAGCCCAACATGGCCGAGTGTTCCTTGCAAGGCGCTCAGGACTGCCTAGTGTCTTTCTTTCTTGGTTCTTCTGAATGCCACCCTCCCCTTAACCTTCCCTACTCCCCCTGCACCTGGGTGTCAATTACAGCTGACTTCGCAGGCTCCAGCCCCCGACACAACAGCCGGGCGCGATGTCTTGGGCCCCGTGGCATAAGGCAGTGCAGCTAATTAGCCAGGTTTGGCTGTGCCCTCTGCTTCAGCTTGAAAAGCTTCTTGAAAAACAAGTTTCTGGCATTGGAGTGCATTGCTTTGTACTTTCTAGATGTTCTAAAATGTCTCCATTGTGTGACTAGCCGTCTCATTTTATGCAAAAAAAAAAAAAAGAAAAGAAAAGAAATGAGATTTTTTTTCCTGATGCTCTGTATATTTTTTGACGCTCTATTTTTTTCTGACGCTCTATTTTTTTTCTTTCTGATGTTCTATTCAGCCAGTCTTTGAAATTAGATGCTACTGCTGATATAAATATCATGATGGTGATGATGACAGCTAACATTTATTGAGCACAAGATATGTCCAGAGATGGTTACCAGCCTTGACGGATATGGACTCATTATAGTCCCATAACAAGTAGGCTGTATTATTATCCCCATTTTGCAGAAGGGGCAACTGAGGCTTGGAGAACTCATGATGATATAGCTCCTTTTTGTCTTTATTCTAGGAACTAGCAGGTGTTTTCCAGGGTGTAATCTCTTGTACCCCTCTCAGTATGCTCATGTTCTTGTAGTCTCTATAAATTTGGCAGCTGAGGTTTTGTGAATGTAAGTAGGATGCCATACATCACAGACTGAGTTTAGAAGCAGGGTTTGAACTCCAGCAGCCTGGATCTGGAGCTCTTGCTCTCTGTGGCTACACACTTCTCCCTTTGTCGGGTAAGAAATGGCTTCACACGATGCTGCTTTGTTGGGTTACACCCTGGTAATGCTATAGGAGGCTGTGGGCCGCACTGGAAGTTAGACACCTAGGGACCAGACGCATCTTCGTGGGAATTCCAGCTCAGTCATCCCACCCACCCCACCCCTAAGTGATCTCAGGCAAATCATTTACTTCCTCTGACTTTCAGGTGTAACTTCTGAGAAAAGGAAATCATATAAAGGTCATGATGAACGTCAGCGATCATCTATGTAAAATGACCGTGGAGACAAATACGGTTGTTTCAAGAGGCAGGGATGAATTCAAACCGAGGCTCTCGGATCAACAGTGTTGGGGACATGGTTCTTTACATTTTTCAAGTCTCAGTCTGCCCCTCTTTAAAGTGTGAATAACAAGAAAATCCAGTAAAATAGTAAAAACAATGCAGGAGTCTATGATTGCGCAGCGGGGTAACAGCATTCAGTCAAGAGTAGCTATTGGTGTGATTATGAACACGTTGCTTGAATCTGAGCACAGAAGAACCACTGAATTCCAGTTGAAAGAAAGTTCTCTGAAGAGAAGAAATAACGGTGATTTACAGCTTCTTTTCAACCCCCTTTACCTACCTCTCTATTGACTGAGGGGGCTATATGTTGTGATTAATTAAAATCAATACCTTCGAACGGACACAGCAATGCTTTTTATGAAAGAGGAGACAGTGGGTCTGTGGCTCACTTGAAAGGGGTGTGACCATTTAGATGACACTTTGAGGCGCTCACCACTTCAAGGGGCTGTAGAAATAACTCAGGTCTCAACAGAACATAAGTAAATAAATGTTGAAGGCATGATCATGTCGGTTAAGTGTTGAGGGCTCCAATCACTTATCATACCAGTGGCTGGACATTTTTTAGAAATGCAGGATTATCTTGGTATTTCACTGTTTTTTTGGTCAGGAAAAAAAAAGCCAGCTTTGCTTTGTCAGCCTCTTGTGCAGCCAGGGGTGGCCATGTGACATGTCTGGTCAGAGAGATGTCACCGGAGGTTTGCTGTGGGTGCCCGGGGCAGCTCTTGATTTCCTTGTGGAAGGGAGAGCCTGCAGGTGGTGCTCTTTCCCTCTCCTGCCCTTTTCCTTCATCTTTTATGGTGTCTGTGGGCTTCCCTGGAGGCTCAGATGATAAACAATCTGCCTACAGTGCAGGAGACCTGGGTTCGATCCCTCGGTCGGGAAGATCCCCTGGAGAAGGGGATGGCTCTCCACTCCAGTATTCTTGCCTGGAGGATCCCATGGACAGAGGAGCCTGGCGGGCTACAGTCCGTGGGGTCGCAAAGAGTCAAAAGGACTGGGAGACTAACAGCACACACGTGGAGGGGCTCCAGCCGCTGACTGACAACCTCATGGGACACTGGTGTGCCATAGCGCAGCTGAATCAGAGATAGGATAGGCCATCTCTGAACTCACATCTCGTGAGAAAGTTAATCCCTTATTCATGTATACCTCTGCCGTTAGAGTTTCTATTATTTGCCACCAAAAACAGTTCCAACTGAAACAAACTAAAGAGTTACTGCAAAAATTTATTTCATATGTAAGAGTGGGGGGTGTGTGTGTGTGATATGGGACCTTAGCTTTTCCATATATACTGCTTGTTTGATTTGGAGTTAGTAACACAGACCTTATTTTTGGGGGCTCCCAAATCACTACAGATGGTGACTGCAGCCATGAAATTAAAAGACGCTTACTCCTTGGAAGGAAAGTTATGACTAACCTAGATAGCATATTCAAAAGCAGAGACATTACTTTGCCAACAAAGGTCCGTCTAGTCAAGGCTATGGTTTTTCCTGTGGTCATGTATGGATGTGAGAGTTGGACTGTGAAGAAGGCTGAGCACCGAAGAATTGATGCTTTTGAACTGTGGTGTTTCAGAAGACTCTTGAGAGTCCCTTGGACTGCAAGGAGATCCAGCCAGTCCATTCTAAAGGAGATCAGTCCTGGGTGTTCTTTGGAAGGAATGACGCTAAAGATGAAACTCCAGTACTTTGGCCACCTCATGCGAAGAGTTGACTCATTGGAAAAGACTCTGATGCTGGAAGGGATTGGGGGCAGGAGAAGAAGGGGACGAGAAGATGAGATGGCTGGATGGCATCACTGACTCGACGGACGTGAGTCTGAGTGAACTCCGGGAGTTGGTGATGGACAGGGAGGCCTGGCGTGCTGAGATTCATGGGGTCACAAGGAGTCGGACACGACTGAGCGACTGAACTGACTGAACTGACACAGACCTATCCCATTGGTACGCACTCAGTCACTCAGTCGTGTCTCACTCTTTGCGACCCCATGGACTGTAGTCCACCAGGTTCCTCTGTCTATGGGATTTCTCAGGCCAGAATAACGGAGTAGGTTGCCATATCCTCCTCTGGGGGATATTCCAGACCCAGGGATTGAACCCAAGTCTCCTGTATTGGACTCTTTTACCTGGAAATCCAGGCACAAGAACCTATGATCATGTAACAATTTGCCTTGTCTTTCCTTTTCTTTTCCTCCAAAACCTCTGTTGCCGTTTTCAAACAGAGAAAGGTCTATTAGGAAAAGCACCAAGTTACCTTCTCACTTTCAAAATCCTCCATCTTTGCTTGCATTCCTTGACCCACTGGCTACCTGAAGAGTCTTTTCCAAGCTGACATCTGACATAGGGATCAGAACAGAGTTTTGAAACAGCTTTAATAAATTTGAGGTGGCAAGTTTTTGCTGACAAATTCCAGTTATCAAGAGATGTTGATATTTCTCCAGGAAGAAAAAAATCAAGGTTCCAACTCTCCTGTAGAGAATTTGGAGAGAACCATGGAATTAAAGAGGGGCAGATTCCTGCAAGGGGAGGAAAAGTTCAACAGTGATGGTATTTGGTGTCTTTCCACTTAAGTCAACCCTTTAATTAAAAAAGAAGGTCTATTTATTTACTTATTTGGCTGTGCTGGGTCTTAATTGTGGCATGTGAACTCTTAGTTGGGGCATGTGGGATCTAAATTCTCTGGCCAGGGATCAAACCTGGGCCCTCTGCATTGGGAGTATAGTCTTAGCTATTAGACCACCAAGGAAGTCCCATGTCAACCCTTTAATGGCAGAAGAGCATATACATATATACCCCTGAATGGTGCATCATATCATTTTTTTGAAGGCTTGTGCTCTACCTTACAGATCCATGTAAAATTTTTCACTGTTTCCCATCATAGAGCTGTGTTGGTTGGTACAACATGATGGGACTCCCTCGCCCATTAATTGAACCAAATTAATGATGCAGAGAGATGTCCATGTTTATCTTATTGGGTTGTGTTTTATGTGGCATCCAATTCGAGAACACTGGAAACCATTCTGTAGCCAGAATGCAGGTACCCTTGAAAAACAAGTTTAATCACTTTGAATTTGAAAAGCTTTATCCAGGTGAGGAATATCACTCACAGGCATGAGCTCATTTTGATCTTTTAAAAAAGTCATTCATTCATTTATTTTTGTCTGTGCTGGGCCTTCCTTGCTGTGCAGGCTTTTCTGTAGCTGTGGCGAGTGGGGGCTTCTCTCTAGTTGTGATGCGAGCGTTTCTCATTGGCAGTGGCTTCTCTTGTTGCAGAGCAGGAGCTCTAGAGAAAAGGCTCAATAACTGTGGTTTGTTTGCTCCAGGGCATGTGGGATCTTCCTGGATCAGGGATTAAACTTGTGTCTCCTGAATTAGTAGGCAGATTCTGTACCAATACACCACCAGGGAAGACCCATTTTGATATTTATGGAAACCTACGGTCATCCCTGTCATGTATGTAGTTTGATTTCTGTGGGCACCATTAGTGGGAAAACTGAGCCTCATTTCAGAGTGAGGGCTCAGATCTTGGATCATTGATTGTCCATCCTTAAGTCCTTACTCTTCAGCAGGGTGCTTCTCATTCATTAAATGAGCATCATTAACAGGACGGGCCCTGGGATGTCCCAGAGGTCGCCTTGCTCCTCTGTCCGTCAGCCCATGGAATGGCTCTCCAAGTTAATAGCTCCAAACTGTAGTTGCTGCTGCTGCTACTAAATCACTTCAGTCGTGTCCGACTCTGTGTGACCCCATAGACGGCAGCCCCCCAGGCTCCCCCGTCCCTGGGATTCTCCAGGCAAGAACACTGGAGTGGGTTGCCATTTCCTTCTCCAATGCATGAAAAGTGAAAGTGAAGTCGTTCAGTCTTGCCCGACTCTTAGCGACCCCATGGACTGCAGCCTACCAGGCTCCTCCATCCATGGGATTTTCCAGGCAAGAGTACTGGAGTGGGGTGCCATTGCCTTCTCCGCCAAACTGTAGTTACCAAGAGTCAAACATTTGTTTTTCACTTATGTTGCCACATTTGATATTCACAATAAACACAAGAGATGGGCTTGCTAGCATCCCATTCTGAGAGTTGTAGGAACCTAGGCTCACAGTATCTGGGGAATTGGCTTAACATCACACTGCTGGGATGTGGCTAGGGATGGACTTGAACTTGGATTTCTGATACCCAAGCTCTTAGCCAGCCACTCTGCAGTTTTCTAGCCCCCAGGGCACACTGAGCTCCTGCCTCGTCCACTGCTGCCTCTCACATTGCCCATTTTCTAGCCCTGTCACCTGCTTTATCCTGTAGGTGATTGCAGAGCCATTTGAAATCACTAGTAACTTAATTAAAGTGATGTGCAGTTGTCTGCCCAATGAGTTTAGTTCATCACTTCTTTACCTGTAAATAAATTATGAGGGAAGTGGAGAATTATGAGGTCAGCAGGGTGGGGGTGGTGGGGGGGACTCCTCCAAAAAGCCAGGGGGAAAAATATCCAGCGTGATAGAATTATCTATTTGCTGCTTCTGGTCCACAGACTTACTGGCTTTTTTATTTATTTTTTATTATATATAGGATTATGGAAGATGAAAAGGAAATGCTTACTTCAGCTTTTAAGAGCGATGTAAGCAATTTTGCATTGCATTTACTCTGCAGGGGTGGTGTGAAAATGTTTCTAGTAAATTAAAGTATAATAAAAGCGTTGGCAACCCAGCAACTTTTATATTAATTTCTTAATTTTTCAGAGGCTTAATTATAAATCTCGAGAGGGAAGAGGCGAGGTCTATGGGTTTCTGGGAGGAGAGTGTCGCATTCCTAGGTGTAGAGGTCTGGTCCTCTGCTGAGAGGTGTGTATGCAGTGCTGTAGGCTTTGTGGATGCCTTGGGATGCAGGCACTCCTCCTGGCTGATGGCTAGTGATGCCCAGGAGACCAAAACATCAGGTTGTGGAGGTCCAGCTGTGCTGCTCAGTATTAACTGTTGTTGTTGTTGTTCAACTGCTAAGTTGTGTCTGACTCTTTCCAACCCCATGGACTGCAGCACACCAGGCTCCTCTGTCCTCCACTATCTCCTGGAGTTTGCTCAAATCTGTGTCCACTGAATCAGTGATCTATCTAGCCATCTCATCCTCCACCACCCCCTTCTCCTTATGCCTTCCATCTTTCCCAGCATCAGGGTCTTTTCCAACGAGTTGGCCCTTCACATCAGGTGGCCAAAGGTTTGGAGATTCAGCTTCAGCTTCAGCATCAGTCCTTCCAATGAATATCCAGGGTTGATTTCCTTTAGGTTTGACTGGTTGGATCTCCTTGCAAGGAGATCCAAGGGACTCTCAAGAGTCTTCTCCAACACCACAGTTCAGAAGCATCAATTCTTTGGCACTCAACTTTCTTTACAGTCCATCTCTCACACCCATACATGACTACTGGAAAAACCACAGCTTTTGACTGTACAGATCTTTGTCATCAAAGAGATGTCTCTGCTTTGTAATATGCAGTCTAGGCTTGCCTAGCTGTTTAACGGCACTGTGGTGTCATGGGTGTGTGCACTGCATCCGTGTCTGCAGTTTGACTGCCTGGGTTTAAAATCCTGGCCTCTCCTTTACCTGAAGAAATTTGGTGAGCTCCTTCCTCTTTAAAAATGGAATTTGCGATGGTATTTATGTCATATGGAAGCTATGTGAAAAAACCTGAGTGCTCCTGGCACTTCTGACCCATCAAACAGACTTGGGACCATCTCCTACCAGACTTCTAACCAGGCAAACCACAAATATGCTTATGAATGAAGCCATTGCTGGCCAGGTTTTGTGACTTGCATCCTAGAGCAACCTCACTTTTAGTAGGTTGCCTCTTTGTATGAGCAGCAGTTCAATGCATTCTAGATTCACTGAATCATAGAATACCCATGCTGGACAGAATCTTAGGTCTTTCCACTGAATTTTTCTATATAACTTCTTCTTTCTCACCTGTACATACTTTTTCAGGAACGTAGAAACTGGAGGGGGAGGTTTTTGAAAAATCCATGGGAAAATATGCAGTGATACAATTATTTATTTTCTGGACAAAGTTGGATGATTTCCAATGAATTATTTTCTTTGGTCTGTTCTTTTCTAGTCCCAGGCCCTTTTCAGGCACCCGGTTAGGATAGGCGTGCATGCTGAGTTGTGTCTAACTCTTTGGAACCCTGTGAACTGTAACCCTCCAGCCTCCTCTGTCCATGAAATTCTCCAGGCAAGAATCCTGGAACCGGTTGCCATTTCTTCCTCAGGGGATCTTCCCGATCCAGGGATCGAACCTGCATCTCCTGTGTCTCCTGCATTGGCAGGTGGGCACTTTACCACTATACCACCCATCTTTTATTAGACATGGATTTTAATTGGAATGTTTATCTTTGCACTTCCTGTGGTTTCAAACACATAATTCTTTCTATTTTAATCATATCTGTTTTCTGTTTTCTCTATTCTAAGATGTGTGCTACTTGTGAATAGGAGATGTATCTTCTTATTTTATATTTGTACATCTGGCACATAGCAAACACTCAGAGAGGAATGAATGAATCAGAGAAGGAGCTAGTGTGTGTTGCTGGAATGTTAATTCCTTGGGTAGGTTGATAGATGCTACACACACACACACACACACACACAGAGTTCCATGGTTTTAGAAACAAATGTAGGATACATTTGGTGAGAAAGATTACACAGATTTCTTTGTGCAAGTCTTCTTTGTACCTCTAATATGCCACTAATATGAACTGTAAATCTCCAGCAGGATGGTATAGAATGAAGCAGCTTCCAAATTCACTAGACCAAAGAAGTCTTTTGTTAAAGAATATCTTGGGACTTCCCTGGTGGTCGAGTGGTTAAGAATCTGCCTTGCAAAAAAAAAAAAAAGAATCTGCCTTGCAATGCAGGGGATGTGAGTTCAATCCCTGGTCAGGGAACTAAAATCCCACATGCCTTGGGGCAACTAAGCCTGTGTGCCAATACTATGGAGCCCATGGGGCTGCAACTAGAGAGAAGTCTACGTGCTGCAACAAAAGAACCCACATGCCACAGCTAAAACTGACACAGCCTAATAAGTAACTATATTTTTTAAAAATAAAGAATGTCTTGCAGAAACTCAGTTTAAAGGCTGTACTGAGTTCTAATTTTTTTTTTTAATTTTGCTTTCTTCTTTTTGAAACTTTGCAGCATTTTTCTAACTTTTTTTCCCCTCTGAAAAATTCTGTTATGTTAAAGTAAGGGACTGTGATAATAACACCTATGTATCTACTAGAGAGCTTCCATGGTGGCTCAGATGATGAAGAATCTGATTGCAATGCTGGAAGACCCAGGTTCAATTCCTGGGTCGAGAAGATCCCCTGGAGAAGGGAATGGAAACACACACTAGGTTCCTTGCCTAGAGAATCCCATGGACAGAGGAGCCTGGCAGGCTACAGTCCTCGGGGTTGCAAAGAATCGGACAGGACTGAGCAACTCACACACACACAGCTCTACCAGAATTACAGATTTTTAACATTTTACCACTTGTACTTATTCTGTCCTTCCTTCCCTCTCTCTCTGTTCAAATTATTTTTGGACATCTTTTTCCTGACAATGAGGTGGGTCATCTTCTGTATGCCACTAGGATTTACTTCTATGCTCGCCTTTAAGAAAATAACTCCAGAAGGCAGATACCTGTATGTTTCACACGTCTTTGTTGATTTATTAAATCCCATCCCAACAGAATCCTAGAATCTCAAGGTGTGGAGGGACCTGAAAAGGCATCCTATCCAAGTGCCTACCCACCCCCTCTGCATTCCAGACCCGTATTTTATGCCTTCCAATGCCATTTATCTTTTTTTTCCAGGGCTGGTGAGTTAGTTCTAAGTGGTGTGAAACTTGCAAATGAAGCCTTACTGAGATTCTGCCCTCTTCCTGGGCACCATCCAAGTGGTCTATTAGCTGCTTCCATTTATCAAAGTCTCGTGTGGGTGTAGGAAGCCTAATAATAAAAGCTCAGGAAAAGAACAGCATTTTGAGGGAGGACTAAAGTGTTTTGCCAACTCTTGATTACCCATGATAACAAGAATGAGAACCTTGGCCCTGGCTGCCCACCGATTCACTGGATCATGAACTATCCGTGCTGGACAGAGTCTTAGGATCATCGGATACAGCCTCTGCATTTTTCAGACAAGGAAGCAGAGAACAAGAGAGAATGCAACACGTTACGTGAAATCCTGTGGCTGCCATGGTTTCTGATTCGGGGGCCAGGTTATTTCCCAAGCCAGCAAGCCGATCTTGGAACAGTCACTGCTGCTGCTGCTGCTGCTAAGTCGCTTCAGTCGTGTCCGACTCTGTGCGACCCCATAGACGGCAGCCCACCAGGCTCCCCCATCCCTGGGATTCTCCAGGCAAAAACACTGGAGTGGGTTGCCATTTCCTTCTCCAATGCATGAAAGTGAAAAGTGAAAGTGAAGTCGCTCAGTCGTGCCCGACTCTTAGCGACCCCATGGACTGCAGCCTACCAGGCTCCTCCGTCCATGGGATTTTCCAGGCAAGAGTACTGGAGTGGGGCGCCATTGCCTTCTCTGGGAACAGTCACAGACAGTGTTTAAAACAGACGTTCACACACACTCCTGCATTCACACAGAGGCACACATGGACGCGGGTGCTCAGACTTATGTGCAGCCTCATTTATGGATGGAGTTTCTGTCTCTTCCAGATATGACTCCTGATATGAGGCTGTAAGTCCTCTTAAAACAAACAAACAAACAAACAAAAAACCAAGTAACTTATCTTAGTCTGCACTGTTTGTTTCTGCACATGGGCTTTCTCTGTGGTGCATGGGTTCCTCATTGCAGTGGCTTCTCTTGTTGCAGAGCCCAGGCTTTAGGCACATGGACTCAGTGGTTGTCACCTGCGGGCCTAGTTGTCCCAAGGCATGTGGGATCTTCCCGGACCAGAGATCAAACTCATGTCTCATGTCCCCTGCACTGGCAGGTGGGTTCTTAACCACTGGACCACCAGGGAAGTGCCTATACATCCTCTTGTTGGCAATCTACAACTGTGAACTTGGTAATAGAAACTCTGCCAAATACATGGACTTACTTCATTCAGTAGCTTTAGCCCCTCTTGCAGCTCACAGAGGGAGTTGGGATAAAGGTAAACTTCAGAAGGCTGCTGGGATGACCGTCTGGTCAGTGAAATGGCAGAAGAAATACAGAAATTCAGTGTTACTGAGAGGGTAGCTCATAGTAGTCACATTTTATCCTTATTCAGGCCAGATCTGAAGTATTTATGATGGCTAGAGAGAGACCCCAAAGGAAATTTGAGTTTACTGAGTGCCAACTCCACACTCTGGTACCTGCATTATTTTATTTAATCCTCATGATGACTATATGACTGGTAAAAAAAAAAAATTAAGTATGGAAAGGCTATTACCTACTCTAAATCACACAGCCAGTAAATGGTGGGGCCAAGAATTAAATGTGCATCCAGAATTCCTTTTTCTTAGGTCACAGCTTCCTGGTTGTTAGAACAGTGAGAACAGAGTACCTGAGGAATAAAACAAATTTCAGACAAAAACACCCCAAAGGGTTCATGTTGTCCTAACCGTAAATCTCCTCCTAAATTTTGGGAAATAAACTTACAGTTTTCCCATTTGTTTCTTTGGTGAGAGGGCAATCTCTTCCCCCCAAAGCCCTATGGACCAGTGCTGTCCAATCGGATTTTCTGTGATGAAGAAAATGTTCTATAATCTTGCTGTCTAATATGGTAGCTACTGAGTAAGTGTAATATACGTATGGGATTTCAGAGTCTTCACAGAATGACAGAGGGTAAAATAACTCATTGATATTTTTGTAAGAAGTTGATTGAATTTTGAAATGATAATATATTTGGCTAAAAGTTAATATGTTTTAATTTTTTCTTTTACTTTTTGAACTTGGATAAAAGAATATTTGAACTTCCCTGAGCTCAGATGGTAAAGAAAACACCTGCAATGCAGAAGATCTGGGTTCGATCTCTGAGTCTGGAAGATCTCCTGGAGAAGGGAATGGTACCCACTCTAGCATTCTTGCCTGGAGAATCCCATGGACAGAGTAGCCTGGTGGGCTACAGTCCATGGGATTCCAAAGAGTCAGACATGACTGAGAGACTCAGCACACAAGCATGCACACATGCACTAGAATATTTAGAATTACACACATTGTTTGTGTGATATGCCTATGTAGTGTGTCTATGAATATGCCTATGTATTTACAATAATATATGTCTCTGTATGTATTTATGCTTGTATGTCTGTATGTATGTCTGTATGTAGCCTCTATCTATTGAAAGTCATTTTACTTTTAATAGAGACAATATCATATAGTATATAATGATTTATAATTTGTTATCATTTAACAGTGTAATTATGATTTTTCCCCTCAGTATAGGTACATATAAATCAACATCACTCTCTTTAATTACTATATAGCGGTGCCTACATTGATTTATGAGTTACTCATCCATTTATACAAAGTACCTGCGTGGGTGGATATCAAGTGTAAGAAGAGAAGCAGGTTTGCAGTTGTGGAGAACACAAGCTTTTAAGAGGTGGGCAGAAGTCAGTCCTGCAGACTGGTATGAGAATAGAAGGACAGAATGACAGGACATCCCGGACAAAGGTATTGATGGAAACCGAGAGCTAGCAGGCCAGTGGGCATTGATAACAGAGAGGTCAAACCAGAAACCTTCTGGAGGCTGGGCTCCAGATTTAGGAACTAAACAAGTGACTGCTCATCCAAGAAGGGAGCAGAGGGCATCTGAAATAACACTGGCTGAGGATTAGCTGCAAAGTGAAGCAATAGAGGCTATGAATGTAGACTTCTTCTTCATTCTGGAATCCTATAGAATCTTTACAGCACCTTACATTGTTGAGGATGCTTCAGAAAATGAAACTTAAGCCAGAAAGTATAATAAAAGATAGAATTGATCATATAAATGTTTACACTTTTGGTATTTAAAAATGTACTATGAAAAAAGTAAAAGAAAAAGGCAATCTGGGAAAATGTCTGCAACTGTACAGAATGCAGTTTTGTTTGTTTGTTTGTTTGTTTCCTCCTAAAGTAGAATTTACACTTCAGGAGGGCAGAGTCTGTACGCTTTTGGCTCAGTGTATATCTCTAACAACTAACAAAGTGCCTGGCATACAGTGAATATTCAGTGAACATTTGCTGAATCAATGAATCATATTAGAACTCTTGATTTTGGATTCCCTGGCCTTCCCTTTTCTGTATTCTGAGAGTAATAGAAAGAGCACATTCTGCCCATAAACATTGTCTAGGTTTACCGGATTGAAATATCATCACATACTGGTGAGTGTGACCTTGGGTGCCAACTGATCTTCTGTTTCCATATCAGGATAATTCCAGCCCAGCCTGCTTAGAAAGAGCCAGGGAAAGAATATACACCAATGGGCTTTGAAATGGAAAACCATGGTTCACCTATTTGGCATGATTTTTGATAAAACAAGGCTTTCATTTTCCACAGTGGACAGTTAAGTAGAGAAAGCTGGTTCTCCCAATTTTTGGTGAATGAGAGTCATCGAGGTGCTCATCCACTGCTCCTTCCAAGCATTGTCCCTGGATATTCTAATGCCTTAGACCTACGGTGACCTTTGGTCATCAGTATTTCTTCAGTTTAATTCAGTAATCGTTTACCAAGGTACCTGTAACTGCATGTACAGGCACAGAACGGGACGCTAAGATAAATCACTGGGCAAGACACCCTCCGTACCTTGAGATACTCAGTTCAGTTCCATTCAGTTGCTCAGCCTTGTCCGACTCTTTGCGACCCCATGGACTGCAGCATGCCAGGCCTCCTTGTCCATCACCAGCTTCCGGAGTTTACCCAAACTCACATCCATTGAGTCGGTGATGCCATGCAACCATCTCATCCTCTGTCATCCCCTTCTCCTCCCGCCTTCAATCTTTCCCAGCATCAGGGTCTTTTCCAATGAGTCAGTTCTTCACATCAGGTAGCCGAGGTATTGGAGTTTCAGCTTCAACATCAGTCCTTCCAGTGAACACTCAAGACTGATCTCCTTTAGGATGGACTGGTTGGATCTCCTTGCAGTCCAAGGGACTCTCAAGAGTCTTCTCCAACACCACAGTTCAAAAGCATCGATTCTTTGGCACTTAGCTTTCTTTATAAGTTCAACTCTCACATCCATACGTGACTACTGGGAAAACTATAGCCTTGACTAGACGGACCTTGGTTGGCAAAGTAGTATCTCTGCTTTTTAATATGCTGTCTAGGTTGGTCATAACTTTCCTTCCAAGGAGTAAACTTCTTTTAATTTCATGGCTGCAGTTACCATCTGCAGTGATTTTGGAGCCCCTAAAGAAATAAAATCTGCCACTGTTTCCATTGTTTCCCCATCTATTTGCCATGAAGTGATGGGATCTTAGTTTGCTGAATGTTGAGCTTTAAGCCAACTTTTTCACTCTCCTCTTTCACTTTCATCAAGAGGCTCTTTAGCTCTTCTTCACTTTCTGCCGTAAGGGCAGTGTCATCTGCATATCTGAGGTTATTAATATTTCCCCTGGCAGTCTTGATTCCAGCTTATTCTTCCTCCAGCCCAGTGTTTCTCATGATGTACTCTGCATATAAGTTAAATAAGCAGGGTGACAATATACAGCCTTGACATACTCCTTTTTCTGGAACAAGTCTATTGTTCCATGTGCAGTTCTAACTGTTGCTTCCTGACCTGCATACAGATTCCTCAAGAGGCAGGTCAGGTGGTCTGATGTTCCCATCTCTCAGAATTTTCCACAGTTTATTATGATCCATACAGTCAAAGGCTTTGGCATAGTCAATAAAGCAGAAATAGATGTTTTTCTAGAACTCTCTTGCTTTTTCGATGATCAAGTGGATGTTGGAAATTTGATCTCTGGTTCCTCTGCCTTTTCTCAAACTAGCTTGAACAACTGGAAGTTCATCTGGGATACTCAGAGAGGCCCTTTGGCTGACAATCCTCATCTACCCATTTCTATAACATTAATGTGCATAAGATTTACTTGGGGATTTTGCTCCAAATTCAGGGTTCACCCACGGAGTTTCTGATTCAATCAACAGTATTGTTCAGTTGCTAAGTCAAGTCCGACTCTTTATGACCCCATGGACTGCAGCACACCAGGCTTCCCTGTCCTTCACCATCTCCAGTTTGCTCAAACTTATGTCCATTGAGTCAGTGATGCCATCCAACCATCTCCGCCTCTGTTGCCCCCTGGGTATCCTAGAACCTGTTTTATTAACAAAACTCCCAGGATTCCAATGCTGCTCCTCCAGTCCACCATCCCTTAATAACTATTGGCAGAGAGTGAAACTTAGCTCTTTAAAAAAGAAAAAAAATCATCCCGTGTCTTCTCTGTCATTCAGAATCTCAGCCATTCCTCAGAGGGAGCAGGTGCGTTTGCCTTTTCCTCTCCACCCCATAGGAAATTGAGAATCATCGGGGTGGGGAGGCAAATTTCTCACCATCTCTTCAGAAAGTCAGCCATGGCATTTCTCCGTGGTGTTGAAAGCAGAGAAAGGCCTGCCATAAAGACTAGGGAAGAGGGCAGTTAAGGATAAAAGCTATATAATGGGAACCATATGCTGTTGGAGCTGCAAAATGGCTCGGGAAACCAGCTAATGATTTTGCAGATAAAGCAGCAGGTCCACTGAGGTCTCCGGAGTAATCCAAGTCCACACAGGCAGCTGGCCCCCAGGCCAGTTTTTCTCACTCTCTGGTATCTGGATTTCATGGTGTATCCTGTCATGACTGATGGCCATTGACCAGAAAGCCTATTTCCTTCCCTCTCAAACACAGACAAAACATTTCTTATATTTCATCAACGAGTCATTACCCATTGTCCAAGTGGGATGTAGTTAATGAGAAAATTATATATATATATATATATATATATATATATATATATATATATATAGGTAATTCACAGAGTCCTGCTTCCTCAATTACTTCTTTTCTTCCTTTTTTTAAAAAAATTTTATTGGAGTGTCGTTGATGAACAATGTTGTGTTATTTTCTGTTGTACAGCAAAGTGAACCAATTATACATATACATGCATGCATGCTAGGTCACTTCAGGCCCGCCGACTCTTTGCAACCCCACGGACTATAAGCCTGCTCGGCTCCTCTGTCCATGGGATTCTCCAAGCAAGCATACTAGAGTGGGCTGGGAAGCCCAGTGGATATATGTATCTTTCTTGGGCTTCCCAGGTGGTGCTCATGGTAAAGAATCCACCTCGATGCAGGAGACTTAAGAGACAAGGGTTTGATCCCTGGGTTGTAAATATCCCTTGGAGGAGGAAATGGCACCTTCCTCTACTATTCTTGCCAGAAGAATCCCATGGACATAGGAGCCTGGTGGGCTCACAAAGAGTTGGACACAACTGAACATCTGAGCCCCACACACTACACCACTCTTTTTTAGATTCTTTTCTCATATAGGTCATTACAGAGTATTGAGTAGTCTTCCCTGTGTGATGCAGTATTCTTTTCTTTAAGTATGAGGCTGAGAGCCCAGATCTGGGAGTGTTTTCTTGTCTAAATTTTCAGTAGATTTTCATTTTGCAGCTGCCGCCGGGCCCTCATGGGTATTCTTTGGTTTTCTTTGTTAGTCTACTGCATTCAACTTTGGTTCTACCATAGGGTCCATCGATGGACTGAACTGTACCTTGATTTTTCCTTTCTTTGTCTCACTTGTCGAGTAAAATCACTGGAGGCTGGCTGGTATAGAAACCTAAAAGATGTCTGGTGTCCTGTCAGGAATGACAGGCCAGAGACACACACCTTCCTGGGAGTCATGCCTTCTCTTCAATGGCTCCTTCCCAGAATCCAGACCTCCAAGCTCACAAAAACAGCACATTTGGACTATAAAAAAACAGAGAATAGGGCAAACCTTGATTCAACACCTCTCCTAATGAATGCGTTTCCTCTGGTTTGTTGGGAATTCCTCCAGCTTTTCTAAATAAACTGCAAATCAAAGGATCAGCCGGGGAGGGGGCGGGGGGATGAATGGTTGAGAGAAGCAGTCACATTTCATGGAAGAGACGGACTCCATTCCTGGGGAACCTGGTAGAGTTCTTTTCCTCCTCCTAATGTTATTCTACACCGAGAGCCACAAGGGCTCAGGAACATATGGAAGGATTTAAGTTTAATTGTTAAAATTCTGCTCAGCCAGGCCACTTCTTCCCCACGATGTTCACTGTTTAGCATTTGTGTGCATTAGGTAATATAGTCAGTGTTTCTCGCTCCAATCCAATTTGCCGTGTGTTTGGCAGCAGTCCAGTTCCATGGGCAAGGGGCATGGGGGGCGGGGGGAGTCGGGGGCCATGGAGACCATGAATCTGCCAGGGTTGAGTACAGAGGTGATATTGCTGGGTTTGACAGTGTGCTTGCGTGAACCCTCCAAAATGCTGGTGAAGCAATCCCACTTCTTCCCCGAAAGTCTCTCAGGGACGAAATTAATGTATCTCATATTGTATTGATTGGAGCCAATAAGTGCCTGCATGATTTGATGGAAGACAGCAAGATTATGCGGGGAAGAGGGGCGAGAGGCAGCTTGAGAAGAAGTATGTGGTTTAATTACTGGCTGAATTTTGCCAATCCACCTCCTCCCTCTGGAGTTTAACAAATAAGCCTAAGTGCACTTTCGCTGTTCTTGACATCTGTTGAAATGATATCTGCCCGCCACGAGGAGGGTCTGGGAATTGGGCTTGGGGTATTGGTAAGATCAGCCAGCCACAGGAAGTTCCCTTTCAGCCTGCAGAATGAGAAGGTGGAAAATAACCGCATTCGCACTCTAAGGTTAAGCCGCGGAGAGCAGAGGTTTATGGAATAGAATCCTGCCCCCAGTTTAATGAATCCATCTCCATCTTCAGCGCGGGGTTAGTCGTATATGTCCGTGTTCCTTGGTGCTGAAAAGCACCGGTGCCAGCCCACACACAGAATTGAACCTGAAAACTGGTTTTGAAAACCCCTCCCTTTAATGGCATGGTATGGATCGTTAGGAAATTCTCTTAATCTTTTAGGTAAACGAGAGAGGACGGCTGTTTTCTTTCTTTCTTTTCTTAATGGAAAAAAAGAGAGAGGGAAGCCAAAACCCAACTATAATTCTAGGTCGACCTCAGCACTGGGAAGACTGATGGTGTGAATCCAAGAGTGTTTTGATAACATCCATAATTCAAAGAAAGTACCATCCACTTAATCTCTTTTACTCCTCTCTCTCAGAAAGGATCCTGGTTTTATTCTGAAAGTCATAAAGCCATTTACCTCAGGTCTTTCTGAGATATGTATTTGTTTTTCATGCTTGAGACATTCATGTATGTTACGGACCAAATTACATGCAAGTCATTTGTTTTCAGAGACCTGATAAATATCCATGTGAGATGAGATGTTATCAAAGCAAAATTCCAGATTCAACTTGGAAATGTCTTTATTGGTCTATGTCCCTGATTGGGAACTTGATACTTTGTATATATTCACCATTCTTAAAAAAAAAAGTATAAATATATCCATATATTTGTGTGTGTGTATATATATATATATATGGTGATGTGGTTTAGTCACTCAGTCGTGTCCAGCTCTTTACTACCGCATGTAGCTTGCCAGGCTCCTCTGTCCCTGGGATATCTCAGGCAAGAATACTGGAGTGGGTTGCCATTTCCTCCTCCAGGGGATCTTCCCAACCCAGGGATGGAACCCACGTCTCCTGCATTGCAGGCCACCTCCTGCTTTGCAGGTGCATTCTTTACTGTTGAGCCACCTGGGAAGCCTATATATATGTGTGTGTGTGTGTGTGTATATATATATATATATATATATATATATATACATATATATATCGAACACAGGTCTCCTGCATTACAGGTGATTTCTTTACTGTCTGAGCCACCCAGGAAAGAAGTCGCCTGCAATGTTGAAGACCTGTGTTCGATCCCTGGGTCCAGAAGATCCCCTAGAGAAGGAAATGGCAACCCACTCCAGTATTCTTGCCTGGAGAATCCCATGGACAGAGGAGCCTGGCAGGCTATGGCTAGAGTCCATGGGATCACAGAGTCGGACACAACTGAGCAACTAACACTTTTACTTTCTTGTATACACACACACACACGCAGACACACACACACACATAAAAGCCACATATATGGTACCAGATAATTATGATTAAAACTTTGCTTAATTAAGTGAAGAATTAAAATTTCAGAACAACCATAGTCTGTTACGTAACTTCTGTGATTTAGGCTAATGTCTCAGTTCATTGTTAAGGTCATTTCTCCTAAGGTTTCACTCTTCTTGTCATCATTTTTATTGGTGAAATCTAAAATTGCTGAGGAGTTGAATATAATGTGCTCAATTAATTAGAGGGTATAATTTGCATTATTTAAGCCTACATTGATTGCAAAGTAATTGGGATCTAAAAGAAGCTCCATGTGTCTTGTGTGTGTGTGTCCCTGTGTGTGTCTGTGTGTCTGTGTGTGGTGACATATGTGTGTGTGTGTGCATGCATGCGTGTGTGTGTGTGTTGGAGGTGATGTTTCTAGTCCTGTATATGGCAGACTCTGGGAGGAATTTTGTACCTTACGGTTGTGATGTGTGACAGTCCTGATAAGGTTGTTTCAAAATTCCCAAGCGAATAATCTAGCTGGTGAAGACAGAAGAGTTAGGTTTAGAGTAAAAGCTAGACATGCTCACACTTTAGACTGGTTCAGGTGTCATAATTCAACACATTAACTGTCTGCTTTTTTTTCCCATCCTCCTATTATGACCCTCAAAATTATTAGTATATATATATATATATATATATATGAAAAAGAATCTAGTTCCTGTGGGTCTAAAACTTTCTAGCCCCTATCCACTCTTCCCATTGGAACTATATTTATAGTGATAATTGGTCCCCATGTTGATGGCCCTGGGGCATGTGGAAGGACCATCAATGATCCAAGTGTATTCAGCTAGTGATAATATCAAGGGTATTTTATTGTATCCTAATTCTTTCAACACTGGTCTTGTAAGATACATGGCAGCTTCTGATGAACCTTAGTTCTTGCATTTCTTGTACATAGTGAATATAAAAGCTTATCCCAACCTGCTTTTCAGTGAAAGTAAATCCATTTATAATCAGTGTCTCTAGTTTAGAACAGCATTGGAAAATACTGGAACTTTTCCCATTGTATATTGAGTCAGCTCTCTTTCTCTGTGTTGTGAGTATGTGTAGAAACAGATATAAAATATGCATATCTGTTAGTCTATCTATCTATCTGCACATTGTTACTTAATAAACACTTCTGTAGGGCTTACTCCAGGCACTATTTTAAGTGCTTTACAAGTAATTTATCACCTTACAACACTTTGGTGTAGGCACTATATCCCCATTTTACGGATGGGCCCTGTGAGGCAAGCACATTTGTCTAGGGTCACAGCACTAATAAGTGGTAGAGCTGGAATTCAATCCCAGGGACCCCATATCCCAGTGCTTATAATAAAAAATAATAACCTGTGATTATCAAGTACTTTCTACATTTCAGATGAGGACTTTAATTTTCTCTCATTCAATCTCCATAACAAACTTATGAGTTGATTACTGTTATACTTACTTTGCAGAGCCAGATTCAGAAGCTGAATGTGTATGATCACATTTTTGATCATACAGCTCGAAGGGCTGGGGTCGAGTGTCACATCAAGACAATTAGATTAGAAAGCTCTCAATATTTTATACTGAAAACATCATACATGTACATGCATGCATGTCTCTTTCCATATATACATGTATTTATAATAAGTAAAATACTGATGCACGCAAGAAGTGAAAAGACAGAAACAACTTGTGTTTGGCTCTCAAACCCACACCTCTGTAAAGAAGTGTCTTTTGTTCACTATTAGCTTCGATATAGAATTATCTGAGCATTTCTCCCACCAAATCTGAAGGTGTTTGAAGAGATAGAAAGTCCTTTTGAATGCCAGAGAGACTGCACTCAACTTCTTTTTCTAATGAAAAAGACAGATCTGCAGCCAATACATGTTTATATTTAATAAAAGAGCCTGCTTATGAATACCGAGTGGCGTCAGCAAACCAGTGACTGAGAGGCACAGTTGGAGATCGTAGTAGAAAATGTGCTGAACTTCCAAGAGAGAAATGGGCTGCTTGATCAGAGTTCAGTTATAACCAAGAGCATTGCATCAGCAATAAACTTTAAGTTAATGTTAACAATTTTAATTTGTATCTTTTAATTGTTGAATTCTGAATTGCTTTCCAATTTCCCACCGAGTTTAATGTGTATGCAAATTACGCAGCCAAGAAATTCAAGATACAAAAGATAGACTGCGTTTTGCAAACATACCATAATTATTGCTTAATTTTTAAAGGTTCTTTCTCTTCGTCAGGGTATTGTTCAATTTCCTGAAACTGAGCAGAAGACAACTTTTGGTTAATGATTAGTATAAATCTTGTGATGGAACTTAATTGAACGCTAACTTTGTTGTTCTCACAACTGCAAGCTACTCAATTCCCTATTTCTCTGAGGTAGGGTTTCTTGCTCTCTTAGCACAAATAACTCGTCTGCTAATAATAGCAGGAAAGAATTATCAGAACATCCTTTTAATTGTCTGAAGGCTCTGCACTCTCATACAAGCTGTTACAGAAAGGTAAAAACAACTTTCACATCTATTTTAATGCTGCATTTCCTATAAGTTCCAATTAGACTTATTAGTGATCAGACCAAGCAAAATAAAGGAAAAAGATATCAGTGAAGAAGGCAGATGCTGTTCTATTGTTAACACTCAAGTTAGGAAATGTCTAGATTTAGGGTGAGATAGATATATATATATAGATATATAGATATATATATATAATATTTAGTGTAAAATGGCAGTAGCTAAACCAATGGATTTGGTGGAATAGCAGTGATCAACATATTAAGTGGACTTCCCAGGTAGTGCTAATGGTAAAAAACCCACCTGCCAATGCAGGAGATGTAAGAGACGCAGGTTTAGTCAGTCCCTGGATTGGGAAGATCCCCTGGAGAAGGGCATGGCAACCCACTCCAGTATTCTTGCCTGGAGAATCCCATGGACAGAGGAACCTAATGGGCTACAGCCCATAGGGTCACAAAGAGTCAGAGAAAACTGAAGGGAGTTAGCATGCACATAATCCTATTAAACATTTAATTTTCAACTGTTTTTTGATTACCGACTGGACTCCAGGAGTTATCTTAGATATGTGTATTCAGTGTTGAACCATATTTACTGGTTGCTGTCATTGTGATCAAGTGTATAAACATGAAACCAAGAAATAAACAAGAGGTTATAAATGGTGATCCATGATTGGAAGGGGGTGGGAAATAAAGTCAGTAGGCTACAGTGTGATTTGGAGTTGGGGGCGGTGGTGGTCAAGGAAGACGTGGAAGAGGTGATGTCTGAGTGCATGGTCAAGGGCTGACCCTGAAAGAGTGAGAAAGAGAAAGTTCTGGAAACAGGGGACAATTGCAGAGGTCTAGGTGGAAACAAGCTCAGTGCATTGGAAAACCGAAGGAGGTTTGGTTTAGCTTATGTTGTTATGATAGAAGAATGGCATTTCTCTTTAGTGTCTCACAATGCCAGTCCCCTTTCCCAGTCGGTGGTGTTCCCTCCGAAACTGTTCCAGCGATGCAGGACAGTTGATGGGTGGATACAGGCTATTTGTACAGAAGACTTAACACATCAAATTCCTTTGGAAAACTAGGAAGGACATTTTAGTTATGGTCTCAGTTCTGGATGGCTCCAGAGTTCTCCTCAAGATCCTCAGAAATCCTGAAGCTGTGTTTTTTATTCCAAATTCATCAGTGGACCAAGGTGATTTGATGATACCTGAACTTACTCTTTTTTTTTTTTTCCCTTTAATGGTGGTTTTAAATTCTTTTGATGATGAAAAATTTCAAACATAAATGTAGGAATAATTAGTATAATGGTATGCATACCCATTGCCAGCAATTGCCAACTCATGGCCGAGCTTTTTTTTTTTTTAATTGACTGATTGATTGATTGATTGATTTCTAGGGCTTACAGGTTCAGTATTTGTGGTGATACGTGGAATATTCCCAGACCTGGGATCAAACGTGTGTCCCTTGCATTGGCAGACAGATTCCTAACCACTGGACTACCAGGGAAGTTGCTAAGCTTATTTCTTTTGTATGAATAGTTTAATCTACCTCTCTTTACCCCATGAGTATTTTGAAGCAAATCCCAAACACTGTATTATTATACATAATTTTATATATAATATATATTCTTACATTATTTGAATATGTGTTTTCAAAAGATGAGGACTTTTTAGGAAAAATATTAGCATTATTACATATTAAAAACTAGCAATAATTCCTTAATAAGATCAACTATTCATACATCATATTATTTAAATTTGTATGCATGCATATTAAAAAGGTGAGGACTTTTAAGAAAGAAAACTGAGTTTATTAACATTATTAGGCCTTAAAATTAACCTGCCTTCCTTAATATAGTCTAATATTCTATTGGTGTTCAAGTTTACGTGGTTGTCATCTGCATATGGGTAAACCTGTGGCTGATTCGTGTTGATGTTTGGTAGAAACCAACACAATGCTGTAAAAGAATTATCCTTCAATTAGAAATAAATAAATATTAAAATACTGTATTCTGAAAACAAGGGGGGAAATAAAAGGTTAAAGGAAAATTGACATACAGTCCCAACTCAGTATCCATGAAGGGCTGGTTCCAGGACCTCCTACGGATCCAAACTTCAGATGGCCAAGTCCCTTCCGTAAAATGGCATAGGACTTTCCCAGTGGTCCAGTGGTGAAGACTCCAGGCTCCCAGTGCAGGGTACTCGGGTTCCATCTCTGGTCAGGGAACTAAGATCCCCCATGTCAAGCTACATGGCCAAAACAAAACAAAACAGGAGTAGGTTAAAAAAAAAACAAATGGCATAGTAAGACTGGCTGTCTGTACCTGAGGTTTCTGCATCTGGAAGATGGAGGGCTGATTGTGGATCAAATGGAAACTTGTTGACACATCCTGAAAGTCTCTTTCACGGTCGTTGTTGCTGGACCCTGGCTCTCTGTTTGCCCAGGACACTTGCTCCTTGTTATGGAAGGGTCTCTCCACCATCCAGCTTTGCTCGCTGCGTTCTCTGTCCTCTGTTTTCTGCAAAGTGGTGGTTAGATTCAGCCTTTTGATGAAATGTTGGTTCATTTTTTTTAAAGCAAAACCACATCATAAATGTCACTGTGGGCTTCCCTTAGGAAGCATGACCTGTCCGGCTGGCAGTCTTTTGGGGGATTTTTCGTGGCTATTGCCAAGTGATTGCCAAACGTGGCCATCACTCCTCCCCGTCTATTACATGGGACCCTTCTGCAGAGAGAAAACCCCTCTCGTTAATTTGTGTTTATTTTTGCTTACCCTGAAGTACGTTTTCACAAAAGAAATGTAGGATTCACACCTCTTTCTTTGTATTCTTCCACTTTTCAAATGACAGGATTTGTTTGCTTGAGTATCCCAGAAGTGACCAGTGATTTTTCCTGAGTTCTGTTTTGAAGCCCTGTTGTGGCCACTGGGAGCTACTTCCAGCTGGCTTCTTCTTGTCTCAGCCCCAAATTTTCTTGCTTTATGAGATGACAAGGGGTTCCCAGATCAACCTGTACATTTCCAACCTCTGACCTGGACTCAATGTTTTCTTTTTTCTTTCCCATGAAAGCTTTCAGAGCCAGTAGGTGGCTTAGTTTGGGAGTTAGTGAATGTCTTTAGTTATGTTCACTCTCTACCCATTCCACCTTCTTCTAACAGGAGGGGCCCTGTCTTCTAAGAGCAGTTCCATGGGGTTCTTATAAGCAGGGCTGAGGATTCGGGGACATTGAGACACTCAAGAGTTCCGAGCATAACAGTTCATCCACAGGTGGGTTTGTGATCCAGGCGGACCACCCAGAGTCCCCTGTGCCCCCTGGCAGTTAAACTCTATGGAGAAACCTGCCTCTTCTAATGGCTTGTTAGACTGGTCAGAGGTGAGTGAGTCTCATGTTGTGGCCGTTCTGCTCTAATATACAGAAACACAATCTAAGAAATGGAGAAAGGAAAAATCTGTTTAGGCAATATATTTTTTAATTGACGTGTAGTTGATTTACAAGTGCCCATCTCTGCTGTACAGCAAAGTGACTCCATTATACACATATACGCATTCTTTTTTAAAACATTCTTTACCAGAGCAAATGCTTCGTTGGCAAACTCTGTTTCTTATCCTCTTCACCTTGAGGATGATATTCAGGGGGAGCTGGTGTCTGTGGGTCTCGCATGGACACCATAAAGTTTTAGAAAGTAGAGTTCAGTTAACGAAGCACTAATTCCAGCAACAGTCAGCTGTGCCAATGAAACGTTATTCTAGCTTTCTTGCTTGCTTTTTCTCTCTCTTTCTTTGCTTCCTCCCTCCTTTCTTTCTTTCTCTCTTTCTTTCATACATACACGTGTCATCTGAAAACACCGCAGAAAGGTGGCCTGATGGGACCAGGACCATCTTCAAATGAGAAAATCCCCTGCCCCCATGACAAATCTACAGGTCTCGCGAGAAACTCCAGGGCTCACTCACACGCAGCTAGAAGAATATATTGACTGTGGCCCAAGCTCGTGAGAAGATTGATCAATCCAGGAGACTTGCATTAATTGTGAAATAGAAGGGATGGTGCGATCAATGGTGGGAGTGAGGTGCTGCGGGAACCACGCCACATCGAGCGAATCCAATAATGGAGAAGCTGATGTATAGCATATTGGAATCCTACCGTCTGGGCACTTGTCACCATAAAAAATATCCTGCAATTATGGGGAAAAATTGAGCAGGCAGCAGTTGAGGCAACCTAATCAGCCCAATGCCACTGTAGTTCTCCTGATTAAACACTAAATTAAGTGGCACTCAGCTTGGTAACCTGCCGGCATTATGAAAAATAATCCTGGTGCTCACGTGAAAAGTTTGTATTTTAATCAAAGCCAACTATGAATATGAAGCTATTCCTGGGCTATTTGGGTGTTGTTTAGCTGTGAACACGTTTAACAATTTATAAATGAATCTTTTGCCATTAGCTACAAGGAAAAAGGGACCCGTGCTGTACGGGGAGGTAAGGCTTTCTGTGCTAAAAATCAATTAGATTTGATACAAGCTCAGAGAACTCTTAAGAAAAAAAAAAAAGACGAAAAATGCGTTCAAGAAACCCTGGGAGAATTCAAATTTAGTTAACTTCTATAACATTTTGCCTAAGGGCATCAACTCTATTCTTTGCTGAAAAGCACGTGATCATTCCAGGAGGGTTGAGGCTTAATAAGCTGTGGGTTCCACTAGTATATCTTACACGCATGCGTCGTTGTTAAGTCCTGTAGCACAAGTCCACTGACAACCTGGGACTAAATGGCAGATTTTCCAGGACCAAGAGGAAACTGCTTTTCAGGGGCATTGATGTTGTTTAGTCTCTAAGTGGTGTCTGACTCTTCTGTGACCCCATGGACTGTAGCCCACCAGGCTCCTCTGTCCATGGGATTTGCCAGGAGAGAATACTGGAGTGGGTTGCCTTCGCCTTCTCCTTCTCCAAGAAATCTTCCCAACCCAGGGATTGAACCCTCGTCTCCTGCATTGGCAGTCCTTGCAAAGATGTTCTCAGTATCTCATAGATGCAGACTTGTTTCCCCAAAGAGAATCAACTGTTGGACACTGGCTGGTGGCCAAAATCTTGTGCTGCCGTCTTGAAAAGGCGGGTTAGAAGCTGACACTTGCCTACTTTGGTGCCACCAAAGCTTCAGCCACAGTCCTTACCTGATGGGTTGACTTTGCATTTCTTGGAGACCCAGCACTTGGTGAGGTCTGAATGGGACACGGGGAATGCATAACTTTCTAGTGGATTAGTGCTCTTGCTAAGATATCGAATACATTTTGCAGTTCATTTCTACATCAATTGCACTGTTGAAAACAAGGTGAATGGAAAGCAGAATTACCTTTGGGAGCAGTGCAGAGCCGAGGAAAGGGTGTGAACTTTGGGATCGAGCTCTGGCACCCACTGGCTTCATTATTTTATCTAAACGTTGATATACAAATTGTTCCTACTCACACAAGACTGTTGAAAGAATTAAGTGTGTGTGCTTCAGTCATGTCTGATTCTTTTGTGACCCCCGTGGACTGTGGCCCACCAGGCTGCTCTGTCTATGGGATTCTCCAGGCAGGAATACTGGAGTGGGTTGCCATTTCCTCCTCCAGGGGCTCTTCCTGACCCAGGGATCAAACCCACCCACGTCTCATGTGTCTCCTGCATTGGCAGGTGGGTTCTTTACCCCTAGCATCACTTGGGAAGCCCTAAAAGAAGTCAGGTGTGTTAAAAACCTAACTCAGTGTTTTGCTCATAGGATATGCACATGAAACAAAAGTCAGTCTCTCTTACCTGAAAGTGACTTTTCCCCTAACCCCTCCCAGAGGACATGTGCCAATGGCTGGAGATGTTTTTGGATGCTACATCTGGGAGAGGGATGTTATTGGCATCTGGTGGGTAGAGTTAAGAGAGACTGCTAAACACTGAGCAGTGTGCAAGGTAGCTCCCCAACAACAAAGAACTGTCTCTCTGTAAATGTCAATAGTGGCAGGCTAAGAAGCCCCGATGCAATCTATTATGGCGGCACCACAATTGATGGTCCTTGAAACTGGAGAGAAGGGACAATGATCTTAACAAATCCTATATTTTCTATCCCTCACATTAAGGTTCTCTCTAAAAGAAGGGAGGGGCGCTTTCAGGGGACTGCAGAGGCAAGTACCAGTTTTCATTCAGTAGAGTAAAAACAAATGCATAAGGTAATTAAAGTGGCAGAGTTTTACGATAGCAAATTTTGTATGCAGAATAAATGAAAAGAACCCTTCAAAGTGTTGAAACTTTGGCTGACAAATATTCAGAATGGCAGGTAGACTGAAGTCTCGGATGGACTACAGTCTTTGCAAAAATGCATCAAAAAACTAAAGCATCAAAACCTTTTGGAAATAATGTTATCAAGCAACTATACTCCAATTAGGGCTTCCTCCAGTGGCTCAGATGGTAAAGAATCTGCCTGCAATGCAGGAAACCTGAGTTTGATCCCTGAATCAAAAAGATCCCTTGGAGAAGGGAATACTCACTCCAGTATGCTTGCCTGGACAATTTCATGGACAGAGGAGCCTGACAGGCTACAGTCCATGGGGTCACAAAGAGTTGGACACGACTGAGCAACTAACAGTTTATACTCCAATTAAAATTTTTATTTTCAAAGTTTTGGGAAATCTGTTCTAGCTTAAGGTGATGACAATTGTATCTTGGGCAGGAGAGAGTGGATAATAGGCTAAAGACAAAGTTTATTACCAAACTGTAAGCTTCATGAAATCAGGAATTGTCTTTATCCTTTCTCTCTTGCAAGGCCCATGATTAATTTTTTAGGGGTATGGACTTTTTAAAAAAAATCTTTTTGTAGTAGAACATTTAACATAAGATATACCCTCTTAACATATTTTGACATACACAATACATTATTATTGGCTCCAGGTACAATATTACACAGCAGATCTGCAGAACACATTCATTTTGCTGAACTGAAACTTTATCCCCATTCATCAGTAACTCCCCATTTGCTTCTCCTCTTCAGTTCAGTTCAGTTCAGTTCAGTCACTCAGTCGTGTCCGACTCTTTGCAACCCCATGAATCGCAGCACGCCAGGCCTCCCTGTCCATCACCAACTCCCAGAGTTCACTCAAACTCATGTCCATCGAGTCAGTGATACCATCCAGCCATCTCATCCTCTGTCGTCCCCTTCTCCTCCTGCCCCCAATCCCTCCCAGCATCAGAGTCTTTTCCAATGAGTCAACTCTTCGCATCAGGTGGGCAAAGTACTGGAGTTTCAGCTTTAGCATCATTCCTTCCAAAGAACACCCAGGGCTGATCTCCTTTAGAATGGACTGGTTGGATCTCCTTGCTGTCCAAGGGACTCTCAAGAGTCTTCTCCAACACCACAGTTCAAAAGCCTCAATTCTGTGGCGCTCAGCCTTCTTCACAGTCCAACTCTCACCACCATTTCACTCACTGATGCCATTAGTTTGACTAGTTTAGATATCTCATGTAAGTGGAATCCTGCAGTATTGTTGTGACTGGCTTATTTCACTTAGCGAATGCCCTCAAAGTCCATCCATGTTGTCCTATATTGCAGAATTTTCTTAATTTTTTTTTAAGGCTGAATTGTGTCCCACGTGATATAAGCCACATTTTGTGTTTATGTTCCTGTCTGTACTGGACAGCACAGACTCGGAATCTAGGATAGAGTAGATAATATTCTCGCTTCTCTCACCTTACCCACCATCAGTGGTCCGGATTTGTCATGGCGGTTGCATGTATCATACAACAGGTAACAGATGTATCATGCCACAGGTATCAAAAGTGCTCAGTTGCTCAGTTGTGTCCGACTTTGCGTGGCCCAACAGACTGTAACTCGCCAGGCTCCTCTGTCCACGGAATGTTCCAGGCAAGAATATGGAGTGGTTTGCCATTTCCTACTCCAGAGGATCTTCCTGACCAGGAATTGAACCTGTGTCTCTTGAGTCTCCTATATTGGCACGTGGATTCTTTACCTCCAATGCCACCTGGGAAGCCCACATGTGTTGAAAAGTGTTCACATATTTTCTAATATCATTTTCACAATCAGATGATGTTGTAAGGACATGTATCATTGTGGAAAAGGACACCAAGGCTTTGAGTGAGTATATGGTTTGGGACTGGAAACCAAGAATTCCGAACATTCCTGAATTTGCTCTCATAGGCTGTGGAGTGGATCTAGAGCCTGGTTTCCCAGCCCTCACTGGGCATAGAAGCAGCCTACAGAGCTGGCAAAAATTCAGAGACCTGAGTGCTACTCCAGACCTGTGGGAACAAAATGCCCTGGTATATAAGCATGGAGCAGAAGGTTTTTGTAAACAGCTTATACACAGACAGGCTGGGAAGAGGAACAGACATTCTTCTTTTCCTGTATCAAACATCATCTTAATTTTCAAGACTGCTTTGGATAGAGGCTGTTTACAGTATTTTGGGTTTCTGGCTAATGTAAGAGCTTAATTAGACACACATTTGTGATTCATCTCCTCTTGTTAAAAAGGTCCGTTTAAGTAAACAAGGAAGAGTGATTATATATGAAATTTTCTTTGATTATTGTAAGTCTCCTATTTCACATCGCCATTCAATTCTACTCTGTTACATTTCATTACCAGCGTGTGTGTGTGTGTGTGTGCTCATTTGCTCAGTCATGTCCAGCTCTTTGCAACCACATGGACTGTAGCCCACCAGGCTCCTCTGTCCATGGGATTTCCCAAGCAAGAATACTGGAGTGGGTTGCCATTTCCTTCTCCAGGGGATCTTCCTGATACAGGAATCCAACCCATGTCTCCTGCATAGCAGGCGGATTCTTTATCACTGCACCACCAAGGAAGCCCCACTCAAGGAAGCTTGAGTGGCTGTAAAATACATACACACATCAGTTCATTTCAGTTCAGTCACTTTCTTTGTGACCCCGTGAACCGCAGCATGCCAGGCCTCCCTGTTCATCACCAACTCCCGGAGTCCACCCAAACCCATGTCCATTGAGTCGGTAATGCCATCCAACCATCTCATCCTCTGTCATCCCCTTCCTGCCCTCAATCTTTCCCAGCATCAGGGTCTTTTCAAATGAGTCAGCTCTTCGCATCAGGTGGCCAAAGTATTGGAGTTTCAGCTTCAACATCAGCCCTTCCAATGAACACCCAGGACTGATTTTCTTTCGGATGGACTGGTTGGATCTCCTTGCAGTCCAAGGGACTCTCAAGCGTCTTCTCCAACAGCACAGTTCAAAAGCATCAATTCTTCTGTGCTCAGCTTTCTTTATAGTCCAACTCTCACATCCATACATGACCACTGGAAAAACCATAGCCTTGACTAGATGGACCTTTGTTTGCAAAGTAATGTCTCTGTTCTTTAATATGCTGTCTAGGTTGGTCATAACTTTCCTTCCAAGGAGTAAGTATCTTTTAATTTCATGGCTGCAATCATCATCTGCAGTGATTTTGGAGCCCAGAAAAATAAAGTCTGCCACTGTTTCCCCATCTATTTGCCATGAAGTGATGGGACCGGATGCCATGATCTTACATACATATATATAAAACATGGTGGACTTGAATTGTATAGACTGGATTTAACTCCAAGCTTACACTTCTCTGCAGTGCAGGAGACCTGGGTTCGATACCTGAGTCAGGAAAATCCCCTGGAGAAGAAGGGCATGGCAACCCATTCCAATCTTCTTGCCTGGAGAATTCCATGGACAGAGGAGCCTGGAGGGCTACAATCCATGGGGTCACAAAGAGCTGGACACGACTGAGTGACGAACACACACTTCACAGCAGCCTTCAGACCTAAGCAGAGTCACTTAGCTGCTTGGATAACAGATACAGCTGAAATGTATTCAATGTGTCTGCGTGCCAAGCACCACACACAGGGTTTTCTCAGGCATCATCCCATCAGATCCTTCCAGATTCTCCTTCCCTTGGGTAAACACATCGCCTAGTGGGTGCAGAAACAGGCTTAATACTGGATGCAGATCTAAAAAGCAGACATGCTGGACTTGCACCAGATCTGATTGATGCCTGTGACTGTGTTTTGCTCACCTCTGAAGTGGGGTTGATTAAAATATCGCCCTTCCTGGGCAGTTTGAAGATCCGATGAGCAGCTTATGTAACGGAAGATCTGAACGCTGAGTAGGTAAGGTGATTCATTATTTGGTTTCTGCCAGCACTTGTTGGAAAGAACGTGCGTGTTTTATCTGGGTTTGTCCCTGGCACCTCATTTACCAACCTTGAAATCCCCGACTTGTTTTCGTTTTCAAGTGGTAAATGTTTCATCATTATTTTTGTCTCCTCTTGGAGCTGACCCTCTCTCTCCCTCTCTCTCTCTCTCATGACATTTGGCTTCATCCTTCAGCCTTTCTCTCTCTCTTTTTTATGGTTCCATGTTGCTGTGAGCAGAACTCATTTTTCAAAAGACAGATGGTGGCAACCCTATTCTCTCTAAATAAAAAAGCAAAACAGCTGTTAAGGTGCAAACAGAGTTGCGGCCAGCAAATCGTATCTGCTTCAAGTGTTGGCGAAGTCTCCCTTTAGGGAAGAGGAGCTAGCTAAACAAAATGTGCAGCCTTGGCTGGGCTCTGCCAAGGTCCAAGTATAGAATGATGGCAAGGAATGGAAATTTATAGCCCGCGATAGATCCAGCACCTTTCTGTCTTGGCGGGTGCATATTTAAATGCAGTGCTAACGGAGCTGAAATTTATTGCTCTCTAATAACGATAAAATGCCATCAGAGAATGAGATAAATCTTAGCCCCAAATCTTAGGATGCAAGGCACACACTCCCGTGCACACACATGCTTGTAAAATACAGCCAGATACTGCTAACTCAGATGGTATGGAGGTCGGCCGAAGAAGCCAACGGAACAGAAAAAGCAAAGGAAGTGTTTTATAGACGACTGCAAATTGTTGTTTTCATGAGGCTGGGGTCAAGGTACATTGTGGCCTCGGGTTGAAATGACTGTTGCTTTGTCTCACGGCTGATATATACTTGACCTTGGCGGGAAAAGCATTTTCCTTCTCTGTATGCTCCATCGCTGTCTCTTTACCTTTTCACAGCCCTGCGACAGGCTGACTTCCAAACAAATACCGATGAATTATAACCCTCTGGGAGAGGAATGTTGCCGTTGTCTTCTTCTTCTTCTTTTTTTTTTTTTAAAGTGTGTTTTATTTATTTATTTATGATTTGGAGTCTCAGAGGCTGTGTAAGGAGAAAGTGAGACAGGAAATAAATTTGCCAAAATGCCATGTTTGCAAACCGCCCGTGATGGGAGAACTAGCTGTGCCTCCCGCCCGCTTTCAGGCACATTGCACATTCAGAGAGTGAGGTTTTACCACGTTCCATTCAGGAGTGGGCGTTGTGGTTTGAAGGCAGGTCCTCCCAGCTCATCCAGCCAGTCTACATGGACACCCGCCTGTCTCTCTGAGCGTATATGACTCATGGAGTGGGGCCCCACTTTCTTGGGAATCCACCTGAACCTTGGAAGCATTTCCATCCTTTGGGGTGGATGTGTGTGTGTGTGTGTGTGTGTGTGTGTGTGTGTGTGCAGTTATGTCCAGCTCTTTGTGACCCCATGGGCTGTAAACCCTCCAAGCTCCTCTTGTCCGTGGAATTCTCCAGGCAAGAATACTGGAATGATTTGCCATTTCCTACTCCAGGGAATCTTCCCGACCCAGGAATCGAACCTGTGTCTCTTGCGTCTCCTGTGCTGGCAGGCAGATTCTTTAACCCTAGCCTTGGTGGTTCATGCCAAAGTCATAGCCACATAGAGAAGGGGGCTGTCTCTTACTGGCCCTCCCTCTAGATGTTTGCTTGGCTACCACTTCTTGCAAGGTGATTTCTAACATTCCAGGTGAGATTTTTATTTTCTGTGGACACCCTGACTCCAGGATGGCTTGATGTTAATCCCAGTGAGAGTGAGCATCTCCTTTCTGGATGCATCTCTGAATATATGTTTATATATGATTGTGTTCCTCTGTGTGGGTGTTTTCATGTCTTTCTTAACTGATCCTGTTTCGGAGATTTGGACAATGCCTATAAATGGAAACTTATTCTTGTTCAGAACTGGAAAGACTGTTCTTGGTTTCCTGGATTTTTACGTGTGTGTGTGTGTGTGTGTGTGTGTGTGTGGAGGTGGGGGGTATGGTTGGGTATGAAGAACAAGAAGTGATAATACTTGATAAGCTTGAAAATCTTAACCATGTGGTTAGTGTGGAGGACTCTCAGAATTTTTTAGTGCACATGGTGTTGTTTTATAGAAAACTGTTGTTATAAACACTTTCCTCTCATATGCATTTCCTTTTCCTGCATGGAAGAAAGCTCTGAAATACTGTAATTTGGTGCACTTACTTCATTTCAGTTTTCTTATGTTGTTGCCTGAGGAAAAGGCAAGTAAACTGGGGAGATGTTGATGCTTGGGTGAAAAGGGACCTAAGTTTTCATATGAAATGAACTTTTCGCGGTGGGACCTTTTAACTGAGTTTCCTGAACTTCTTGAAAGTGTACTGGGCGAGGCAGGGAAGGAGAGAGAGAGAAAGAGACAGAAAATTCATGCTCTGTCTATTTCCACTGCTGAGAGATTTCAGAGCTTTTGTTAGGGTTTGAGAAGCACCCTGTGTGCCATCCTGACCCTCAGCTCTCCAGCTTCTGCAGCCTGTGGAGTGAATACTCAGTCACTTTAGAGTTTGAATTACATAGTCAGACCTTTGAGCTCAAGCTCACTCATTTCTGGGAAGGGCATGCCATTATCCAGAAAGTGGATCTTATACAAAAAACGGATGCCCAGCTCCAAATGCCACATCTTTGTGGGTTTTGCCCAGCCGATGCAGCTCATCAAAGGGAACCCTTACACTTTTATCCCATTCATCCCGGATCCCTGTAGTCCATTCAACTGCCACCTCCGTCTCCCAGTCTGTGGTCCAGCTAGACTGACCTTCTCTCAGCGGTCCCAAACAAGCCTCGCTCTCTCTCACCTCCCAGGCATCACATATTTTGCTCTCTCCACCTGCAACAGCCTTCCCTTTCCTCTGGCTGGGAGCTTCTCTTCTTTCTTGTCGCTGATGAAATACTTCTTCCTCCAGGAAGCCCCCCCCTCCATGATGTTTTCTAGACTAGGCTAGATGAACCTTCGATGTCTTCTTCTAGAATCCCCACTTCTCCTGCCAGAATATTTGCCACACATTGTCATTTCTTAGGCGAGGTATAGGTATATACATACATATATGAATAAAAAGATAAAGGCATGTTGGAGAATTTATCTGTGTTTTATCAAAGTACACAGAAGATCAGAAATATCCACCTAAAGCGTAATCATTCAAGAAAAGGACATGGAATGAGATACAGCCCATGTGGTCATATTAAAAAAGGAAGAGGCAGAGGAGGGGAAAATATCCATCTTTCCCAGAACCATAGCTGTATGAAGTACACCTTCTAACTGTATTGTTATTGTTCTCCAATATCTACTCCACTGCATGATTTTAGTGATAGCTTAATATTTGTAGAACAAATGTGTAGACAAGTCCATGAATGGACAGCAGATTATCATCATCATCATCATTATTATTGGTTGGATGCAAGCTGAATAGCTTTTCTTTCCCAGCAGGTACTGCTCTGGCTCCCATCTTTCTAAGTTACCACCTGGGGCCCCTTGGTTTAGCTTTTGCTTTGAATTTCACCCCAGTATATCTCTGGCTAAGGCTACAGAGGCCTGGCCACATCATTGGTCTCTCTTCTTCTGCCAACCCTGGCAGGGGACTTCCCCAAACGCCTGTCCAGATTCAGAGTGTCATCCATGTGGGGAGGAAGGTATAAGAAGGGATGATCCATGACGAATGAAATGAAAAAGTGATGGATATGCTTAACACAGGGCTTCCCTGGTGGCTGAGCAGTAAAGAATCTGTCTGCAATGCAGGAGTTGTAGGAGATACGGGTTCAATCCCTGGGTCAGAGAGATTCCCCTGGAGGAGGAAATGGTACCCCACCCCAGTATTCTTGCCTGGAAAATCCCATGGACAGAGAAACCCGGCTGGCTACCATCTATAGGGTCATGAAGAGGCAGACATGACTGAAGCGACTTAGCACACACGCAAGCTTAACACACTTAAAGGCTTCTCCGTTCTTCCCTTTTGTCCTATACTCAGATTCCTTTAGTATATTGGATTTTCCTTCTGGGGCTTGAGTTTCTAGAATCACAAAATCACAAAGCAAAACAAAAGAAAATACTTACCACTTTGTCACACTCGGTTAACAGCAATGACTACAGCAATATGTTTTGTTTCAGTTCCCTGTGATGGGGGCTTGTGGATCCAACCATGATTTGTCATGTGAATGAATGATTGTTTTGATCAAATGTGTCCCACCTCAATAAAAAATGGTAAATATGGTAATCGCTAGGAGACATTTCAGGCATGTGCTTAGTGTATGTATGTATATTGGTGATATAATACATATTTGTTGTTGTTAAGTTGCTAAGTAGGATCTGACTCTACAACCCCATGGACTGCAGCACACCAGGCTCCTCTGTCCTCCGCTAGCTCCTGGAGTTTCCCCAAATCAGTCCATTGGGTAAGTGATGCTATCTAACCATCTCATTTCTGCCACCTTCTCCTTTTGCCTTCAGTCTTTCCAAGCATCAGGGTCTTTTCCATTGAGTCAGCCCTTCACATCAGGTGGCCAAAGTATTGAGGCTTCAGCTGCAGCATCAGTCCTTTCAATGATATTTAGTGTTGATTTCTTTTAGGATTGACTGGTTTGAGCTCCTTGCTGTTTATTCAAGGGACTCTCAAGAGTCTTCTCCAGCATCACAGTTTGAAGGCATCAATTCTTCAGCACTCAGCCTTCTTTATGGACCAGCTCTCACATCCATACATGACTACTGAAAAAACCATAGGTTTGACTATACAGACCTTTGTCATATATCTATACCTATCTATTTTAATTCTTGAAGGTAGATGTTATTATCCAAACAGAAGCTGCAGAGATGAAGTAACTTGGTCAGGTCATATTCTTAGAGGTGGCAGAGACAGCTTTCAAACTCAGGTTGCCTTGACCCATAAGAAGTTTTTGTCCCAGCAGACCACCCTCTCTCCTTTGCCTTATGAGGTTGAACTGAAATGTCTAGACTTCTTTTTCTTTCTTCATAGCCTGGCTCCCCCAAGAGAGCAGAAATGATGCCTCACTCCTTATAACCCGAAAGAAGCTTCTTGTGACAAATTCAGCTAGTATTTATTGGGCAACTATCATGAGCCAGACACTATAGTAGTTTCTGGATGTACAGGGCCCATGTCCCCATAGGGCTGATATCTTGCAGAAAAAAGCAGGAAAAAAACCCCACATCATTAAGTAGTCAAAATGAGAAAATTGAATAGTCACTGAGTACTTACTCTGTAGCTTCCTTGATGGCTCAGTTGGTAAAGAACCTGCCTGCAATGTAGGAGACCTGGGTTTGATCCCTGGGTCAGGCAGATCCCCTGGAGAAGGGAATGGCAACCCACTCCAGTATTCTTGCCTGTGAATTCCCATGGACAGAGGAGCTGGTCGGGCTACAGTCCATGGGGTCTCAAAGAGTCAGACATGACTTAGCAATTAAACCACCACTTACTCTGTGCTGAGCACTTTCTTGGTACTTTTTACATATGAGTTCACTTAACCCATGAGATGGTCCCATTCTATGTATGTATATATAAATAAAATGATGGGTTTTATTAGAACCCAACAAGTCTTTCATATTACAGAATATTCTCTTAAATATTTAATCTTGAATACAAATTAGTACTATTTGAGTAAGTCATTTTAGCCTAAAAATCAATCAATACTATCTTGGAGTGTTCATAAGGGTAACTTGACAGAATGTGTTAAAAAAAAAAAAAAAAAAGAACAGTTTAACATGAATTCAGTAATTATTCTTTGGGGGTATAATTTTATAATTGAAAGTGTGGAGTGAAATTTTAAGAAAGACTTTTGTATCATATTTTGAGGATCCATACAATAGGTTACATTAATATAGTGTATCAATAGGAATATATACCCACATATTTTTGTTTTTGAGTCACTAAGTCATGTCCAACTCTTTGTGACCCCATGGACTGTAGTCCATCAGGCTCCTCTGTCCATGGGATTTCCCCGACAAGAATATTGGAGTGGATTGCCATTTCCTTCTCAGATCCCATTCTTATCATCCCTATTTACACCCCCGGAGGGTATAGTGCAGAGAAGGAGAAGAACTGGTTCCAGAATGCACATGGCTAGGAAGCTGAAGAACTAGAACTGGAACCACACCGTCAGACCCTTGACTCACAGCTCTTTGTCATGAAATAAATACAGCAGCACAGAGGCAAGGTGGAGAGTGAAATACACAGGCAGGAAGTGGTATTCCCTCTAACAGGAGAAAACTAAGAAGGGATCCTAATCAAAAAATAAAGGTCAGGGACCTCTGAGCAAAGAAAGCAGCCTGTGCAAAACCACTGAGGTGGGAAGACCTGGGGGAGTCCAAGAAAAGAAACGTGCAATGGGCAACTGCTGAAGAAAGGTGCTGATGATCTTCAGGAAGTGAATGAGAGATTTGCTGGGCCACAGAAGGAAGACCTCTTAGTGCTGGGGGAATGGAGTTCTTTTCTCTGTGCCTCTTTCCATACAAGATCTTAAAAACTGCTTTCCTCTTTGATGCTGTCTTTCATGGACTTGTGGATGTGAAATAATGGCCTTCAGAAGGGGCATCTCCTAGTGTTGCTGGCCAAAATCTTGACTTTCTCTGCCCACCAAAGCAGAATAAAAAAATACGGAGATAGAGTTTGGAAGAGAAAAGGTGGCTTAATTCTCAGCTGGTGGACACAGGAACGCAGTAGGCTCACGCCTCAAGAACTGTGCCCCCTCCCCATGAGGAATCTAGGGGCTTGTATAAGATGAGGGCTCATGGGCAGGAGGTGGTGATGAGGAACAAAGGTGTTAGGATCTTAATTTCTTCCTTCTGCACTATTTCAAAGACAGTTATAGACTGGTGCCAGTAACCCAGTAATTGAGTCTGGAAGTTTGGTGACTCTGTGGCCTTCTTTCTGATATGTAAAGTGAAGATCTACAAGGGGAAGAGTGTTGTTAAGGGTGAACACCAGATACGGGATGTATTTATCATGGGTTCAAAGGAGAACAAGTGTGGAGTGTAACTCCTGCAGAGTTAGGGGACAGGAAAGCAAAGTCAGTTACAGGCCTTCAGAGTTGTTCTTGTCATTCAGTTGCTCCGTTATGTCTGACTCTTTTTGACCCCATGAACTGCAGCACACCAGGCCTCCCTGTCCTTCACCATCTCCCGGAGTTTGCTCAAACTGATGTCCATTGAGTCAGTAATGCCATCCAACCATCTCATCCTCTGCCATCCCCTTCTTCCCCTGCCCTCAATCTTTCCCAGCATCAGGATCTTTTCCAGTGAGTCAGCTCTTGGCATCAGGGGGCCTGAAGTATTGGAGCTTTGGCTTTAGCGTCATTCAGAGTTAGGGGGCAGAAAAAGCAAACTTAGAGACATACAGAGTTAGGAGCAGTTAACGTGGAAAAAAAATAGGAATATTCAGGCTTGCTCACTGTTCTGTTTATTTTCCTTATTCTAAGGAAAAGGAAAGAAAAAACCTCATTCCTCTTTTTTTTTTCCTTTTCACTGCAACACTAGCACATCTTGGAAGCCTTCTGACTAGATCCTCTCCCTTTTCCTAGATCAGAGGTGGCTGTTACCAACTCTACAATGACACTTGCGAGTACAATGCACACAAAAGGCATCACTTATTAATCATTGTGATCTTTTCCACTTAGCTTTCAAAGAGAACCTCAGACTCCTTCTCAACACAGTGCTGTAGGCTGCCATTTTTAATCAACCAAAGGTGAAACTGGCCATCACTGCACGTGTTTTCTGGTGGTTTCTGGCAGAGCTAAGCCATAGCATTTAGGAAAGGAGTTGACGACAAGGAAGACTTGCCGTTTCTGATGCCCATGGGGGTGAGATCCGCTATCATCCCAGGGGGATGGTTCGATCAGGCAGCCACTTACGTTTCTGTATCTTCATGATAATCACATATCTTGGGAAAGCCTTTAGGAAGAGGATCATAAAACCAGGCATTGCCTAACAGCGGGTGATGGCGTGACTTGCTAAGAATGTGCTTCTAATGCATTTTAATGACATGCTTTATAATATCTTATTAAAGATTATAAGAGCATCTAATAATCATTTAATAAATATTAATGAAGCATTTACAAATTGCACCTTAATTTACAACACTGGCTTTCGTATTCTTCCCCGGACGTTAACACACGGGGACATGGCGGCTCTGGCAGGGACCGCCACAGAGAGTCTAGTTCTGTGTCATTGGGCCATCTTGGTAGCATAAGTGATTTTTTAAAAATAATAATTCTTGGAGTGCAGTTCAGTGCAATGAAGCTTGATACCCAAAGCAGTTTTAGCAATTATTATTCTGTTTGGGGAACATTAAAACATAATCTACCATGAATTTATAATCCATAGCTTCTCTCTCATGCATTTAAAAAAAGAAATAATAGGCAATAATTAGAGCCCCTCGTGCAAAGACTCCCGGACAAGTTGGCCAGCGCCCTGTCCCTCCCTGGCTGTTAAGCTTTTGAAGCAGCTGATTCAAGGTTGAGTTCAGAGCCCTCGCCTGCAATTTCCTTGGCTCTCAGCCAAGCTGGTTTTCATACCTGAAGTCACAGCTCAGAGAAATCCACAGCCGGGAAGGACCCTTGGAAATCGGCCTGTCCACCTCCACTCTTTGGAGAGGAGGAAACAGGCCCAGAGAGGGGATGGGCCATCCGGACCTGGCCATACGGTAAAGGAAAAGCCTAGATGGGACCCGATCCCAGGGCCTGAGATGGGCAGTCCCGTGTTTCCCACACCCGCAGCCTAGGAGAAATGGCCTGTACTTGGAGGGGCATTGGGGTCGAAGGTGGCCGCCGCCTCCTCGGAGGTCCTGGGCAGTGCTTGACTTCAGGACCAGAGTCTTTGCCCCGAAAGTACCGGCCGCGCCTGGACCACGAGTATCCGCGGGCTCCTCCGTACTAAGAGGAGTTGGCCAGCAGATGGCGATGCAGGGATTGGAACTGCAGCGCCCGCATCCTGCGGCGGCCCGGGGCTGGGCCGGCATGCTTTGGACCTGCAACAGGGGCTGTTTGGAAAAAAGGCGCTTCCTACCGCCTGCAGGGACCGCTGGACCCCCGAACTCCTGTGGGGATTGCCAGCCTTGCCTGGGAGAGGGAGTCAGGGCTAGGGTGAGCTGGTGCAGGCACCGGCGGATGCACACACTGGGGCTCAGATTCGCACACATTGGGGCTCAGATTCGGTTCCCCGTGAGCGGTCCAGGGAGCTTGCTCTTCTGGCAGGACTCAGCCAGGGCCCAGGGTGGAGGTGTCAGCCCGGCGCCCTCCCTCCGCGTTGGGTCTTCCTAAAACCCACCTTCTGCGGAATCTCTCTAAGGAACGTGAACACCCTCCTTTCCAGGGAGGCGCGAGACCAGTGTTTAAAAGGTTGATGTTTCCTCTTCCGCTTTCCGGACTCTCAGGCCTGGGCCTTGCCACCAGCCTGTGTTTGGTGTGTTTTAATTAACAATTTCATTTGTGTGCCCATGACAATACGGTTTTGCAAAGGAGTTTGATTTGCTTTTCAAAACTGCAGAATTGAATGACTAAAGGGCAGTGTGGGGCAGCCCTTGTATTTTTGAATACCTTGACTCTCTTCTGTTCTTGCCTCTTTCCCTCATCCCCAGAAGAATTCTCAATCTTCTCTCTCTGCCTCTTACACACACACACATACATGCAGCAGCAGTAGCACTTATAAGCCTCTCTCCCTCTCCTTCTCTTTGAAGCTGTGGCATTTCTACACCAGCTGCAGAGAAGATGGAAAAGCCTGGATCCCCTGGCTAGGGCAGGCTGACCCATCACATACTCTCCCTTCATGTCTCAAATAAAGTGGCCCCTATGCCTGTGAGCTCTCTCCCTGCCCCCTTGGTTCTCAGGCTCCACCTTCCAGGTGCGAGCTTCATCACCTGTTACTGTTCAGTCCTTCAGTCGTGTCCGACTCTTTGCGACCCCGTGGACTGCAGCACGCCAGGCTTCCCTGTCCATCACCAACTCCCAGAGCTTGCTCAAACTCATGTCCATCACTATCTCCCAGCATTTGCTCAACTCATGGTGATGCCATGCAACCATCTCATCCTCTGTTGCCCCCTTCTCCTCCTACCTTCAATCTTCCCCAGCATCAGGGTCTTTTCATATGAGGTGGCCAAAGTATTGGAGCTTGAGCTTGAGCTTCAGCATTGGTCCTTCCAATGAATATTCAGGGTGGATTTCCATTAGCATCACCTTTAAATCAAATTTAGAGAAAGTTGACCTGTGGCTCCTCCTGTTCCAGAAGTTACAGTCTTCTAGTTGGGAGGGAAGGATTTGCCTAGAGCAGCCTGTGCTGTGCCTGGGGATACAGGGCCAGCTGGGTCAGCTTCTGGCCCTACTTGGCCCTGGAGTCTGAGCCAGGACCCCTCAGAGGGAGTGGGACCAGAGGTCTGGCAGCCCCTCAGCCCCGGCCCACATGGCCCTGTTCTCTCTGGGCAGCAGGACCCGTGCTGAGATAGCCCAAGGGTTTCTAGGTCGCTGCCTCTCCAACTTCTTTGCCTGAAGCAGCTTTAATAAGTATCTGTTCAGTTAATAATCAAGGAAATTAATAGAGATGATGAATCATCTTTCTGAATAAGTTAACTGTTGTTGTTCAGTCAGTCACTCAGTCATATCCAACTCTTTGCAACCCCATGGACTGCAGCTCACCAGGCTTCCCTGTCCTTCACTATCTCCTGGAGTTTGCTCAAACTCATGTCCATTGAGTCAATGATGCCAAAGTTTGTTTGGCAAACTTAATACAATATAGTCTGTGCCAGGAACTACTCAAAGTGATTTTTACATATAAACTTGTATATGCCCAATAGAAACCAATGATAGATACTGTCGATATTCCCCCCATCCCCCCTCCCTTTTTTTTTTATTCAGGTGCAATAGTAGAGGTGGATTGGTTAAGTAACTTATCCAAGGTGAGATAATGAGTAAGTGGGTTTCAAACTCAAGCAGTCTGACTCCAGAGTTTTGTTTTCTTCTTTCTTCTCTAAATGTCTCCACTCAACTTCCTCTTATCCTTAGTCTTTTTCTCCTCTGACCAAGACTAATGTACTTATATTAAACCCAGGCAGGGAACAAGCATGCATAGAATTTAATCCCTGAAGCCCACCTTGCAGAACTTAGCTTTCAAAGGACATGGCAGGCAGGTTTCCGGATGAAAAAAGAATAGTGAAATTATTTGATTTTACCAGGAAAATGAATAGATTCCTTTCCTTTCATGTCAGTAACCTATAATTGTGTTTGGGGTGTTAAAGTTGCATAAGAAGAAGAAAATAAAGGAGGAAAGGAAAAAGAGAGAAGGAGGGAGAGGAGAAAGAGAAAGGAAGGAAAAAGAGGGCAGGAAAGAGGGAGGGCTGGAGGGAGGAAGCAAGGAAGGGGAAAAAAACAAGCTTTATTTAATCTCCAGCACAAAAACGGTGTTCACAGCCCTGACTTCTCATTTGCCTGTTGCTTGGCATGGTTTCACTGCCTCGAAGCCTGCAGAAATATTGGAAGTCAAGATCCAATATAATAATTGGCTTACAGATTTGAAGAAGGATAGACAGATTTTTCCATTTCCAAGATTCATTAGTCCAGCTCTCCGTCTAATAGACAGGGCTGGCCCTGCGTCTTAGCCATTCTCTAATCAAATTGGCGCACGGTCTGTGCTCTCTCTGGGTGGAAACGGACTGCTGTAAAATTGCTCTGCCTCTTGGTGTTCGGCTGGCATTGGATGGGGTGGAATCTTTCTCACTGCTGCTTGATCATCTTAAGCTCTTCATTTAATCACCATAAGGAGCTCCCACCTTTTAGAAAACTCAACCAAACATCCTTATGACTTCTATTCATCAAAGACTCCCTAAGGATGTTTTGTGCTCCTGTGTTTTTTTGAAAATGTGAACCATCTGTGAACTATCGGAGCACTTGGTCTACCTAGAAAATCTGAGAGGAGTGTGGGGCTTGGTAATGCCATCACAGAACACGTAGACTATACCAAAGTTTGCCATTAACAAAGAAAGCCACGTGGCAGAGGCTAATGAGAGCGGGTTCTAGTACCAGTACGATCACAGCTCTAACCCTTAGCTGTGTATCTGCAGAAAAACGTTTGATACGCCTTGGTTTCCTTATCCACAAGTCTAAATCCCATCAACCAGCCTGCTGTTTGGAAGTCCGACCTCCAAATGAGCTTAACTAAGGGTCACTAGGGGCTTCCCTGGTAGCTCAGCGGTAAAGAATCTGCCTGCAGTGAGGGAGATATGGGTCTGATCCCTGGGTCGGGAAGATCTGGAGGAGGGCATGGCAACCCACTCCAGTATTCTTGCCTGGAGAATCCCATGGGCAGAGGAGCCTGGCGGCTACAGTTCATAGAGTTGCAAAGAGCCAGACACGACTGAAGAGACTTAGCACGCAGGCACACTCTTCAACTCACTGCAGGAAGTTACAGGCTTATTCAAAGTCAAAGGGCCAAGGAGCAGGTCTGGGACTCAAGCTCACCCTCTGCCTGACTTTACAGAGGGCAGTTTCCCCTTCATTGGAGTAGACAGGATCAGAATAGGAAAAGGACTCCAGACCTTGTCATTTTTTTTAATGTGTTTATTTTTAATTCTAAGCTGTGTTGGGTCTTCATTGCTGTACCTGGGTTTTCCCTACTTGCAGAGAGCATGGGCCTTTCACCTCTTGTTGCAGAGAACAGGCTCTAGGGTGCACAGGTTTCAGGAGTTGTGGCACCTGGACTTAGCTGCTCTGTGGCATGTGGAATCTTCCCCGACCAAGGATCGACCCTGTGTCCCCTGCGTTGGCAGGCGGATTCCTGACCATTGGACCACCAGGGAAGCCCAGTGCTTGTCATCTGATGAAGAATCAAGGAAATGTGGGTATCTGTCCTTGAAAAAAACGCTCAAGGGAAGGAATCATGGAAATGGGGCAGAGTGGTACCCTAGAGAGAGTATACATTGGGTCCAGCTTGTCTGGTGGGAGCAGAATCCAGCTCACGTGGTCTGTGGTCTATGAGGTTGCCTCTTTCAGGCCTGCAGCCAGGGTAGGGCCTTATTGCCAGAGTGAGCAGAGAGGAAGTGAGTGGCGGGTGTGCTTCAAGCATGTGGCTTGAACTTTAAGGACAGGGAAGCAGGAAGAACTAGTGGTTAAGAAAATGGACCCTAAGCTTTACTGCTTGGCCTCGAATCCTGGCTCTGCCGTTTATTTGCTGTGTCAGTTTGGGCAGATGGCTTACACTCTCTGCGCACAAACTGGGGATAAAAAACAGTATGAGCGCTGGGCTTCCTCGGTGGTTCAGTGGTTAAGAATCAGCCTCACAATGCAGGGGACACTGGTTCAATCCCTGGTCCCAGAAGGTCCCACATGCCACAGAGCAACAAAGCCCATGTGCCACAACGACTGAGCTCACGCCTTGCAACTACTGCAACCCACCTAGAACCTGTGCCTCGCAGCAAGCGAAGCCCCTGCAATAAGAAGCTCAGGCAGTGTGATGAAGAGTGGCCCCCGGCTGGTCATAACTAGAGAAAGCCCACGTGCAGTAAAGAAGATGCACCATGACCAAAAAATAAAATAGATAAATAATCTTAAAAAAAAATATTATCGGCTTCATCAGCCATATGGTATGATTCATTCTGATGAGACCGTGTGTGCAATGCCTGGGATTCAGCACCTCACTGAATAAACGCTGGTTGTTGTGATTATTTAAAATATTCTCTGGGCTCCCAAACATCATCCCAGGTGTAACCCAAGGCCTGGTGAATGCAGACACCCATATCCCGTCTGGCCGTGGCGGTCCTCGCTAGCCTGCCTCACGCCCACGGAACCCTACCACCTCATCCGTGATGACCTGCAGTTCATCTCCTCCTCATTAGTGTAATTACAGAGACCTTCCCCTCTTCCAGGAGCACTGCCAGTGGCTGCTAAGCAAGCTTGCAGCCAAGTTGACTGGACGGGCTTCCTCATTATTTCAGGCGCTCATTATTGTGGTTAGCATGGCTTCCTAGACTCTCTCAAGTCCAGGGAAGGACACTGACTCTCCTGTGTGTGTGCTTTAGTCCTCCAGTGGATTCTGGCAAGCTCTGGATGGCCACGATGTCTCCTCCTCTTGGTCCCGGTTAGAACCGAGGAAGGGAGGTTGGGATGGGAGTTGGGTCAGTATTGATCCATTGAAAGGGGCTGCATTAGATATTTTATGACTTCATTGATTTCTCTTCATTGTGCAGATGAGATAGGATGGCCAGGGAGTTCTGTGGGAGGTACATAGTGGATGAGAGGGCTCTGGATTCAGGTGGGTCTGGGTTCAACTCCTGGCTCAGCCTTTTCCTAAGCCGGAGAATGTAGTTTAGCTTCTCTAAACCTCCATTCTTTCACTTATTCAAAGGGATCCTAATAATGAGACTGCCTAACAGACAAAGCAGTGAATGTGGGATGAAACAGGTGGAAAGCGAGGTCTTACCTGATGCCGGAGGGGAGGGACTGAGGTCAGGAGTAATCAACCCTCTAGGGAGTCTGGGGGTGAAGGTGGGAGGCTGAACCCCTCCTCTCCTCCCTGCCTCCTTGCTGGGCTTCAGCTGAACGGAAGAATGCGACCACCTCCAGGGCACCTCAGAAAGGCCCACGAAAAGAGGACAGAGCAGATGAGGCTGCAGGGGGAGCTCTATGGCTTTACCTTCCAGGAAATATCTGGAGAGTTCTTCGGCCATCCTTTTGTTACCCAACACATGTAAAATACGGGGCTTCCTAGGGGGCGCTAGTGGTAAATAACCTGCCTGCCAATGCAGGAGACGTAAGAGAGGTGAGGATTTGATCCCTGGGTCAGGAATGATCCCCCAGAGGAGGACAGAGCAACCCACTCCAGGATTCATGCCTGGAGAACCTCATGGACAGAGGATCCTAGTGGGCTGCAGTCCACAGGGTGGCAAAGAGTCGGACATGACTGAAGCAACCTAGCACACACGCATGCATATGTAAGATACAGGAGCATAGCTGCAAGAGGGGCCTTCTTGTCGGTGTACACAGGAATAATGAGGACCCCGACCTCAGTGACTCCTCTAGATTTAATCACCTGAGGAATTACCTGGGGTTCACCCAGGGTCGTGGGAAACCCGGATTGTGATTCACTTGCTCCGGAGGGCAGAGTTTGAGATGTTGCATTTCTAATTGGCTTCCAGTTAATGCAGATACTGGTCCCACGGGAGCCACTTTGAACATCAGGGACCCGCAGGGCACTCCCAGGGGAAACCACACCGGGCTTCTGCTTGTTGCGTCTCCTTGCTGGCCCACGATCACCCCTCCACTGCGGAGCCGGCCCATTTATCCTAGTTAAGGGGTTCTACCGTGCCCGGTGATTATCCCTCATGACGCTGATTACCTTATACACTCAAATAAAATGCACCCTATCAAATGCACTGCACACAGAAAGAATATTTATTTGAATATTAAGTACAAATAAGACCTCCCCTGGGATTATCTCAAGGCACATTTGCAGAATTTAATTGCAAGTTGTTGTTGTTGTTGTTGTGTTATGTGTGTGTGTGTGTGTGTGTTTACCACTCAGGTTCTTTCAGAACGCCACTTGTGAAAATATTTTCTTTCCGAAGGTAAAGCTGTGCTCTGCTGGTTTATTATTACTATTATTATTTTAAATCTGAAGAGCTCGCGGAGTTTACTCATTACTTCCCGTGTCTAATTAATACTAATGGTGAGAAAGCAAACAGCCAGATGACCTAGATTTTCAATTGCTCACAGTTTCCACGAATGGCTCCTTGTTGCTTTAGAACTTTTGGGAACCTAGTTCTTTCAGTAAAGATTCTTTAAGTTTAGGGTTTGAAGAGCTCATTTTTTTTTCCTGAAGCATTCGTCTTCCAGCTCTCCTTCCATTAAGCTTTCCAGAAAGGGTGTGAGCACACACACACACACACACACACACAGCAACAATAGCCACAACCACCCAAGCAACCCTTTCGGACAACTGAACTGGAAAATTAGAAAATGAATACTCCTCAAGCTTCTGCAGCTACACAATTGTTCCCATTTCTTAAACGATGACATTTTGTAAAGTCACAGATCAGAAAGGGAAAAGACCTCTTAAAACTGTGTAAAGATTTCTTCAGATGCAGAAGCCAGCTCTGGCTTAGAAAGCCAGCCAGAGCTGCCTTCCACTGGAAAGTCACTTATGTTCCTATTTCTTTGTCTTGAGAATTGGTTCAATGGGACTTAGTTCACCTCACTTTTTTTGTTGTTTTTGTCTTTCTAATAGTAGAGTGGTTGTTACATGATTTATTTCTGTTGACACACTCTACGATCTACAGCGTGAACTTTTAATATCACAGCACACAACTTTCAGAGGTATCAGCCACTTTTTATAACCTTGATCTTTCTACCACTGGTGTATTTTCCACCTAGCATCTAAGCACAGAGCTGAGCCAATTCAGGCCATTCTCAGCTTATAAAAAGAACAGATAACAACGGCAAACAGACTTGGACGACAATTCAGTTTTTGACATTGAAAAGGCACTTTGGGACTTCCACGGTGGTCCCGTGGATAAGAATCTGCCTGCCAATGCAGGGGACATGGGTTCAATCCCTGGTCCTGGAAGATGCCACATGTCATGGGGCAACTAAGCCCGTGCACCACAGCTACTGAAGTCCAAGAGCCTAGAGCCCCGTGCTCCGCAACAGGAGAGGCGACTGCAATGAGTAGCCTGCACACCACAGCTAGAGAGTAGCCCCCACTCACTGCACCTAGAGAAAGACCCCGAGCCGCGACAAACACCCAGCACCACCAAAAATAAATAAACACACATATTTTTCAAAAGGCACTTTAGCAGTGCTTTCTGTAGGTTGCTTTGCAAATATGAACTCTTTCAAACCCTAGGATGACGCTTAGGGGTGAGGCCCAGCTGCGAAATTTGTTCAAGGTTCCCAAGCTAATAAGTAGCAGCATTGAGATTTGAACCTTGCAAATCTGGCTTCTAGAGTTTATCCTCTGAACATCAGATGCCTCTCAAATGTCTTTCAATTAACAGGATCAGGATGACTGCCCAGATAAGGCCGTGGCCTGTGTATTTCTGCTGAATCTGTTTAATTGGGATGTAGATGATAAAAATATCAACTTCTCAAGAAATCATCATCACATTTTGCAACATCTAACCAGAAGGGGGAAAAAAAAGTCTAGTTAAAACATCTCAATTTAAAAATGTCTTGAAAACTGTATTTCATCTAAGCAGAGGTATGCAAATGGTATGTAAATCACCCACCTGGCCCTCCCCACTCTTTCTCACCTCTGGATGTGGAGAGGGGGATGATTGGAAAATCTGAGTTGAGAGCCCTGTGCTATATAATCAGAGTTCTCTGGCTATAAGGTAATGATGGTCCCAGGGGACTGGTTCAGGGCCATATGCCAAGCCCTTTTAGTTCCTCAGGACATTTCGGTGAGTGTTCAGATTTTCTTGGACCGAGCAAGGGATTGGGGTGGAGTTGGTGGAGCAATTATAACCCTTGATTATGAAGGGAAAAGTGGTGATTGCTTCTGCATCTGAAACAAATAGAAATCATCTTCATAATAACCACAATTGTTTTCTCTCACCGTCCTCTGCCTCGGTTCACAAAATACCTTATTAAATCCGGAGAATAAGAATATGCCTGGGGTAATGGTTTATTATTAGAATAAATAATAGACACTAGGTCTCCCCCCACCTTGCAAGTTATCAGATGCGAAGATACTTTTCTGGTTTCGCTGGTAACCATGCGTACATGTGTCAGGCCAGCCTGGCTCTTGATGGCCAGGGGCCGCCCTCTCACTTCAAGACCAGCATCAAGCCTGAAATCAACAGCTCCAAGAGGTCGCATCTTTGCAGGAAGCGGGGTGGCTGCAGGAAGCAGAATGGGATCCGTGCCAGGGGCCGCTTGTGACTGCCACCTCTTGCTGGGTGCTTGTCTGTCGAATCTGTCTGCCTGCACATCCTCGTCCCAGATCTGGGGAACTTGTTCTGTTGCTAATGGGGTATTTAACAAGTGGGTTCATGGCACAGCAAGTGCGAAAAGCATTTCCTCTAAAGAAAACAGCTCTTTAAAACCTGTTATTTGAGGCTCTCTCAAGTTCTGCAGGCATCCTGACCTCGGACACCCCTTTAATCAGATAACCAACACTTGACTTTCCCTGGTGACTCATATCAGGAACAGTGGGTCTCTTGTGATCCGTACCAACATCATCAAGGATATGGTTTTATGGGGACCAGCAGGAGAAGCGGTGCTCACTCAGAGGCGTGTAGTGCTGGTGTATACCATACTCAAGTCATTTAAGGGCTAAAAATCCTAAGTCATTTGAGGTTTTCAGGACATGCTTAATAAATTACCCCTAAGCACTGTTGGCTATCAATTAAATATGTTAGAACTTTCAGTCTTTGAGTTTATCAGTTCATGTTTACATGTAACACCAACCAATTTTTTTTTTTTCCAATTAAGATTTAGCCTTGCCACGTTCTTTCTCATTCTCCTGACCCCCTTCGGCTCCTCTCAGAAGCTGGAAGCTGGCACCTTTACAAAATCAGATGAGATTTTATCAACAGATTGTGGTTCTCCCTGAGGTTAAAATGAAAATAGTGGAGGAGAGATGAGTGGATCCCCAAGTTCTCTCAAATGCATTTTCTTCAATAATACAACCTGAGCCAAAAATCGAGTTAATTCATCATGCCTGACCTCACTCATTGTGGCTTTTACTTTTCACTATTTTTTTAATTGATTATTCCTCACTTCCTTTTTTGAAGCCTAAGGACTTACTACTTTTCCACACTATCTTTTTCCTCCTTTAGACCAAAAAGGAAACAACAGCCAGAACTATTAATGAGATTTATAGTTGCTTATAATATTGTTCAGTCATGTCCGACTCTTTGCAACCCATGGACTGCAGGCCACCAGGCTCGTCTGTCCATGGGATTTTCTAGGCCAGAATACTGGAGTGGGTTGCCATTCCCTTCTCCATGGGATCTTCCCAACCCAGAAATCAAACCTGGGTCTCCTGCATTGCAGGCAGATTCTTTACTGTCTGAGCTACTATATATATATATATATATATATATATATATATATATATATACACACACACACATATGCATATACATACATATTTATATTTGTTGAGTATATGGAGGGATGAAAGGGTGGAAAAACAAATAGATTTCAAACATTATCCTGATCTCTAGAAAAAGAAAACAGAATAAAACAGTTCTTTCCCTTGCAGATCCTGTCTGATGTGTGGGAGGGGAAATCTGACTGGTAATAAGGTCAGGATAAAGCAGGAAGAACTGATAAGGGAGAGCTCCAAGTCAGGAGAAGATGAAAAAGGCTGAATCTGAGAAAGGTTCTGAGCCCTGTTGACTAGATGAAGATAGGAGATGGGGGAAGATGAATCCCCGCTATTAAATATCTTGTTCAACCAGGAGAGCATAGGGTCTCATGCTGGAGTTTATTGCTTCAGTTTCTAACCTTTCATAAGTGCTTACTTGGCAGCCCTATCGAAAGTGGTATTTGATTCTCTGGAAGCATCTTAAAGGAACAGTACCAGACCTCCCACTTTTTTTTTTTTTTTTTTTTTTTTCATTTAGGCTATAAACTATATTGGTTTTGTGCATTAGTCCCATGGGAGGAAAAAAAAAATCACATGCTAGTTTCCAGATGAAATGGCATTTAGTAAAGTGTACATTTAAGGTATTTTTCAGGGCTAGCTTTTAAAAAGTGCATGGGAAGGGTATTTCTTCATAACTGATGATAAAGAGTTATAATACAGGTGTCTCTTCTCCTGAACCTCTCACATAATGGTGTTTGGGAATTTTTTTTTGAGAACCTCATTAGATATGAAAGAGAAAGTCTCTCAGTCGTGTCCAACTGTTTGCGACCCCATGGTCTATACACAGTCCATGGAATTCTCCAGACTAGAATACTGGAGTGGGTAGCCTTTCCCTTCTCCAGGGGATCTTCCCAACCCAAGGATCGGACTCAGGTCTCCTGCATTGCAGGTGGATTCTCTACCAACTGAGCTATAGTGATAACTTATTAATGCTTCAGAGCATCATCACACTCTGCTTCGAGTTCTGTGTGATGACCACCGCTGCAGCAGAAACACAGACCTGTGATGGGACTCAGACCGTCAACTGGCAATTTGCACTTGATGACCTCTAGGTGACAAACAGGAGGTCACCTGCCACCAGAGCCAGAAGATGTGGGTGTTACCAAGTTGATTTCTAAACAAAGAGCTGATGGCAGGTGTAGGTTCTATTAGGCAACAGTAGAATGTATGGTGGGCTTCCCAGGTGGCGCTGGTGGTAAAGAACCTCCCTGCCAATTCAGGGGACATAAGAAACACGGGTTTCATCCCTGGGTCAGGAAGATCCCCCGGAGGAGGGCATGGCAACCCTCTCCAGCATTCTTGCCTGGAGAATCCCATGGACAGAGGAGCCTGGCGGGCTGCAGTCCATGGGGTTGTGAAGAATCGGACACGACTGAAGTGACTTAGCACAGCACAGCACAGAGGTGTATGGTGGAGATGACATCCAACTCACAAAGAATTTATGGCATGGGCAGGAACACCACCAAAGGAGAAGCTGGTTATTGTTACTAGAATATGAAGAATGTTACTAGAATGTAGATGCTGCCCAGGAAAAAGTAATACCACCACTCTGTAATTGCATCTCCCATTTAGTTTATGTTTTACATGTAGATAAATATGTGATCCATTTTGAGTTAATTTTTTGTATAGCGTGTGAGGTTTAAATCAAGGTGTTTCGTTTGTTTTTGCTTTTTTGTTTTTTGCTTTGCATACAGACATTCAGTTATTCTAACACCATCTGTTTTGGGGCATATCAGTTTCCATAGTATTAATTTTTAAGTGGTTAGTCTAGAGATTATAATACATATATTTAACTTCCCTTAGTGTACCTAGAATCAGGTTTGTTTTTTTTTTTTTTTTTTTTTTTTTTACTATTTTGATTGGGATGTGGAACACTTATTGACATATATGTTTCTTACCCTCCTCTCTTGATGCTGTGTTTATCTTATATATTGCACATGTTGTTGTTTAGTTGCTAAGTCATGTCCGACTCTTTTTTGAACCCATGGACTATAGCCCACCAGGCTCCTCTGTACATTGGATTTCCCAGGCAAGAATATTTCAGTGGGTTGCTATTTCCTTCTCCAGAGGATCTTCCTGACCCAGGGATCGAACCTGCGTTTCCTGCCTTGGCAGGTAGATTTTTTTACCACTGAACCACCAGGGAAACCCCATATGTACATTGAAAACCAAATTAGACAATTTTGTAATTTGTTGGTTTTCAACAATTAAACATATTTTAAAGAACTCAAAGGAGTAGATTGGTCTACTGGATTCTCATTTACCCTCACATTTACCATTTCTTTGCTCTCCATTTATTCTTGATGTTCCAACTTTCCTTCTGATTTCATATTCCATTTGTCTGGCAATTCCTGTAGCAATTATTTCACAGCAGTTCTGTTGGCAGAGAATTTACTTAGTTTCCTTAATATTTCATATTCATTTCTAAGGGATATTTTCATTGGAATTAGAATTCTGAATTGAATTTAGCACTTAGAAAATTATGTGCCACCTCTTTCCCAACTCCCTGGTTTTTGTTTGCTTGTTAAATGAGAAATCCACAGTTATTTGAATTGTTGCCTTCTTACAAAGAGAGCATTATTTGTCTGGCTGTTTTCAAAGTCCTCCCCCTCAGTGTAGGTTTTAGAAATTTGATTATATTTCTTTGGGTTTACCTCTTTAGGGTTTGCTGAACTTGTTGAATTTGTGTATTTATATCTTGTGCCAAATGTGGAGAGTTTTAAGCCATTATTTCCTCAAATAATTTTTCTGCGGTGAACTTTATTCTAGAATCCTTTATCCTAGAATTATCTTTATTCTAGAACCCTTTATCCTAGAATTATCTTTATTCTAGAACCCTTTATCCTAGAATTATCTTTATTCTAGACTCCTTTGTCCTAGAATTATCTTTATTCTAGGATTCCAGTGACATGAATGTTATAATTTTCTTCTGTTGTTACACATCCCTGGATTTCTTTTTCTTTTCTTTTCCTCACTTTATTTAGTTTGGATACTTTTTACTGACATGTAAGCTGAAACTCCAGTACTTTGGCCACCTCATGTGAAGAGTTGACTCATTGGAAAAGACTCTGATGCTGGGAGGGATTGGGGGCAGGAGGAGAAGGGGACGACAGAGGATGAGATGGCTGGATAGCATCACTGACTCGATAGACGTGAGTCTGAGTGAACTCCGGGAGTTGGTGATGGACAGGGAGGCCTGGTGTGTTGCGATTCATGGGGTCGCAAAGAGTCGGACACGACTGAGTGACTGAACTGACTGACTGACTGACTCAAATTCGCTGAGTTTTCTCCTGCTGTCTCCATTCTACATTTGAACTCTTTCAGTGATTTTATTTTTTTTTTAATTTAGTTATTGATTTTATAGTTCTAAAATTTCCATTTGGTTCCTCTTTTTGTCTTCTTCTCTTTTTTTGCCAGTACTATTTTTTTTTTTTTCCTTAGTGTTAACCATGTTTTCCTTTGTTTGTTGGAGTATTTTTATAATAGCTGCTTAAAATGTGTATTTGATAATTCCAAATTACCATTTGTCTTTATTCTGGTCTGCTTCCCCCCTCCATCTGCTACTGTTTAATTTTCAGAGATTTTACGTATGTATTCTATTCAGATTTTATAGCGACCCTGAACAAGGGAGACAGGGTAATGTAGGCTTGCTCCATCTTAGCTAGAACCAGAACCTCATTACCTGCTTCACTTTATGTGATTGTGAGAAAGAGGCATGCAAAATGAGGGTTCCCATTGTAGCCGCTTCAGAGCGTACAATATAAGAGGATTAACTACATACACAATATTATGCGCCCATTGCTGTCTAGTTTCAGAACTTTCTCATCACTCCAAATATAGAAACTCCAAACCCACAAAGCACTCACTCACCCCGCTTTGTTGTTGTCGTTGTCTTTTAGTCACTAAGTCATGTCCGACTCTTTTGCTACCACATGGACCGTAGCCCTCCAGGCTCCTCTGTCTGTGGGATTTCCCAGGCAAGAATACTGGAGTGAGTTGCCATTTCCTTCTCCAAGGGACCTTCCCCACCCAGGGATCAAACTCACGTCTCCTACATTGGCTGGTGGAGTCTTTACCACCACTTGGGAAGCCCTATTACCCCTCTTTGCCCCCCTTCCCCTGGCAACCACTAACCTGCCTTCTGTCTCTATGGATTTGTCCCACCTAACAGCTTGTGGAGATACAAGCTTTACTTCTCATATGTACTTTGCACACCATAACATTACCTATTTCAAGTATACAACTCACCGTGAGTGTGTTTTGTATATTTAGACAGTTGTACCCATTTCCTGTTTATAATTTTAAAAATTGTAATTTTTTTTTTTTTTTTTAATTTTTCAGTGACCCATGCAGCATGTAGGATCTTAGTTCCCCAACCAGGGATTGAACTCTGGCTCCCTGAGGTGGAAGCGCGGGTTCTTAACCACTGGACCACCAGAGAAGTCCCTTCTTCCTTTTTAACATTTTGGAATATTTCCTCCCAGTCCTTTCCTCTTGTCTTTCTTCTTTTTCTTTACTAGTCAATTTCACTGTATTTTTAATACAAAACAAGGATCACTTTTATAGCTGCTTTTGCTAAAGACTAAATCACACCTTTTAAGCATTTCCCATCTCTCTGTTTTTTAAAACGATCTTTCTAAATGCTGCCCATTTTGCCATCTTATCAATGCATTATGGGGCTTCCCTGGTGGCTCAGTGGGAAAGAATCCGCCTGCAGTGCAAGAGCTGCAGGAGACCTGGGTTCAATCCCTGGGTCAGGAAGATCCCCTGGAGGAGGGCATGGCAACCCACTCCAGTGCTCTTGCCTGTAGAATCCCACGGACAGAGGAGCCTGGTGGCCTGCAGTCCATATGGTCGCAGAGAGTTGGACGCGACTGAAGCAACTGAGCACTCATGCACAGTAGTACTAAAATTTACTTTTAATTTTTTTCTATTATTACACATGGTAATATTTACAGCTTTTAAATAATGCTGCAATTAATTGACACATAAATAAACATTTGTGTGTAACTCTGTTTTCTTAAGAGCTATTCTTAGAGGTGATACTTCTGGGTTAAAGGACACAGCAAAGCACTGATTTATAGATTCAGGGCTCTGGCATATCCTAAGTAATGATTCCTGTTTTTCTTTTAGAGAAAGTCGAAAAGAAACCTTCAGTATAAAATACGTAAAATATACATCGAAAATCAGCTCCAAGACCTTCTTCTCCTTTAGTATGTTTCAAAAACTCTCCATATATTGTCAGATGTTAGGTATCAGGGGTTGCCTCATTAGTGGGGAAAAAAAAAAAAAAAAAAACACTAGAAATAAACAGAATAAATTGTGAATGCATACCCATATTTCATTTTGGTTTTGTTGTTGGAGTTGAAGGTGGAGTTGGCTAGTCACTCAGTCATGTCTGACTCTTTGTGACCCCATGGACTGCAGCCTGCCAAGCTCCTCTGTCCATGGAATTCTCCAGGCAAGAATACTGGGGTGGGTATCCATTCCCTCCTCCACGGGATCTTCCCAATGCAGGGGTTGAACGCAGGTTTCCCACATTGCTGGTGGATTCTTTACCATCTGACCCACCAGGGAAGACCACTCCCCATAGATGGAGCATGATCACAGGTCCCAGGTTGCCTTGTCACCTCCATATCACATCTGTTGACCCCAGGATAATCACTACTAATACCCCACACACTCCTTTAATGCCCATATATTTTTTTAATTTTTTTTAATTGGAGGATAATTGCTTTCCAATGTTGTGTTAGTTTCTGCTGTATAGCAGCATGAATCAGCCACATGTATACATGTATCTGCTCCCTCTTGAGCCTCCTCCCCTTCCTACTGCCCACTCCACCTCTCTAGGTCATCACAGAGCACCAAGCTGAGCTCCCTGTGTTATACAGCAGCTTCCCACTAGCTATCTGTTTCACACCTGGTAGTCTATGGGGTCGCACAGAGTCGGACACGACTGAAGCAACTTAGCGGCAGCAGCAGCAGCAGTGTATATATGTCAGTGCTACCCACTCAATTTCTCCTACCCTCTTCTTCCCATTCTGTGAACATATTTGCAGGGAAGGGATGGAATATATATATATATATTTTTTTTTTTTTTTTTTCTGTCCGGTCAACAAATTATATGGTTATTCTAAAGACACATCCTTGCTTTTCAGATCGGATCAGTCACTCAGTCATGTCCAACTCTTTGCGGCCCCATGAATCACAGCATGCCAGGCCTCCCTGTCCATCACCAACTCCCGGAGTTCACTCAGACTCACATCCATCGAGTCAGTGATGCCATCCAGCCATCTCATCCTCTGTCATCCCCTTCTCCACTTGTCCCCAATTCCTCCCAGCATCAGAGTCTTTTCCAGTGAGTCAACTCCTTGCTTTTAAGAAGCACATTTTGGTAGGGCATGGCATAATGAGAGTGAAGTTGCTCAGTCCTGTCCGACTCTTTGCGACCCCATAGACTGTAGCCTACCAGGCTCCTCTGTCCACGGGATTTTCCAGGCAATAGTACTGGAGTGGGGTGCCATTTCCTTCTCCAGGGGATCTTCCTGACCCAGGGATCGAACCCGGGTCTCCCGCATTGTAGACAGACACTTTACTGTCTGAGCCACCAGGGAAGTCCTAGGGCATGGCATAGGTATCACTAATCTTTTCCTTTTTTGAGCTTGTGGGAGATATCACAAGTTGATCAGAGTTCCCTTCTCTGATATAAGCACTGACCTCAGAATTTCCCCCAACACAGTCCTCAGGGACATACTGCTATCTGATTAGAACTGGACCATAAAATGTAACCCACCTGCCAGGTGATAGGTGATACTGTGGGCCCTTAGCATCAGCAAAGATGCTGTGTGCTGACCAGTGCTTATCCCTGACCATCTTTTTTATTTTTTACTTTTCATTTTATATTGGAGTATAGCCAACTAACAATGCTGTGGCAGTTTCAGGGGAACAGCAGAGGGACTCAGCCATACACATACATGTACATCTATTCTCCTCCAAACCCCCCTCCCACCCAGGCTGCCACACAGTATTCAGCAGAGTTCCCTGTGCTGTCGTAGGTCCTTGCCAGTTATCCATTTTAAATACAGCAGAGTGTACATGTCAATCCCAAACTCCCTAACTATCCATTCCCCTCTGGCAACCATAAGTTCATTCTCTGAGTCTGTTAGTCTCTTTCTGTTTTGTAAATAAGCTCTTGTGTATCATTTATTTTTAGATTCCACCTATCAGGGATGTCATATATTTCTCCTTCTCTATCTGACTTAACTTCACTCAGCGTGACAATCTCTAGGTCCATTCATGCTGCTGCAGATGACATTACTTCATTCTGTTTAATGGTTGAGTAAGTGGACCTTCCATGAGGAATGCCTGAACTTGTTGGGGCAAGAGGGAAAGCTTCACCCTGGTCAGATTCTACCTCCCGCGCCCTCGTTCACATCCCTCTCTTTATCTACCGTCAAGACTGTAGCTCATTCTAGTTGTGTTTCTGGATGACACAATTGAAACTCCAAAAGAAATGGAAGCTATTTGGACCTAAAGAAAACATTAAATGCATAATTAATTAATTCTGGGTCTACTTTGAACCAAGTGATTAGAAGTAATTTTGCATTTTCTTTCATGATGTTTTCATGCAGAACCATCTGATTTCCCCCCCTCTTTTCCTTCTCTTTGTAGGTTTCAAGACAACAGATGAATTGTGAAAGAGAGCAGCTAAGGGTAGGTGTATGTGCTTGTAAAATTCTTCCTGGGTCTCGTTTCTGTGTGATAAGCAAAAATTTCCCTGTCTCTCCCCAGACACAGGATTCTAAATAACGGGCTTCATCTTAAGACCAGTTGAGTTGAAAATATTTATCCCGGCTAATTTAGTATTGATTGAGTTGGTAAATACAGTATATCTTCTTTTGAAGTGCCATTATAGTAGATATGGATTTTTTGATTTAGATTCAGCAATAAATACTTCTTTTCTGGAATTTGTTTGACATCATTGTACTCTTTTTATGGACGATACGAGGTCTAAGTAATAACAAAGGTCAAAAGAACGCCTTGCTGCCTCCTTAATGTGAACGCCAGGCTCTTTGCTGAGTGGCTCAAATGCTACATGGCTGTTAACTGGGGTGGGTGAGCCGCTACTAAGTCAAGGACATTTTCTAGGAGAATTTGAATCCTCCCTAGACCTTTTAGTTTTGGTGGCATGTGTGTGTCTAGGAGGAGACAGAATTTTAAAACTCAAATGCTATTTACCTTCCTAAAAATGAAACTCTCCCAGTGCTGAAGTGCATTGGTTGTAAACAGTGTTGCCTCGATGAGAGCAGAGAACAGTTTGTGTATCAGAGCAGCTTGGTTCTGCTTTGTTCTGCCATGAAGGTGTCATGGTTGAGATCCTTGATGGCCTGGGTATGGTATCTTAAGAAATGTCTGGATTGCTTCCTCCACCCCCCATTTGTGTTTTTTAAAAAATGCATCATGTTTTGGATGGATGAATGTGAAGTCATAGTTGGCCTGTCTTTAATGTCACTGGTGGAAATTGGCAATTTTTACTGGACTGTGTGCCGTCCAGTCATGTTTGTTATAAAAACGAAAGGAATCTGTTACTTTTAAAATCATAACAGCAAGGTTAGGGGTTAAGAAAGCCTTGTGCTTGAAGAGAGCTTACAGCCGCCTAGTTTATTGAAGCGTTCTCATGTTGTTTATACTCTCTGCCTTGTAACTTTTCAGAGCCTTTACTTCCTGCCAGTCTCAAGATGACAATGATTTGCAGAGTTATTTCCATTTTACAATAGCTTTTGGCATCAGGTGTGTTAAATCCTTATGTAAAACAAACAACAAAATCCAGTTGTGTGGAACGGAGAGCTGGTGGGTTGAAGCTTTCTGCTTTTATGCATATTTACTGTATGTGGCATCCCAGCACAGCCCTATGGATTAACCTCTCATCTCTCCCCACTTCACTCCTAAGTACCTGTGCCTGCATTAGCTGTGACTTCTTCATGAAACAGCCTTCAAGACGTTTTAAGCTTTCCTGAAGTCTCTTATTGCTTTTCCCTGCAGTCTGAATTACTGGTTCATCCTAGTAAATAATGTATTGCAACTTCAGATTTCTCTTCCTGTTTAGATGGGGACGATGTGGCCAGAACTAGGTCAGAGCTAGATAAAGAGGAATGCGTGCTTTTTTTTTTTTTGTCTCCAGGAGGCCTTGATAAATTCCTCAGAATTAAGAAAAAATTGAAATCTCTATGGCAAATGAGATTCCCCCGGCAAATTAAGGACGCAGGAGGTAATGAAGTACTTGTGTGCAGTCGGAGGGCTTTATTATTTTGCACTGATGGGGGCACTGTCAACAGGGGTGTGGTTGAAGAACAAGAATGGAGCACACCCCCCCTCCCCCCGCCACACACACACACACTCTGTTGAATACATTTCAAGCTGTGATTTGATATGAGGAGTCATACAGTTAACTCCAACCTGGTGCTCCAAAAGCCCTGTATAAGACCATCCCTGATACCAGGGACTGGAGCTTTGTTGCTGCTGTTATAGTCTGCTTTTACATTTTAAAGTAATTTATGTTTTGAATTGATAGATACATTCCAATCGATAGGAAACACATTTATGGGGTTTGAAATTTAAATGGTGCCCAAGGGAATGCAGTGAAAATTTCCCTTCCTATTTGAATCTTAGGCATCCAGTTCCCTCCTGGGAGACACCCAACTGTTATTAGACTCTGTCTCATCTTTGACAGCTGTGTCTTGTCTATGGATATTTTCTCCATCTTCTCTTTTTCTGTTTTCCTTCTCCTCCTCCTTTTTCTCCCTACCTGATCCCTCCTTTCCTTTTAGTCCTCTCTTGCGTTTATACTCTGCCCTCCTATTACCTGAAAAGAAAACTTTCTTGAGGAAGGTGATTGCTTTTTTGTTAGGGAGATACACTTTTGGGGTGTTCCTGAAAAGAAATCTGGCTCTCATCTGAAATACCTGGCTATTTTAATGAAATGCGGTATTTCTTTTTTCCTTAGAAAAAGAGGCAGTGGGAGAAAAATAGTGGTTTACTTACCAGCATCATTGAAGGATGTCTATCTGCCAGCCACACTTCTTAAAACATGTTTTAAATACAGCAAACTTCATTTGTAGTCCAGGATTATTGGACCACGGCCATGTTGCCAAGTTTATATCCCTTCACCAGTACATTGTTAAGTTGTCAGATTTCAAGGAGGCAATTGGATGGTTATACAATGTACCCCCTTTATCTTAGCCTCCTGGAACAGCAGATAATACAAAAAGATGCAGCTACTCAACCATATTTAGTGCATGTAGACACCTGTAGGTATTGGTACATCCAAAACCCCTCTTATTCTCCTTTTCTCACAAATCCTATTCCCCCCTCAAAAAAAATGCATTCTGTGAGGTACTTATTCTAAAAGATATTATAAAATATTAAAAATATTCTTTACTCAATTCATTATGTTAAAGAGAGTTAAACTTACTTTCTTTTCAGCTGCAGGACTTCTCAGAGCCTTTAATGTGCAAAAACAAAATACAGAGATGGTGATAATACACATTATTAAAATTAATTTATTTTTTTAATTGGAGGAAAATTGCTTTACAATGTTGTGATGGTTTCTGCCATACAGGAATGCAAATTAGCCATAATTATACATGTATCACCTCTTCATGAGCCTCCCTCTCCTCTCTGTATGCAATTTTTTGCAAACTCATCTGATCACAGACCACTTGGGGATGCAGAATACTCGGAGAAACACTTGGAAAATTATTGCAGTTTTGTTTTTGTTTTTCCAGTCAGAACGTTACTGTCTGAAAGTTACAGCAAAGCTAAGCATTCTTTAAAACATAAAACTATCTGGTTACCTCCCAATTTCAGTGTTTATTTGGTGGATTTGGGGGTAGGAAGCAGTAATCTAGAATCTTTGTGTCTCTCAGTCTTTCTTTCCTTCTTCCCAGAGGAAGAAGCAGCATCACATGCTGGACACAACATTCTCATCAGGACTGAAAACTAAGAGGAGCTTTTTCTTTTGATTGTGATTGGAGGAAAATCGTTCCCAGAAACCTTCTAGGCAGATGTTCTTTTTCATCTCATTAGCCAATCACCATGCCAATCACTGCCAGAGCGACTTGGGAGATCAGTGATTGGCCACAGTGGCCATGATTTCCGCTCCCTCCCCCCGTCCCCCAGGGACAGGCACATTGTCACCGGAAGGCGATAGGATTCGCTTAAACAGGAAGGAGAGGAGCATGTTGGTTGGTGGAATTTCCCACTAGCGTCGGCCATGAAAGGAATCCCCATGAGTCCTCTCTGTCCCTCGTGTTGCTGGTTTCCTGTCAACCCCTTCAACCCTGCACGTAGGACTCCGGGAACCACACTTACAGCCTCAGCTATGCCCGAACTCTGGGTCGTGGAATCTGAAACAGATGCTTTCTCTGCCAGTCTCAGGAATCGCATCTCCCCATCCTAACCACCTTTTCTACCCAGCTTGGCACTCTCTTTGTATTTTACCTTATATTCTTTGGAACCATCCTGGATCCTGTCTTTGCTGATTTTCCCTCATCATCGGGTATGGGCAGCAGACCAAAGACCTCACTCCAGGACCTAGCTCAGCCCCAGACATATCATCCATGAGTTCCTGGCCTCTACTCCTCCCAAGAGAAGGCCTCCAGCCAGTCATTCTGAGTGATGACTCACCCTTCTCGGAAGGCTATTGGAATTACTCTCATTGCCAGTGAGCAAACAACAGAACAGAAAACCTGTTCATTCCTCCATCCTAAATTTTGTCAATCTAGAGTAGGCTAAGCCTTCTTCTAGTTTATCTTTTCATACTGTTGCTGGATCCCTTTGGGGTGGTAGCTCACAGGGGCTCATCACAAAATCTGTGCATTGAAAGTTCTCTTGACACTGTAGGGCTGCAATTACTCAGGTTTGCTGCCAACCTATGCCCAACAATGCCAGTTGGACAGTTGTCATAACCCACCTGTCAATATTTACCTCTCCAGCACCTGAAACCAACAACGTGAGTGACAGTTGCTCAATCACGTCCAACTATCTGCAACCCCATGGTCTATACAGTCCATGGAATTCTCCAGGACAGAACACTGCAGTGGGTAGACTTTCCCTTCTCCAGGGGATCTTCCCAACCCAGGGATCAAACCCAGGTCTCCCACATTGCAGACAGATTCTTTACCAGCTGAGCCACAAGGGAAGCCCCCCAAAAGGGAAGCCAACAAAGAAACAAACAACTAAGAGAGAAATTGTATGATTTTAGTACATTATTGTTGCTCTCATCAATCTCCCAGTGGGAAAGATTGTATGGTCATAGAATCCAAAAATCATTTTTATTTGCATTCATATAAAATACTTGGTTACAAAGGGATCCTTTGTGCTGTGGCTCTCAGCTGGTGGATTTGGATGAGTGACTGTTGAAGAAGTTTGGTCAAGTCATCACTGGGCAGGTGAAGGTTTGGCTCCCAGGTGGATCAGAATCATCTGTGGACTTAAATTTTACCTGTAACATGGCAGATGAATATCACGGGAGGCAGCATAGTTTGAGTGGTTAGGGGCAGTTAGGAGCTCTGGTGACGGTTTTAGGTTCCTGTTTCTCTATGCTTGAGTTTCTCTATGTGCAAAATAGGGAGATTTTCTCAAAGGATTGTTGATTGAATTAAATGACTTTTATAAAGCTCTTCCCTCAAAAAGTATATACTCATCATCAATGATCTTCTGAATTATTGATCTTACATTCTTCCAACTGGTCCTCTCATCCTTCTTCCCACTAGGAAGGTGTGTTGAGTGTGGTTAGTTGCTCAGTCATGTCCTACTCTTTGCGACCCCATGTAGCCCACCAGGCTCCTTTGTCTATGGGATTTTTCAGGGACAAATACTGGTGTGGGTTACCATATCCTTCTCCAGGGGATCTTCCTGACCCAGGTATTGAACCTGAGTCTCCTGTATCTCCTGCATTGCAGTCGGATTCCCTACCCTCTGAGCCATCAAGGAAGCCCTCCCACTAGGATTAGCATGCCAGAAAGTGTGTTCAGAGTCTGTCTGTACCCACACTACCCCCAAACTAAAAAAAAATAAATCAGAGGATGGGTTCTGTACCTGATGGAGTGGTAATGTCTTCAGAAGAAAACCACCCCTCACTTCATTAGCAGATGAAATAAACTGGCTTGGGCCAGCCTAGGCAGAAAAGGCAAGCAATCAGGCCTCACAAGGAACAAAGCTTAGAAGCTGAAAGCTATCAGGATTCAGGCAGCTTTTTCCTACCTCTTCTGTTTGGTTATCCTGTGGGTTCACTCTTTTGCTTTGCGTTTTGAAGACTCTCTTCACCTTCTTTAGGCACATTGCACTTTCCAGCTGCTATGATTTATGCAGCATTTGTTCCTACAGGTACAGGGACTGAGTCTTCATGAATCCTGATTATCGATATCCTGGAAAAGGAATCTGGTTGGCCCAGCCTTCGGTCAGTTCCTCACTCTGGTCCAATCAGCTGTGTTAAAGGGGCAGTGTAAATAAAGCCAGTTGCCCAGGGTCAACTATTGAGGGATGACTGAATAATCTGAGAAAGAAGATCATTGCCAGTGAGTAAATATCCCCAAGGAAGTTTGCTATACTTTCCAAACTTGGAGGCCAGAGCTGAGCAAAATAAGTATGCCACAGTAGCATACTACTGGGAAATAAGTATGCGACACCCTACTTAAGGGCTTCCCAGGTGGTTCAGTGGTAAAGAATCTGCCTGCCACTGCGAGTTCAATCTCTGGGTCAGGAAGATCTCTTGGAGAAGGAAATGGCAACTCACTCCAGTATTCTTGCCTGGAGAATCCCATGGACAGAGGAGCCCAGCGGGCTACAGTCCATGGGGCCTCAAGAGTCAGATATGACTTAGTGACTAAACGATATCATCCCACTCAGAGCTCAGTGTTTCCGAAAGTGTGAGACACTTACCCTGCATGATCCAGCCTCCAGGTGGTGAACTTCAAGTCAAAAGGAAATGATGAATCACTTAGGAAGTTACTCCCTTTTCAATTCTCTTTGGATCCTCTTTATGTCAATGAGAAACCCTGTTTAAATGAGGAATCTTTAACAAGTCTCTACCAATTTCTAACCTCTTTTTATAACAGAAACAGAGCATGCCTCAGGCTTAAAGCCTACAGCAGCCAAGGCATCTATCCAGACTTTAAAAACACTGTTTGCAAAATATCGAAGTTAAGAACAAGGGGCCTGGAGCTAGGCCTACTGAGATAAAAATCTAGACTCTGCGATTTAGTACTTAAGCCTGTTACTTAAATCTTCTCTTCCTCCAATTCCTCCTCTTTTAATGGAGATTATAGCTGCACGCATTTAATAAGTTGTGTGTATGTGCATGCCAGCAAACAAAGATTAAAATAATTAATGCACATGAGGTGCATTAGTGTCTTAGAACAGTGTCTGGTAAAGGTTGGTAATAATTATTAGGTATTAATTTTTTTCTGTTAACTTACATTCATGACTGTAGATACGGTTTTCTGTTTGAAGCATCAGCACAAAGTTTCTTCAGCAAGTACATCTATTTAGGTTAAAAACGAGTTGCTTTAAAAATAAATATTAACTACATAATGTTACAGATTGCCTGCAGTTATGACAAAAATCGTGACACTGGAATGCAAATGACGGAAGTTTTAGAAACACTAAAATGATGGTGCCAGCCTTGTGAAAGATGTTGTTGAGCAGATCTGCCTTATCAATATTTAATTTGCCAGTTAGAAGCAAGTTTCTCATTTCTGCTCGGTGCAAGAGTGATGTGGATTGCAGAATGCAAATGGCTAATGATCCTCTTGGCTTAAACCCATTGCCTTCATCCGGGCATCAGAAAATGAAACGTTCCCAACCTCCTGGGAAGTGAGCTGTCAATAGCAAAGCCGTTTTTCCCTGTCTCTCTGCCCCCCACCCTCCAAAAGGCCAACCCATCCTCAATGGGTCTTAGGAGAGCAGGGAAAGAAACGTCAGCTCCCTACTCCTTGAAATGACCTCACAAGACTCATGGTTTGGGGATTACAGGTTTCGAATGGCACATTCTAAGTAAGATTGCCTGCTTCCCTTTAGCTATTTATTCATGCAGTTCATTTGTTTGTTTGTTTGGTTTTTCAGGGGTGTATAGATAAGGGAAAGGGCCTACATGCAAATCAACATGGTCAGCTCTGTTTTGTTTTTTTTTTTAATATAATTTTACTTACTTATTTTTGGCTGTACTGCTCTTCATCGCTGCAGACTTTTCTTTTGTTGCGGCAAGCAGGGGGTTGCTCTTTAGCTAAAGTGCCCAGGCTTCTCATTGCATTCTCTTACATTCATGATTGTAGATACGGTTTTCTTTTGCAGACACAGCACGAAGTTTCCTTGGCAAGTCCATCTATTTAGGTTAAAAATGAGTTGCTTTAAAAATAAATATTAACTACATTAATGTTAATATTGTAGAATCTAGGGCACGCAGACTTCAGTAGTTGCAGCTCCTTGGTCTAGAGCACGGACTTAGTAGTTGTGGGACAAGGGCTTAGTTGCTTCTCGGCCCGTGGCATCTTCCTGGATCAGGGGTCTAACCCATGTCTCCTGCATTGGCAGGCGGGTTCTTTACCACTGAGCCACCAGGGAAGCCCAAGAAGTGTTTTTGGATCATGTACCATATGCCCATCACTGTGCCAAGTGTTGGAGACAGACGGGTATAGCAAAACCTACATGGCTCCCATTCTCCTAAACCTTACAGGTTCGTGGAGAAGATGAGCATTTGTCAAAAGACCAGCACAAAATGGTACAAGGGAAAATGATAATTTCCTGAAATGAGAGATGCTGTGTAAAAGGACCCGGATGGAAAAACATACCTAATTGGCCTCCACTTATCAAACCAGCCAGAGTAACACACACACTGTCCTATCCCTTTATAAAACATATTGACAGATGTCTGTGCAGCCTGTGAACTGACTGTTTTGTGCAACCTCACCTTTCTCTTCACCCGTTGAGGTGTCTGCTTGCCAAGAGTCAGTTGTATTTATTCCCAGACCTGCTTCTGCCAGCTGCACTTGTTATTGTAATTACATTATTTAGTGGAATATTATGTAAACTGGTGAAAAATGAGTGCAATAAGAAAAAGAGCTGTTTCTCTGAAAACAGTTAATGCTTTGGAAACATTCTATGAAAGCAAGCCTCAAACATTATTTGGCTTAGCTGTAAGAGGATGGTAACATGTTAGCCGAAAAAGAACCCTCAAAAATCTGGAAAGATTCTGCATTCAGAACTTTTCAAATGCATCTTGGAATTCTTGCGTAACATTAAACAAAGCCAGAACTGATAGTATAGATCAGAGCTTGGCAAACTTTTGCTGTAAAGGGCCAGATAATGAGTCTTTTAAGCTTCACAGCTATATAGTTTCTACTGCTATTATTCAAAATTGTCTTTGTAGCACTTAAACAGCCATGGGCAAAATGAACGAGCAAGGCTTTGCTCCAATAAAACTTTATTTGCAAGAACAAGGGTTGGGTCAGGTTTGGCCCCCAAGCCATGGTTGGCTGACTTCCACTGGAGACTGAGAAATGCAGATGAGGTTTGTGTGGGAAAGATGATGAGGGATTCCATTCGACACTCAAAGGCCTTGGACTCAACATCAAAGGTCAATAAATTAATGCACATTAATATATTTTACATTAAAGCAAAAAATTTAAGAAGCCTCTGTATCTCTTTAAAAGTGATTCCTTCTTTTCAAAGGCTTCTAATGAACTACCTTCTTCCATTCCCAAATGAGATGACTTCTAGAGAGCTGATACAGGGCCTTGAAACCAAAATAAAATTATGCTGATTTTTATGTGCTAACCCATCAGTCTAGAATGGAGGTAAAAGTTTATTCTCTTTCTCGGGATCCCCCAGTAAGTAATTTCTGGAACTCCACATCGAGAGTGACATTGTCCACATGTGTATCACGGGGCTTGTCCCATGCAAACTGATGTTCAGCTGCTCCAAAATATTCTCTTTTCTCAACAAGTATCTGGAAACTTGCCTGTCTAGATCATTCTGTCTTCAGAACCACTTTTCTAGAGGCATGAACATTATCGTCTATGTTAACATCCCCAAAACTCTGTTAAAGTCAGGCTTTGGTGGTTGGCAAAGTGACTGAACAACAACAAATCTTTGCCAAATACTGAAGAGGCGACAGAAATCCAGTGTGCATGACTTAGATGACTCACCATCATTGCCCCTACCTGGTTCTTTGCTTCCATGTATATTCAGGTGTGCACACACAAGGAAAAAAAAGATTGATGCTTGCTTTAATCTTATAAAACTAATGGTCCCATCTTAAAGATTTTTCCCAACCAAAGGGAGTTTGTTGTTGTTCAGTCCCGAAGTGTGTCCAACTCTCTGCAACCCCATGGACTGCAACACACCAGGCTTCCCTGTCCTTTACCATCTCCCGGAATCTGCTCAAACTCATGTCTGTGGAGTTGGTGATGCCATCCAACCATCTCATCCTCTGTCATCCCCTTCTCCTCCTGCCCTCAATCTTTCCCAGCATCAGGGTCTTTTCCAATGAGTTGGCTCTTTGCATCAGGTGGCCAAAGTATTGGAGGTTCAACTTCAGCAAAGTAATTAGCTCTCTACTTGTAGAACTGACTGTAATTCGGACCACCAGAAAAATCTCCAAGGGCAGCTTCCCTACTAAAATAAGAAATTCATAAATACATTAAAATTTTTTTTTAAAAGTTGCCTTCATTTTTGCACACCCTTCTTTCCAGATCTCATGGGTTCTCCAATATTCAAAAGATCAATAACAGATGAGCTAGAAGGATAATGCATCAAGAAACCAGCCGACTAGCTACAGACACTAGTTTTCCCAGCTTCATAGTGAAGTGCAGTTACATAGAGAGATGTACAGGTAGCCACCTCCCTGCATCTTAGATGCTGAATCCTGGCACTCACATGTGTGATAATACATCTGTCCTCCTTTGCATCTGCTGAGACATTTCACTGTTTCCTCTGGGGAAGACTCCAGAGTTATTACATTTCGCACACTTGGCCTAATATTTATTTTCCTTTTCCTTTGCTTTCATTTCAGCCTAGTTTCCCAAGTCAGCATCCCCACCTTTCCAGGGCACATTTGTCCTATTTCTTGTTTCATCGTTAAATCAGTATCAAACAGCTTCCAACAAAACTGCTAATAATGCTGACATTTCAATTTGTCATCAGCATTCCTCATTTCTATGACTGATGTCTCAGTGAAGACTTACCCTCCTGCAGTGTACTTCTGAGATCTAAATACCATTCCAGGAAAAAAAACTTGATAGGGAACAGGGAGAATGGGGCAGGAATCAAATAAATAAGTATGTGTACTTTCCTCTACTTGGGTGAAGAAAGAGGCAAGTTTTCATCAGACAACAAGGCCTCCTATACTCCATCATAACCGTATCATAAGCTCATCATTAGCTCTGTCTTTAGAGAGCCCTTACTCAGGCTGTGCTGTTTGCAAGTACATAGCAGGTGGAGTGGACACATGCTTGCTTATTGTTGGTGTCCAGCAAGCATCCCTGCTCTCAGAGAACAGCATTCTATGTGCTCTCGGGGTTAATTCTCTTCCCTCACATGTTCATTCTTTCTTGCTGTTTAGTTGCTCAGTCATGTCTGACTCTTTGTGACCCCATGGATTGTAACCCATCAAACTCCTCTGTCCATGGGATTTCCCAGGCAAGAATACTGAGGTGCGTTGCCATTTCCTTCTCCAGGGAATCTTCCTGACTCAGAGATCAAATCCTCCTCTCCTGCTTGACAGGTGAATTCCTTACCACTGAGACACTTGGAAAGCCCCATGTTCATTCTTACAGAGGTAATAAATAAGCCAAATAATATAGATATGGCCCAGGCAGCCGATGGGATTCCCTCTACTGAGATGTTGATGGGGGTCTTAGTCCATTCAGGCTGTTATAACAAAATACCACAACTGGGTGACTTATCAACAACAGAAATGTATTTCTCACTGTTCTGAAGGCCGGAAGCTTGAGGTCAGGGTGCCAGGATGTTTTGTGAGGAGCTGATTTCTCATTATAGCCTGACATAGTGGAAAGGGCAGGGGATCTCTCTGGGGTCTTTTTATAATGCGGCCACTAATCCCATTTGTGAGAGCCCCACCCCCATGACCTAATCACCCCCCCAAAGGCCCCACCTCCAACAACTATCACATTGGGCATTAGGATTTGAGTATATGAAATTTAGGAGGACACTCTCACTGAAGGACTTCCCTGATGGCTCAGATGGTAAAGAATCTGTCTGAAATGTGGGAGACTGAGGTTTGGTCCCTGCATCAGGAACATCCCCTAGAGAAGGGAATAACTTTCCTGGTGGCTCAGCTGGTAAAGAATCTGCCTGCAATGTGGGAGACCTGGGTTCGATCCTTGGGTTGGGAAGATCCCCTAGAGAAGGGAATGGCTACCCACTCCAGTATTCTGGCCTGGAGAATTCCATGGACTGTATAGTTCATGCGGTCACAAAGAGTCAGACATGGCTGAGTGACTTTCACTTTCTGTCCAGTATTCTTGCCTAGAGAATTCTGTGGACAGAGGAGCCATGGGGTTGCCAAAAGTTGGACATGACTGAGCAACTAAAAATCAATACATGAAAGAAGAAGAAAAAAAAAAAAAGCTCATTGAAACTGCGGCAGATGTGGATGGCAGTGATACACAATAGGGGAGAAAAAACTTACAACAACAAGCTGGAGTTGATTCATTTCAGGGGCGACATCCTGATACGACTAAGTGAGGAAGCCCCTTCCTAAAGTTATCCTTGCAGATCCACCCTGCTTCCTCTTTTTATACTTAAGCTTGGTTATCCAACTCTCCCTGGAATTATCGCATACCCTTCCAGTGATCTCTTTTTCTGCTGAAGTTAGTCAGAATTCATTACTTTGGCCTGTGATCAAAGAACCTTTAGTGATACACGGGGGACATATGCTAAACTTGGGAGAATTGCAGAGCCGCGAGCTTGGTTAAAGGTTTGCTAAAAGCCAAGTCTTGTATCATTTTCCAAAATGCTTCCCTGATGGCTGTGTGGATCAGCACTACCTTTTGGCATTGATAGACCTTGGATTGATAGACCAAGGAAAGGCAGCTATCAGCTTCCATCCACAGAGGACATAGGGCCAGATGTTTTACCTACATTTGTTTATTTCATTAAGTTGCCATGAGCCTGAGAGGCATGTCAGAGCTTATTCCTTTTTTGGATAAGTAAGACATTCTCTTTCAGCCACAAGGAATCACCCAGATCCCTGCAGATAGAGGAGGGCTGATACAAGATCATCACATGTCACTTAGTTAATGCTTCTCAATGTGTGTGTGCATGCTCAGTCGCTTAGTTGTGTCAAACTCTTTGTGGCCCCATGGACTGTAGCCCGCCAGGCTCCTCTGTCCATGGGATTTCCCAGACAAGAATACTGGAGTGGGTTGCCATTTCCTTCTCCAAAGGAATCTTCCTGACCCAGAGATCAAACCCACGTCTCCTGCATTGGCAGGTGGATTCTTTACCACTGAGCCACTTGGGAAGCCCAGTGCTTCTCACTGTACACCCCAGAGGCCACCTAGAGTATTAATGAAAACTACCATTTTTTTTTCTTTTTTTGTCAAACTTAGTTGGTAAAACATTCTGATGCCCTAACCTCACCCTAGAGATACTAAATTATCATATTATTATGGGCTGAATCATGTCCAGTCAAATTCATATGTTGAAATTCTAACCACCCCCCCATACAACAGAATGTGACAGTATTTAGAGATGGGTCTTTAAAGAAGTAATTGAGTTACAATGAGTTCATATGGGTGGGCTCTACTCCATTAGGACTGATGTCTTTATAAGAAGAAGAGATGAGAACACAGACACACACAGAGGAAAAGCCATGTGAAGACACAGGGAGAACATGGCCATCTTCAAGTCAGAAGTATAGACCTCAGAAGAAACCAACTTGCCTGACACCTTGATCTCAGACTCTTGACCTCCAGAGCTGTGAAAAAATAAATTTCTAATGTTTAAGCCACCTAGGCTGCAGCACTGTGTTCTGGTTTGTTGTTCGTTGTTCAGTCCCTAAGTCGTGTCTCTTTGTGAGCCCATGGGCTGCAGCAGGTCAGCTTTCTCTGTCCTCCACTGTCTCCCAGAGTTTGCTCAAACTCATGTCCATTGAGTCGGTGATGCCATCCAACCATCTCATCCTCTGTCACCCCCTTCTCCTCCTGCCTTCAATCCTCCGCAGCATCAGGGTCTTTTCCAATGAGTCACTCTTCACACCAGGTGGCCAAAGTATTGGCATTTCAGCTTCAGCATCAGTCCTTCCAATGGGTATTCAGCACTGATTTCCTTTAAGATTGACTGGTTTGAGCTCCTGCAGTCCAAGGGACTCTCAAGAGTTCTCTAGCACCACAGTTTGAAAGCATCAATTCTTCAGCGCTCAGCCTTCTTTACTGTCTAACTTTCACAGTGTGTGTGTTAACGGCACCCCTGGAAGATTCATGCATGTCCTGTGAGTCTCCAAGACATTACTACTAAACAGATGCAAGATGGTATAGTTGATTTTGATGTGTTTTGGTACCTTTGATTTTTGTGCCCTGTTTAGCGTTCTGAGTCACTCAGTCGTGTCTGACTCTTTGTGTCTGACTCCAAGAACAGTATCTCACCAGGTTCCTCCATTCAAGGGATTCTCTAGGCAAGAATAATGGAGTGGGTAGCCATTCCCTTCTCCAGGAGATCTTCCCAACCCAGGGATTGAATCTGGGTCTCCTGCATTGCAGACATATTCTTTACCATCTGGGCCACCAGGAAAGCCCTGTTGATAGTTGATAGGTGATTAAAAGAAAAAAATATATATATATATGTAACACATATATATATGTATATATATATACGTGTGTGTATGTGTATATATATATATATATATATATGTATATACATATGTATATATATATATGCCCTCTCTTGGAGGGCAAGGATTATGTCCTAGACTCCTGTGTTACCTGAGGGTACAACACGTCAAATGGACGAATCAGTGCTATTCTTGATGGAAGTCTTGGATTTTCGAGAAGATTCAAGCTTGATCTTTCATTCAGATTACATTTCCCAACATTTGGGCAACTTGTGTTGATCTGACGGGGTCATTGGCACACTCAGTTTTGACAGCACAATGTCCTTCAAGCATGTGGGGAAACCAATGCCTTTGCTGTTACTGTTTGCACGTTTCTGTTTGCTCTGATGGTATTTCTAATTCACAGGTTGTGGTGAAGAGTATAGCAAGCTTCCTGGATAGAAAGCTTAGAGTCATCATTTCTGTGAGCTCGTTGTCTAAGATGCAGTGCATATGTACACAGAGAGTAACACTCACAGACTATTCTGCCAAGAATAAGTCAGAGATTAAACATTTTCAGCGAGTTTTACAGTGTTATTTTCTATGGTTATATACACTTGATCTTGACTGCATTTATGGTTCGACACTTTTAAGCCAAAGGCATGTTTTTATAGATGTCTGAATTAAACATAGGACAGTTTCCAAGATAGCTGAGTTGATGTTTAAGTGGTTTTGATTAACCTGGTTTTACTTATTTGCTCCTGCGTATTCCTAAGCAGAGTCATTTCCCTTTGCATAAAGTGATTTGGGAACACAGCCCCAGGAAGCATAATTTGCTAAATAGCCAAGAGCATCATGTCCAGAATATTTTTGCAAAGTTGCCTCAAACTAAAAACTTGAGACTTAACCATTTTCTCCCCTCAGCTAATCAGGTGATGCAGTTTGGGAAATTGCAACAAAACTTTTGTTGTTGCTGTTCATTTGCTAATCGTGTCTGCTTCTTTAGCGACCCCATGAACTGTAGCCCGCCAGGCTCCTCCACCCATGGGATCCTCCAGGCAAGAACACTGGATTGAGTTGACATTTCCTTCTCCAGGGGATCTTCCCGACCCAGGGATTGAACCTGCATCTCTGGTGTCTCCTGCATTGGCAGACGAATTATTTACCACTGAACTACCAGGGAAGCCCCAGCATAACTTTATAGATACCAGACTGATTAAGAGCAACAAAAACCAAAGCTGACAAGACTGCAGTTAGGAGGGTTGATGAACCGGTGAGCAGGGATCAGATCTGAATTTGCAAAGTCTTTAGTGCATGCAGTTTTGCCCAGAGAGGCTTGTGGTCATGTGTCCTTCTGGATACATTTGTCATTAAGAGAAATGAACTCCTAATAAACAGGCTAGCGCTTCATGGGCACATCCTCACCCCAAGCTTGAAAAAGGTGGGTCCCATCTGGTTTAACACACTGTGGATTCTTCAAAGGCTCAGCTTCTCTGCTGCTCCTATAAACCTGTCATCTTAAGAAGCGTTGATCCTTAGGCATCTTAGAACAATGACGTTATTCAGTAGTTTCTACTGAGCATCTGTACACCACCAGGAAAGTAGCTATCTAACCTTTAAGGCAAAGTAAGTAGGTATCTTGCCTTTGAGGGGTATGCAGTCTTCTCGAAGGTGTGAAATGTGGAAATAAGCAATGATAAAATAAGGCAGAAGAAAATGCCATTTAGTAGGTATGAAATGAGGTGCTGTGAGAGCTCAGAGCAGAATAGTATTGCTCACCCTAGATGCCAAGGCTGGACAGATTTTTGTTTAATAATTTTATTTATTTACCTACCTATTTTTGGCCATTCTGGGTCTTTGTTGCTGTGCATGCTTTTCTTTAGTTGTGGCGAGTGGGGGCTATTTCTCTAGTTGCGATGCGTCGGCGTCTCATTGCAGTGGCTTCTCTTGCTGTGGAGCATGGGCTCTAGGGCATACGGGTTTCAGTAGCTGCAGCACGTAGGCTCAGCAGTGGTGGCTCCCAGGCTCCAGAACACAGGCTCAGTAGTTGTGGCACATGGGTTAGTTACTCTGTGGCATGTGGACCTTCCTCGACCAGGGACGGAACCCGTGTCTCCTGCAGTGACAGGCATATTATTTACCACTGAGCCACCAGGGAAGCCCCTGAGACAGATCTTTTAAAGGATAATTCCCCACCTGTCCCCCAACTTTGAAATCTTGCCTGAGTTCTGGGTTTTAATAACCAAAGACTACTGTTTATTTCAACTTAAGTATTACTTAAGCATCTCAAACTCAATATACCCAAATCCACGTTCATCTGTCTTCCCTTTCCACCGTATCCATCAATCTAGTCTTCCTTTCCTCTTCTATCTCCTCATAAGAGATTCTGATTCATTTGTTGAGGCCATAAAACCAAGGTGTCGCTCATGGCTCTTACGTCTTCCTCATCTCTACAGTCTCCTTCAGATTTGAGATCCGTACGATCTCTCAAATCTGTCAGTGCCTCTCCAAATCCATTTTCACAAACAGAGTTGAGGTCACCATGATTTCTCATGCGGATTACCCCCAGAGCTTTCAAACAATTTGACCAGCTTTCTGGTTCTTGTTCCCTTTTAGGGTGAATATGTATTTGGGGTTGCTTGGAACAGTCCCAACTACCACTGTTGTTCTGATGTAATTATGAATCGTCCTTCCATCCCGTCCAATAAACTGCTGTTTTGAACAATTGATCATGATTTCTCAACATTCCATTCACTCTTCTGGGCCAGAAGGACCTTGCAGAAGCTTAATACTACTCTTACTCTTTATTTTGTTACTATGCTTATCACCTTCTTTATACTTGCATGCATACTAAGTCGCTTCAGTTATGTCCAACTCTTTGCAACCCCCTGCTAAGTCCTCTGTCTGTGGGATTCTCTAGGCAAAGACTGGAGTGGTTTGCCATGCCCTCATACATGTAATCTGTAATTGTCTAGTTTATTTACCGATTAACTAGTTCAAGGTCTCTTTTTCCTACCTTCCTACTACCCTTAGAGTTGACCCCCTAGAGCTAATTTTACTTACTTTTCTATTCTCTAATGCCTATAACATAATAGAATCTACATAAATGTTTGAAAATACAAGTTGAATATTGCTTTTTATTATTAATATAGTAAAAGAAAGCAGGATGAAGGCAAGTATATAATTTCACCTGTATGATAACCTATATCCCAGAGAGCTGCCCTACGACAAGAGATTATAATGTACCAGTGCATCCTCTGATTTTGTCCAGGGGTTAACTAACTATGCCTCACAGGCCATATCTGGCCTGTGGATTGTTTTTGCATAGCCCATGGCCTATCAATATTTTTTAAATGTCTTTAAATGGTTAAAAATAAGAATAGGTGATTAAAATCATATGTCATCTGCAAAGCCTAAAATTTTCATTATCTGGCCTTTGTTGAAAATGTCAGCCAATCCCAGCCCTTTAATAAGAGCTATGCCTTAAGACCATGGACAAATTCAAAGCAGATTTGCCCTAACCAATTATGAAAATGAACTTGAAGAGGTCAAGAGCATTTACCAATTATTTAAGGGTTTCTGGGGAGAAAAAGAACAACAACAGCAACAAAAAAGCAAAACCAAATCTGAACTGTAGCTTAAAGTAAGAAAAAAACAAAATTTAGACCTTCTATCATGTGTCAATTAAAATGTTCACCACAAAACAACAACTACACTAGTCATGTGTATAAGAGGAAAAAAAAAAAAAGAACAATCATATAGGTCAGGGACTGGCAAATTACAGCTTGTGAGACAGCCACCTGCTTTTATAAATAAAGTTTCACTGGAATGCAGCCAATGGTAGAGTTGAGTAGTTTCATCAGAGACCGGAAAGTCCACAATGCCTGAAATATTTCTTCTCTGGCCCTTTAAGAAAACATTTTCTGGCCACTGATTAGGAGGAAAACAAACAAACAAACAAAAAAACCCACTCAATAGAAAGTGACTACAAGATGAATCAAATGTTTAGATTAGTAGACAAATTATTCTAAAAATAACTATTATACACACTGAAGAATTTAAAGAAAAAGATGGACACAGTAAGTTCATTAATGAAAATCTCAGAAGTGGAATGATACCTGTAAGTAGGAACTAAATTGAATTCTAGAACTCAGGTGGTATATACGATCTGAAATGTAAACAGCAGGTTAGAAAATGCTGAATAAAGAAATCAGTAAACCTGAAGACAGAATAGAATAATAGCATTGAGGAACAGAGAGAAGAAAAAAATATTGAAAAATAGTTGAACAAAGCCTCAGTGGCCTGTGGGAAATATCAGACATTTAAATACATGTAATTGAAGTTCCAAATGGAAGGTACAGACAGAAAATTGGACAGAAAATATATTTAAAGAAGTCATGACCAAAAACTGTCCAACTACAGTGAAAACATCAACCTATAAATCCTGAGAGTATAGGAAAAACATATATAAGCAATCTAAATGCAAAGAAATAACATACCCAGGACATTATAAAGAAACTGCTCAAAAGCAAAGATACACAGAGTACATCTTCTCTTGGAAAGACAGTCTTGATTGTGTCTATTGTATAATCTGAGTCTAGATGACTAAGACGGTAGGGTCATCCCAGTGAAACATTGTGCAGACTTCTGGGGATGACAGTCAGTGAGAGATAGAAAAAGGACTCATCGATAGCAGCATCAGAGGGAAGTCAAAGACTGGGAATTAAAGAAAAAGAGAGAAAAGATGAAGAGATCCACAAAAATGAAGAGGGCATATATGGTAAACTCTATAGTAGCCGAGATAGAGAGCCAACGTTATTGGAAGTACATGACTAATGGGGCTGAAGCTGGGGCACTGATCTCACTAGGATAAACAGTCTCATCCTATTGCAAAAGTGCAGACTATGGTGATTTTGCATATATAGGGAATAGTTGGGGTTAGATAAAATAGTGAGAACCACTGTAATATAAACCCCTCTCCTGGACACCAGCAATAAAAGTACTTCATTGCTTGTTGATAACCAAGGTCCTCAGATGCTCCCAGTTATTAATTTTAAGGAACTTTTAAAAAACTACAGCACCAAAGGTCCCCAGTGAACGCTGGAAGAGGGTTGTGAAGTGGACAACGTATGGCTACTGTGTTGCTTTGGCACATACAATGATGGAATAAAAAAGTAAATAATGTTTGCCAATACTTAAAAAATTTGAAAGTTTTCACATAAATGTCCAGAATGTTAGCTTTTTCTTTAAAAGACAATTTTTTAAATAAATAAAAATCCATGAAATGTTGGGCTTACAGCGAGACAAATTTTTGAAACTGAGAACTGTTGCTTTATTTAGATAACGTGAATACTATAGTTTGCTACTTGCTATCAGTATTCATCATCACACATGTGCTGCTTTCATTTTTTGCAGAGTTAAGTGAAAAGGAAAAATTGCCTTTACCCAAGTGTTAAAAGGGCTTCCTAGGTGATGCTTATGGTTAAAGAACCCTCCTACCAGTGCAAGAGATGTAAGAGACGTGGTTTTGATCCCTGGGTCGGGAAGATGCCCTAGGGAAGGAATTGGAAACCCACTCCAGTATTCTTGCCTGGAGAATCCCATGGACAGAGGAGCCTGGCGGGCTACAGTCTATAGGGCTGCAGAGTTGGACGTACTGAAATGACTTAGCACGCCTACTAGTGTTAAAAATGGAAGAAGAGTCACATGATCTATTAAAACTAAATAAAATATGCTAAATTTATTTGTGGAGATGTAGAATATTTTCATTTGCAAAACCTAAATAATTATATACCATCCCAGTTTCACTCAAATGCATCAACTGGGTGTCTCCTTGCAAATATTTGACTTTCTTTAAATGTTTGCAGTGAAATGAACAGCACAGAGGATGTGTAAACAGCTCTAAATGCCACTTTTCCATTACCAACCAAATACATACTTGTAATAGTTTGTACATATTCTGGATTTACAGCTGTAAATCCCTGTTTCAATGTCATGGTTGATGAGCCCACTCATATACTTCTCATGAGCCCCTGGGATAATGATGTAGGCCATTCTACAGCACTGCCACCTCTCTTGAGACCACAAAACAGGCTTCTGGTTGTTATCTTAAACACTTTCTAACAATTTTCTAACATTGCATTTCTAGAACAGCTTGGAAGTATGTGCTATTAGTAGGTTGGGTGGGTGGGGTGGGCGAGACAACAGTCGGATTTCTTGGAACAGGGCCATTTTAGTGGATTAGATCCCAGAGATTTTCCTCATCCAGACTTCTGGTATACCTACAATTTCCTGCTCAGAAATCTCTTCAAGTCTTAACCCTGGGGGAATGATAATTCTGACGAAGCAGCCTATTAACAGCACATGGGATCAGGCTGCAATCAGGCTAGTCCTCTTTCAGACAATTGGTGAGGGGGGATCTCGTCATTGGAGCACCAAGGTACCATCAAGTCAATGTGGCTTAGAAGGTAAAGAATTCGCCTGCAATGTGGGAGACCCAGGTTTGATCCTTGGATCAGGAAGATCCCCTGGAGAAGAGAATGGCAACCCACTCCAGTATTCTTGCCTGGAGAATTCCGTGGACAGAGGAGCCTGGTGCACCGCAGTCCAAGGGTAGCAAAGAGTCAGGCACGACGAGCGACTAACACTTTCACTTTCTTTCTTTCCTGTTGAACTGACCTGTGTCAGTGTTATTTTGCAAGCTGCATTGAGTTTTACATGAGGAGTTTTCTTGAGAAAAATAAAATGAGAATTTTAGGTGCATGGAGGCTAATAAAGTCAGTGCATTTATTACCACTGAGGATGCAAAGTCTCAACAATTACCTAATCTGTGAATAACTGCACTGTTTGTAACATCATCAACAGGGACCAATGGGGACACAGTGCTTAGGATTGCAAGTATTTGCAACCTGTCATCCTATTAGTACAAGGATTGAATTTGCTACTTAGTTCCTCAGCAAATACTCGGTATCATGTTTGTGTCTTCTTGTTATAATTTGTACCGTATTAGTAGCATCTCACCATATTAGTGACATTAAAATGTTTTTAAAATTATGTCTCTTGGGTGGATGGAAATGGAATGTTCTGAGGTTGTGGGAGTATTAGTCATATTAAACGTGCCCTGTTAACAGCTTTCTCTTAAACTGATACTTCAGTGAGGTTTTAATATAAACAAAATGTACTTTTGAAATGTGCTTCTAGCTATAATCCATTTCTCCCAGTCCATTAGCCACTTTGCCTCCTTGTCCTGAAACTTGAGATTGTGCTCTTATTGAGGAGCCAAAGTATTTGCTCAGTTCATGAATTCCAGTGGTGAGCAGGTGACCACAAGTGCCCATTTTCTCTGGGTCCTGTAGTTGCCATATTACCACCCTCACTTCTAAGACAGACAAGCATCTGTTCAGATTTCTCTGTGTGAACCTCTCTGTACCACTTACCACCCTTCCTTTGAGTGAGTGAGTGAGTGAAGTCGCTCAGTCGTGTCTGACTCTTTGCGACCCCGTGGACTGTAGCCCACCAGGCTCCTCCGTCCATGGGATTCTCCAGGCAAGAATACTGGAGTGGGTTGCCATTTCCTTTGCCAGGGGATCCTCCCAACCCAGTGATCGAACCCAGGTCTCTTGCATTGCAGGCAGACGGTTTAACCTCTAAGCCACCAAGGAAGCCTTTAGTCTCCCTTTAGCCACCCAAGCCTTTAGCCACCCTTCCTTTAGTCTCCTACAAAACTTTGGTGACTGCTACTCCTGCTTTCACATTGTCATGCTCTTTGGATTTCAACAGTCATAATTTTCTTACAGACAAAGGCATAAGGAGCACTGAATTGTCAAAGCGCCCCAGATCCACAACACAGGATTTTACAGTATCACTCAGTCCTTAAGTCATGTCCCACTCTTTGCAACAGCATGGGCTGTGGAATGCCAGGCTCCTCCATCTCCCACTATCTCTCAGAGTTGGCTCAAACTCATGTCCATTGACTTTGTGTGGATCACAACAAACTGTGAAAAATTCTGAAAGAGATGGGAATACCAGACCACCTGACCTGCCTCTTGAGAAATCTGTATGCAGGTCAGGATGCAACAGTTAGAACTGGACTTGGAACAACAGACTAGTTCCTAATCAGGAAAGGAGTATGTCAAGGCTATATATTGTCACCCTGCTTACTTAACTTATATGCAGAGTTCATCATGAGAAACGCTGGGCTGGAAGAAGCACAAGCTAGAATCAAGATTGTTGGGAGAAATATCAATAACGTCAGATATGTGGATTACACCACCCTTATGGCAGAAAGTGAAGAAGAACTAAAGAGCCTCTTGATGAAAGTGAAAGGAGAGAGTGAAAAAGTTGGCTTAAAGCTCAGCATTCAGAAAACAAAGATTATGGCATCCGGTCCAATCACTTCATGGCAAATGGATGGAGAAACAGTGGAAACAGTGGCAGATTTTATTTTTCTGGGCTCCAAAATCACTGCAGATGGTGATTGCAGCCATGAATTTAAAAGACGCTTACTCCTTAGAAGAAAAGTTATGACCAACCTAGACAGCATATTAAAGATCAGAGACATTACTTTGCCAACAAAGGTCCGTCTAGTCAAGGCTGTGGTTTTTCCAGTACTCATGTATGGATGTGAGAGTTGGACTGTAAAGGCTAAGCACTTCAGAATTGATGCCTTTGAACTGTGGTGTTGGAGAAGACTCTTGAGAGTCCCTTGGACTGCAAGGAGATCCAGCCAGTCCATCCTAAAGGAAATCAGTCCTGAATGTTCATTGGAAGGATTGATGTTGAAGCTGAAACTCCAATACTTTGGACACCTGATGCAAAGACCTGACTCATTTGAAAAGACCCTGATGCTGGGAAAGGTTGAAGGCGAGAGAAGAAGGAGGGGATGACAGAGGATGAGATGGTTGGATGGCATCACCAACTCAATGGACATGAGTTTGAGTAAACTCTGGGAGTTGGTGATGGACAGGGAGGCCTGGCGTGCTGCAGTCCATGGGGTTGCAAAGAGTCAGACACGGCTGAGTGACTGAACTGACTGAACTGATGTCCATTGAGTTGGTGATGCCATCCAACTGTCTCATCCTCTGTTTGCCCCCTTCTCCTTCTACCCTCCATCTTTCCTAGCATCAGGGTCTCTTTTCCAATGAGTCAGCTCTTCACATCAGATGGCCAAAGTATTGGAGCTTCAGCTTCATCATCAGTCCTTCCAATGAACAGTCAGGACTGATTTCCTCTAGGATTGACTGGTTTGATCTTGCAGTCCAAGGGACTCTCAAGAGTTTTCTCTAGCACCACAATTCGAAGGCATCACTTTTTTGGCACTCAGCCTTCTTTATGGTCCAACTCTCACATCCATACATGACTACTGGAAGGATCATAGCTTTAACTATTCAAGCCTCTGTTGGCAAGTGATGCCACTGCTTTTTAATATGCTGTCTAGGTTTGTCATAGACAGTATGAAGCTGGATTAGGAACCACTTCATGAAATGACCTAACCCAGGGTTGGCTTTGTACCATGGCCTTTTCTCCCATTTATAACCGACCACATGGACATTGTTGTTAAAAAGAGCTTCAAACTGTGCCAAGAGTTTGTGTGTTCATTTCCTAGGACTGCCAGACAAAATACCAAAACTGGGTGGCCGCAATCACCAGGTATTTGTTGTCTCAGAGTGGACTAGATGTCTGAGCCTGGGTGTCATCTCCCTCTAAAGTTCCTAGGGGGACAGTCTGTCTTTGCGTCCCCTGCTGCTGCTGCACAGTCTCTTCAGTCATGCCCAACTCTTTCCGACCCCATGGACTGTAGCCCACCAGGCTCCTCTGTCCCTGGCATTTCCCAGGCAAGAGTACTAGAGTGGGTTGCCATTTCCTTCTCCAGGGGATCTTCCCAACCCAGGGATCCAACCCAAGTCTCCTGCATTGCAGGCGGATTCTTCACCACTGAGCCACCAGGGAAGCCCATCTGTTGGTATAACATGTCCCTAATATTTGGGGTCCCTTGGCTTTGGAAATGGGTGACCATCCATTCTAGTTGGATGACCATCTTCTCTCACTGTATTCATATTGTTTTCCCTCTTGTGTATGTCTATTTTTGTGTGCAGATTTTCTCTTTTGAAAAGTTCACCAGTCGAGTTGTATTAGGACTCACTCCACTGATTCCCTTCTAAGTTGATCGTCTCCATCAGCGTCCTCCTTCCCAATAAGGTCCTGTTCTGAGATTCCAGGCATTGGGGTCGTAACACATCCTTTGGAGGAGGGGTATAATTAAGCCCATCACAGTCCAGTTCTTGCTTCTTGTATGTTTCTACACCCACAGTGCCGCAGCCACAGCCTTGGAGCCATGCAGCCACCTGGGATGCTTAGCCATCATTGGTCCCCAGAGAACAGCACTATTCATCTGGAGACCCAGTTGTCTGAGTTCCAGAGAGCTTCAGACCACTCTTGAGCAGCAGCACAGAGGGAAAATGGAATGATCAGAATTCTAAATCAGCACCTTATTTATTTTATTTATAGCAAACAAATGTATAGAGAAAATGAAGAGAAACAGGATGAAGAGATAGGGACAGGATTGCATTATTAGAACAGGGATTACTTAAAAATTTTTATTGGAGTATAGTTGTTTTACAAAGTTGTGATGGTTTCTACTGTACAGCAAAGTGAATAAGCTACATGTATACATACGTGTGGGTTAGTCGCTCAGTCGTGTCTGACTCTTTGTGACCCCATGGACTATAGCCCACCAGGCTCCTCTGTCCATGGAATTTCCCTGGCAAGAATACTTGAGTGTGTTGCCATTCCCTACTCCAGGGGATCTTCCAGATCCAGGGATCATGGAACCCAGATCTCCTGCATTGCAGATTTTTTTTTTTTACTCTTTAAGTCACAAGGGAAGCCCAAGTATACATATACCCCCAAAAAATTTAAAAAAATAATAAATAAAATTAAAGATGAGATAGCCATTAAATGTTAAATTAAACATGTGATCAATTTCTAAATTTAAAAAAGAGTGCATCTTTTTTAATCTGCCCAACGTGTTTCTGAAAGATCTATCATGTGTCAAATACTAGAATATAGAAATAAACAGTGTTCACAGTGAAATTATGTCTTCCATGAATTCACTGGCTAGCTCAATGGGTGTCTTAAAGAAACATTACAATAGTGATTATGTTCTCGTTGGTGTAAATGGTAACACTACTGTTTATTGAGCACTTACACCGTGCTATGTGGCATGCTCATGACATGACTTCTGTTAGCTCATTAAGCCTTAGCACAGTTCAGTGATGTGGGTTTTCTCTTCCCCGTTTTATCACTGATAGCCAGCAGGGTTCTCTAACACAGGGGTCCCCAACCTCTAGGATTGCCTGACGATCTGAGGTGGAACTGATCTCATAGGAATAGAAATACAGAGCACAGTAAGTATAATGCACTTGAATCATCCTGAAACCATCCCCCCTGCCTCCCTCCGGTCCCCCACCCAAGTCCATGGAAAAATTGTCTTCCATGAAACCAGTCCCTGTTGTCAAAAAGGTTGGAGACTGCTGCTCTAACACACCCAAGACTGCATAGGTTGGGAGTGGGACCAAACTGGATTTGCTGACTCTTCTTCCCATCTCTACAAAACCCCCTATGTCCAGGGGCTGCCTGTGGTCCTTGGCAAAGTCCACTATCCCTCGCCCTCTCTCGCATCTGGCTCAGCTCTGCCCAGCCCCTGCACACTGTGGGTTGTTAGGGGGAGCTATTCTAAGGAAGACCAGCATATATTCCTAGAAGAAGCCTAGGAGGTGGGCACTGGGGGTGGGGGGCGGGCAATGAAAACGGCACTCATCTGCTTCCTATGGGACGTTTTGCACAGGCATAAGGGACTTTAAGCTTGCAACCCCTGCACTCCATCTTGGAGCCCAAGCCCCAGGCACAGGAGAGATTCAGCAGGTTAGAGTCCTTCCTTGTCAAAGTCAGATTGTAAATTCTTGGAAAATATAGAGGTGGCGTCACATCTGTTTCTCTCCCTCTGTATAAAGAAAAATAAAATGCCATTGTGAATAAGTACCTCGTAAAGGCTTTTGCATCCTGATGGAGAGAGAACCAGGAGGATGAGAAAGGAAAATAAACTTTGCTGTTTGACAGGAGAGAGTCTTCTGGATAGCTTGATGCATTCAAACTCTTGATCTGGGAGGCAGGGGGTGGTTTCACAGGGGCATGTGTGTGTATGTTGTGTATGTGAAGCAGTGTACTTAGGATTAGTGAACTTCATGGAATGGTGGTTGGCAAGGGCTGCAGGGAGAAGTTGTGGGAGCTATTTTTTTTTTTAATTAATTGTTTTTATTTTGGCTGCACTGGGTCTTCATCACAGCACTTGGACTCTTCTCTACTTGCACCATGCAAGCTTCTCTCATTGTGGTGGAGAGGCTTAGTTGCCCCACAGCATGTGGGATCTTAGTTCCCTGACCAGGGATTGAACCTGTGTCCCCTGCATTGGAAGGTGGATTCTTAACCCCTGGACCACCAGGGATTCCCTGGGAGTTATTATCTAAGAGTCCAGCATTTCAGTTTCACAAGATGAAAATGTTCTGTGGACAGATACTGATGAGGTTTGGGTAACAAGGTGAATGCACTTAATGTAACTCAACTGTATACTTAAAAATGGTTAAAATTTTAAATGTTGTCATAGATTGTTTACACAACTTTAAAAAATCAACATCCTTTACTGTACTGATGTTTTATCTCAATCACAAAATAAGAGTGAAGTAAAAAAAAAAAAAAGTTCTACTTTCCTTTAATCTTGGTGGAGCCCCTAGAAGGGTTGAACTGATCTTCGATAATTTTATGCAGAGTGGACAGGCAATTGCAGAGCTTCTGACTGCAGTATATCACTGGATTTTTAAAATTAATTATTTTATTTCTGGTTGCTCTGGGTCGTCACTGCTGCATGTGGGCTTTCTCCAGTTGCAACGAGCAAGGGCTCATGGAGGTGCACAGGCTTCTGATTCCAGTGGTTTCTCTTGTTGCAGAGCTCTGGCTCTAGGGCTTGTGGGCTCAGTAGTTTGGCATACAGGCTTAGCTGCTCTGCAGCATGTGGGACCTTTCTAGACCCAGGGGTTGAATCCATATTGGTTTGGCTGAAAATTTCATTCAGATTTTTCCATACCGAGACCAGTTTTTGGCCAACCCCATAATTTCCCTCCAGCGCTTTGCCCATCTTCCTGTAGCTTCTTCTGCCACCCAGGTCCTATGAGTAACCTGTCTTTATCCGTGTGGAACTGCCTTCACTATGATTTTGATGCCAAGAAAATGACTGTTTTTGTTGAATAAATCCAACAGAGCCTTAGTCCCCAGGAAATGCGTATCTTTCTCCTTTGTGTTTGTTCTAGTTTGCAGGTCACTGTTTCTCTGGTTACTTAAGCTCTCTGGACTATTCAGAGATTTCTCAGTGGCTTGCTCTCTTGATGTCCTTTTATCCCAGTCCACATTCTCTTAGGGTGCACTCACAACTTGATCTTGCCCAGCTGCATGTCAGCATTTTGGAATCAGCTGCCGTGCAAACCGTCAGTGTTAGGATAGACTTTGCATCAGTGCTTACACAGTGTAGTTCAACCCACTCCATCACCACCTGGTTCAGACCAGCATCGTTTATTGCCCAGAGGGTTGCAAAAATTCCAAACCTGCCTTCCCCATTGTCAGCAGCCAAGGGGACACAATCTGTCCCCAGTGGATTCCCTTGGTGTGTGGCTTTTCATTGCTCTTGGAGCAAAACCCAGACCCCACCCTGTGATGACCGAAGCTCTGCTTTAAACTGCTTCTCTTTTTAAATGTTATATTATGCTGGAGTATAGATGACTTACAATCTTATGTGAGTTTCAGGTGTGCAACAAAATGATTAATTTATACATACGCATATATCTTTCTTTTTCAAATTCATTCCCCATGAAGATTGTTAGAGTATTGAGTAGACTTCCATGTGCTATTCAGTACATTCTTGTCTTTTTTTTTTTCTTTTTAATTGGAGTACACTTGATTACAATGTTGTATTAGTTTCAGGTGTACAGCAAAGTGAACCAATTATACGTATACATATACCCACTCTTTTTTTAGATCCTATTTCCATGTATGCCATTAGAGAGTATTGGGTAGAATTCCCTGTGCTATATATACAGTGGGTCCTTATTAGTTATCTATTTTATATATAGTAGTGTGTACATGTCCATCCCAATCTCCCAATTTATCCCTCCCCAGCTCTGGTAACCGTGTTTGTATTCAGTACATCCTTGTTCATTATCTATTTTATATATAGTAGTATGTACCTGTTAATCCCAAACTCAATTTATCCTTCTTCCCCACCTTTCCCCTTGGGTAACCATAACTTTGTTTTCTTAGTCTGCGAGCCTGTTTCTATTTGGCAATAAGTTCAGTGTGTATCACTTTTTTTATATATATTCCACATATAAGTGATATCATACGATATTTGTCTTACTCTGTCTGACTTACTTCACTTAGTGTGATAACCTCTAAGTCCATCCACGTTGCTGCAAATGGCAATATAGCATTCTTTTTAAATGGCTGAGTAGTATTCCATTTATATGCATACCACATCTTCTTTATTCATTCTTCTGCAGTTCTATTTACAACAGCCAGAACATGGACGCTATCTAAATGTCCATTGACACATAAATGGAGTAAGGAAGACACAGTACATATTAAGCTGGTTCTTACCTAGCTTTCCAATCTCAGCTCTTGCCCCACTGGCCTTATTAACATACAGAACATGGGTATCCCTTCCATTCTATTACCACAGTCTATGTCCTAAACCTTGGCCACTATGCCTTTGGCTGTTCTTCATGGGGAAACCAAAGGAAGGATGAGTCTGATTTCAGAAAATTCATCTCCAAGTTTGGAAAAATAAGAGCCTTGATTCCTCACTATTTATGGAAATAGAAGTAACAGTGGTTTTTACATGGAAGGCAAAATTTATGTACTTATTAATTAATCTGTTCATTGATTCAATACATATTGAACACTTCACTACACCCATGTTCTATATTTCAAGCTAGCGGCTGGGTAATTGAGTGTTGCTTTTATTATAATTATGCATTTAAATTAAAATAATCATGTCAGTGACCTTGGCCTCATTAACATGGATGATTTTAGCAATACCTGCCTGAACAATGCAGTAATTGAACGGCCCTTATTGATTAATTCATATAAATCTAAGCATCTCCCTGTCCAAGTAAGTCTTTTTGGTGGCCTAAATATTCTTTGAAGACACTAGCGTTCAGGATAATGTGGTTGGATTTGCTGCAACTTCTACTGCCAGAGAGAGAAAAACTGGACATGGACAGCTATGTGGTTTTAAGGGGAAGAAGAAATTATTAGATTTTTCCATGCTACCTGGCTAATAGAAACTGTGGTTAACTGTCTCTATGGAATTCTGAAGACCCTTACTGGAGGTCACCCACTGGCGTCTTTGTGCTCTGTGGACTGTCTGAGTGGAACAGTGGCTTTATGGTAGGATATTGTAGCTATTACAAAAATGAAGACTTCTGGCTCAAAATGGATCAACCTACTCAAGACTTCTATTCTTACAGATAATAGTGTCAAGCGAGGGCACAGTAATATCATATAAAATAAAGGTCCCAGCACTAATTAGGTTGGGTTTCTCAAGTCATTTTTCACATTCAGTTTAGTGTTTAGTAACTCAGCTTTTTAATGAAGACTTGCTTTCATAAAGCTGAAAGTCCAGTGCTGCCTGTCCTATATTATCTAATATTTCACAGCGATATTCGATTTCTGTAGCAGATTAGAAACAGATAGGTCACCAGGAGCTTCATCAGTGTTGCTTTTAGGCCATTGCTTTGCAATTGATTAATTATGATGTTGAGCTGATAATTGACAAATGGATTGATTATTTTAAAATAATTCTGCTTTGAATATGAGAACAAGGAGCTTTAAATATATCCACTGTGAAAGCAGCCCCTGGAACATTGGCCAGGTTGCAAATGGGGGGAAAATTGGTTTTTAATTTGAATATTTGAGTATGTTTACTTTGATATTAAAATGATTTAAAATGGAAGTTTTCGGGGTGGTAATAAATAGAAAATGTCAGTGTGCTCATTTCAAGTAACAAGGTTTGAGGAATTGATTGAATAATCAATCTGGTTATGAGCAGAATTTCAAATGTAGAAATAATTTGCTGACACCCCCCACCCCGAGGGGGCAGCCCACTGAATGTTCCATTCTGTCTGTTTAACCTCTGGACTCCAGTGAAGAGAAATCGTAACACCTCCCAAACGTGATTTATGGGAAACAGCTGTCTCCTGCTTATGTCACAGTGATAAAATGTCTCATCGTCTTGGGCGAATCTCATTCCTGGCAGAGGGGCCATGTGTTCAAGCAGGTGGGAGGATGAGAGGGTATACAGGCTGAAAAGAGGGAGAGAAAACACAATCAGGGGAGTCCTTGATGCTAACAAAAGTTGAAAGCACAGGGTACCACTCCCTTAATCTTGTAGAGACTGTCAAGTCTAGACTGTGTCCACCTCTCCAGGGCTCAGATGTGTTTCTTTGTTAGCTTTCTGTTTAAATATTTATTTATAAATATAAATATATGCATTCATTCATTTATTTATGTCTGACTATATCAGGTTTTAGTTGTGGCACATGGAATCTTCCCTGAGGCTTGCAGCATCTTTCCTTGCTGGGTGCAGGCTTCTCTCTAGTTGTGATGCACAGGCTGAGTAGTTACAACGTGAGGGCTTAGTTGCCTCATGGCATGTAGGGGTCCTAGTTCCCCGACCAAGGATAGAACTCGCATCCCCTGCATTGGAAGGCTGATTCTTAATCGCTGGACCACCAGGGATGTCCCCTTTGTTAGCTTTCTTAAGGCTTGTGTGAGAAATCAGTTCATTAACTCAAATGTGCAAGATGATTTATTTCATCCTTTACTTGGAATCGAATTAATCTTGAATCCAGTCTCATATCCTACTCTTCAGGAAAACATTTATTGTCAGCCATCATAAAACCCTCCCTTTTCCTAGGCAGGTGCAGAGGTCTGGGAGGTGCAGATTGGAACAGCAGGGAGACTACTGGGGATGGTTCCTGGACCACCAGTTGATATGGTTACCAAGGCAACATCTGTTGTGTGGTGCCCGTGGGTTCTCTTGGCCTGGTGGCTCAGTCACTTCTTCACCATCCTTAAGAGTGATGGCTCTGTAGTGAAGCTGGAAACCCTGCCACTTAGAATCCAGCTTTCCTAGGGTCACTATGCAAACTGTCTTCTTCTTGGGGCTTGAGATGTCTGACCCACTTGCAGTCTTTGGAGCTCCTTGTCTTCTGATACCTCTTAAAGTCATTCCCACTCTCTCAGTCACCCTTAAGGTCACCTGCTGTAATCTCTCAAGTGGGTTTCTGTTCCAAAAGTTATGAACTCAAATACCAACAAAATCCTAACTTAGACAAGTGAATGAAGGAGGCAGACCTGGTATATAATACAATTAAGACACGTGGCAATCATGGTGAACAGAAAAACATAATTCAGTTTTAAATATACTCAGACACAATGAAATAAAACACACACTCTTCCGGTCCAATGAACCACCTCTATATCTGTATCTATCTATATCTATATCTGTATTCATATCTATATCTCTATATTTGTATTCCTTGACTTAGGCTTTAGCTAAGGAAAGAAAACAAGCAAACAAGAAAAAAATATTAATTTCAGACCATATCTTTGTATTGATTTGAACCAAGAAATGGACTTAGGGGAGTAAGTTGTGGGTGAAAGTGAGAGGGAAGAAAGGAAAAAATATGCAGAGGAAAAAGCATATTAATACTTGAAAGTTTTGTCTTGTTATGCACATATTGAAGAGGAAAAAGAAGGTGTGAATTTGCATTGATCTAGTAACCTCTATCTTAAAGAGACTTAATCTTTCCTTTAGTCCATTGCAGTGGAACCACTGGTATAAAATAGATCCCCATGCCATGATAAACTGTTTTTAATGACCATGTGAGAAGGCAAGGGGACTTTGAAGGGTGTGAAACATTTCTATAAGTTGAAATTCAAAGACCAGAGCCCAGTCGGTTTCTGGGGCTCCCTTGCCTTAAGTTGAAATGAGATTTCTCTTTTATGTGGGATCGGTGCCTTATAACTCTCTCTGTGGAAAATGAGCATTTAATGAATATAAAATATACACATACAGGATATAGTTTCTCTCCTCTATCTCCATCATCTATCAATCATCAATCTCATCTATCATCTTCTCTATCTATCTACCTACCTATTTATTTATACTAATGTACCAATATCTTAATTCAGATTAGGAGACACTGTTGATAAAATAAATAATAGGTCTAGTTGTAAACGTTCTATATGAACTCTGTATCTGAAGTGCGGTGTTGAGTGTGTGTTCTTACATCCCAGGTCACATCAGAGGCGTTTATAAACATGCATGTCCACAAGGGCCAGACCCATGAGACAACAAATCCACGTGCCATGTAGCATCTCATCTCAGGGACAACTGGGAGGGGTGGAGACTGTGGAGAAATGGAAAATGTTTACACCTGATGAAGCAGCTGCTACTCAGCATGAGCCCATTGTCACTGCTACGCAAATGCCAACCTTATCTTGCTGGATCCTCTGATAGTTCTAAAAAAAAGTGGTACTTTCAGGTTTTCATTTGAGATCTCCTGCTTTTTAAATATTGGCAAATAAGTTCAGTTCAGTTCAGTTCAGTTGCCCAGTCGTGTCCGACTCTTTGCAACCCCATGAATCACAGCACGCCAGGCCTCCCTGTCCATCACCAACTCCCAGAGTTCACTCAGACTCACCTCCATCGAGTCAGTGATGCCATCCAGCCATCTCATCCTCTGTCATCCCCTTTTCCTCCTGCCCCCAATCCCTCCCAGCATCAGAGTCTTCTCCAATGAGTCAACTCTTCGCATGAGGTGGCCAAAGTACTAGATTTTCAGCTTTAGCATCATTCCTTCCAAAGAAATCCCAGGGCTGATCTCCTTCAGAATGGACTGGTTGGATCTCCTTGCAGTCCAAGGGACTCTCAAGAGTCTTCTCCAACACCACAGTTCAAAGGCATCAATTCTTCGGCGCTCAGCCTTCTTCACAGTCCAACTCTCTAGTCAAGGCAAACAAGTTACACTGTTAAAAACTGGAGTGGTCCAAAGAAATGCATCTTCAGGGTCTTTGTGTGTGTGCTAAGTCGCTTCAGTGTGTCTGACTCAGTGCAACCCCATGGACTGTAGTAGTCCGCCAGGCTCCTAGAATTAGTGAAGGTCACGTGTACAGGTGATACCCATCACCCCAAATAATGAAGAAGATGAATTTCCTATTTTTGTTCACTGTAATGACCACATGTGCCCAGGACCTCTCCTAAGGACGATGAGTAACGCTTCTAGTTTGAGGCTGTCTTGGTTTTAGCCCTGGGACGTCCTGCATCTCAGGAAACCCATGACCACTGTCAAACCAGGACAGTCACCTGCCTCTGAATGCTATTCTGTGACTCAAGGGCCCCTAAAATGCTGTAGGTCAGTCCACATGCATGATGGAGACTTTACCAGTTGTTGACTGTGTGATTCTTTTCTTGCTGCTTGGATATAGGCATTTCTCCATCACCGTTTGTTTAAAAGCCTGTCTTGGTGTTGGTTCTCCCCAAACCGCTTGGCCATAAGCATCTTGATGGCCTATGGTCTCTTATAACGGGTGCCCTGACACCTGCCCAGTCCTGCAGATGATTCCATAATTTAGCTAATGCCTTTTAATAATTTAGGTGACATTTTGCCTTGTACAATTTTAGGGAGAAATGTAAATCAACTCTGGGCTCAGTTCAGAACTCAGTCCCAAGCAAGAGATCTTTTTTCCCCTCCTTCTCCCCTAATGTACAAGATGCATTTTAATATTAATTCCTCCTTTATCCATATATCAATAATTGAGCACTGCATCAATGAATATGCAGGCAAATTGCATTCCCCATCCTCTCGTTTGTGATGTATTTCAGTAATGGAGATAATTTTCAAGATAAAGTATACAATTTAAAAGGGATTAAAAAAGAACAACTAATAAAGGAGAATCGAATCAGGGAAAGGGGGAAAAATTTTTTTTTTGGATAATTTCAGGAAATCTTAGCTGTGCTATCCGAGCCTGTGGATTTTATAAGGAGAGCCTGTCGAAATGATCAAGTTTTATGCATACTGCAGAAGTGCTCAGGTCTGCAATTGCAAAGGAGGAGGGAGAAGGAAACACAGACACACACACACACACACACACACACACACACACACACTCTTGCACGCACATCTGGTCTCCTAATGAGGGCATGTGTAGGATCTCCATCCTTAGATTAGGAAGGCTAAACATGGGTGTAAATCTTTTTGAGGCTTTCCATTTGCTGGGTTGAGTTGGTGGGGCTTGCTTTGGCTTTTGATTTGCTGAATTGGCACCGAAGCTTCCACGGCCCATCCTCCATTCCCCCCCAACCCCACCCCACCCTTCCCGGTACACACCCTGGCGGAGAGCCCTGCGCGGGGAAGCCGCTGCCCCGGGAACCGCGATGGGCAGGCCGGCAGCTGCAGCCTGGACAGCCGGCAGCCTCGGAGCCCGCAATGACACAGCGGGGTCGGTAGATGGCTGTAGTCAAGTGTGCTGAGCCCGGTGCTAGACGAGCGATGAGTCTGGGGAGGCCTTGACCGGGACTGGATGCCGCTTTTTATCTGAAGTACATTTAAAGAGATAAAGGGGAAGCCGGCTTGCTGCACATGTTCTTTTCTCTGCGGCTGGAGCTTCCTTTGAGTTTAAAACAAAACAAGAAACAAACCAAAAAAAAAAAAAATCACAGATGCTGGCCACCCAGACTCAGCGGCTCCGTGCAGATGTGTTTGCCTCCAGAGGATCGGCCGTCTTCCTGTAGATTCCACCAGTGGGGACCTCGCGAACCTCCCACCAGCCGTCAGGAGATGGTGTAGTGCCCGCTTGTTTATGGTTTACACCATTGCTATTATTATTAATACTACAAGCATCGTCAGGGTTTGTGGTCCCCACTCTTGCTGGCCGCCTAAAGTGTCCGGATTTTTTTTTTTTTTTTTTTTTTTTTTTGCTCATTAAGGAACCACATCGGGAAATTTGTTACCAAAAGCAGCCTTGACAGGAAAGAGAGGAAAGGCAAGAGTTAGAAAGGAAAGAGAGAGAGAGAGGAAGGCAGTGTGAAACAAGTCGCATCGCACACAGTGCCACTGAAGGAATGCTATGCTCGTAAACTCATAAACAAGCACACCAAACCTTAAGGACCTGACAGACAAGGCAAGATTTTCTACCCACTGGTTTCAGTTTTTCTTCCAGACACTCTTGGTGAAGTAAGGAGACTTCTGTTTGCTGACAGAGAACCCTTGATTTCTCTTTCAAGATGATGATGTATTTGTGGGTAGGTAGCCTCTTTCTCTTCTGTCTCGCTCTCTCTTTCTCTTTGATTAATAAATTGACTTTGGGGATAAAGATTGCAGCCCAGAGTAATCACATTTTGTGTAAGGTCATTATGCTTGTGGAAGAATAATCTTGCCTTGCTACAGTACATGTGCTCATGTTTCCAGTGGGACCTTAGGAAGCCCTGGTTCATTAGCATTAAGCTGCAATTTTATTTTCAGTTACAGAAAGGAAACCAAAAAAAAAGAAAAATGAAAGGAGGTGGCGGGAGGGGGAATGCATGGCTGGCTTCTTTTTCTCGGAACACTGTGATGAGGAATTCGGAAAAAAAATTTATTATTTTTTTTAATAAAAAGAAAAGGTCCGAAAAAGCCAGTTCAGGCGTGGGGCGGATTCTGCATCACTTGTAGCTGTGTAGGATTTCATGTAATTGCTAAGAATGAACTGTTCCGAGTCGTGGTGGCTTTTTGTTTGTTGTTTGTTTGGTGTGGTTTGGTTTTTCTCTCACAAGTGACTACGTATTTGTCATCTGGGGGCTGAGGGGTGGAGATGTGAGCAGGGTGTCTTATTTGCCTTCACCAGGTGTGTGTTTGTATGTGTGTGTTTTACAAGGATCTGTCTGGCAAAAGGTGGACCTCCCTGTATTTGTTCTGGCTGACTGATAAATATTATATAGTTATTGGGTTTTTTAATATATTATTTCTTCTTTGGGGAGGTGGCATGGAAATAAAAGCATGGAAATATTAACCTGCAGTTATGAATTCCACCGTTTAACTGTCAAGGCAATTAAAAAAATAGTCATATAGCAGGATGGGCTTAGAAAAATGGATCAGTCATGTTTTGGGGGACACAGGTAGATCCTAGTTGAGTTTGGGCACTGCAGGAGTTGTATGCATCTGTCAACCAAAGACAGGGTATGTGATTTCAGGTTAAAGACAGGATGCTCTCGAGTTTTCAAGGGAGAAAGGCATTTCCAAGGGGGGAAAGTAGAAAAAAAAAACAAAAAAAACACACAGTAGTACTTCAGTTTCAGCAGCAGCAACATCATTTTTTTTTTTTAATTGTTCAGCATACTTAGAGAAATCTCTCTTTCTCTCCCTCCCTCCTAGTTCAACTCAGGTCCCTGAACTCGTCTTTGCCATAGGGGAGAAAGCCTCATTGTTAATCACCCCTATTCTTTGAACTCAGCCTGTCTTACCCCTCACTGAGCTTTGGGATGTAGACTTTCTTCTTATCCCCCTCCCTCTGTCTTTTATACATTTTCTTTTATAGTGCTTTTAGCTCCATTTACACCTGGTTTATTTCTGCACGACTCAACACAATGAATCCCGCCAGCTGGGGACAGGCTGTCTCTATTATTATTTTGTTTTCATTTTAGGGCAAGTTGTACCTTTAAAGTTGCCTGTCGTGAGAGAAGTGTTTGGAAATAGCAAATCACTAACTAGCACAAACTTAGCATAAACTTAATATAGTTTTACCTAAAAACACTGAATTGTCATGCCATTTATTTTTGACAGTGGAGGTGGAAAATGATTCACATGCTGAGTGTTTACAAATGTTGGTTTTTAAGCACTAAGAAAATGTGTCACATGGGATCATGGCATCGATGATTAAGGAAATAACTCTGCTGGTCTTTATGGGAAAGGGGTCTATTTGGCTTTTTATTTTGTAAGTGGAGTCTGGCTAATTGTAACAAATTTCCTTTTTTTTTTTTTTTAGGCTTGGTGAGTAACATTTTACAGGTTGCAGTTTTTCTCAGTTGCTAAGTGGAGTTGTTGATTTTATTTGTGGGGTTTACTGGCTGTTAGACACGTGCTTCTTTGCATCTCAGAGCACAGGGACAAAACACTGTGTCCTGGACCCTCAAAGCTTGCTAACCCGATCCGTGGTAATTATTCCTTGACTAGTAAATCCTGCCTGCCTCAATTTCTATGTTCTTCTTCCTGACCAATGATTTTCAGTGTTGCCAGTTTTATTCACTGTATTTATCAAATTGAAAAAAAAAAAATGGTTACCACCTCTTTGCCCTGTGTTCAAGTATTCTGCTTAATTCTGAGTTTTTTTTGGGGGGGTGGCATTCAAAAAATGGCAGAGACTTTAAGTTGGAACAGTTGGATCCATGTTGTTTAAGGAGATATGAAGTGGTGAGCTAACATTAACACTATGAGGGATGGAGTCCCATTCCTCACTTTTTTTTTTTTTAATACAGATGCACTGTCTTTGCCTTCTAGTCTGTGAATAAAAATATTCTAAATGTGGTTGATCTCTCTCTTAAGAGCTTGTCTTGCTTTAGGAAAATGAGTCTCAGGTCCATGTGTGATGAGAATGTTTGCTATTCTCTTGTAGATGCACAAATGAAAGTGAAGCGACTTGGAGATACAGTAAAACCTAATCCGTATATGGTTTGTTCTCATCGTTATTTCTGAAATTTGTCAAGTAGTTTCTTTATATGCACCTGTGTTAATGGCACATGATTTCAGTGAGAATAGTTTTATTGATTGGAAACTTTTTGTTGGAGGGAATTACAGGGGCCCGTGGGGGAAGCGCCTTCTCTCCTCGGATCCCCACTCAGTTGTAGTCAATCAGAACTGTCTTCTCTGGATGCAAAAAGCAATGAGATGCTTTAGAAGTGAATGTGATTGTCACTCAGTCGTGTCCGACTCTGCGACCCCACGGGCTGTAGCCCACCAGGCTTCTCTGTCCGTGTGATTTCCCAGGCAAGAATACTGAAATGGGTAGCCATTCTCTTACTCCAGGGGATCTTCCTGACCCAGGGATCGAACCTGGGTCTCCTGCATTGCAGGCAGATTCTTTACGGTTTGAGCCACCAGGGAAGCCCATCCTAGTTAAAAACACAGTATAGCTCCCGGAAGCCAGTCTCATGATATCATTGCAAACGCATACACTTGAAATCTTTTTACTCCCATCTAACGTTTGTATATGTCTTTCCTGAAATTTCCTTTGGAAGTTTTTCCTATGAAAAACAAGATTGGTAATGTCCCTGTTGCTTCATTTCCCCTGGGGGAGGACAGGCTGCTATACAGGGAGGAAAAAAAAAAAAAAAGGTTATGTTCTCTGGCACCCTTTGTTATCTTCTGGGCAGTTTTGATTTACCAAATTCAACTTCAATAGAAGAAAGAGACAGTTTTCCCTGGGGACTCCCAGAAAAGGCAGAGGAATCACTTTTACCAAGGTCCTAACCTGTGTGGGTACCAGGCTACACATGCCTCATGTGAGATGAAGCCCCCTCTGGCAGCACAATTATGGTTATTTCGTTCCTCCAGCATCAGTGTTTCGTGGGATATGGTTGACCTGTGTCTTCTCAGGGCTGGGCAGAACATGCTGGCAATTGACACTCGTTCATCTGATTCAGGCATAAGACACCATTTACCCTCATTTCTCATGTCCTGGACCAGATGGTCCCCCAGGTTAAACTCCATGGCAATGAGTGTTTGTTTTTTGACTCTAGAACCTTTTACTGTCTCGCTGCAACAGAACCATTTCCATTTTATTATTTCTAGATAGACATTCTTTGTTCCTTTAGCTTCTAGATGAAACACTGTGATCTTGATTTTTAACTTTCTTATCATGTTTTCGTTTCCCACCTGCATCCTTTTATAAACAGTGGCTTATACATCCATATCCTGGGCTAAAATGGGTGGAGAAAAGAACAACAAGTAGCGAATTTCTGAGTGATTTTGTAAAGACAGATGCAGTCACCCCAGTAGGCAACATTACTGTTCTTGCCAATGCAGTTCAATCACTTAAAAAAAGAAGAAGAAACAAAAACTCATCATTCTTTCTCCAGCATCCTGAGAGTCCTGTATCTTTCACTGTGTGTTTCCCTTGGCAAGAACTCCACTATCCAGAAAATTCTACCCTCAGCCTGCTCTAAGCAAACTGATGAAGTAACTGAACATACCTGCAGTCTTTCACATTTTCCAGCTCATTCTGGGTACTGGGGAACCCTCCTCTGAATTCTCCATTTTCTTTCCCAAATGCCTAAAGCTTTTTCTGTTCCATGCCTCACATTCTAGCCTTTGTTTATAAACTGATTTCACATTGCTTGACTTATATACTCAATATGGAGTAGAAATCATGCATAAATTATAAACTATAGTTATTTTATGTTCTAGGGCCATTGTGCCAACTATATGTCAATCCTTTTAGGACAAAAGCATCTCTTCCTTTTATTTGATGGTTGTCTTCAGCTTTCATTTCAAACAAACAACATACACGCCCTTTGTAGTAAAATTAGTCTAGGAGAAGAACTCAAACTCTCTACTACCTAAGATATGTGTGTAAATACTAACCCTGCTCAATTTCTTATGGATATTTCTCTCACACACACATCTGGACACCTGCACTTCCTGTTTTCAATCTGGAGACAGCATTGATTTAAGGATTAAAAGGCATGCCATTGACTTTGTTGTTTGTTTGTGTTTTGTTTCTGTTTGCTTGTTTGTTTCTGCTCTGAGTGTACGTGTGAGTTTATTTGTAGAGGCTAAAATGCTATGACATTAAAGTACTGCATCAATGGTAAAACACATCTGAAGTTCAGGTACACTGAAATAAGAAAGGAAACAAAGTCTCTGAGAGGGAATATTCTGTTGGAAAAAAATGAGATCATAGTCTGAGAACTTAACTGTTTTGTAACCTGCTTTTATCACTCAGCAGTTTGTGCCATTTCCCATACCAGCGTCGTTAATGACTACATGCTACATGATCATCCTGCTTATGGATGCTCCATAATTTAACCAATTCTTTAACTGTTGGTTGCTGCTGCTTATAAAAATCTTTGCTAGTACCTAGCATGGTATGAATATATTCATTAAGCAAACACTCATCCAGTTTGCTGATTATTTATTAAGCCTTTACTGAGCATAGACTCAATGCCAAACATTCTACCAGGCCTTGGGAAATACACCATTATGTAAAAGATGTCTTTCCAGTGGTCATTTACAGATGTGAGAGTTGGACCATAAAGATGGCTGAGTGCCAAAGAATTGATGCTTTCGAATTATGGTGCTGGAAAAGACTCTTGAGAGTCCCTTGGACAGCAAGGTGATAAACCAGTCAATTCTAAAGGAGATCAACCCTGAATATTCATTAGGAGGACTGATGCTGAAGCTCTAGTACTTTGGCCACCTGATGCAAAAAGCTGACTCATTTGAAAAGACCCTGATGCTGGGAAAGATTGAGGGCAGGAGGAGAAGGAGACACCAGAGGATGAGATGGTTGGAAGGCATCATCAGTTCAATGGACATGAGTTTGTGCAAAGTCCAGGAGGTAGTGAAGGACAGGGGAGCCTAGCGTGCTGCAGTCCATGGGGTCGCAAGGAGTCAGACACAACTGAGGGACTGAACAACAGCAAAAAGATGGTCTGAAAATCAGGAAGAGCTGACAATGGAGAGTTGATTGTTAGCATCAATCACCTGTTGACTGCAATTCACACATCTGCTAATTCTTTGTTTCTGCTTCAGATATTTGCTTCTTTGGCCAAATCTAACCATCAAGGAACTTCCTTTTCATTGTGATTCCTAGTTCTGCTTTGTTAACAAGGGAGTGTGGTCTTTTTTCTCCAACTTAGTTGGCTAGTTAATTAAATGATTCCTTGTGGGAATCTGTGCTAGAGACTGCAGGCAGTAACCAAAGGGGATTTTTTTTTTTTTTGCTGTTGTTGTGGGGGAAAGATTTCAGCTTTATCCCAAAGCTGAGAATTCCTATGTTTTCTCTGACTGGACTGCTTTGTAGCAAAATGCCTCAGGAATACAAAGATGAATCCTTTTCCCCTGTGAATTCTGATTCAGAAATTCATTTCTACTGACCTGGCAAGTTCATTGAGCACTGATACCGTCACTGTAGATCTTAGTTAGGGGCTCAGAAAAATGGACCCCATCGACTCTGATTACTGCCATAAAAGTGTTCATCTTTTCTCATCTCTTAGTTTCCTTACCTATAACTTATACCAGAATTCTTGCTGTTTTCTGTATATCACCAGGGACAACTCAGAGCTCCGAACAGACTCCACTCTCTCAAACACTCTAATGTCCATCCTTTTTTGCCAAACCCAGCCCACTTCCTCTTTTGCATCCCAGCAAAGGAGCATCTGTAATGTTGCTTAAAGATATGGCTTAAACATTTGTAAAGGGCTAACGTCCTAGCATCTTTAAGTCAGAGGGACCCAGTGTTCATATCGTCTTCAGGCAGAAGAAGAATGGTGGGTACTCAGTAACATCCCAACCAACCTTCTGGTTGATGAGCGGGAGTGTGGTTGGCCCGAACAGTAATGAATGAAAGCTCCTTTATGACTTACATCTTCTCCCGCTCTGGCTTAACCATTCATGGCCTCTACTTACTGCCGACTCTCTCCGGCGGAAGGAGTAATACGTTATTTTCCGCTTGAGCACCCAGAAGCCATTGATGTAAATTGATCGGTACTTTTTAGGGGTATTTGTCTGAAATTCTGTTTGCGTGCACATCCCTCTTTGTCTGTAAAGTGATTTGTATCATAAAGCCCCATCCATTTTTCTTTCCGATCTAATAATGACACTAAACTCATTGAATTTTTGTGTCTAAAGATTCCTGTAAAAATAATGGGCCAGCTATATAGGGCAGCAAATACATAGCATTGCATCAAAGGAAACAAGAAGTGAGCCAACGTTTTCTCTCAGTAGGAAATTCTAGGCACTAGGATTGTGTTCCTTCCTGAGGTGTGTGCGTGTGAGTGTGTATAAAGCAAAGCCCAATGAGTATAAATATAAAAGGCTTACGAAGGCTTTATGTTTAAGTTTTAAACACAGTCTTTAGCCAACTCTGCAGGTTCTTTAGCTCCAGAGGATCAGAAAAAAGAAATCTGATTTAATGTGAATCAGTCTTATTCTTCATTTTACATTTTGAGTGGTGTTTCATATACCTTTGGAAAAATTTCACAAACCTTCAGATAAATACTTGATCAAATGATGCAGGTTTGAACGACATAACCAAATTAGTTTCTCTACAAAACCTTATGTCCCCATTCAGAGAAGAGCAAATTGAAAAACTGATATTCAATACCAACAAGATAATTTCGGGAAGCAACAGAGCATTGTTTTGACAACTAAGGAACATGAAGCTTTTAGGACAAGTAGAGAGAGAATTGGACACTGTGCTTTCTGTTTATTATCCCAAGACATCTTAGGCAGAAATTCAAGTAAATGATTGGGAAGGAGAGGCAGGTGTGGGAAAAAGATTTGGAAAGGATTTGTTGTGGTTGTTTAGTCGCTTCAGTCATGTCCAGCTGTTAGTGACCCCATGGTCTGTAGCCCACCAAGCTCCTCTGTCCATGGGATAGAGTACTGGAATGGGTTGCCATTTCCTTCTCCAGGGGATCTTCCACAGCCAGAAATCGAACCCATGTCTCCTGCCTTGGCAGGTAGATTCTTTACTGCTGAGCCACCTGGGAAGCCCGATAGGGGAAATTTAATGCTATTCAAGTGGTGATGTGGGCTGGATAAGACACGTCATGTCTCTACATTCTGAATCTAATATTCCCCATGGTTTTATACTTAGATTAAATCTTACAAATTTTCTGTGTTGGATCGACACTCCTAGGCACCCTGACATGAAGATTTTTGTATTCCTTTTGCAACTTTTTATTCTAGACATATTATATATCGTACCCCAATGTCTGGCCTTAGATGACTACAGATTATGAGAGAGAGAGAGAGGGGGCAAGTGAGCAATTTCTGTTTACATTTAAATAACCCACTATGGATAACTTCTGAATTATCTGCTCTCTCTGATTACCCCAGAATGTTGTCCCAATCTCTTAATACCCTAAGAATAGACTTTACTTTTCCAGCACATCAAAGACCACTGTTCACTGATGAAAACTCTGTACTATTAAGGAGTGACTTGCAATTCTGTTATTTGCTGGTCTGTCTATTGGCAAAGTATGCAATTCTAGCTAGAATGTTCTGTCTCAGTAGAACCTGTGACAAAACAAAAATTTGGCTAAATGTTTGTCAGCGATGCAGAATTGCATGCTCACTTATATTTGGCCATTTCTTCTCTATTTCTCTGAATCACCCTGTTAATCCTTTCATGTGACAAAGTGCCTTTCTGTATACATGGAAGTCAAGATGCACACTTGGTGGGAACTCAAGGCAAGTTTATTGATGGTGAGAATGTGTACAAGGTCTGGGTGCATCACTAAACAATTAGAATTTTTTTTAATCTGTGTATTTGTTCAAAACTAATCACTGAGAGTTTCCAGTGTGTCAGATATTGTCTGTGTTGTATTGAGGACATGGAGAACATGATCTGGGCTCAGTCCTTGTGGAATGTATATGTAGTTGAGGAAACTGATGAAACACAACACAACAAAGCCCACGTGGTAATGCAGGAATAACGCCAGAAGACAAAGGGTTTTAGCTGAGGCTCATGGTTGCAGACTTCCTTGGTGGTACAGGTAGTAAAGCATCTGCCTACAATGCGGGAGACCCGGGTTCGATCCCTGGGTTGGGAAGATCCCCTGGAGAAGGAAATGGCAACCCACTCCAGTACGCTTGCCTGGAAAATCCCATGGACGGAGGAGCATGGTAGACTACAGTCCATGGGGTCGCAAAAAGTCGGACACGACTGAGCGAGTTCACTTCACTTCACTTCATGGTTGCAGAACTAAGGTAGCTTCCAAAGGGACTACATGGGGTCACATATCGAAGAAACTCAGAGGTGTACTTTGAAGGCCAGATGGATGCAGTTGGTCACGGCTCATCCTTGGATGTTTAACTCTGCTTCTCAGATCCACTTTCCTTTGTACCCCTCCCACAAGGTGGCTGAAGTTTAGTTGCAGGAAGGCAGGGAACCTTCCAGGGCTGAGAGTGGGCTCTGGTCTAACACTCGGAAATGAATTGTCCAAGGAGACACACGTGCTAACAAAGCAAGAGACTTTATTGGGAAGGGGCGCCCAGGCAGAGGGGGCTCCCCAGATGGCGCTAAAGAACCTGCCTGCCAATGCAGGAGACGTCAGCGATGGAGGTTCGATCCCTGGGTCGGGAAGATTCCCTGGAGAAAGGGAATGGCTATCCATTTCAGTATTCTTGCCTGGAGAATCCCATGGACAGAGGTGCCTGCTACAGTCTACAGGGTCCCACAGAGTTGGACATGCATCTCTGGGCAGGGAGCAGGAGAGTTAAGGGAACCCAGGAGAACTGCTCTCCCATGTGGCTCGCAGTCTCAGGGTTTATGGAGATGGCGTTAGTTTCGGGGTTGTGTCTGGCCAGTCATCTTGCTTGGCCCATAGTCTGACTCAGAATCCTTCCTGATGGCACATCTCTCAGCCAAGATGGATTCCAGTGAGAAGGCCTCTGGGAGGTTGGTCGTCTCCTCCCTCTTTCGGCTCATCCCAAATTCGCCTGCTTAGCTTTTGGCGACAGCACCATGCTGTCTATTGAGACAACTCAGGCAAGTGGGTATGGCCAATGCAAGCGGTTTCAGTCAACACTTCCACAACAGTACCTCTAGTGGCTCCAAGCTGATGTCTGCTGTGCGTGCTATGATGAGGGCAGCCCCATCAGATGAACCCCACTCATCCAAGAAGTACTCAGTTCTCAGAAAAGTTCTGAAGCCCATTCTGTTGCTCTTGGATTGGGTCACCTATGCATCCAGAACCATCCCCTGACTATGTCCACACTTGGGTAAAATACTGCTTGGAATCTGAGAATAGGCACAGATTTTTTTTTTTTTTAAAGCATGAACTGAGAGTTGGGGAGAGGTGGTTTCTCAAGAAATATTAAAGAGCTGTTAGCAGAAGGAGAAATAAGTCCTGGTTAGGTTAAAAACAATAGATGCCTGAGATACAAATAAATAAACATTATAATTACAGCTTGCAGCAGCGTCTAAGACAAAACAAAAAGAGAACTGGAGTAGTAGAAAAAAGGAGGGGTATTAGGAATGGTGTCGTCAATCAAGACTTTTCCAAGAAGGACTCTCAGCTGGGACATGGGGGTTAGCAGGCTGCCAGGTGGCTCAGTGGTAAAGAATCCACCTGCCAATGCAGGAGACCTGAGTTGGGAAGATCCCCTGGAGGAGGAAATGGCAGCTCACTCCAGTATTCTTGCCTGGGAAATTCCACAGATAGAGGAGCTCGGCCAGGCTCAAAGAAGCAACTGAAGCAATGGGGCACACACACACACAGAGAAATGACCAGTCATCCTTCTCTCAGGATATGAAGCAACTCTCCATCTGCTACAAACCACCAAATTCCCCTCTATGTGTCTGTGTTAACCAATTACAAGCAAGTACACAGACACAGGAAACCTTCATTTCATCCAGCCCTGATTTTGAAAGAAATCTTATTCTCAGACCTTTCCAATGATTCCTTCCTGAGTGCTGAATCAGCAGGCTTCCCTTCTTATTTACCCAAAAACTGTGATGAGGGTGGGGTGCGCAAGGAATAAAGGGTAAAAGGGAGGAAAAAAGAGAAATGTAGAGTGTATTGAAACTCTCTCGTCTCCTGCAGAGCCAGCAGGAATGGGCTGAGAGATTCTTGAATAAAGCACAGCGCTTTGCACAATGGCTGACTCTGTCCAATAACCCAGCACTTTTGGTTGACAATCAGAAATACAAAACAGTTTAATAATAGTGAGTGTTGTTAGGAATTTCAAGTATCTTCAAGGGCATTTGACTTCAATGAGCTCAGTGATAGAGTGTTCAAGTAAAGAGAGTGTGGTTAATGTGCTAAATTAAAAGGCTAATCAAAGAGGCAAGTGCTACAAATGAGAACAGGAACACAATTAGTTAAAGGAGGATTGAGAGACAGAAGGACTTTTTTTTTTTCATATGCATGATCACTTCACATTTTCGCTGAAGCCCTCGATGTTTTCAACCAATGAAATGGGCCAAAACTCTTACATCTTTCTCTCATTTATAAAATTAAGCCAAAGCCAAAGGCGTAGCATTCTTTGTGAACGCAAGGGGATTTCATAAACAGACAAATGCACTCACATTGATGCTCTTACAACATATACAGCCATTGTGTATGTGTGTGTGTGTGTGTGTGTGTGTGAGTTTTTTAAAGGGGCTTCCCTATTGGCTCAGCAGGTAAAGAATCTGCCTACAATGCAGGAGACACAGGTTCAATCCCTGGGTAGGGATGATACACTGGAGAAGGGAAATGGCAACCCATTCCAATGTGTTCTTGCCTGAAAAAAATTCCATGGATAGAGGAGCCTGGTGGGCTCCAGTCCAAAGGGTCCCAAAGAATCAAACATAACCGTGTTATAAAAGTATTGTTTAATTTCTTCCTACACTGGCAACTTACAGGTACCATACCTAGAAATTAGGAGTGTACATGGAATCTGAAAATCATGGTTTTTAAAATTTGGATCGTAGAGATTTATTTTTAAAGCCTTTCCTATCACTGCTTAACAAACAAGCAAACAAAAGCTTTGCCTGGGTAATGATGGAAAAGGAAGTGCAAGTTACAAAAGTAGTAATTTTTTAAACTCCGTTTTGCTTGCATGTATATGCTATGTTATGTTGACAGATCTATGAACGTTTTTTGAAATTATTTATTTGATTTTGGCTGCACCAGGTCTTCCTTGCTGTGAGCGGGTTTTCTCTAGTTGCGATGAGCTGGGGCTAGCCTTCCTTGCGATGAAAGGGCTTCTCATGGCAGCGGCTTCTCCTGTTGCAGAGCACTGGTTCTAGGGCTCCTGGGCTCAGTATCTGTAGCACATGGGCTTAGCACTTGTGGTACTTGGGCTTAGTTGCCCCGTGGCGTGTGGAATCTTCCCCAGCCTGGGCTTGAACCTGTGTTTCTCCTGCACTGGCAGGCAGATTCTTAACCACTGGACCACCAGGGATGCCCAACTTCTGCTCCTTTTTTGCCTATTACTACTAATTAACTCTCATATTGAGGGAAAAAACTCTTCAGAGAGAGATGAAGAAAGAAAATAGAAGATACAAGCAGTCTTTAACTCTGGGCTGTAATGAAATGAATAGATATTGGTCTTAGTATCTGTGTTCTGAAAAATGAGTAGAAAAAAATGCCCCGGAAAAGTGTTCTTTTAAAAAAAGAATGGTTGCTTTCTTTATGAAAATAAAAATGGTGTTTGAACATTATAAAGAATTCAAAATATGAATAGAAACACTATTCCCCCAACTTATTACTCCCACTTTTAATATTTTGATACATTGCTCCCTGTTTTAAAATATCCATATATCTGAATTTGCTTGGATATCCTTTTCCCCCAAAATTGGAGTCACACTAGAAATATATTTTCATACAAATTACTTTAGGAACATTTTCTGATGTTACTACATTTATTTGAGAATATGAGTTTTTAAAGATTGTATCTTTTTTTTTTTTTTAACCATTTGGATGTACCATAATTTACTTACCCATTTTCTTATTATTGGACATAAGTTTTTTAAATTTCATTTTAACATAGCTCATGATAAATATTAATGAAATGAGCAACAACAACTTTTAAAATGTACAAAGGGAGCAAAAGAGAGTAAACAGAAAAGTCAGACAAAAAAATAAAATAGTATAGGACATAAGTATAGGACATTATATTCATCCTCCCCAATGTCAGACAAATGCAAACTAAAACAAGCATTTTGTTAAATTGCGAGAGATGGAGAAGGATAATATACTGACTGTTTGCCAGAATGTGAGAGCACTCATTCTCAGACAATTTTGCTAGGAATCTAAACTGCTAAATCTTTTTAGAGGTTAGTTTGTAGGTAAAAAGCTTGTTTTTAAAAGAGAGAAATGTGTACTTTATGATCTGAGAAAGGATTATATACCGAGGAAATAAATATTGGCACAGGAAAAATATGGACAGCAATATCTGATACTGAGTTATTTAAATATACTAACTATCTTCTCAGGTGGCTCTGCTGTAAAGCACCCTCCTGCCAGCGCATGAGATGTGGGTTTGATCCTCAGGTTGGGAAGATCCCTTGGAGAAGGAAATGGCAACCCACTCCAGTATTCTTGCCTGGAGAATCTCATGGACAGAGGAGCGTTGTGGACTACAGTCCACAGGGTCGCAAAGGGTCAGACACAATTGAAGTGTCTGAGCACAAACTTGAAGATATATAGAGTCTCGGTCTTCAACATATGGTATATTTTTAAAACGTGTTTTTGAAAGTCGCTCAGTCATGTCCAACTCTTTGTGACCCCATGGACTATACAGTTCATGGAATTCTCCAGGCCAGAATACTGAGTGGGTAGCCTATCCCTTCTCCAGTGGCTTTTCCCGACCCAGGAATCGAACTGGGGTCTCCTGCGTTGCGGGCGGATTCTTTACCAGCTGAGCTACTAGGGAAGCCCCTTAAAACGTGTTTGCTTGCCACCAAAGACACCAAGCCTGCCTCTAGCCTCTCTTGATGTCAGAACTTGACTGATGCTCAAAAACCAACAAGTTGGAGTGTGTGACTTCTGGACCAATACTGGCTCATCTGTGTCTCATGCCCAGGGATTGTACAGTTGGTGAACTGCACCAAGGCATCGAGATAAGGATGAAATCCAGACTTCGCTGCCCTCACCAAGCTGCACGCCATAGCCTGGAGCTGCATCCACCCCGTGCCATTTTCTTTGCACAGAGATTCCATCAGCTGCCAATGGTGCTGGTTTCATTGCGCAGTCGTGTCTGACTCTTTGCAACCCCATGGACCTCAGCCCATCAGGCTGCTGTGTCCATGGACTTTTCCAGGCAAGAACATTGGAGTGGGTTGCCATTTCCTACTCCAGGGGATCTTCCCAACCCAGGAATCGAACCTGGGTCTCCCACATTGCAGGCAGATTCTTTACCATCTGAACCACCTCTTATAACTCAAATTGAGCTAGTCCTGCCCAGAGCATGCCTTTATCCACCTCACAACAAAATAGTGTAAGTCCTGCCAGACTCTACCCTTTCTCTCTTCAGAAAGAAATACTCCTCTGATTCAGGATCCTAATTCACCTGCTATTTGCAGGGGTTTTTGCTTCAGCAATTCAAATTTCAGTTGCTAGGTAATTAGCACCTACCTCAGTGCTAACTTTGTAGAGGAATGCTGTTCCATATGCATCCATAGACTATGGGATTCCATTGGCCTTTAGGTAAAGAGGGATCCAATATTGAGCCTAAATCTTACTGAAAGCCTTAGAATTGCCTTTAGTGAAGTGTTAAATAGTAGCCCTCAAGCGTTCACTTTTTTAGATGTCTTCACAGGATTTAAAGGAAGAATAAAACATGCCAGGATATTTATGAATCATGAGATTTAATAGAGACCAGAGTAGATCTTATTATTGATGTGCTTACTGCTTCATTAAATTCCCCTTAAGGTTTGCAGCATGGATATGGATCATTTGCAATAATAATTATGCAGTGATCGATTGATTGGGTCTGACATTGCACTTGTCACCTTGAAATGCAAAATTCATCTATTTTCAACAGTATGAACATTTCTCGCTAATCTTGCACACCAGCATGCAATAGTTTATTTTATGGAGAAAGTACAATTTATAAAGTTTGGAGACTTAACATTAACCTTTTGCTAAAAAAATGAAGTATCACTTGTCATTTTACAAAGAAATGAAAATCATCCAACCAGCAATTTTTTTGAGATTAGAAAACACAGTCTAATTTTGAAAGAACTTTTCAAGCCAAAGATACATGCATTAATACTTCTATTGAGCACTGCAAGTATATTGTCAGTTCTGGTGTTGACTGAACCTTCACAGGAAGCATGGATGATATGATTGCAAGCTTGAGCCTAACTGTGTGTGTCCCAGGTGGTCCAGTCCTACAGAACCCATCTGCCAGTGCAGGAGACGCAAGAGATGTGGGTTCGATCCCTGGGTTGGGAAGATCCCCTGGAGTAGGAAATAGCAACCCACTCCAGTATTCTTGCCTGGAAAATTCCACGGACAGAGGAGTCTGGCCATCTGCAGTCCTTGGGGTCGCAAAGTGTCAGACACGACTAAGCACACACACACACACACACACACCGTAGACACACACACACACACACACACACACACACCCCTAACTTCTTTCTTCCTCCCTCCCTCCCTTCTTCCCTTCCTTCCCCCCTCCTTCCATCCCTCCCTCCCTCTTTTTTTTCCTTCCTTCCTTATTTCCTCCCTCCCTCTCTATCTTTCTCTTTCCATGTCCAACTCTCGTCCTAATTCTCTCTGCATCTAAAAAGATAATGGAAAACTCTGTTTCTCAAAAGCATGGGTGCTTCCTGAGTCTTCTGCATAAGATATTATTGTATGTTACACAATTGGAAGAGTCATCCATCACCTTCCAAGTTGTGATTTTTTTTTTAAAGGGGGGGATGGAAAACCAATGATCTCATTCTCCTGCATTTATAGCAGTTTTGATTTTCAGAACTTAAACTATCTTGAGTTTCTGACGTCCCCCATCTCAAGCCAGTTTAGCAATGAATATGTATTTATAAAATTGCTTATGAAGGGCCAGGCGTCAGGTCTGATGCTGAGGACAGAGCACTAAATATAATTGACTGGGCCATTTTTCATATGGAACTTACATTCTAAGAAGGAAGTGGCCCCTCTTCAGTCCTGCTAAATTTAGAAATGCAGTGTAATAATTGATGTGAAAGAGATTCATTGCTACATTAAGCAATGACAGATGAAAAAAAAAGGTATGTGCAATAAGGTCCCATTTGAAATATGTTGAAAATAATAATGAAATGAAGGAAGGTATTATTATTTCTACTGTGCATGTTATGACACTGAGGACCAGAGAGGTTTGTGTTGTGTTCCGTTGCTAAGTCGTGTCCAACTCTTTGTAACCCCATAAACTGCAGCACTCCAGGCTCCTCTGTCCTTCACTATCTCTCCCAGTTTGCTCAAATTCATGTCCATTGCGTTGGTGATGCTATCTAACCATCTCATCCTCTGCTGCTCCCTTCTTCTTTTGCCTTCAATCAGAGAGATTTAAGCTCCTTAAATTTATGAGCTAATAAGTGGCAGAAAGTTAGGATTTGAACCCAGAAAGTTAATCTCCAGATTAATCTTGCAGTAATTCACTTCTAAAAGCGTGTACATGCACCATGATGGTAACAGTGGTTGGCACGACTGATTATTATTTTCTTCTTTTTTGCCTCTCCGCAGTTTCTAATTTTATCATCATTTTTATGTGATATTTACATAATAAAAATAGTTTTCTGTAAGTAAATTTTCTTTAATATAAATAAATGAATATGCCTTGTAGAGGGTATACTCACCAGCAAGCATAGTGATAGCAAAATTGGTATAAAAACATCTCCAAGGTGCTGAGCAGTTTCAGAAATCTCCAGTCCTGTGATCTAAAATGCATTTTACTCTAAGCCATGGAAACTGCCAGAGCCTAGCGGTACCATTTGCAAGTGTTCAGTGCTTAGTTGTTCAGTCATGTCCAACTTTTTGCTAAGCCCGCCAAGCTCCTCTGTCCGTAGGATTTATAATGCAAGAATACTGGAGGAGTGGGTTCCCATTTTCCTCCTCCAGGGAATCTTCCTGACCCAGGAGTCGAACCTACGTCCCCTGTGTCTCCTGCATTACAGGCAGATTCTTTACACACCGAGCCACCAGGGAAGCTCCTTCATAAGTGTAGGAACTCAAACAGCTCTTTCTGTTTGCTAACCTGGGTCACTCTCTCAGATATGCATGGACACTTGGAATCTGTCAACCCGCTTAAGACAACTTTGCCCCCTATTCTGTAACGACAAGCGTGAAAACAGAATTTAGCCTTCCTTTTATGTTTTTCATCTATAAAATCTAAAATAATTTGTTAAGGCCATTCCATATGATAAGAGACTAGCAGTTTTAGGATTATATAGATGTGCTTCTTAAATTTCTATATAAATTAAAGCCAAATTAAGCAATAAAAACAGTACTCATATATTGACTGTCAGGTGCTATACTGAACCTATTTATTGACCTCTAAATTTATTTATTTATAAATTTATTGACCTCTAAATTTGGTCCCCATCTCCCTTCCTTCATCCTCCAGCAGAACTGAAGGTAGATGTGTTGCCAATAGTTATTGTGGCTTCTCATGAGAGAGAATTAGTGTAGTTTGAAAAATCTTCCAAATGAATCTGGCACCTCACCTCGTCCCCATCAGGAGAACTTGCCCCTCTCAAACAGAGAGCTAGTGGGAATCTGTTGTGTAGCACAGGGAGCTCCACTTGTTGCTCTGTCATGGCCTAAAGGGGTGGGATGGAGGGCATGGGAAGAAGGCTTCAGAGGGAGGAGATATATGTGTACACATGACTAATTCACTTCCTTGTACAGTAGAAACTCACATAACAGTGCAAAGCAGTTACACTCCAATTAAAGAAAAAGAAGAAGAAGAAGAAAAGACTATCTGAAATCTGAGATGGAGGGAAATTATACTTAAGTCATAGCTGAGGAAGGTGAGATTTAGAAAAGTAAAAATCTGGCTCAAGACTCGGTTTTCCTGACCTTAAATGGTAAAATGAGATGAGGATGTTGGGTTTCTACGGTCAAGATCTCTTGCTATTAGATCACTGACTGCTTTGTGTGGATATTTAAACTATGATACCAAAAGACAAGTAGGTTTCATGTTGGTTTCAGTTTGTGGTCAATTGAGACAAGGGCAGTAAACGCAGGGAATCTAATACTCTTCAACGACTTGTTCTTTGATTGAGTATTTCTCTGCCTTCTTTCAGTTGAGAGTAGCAAAAATAACCAGTTCAAATAGACAAAATCACACATAAATGGAGAGTATACTGGCATACAAAACAGAAAGGTCTAAGAGATAGATCCCAGACATAGCCGCACCCAGAAATTCAGACAATAGTCTCAGAAATCTTTCTTTCCTTCTCTCATCTCTGTTTCCTTTGATGAAGGCTTTGGTCACAGACAAACCTTTCTTCCTGGTAACGTGGCAACTTCACGCTTCTGTTCTTCTAGCTAAGTGCTTATAGCTAAAAGAGAACAGGTCAGTTCCCAAAGTCTTTAAGTCGAAACAAAAGTCCCAGAGCTGCCTCTCATTTGTTCATCTTAGGTATGAGCCAGTCTATTAGCTAATCTCAGTGGTCACGGGTAGTATATGGTGATTGGCCAGCTCTGGGCCTCATGACCACCCATGGAGGCGAGAGCTTTCATCTTCTCTGCAACATTTGATCTGAGGGTGGAGGACCCTCAGGGTGGAGGAGGTGCAGTTCTGCTCAACACAGGTGAAGGTGGGCAATGGATGCCAGGCAAGGAAAGCAACTCCTAGCCTTCGCTTTTGCTAGTGACAGCTCTCTGGAATGACCCCGTCTAGAAGGACTGCTTAGGACACAAGAGCTCTGGTTTTGAGATAAAGTTCTAGAATACATGAGACTATTTAGTATCTCTTAGTTGAATTCTTCCTTACTCCTTGAAACTACTTTTGCTGTGGATCTGTAATAGCACCATGAACCGTGAAGGCATGTTTCATGTCTTTGCGTCTAGTATACCTGTGTGTTCCATTGTGTTCTTAACTTCCAAGTACATTATGGCTGTGTGTGTGTGGGTGTGTGAATGTTTTTTTTTTTTTTTCTGTTTTGTTTTGTTTTAGTTTTGGTTTCTATCTCTTGAGATAACTCTGTTATCTGATTTGATCCATCCTGGTCAAAGAATAAGCAGTGTCGGCTAATTACATAGTAACATTAGTTGAGAATTGGCAAATGCTAGAATCAGATTAAAAAGTGTTTTACAACTTAACATTGTTTGTTCCACATTTCTGGTGATAAAACCAACAGAAGAGCAAACACCTTCTGTGATTTTTAGTGATGATTTAAGTCACAAGTCTTTGAAATCCCTTACAATTCAGTAGGTCATCGATTCAGGATTACTCATGGCCTTTAGTCTTTAGTGTTTGGGTTTTCTATATGTTTCAAGATTTTTTTTTTTCTTTTGGAAATTAGTCTGTCTCAAAGCTCTAGCATCATAATAATTATTTGGGTTTTGGCATAATGATTTCATTTAATTCAACAGACATTTGTTGAAAATCTACTATGTGCAGGTCCCGTAATAGATGCGTGAGATACAAATTCATAACACATGATCTCGGCTGCCCTGAAGCACCAAATTCATTAACATGAATTTTGTATGGAGTGAGCTGACCAAATGCCCCAAAGGGTGTCTGGTGAACAGTGTTCAACAGATACACAAGCAAAAAAAATTGGGTACTAATGAAACCATTGGCCATGGAGTCACAATGAGTCAGACATGACTTAGCGACTGAACAACAAGAACAATGAAACAGTTGAGCCAGTGCGTCTCACGCACCAGACCCTCTTCTTGGCAGTGGACGTGTACGAACAAGAACTGGGATGAGATCCCTGATGAGATACCGCTTGCATCCCCCTGTAAGAGACAGACAGTAAACAGGCAAACCAAACACGTGAACGTGCGATGCTCTGCAGGATATAGGTGGGATTTGGAGATGGGGCAGTCAAGTAAGGACTCTTGGAAGAGAAGGATATTGAAGCCGATTCCCAAAGTGAGGGGGACTGGCCATGCAAAGAACCAACGGAAAGACATTCTAGGCAGAGGAGAGCAGGAAGTACAAAGTCTCCAAGGTCAAAGGAGATGATCTAGGTTCAAAGTCAGAATGTCTGCAAGGTAGTAAGCGAGAGGGAGAGAAACACATGATGAGGTCAGAGAGCAAGACTGAGGCCTTCCTCAGGGATTGAAAGCAAAAATAGAGGCACAGACATAGAGGACTGATGTATGGATATGAAGGGGGAAGGCAGGTGTAGAAGGAGTAGGGAGATTAGGATTGACACAGATACACGATTGATGGTGGCTGTTTATTTGTTAAGTCGCGGCTGACTCTTCGTGACCCCATGGACTGCGGCACGCCAGGCTCTGCTGTCCTTCACTATCTCTCAGAGTTTGCTCAGATTCATGTCCATTGAGTCGGTGATGCTATCTAAGCATCTTATCCTCTACTATTCTAACACTATTGCTACTGTGTATAAAAATGGATAACTGTTTTATTATGGATAAATGGATAAGTGTTTTATTATGCACTGATACCAGTGCATAGATAGATAACTAAGGAGATTATGCTGTATAGCACAGGGAACTCTACTCAGTGCTCTGTGGCGGCCTGAATGGAAAGGAAATCCAAAAGCAAGGGGATAAATGTGTACATATAGCTGATTCACTTTGCTGTACAGTAGAAACTAACACAATATTGTAAAGCAGCTATACTACCATGAAAGTTAATTAAAAAAAAAAAAAAAAGAAAAATAAGACTTTCCACGGGCAGATGGGCAGACAGGGGAATGAACCAATGCTTAGCGCATCCTGGAGATATTACTAGCTCAGAAAGCGTTAGGAAGGGGACCACGCCAGGGTGAGAGCTAGACCTTAACTTAGAACTTCTTGACTCTTGTTACATCTTCCTCCTTGTTCAGACATCTTATTTTGTTTTTTAAAACAGCTTGAGGGATGGGATGGGGAGGGAGGTGGGAGGGGGGTTCAGGATGGGAAGCATGTGTACACCCATGGCGGATTCATGTCAATGTATGGCAAAACCAATACAATATTGTAAAGTAATTAGCCTCCAATTAAAATAAATAAATTTATATTAAAAAATAAAACAGCTTTATTAAGGAATGATGTGTAACAAGCCGCCTATATTCAAAGTGTGCACTTTGATAAATTGTGATGTATAAACACACTGGCAAAGCATCACTACAATCCAGATAGGGAGCCTCTCCATCCCCCAGGATTCCTCCTGCCCCTTTGACTTCTCTTCCTCTGACTCCTGCCCTCCTGCCTTCTCCAAGGTAACCACCGATCTGCTTTCTGCGCCTATACATGTTAGTTTGCCTATTCTAGGATTTTATATAAATGGAATCCTAGAGTAGGCAGGGTTACTTTTTATAGTCATTAAGCCTACACAGAATTCAAGTCTTCTAATCATTTTTTTTTTTTTTACCCCATATGTCTTTTGTGTTTGAAAAGAATCCTAAAACTCATTTAACAATAACCTCTTTTTTTGTAGTTGAAGTCCAGAACATGTGTTTGCTTGACTCTGAAGAGTGAAGGGGTTTTCTGACTTAAAAAATATCAAGTTTACTCTTCCTTTTCTTCTTTCCATTTTCATCTTGGACTATACCGTCGACCTAGAAAAGATAAAGGAGATGGACATGACCAAAGGTTGAGGAAGTGGGGGCAGAGCGATTGATGAAGCAAAGGAAGATGCTCCTGCTTAATCATTCTGATCCTAGAAATAAGATGTGGGGATGACCGATTTTCAGCTAATTAGAAGGAAATAAAATATACTTCGCTAAAAATTGTGCTTGACATAATTTAATCTCTGATGATTCAGAACGGCCTTGGGGTCATCGTGAACATCAACTCTGCAATCAGAAGTGTGGGGAAAAAGGGATTAATTGAGAACTCACATTCAGGGAGTACATGTTTGGACTTACACAGATAGGCTCCCAGTCCTTTCGGTAACAAAAAAGAGCCTCTTCATTTCATCTCATTTACATACAAGGTGTTCTTTTCTTGCTTCCCAAAGAATTTTAAGACGCTCACAACTTGCAGAGTGATGTAATGTATGACTATTAGATGTTAAACTGTACAAAGGACAGGTATAAAATGTATCCATCCATCCATTTATCTCGTAAATACTTATTCCCCATGGGCTAGCTCCAAGATATTTTTCTAGGTACTAGGTCTATGGTAGTGAACGAGATAATTACATTACTCCCTGTATTTGCCCTCGTGTGTTTGCGTGTTTGAGCATGGTTCACTGGGAGTTGTTAAATATATTGTTAATTGATTATAAAATATGAAAGCTGACCCTGTACATAGAAGTTTAAATACATACCAGAGCTTGGCAACAGCCGTGGCAATTAAAAATACCCATCCTGCTTGGTCCTCTGTTTGCACTAGGAGAAATCTATCTTAGAGATACACTCAGCCATGAGCACAAAGACTCACGTCGCCTCGCCTGTTGTTTCTAAATGCCCATCAAGGTAGAGACCGATTAAACAAGTCAGGTCACACACTTATGATTGAATACTGTGCATTTAGGAGAAGAATAAGGTTGATTCATCTGCACTGACATTGAGCTAACTCTTAGACATGTGATTAAGGGGGAAAAAAGCAAGAAGCACTGTGATAGGCTTTCATTTGTCAGTGGGCTGGAAAAGGGACCATATATGGCCTGTGTAAAATGATGCCAGATACTGTTAAGTTCTGCAGATGTAGGGAACAGACTTGTGGACACAACAGGGGAAGGAGAGAGGGTGGGATGGATCGAGAGAGTAGCCTTGACGTATGTAAACTGTCATTTGTGAAATCGATGACTAGCAGGAAGCTGCTACATAGCCCAGAGAGCTCAGCTTGGGGTTCTCTCACAACCTAGAGTGGTGGGATGGGGAGATGGGAGGGAGGGAGTCTCAAGAGAAAGGAGATATATGTATGCTTATAGTTGATTCACATTAATGTACAGCAGAAACCAACACAATATTGTAAAACAATGATCTGCCAATTAGTCCTTATAATGAAAAGTTTACCTTAATATTTTTAATTAAAGAATTATATGCATAATTAAATCAAATAGCACTAAAAATACATATAATACAAAACAGTAGAATCCTATACAACTCTACACCAGCTGCCAGTCTTTGGCTAAAGATAACTGCTTTGAGATGGTTGGAGGGCATCACTGACTCAATGGACATGAGTTTGAGCAAACTCTGGGAGTTGGTGGTGGACAGGGAAGCCTGGCATGATGCAGTCCATGGGGTCACAAAAAAGTGAACTGAATTGCTTTAAAATTTTGCTTTTTCAAAAAAAATTGGAGTATAATTGCTTCACAGCATTGTGTTAGTTTCTTCTGTTCAACAGTGAATCAGCTGTTGTTGTTCAGTGGCTCAGTCGTGTCTGACTCTTTGCGACCCCACGGACTGCAGCACGCCAGGTTTCCCTGTCCTTCACCATCTCCCAGGTGCCATGATCTTCGTTTTTTGAAGGTTGAGTTTTAAGCCAGCTTTTCCACTCTCCTCTTTCACTTTCAAGAGGCTCTTTAGTTCCTCTTCGCTTTCTGCCATAAGAGTGGTGTCATCTGCATATCTGAGGTTATTGATATTTCTCCCGGCAATCTTGATTCCAGCTTGTGCTTCATCCAGCCCAGCATTTCGCAAGATGTCAGCTATGCATATGCATATATCCCCTCCCTCGTGAGCCTCCCACCCCTAGCCCCTCATCCTACCCATCTAGGTTATCACAGAGCACCGAGCTTAGCTCCCTGTGCTGTAGAGCAGCTTCCCACTAGCTAGCTATTTTACACATAGTAGTGTATAGTCAATTGAGACACTTTTGAAAACTTACTGGGCAAAGGGTGGATGGCCTCTTTGCATTATTTTAAATATTTTGTAACATGCATGTGTTAGCTTTACAGTTTGGTAAAACTAGTTTGTAAAGTAGATAAAGAGATAAAATAAGTAAAGGATACACATAGATTTTCTAATACTTAGCTTGGAGTATCTTATAATTATTTGGTGCATCAGTCTCCAGGTTTCTATTCTGTTTGGCTTTACCATGCCCTGAAACAAAATCATGGAAGAGGGATATCCCTGCAGGCAGGCCCTCTTTTTTGGGTTTCCCTCCTGCTAATGAAATGACTCATTATCTGCCTCTCAGAACCCTAAAGCAATATGCAGCCTTGAAGGAAGAAGGTGTCCTCAGGTGAATACATCCCACCTGGAAGATGAAGATGAAGATGATGCTCCTTCAGGCCAGGGATGGTGGGCATCTGTGACCAGGTGTGGCACGGACATCTCAGCTCAGAAGAGGAGGGTCTCTGTGGTTGGAGGCTGGAAAAGGTGGTGGTCCGACCTCGCAGAACCTAGGGATCACAAGCCCAGATTTAGGAAAGCAAAGTGAAGTGAAAGTCACTGTGTCATGTCTGACTCTTTGTGACCCCATGGACTCTTTACAGTCCATGGAATTCTCCAGGCCAGAATACTGGAGTGGATAGCCTTTCCCTTCTCCATGGGGGTCTCCCCAACCCAGGGATCGGACTCAGGTCTCCTGCATTGCAGGCATATTCTTAACCAGCTGAGCCACAAGGGAAGCCCAAGAATACAGGAGTGGGTAGCCTATCCCTTCTCCAGCGGATCTTCCCAACCCAGGAATCAAACCAGGGTCTCCTGCATTGCAGGCGGATTCTTTACCAACTGAGCTATGAGAAACAGGACCCTAAGAATAAAGGCAGCCACAGAGGGATAGAATCTCCTCCTCTATTTAATAACACCATTAAGTTCAAGGAGTGAAGCGTCTCCACTGAAGAAAAAAAAAAAAAAAAGAGCTGATTCCAAACAGAAAAACATTGAGCTGAGCCACCTGGGTCATTTCATTCATTCATTCTTCCATTCATTCATTTAATAAATACAGACATTTTCTTTGGGACGGATGCTTTCTTCACTACCTGCTGGTCATGAGATGATGAGACACTGAGACCAAGTCACTGCCTTCCCTGAGCTTTTATTTCATGCTAGTGAGAGAGCCTCATGTCAGATCATCTCACAGACAAATCCATCCTGATAAACCACGATCAAGATTATGGAAGAAGCTTGCAGAATAAAAAAGACGGCCCTGATCCTGTGACAAGAACAGAGACCTTCTCACTCGCCTAGGAATTTAGATGTCTGCTAATATTGATAATTAATAACACCATCTCCACTTTACATTGAGGCGCAGAGAGAGGAAGCCGCTTGCCTATCTCTGCAAGTCTGAATGGAGTTAAGCTTGAGCAGGTTAACGTGTCGCGAAGAGTCGGACACGACTGAGGGCCTGAGCAACAACAACAAGCTTCCGAGGTGAAACTAGTGGTAAAGAACCCGCCTGCCAATGCAGGAGACATAAGAGACATGGGTACAATCCCTGGGTCGGGAAGATCCCCTGGAGGAGCACATGGCAACCCACTCCAGTATTCTTGCCTGAAGAAGCCCATGGACAGAGGACCCTGAGGGGCTACAGTCTATGGGGTTGCAAAGAGACGGACACGACTGAAGCAACTGAGCACACATACACTCAGGCTTAGAGAGAGAGACTGAACACTGCTGATTATCTTGGTTGTAAAATCTGAGACCTTCGTGTGCTCGGCGGTTACAGCAAGCAGAGATCTCTGGCGTGTGGATTAGTCTAGTGACTTGGGTGACATTTGGAGCATTAATTGGGGACACAAAGGACCCTAAACCATATCCCCTCTGCACGGTTAAATGAGGCATAGGCCCAACAAGATAAAAACTGGCATTAATAGTCTAGACACATGACTCATTATTTTTTGTTATGATGGTGAAAAGAATGTGCCAAAATGATAGTGTCACAGGAGAAAAATCAGTGACTAATGGCTGTATTTCTTCTAGCCACCAAAGCAGCAATGGGTGACAAAGAATGTGTGATTTTCACCAGGGCCACTGGCGATATAAAATTAAGCTTCTTAGTCTTTGCTTGTGGATGAACACCAAGGTATCCCTGTACCCCTGGAATGGGGCATTAAACAATATTTCTGGATGGGGTTGTGGGGGAGGTCTTTGTGTGTGCTCAGTCTCTCTGTTGTGTCTGACTCTTTGTGATCCCATGGACTGTAGCCTGCCAGGCTCCTCTGTCCATGGGATTTCCCAGGCAAGGATACTGGAGTGGGTTGCCATTCCCTTCCCCAGGGGATCTTCCTGATCCAGGGATTGAACCTGGGTCTCCTGCATTGCAGACGGATTCTTTACCTTTTGAGCCACCAGGGAAGCATGGGGGGAGGGTGGGGGAGGTGGGGATTGGGTCTTCATTCCTTCCTTGTTTTGCTAGAAGGACATGGTGGAAAAGAAAGGTTAAGAAAAACTGCTCACCTCAAAAAACCAGTAACGGTGGTTCTCTATCTTGAGACATTTGGCAAATCTCATTTTCCTACAGATGTTGTTGGACATAAATTGATGATTTCAAGAAGCAAATAGAATATTCTGCAATGCTCGGTATTAAGGAGTTCAGTGTGATCAGATGGGGCTTTGTCAAATTGAAGTATTTGAATTAACTGACACCGTAAAAGCGAAAGTGTAAAGCTTTGCTTTTCTTCCAAGCTAATCAATGAAGATTAATATTCTATGGGAACCTGATTTTGCAGATGGAGCTGCGCAGCACTGTTTTCCCTTCCATTTTTTTTCTCCTAGTAAATAAATCATTTTTATTATACTGTATGAATTTACTTAGCTCTTTTAATAGCCTTTGTAAGAATAATGCTTCCTTTGATTATATTACATTTTTAAATGTGTGCTGTGTGTAATACAATTCTGCTGTCGAGAGGAGGGGGGTAGTGAGGGACGGAAGAGTTACTGAATAGATCAGCTTTACCATCATATCCCCTGTGTTTTAAACAGGATGAAGAAATATCTGGGAGTCCTGGGGGCTTTAGGAGTAAATTACTAAGTGTTTGCTTGGATGAAAATGGTTCATACCTGTGCCTGGGTATAAAACTTTTTTTATTTTTTTGTTTTTTCTACTGAAGAAGATTAGATTCATCTGAAAGGACTTGGTCTTTGTGGGCTACCCTGGTGGCTCAGACGGTGAAGAATCTGCCTGAAATGCAGGAGACCCAGGTTCAATCCCTGGGTCGGGGAGATCCCCTGGAGAAGGAAATGGCAGCCCACTCCAGCACTCTTGCCTGGAGAATTCCATGGATGGAGGAGCCTGGTGGGCTTCAGCCCATGGGGTCGCAAGAGTCGAACACTATTCTGGTGGTTATTTTGTACCTTTTGTATCTTCAAGGTGCTAGAAAATTTATTTGATTTTTCACCCCTGTGGAAGGGAAATAAGCTTTATAATCCCAGGGCAAACATCCACATGTGTACGTTGATCAGGCGCTTTTTGACTTAGCAGATGCTGCATGTGGTCTCATTCACAGCTGATACAGTGACTTCTCACCCCGAATTCTTGGGAGCTTTAATCCTTGAAGGACAGAGACAGCTTGACCGTCACAAAGTGTACATCGCATGAGACAAGGAAAGAGAACGAGGGAGGGAGCAAGGGAGAGAGAGAGACAAACACAAAGAGCCAGAGATTTCATTAAAGACAAAAATACAGTATAGTTTTCTGCCTTAGAGTGAATCCTCAATTACTAAATTTCCTGATGACAAGAGATCAGAATCATCGAAGTTTTGCCTATATCCTATGGGCCATTTATTTTGTACACAGCCAACAAAAGAATCCTCCTGAAGTACTTTGCCCATCGAGTCACATTTTTTTTTTTAAATTGAGGTATATTTGATGTACAACATAGTGAGTGAAAATGTTTAAAGCTTATAGTTCAAGTATAGTTATTAGAAAACATTTGTTTTATTCCCTGTGTTGTACAGTATATCCTTGCAGCTTATTTTGCATTATTTTACATGTAGTTGTTTGTGCCTCTTAATTCCCTAGCCATCTTGTGTCCCTCCCCCTTGCCTCTCCCTGCTGGTAACCGCTAGTTAGTTCTCAATATCTGTGAGTCTATTTCTTTTTTTGTTTTATTTTTTAGATTCCACATATGTGAAATTATGCAGTATTTGTCTTTCTCCATCTGATATATTTCACTGAGCATGTGTTAGTTGCTCAGTTGTGTCCAGCTCTTTATGACCCCATGGATTGTAGCTCACCAGGCTCCTCTGTCCATGGGATTCTCCAGGCAAGAATACTGGAGTAGGTTGCCATTTCCTTCTCCGGGGGATCTTCCCAACCCAGGGATCGAACCCAGGTCTCCCACATTGCAGGCAGATTGTTTACCGTTTGAGCTACCCTGCTGCTGCTGCTGCTGCTGCTAAGTCGCTTCAGTTGTGTCCAACTCTGTGCGACCCCAGAGACGGCAGCCCACCAGGCTCCCACATCTGTGGGATTCTCCAGGCAAGGACACTGGAGTGAGTTGCCATTTCCTTCTCCATGAGCTACCCTAATACCCCCCAAGTCCATCTTTGTTGTTGCAGATGGCAGAATTTCATTCTTTATGGCTGAGCAGTATTCCATTGTGTGTATCTATCTATGTATATCATATCTTCTTTATCCATTTATCTGTTGATGGACAGTTAGGTTGCTTCCACCTCTTGGCTATTGTAAATAATGCTGCTATGAATATCAGGGTGCATGTATCTTTTCAAATTAGTGTTTTTGTTTTTGATAAATACCCAGGAGTGGACTTTCTGTGTCATATGGTGTTTTTAGTTATAAAAACAGCAACTTATCATATAATTCAATTGAATACACATCCATGTTATAAATATATGTATTACTTGCTTAATCATGTCCTACTCTGTGACCCTGTGATCGGTAGCTCACCAGGCTCTTCTGTCCAGGGATTCTCCAGGCAAGAATACTGGAGTAGATTGCCATGCCCTTCTCTAGGGGATCTCTCCAACCCAGGGATCAAATCAGGGTCTCCTGTATTGCAGGCCGATTCTTTACCATCTGAGCCACCAGGGAAGCCCTTATAAATATATACACACATATTATTTTAGCCTGGAGGAACATACTATGGTCTTCCCTGATTCAATATCCTTCCACTTCAGTACCTTTTGGAGATCTTTGCATGTCAAAATGTGTAGATCAATTTTATTCTTTTTTAAAAGGCTACACAGTCCCTTAGGTTATGGATGTGTCCACACTTATTTGAATATTCACCCCCTTGTTGATGGAGATGAAGTCCCTCTCCACTGCCAATTTTCACTACCATTAGCAATGCTTATGACAATCTTAGGATAGGTACCTCTGTATATAGGGGTGAACTTTTTTAACAGAATATATTCCTAGAAGTAGAAGCCTTGAGGCTTTAAAAAGATCACCCATTTTTGCCTTTCACATGGTGAGTGCTTATTTTGTAATTATATGACCAGTAATAGATGTACAGTGAGCTTTATGACCAAAAAAGTGCTCACCTTAAATTTGGTGAAACGGTCTCTTACATCAAATTTGGGCCACCTAAAAAAGGCAAATTGAAACCTTTTGAGTTATTAACTCTTAACAGCACCTAAGCTATGAGTTAGTTTGCAGAGGCAAAGCCTTCCTTATATGATATTCAAAAAGCTGCAAAATGCAAAGCAACTAGGAATGTGATGTGTGTGTGTGTGTGGTGTGTGTGTGTGTATGCATACACACATTTTGGATATTTTGCATCCAAGTCAGTATGAAAAGATAGCAATTGTTGGAGTAGCTGCCATTTTGCTCTGGAGGTCCAAAGTCATGTATCTAACAGCTCTAAATTTCTACCCTGAACAGGATGTATATGCTCACTATATCCTTTAATAAAGGTGCAGAAATGGGCCATGTAGTCTGCATTAAAGCATGAGTGAGCGCTCTTCATTTTAAGAAGCACTCAAGCACTCTGAAAATTAGCACTGGAACATGGTTCCAAATGAAATTGACACCATGAGCCTAATGAGAACTGAATACCATGTATCCATCTCCTCTAGTTCAAGATCTTTCTCTTCTGTCATCGGAATGGTTCTGAAGTGCTGTCTCCTCCTGGACACAAGTCCCTTCAAGGCTGAGTGTCTTCCCTCCCTTCGCCTGCCTGGCTGAAAATAAGAGCCCCTGTGGTTTTTTCCTCTCCTCTTTCCACTCTGATTTGGGGTTTAGCCACAAGCATCCCTGGTATATATCTGTCTGGCAACTGCTTTCTTTCTCTTTCTATGCCCACCCACCTCTCTCTTTCTTTACTGCCGTTTTTAGTTTCATTTGTGATAACTATTGTGGTTTGCAAACAGCCAGAACTGACTGATAAATACACAATATTTGTTGGTTGGAAAATTGTCTGAGCAGGAAAAGGTCCCTTGGCTATGAAGCTAATGCTCTTGGGGACGTGGAGAAGGAATTTAAGATTACAAACAGAACAAGGTTTGGGGGCTTACAAAAGCATTTGCTTAAAAATCATGTGTTCCTCCATGTTCCTTGGAGGAGGACATGGCAACCCACTCTAGTATTCTTGCCTGGAAAATCCCCACAAACAGAGGAGCCTGGTGGGCTGCAGTCCATGGGATCTCAAAGAGTCAGACCCAACTGAACAACTAAGCATATATTGTTCCTTAAATATAGGTTCAAAAGATATTTCTTTTTAGCATTTTACTAAGATATATTTCTTTTAACAAAAGACATGTTTCCATGCCTTTCTTGAAGAAATGGGTATGTTTCTTTTACATTAATGATGAAAAGTTCCTGATGAGGATTGGGCATTCCCGTGTTAAACGAATCCTTAGATGGGTTCCCATCCTTCATGGGGCTTCCCTGGTGGCTCAGATGGTAAAGAATATGCCTGCAATGCAGGAGACCCAGTTCCATCCCTAGGTTAAGGAAGATTCCTTGGAGAAGGGATTGGCTGCCCACTCCAGTATTCTTGACTGGAGCACCCCATGGACACAGGAACTGGGAGAGCTACAGTCAGTCCATGGGGTCACAAAGAGTCAGACACAACTGAGCGACTAACACTTTCACATTGCATCCTTCATAGACAAAATATTTTTGGAGCACTTGCTGTGTGCCAGAAATGTTGACAGATATTTAACATAAAGTGGTGGATAGGATATTCAAATGTCTTGCTCATAGAGCTTCTGTTCAAATGGAAAATACTTGCTAATACTACCGTTCTAGTTATCTATTGTTGCATAAAGCATGGTGCCTAAACTTAGTGCCTGAAAACAATACACGCTTATCATCTCATAGATTCTTTGGGTTAGGGATGCTTCAGCTGCAGCATAATTTGGACCAGTCTTTGTTCAGTCATTTCGGTAGGTTGTTGGGGCCAAAAGCATTGTTAAGTCTCTAGGGGAGTAAGATGCACCACTGAGCTTTCTTGGGTGGCTCTCCTGTGGCTCCCAGTTGGCTTCAGAAAGTCTGCTGCTCAAGTTCCCTGGTTTCCCCAAAATGAGGAATTTCAGAGAGAGTGGGAGAGTTCACCCAACACGGAAAACACAGTCATTTTATGACCTCATCTTGGAGGTGATGTCTCATCACTCCTGCTGTACTCCATTTGTGAGTCCATTAACCTAACCTCCCTACAAGGGGAGTGAGTCACACAAGGTCAGAGATCTTTGAGAACCATCTTGAGGAGATTCCTATACGTTTATTAAAAACTTACCCTGAGAAGCACTGAGAAAACCATGAAAACAGCAAGGATGGTCATCATGGCCAATGACATTTATTGAGGACTCGATATTGAATTAAATATCCAGTATTAAAAGTGATAGCAATAAAAATTCACATTTTTTAAGCTTTTTATTTTGTATGGGGGTGTAACCAATTAACAAACAATATTGTGATAGCTTCAGGTGAGCAGCGAAGGAACTCAGCCATACATGTACATGAATCCATCCTCTCCCAAATTTCCCTCCCATCCAGGCTGCCACGTAACATTGAGAAGAAAAGCTCACATTTGTTGAGCAAACACTAAGTGTCAAACACTGAGCTGTATGACTCATGAGCCTCTTTTTATGTAATCCTTACAACGATCCTCAGTTCACAAGTACTAGTGGGGATTTAGTCACTCAGTGGTGTCCGACTCTTGCAACTCCATGGACTGTAGCCCTCCAGGCTCCTCTGTCCATGGGATTTCCCAAGCAGGAATACTGGAGTGGGTTGCCATTCCCTTCTCCAGGGGATCTTCCCAACCCAGGGATTGAATCTGGGCCTCCTGAATTGCAGGTGGATTCTTTACCTAATGAGCCACTAGGGAGCCCTGTTTTATCATGTGACCATTTTATAGATGTGGAAACTGAGGCACAGATAGCAGTGATCTCTGAAATTCCCTTTTCCATGTGATACGCCTTAGTTAGGGTCACAGTTTTGTCTTACTCAACCAACCACGTATTAGGTCTAAAGTCATTTTCACCACTTTCCTGAATATGCAAACAGGAAGAAAACTCAGATGACCAGGCAATCAATTTTCACTACTCCCACTGCTCTATCTGCCTCTAAAAGCCTAGGGGTAAAGGAAAATCCCTAAGCAGGTCATGAGGAGTCACCCAAGTAGTTTTGAGGCCAGGGTATTCTGTTTTAAGGCTACGGTTCCCAGTGGTCTAGTACTGTTGCATTCCCACACACCAATATCTCTGCTTGTCCCAACCTCCCCTCCTAAACCAATTTATGAGAATGAAGCCTCACTCTGGAAGCAAGTAAATCGTCCGTAAATAGTCAAGCTGTGGATGGGTTGCTGCTCTCGCCGACTGTACATTTCCATTCAATGAGTTTATTAAAGCTTAAAACAGAACCTTTTAGAAAAGAAAATGAAAACCGATGATACCAAAGGCAAGGGCTATGGGGATAAGGAAGTGCAATTCATGTGCCTTGGTGGAATGCCAGTGCAGCCACCAGTCGATGATTCCTTCAGCGCTACTCGACTCAGTTTTAAGGTAAATGAGACAGAGAGGTCCCTGGGGATTCTCAGCGTCCATTTGGCTGCTGGTTATGACCACATCCTCTGTAGCAGCCGCCGTGCTTGGCATTGATGTATGATGCACACAGGATACAGACCGTGTCCTCAAGGTCTTTACAGTCTTCTGGAAGTAGTCCGTGGATGATATAGATAATGTGGTGTGTGCTAGGCAGGGGAAGTTTAGGATTCTAGGGGGGCAAATAGACTTGAAAAGAATAAGGCAGGGAGCCTTCTTGGAGGAGGTATTGTCTTAAGCTGAGAGGTGAGGCCAAGAAAGGGTTAGACAAGTGAAGACAAAGGAGAGGACATTTGGCCAAAGATTAAATAAAAATAGCCAAAGTCAACTGAAATCATGATACATTTGCACAACGGCACAGAATTCGGCCCATTGAAGAAAATATAGCAAAGTGAGGGTGGGAAAGAGAAGGTGGAGAGGTGACAGGATGGAAAAGTAGCCTAGGTTCAGATCAGGATGGCACTTCTATGCCATATTAAGTATTTGGGGTTTGCAGCAAGCGCATTTATGTATTTAAAACCAGGGGAAAAAGCTATCCTCTCAATGAACGGCCTAGCTCATTTTTGTGGATTAGAGAGTTTGAGGAATAACTTTGAATCAATGATAAGGTATTAACAACCCAAATATTCTATATTTCTGTAAGCCATGGGGAAACGCATGGAGGCAGTATGACATGGTTGTTAAAAGTTCAGTTTCTGGAATCAGAATTACAGTAAGTTACCTATGTATGGACAAGTTCTGTTCCAAGCATGTCTGTAAGTCCAATTTGTTTGTAAGTCCATTAATGTCAGCCTCAGTACCCAACTAGCACAATTAGCTATATAGTACTGTACTGTAATAGGTTTATAATACTTTTCACACAAATAATTCATTAAAAAACACAAAAATAAAGAAAATATTTTTAATCTTACAGTATAGTTCCTTGAACTATACTCATAAAGAACAGCTGGTAAAGAATCCGCTTGCAATATGGGAGACCTGGGTTCGATCCCTGGGTTGGGAAGATCCCCTAGAGAAGGGAAAGGCTATGCACTCCAGTATTCTGGCCTGGAAAATTCCATGGATTGTATATTGAAAATTCCATGGATTGTATTCCATGGAGTCGCAGAGTCGGACAGGACTGAGCAATCTTCACTTCACTTCATAGTTCCTTGAAAAGCACAGTAGTACCAGCTGCATCACCTCTGCTTTTACATTTCCTTCTGGAAGCCTGGGCTTGAAATACAGATACTGCACTACAGTATTCTATACGGTCGTTGCCGTTGTTGTTTAAGCATTAAGTCGTGTCCGACTCTTTTGCAACTCCATGGACTGTGGTCTGCCAGGCTCCTCTGTCCATCGGCGCTCCCAGGCAAGAATACTGGAATGGGTTACCGTTTTCTTCTCCGGGGGATCTTCCCAACCCAGAGATTGAACTTGTGTCTCCCGCATTGGCAGGCAGACTCTTTACCACTGAGCCACCAGGGAAGCCCACTGTATACAGTAAAGTACACAAAAGCACAGCCACTTGGAGAGGATGCACTCATGTGACAATGTTTGCCAGACAAGTGAACTAATGTACATGAATGAACATACAAACACACAGTCACATCTTTGAAAGTTCACAACTTGAAGATTCCTATGTAGGGGGCTTAACTGTATATAAATGGGAATTCTAGCTCAATCATCTGCTTAGTGTATGACTTTGGAAAAATTGTTCTGCCTCTAAGAATCTCCATTTCATCTGAAAAAAAATAGAGAGATGATAGTAATATCACCTTGTGGAACTTTGGCCTCGTGGAAATTTTGTATTCATTTTCTATGCTGCAGAGAAAATTACCACAGACATAGAGGCTTAGGCAACACACATTTATTATCTCACAGATTTGGACATAGCTTAGTTGGGTCCCCTGCGTAGGACCTCACAGAGTGTTGGATAGGATTGGGTTCTCATCAAAGGCTTGCCTGGATTTGCTTCCAAACTTCCTTAGATTGTCAGCAAAAAGCATCTCCTTGTGGCATTAAGATTCATGGCAACTTGCTTCCTCAAAGCCAGAAATGGAGAGGAAAGAAGTAGGGAAGGAGAGAGACGCCAGTAAGAGAGATGTTATAATCTTACACACGTGTGTGCTTGCTAAGTCACTTCAGTCGTGTCCGACTCTCTGTGACCCCATGGACTATAGCCCGCCAAGCTCCTCTGTCCATGGGGATTCCCCAGGCTAGACTACTGGAGCGGGTAGCCGTGCCCTCCTCCAGGGGATCTTCCCCAAACCAAGGATCAAATCCACGTATCTTATGTCTCCTGTATTGGCAGATGGGTTCTTTACCGCTAGGACCACCTGGGAAGTCCCAAATTTTATGTACATGTCGTCACAAAGCCTATCACCTTTGCCTCTGGATGGGAGCAAGTCCCAGATCCTGCCCACACTCCACGGGAGGAGATGACCCAAAGGTCTGAATACCAGGAGGGTGAGGGTCATGGTGGGAAGCACTCCATAATCTGTACAACTCAAGGATCCAGTAGATGTAAGCACATAAAGAAAGACAGAAGGAGTTTAGCCTGCTGCTTGGCACACAGGCAACTTTCCCGAATCTATGGCCATTATTGCTCAGTCAGCCGATGATTTGAGGACAATGCGACAGACCATTTCTGCGGGTTGGGCGTTAGATGCTCTAGACCGGTCAGTGCTACTGGTCAGATGCTAGTGAGGGAGAAGTCAAGATTGCCTTTCTTAGGTGATGGACATCTTGTAGGTGGAGTAAAGCCCATCATCTATAAGAATAAGCCACGCCGGAAAGGTAGCTCAAATACTCTTATCCTCTAGCACCGTGGGTACAGTAGTAAAACTTATGCTAGAAAATGATGAGCAAAGCAAATGGGAACCAAAAGCAAATAGAAAGAAGGAAGTACTAAAGATAAGAACAGAAATTAGTGACATTGAAAACAGAGAACACCCATCAAACCAAAACTACTTCTTTCAAAGTATAAAAAAAAAAATCTAGAAAGACTGATAGAAAAGGTGACATGACAAAAATGGTAAATATCACATACATTAATAAGATGATAAGGAACTTTTGCAACCGTGTGACCCCATGGTCTGTAGCCCACCCTCTGTCCATGCAGTTCTCCAGGCAAGAATACTGAAGTGGGGAGCCATCCCCTTCTCCAGGGCATCTTCCCAACCCAGGGATCAAACCCAGGTCTCCTACACGGCAGGCAGATTCTCTCCTGTCTGAGTCACCAGGGAAGCCCTTATTACAGCCTATGCACATTTATTTAATAACTCAGATGAAACAGACTAATTCCCTAAGTGAAATCGCTCAGTTGTGTCCGACTCTTTGTGACCCCACAGACTGTCGCCTATCAGGCTCCTCCATCCATGGGATTTTCCAGGTAAGAGTGCTGGAGTGGATTGCCATTTCCTTCTCCAGGGGATCTTCCCAACCCAGGAATCGAACCTGGGTTTCCCGCATTGCAGGCAGACGCTTTACCGTCTGAGCCACCAGGGAAGCTGGTGGCTAATTCCCTAAAATCATTAGCAAAAGTCACCTGGATGAACTAGATAGTTTAAATAGTTCAAAAACTTCTAAAGAAATTTGCTTAAAATACCCTACAAAAACAAAACTTTATATGCATTCAGATGGTATCACTGGTTATTCTAACACATGTCTAATATTGAAAAAATTACCAATTATATACAGTGTCTTCCAAATAGAGAAAATGAGGGAATTCATCCAAGTTCATTTTATGAAGCCAGCACTAACCTTATACCAAAAGCACACAAGAGAGTTTTTTGGGTGATGAAACTATTCTGTTTCCTAATTGTGTTAGCAATTACAAAAATCAATATGCTGTGTTTAAATTTATAGAACTGTACACGCAAACTATCAAGTTTATAATATGTTAAACAATAAAATAAAGTAAATATAAGCCCCTAATAGTAAGTACTCTTGCCTAGAAAATCCCATGGATGGAGGAGCCTGGTGGGCTACAGTCCATGGGGTCGCAAAGAGTCGGACACGACTGAGCAAATTCACTTCACAATGATAAACTATATGAGACTAGAGTCTCATTTGTTTTTTAATTTATTGGAGTATAATTGATATATAACTTTGTGTTAGTTTCTGGTATATATCAAAATGAACCAGTTATACATACATGAACGTTTTTAGATCTTTTCCCATATAGATCATTGCAGAATGTTGAGTAGAGTTCCCTGTGCTACACAGTAGGTCCATATTAGTTATCTATTTTACATACAGCAGTGTGTATATGTCAGCCCCAATCTCCCAATTTATCCCTCTTCTCCATTTCCTCCCTGGTAACCGTAAGTTTCTTTTCTACATCTGAAACTCTATTTCTGTTTTGTAAAAAAGTTCATTTGTACCCATCTTTAGATTCCACATATAAGCGATATCATGTATTTGTCTTTCTGACTTCTCTCTCTGACTTCACTCCATATGACAATCTCTAGATTTGTCCGTGTTGCTGCAAATGGACTTTTTTTTTTTTATGGCCAACAGCCCACTGTGTATACGCACCACATCTTTATCCACTTCTCTGCCAATGGACATTTAGGTTGCTTCCATGTCTTGACTACTACAAATAGTGCTGCTATGAACATTGCACTGGGGGGCATGTACCTTTTTGAATTATGGTTTTCTCTGAATATACGCCCAGGAGTGGGATTGCTGGATCATATGGTAGCTCTATTTTCAGTATTTTTAAGGACCCTTCCTACTATTCTCCATAGTAGCTGTCAGTCAGTCAGTCAGTTCAGTCGCTCAGTCGTGTCCGACTCTTTGCAACCCCATGAATCGCAGCAGGCCAGGCCTCCCTGTCCATCACCAACTCCTGGAGTCCACCCAAACTCACGTCCATTGAGTCGGTGATGCCATCCAGCCATCTCATCCTCTGCTGTCCCCTTCTCCTCCTGCCCCCAATCCCTCCCAGCATCAGGGTCTTTTCCAGTGAGTCAACTCTTTGCATGAGGTGACCAAAGTACTGGAGTTTCATCTTTAGCATCATTCCTTCCAAAGAAATCCCAGGGCTGATCTCCTTCAGAATGGACTGGTTGGATCTCCTTGCAGTCCAAGGGACTCTCAAGAGTCTTCTCCAATACCACAGTTCAAAACATCAATTCTTCTGCGCTCAGCTTTCTTCACAGTCCAACTCTCGCATCCATACATGACCACTGGAAAAACCATAGCCTTGACTAGATTGACCTTTGTTGACAAAGTAATGTCTCTGCTTTTCAATATGTTGTCTAGGTTGGTCATAACTTTTCTTCCAAGGAGTAAGCATCTTTTAATTTCATGGCTGCAGTCACCATCTGCAGTTATTTTGGATCCCCCCAAAATAAAGTCTGACCCTGTTTCCACTGTTTCCCCATCTATTTCCCATGAAGTGATGCGACCAGATGCCATGATCTTCGTTTTCTGAATGTTGAGCTTTAAGCCAACTTTTTCACTCTCCTCTTTCACTTTCATCAAGAGGCTTTTTAGTTCCTCTTCACTTTCTGCCATAACAAGTTACATTCCTATCAATAGTGTAGAAGGGTTCCCTCTTCTCCATACCCTCTCCAACATTATTGTTTGTAGATTTTTTGATGATGGCCATTCTGACCAGTGTGAGACTGATATCTCATGGTAGTTTTGATTTCCATCAGAATAAAGTCTTTATATACATTGTTATCATTCTATCTCCAGCCCCTGGCATAGTTCCTGGCAAAAGTTGCACACTTCAAAATATATGAGGATTGCATAAATGGAAGAATGGAGAATTATTTTTAAAAAATCATATGTTAGGAACTAGCCCCAGGGGAATACAGAGTGTACCTAAACATATATATTTATATTTACATTATAGTACTTTGCAATAATAATAGATGTCTCCTGGCTAATAAGATGTACTATTTTATATTTAAATTTTTCAATACGAGGCCGCCACTGGTGGGTTTTTCACAGCAGCAGAGGGTGGGAAATTGGAATTGGTCACCTGACCCAGTTTCTGCTTTAAGATCACACAGTTTGCAGCGGAGAGTGGAAAGGAGAGGGACAGGATGGAATCTTCCTGTTTTAATCAATATGATATCAGCGAACATTACGTACTTCTTTGCACATGTGCTGTATATCTGTTGCTTTATCTGATTCTAAAAGTGGAATGAATAGGGCAAAGGATGTGCATATTTACGGATATTATAGATATAACTGCAGGACCCTTCAAAAGGGTGGTAGTGTTTTATACTTTTACCCAGTATCAGGAGAATTTTAATAGACTTGAAGATACAATATATCCAAGTCATGTCTATAACACTGTAACCTCTGTACTGTATTCCTCGGTATACACTGTATACATTTCTTTTTCATAATAATAATAACTTGTGGCTTTTTAAACTTTCTCATAATAATAACTTGTGGCTCTTTAAATGACTTCTGATAACATCTTCTCCAACAGAGTATCATACCCCTGACTTTCCAGTTGTCCTTCCCAACCCATCCCAACATGTTAACATTACAATCTTCTAACCCCCACTACACCCAAAGGCAAACAAACAAACCCACAGAAAAGGCAGCTGGCTTTAGTATCGAGGTTGCCAAAGGGGAAATCTCACTTTGCAGTGAAAATAGACAGCCGGTGTACAAACAGTCCGTATCTCATTTCTACTGTATGACTCTGATTCATAAATTACTAAAGTGTTTTCCTGAGAAATAAATATTTCACTTGCCAGTGGCAGACTTATGAGCTAATTAAAATCCGAACCCTGGAAGAAAGAGTGCCATCAGCTGGATTCACAGGGCTGGAAAGTGCATGGCTACTCCTTGGCTCAGAGAAGACGCTTGTGTGCAGAAAGGAGGGGCCTGGCTTATTAAGAGCAACACTTGGCTTTGGACAAAGGGAGGTCTCTGTTGAAGCTGAGATATTTCAAGAAAACCAAAAGTGACAACACAGAGGTTTTTCTGCTCTTGGGAAGAGAGAGGCAGAGCCACTTATTGGTTAAATACATAACCTTGGGGGTCAGATTTGTTGTTATTTTGTCACTAAGTCGTGTCCAACTCTTTGCAACCCCATGGGCTGTAGCCCACCAGGCTCTTCTGTCCCTGGGATTTTCCAGTCAAGAATACTGGAGTGAGCTGCCGTTTCCTTCTCAAAGGGATCTTCCTGACTCAGGGAGGACGCTGCATCTCCTGCATTGGCAGGTGGTTTCTTTACCAATTGAGCCACCAGGGAAGCCATGGGGGTCAGATAGTTGGGTTCAAATCCCAGCTCTGTCACTGAGCAGTTGTAGGACTTTGGGTTCATTGCTGTCTTTTTAACCTCAGCATCTCCATGCATACAATGAGCATAGAAAGACCATCCTCCTCACCAGGACATGAGTGTTAACAGAAGTAGTATATTTAGACCATTAGCAGTGTGCCAAGCAAACAGTTACTCAATAAATGTTAGGCTACTAGCCCCAGCTGTTTGCTTCTCATGAACTCATGGGTATATGTCCAGTTTTTGTTTTGAAAGTTCACAGCCCATTGGCTTGTAAGCAGTTTTTTCAGTACAAAATGTTTTACTTCCTTGGAAAATTGCACCTTCTTTTAGGACTTACTATGTGCTGAGTTAGGGAGCGTTCAAGCACTCTATATGCACTCTCATTTGGCGCAGATGGTAAAGAATCTGCCTGCAATGCCGTAAACCTGGGTTCAATCCCTGGGTCTGGAAGATGCCCAGGAAGAGGGCATGGCAACCCACTCCAGTATTCCTGCATGGAGACTTCCATGGACAGAGGAGCCTGGTGGACTACAGTCCATGGGGCCGCAGGGTCAGACACGACTGACTGGCTAACACTTTCACTTTCTCATTTAATCCTCAAAAAGATGGATATCATTAACTCCACTTTATGGAGGATATTGACCTATAGTGATAGATGATGAATTATTTGCTCCAGAACTCGATATAAATTGCTCTTTAAAATTTTTTTTTTATCACAGTTTTAGCCTCAAACAGCTATAAAGGGCTGACCTTAGATTTTTGATTCCAAATACTTGGTAGAGAGAATCTCATTGGTCCTTACTGGACTCCTTTGGTCTAAACAGCTATGAGAATGGGTCATGTAATCATATATAGTGGCCAGTGTCTGGATTGCAGTTTCAGAGAAAGAAAGTCTCTGTGAATTGAGTACAGATGTCTTTCAAAAGCACACAATTATTATTCAGCATTTTCCACACTTTCTTTTATTCCTGGTGTTATCAGCAATATGGAGTATCGTTCACAGTACATATCACCCTGTGTTTGATTGCAAGAGAGGAGATAGTGTTAAATATAATGATAATAACAGCAATGCCAGTAAGAGTGACTAATAGTGTTTGCTATATATCAGATCTGGTTATAAGCATTTTATAAATAATAACTTATTTGATACTTACTATTACTGAATGGCATTGAATACATGCTATCAACCCCAATTTATAGATGTTGAGGTAATACCGAGGTGTGGAAAAGTGTTTTATTTTTAAACTATAAACAGAGCTATTTCTAATCATCGGGGTTTTACTTGCCAGTCTTCCAGGATCTAGTGTTTACTCTGGGTGTGTGTGTGTGTGTTTGTGTGTGTAGTACATATTTCTACATCTTGTCTATTGTGAATAATGCTGCAATGAATACGGCATATATTTCTTTGAGACAGTGATTTTATTTCCGTCAGATATAAACCCAGAAGTGGTGTTGCTGGATTATAAGTAGTTCTATTTTTAATTTTTTGAAGAACTTTCATATTATTTTCTGCAGTTTATGCCCCTGTGCTAAGTTGCTGCTGCTGCTGCTGCTAAATTGTGTCCGACTGTGTGTGACCCCATAGACGGCAGCCCACCAGGCTCCGCCATCCCTGGGATTCTCCAGGCAAGAACACTGGAGTGGGTTGCCATTTCCTTCTCCAATGCGTGAAAGGGAAAAGTGAAAGTGAAGTCGCTCAGTCGAGTCTGACTCTTTTTGATCCCATGGTCTGTAGTCTACCAAGCTTCTCTGTCCATGGGATTTTTGAGGCAAGAGTACTGGAGTGGGTTGCAATTTCCTATTTTTAATTTTTTGAAGAACTTTCATATTCTCTGTGGTTTGTGCACGTGTGCTAAGTTGCTGCAGTCATGTCCAACTCTTTGTGATCCCATGGACTAAAGCCCTCCAGGCAAGAATTCTGGAGTGGGTTGCCATGCCCTCCTCCAGAGGATCTTCTCGACCCAAGGATCGAACCCACATCTTCTCCGCTCCTGCCTTGGTAGGCGGAGCCTTCACCTCTGAGCCACCGGGGAAGCCCCATTTTCCGCAGTGGCTATGCCAATTCCCATTCTTGCCAATGGCACACAGGAATTCCCTTTTCTCCACATCCTGGCCAGTGACTTGTTACCTGTGTAAATAATAGTCATTCTAACAGGTGGGAGGTAATCTCTCATTACGGTTTTGATTTGCATCTCCTTGATGAATTGGCCATTTGTATGTCTTCTTCAGAAACTGTCTTTTCAGTTCCTCTGCCTTTTTAAATTGGATTATTAGCCTCCTTGCTACTGCGTTGTATGACTTTCTTTTTATAATTTTTCTTTCAATACAGGTGATTTATAATACTCCATGTATTTCATTTTCAGATTCCTTTCCATTATAGGTTATTATAAGACACTGACTATATTTACCTGTGCTAACAGTAGTCACTTTTGTTTATCTATTTAATATAGAGTAATGTATATCTGTTACATGCTGCTGCTGCTGCTAAGTTGCTTCAGTCATGTCCGACTCTGTGCGACCCCATGGACTGCAGCCTACCAGGCTCCTCCATCCATGGGATTTTCCAGGCAAGAGTACTGGAGTGGGGTGCCGTTGCCTTCTCCCATATCTGTTACTTACAAATTCCAAATGTATCCCTCTCCCTCCCTTTCACCTTTGTAGCCACAAGTTTGTATTATATGTTTATGAGTCTGTTTCTGTTTTGTAAATAAGTCCATTTTTATCATATTTTTTAGATTCTGCATATAAGTGACATCACAGTTCTGTCTTTCTCTATAAATGACTTTCTTATACACTTAGATGTTAACTTCTTTTACAATATATAGTTTGTAAATACTTTCTTCTGTTCTTCATTTTATTGATTGTTTCTTTAGCTTTGCTTCCCAGGTTTCATTAGTGGTAAAAAAAAAAAAAAAACCCCACTTGCCAGTGCAGGAGACAAACAGACCCACGCATTTGATCCCTGTGTCCCTGGGTGGGGAAGATCCCCTGGAGGAGGGCATGGAGACCCACTCCAGTATTCTTGCCTGGAGAATCCCATGGACAGAGGAGCCTGGCAGGCTATGGTCCATAGGTTTGCAAAAGAGTCGGGACACAACTGAAGTGACTTAATATGATAGTGCAATTCGCTTTGCAGAAGCTTGAGTGCTCCTACGTGTTTATTTTGCTCTCAGTGCCCACGCTTTTAGTCTCATATATAAAAAAAAAATGTTGCCAAGACAGATGTCAGGTAGCTTTCTGTTTATGTTTTCTTCCAGGAGTTTTATAGTTTCAGATCTTATATTTAAGGCATTAATTAATGTCAAGTTAATGTTTTGTGAGTTGTGTAATATAGTGATACAAGTTATTTTGCTTCTGGATATACACTTTTTCCAACACCATTTTTTGAAAAGAGATTCACTTTTCCGGTGAGTATCCTTGGCTCCCTTATCAAGTATTAGTTGACTGTGCATTTTGAGGGTTTATTTCTAGGCTCTAGATTCTGTTCCATCAGTCTATGTGTTTTGTTTTTTTTTATAGCAACATTGTATATTGTTTTTGATTACTATAGTTTTGTAGTATAGCTTGATCAGAAATTGTGATAACTTCAGCTTTGCTTTTTTTTTTTTTTTCTGAAGGTTATTTTGGCTATTTGAGGTCATCTGTGATTCCATATCAAATTTGGGATTGTATTTTTCTAATTCTGTCAAAAACTCCATCCAAAGTTGGAAAGGCATTGATAGAATCTATACATGGCTTTGAGTAGTATGGACATTCTGATATTAATTCTTCTAACCCATGAACATGTATCTTTTTATTTATTTGTTTCTTCTATTTCTTACATCACTCTTATAATTTTCAGTGTACAGCTCTTTCTCCTCGGTTAAATTTGTTCCTGAGTATTTTATTCTTTTTGATGCCATTGTAAACAGAATTATTTTCAGTGTTTATTTCTCAGCTAGTTTATTGTTAGCATACAGAATTGCAACTGATTTTTGTATGTTAATTTTGTATCCTGTAAGTCAACTGAATTTGTTTATTAGTTCTAACAGTTTTTGATGGTGTTTTTAGAGTGCTTTATGTATAAGATCATGCCATCTGCAAACAGAAACAATTTTATCCCCTCTTTTCTTATCTTGATGCCTTTAATTTGTTTCTCTTGCCTAATTGCTCAAGGCTTTTTGAGGCTTATGCTTGGAACTGAAACACTCTCACTTCTGCCACATTCTTTTTGCCAGAGCAGACACAAGTCCAGTCCAGATCCAAAGGTTGGGGAAATAGATTACTGCTTTGTGGGAGGATACTGAGAGTCATGTAGAAAAATGGCAATGATAGATAATAGGGTGAAGAACTGGGACCATTTTTTGTAATCAGTCTGTGGTAGTGACATTTAAACTTGTTCAGAGTTACATGTCTGGCAGGAATCAGACCAAATCGATCTGACTGCAGTATCCAAATTCCTCTTACAGTTTTCTAGGTTAGATCTTCTTTTGGTTGACTCAGTCTACAGGGGACTAATCATGCCGGTTAGGGCAATGAAGTATTCTCATTGGTTTTACTTGGATCATGTCTGTACCCCTGAGATGGGAGGGAGAAACCAGCCCCACCTGAACCGGAAGCAGTGTAGGGGGAGGTGCCATAATGGAAAATCACTTTTAGAAGACGAGATGGATAGAGATCAGGCTGCCAATATATTGTCCCCCACTGAGAGGGCTGGGATGATAGGAAATGGGGGTAAAGTTCGAGGGGAAAGCCACATCTTCAGACTCTTAGATCACACATGGAGAGATGCTGCATTTGCTCTGTTGACTGGGAGAGGCAATTGAGGAGTTTCAATTGGCTTTAAGTTGATGCGTCCAGTGGATAGCTGGATAATAAGGATGCTATGAGAATTAGGAAGAGATGGCTCATTGATATGGGGCAGGCATATCAAATTTCAAATGTCTTGGAATGTCCCAATGAAGTTGTCTGCATTACTGTTTTATTACTTAATTTTTAATTGGAAGATGATTGCTTTACAATATTGTGTTGGTTTCTGCCATACATCAACATGAATCGGCCAGAGGTATACTTATGTCCCTTCCCTTTTGAACCTCCCTCCCACCTCCCACCCCATCTCACCCCTCTAGGTTGTCACAGAGGACTGGTTTGAGCTCCCTGAGTCCCTCTGGCTGTCTGTTTTATGCATGGTAACATATACGTTTCCATGCTGCTCTCTCAGTTTCTCCTACCTTCTCCTTCCCCTGCTGTGTCCACAACTTCTTCTCTATGTCTGCATCTCCATTGCTGCCCTGGAAAATAGATTCATCAGTACCATCTTTCTGGATTCCATATATATGTGTTAATACATATTTGTTTTTTCAACTTACTTCAATATTATTATTATTATTTTTTAATTCTCAAGGACTATCACAACTCCAAGCTTAAAGGAGACATTTATCACACTTTGAATAAAAGAGGTGAATAGTGAGATGGATGGGTGGATAATGGATGTATGGATTAATAGAGAGATAGTGGATGTATGGATGGAAGGATGGTTGCATAGATGGATAGGTGATAGATGAATAAATTAACAATGAATGAATGTCTGGAAGGCAAGTTGAAACTTGCACTGTTTTCCACTTCATGCCTCAAATTTTATTTGCCAACAATACCAAATTGGATATACATTCTTCTACTTCCATTTATACCTGGCCTCCATGCCTTAGGCCATATGGTCCCTTCTGTTTGGAATGTAATCTGCTCTGAATGTTTTCATTTTTTGCTCTAATCTTCTTCATTTTCTGAGGATTCATCATTCTGAAGCTAGTTGAATGGATTAGGTGCCCTTCCACATTGCTCCTGTAATTCTCTGAGCATACTTATATTATCAACCATGCTTTTTTTTTACGATAATCACCCTTTTGTGTATGTATGAGCTCCTCAAAGCCAGCATCTATGTCTTATTCATTTCTGTAACCCAAAGCCTAGCATAGACCTGATTCAGAAAGAGTACGTATGTGTATGCATAATAAGTGTATGCATAATAAGTGTAGGTCAATGATTACATGAATAATTATTCACTGATGTACAAGTAATGTACATTGATAAGAATATGTAGTGTCTAACACAGAAATGCAGATTGTATAGCCAATGACATTCCCAGTGCTCTTTTCCTTGATAAATACAGCTTAATACAAAAATAATTATGTTCTAGAAGCCCATTCTTGACAAAATTCTCCCCTTTGAATCCTGTGCCCCTACTTTGTCAGTGCATTTTAAAAGAGTAGGAGAAAGTCAGAGGGGAGCCCAAGAGCCATGCCAGTCTCCTCACCTGACTAATAACCTGTCAGCTAATTCTGGGATGTCACCAAGAAGAGATCATTAGGAGACAGTAGTACAGCAAGAGTGCCTTCAGTTTTATGGTTGGTCCTGTATGGAGAAGACACAGTGCCTATAATTGCTGTTGTGTAGTTGCTCAGTCATATCCAACCCTTTGCAACCCCATGGACTATGGCCTACCAGGCTCCTCTGTCCATTGGATTTCCCAGGCAAGAATACTGGAGTGGGCTGCTATTTCCTTCTCCAGGGGATTTTTCTGACCCTGGGTTTGAGCCCACCTCTCTTGCATCTCCTGCATTGGTTGGTAGATTCTTTTCTACTGAGCCACTGGAGTTATTTCTAACTAGGTGGGTATTTTAAAGGGTAGAAATCTATGACATTATACTCTTTTTTTTTTATCACAAGAGTAATAGCTTCTGGTTAAACAGTAGCTACTCATGTGTCAAGTTCTGCTGGCTACTTTATCACTTCTGCTCAGGCAGGTTTTATAATCTCTGATTTTTAGTTGAGGAAACTGACAGGGAGAGGGCTGGAGACACTCAGTGGCAGGCCTGTGTCTAGTAAGTGATTGGAGCTGAGATGTGAACCCAGGTTCACTTGACTCTGAACACTGCAATCTTGGCTGTGTACCATCCTAGCCACAGAGGGCTGAAAAGAGTCTGCTTTGGATCTGATCGGTCTTCTCTTTCTGGCAAACACTAAGCAAAGCAGTCTCTCCTACATTGGAGGAGAGGCTCTTGTACAAATTGACCTTTTAATGTCTTGCTTGCTAAGTTGCTTCAGTTGTGTCTGACTCTTTGTAATCCTATGGACTGTAGCCCGCCAGGCTCTTCTGCCCATGGGATTCTCCAGGCAAAAATACTGGAGTGGGTTGCCATTTCCTCCTCCAAAGGATCTTCCCGACCCAGGGATCAAACCCAAGTCTCTTTTGTCCCCTGCCTTGGCAGGCGGGTTCTTTACTGCTAGCACCACCTGGGAAGGATCAAGTTTTATCTGAAGTCTGTTAATTGTCTTGTGTAGACTGGGACACATCAAGTAACTTGGGCTGGATGGAAACCATGATGGTCTATTACCTCTATTTGTAGGATTTCGGGGGGAAAAATGCTTGTAGAAAAATGGTTCAGATGAATCTATTTGCAGGGCAAGAATATAGATGCAAGCATAGAGAAGGAATGTGTGGACATAGGAAGAGAAAGAGGAAGGTGGGACAAATTGGGAGAGTAGCACTGATGTATATATACTACCAGGTATAAAACAGATCACTGGTGGGAGGCTATTGTATAGCACAGGGCACTCAGCTCAGTGCTCTGTAATGACCTGGAGGGGTGGGATTGGGGGTGCAGTGGGATCGGGGGTGTGATGGGAAAGAGGTTCAAGAGGGAGAGGATATATGTATACATGTAGCTGATGCACTTTCTTATACAGCAGAAACTAACACAACATTTTAAAGCAGTTTTCCCCCAGTAAAAAATAATAAATAAACAAATTATCGATGCATGGTATGTAAGTTTTCCCTACTGCTAAGCTTCCAAATGCCATGACTTTCAGAGGGCATGTCTTACTTCTAGAGATTAGGGGCTTCACAGTACCTTAGGAAAGTCTTTCCTAACCATGCCTACACATCAGAATCACTTGAGGGCCTTTAAAAAGTCTGTTGCCCAGCATGCCTGTGTTCATAGCGGCCTTATTCACAATAGCCAAGAGGTGGAAGGCACATAAATGACCATGAATAGACGTATGAATAAGGCCAATGTGGGATACACATACACTGGAGTATTACCTTTAAAAAAGAAGGAAATCCTGTAATATTCTACAGCATGGCCAAATCATGAGGACATTGTGCTAAGTAGAATAAGCCAGTCACAAAAGTAAGCCAGAGACAAGTACTGCGTGATGCCACTTATTTGAGGCACTTAGATCCATCAAACTCATGGAGACAGAGAGCTTAGAAGAGTGGCAACCAGGGGCTGGGGCAGGTGGGCATGGAGAGTTACTGTGTCATGACGATAGAGTTTCAGATTCTTGAAAGAAAGGGCAACAGAGCTGCTTCGCAACAATGTTCATGTAGTTATTATTAATAGGGCTTCCCAGGTGTCTCAGACTTCTGCCTGCAATGCAGGAGACCCGGGTTTGATCTCTGGGTCAGGAAGATCCCTTGAAGGAGGGAACGGCAACCCACTCCAGTATTCTTGCCTGGAGAATTCCATGGACAGAGGAGCCTGGAGGGCTACAGTCCATAGGGTTGCAAAGAGTCGGACACGACTGAGCAACCAACACTTTCACTTCTCAGTTATTAGTAGCATTACTGTATTGGACACTGAATGATGCTTAAGATGGTCCATTTTATGTGATTTTTATCATCATAATAAAAAAAATACAGATGCTCAACCCCTCACCAGAACAACTAAATGAAAATCCATTAGTGTGGCATCTGGATTCACCCCATTCATAAATTGTATGGCCACCTGATGCGAAGACCTGACTCATTGGAAAAGACCCTGATGCTGGGAAAGATTGAAGGCAGGAGGAGAACGGGACAACAGGGGATGAGATGGTTGGATGGATGTAGGTTTGAGCAAGCTCCACGAGTTGATCATGGACAGGAAAGCCTGGCGTGCTGCAGTCCATGGTGTCACAAAGAGTTATATACCACTGAGCAACTGAACTGATAAACTGTATTAATGAAATAAGCCGCCAAGGCTAAGGACCACACCCTTACAGCAGTTATCTTAGCAGAATCTCGGAATACAGGCAAGACATCCGAATCCCTGAGCCCCACCTAAGACACTGCAAATCAGAAATCTTGGAATGAGCCCTAGCATCTCAATTTTTAACATGAGATTTTTTTTTTTTTTTCTGGTGATTCTGTTGAATTTGCAGACTAGAGTCAGAAGGAAAAAAAGAAAGAAAAAAAAAAACAACACTTAGTTCTTCTGCACCCTGGTATTTTCTTGGCTCTCAAGAGTGACCTCATTATTGCAAAAGTAGTTTTTGATATTATAATCTGGATGAAGGAAATAGACAACTTTTGATACATGAATTCATGACCTGGAGGAGGGTTTAGTATCATATTCTTGTGGTATTAGAGGGCAGAGGAGAAGAAAGAACATGCATTTTTTAAAATTCTAGGTAACTCCTGCAAGAAATGTATTTTTTTGGCAAAAATATTGTTTTATCTCTAAGCCATGGACAGTAAACTTGACAAGTTTTGGCTGTTGAGATACTCAGTTTTCAGGCTCTGGTTTCCATGTTTCTGTGAATTTTGCTGTCACTGTTCAGTCACTAAGTCGTGTCCCACTCTCTGCGACCCCATGGACTACAGCACACCAGGCTCCCCTATCCTTCACTATCTCCCAGAGTTTGCTCAAATTCATGTCCATTTCATCGGTGATTCTATCTAACCATCTTATCTTCTGCTGTCCCTTTCTCCTTTGCCTTCATTTTTTCCCCAGCATCAGGGTCTTTTTCCCATGAGCTGGCTCTTCTTATCAGGTGGCCAAAGTATTGGAGTTTCAGCTTCAGCATCAGTCCTTCCAATGAATATTCAGGACTGATTTCCTTTAAGATGGATTGGTTGGATCTCCTTGCTGTCCAAGTTACTCTCAAGAGTCTTCTCCCACCACACAAATTCGGGTGAAGAATATTGCATCTCATGTTTTCCAAAAAAGAAGTGGTTAAGATGGTTTAGATTAAGTGGCTAAGATTCTTATCCTTAGAATAAGAGTGAGATTTTTAAACAAAACCCAGTACTTTTGACTGTTCCTGTTGCAATGAAATCAATGACAAAAGAGAGCAGAGAAAGCAACTCTTGTCTTAATTTAAAGCCAGAAGGGATTCATCTGATGAAAGCCTAAGAAACCTTCCATACAACTCAAGGCCTAAAAATATTTTTTTAAAGTTTACTTACATTGGTGGAAGGCACAAGAGAATGGATAAAGATCATTTTAAAAATGATATTTTTCACCATCGTGCTTGCACTTTCATTCTACCTATAATAGCACATCATTAAGAAAAGTAATAATTGATCTGCCGTGAAAGAAACGTAGGGACCCACTCGCTCAGCTGCTTGGCTGTCAGTTCCCTTGTACTGCCAAGCAGAATGCTCATTTTGAAATATCATGGCTAATCCAAAACAATATACAGCTAAACAGAAAAAAGAAAAAACAACATCAGTTCCCAATATGAATACATGAGCTGCTACTTAATATGTCAGTGTATTTGTCAGGTTGATCACATTAGGCTCTGCGGCATTCAATTCTAAGCCTTGCAATATTTGAAGTCTGATATTGTGCCTCACTAAATTTAATACATGGGCCTCCGTAATGGAGGGAATCGCGTTACCACTTGGCAGTTTGTTATGCTGTATAAAATTGACTGCCCTGCAAATACAATAGCGATCATAAAAATGGTGGTCAGCAGAGAGGGTGTAATACATTTTTGAGGTTTCAGTAAAGGTCCAGATGAAATTTATTGAGATTTTTGCCATTTGGGTGATGATCAATAGAGCCAGGCTAATAATTTGTTGTGAGGATGTTCTCTGGGGATGTGACATTTTGCTATGAAACTTCGGAAATTCAGAAAGTAGACTAAATGATGATACTGCCCTAGTATATATAACCGTCAAAGACTTTAACATCAGTCTGAGAGAGGATTTACAGTGGTGGTGATTACTTCTTCAGGCATCGAGGATGTGGTGCCCTCAATTATTGATACGTTCTCATGCATTTCCCAGTTTGGACTCACGATCATTTGATTGCATTACTCTTTCAGCCCAGGGTTTTGTGGTAGCCTTGCTTTTTTTTTTTTTCATCTCATTCACAGTTTCCAAATCACTAATTTTCTTAATTATGTCATTAATTCCTCACCGCCTCTCCCACTCTGGCCAGAAAATTATTTTTTTTGAAGAAAAGAAAAGAACCTACTTGGAAATCCTGACCGTTAAAACCACTTTCCTTGTTGTGTTGTCTGGTATCCAGGGCTGGTAGGCTGTGCTAAACTGGCAAATGGGGCTTCTGACTTGAAAGAACACGTGACATGGAGGTAGGGTTTGTGATTGTTACAGGTTTAATGCACGTATGTCAGGGGACCTGTTCAATCACCGTGAGACAGCATGCTTGCTTTATGATGGTTGCAGTTGCATTTATCTTTTTTTTTTCCCCAATTTTCATTAGCTGCATTCCAAAGGATTTGAATTCTCTGATCTTCACAAAGTTGGATTCCTCCACTGACAAAGGAGAACACTCATTTGGGGGGAAATGCATGCAGAAATAAATAAAGAAAGAAGATTTTAGAGGTTTGCATTTGTAATATAGACTTCCTGTATGCCCATTTTCACGTCTGTACAGTGAGCATGATAGAAAATGAAGTTTCAGGGTTTTTAAATTATTTTATTTATTTCCTTATTTGTTTTTGGCTGTGCTGGGTCTTAGTTGCTGCAAGGGCTTTTCTCTAGTTGTGGCTAGCAGGGGCTGCTCTCTAGCCAGGGGCTTTTTGGCCATGGCTTCTGTTGTTGCAGAGCATGGGCTTTAGGGCTTGGGGGCTCTAAAAACAGCCTCGGTAGTTGCAGCGCATGGGCTTACATGGTCCCTGTCATGTGGATCTCCCTGGATCAGGGATTGAACCCATGTCTCCTGCACTGACAGGTGGATTCTTTAATACTGAGCCACCAGGGGAGTCAGAAGTTTCGATCTGAGTTTTTATTTCCTGAATTTCCACCTTGTTCTCTTTCCGTATCATCTTTCATAAAGTTGACCAATTAAGTTGCAGCCTATTTTCCTAAGGAATTTTTGTTGTTGGTGGTGGAGCCATTGGATTAAAGTGATAAAGTAACTCCGCATGTACATAACGTTTACAGACACTCAGATTATTGGTTATTTGTAGGGAAGTAGAAACTTGTCAGCACTTTCTGGAATGAACCCTGAGACTAGGCACAGCAAAACAATTTATTTTCAAGGAGCAGGCACAAAGTAAGATTTATGAGTTTGTATCTCTGATGACATTTCTTATACTGTTACTGAGCTACAGCAAATTAAAGGGATCTGTGAGTACGAAGGGGTGTGTTTTTGTAATGAGGAAAAAGAGACAGAGCAATAAGAAGATAATTAAGGTAACAACTTGTGAAAAATGAAAGCATTTCCCTCTTTCATTTTTGAATCTCTGAGCATAAACTTTGTAGTTGTTAATTTAATTGCTGCTGTTCTCCACATCCCAGAAGAATATTGAGGATTAATCATCTGGTTCATTCCAACAGGAGATAAGGCCTAAGTGAATTGAAATTTTACCAATTTAACCCTGTCTTCTTCCTAATATGACATGATTAACATTTTTCAATTAACAGCATGTAATTATTCCGAAGGCCTCATTCCGCTTAGTCTGGACTTCTGAACTGTGGCTTTGCCTTTTGAGATAGTTTGACTCTAGAATAGCTCCAAGAAAGTTCTATTTGTTCTGTTTCATATCTAGCACACATGTTCATCTGCGTTAGGCTTTTGGAATTGCCTTTCGATCTGGAAATAAGCATCAGTAGCAATTGCATGCCTTTTCTTGCTTATGTGCACTTTCTATAAATTGAAGCACTGTTCCCTTTAAGCCTGAAGAAGTAACATGGTGTTGCTGAAGCAATATTTGCGACTGAACTGAGGGAAAGACTGAATGCCTGCAAAGTGAGAATTGAAAAGATAGAGGCTGGCTCTAAATGGTTTTCCGTGGCCAGCAGAAAAACCTCAGGACTCTGGAGAGCTTGGCATTTCCAAGGAATAGAATACAGTTCTGCTGAGCTGGCCAGTGTGGTAGCCAGCAGCCATGGGGGCTATTTGCATCTAAATTAATTAAAATGAAATAAACTTCAAAATTAAATTTGTCAGTCACACTAGCCAGCCTTCAATGGCCCCATGTGACTGGTGGCTGCCATATTGGATCCTGCAGATGTCAACGGTTCTATCATTAGGGAAATGTCTCTTGGACCATCCTGGAGAGGAGGATCGTTATCAAATAGGGAAGTAGTTAGTGCTAGTCCGGATATCCTAAATTCTGAAATGGAGGCAGCAGTCCGTGACTACAGGGGTTAATGCTGCAAAAGCTTATTTCTCTCTTGTGCAAAGTTTACTGCCGGGGAAAGACCTGCTCTGATGCTTTTTGCTTCCCCTCATGATCCACTGGCCAGAACTGGTCACCACAGCCCTAGTTCCCTGAAAAAGGCTTACAATTCAGTCTTCTCAATAGAAACTGAACATTGTTGTTGTTCAATCACTAAGTCATGTCCAACTCTTTGTGACCTCATGGACTGCAGCACGCTGGGCTCCCCTGTCCTTTACTATCCCCCAGAGTTTGCTCAATCTCGTGTCCATTGAGTCAGTGAGGCAATCCAACCATCTCATCCTCTGTCATCTCTTTCTCCCCCTGCCCTCAGTCTCTCCCAGCATCAGGGTCTTTTCCAGTGAGTCGGCTTTTTGCATCAGGTGGCCAAAATATTGGAGCTTCAGTTTCAGCATCAGTCCTTCCAATGAATATTCAGGGTTCATTTCCTTTAGGATTGACTAGTTTGATCTTGTGGAAACTGAAGATAAAATTAGTATTTTTACTACCCCATACTAGTATTACCCCTGTTTTACAAACAAGAAGGTTAGATCCAGAAAGGTTAAATAATGTGTCTGAGATTAAATAGGGCCACCCAGGTGGCTCAGTGACAAAGTCTTTGGCTGCCAATACAAAACATGCAGGAGACTCGGGTTCGATCCCTGGGTCGCGAAGATCCCCTATAGTAGGAAAGGGGAACCCATGCCAGTAATCTTGCCTGGAAAATCCCATGGACAGAGGAGCCTGGTGGGCTACAGTCCCTGGGGTTGTGAGAGAGTCAGATATGACTAAGTGACTGAGCATGCACTCAAGATTAAGTAGCTGAAGCCTGACTGAGCAGGGCTCCAAGTACATCTGAGTCCAGCTGCAAAGTCTCATCTTTACTCAGCTATGCTGATGCCTCTGGTTTACACTGGGAAGTAATCAGGGTGGGGGGGAGGGGTTTGGCTTTGGAAAACCTATTATGATCACCACAAAGAACTGGGAGGAAGTTCAGGGATAGGTTTCATGGTAAAACCCTGATATTTGACAAGGGCAACTTAACCCAAAGGAATAACAGTACAAAACCAAGGCAAGTGACAAGATGGACAATTCCCTGTGAAGATTTAGAGTGAAAACAGTAAGGATCTATTCCGTTTCCAAATTAATATGCAGAGGCTCAAAAGCTATTTTGCAAAGACAATTCTGGCTATTTTTTACTGAGCATCTTGACTGAGTTTCATCTATAGAAGCCTGGTGGAGGTCCTGGGGACTGAACCCACAGCCTCATGCAGGCTAGGCATGTGTTTTACCACTGAGCTACTCCCCCCACATATCTATCATTTGCCAGGTCCAGTTCTAAATGTTTTGCTTTCTAATACATAATTAGGTCATTATGCATTACCTAAGTTAATATGTAAATGTACCAGTGCAGTAGCTGCTGTTCTTGTGGTTTTAAAGATGAGGACATGCGGACAGAAAGAGGCTAAGTAACTTGCCCAACGTCACAGCAGAAGAGCTGAAATTTTCACTAGTAGATTATCTCCAGGGTTTCCCAGGTGGTAAAGAATCTGCCTGCCAATGCAGGAGATGCAGATTCGATCCCTGGGTTGGGAGAATCTCCTGGAGAAGGAAATGGCAACCCACTGCAGTATTCTTGCCTGGAAAATCCCTGGATAGAGGAGTCTGGTGGGCTACAGTCCATGGGGTTACGAAAGAGTCAGACATGACTTAGCAACTAAATAATAACAACGAAGTTTGCCTCCAAAGCCTTAGTCTTACTCTAGAAGTGATGTTTTGAGAGAAGGATGACTCAGAAGTTTGAAGCATGGCCTGGCAGTGGGGAGACACCATTGACTCACATAGGTCATCAGATAATGCTAATGGAAAGAGTAAGATATGAGGATGAGACTTGGCAAGATCATGGGGAAATGAGTACCTGGAGTCATGAGAGACAGAAACATTACTGAGAGAGAAGATATAGGGAGAAAAAAGTCAGAGGATGCACACGGGGTCTTTGACTCTTAAGACGTAGTGACTCAGGTCAAGGATGTTGGTGGCAGATAATCTGTGTATCTTGACTTTGCCACTTTGTCACATGGGCAAATCAGGTAACCTTTCTGAGACAGCATTCTCATGAGTTGGCAACATGGAGGCAAGGATGCTAAAAGTACAGGATGTTGTAAAGATTAAAGGAGAGACTAAATGCCTGTGTGAATCCATGCTCATAAAGTCAATTGTGCACGAGGGGGCATATTTCTGTGTTATTTTCAAATAAAAGCCATTTTATCCCCATCCTCATTTCCACTTCATGGGCAGGAAGTATAATCTTTATGAAGCAAAGGGTCCAGATTCTCACATGGTTAGAGGTGAGGAAGAGAGGGATACATTTCCTGAACATCACTGTGCTTATCTTCTCAACACACAGATTGCATTTCTTCAGGGCATAAACTTGTGGTTTAAATATTTGGTGGGAGGTGGGACCATATGCCCATTTCCTTTTGGAGGTCTCTGCTGCTTGTGAAACCCAGAGACTTCAATCCTCTTACAAGTGTCTGGGAATCTCTGTTATAATCTGTGTGAAATACATCTCTCTCTTTCCTTCCCTCCATCCCTCTTTTCTTTCTCTTCCAATCTTTTGATTTCCAGTAGAGACATCCCCACTCTCCATGCAGAACAAAAGCTAAAGGTTCTTCCAAGAAGCATTGCCTTTCTGCCCTGGCTCTCAGTACCCCTCGATGACCACCTCCCCTACTCTCTCTTCCTCATCTTGAGACCAAAGACAATGATGGTCTTTCCTGCGTCCTGAGTGATGAAAGCAAGAGAAAAACACTGGGACAAAAATCCTAAATCAATAGATCCAAAGAGCTCACAGCCAGATTTGTAAGAGACTCGGCACAGTGCCTGGCATATTATATATGCTGAGTAAAGGTAAGATGACTTCTACCGCCGCTATTTTTATTAGCTCTGGTAAGGGGAGGAGCTGCAACATGTGTAAACCAGAGTCAGTTTCAGGAGAAGGCTTGGGCAAAGCAGCCAAGGAAGGGAGAAAGTTTTAAGAATGTTGAGATGGTGACAGTCATTAGCTGTGAAGATGCCAAAGGGTGAGGCATAACTTGATTGGATTTGAAAGTAAAGACTTTGGTGTTGACCTTTGAGGGGGCTGCTTCAGTTGAGTGTGGAGGGAGACACATGTCCAGGTATTAAGGAGTGAGCAGGTGATAAGGACGCGAGATGCTAAGGATGGGATCAGCCTGTAAAGGTTTTGGATATGGAGAAAGGGAAAGATAAAGACAGCATCCTGAAAAGAAGGGCTGAAATGAGTGTGGCTGTGATTAAATGTGCCAGTGGAGATGGCAGAGGGACATGAAGCACCTGGGAGAAGATCACCACCAGGTCTTCAGGGGGTTGGAAAGGTTGGTCATCTCCAGCGCCAGCACCAGCTGCACCTCCTCCATCCCCACCTTCATCTCCTGCATCCCCACCTTCATCTCCATCTCCATCTCTCTCTCCATCGCTTTTCCCTCTCGCTCTCTATTCCTGGCATTCACTGAATGGTGGGTTTCTTCTCATTTTTACAACTTAACTTAAATGTCATCTCCTCTTCACCTTCTCTTATTCATCACTTATCTGAGTGCTTCCCTCCACCCCACCCCAGTCTGTATTATAGGAGCCAAAACATTTTTCTTTTTGCCACTTACTATAATTTTCAATTATCTATCCATTGCTCTGTTCTCTGTTTTGCCACGCAGATAGTTCTATGAGGAGTGGGGTCCTAACAGTTTAATCCATTGATGGATACCCAGGACCTGGCAAATGGTATGAATTTAATAAATACGTTTTTAATGGATCATCGGTAAATTGGGGGAGGGTATCTTTCTATTTTTTTAATGAGTAGATGAAGCTTGTGGCATCTTTTTAGGCATTTTTGGGAAAACATCTAAATTAATAGTGCCCATCTAAAACCCATAGAACAGAATTTCTCAGAGTCATATCCCATACAGTAATGATTAAAATTAGGAGTGGATGATGGGGACGTGGATTGGCAGGTATTTAAGGAAAGGTAGTCTTGAACTGTCCAACGTGTTTACTTTGTATGATCATACAAGCCTGGCTGGCTCACTTCAGTCATGTCCAACTCTTTGCGACCCCATGAACTGTAGCCCGCCAGGCTCCTCTGTCCATGGGATTCTCCAGGCAAGAATACTGGAGCGGGTTGCCATGCCCTCCTCCAGGGGATCTCCCCAACCCAAGGATCGAACTTGTGTCTCTTTTGTCTCCTGCATTGGCAGGCATGTTCTTTCCCACTAGTGCCTGGATTTCCCGAACAGCCATACATATGTCTTGAAGGATTGCCAGCAGCAGGGTTTCATGGACCTCTTTTGTGAAATGTGTTTTCAAAAGAGCCGCAGGGGACCTTGGCCTCAGTTGTAAAACTGGGAAGAGCCCCACCATTCAATGGACGAGAGGGATAGAGGTAGACAGGGTGAAAGAGATGGAAATAGAAGCGTGGAGATGGAGATTTACAAAAGGAGCTCAAGCGCAGTTTCTAAGTGTCTTGGAGCCCGAGGTGGAAGTGGGAGGGAGAGAGAGGATGAACTACAGTTGGGAGGGAGGGTGAGACCTCCCTTGCCTGGCAGGGCCCTGAGGGAAGCCACCCTCAGCTCACCCCGGGGACTCCCAGTGAGTGGCTTCCTGACGGTGAGTCATTGCATCCCGTGGCTCTGGCTTTCTGGGGATGCTGTGTCTAGACTTGCAGTCAGCTGGAGGAGGAGTGGGAGGATCCTTGTGAGGAGACAGGGAAACCATCGGTCGGTGTTCGGTCTGGGTTTGAATTGCTTCCTGTCCTTCATCTTCTGAAGACTCAGAAAGTTAATTTCAGGGCTCCTCTTCACATCCAATATTTGTTTGTTTCAATGCACCCACAGGAGGCATGACACAGTGCTTGGTTCTGGGAATATAATGTCGACCAAGACAGGGACAGCTCCATCTCTGAGAGACTTTCAGAAGCCAGCTAGGGAGACAGCCAGAAGAACTTACCAGAAGCTTCTTTAATGAACTTTGTGAGAGAGAATACAAGGCAGAAGTATGCAGGCTTCAGTAAAGCAAAGAGCATGGAGATATAAATAGTTGTTGTCTATTCACTAAGCCATGTCTGAGTCTTTTGCGACCCCATGGACTGTAGCCTGCCAGGCTCCTCTGTCCATGGGATTTCCCAGGTAAGAATACTGCAGTTGGCTGCCATTTCCTTCTCCAGAAAATCTTCCTGACCCAGGGATCAAACCCACATCTCCTGCACTGGCAGGTGGATTCTTTTCCACTGAGCAGCCTGGGAAGCCCATAATTTTGCTAGAGGGAGTCAGGAATCCTTTTAGGGGCCAAAGAGAGATTTATGACTCTCCCTCACCTGGTAAAGGACCACGTGGTAATAAAGATCAATGCCATCTGCGCTATGGATATGTTTAAAGTGATCTAAGGTTTCCAGATGTTTCAAAGAGAGGTGCAACTATCATCCCCCTGGTCCCCTTCTTCACCTTTTCTCAATGTCCAATTCACCAGCAAGTCCTGGTCCAGGTTGCCCTCATCCCCTCTGCCACCTACCTGGGCAGAGCCTCCATCAGCCTTCCCCTGGGTGATGGTACTAGGCTCCTAACAGGACACTTTGCTGGCACTTCTGTTCTCTCCTTTCTACCCTTCATATTGCAGCCAGAGTGACCTTTTAAAGTAATAAATCCCATCAGGTCCTCCCCGCTCCCTTAAAATGCTTCACTGGATATCCATTTCACTGAGGAAGAAATCCAGACTTGTTGCCATGCCCGTGTGACAAGAACAGTTCTGAGGTTCCTCTGTGATATCAGTATCTGTCCTTTTCCCCACCAGTTCCGGTTCCTCATTCTTGCTTCCTGACTGTTCTTGGAACATCTCAAGGTTTGTTGTTGTTGTTGTTTTGTTTTGTTTTAACCTCCAAGAATTTGTGTGTGCTCTTCCCAATGCTATACTCCATGTGACTGGCTCTTTCCTGGACTTTAGCCTTTCCCTTATCTGCTCTCCTATCAACGGAACACTGTGATTCAGGACCCATGATAGGCTGTCCTCTTATTTTACAATCCTGTGAACTTATTGTCTGTTTCCCTCACTTAGCCCTTTGCATCTGGGCAGGAACCAAAACATCCATGGTTTTGTACATTGTATTCCCAACAGCCATGCCACCTGGGGCACATCGGGTTGTTTTAAAAAGTGTTGAATGCTAAATGTCCATCAACAGAGGAGTGTATTAAAAAGATGTGGTACATGTATACAATGGAATATTACTCAGCCACTTCAGTTCAGTTCAATCATTCAGTCCTGTCCTACTCTTTGCAACCTCATGGACTGCAGCAAACCAGGCTTCCCTGTCCATCACCAACACCCGGAGCTTGCTCGAACTCATGTCCATCGAGTCATTGATACTATCCAACCATCTCATCCTCTGTCGTCCCCTTCTCCTTCTGCCTTCAATCTTTCCCAGCATCAGGGTCTTTTCAAATGAGTCAGTTCTTCGAATCAGGTGGCCAAAGTATTGGAGTTTCAGCTTCAGCATTAGTTCTTCCAATGAATGTTCAGGTCTGATTTCTTTTAGAATTGACTGGTTTGATCTCTTTGCAGTCCAAGGAATTCTCAAGAGTTTTCTCCAACACCACAGTTCAAAAGCACTGGGACAACCCAGAGGGATGGTATGGGGAGGAAGGAGGGAGGAGGGTTCAGGATGGCAAACACGTGTATACCTGTGGCGGATTCATGTTGATATATGGCAAAACCAATACAATATTGTAAAGTTAAAAAATAAAATTAAAAAAAAGAAATTAAAAAAAGGCAAAAAGAAAAAAAAAGCATCAATTCTTAGGCGCTCAGCTTTCTTTACAGTGCAAATCTCACATCCATACATGACTACTGGAAAAACATAGCTTTGACTAGATGGACTTTTGTTGGCAAAGTAATGTCTCTGCTTTTTAATATGCTGTCTAGGTTGGTCATAGCTTTTCTTCCAAGGAGCAAGCATCTTTTAATTTCATGGCTGCAGTCATCATCTGCAGTGATTTTGGAGCCCAGAAAAATAAAGTCTCTCATTGTTTCCATTGTTTCCCTGTCTAATTGCCATGAAGTGATGGGACCGGATGCCATGATCTTAGTTTTCTGAATGTTGAGTTTTAAGCCAACATTTTCACTCTCCTCTTTCACTTTCATCAAGAGGCTCTTTAGTTCTTCTTCGCTTTCTGCCATAAAGGTGGTGTCATCTGCGTATCTGAGGTTATTGATATTTTTCCTGGCAATCTTGATTTCAACTTGTGCTTCATCTAGCCCAGCATTTCGCATGAGGTACTCTGCATATAAATTAAATAAGCATGGTGACAATATACAGCCTTGATGTACTCCTGTCCCAATTTGAAACCATTCTGTTGTTCCATGTCCAGCTCTAACTGTTGCTTCTTGACCTGCATACAGATTTCTCAGGAGGCATGTCAGGTGGTCTGGTATTCCCATCTCTTTCAGAATTTCCCACAGTTTATTGTGATCCACACAGTAAAAGACTTTAGCATAGTCAATAAAGCAGAAGTAGATGTTTTTCTGGAACTCTCTTGCTTTTCCGATGATCCAGCGGATGTTAGCAATTTGTTCTCTGGTTCCTCTGCCTTTTGTAAAACCAGCTTGAACCTCCGGAAGTTCACGGTTCACGTACTGTTGAAGCCTGGCTTGGAGAATTTTGAGCTTTACTTTGCTAGCTTGTGAGATGCGTACGGTTGTGCAATAGTTTGAACATTCTTTGTTAAATGGCTAAATTCTGAGCCATTTAAAATGAATGAAATAATGCCATTTGCAGCAACATGAGTGAACCTAGAGGAAGTCAGATAAAGAAGGAGAAATATCATATGATATCCCTTAAATGTGGAATCTAAAATGAAATGATGCAAATGAACTTATTTATAAAATAGAAAGAGTTTCACAGACTTAGAAAACGAACTTATGGTTACCAGGGGAAAGGGAGGGTTAGGGAATTTGGGGAGGTCATAAATACACTGCTGTATTTAAAATTGATAACCAACAAGGACCTACTGTATAGCACATGGAACTCTGCTCAGTGCTATATGCCAGCTTGGATGGGAAAGGGGTTTGGGGGAGAATGGATATTTGTATATGTATAGCTGAGTCCCTTTGCTGTTCATCTGGAATAATCACAACATTGTTAATCATCTGTACCCCAATTCAAATTAAACAGTTTAAAGTTTGGAGGAAAAAAAAAGTGTTGAATGAATGCATGCATGTAAGAAAATGCTCACTCCTGAGTAATTTTCTTTTGTTTTTCTTTTTTCCTCTTTAAAATCATCGGCTGACACATTGGGAGAGTATTTTTTCTGTGAGAATCCATTTCTACTTATGATATAACTGGTTTCTGACCCTTGAGATAAAACTCCAGAATTGGAACTGGGTGGCAGAGAATGCTTTCGGAGAGGCAAAATTTGTCATTAGTATTATTGTTTATGTGTCCAGTGTCCTTCATATTTTTCCTTTTATATAGCATTTGACATTTGCAAAATGTTTTCCATTTATTTTTATGTAGGGGAAAGCAAAAAGCTGGACAATTTTTTTTTTGTAAGTGAGCATAAAGGCAAGATATCTGAATCAGGATAATATTTGTGCTGTGATCAGGGCAATTAAGAGAGAAAGAGAGACAAAGAGAAGCAGACAGACAGACAGAAAGAGATAGACAGAAAAAAGACAAAGGTGGTAATGCACCAAAGCCCCATTCAGCCTTTTATCCAACCCAGATCCCAGGGGGAAAAAAAAATCACTGAGCCCCTGGAGAAGGGTGGGAGCATTAAATGACCCAAGAAAATGGGAAATGGCGTGGGGTGTGAGATTTCTTTATTAGTCAATTTAAAACAAAATGTGGCTCAGTAATTTAGAATGTGTCTGGAGTTAAGCAGAAAATTAGCCGTATTCACATACGTTCCCTCCTCCCCTGAAGGCAGGAGAGGCACCAATAAAAATAAAAATAACAATACCTTGTATTTATGGGGTAGCTTTCTCCCAGGGCTTCTCCTCACTCACCCTTTTTATCTTTTCTGTGTCCTTGGAGGCCAGCAAGGACCCAGAGCCTGGGAAGTCAGCTCCACAGATACTTCTTTACCGCGAAGGCTTCTTAGAAGCGCTTCGTTGGGTCTCACATTCACTCATTCATTCACTCAGTTATTTGTGTTTATTAATCAACAGGGTTTTATTCATGAATATTAACCAACAGAGTTTATTGATCGTCTGTTGTGTGTGTCAAACCCTGTGATAAGCGTGGAAGGGAGCAGTGCATTCTGTTCTTTGTGTGTTTAGTGAAAGCCCCTTGGCTCCAGATCTTACACAAGAATGTGTGTTCATAGATGTGGGAAGGATCATGACTCTTGAAACCCTGGCAGCCCAGGGGTTAAGACTTTGCGCTTCCACTACAGAGGGTGCAGGTTCAACCCCTGGTTGGGGAACTAACATCCCACATGCCAAAAGAGAAAAAAAAAAAAAAATACCTTGGTATTGTCTTCAGAACATTCTTATTCTGGTTCCTGGGTGTCCTTAAATGTTTTAAAGTCTGAGTTCAGGGTTGACGTGTCTGTAAGCTTTCTCCTTTGGGGAAACAGGTCTGCATAAGATTCATCCCTCTGGGAGGTAGAGTATGATGATCTCTGTGGTTTGCTAAGATGATGATTTAAGATATCTTGAATATATCTTCATTTGGAGAGTCTCAGAATCCTCGGAGTCTAATGAAAGTGAAACGACTTCTCCCCAGAGGAGAGGATACACATCTAAACATAGCTTCTTGCTTCATTACATGGAGTCTACGTTGCTGATGCCCATTATGGATCCAGAGTTGCCTGATGATAAGTTCCTGATATAGAGGAAACTAGACATATTTAGAAATTGTAGGGACTTTCCTTGGCGATCCACTGAGCATCCGTGACAGGAGTTGTTACCGTTTAGTCACTCAGTCATGTCCAACTCATTTATGACTCCTTGGAATGTAGCCCACCAAGGCTCCTCTGTTCATGGGATTTCCCAGGCAAGAATACTGGAGTGGGTTTCCATTCCCTTCTCCAGGGGATCTTCCCAACCCAGGGATTAAACTGTATCTCCTGTGTATCTCCTGCTTGGCAGGAGGTACAGGTGGCACACGTTTATCCCTGGTCAAGGAACTATGATCCCACATGCCATGGGGCCATGGCCAAAAAGAAATTTTCCCTGTAGCCATTTAGGGATGCAAGAGAAAGCCCTTCCTTTCAGCTCCCTTTGGATGGTGGCATCACTCTGCATGACAGACTCCCCTCACTTTTCCCAGACAGGCTTCCTCCTACTTATATCTGAGAAAATAAAATGTTTTCCTACATCAGTATGAAGAAGAGCCTTAAATCAATAGCAAATCAAGCCACGAAATAAAGGAGTCTTTATGGTGTGAGAAGGTGATTTCTGAAGGTTGCTATTTGGCAGTGTTGGGTTTGTGTCTCCCTAGGGGTCTCCAGCCTTGCAGCGTCTGTGATCCGAGATGCCTTTGCCTACTCGAAAGTCATCACCTTCCTACCTCCTCCAGTGGAGGGAAGGGGAATACATGAGTTCTAAATGGGTTAGCTGCCATGTTTGCATGTTTTGCTGAGTTTTTCTTCTCACCAAATCCTAGGTAAGGCTGGTTAGCTTGTTTGACAGTGATCCTGGATTTCAGAATGGACTACAGTCAAGAATGGGTTTCCCTGGTGGCTCAGATGGTAAAGAATCTCCCTTCAATGCAGGAGATCCGGGTTCGATCCCTGGATCAGAAAGGATCCCCTGGAGAAGGGAGTGGTTACCCACTCCAGTATTCTTGCCTGGAGAATTCCATGGACAGAGGAGCCCTGTGGGCTACAGTCCACGGCATCACAGAGAGTCAGACACGACTGAGGGACTAACACTTCACTTTATAGTCGAGGACTCACAGCTCCCCTCCTTCTGCCATATGCCTTTTTGTTTGTTTTGTTTTGCACTTAAAGGGGGTTCAGGTTCTCATATTATGACCTGCAGACAACTGCCACGTTTCCGATTTTCTCGAGTGCTGTTAACTGAGAGTATTTAGCAGCCAGGTTCATCTCGTGGATTCTTTCTTAACAGTTGAGCTTGGCCTCATCTAGGTGCTGATGCAGATCTTGACTCAAAGGAACGGAAATGTATCTTAGGGCATGGCCCCGTGTTGGGAAAACATGCGATTTCTAAATCAATTTCTTTTTCTCTCTCCCCCCACCCCATTATGCCTCTCCATGATGCCTGCACATGGTCAGTCCTCTTCGTTCTGGGGCAGTCTGCTCCTTAGAGGGCTGTGTCCCTTCCGGTCCACTGAGCCCCTGAGGAGCAGCAGTGGCGGCTATGTGCATCCCCCATCACTCTTGGGCATCCACTCCTTCCTTCATCCCTCCTAGGGAAGCTCTCATCCCACCTTCTCTTGCCGTTTGATTACCTGACTGGAGGCTAAGGGTACTCTGCTGAAAACTGCTAACTCCCCTATATTTCATTTTCTTCCAAAGGGGGTAAAGATGAGTTTTAAAATGAGATTTGTATGTTTCAACAATCTATATTGGGGAGGGGAGTGGCACCACATAAGGCACTCTTGGGTACCAACTGCAGGTCCTACTTCAAGCCACTTCTCCTTTCCCTGCGAGACCAGAGCCAAAGACCCCATCTAGTAACTGCAGATGTAACATTGAAATTCCAAATGTCTCTGGCACTAAAAACAATACCTCTGCTTGCTAGTAATATATCTTGCCTTTGAAAATGTACTTGCAGTAATGGTCTTTCTTAAGACCAGGGCAGAGAGGGAGTTTCAGCATCCATATACTTGGCTGAACCAGTCAGACCTTTCACCTACCAACCAGCCCTTAACCCCACCTTCCAAAAAGGCTGGGCTTGCTAGGGACGGTGACCAGAAGTGGTTTTCAGCTTTCTGGTACTAGGGAGGGCCGGTTGTTGGGGTTCACTTTTGCATTTCATTCAGCGCTTCTTGAGTTCCTTATTGGAACCAAGCAAGAGCCATATGCCTGTGGCATATAGCTTGTTCCACTTTAGAAACTCTGAGATGGCAGTTGTAGGTGGCCCTGGTGTATGTTTCCATGCTATGTTCTCATGCATCATCATGTTATCTGAAATCCTGCCCAGAGATTTCCATTGTGAGTCATATAACCTAAAGCACATTATTGTGTGAGTTTACCAGCCAAGAGCCACAAAGTGGGTACTGTGGAAGCCAGAGCCCCCCCTCCTGCCACCTTATGTGTGACTCTTGTTTAATAGCATTGCCTATACTTTGCCATCAACCTTGTTGCTCTATGGCTTCCCAGGTGGCTCAGTGATATAAAGAATCCACCTGCCCATGCAGGAGCCGTGGTTTCGATTCCTGTGTCGAGAAGAGCCCCAGGAGAAGCGAATGGCAACTCACACCAGCATTCTTGCCTGGGAAATCCCATGGGTGGAGGAGCCTGGTGGGCTACAGTCCATGGGCTTGCAAAAGGGTCAAACACAACTTAGTGATTAAACCTCAACAACAATAATATGGGTGATTATGCAGTTTGTTCTTCAGAAGAAATGGGATCAAACAGCGTGTTGAGTTTGATAGCAAACACAAAATACCCCAGGTAGGTGACTTGTTAAGGAACTTCCGTGGAACCCACTTTTGGAATAAAGCTACTGTGGGCCTAGGAGCTGAAACTGTGGGGATTGTATTCTGAGTGGCTTTCCAAGGAGGTTTACAAAGATTACAAAGACCACCATAAGATCAGACCCTAAGCGAAAAGGCTGCTCTTTAGCAAATGGCCAAAGATGGATGGACCAACTCGATCAGACCTGTCTCCAGGAAATGAAGCACAATCCCTCTTGTTGTCATTGTTCAGTTATTAAGTTGTGTCCACCTCTCTGTGACCCCATGGACTGCAGAGCGCCAGGCTTCCTGGTCCTTCACCATCTCCCAGAGTTTGCTCAAACTCATGCCCATTGAGTCAGTGATGCCATCCAACCAGCTCATCCTTTCTCACACCCTCCCTTCTCTTCCTACCCTCAGTCTTTCCCAGCATCAGGGTCTTTTCCAATGAGTCAGCTCATCGCATCAGGTAGCCAAAGGATCGGAGCTTCAGCTTCAGCATCAGTCCTTCCAATGAATATTCAGGGTTGATTTCCTTTAGCATGGACTGTTTTGATCTCCTTGCCATCCAAGGGACTCTCAAGAGTCTTCTCCAGCACCACAGCTTGAAGGCTCAATTCTTTGGCACTCAGCCTTCTTAGAGGACCCGAAAAAGTGCTGCTTCTCAACCCTAACTCATAGGTTCCCAGATCTTTAGACCTTATGGTGCCTGGTCTCTGTCAGACCAATAGTTATGATGAAAAGAACACGCCCATGTAAACAGATGAGATTTAAAAGTATCAGAGATGTTGTCTGTAGCAGGGTTCTCCAACCGCCAGGCCAGGGACCAGTAATGTAACCTCCTGGCCAGTTAGAAACTGGATGGGACAGTGAGGTGAGCAGTGGGCAGAGGGGCAGAAGCTTCATCTGTATTTGTAGCTACTCCCCATCCCTCACATTACTGCCTGAGCGCCACCTCTATCACATCAGTGATCATCCAGAAACCATCACCCCGACCCTGTGTTCTTGGAAAAATTTGTCTTCTGTGAATGTGGTCCTTGATTGCCAAATGGGTTGGGAACCACTGGTCTATAGAGGAGTTTCCTCTTTAATGATCATTACATACACACACACACACACACACACACACACACACACACACACACAAACCTCCAAGAAGGCAGATTTCAGCAAACATACAGGCTATTACAGAATGTTGGTGGGGTTTTTTTGTATTTACCTATATGTATGTCCTCATGCGTGTGCTCAGTCATGTCTGACTCTTTGCAATGCCGTGAACTGTAGCCTGCCAGGCTTCTCTGTTCGTGGGATTCTCTAGGCTAGAATACTGGAGTGGGTTGCCATGCCCTCCTCCAGGGGATCTTCCTAACCCAGGGAATGAATACATGCCTCCTGGGTCTCCTGCATTGCAGACAGATTCTTTTCTGCTTGAGCCATGGGGAAACTCACCTATACTGCCCCCTTCTTTTATTTTCACCTTGTCTCAAGTTCATCCTTTACATTTTTTACATCTTTTCCTTTCTATTTTAAGACCTATTTTGCTGTATGCATCTCGACCTCGGATCCCTTTTCTCCACCAAGCAGAGGCTGTATCTGTTTAATGTTTGAAGGCTGCAGTGCCCAGTTCCCTGAGCGGAAAACAGAGCTGTTTGATCACAAGTGGAGATTTTCCAAGTTTGATTTTCTAACGACTCACCCTCTCCCTTGTACTCGTGATAAATTCCAGTTGTATAGTTTAAATGGTCATTGAATAGATGTGCTGCTCTGCTGTCTACAGTTTTAACATGCTTGAATGATCTCAAAATGAGGCAATTGTTTGAGCCGAAACCCAATGAGACCTGGAAGGCAGAGACTGCCTAAGACTGATCCTGAATTCAGCAGCCCCAGGCACTTGCCCGCAGACAGGCTCTGAGTATGTTTGTAGCCGAATGACCCATGGGTCACTTTTCCTTTCCTCCTCCTGCTCACAGTACTCAGCCAGATGACTCTGCATGTGCCTAAAATCAGTTCAGGGTGATGCCTTTTCATGGATGGAGACGTCAAGATAGAAACATCTGGAGTCATCGTATTCTGCTACTTCTCTGGTCTATAAAGTTCTTTGAGGGAAGGGGCCTTCTGGTCTACCTGTTCTACACTTATTCTTTTTTTCTACACACAGTAGACTCCCTATATCCCAGTGAAGGCAGGAGAAGGGGACGACTGAGGATGAGATGGTTAGATGGCATTACTGACTCAATGGATGAGTTTGTGTGCAAACACCAGGAGATGGTGAAGGCCAGGGAAGCCTGGTATGCTTCAGTGCATGAGGTTGTAAAGAGCCAGACACGACTTAGCCACTGAAAGACAACAAACTTCCGGTAGGATTTGGTCTTTGAAAATGCAGGTTGAGAGAGATGGAAGAGAGAAACCCAGGTTTTGGAAATTATCACCTGCAGCCCAGGCTTCTGGAATCTCCACCTTTGTGTTTTTGACTCAGAACCAAGGTTACTGGACTTCCTGGTGCTGTTTGAATCTGGTAGAAGCAGCAGGTACAATATGGTGGCTCGCCTGTTAAGGACTTGGCTGGAGTCTCAGACTCAAGAGTCCAGACTTTGAGTTTTACCTCCTGATAATCATGAAAGGTGAGTTTTCCTGGTGGCTTAGATGGTAAAGAATCTGCCTGCAATGCAGAAGACCAGGTTTGATCTGTGGTTGGGGAAGATCCCCTGGAGAAGGGAATGATAACCACTCTAGTATTCTTGCCTGGAAAATCCCATGGACAGAGGAGCCTGGCAGGCAATAGTCCATGGGGTCACAAAGAGTCAGAGACAACTGATGGTGACTAAGCATGCAAGCATACACACACACACACACACACACAATCATGAAAATGCTCCCATTGATTCCCTGCTGTGTCTACACTGGTGCGCCTATGGTTAAGGCCACAGTCATCCCACAGATTGGTGAAAATTCTCTGGATTCTTTCTTCCCCTAATCACATCCCATCTCCACTCTGTTCTACCAGCTGCTGCCCCAGTGATCTTCTCATGAGTACAGTCCCTTCCTGGAGACTCCACACAGGCTGGCCACTGCTCTCAGTGGTGAGCATCTGATCCTGAAGACAACCCTTCTCACCTAGCCCCTGCCCACCGTATTATCTGTACTCAAACTACATCAGGTGGCCTGTTTTTCTAAGTATGTTCCATGCCTTTCTTACACCCAGACCTTTATATACAGTGTTTCCTCTGTGGGGACCTTTTCTACCTCTGTTTTACCTCATCACTTCTTTATTTCATTCTATTCTATTTTCTTTTCTTTTTTAATAATTTATTTTTTATTTGGAGTATAGTTGATTTACAGTGTTGTGTTAGTTTCAGATCTACAGCAAAGTGAATCAGTTACCCATATACATATATCCACTCTTTTTTAGATTCTTTCCCATATAGACTATTACAGATATTGAGAGTAGAGTTTCTTGTACTGTACAGCAGGTCCTTATTCACTCTCTATTTTATATCTAGTAGCGTGTATATGGGATTTTCCTCATAACTCACATGGCAAAGAATCTGCCTGCAGTGCAGGAGAACCAGGTTCAATCCCTGGGTCAGGAAGATCCCCTGGAGGAGGGCATGGCAACCCACTCCAGTATTCTTACCTGGAAAATCCCATGGACAGAGGAGCCTGGTGGGCCACAGAGCACAGGATTGCAAAGAGTTGGACAGGACTGAGCGACTAACACACACACACACACACAGTGTGTATATATCAATCCCAGTCTCCCCATTTACTGCCCCCTCCTTACCCCCTGGTAACCATAAGTTTATTTTCTACATCTATGTCTTTACTTCTGTTTTGTAAAGAAATTCGTTTGTACCCTCTGTTTTTTAGATTCCACATATAAGGGATATCATATAATAAAGTTCATCCTTTTAAAGTATACAGTCTTTTTTACAATTTTTGGATGCTTTTCAGAATTTATTATTTTAATTGATTATTATTGGTGTTTCATTGCTTTACGATGTTGTGTTAGTTTGTACTGTACAGCAGTGTTTTACTTTATTCTCTTCCCTTCCCTTCCCTCTCCAGCCCTCCCCTCACCACCACTTCCCACCTCTCTCTTCCCCTGCCCTTTGTCCCTAAAGAACCCAGAGATTTTAAACCTCTGGGGAGGGGAATCTGTGAACGTCCTGCCCTAGGCTGGGTTGCTTATTCTTCCCTCCCGCCTCCCCTTATTTATTCCAACCACAGGGCTTTCACAGTATACTGATGTTTCTTATTCAGTAGCCTCCTTGCCTTAGAACATGCACACCTTAAAGCCGAGGAATACGCTTTATCTACCTAGTACTGTCAACAATTTAAATGCAAGAGGTGGAAGCGACTTGCAGACCTCTCTGTGCAACCTTGACTGTGCCCCTTCACTCTTTCTGGATCTCTCCCTCTCCTTTTTTTGTCTTCTTTCTCACTTATACAGTGGACTGAGCCACCTTGTGTTAATGCCCTGTGATTTGAGGAGGTTATTTGTGAAGAGCATAAACTAAATTGGTCCCTAGGCTGTCTTTGAGAACTGCTGATTCACATCCTACTGTATAAAGTAAAAGCCATAACAACTTGGCCCATTACTAGCACTCAGTGATAACAACAGCTCCATAAATGATTGCACCATGAAGAACTTAAGGAATGGGACTGTTTGATCAACTCATAAAAGATGCTTCATCTGTTCATGGCATTGCTCACTTCTCTATTCACTACTCCATTCTCTACAACTGTTATCTCCTCCAGAAGGAATTACTGAAAAGTACAGTACTGTTGTGAAAGAGATAAATCAAAGGTTGTTTGGATATCAGCTGTTAACTTTTGCTTCTTACTTGGGAAAAAAAAAAAAACAGCCAGAAGTGTGCATTGGAGCATGTGTGGGTTATTAATAATTTACTCAATCTATTGATGCTCGTTAATTGCAGTAGCTGAGAAAAGTTAGTTAATGATGTGCCTGCTTCCACCACATTATAATTATGATGGTAGTTCCCCTATTATTAGGGCTGAGTAGGTGTTCCCATTAGAAACCTTAATTTTCGAGCTGATTGTCTTAGCCATTTTAAATTACATCGGGCCACATCTTGGCAGACACTTTCTGAAAGCAGATGCATTTCTTTCCAAAATTATTTTTATGGTAGCACAGGAATTCTCTCCCTCAGATGAAAGAGGCTGTGAAGCGTGTTCCATTTTCAGGAACAAGTTGGTTAAGCTCCATCCAGGGCTCCAGCCTCATCGTCTATGAAGTTGTCCAAAGGAAAGAAAGATGACTGTTGATCCAAAAGCTGCGTGAGGGTGCTTAGTCACTGATCACTCTTGTCTGACTCTTTGTGACTCCATGGACTGTAGCCCACCAGGCTCCTCCGCCCAGTGGGATTCTCCAGGCAAGAATACTGGAGTGGGTTGCCATGCTCTTCTCCAGAAGCTCTTTCCTACCCAGGGATTGAAGGCAGTCTCTTGCATTGCAGACGGATTCTTTACCATCTGAGCCACCAGGGAAACCTTATCTAGAAGCCACCTTGGCCCAAATCAGAGCTCTCTGAGAAAGAGGATTTTGAAAAATCAGCCACAGAATGGATGGTAGGTCACACTTTTGCTGCCTTCACTTGGATTCACCAGTAAGGTTTTCATTGCAAGTGACAAAAACCAAATTCCAACAAGTTTAATCTTGCTTCATAACGATGAGATGTATCAGCTCATAAAACTATGGCTCAAAAAAAAAAAAAAAAAATGTCTTCAGGCAGGGCTGGGTCCAGGGGTTTGAATATATGTCACCCATGTTACGTCTCCTCTCCATCTTTTGGCTTCTTTCTGAGCATTGGTTTCATTCTTCAGCAGGTTTTCTTCATGAGGCTAGTTGTAGCCTTCAGGCTATATTCTTAACAGCTCATGTTTTGAACCAATACATGATCCTCTCTCCTCTAGCTTCCCCATATAAAATAAGAGAGATATCAGCTCTGTTTGCATCACATTCTCATCCCTGAACTGACCCCTGGGGGTAGAAGCATAAAAGAATTTGATCACACAAAGACCACGTATCAATAGCAGTCAGAGAGGTGGGTTTTACATAACTTAGTAAAACCTCCACGTGGAAAGCATTCTATCAGTGGAAAGAGAAATATTGCTACAAAAAAAAAAAAAAATGGGGAAGAGATCATTGACCAGGAACAAACCGTGGATTTGTTACTACTAGGGGTATCCAATGTCTACCTCATTCCATCCACGAGCTGCCCTGGTAGCCAGAGAATGTTGCTTTTATCCCCTTTATCCGATCATAGTTCAAAACCTCATTATCTGTTTATTTTTGGCTGTGCTGGGTCTTCACTGCTGCGTGGGCTTTCTCTAGTTGTGGCGAGCGGGAGCTAGTATCTAGTTGTGGTGTGCAGATTTCTCATGGCATTGGTTTCTCTTGTTGCAGAGCACGGGCCCTACAGACCAGGCATCAGTAGCTGTGGCCCACGGGCTTAGTTGCTCTGTGGCATGTGGGATCTTCTCTGACCAAGGATCGAACCCATGTCTCCTGCATTGGCAGGTAGATTCTTTACCACTGAGCCACCAGGGAAGCCCCCAAACTCCATTAAAACTTTAATTTCTACTTGAACTCAGGCTTCTTTAAAAGTGGTGCCCATAAGGTCTGGTGCTACTGAACAACTGGCTGTGCCATCTTGGTAAAGATATAAGCGTATCTTATCTAAGGTCTCTGGTTCCATTTGCCTCATAGTCAGCGGTCTCTCTAATGTGTCAATGATGTTGGGAAAAAAAGAAAAATACCTGAGTCTGACATGTGTACGTGTCAGGAAGAAGGATTTAGTTTCCCTTTGGAAATAAAGGCTTCCCTGGTGGTTCAGCTGGTAAAGAATCCGCCTGCAATGTGGGAGACCTTGGTTCAATCCCTGGGTTGGGAAGATCCCCTGGAGAAGGGAAAGTATACCCACTCCAGTATTCTGGCCTGGAGAATGCCATGGACTGTATAGTCCATGAGGTCACAAAGAGTCGGACAGGACTGAGCAACTAACACACCTGGAAATACAGCATGAGAAAAGCAGGTGTATCCAGGTTAGTTCAGCTCCTGCAAAAAATAATTTAGATAGATTGGTCCTTTATAGGTATAAACATGAGACTTCCAAACATGGTGGACCATGTTCCCTCTCCAGAAGAGGCTGTACGCAGTGAGTGGTACAGAGCCTGGCACGGAGGAACTTAAATTCCTGGAAGACTCCAGGGGACGTGAGCGTCCAACAGACAGAGATGGTTTCTGAGAACAAATGTAACCTGTGCAATAACATAAACGAGGGATGGCCATTGTTTCTGCATGAATCCTGTTTAATCTTGTGATCCACAGTGCGTCCATCTGTGATTCTGTTATGTTTTGGGGAGGCTATCTTTTAGTTAATGTGGGCGTTAAAGCCCAAACTCAAAGAATGGACTTGGAGACGAAGTGAGGCTTTAGTGAGACGAGAAGAGAGGCTCTAACCGCGGTCTTGCAAGATCGGGTGTCTGGTGGGCAGGCGCACCCAGAGAGCCAATACAAGGAACAGTGTGTTCCCTTAGCACACAGGTCCCTCCCCCGGTTCTCAGGGTGAACACACTTCCCAGGACATCAGCTAAGTTCATCCCCTTCTTGTTTATGGGCTGGCCCCTCCCTGACATCTTATTTCCCCCTTTTCTGTACACTTATTCCCATTCTTACGTTTTGAATTCACCAGTAGACTGAGCCCACGTGGAAAATCCTAAGCATTCCACTCTCCCTGATTGCCCAGACTTTCCAGTTTTGTAACCCTTACACCTGCTACATCAGCAAGCTATCACTCAAAGCTGGCTGTCCTTGAAAATAGACCACTTTAAGTCTTTATTTCTTACAGTTAATAACATAGAACCAGGACATAGCTTAATAATTTGTGTAAAACCTATCTTTTAATATTATAATCTGACTGCAGAAAAAAATAATAGGAGCTGAATTTCCTCCTTCCCTCTTGTTAGGAATATATCTGTGCCACTGGGTGTACACAAATGTTTTGCTTTGTTTTGTTTTGTTTTGTTTTTTTATTTTGCAATAACTCAACTTTAGGGCTGAGTAAAAACCTCTCTCAAATGCATACCTAGAGGCATGGGTCAGAATCTCTTGAACTTTTTCATGTCTATTGATTGAAAGAAATCAATAAACATGATCTGATTTAGTCTCTGTGGCCAAACTATAAATGCAATCTTTTACTTTACCTTTCCTCCCTGTCCCACCTTCCAGAAAATTTTGACTCAAGGAAAGAGGACATTTATTGGATGGAAGATGCTCTACTTTATTGCTGTGCTTGTTAGCAACTAGTCATTTTGAGCAGAGAAATACCAGGAGGAAGGATCCCCAAAGAAGGCAGCCATCACATGCTTTGGCTCTTGATACCAGGGGAATGTAAATTACTCTAGTTAGGCATTCAAGCTGATGAAAACACCCCTTCTCAAATAAGGGAAAATGGAAATAAAGAAACACAAAAACATTCTATTGACATCTCTATGGATTTACTTTTCAATTTATACATTATTGCCATCAATGCTGCTGCCTCCTTTATTACTATTTTAACCGCAGATTGCTTTAAATATTCTGACAGAATATTTAAAAGTCTAGAATTCATAAGGAACACTTTGTAGATAGACATGCACTCAAGGTTGCTTTGCAGGGTTGCTTTTATCATCCCAGAGTCACGCACTGCATACCTACTATGTGGCTTGTGTTGTGAGATGAAGAAATAAACAGGATCAAGTCACTCACTGCCCTGAAGGATTTCCAATCAGAGCAAGACATGATATTAATACAGAAACAGTTATGATACCGAGAAGGACCCTGTGAGGGCCCTAGGCACAAACCCTGTGTCCCCCATTTCTTTGTGTTTTTTGTTTGTTTGTTTTTTGTTGTTGTTTGTTTGTTTTCAATTTTATTTTATTTTTAAGTTTTACATAATTGTATTAGTTTTGCCAAATATCAAAATGAATCCGCCACAGGTATACATGTGTTCCCCATCCTGAACCCTCCTCCCTCCTCCCTCCCTATACCATCCCTCGGGGTCGTCCTTGTGCACCAGCCCCAAGCATCCAGTATCGTGCATCGAACCTGGACTGGCAACTCATTTCATACATGATATTTTACATGTTTCAATGATTACAGAGAACAGCTTTCATTCCGCCTCCATGTCCTTTCCAGAGTTCCAAGGGGCAGATTCTAGGAATTGTTAATTAGGAAGGGACAGGAGGGAAGGGAGGCAACAGTCAAGAGCAGCCTCAGGGCAAAGTCTTGCTTTCTCATCAAAGGATCTGCCCTACAATATCTTTGAGCTGTTTTGCAGATTCTGGAACCCCCTCCAGGTGGGAGAAGGCAAAGATTAATGATGGGATGGCTGCCCACAGTCCCATAGACCCCAGACCACTTGGACCTGAAGGGTGATAATGCAGACTCCTACCTACCTCACCACCAACCACGAGCTGATCACACTCTCTTTGAACGGTTACTATAAAACTTCCCACTATCTTCTCCGGGTTGAGACACAACAGTTTTTCGAGGCAGAAGCCCTGCTGTGTCTCCGCTGAGTCTCCACTGTCTCTGAGATTTGATTCAACACTTGTGTATGAGAAGCTGAGCTTTTGGCATCAGTCACGTGCTATTGTGCTGTTGAGGAGGCAGGCAAAAGATGTTACAGGTGGAGGGGTGAGAACCAGTCATGCATCTACACCCAGGAGATGAGAACAACTTCAAGCATTCCATGTGAGTGAGAGAGTGAGAGACAGCTCATCACAGAGAGACCCTTGGATCTTACGATTCATCCCACGAGAGTCCATGTGCTTGAGGGCACTCAGTGTTCGGACTGTCGTACATGGCAGCTCCTTTTACATGACTTTAACTGTTAGAAGTTCTTCGTTATGTTAGAGTGCGCTAAATGCATACTCTTAAAGAAGGCATTTAGAAAATGTTAAAGATAGTGGATACTTGTAAGAAAATGGTAATAGAGGATTGTAAAGCTTAGTTTGGGGACTAGCTGGACCACTACCTTCAACTGTGTGTGTTTACATATGCCATATACATATGTATATGTATACATATATAATATATGAATCGCATATTATTATTGAATAGTGTATGTGTGCTAAGTTGCTTCAGTGGTGTCTGACTCTTTGCAACCCTATGGACTATAGCCTGCCAGGCTCCTCTGTCCATAGGGATTCTCCATGTGAGAATACTGGAGTGGGTTGCCATGCCCTCCTCAGCATGCACATCTTTGGAGAGGCTGAGTAGCATCATGAAATATGTCTTTTGAAAAATCAAAGATGAAGCAAAGTTTGGGGATGTTTTCCCTTTCGATTCTGAAAGGGTGAGCTTAAAAAAATTAAAGTGCTGTATTTTAGTGTCACTGAAACACAGGGAATGATATATATTCAATAGGTACAGTTTGTTGAGTTCAGATATATGCACAAGCCCGTGATATCATCACCGTCATTAAGGTGATGGACATATTCAGCACCTCTCAGTATCCTTGTGTCTCTCCGTTGTGTGTGTGTGTAAGAACACTTAACAGGAGAGCTGCCCTCTTAACTCCCAGGTGACACTATAAAGAACCCACCTGCCAGTACAGGAGACTTAAGAGATGCATGTTCCATCCCTGGGGCAGGAAGATCCCTGGAGAAGGAAATGGCAATCTCCTCCAGTATTCTTGCCTGGAAAATTCCATGAACAGAAGAGCCTGCTAGGCAGCAGTCCATGGGGTCGCAAAGAATTGGGCATGCCTGAGCTCATACACGCACCTTCTTGACAAATTTTGAAGCACCCAGCAGGATACCGTAACTCCGGGTACTATGTTGTACCTCGAGTGAATCAGATCTCTAAAACTTGTTCATCTAACATGACTGAAACTTTATACCCTTGGAATAATCACTCCCTGTTTACCCCAGTCCATAGGCATCTTCAGATCTCCTTAGAGAAGCAGATCTTGAGAAAGGAATCAAGAACCATAGAATATTTTCTTCTCTTTCTGACATACTTCACTTTGCATGACAGACTCTAGGTCCACCCATGTCTAGACTCTAGGTCCCTCCATGTACAAATGACCCAGTTTCGTTCCATTGTATGGCTGAGTAGTATTCCATTGCGCATATCTTCCACGTTTTCCTAACCCATTCGTCTGTTGATAGACACTGAGTTTGCTTCCGTGTCCTGGTGATTGAAAATAGTGTCACAATGAACATGTGGAATCTAGACAAGCAGTACAGATGGACTTATGTGCAGGGCAGTGACCGAGATGCAGATGTAGAGAATGGGCCTGTGGGCATGGCGGGGGCAGAACTGGGAAACTGGTATCAATATATGTGCTCTGCCATGTGTAGAACAAAGAGCTAGTGAGAGCCTGCTGTATAGCGCAGGGAGCTTGGTTTGGTGCCCTTTGACGCCTGAGAGGGACGGGATGGGGGTGGGCAGGGAAATCTAAGAGGGAGGGGATATATGTACGCATATAGCTGATTCATTTTGTACAACAGAAACTATCACAATGTTGTAATGCAACTTTATTCCAGTTTAAAAAAAAAAAAGAACCATAGATAAGAGACGTAGCAATATTCTCAGAGTTGGTCCATGAAAGATTCATCAGCTAGCCACCAAAGAAAGGAAGAAAGAAATTAACCAGCTGGCTAGTGCTAATATTTATAAATGAATATGCCATGTATAATCATTTCATACTGGATATATACAACTAATTTATTTTTAATAGTTTCATTGTATTCTGTTTTATGAATGAAGTGGTATTTATTTAATAGATTCCTTATTAATGCCAATAGAAATAGTTTGGCTTAAGTTTCTTTTTTTTTTTCCTATTTCAAGCATTGCATTTATTTATACATCTGTCTCTTGTGCATGTATATTTATAGGATAATTTCTTAGTCCGGCAAGGGCTGGATCAATTCACTTTTCATAAACGTTGCTAAAATTTGCCTCCCGAAAGAATTCATTCATTTACATCCCTACAGCGTATGTGGTAACCTGTTTTCTTCACACACACACACACACACACACACACACACACACACAAGGGCCCTTTAAACAACATTTTCCTTATAATAAACACACATCCTCTGCTGTCAGACTGTGAAAAGCTGGAGGAAGTTTGAACGGAGTGCTCCCATTCTGCACTTGTTATCCTTGATTATGCTACTAAATATTCACCCACTTCTGCGCTATTGAGTGTGGGAGAATACAATCATTTTCTCATTGGCACAGGTTAATGGAAGCAAGCTCACCTGAGCCTCTTTTCATCCTCAAAATCGCAGGCTGAAAAGCTCCTCCTTGCGTATGTGCAACGCTTGGCAGTTGGCTGTTGTGAACACGACCCCGGTTCTTAAAATGGGAAGACAGACCATATGCTTCATTATTAAACGAATTCACAGGACAAACTATCACAAGAAACATGTGTAGTACAAGATACCATTTCAATTTGGAAATGAATGTAGGGTAAATGCCTATGCAAAATGCAGTTAGGATGCAGGGTTGCCATGGAATCAAAAGAGCTGTTTTGCCAGCAGTGAGATGCAATTCCGCTTTGGGATGTTGGTACTCTGGCTTTGGATGGGGGCTGACAGAGCCATTTGGAATCTGAGTCAACACAAACCGCCGGGGCTCGGGTAGCTTAGCTCCAAACTCCAGACACATGTCAGTGCCAGGACTGGGTTTGTTGTTGTTGTTCTTTAGTCGCTAAGTCATGGCCAACTTAGTGACCCCAGGAACTGTAGCCCGCCAAGCTCCTCTGTGCATGGGATTTCCCAGACAAGAATGCTGGAGTGGATTGCCATTTCCTTCTCCAGAGGAACTTCCTGACCCACGGATCGAACCTGTATCTCCTAAACTGGTAGGTGGATTCTTTACCACCTGGCCACCAGGGAACCCCAGGACTGGGTCTAGGTGATCCCAATTTCTGCCAGTACCGCTGAGCTGATACCAGTTGGAGATGGTGGGGTTGGCAACATCTCTACAGCCCAAAGCACTTGCACATGTCACGTCATTTTGTGGTCACTGCAGCCTATGTTGAAAGAATGGAAGCACTTTTATGAAAATCAGAATCTAGGCAGGAAATTAGACTTCTTATATTTTTTCCCCCTTTGTTGTTGAAAGCAAATATGGATAAAAGCCTAATGGTCTACTTTAGGGAGGACTCTTGAGAGTCCCTTGGACTTCAAGGAGATCCAACCAGTCCATTCTGAAGGAGATCAGCCCTGGGTGTTCTTTGGAAGGACGGATGCTAAAGCTGAAACTCCAGTACTTTGGCCACCTCATGAGATGAGTTGACTCATTGGAAAAGACTGATGCTGGGAGGGATTGGGGGCAGGAGGAGAAGGGGACGACAGAAGATGAGATGGCTGGATGGGATCACTGACTCGATGGACATGAGTTTGAGTGAACTCCGGGAGTTGGTGATGGACAGGGAGGCCTGGCGTGCTGTGATACATGGGGTTCAAAGAGTCAGACACGACTGAGCGACTGAACTGATTTGAGGGAGGACAAATAATCTTGAACGTAACATGATCACTTTATCACTTTGGTCATTGGTAGGTTCACAAAGGGCTGTGTTTTTATTGTGTGTTTGTTTTTAAACTTTGCATTTTGAGATAATTACAGATTTGTAGATGCACAGAAAGCTTACAAAATAATACACAGAGATCCTGGGTACCCTTTACTCAAATTTCTCCAAGGAAATCTTAAAAAAAAATACTGTAGTATAATAAAACAATTATTGATTGATTTTATTGATGCAGTAAGATCTATGGCTTTTACCTAGACATTGATGCCATCTACTGATATTATTTTGGCTCCCTGTTTTATTTGTAATCCTGTGTGTGTGTATTTAGTTCTATACCCCTGTATCACTTTATATGTCCACACCACAGTCAAGGCGCAGCAGTTTGATCACAGGGATCCCTCACATTGCTCCGCTTTCTCCAACCCTACTCCCGTCCCCAACCCCTGACAACCACCAACCTGTTCTTCATCTCTTACATGTTACAATTTCAAGAATATCACATACAGGGAATGTATGGTATGTAATATTATAGGATCAACTTCTCTCACTCAACATAATGCCCCAGAAATTTACTCAAGTTTCTGCAAGGAGATCCAACCAGTCCATTCTGAAGGAGATCAGCCCTGGGATTTCTTTGGAAGCAATGATGCTAAAGCTGAAACTACAGTACTTTGGCCACCTCATGCAAAGAGTTGACTCACTGGAAAAGACTCTTGGAGGGATTGGGAGCAGGAGGAAAAGGGGACGACAGAGGATGAGATGGCTGGATGGCATCACCAACTCGATGGACATGAGTTTGAGTGAACTCTGGGAGTTGGTTATGAACAGGGAGGCCTGGCGTGCTGCGATTCATGGGGTGGCAAAGAGTTGGACATGACTGGGCTACTGAACTGAACTGAACTGCAAATATCAATAGTCTGCTCCCTTTTCTTATCGAGTAGTATTTTATGATATGAATTTACCACCCAAGTTGCTTCTTGGGTAAAGATACTGAAGCTGAGTGGGAAAGAGTGCCATGATCATCTAGTAATGTCTGTCACAGAGATGGAGGTGGAGAGTGGTGGTGAGCGTGTGAAACTAACTGGACTTAGATGTCAGTGCTGATAGTTGAAAGAGAATCAGGAAAGAGAGATGATTGATATTTATCTCCTGCCCAAGAAAGAATTCAGAAGCCTCATGAGGACTATCACTAACGAAACTGGTGATGGTTTGAACTCCAATTTCAAGAGTTAGATATGTAGCTCAAGTGAGGGAGGGAAGGATGTGATCAAATGTGTCCAGCCACTTGTCCAGGGCTCTCTGCCCTCCATCCTCTCTGCAGGTTCCTCTCACTTTATTTCGGAGAGCACACGATTTGCAGGAGGTGATTTTCTCTGATCTGCCAACTACAGATCAGGTTGCCTCATCTATTGGGAAGACTGACCAGCATGTCTTTTCTCTGTCCCAACAAATAACTAGACTCCAGTGCATACCTCCCATCTGTACCAAGAGAATGTTTCTAGTTTGCACATTTGGAATGGAAAAATAATCTTTAGCTTGGCTTTGATTATATATTCTAATTATTGCTAATATAGACACCAAATGATTGCATTTTATTATATCTGTTTTCCACTGAATGTTTGAATGGCTTCCTTGGGAAATGCTGTCATACTAATTAATTGTTTTCTGTTTTTCTTGACATATCTCAGCACTGTCTGTGCAGTTGCGGCCATGTGTCTGTTCTAAATGTTTAAGGCATTTATACCAATAATAGAGCTAATTTCTCCGCACAACTAAAACATGATCTTTTTCCAATTTTCCATGCCTGTCAAGGGAATCCTGATGCTTCTGGGTTTCCAAACTTCATGTAACCTTTGGCTTTTTGTCAATTTTGGTCACATGAGAAGTCATTTCTTAAGTCTCATTTTTGTGTCTTTGGTCAGATTCTCTCCTAAAAAAAAAAAAAAAAAAAGATTATTCTAAAAAAATATTTATTTATTAATTTTTGGGCCTTAGTTGCAGCATGTGGAATCTTCCTGTTGAGTCTTGCAGGCCTAGTTGTCTTGCAGTGTGTGGAATCTTAGTTCCCCAACCAGGAACCGAACCCAAGTCACCTGCACTGAAATGCCAATTCTTTAACCACTGGACCACAAGAGAAATCCTTCTTTTTTTTTTTTTTTAAAGTTTAGTGTCTTCTCTGATCTCATATTTGGATTGCTGTAATGTTATTCTCACTTTCCTTCTGTGGACTCTTTTTTTTTTTTTTTTTAATAGACTTTCAGTTCATCATAAAACTAAAACTGATCTCACTTTTGCATCCTCACCCCTTCTCTGACATTCAAGAACAGGCTCAGCACCTAATCAAGAATCCCCAAAATGATTGGTATAGAGATGGATCACATCCCAGACTGGGTTCCTAGACTATTTCTTTTTTTTTTTTTCCAAGGAAAAAACTAGTTCACCACTGCTCACATCTGACCTATGACCAAGTCCTGTTGACTTTTTCCCCTTCATGATTTACCAAATCCTTCCAAAATGTCTCCCTTGGTCCAAGCCTCCATCTGTGCTGACTTCTCCTATAAGAACATCCTAAGTGGTCTTCCTGCTGCCAGCGTGCCTCCCCCTAGGGCTTTCTTCCATAGATCTTTTCAAATGCAGACATGGCCATGCCTCTGTCCTGCTTATTTGATTTGGTGGCTCCCTGTTTTCCCTGGTGAAAGTCGCTCAGTCAGGTCTGACTGTTTGCGACCCCATGGACTATATAGTCCCTGGAATTCTCTAGGCCAGAATACTGAAGTGGGTAGATTTTCCCTTCTCCAGGGGATCTTCCCAACCCAGGGATTGAAGCCAGGTCTCCCGCATTGCAGGGAAATTCTTTACCAACTAAGATAAAGACCCAAATCCACAACCTAGTCTCTAAGGATTTGCATGCCCTGCCTCTTGACCACTTGCACAACTTCATCTTCTACCAGAGTGTCTCTCTCTTTCCTCTCCAGTCATACTCGTTTTCGTTTCTTTCCTTGAATAAACCACCATTTCTAAAAGGGCACAGGGGACTTCCCTGGCAGTCCGGTGGTTAAGATTTCGACTTCTAATGCAGAGGGTGTGGGTTCAGTACCTGGTCAGGGAGGTAAGATCCCACATGCCTCACAGCCAAAAAAAAAACAAAACATGAAACAGAAGCAATATTGCAACAAATTCAATAGAGGCTTTAAAAAATGGTCCACATCAAAAGAGAAATCTTTTTAAAAAGTTGCACATTCTACCCTGACTTTCTCAACTACGTTTCTTCTTGCCTGTATAGCAATCACCACTTAATGTATTATGTGCTTTTAAACTGTGTCTTGTTTCTCATGAATCTTCTTTCCCTAGAGTGGAATCTTCACAAGGGCTGGAATTCATGGGTGGCTTTACTTACTAAATAAATATGGTTTCATGACCATTACATGTAAAGTGAAAACCAATGAAAGGGTGAGTCATTCAGTCATGTCTGACTCTTTGTGACCCCATGGACTGTAGCCTCGGAGAAGGCAATGGCACACCACTCCAGTACTCTTGCCTGGAAAATCCCATGGATGGAGGAACGTGGTAGGCTGCAGTCCATGGGGTCGCTAGGAGTCAGACATGACTGAGCGACTTCACTTTCACTTTTCACTTTTATGCATTGGAGAAGTCCATGGCAACCCACTCCAGTGTTCTTGCCTGGAGAATCCCAGGGACAGGGGAGCCTGGTGGGCTGCCATCTATGGGGTCGCACAGAGTCGGACACGAGTGAAGCGACTTAGCAGCAGCAGCAGCAGCATCAGGACTGTAGCCCACCAGTCTCCTCTGTCCATGGAGTTTTCCAGGCAAGAATTCTGGAGTGGGTAGCAGCCATTTCCTTCTTCACAGATCTTCCTGACCCAAGGATATAGGTCTTTTGCTATATATTGTTATATTTTTCTAATCGCCATTCATTTGTTATCTTTGGTTGTCAGTTTTCTTCTTTTGCTAACTGGAAAGTCACAGCACAAGTAATTATCCTACCACTTTCTTTGGTATGATTCACACAGTTCAGACAGGCCTTTCTGAGGTATAATCCTCATCTTAATTTTATTAAAGGGCTTTTCATAATCCTTATGCTGTATTTTCAGGCAGTTTCTTAGCATAGATAGCTGAGTCAATCTTTTTTTTTTTTTTAATTTTAAATTGATGAATGCTGCAGGTTTTAAATTTGGAAGCTCTCTTAAATTCCCCAATTCCACTCTGAATCCTTCAGCCTGACTTTTACTTCGCTCTAGCCAATTTTATGTTCTGTCAGCCCCAAACCTTTGAGGCTTAGGAAGAAAGACGCCAGCTCTTCACTTTTCCCTGTAAACTTTTTGCTCCTTTTTGCTATATTTTTTGACCCAAGTTGTTCCCAGCTATTTATGCCTACCCTCATCATGTTTTCAGACTTTTATTTATTGTTACTATCAAGACCAGCGTCTGAGATTATGAAATGGTTTCATGCCACTTTGTGTCTCTGGGTGATTGGTAGTGTCTGTCTGCAGCAGCACTATGTAGAGGATTATGGGGTCATAGACAGGTTCATGGGGAAAGAGTGCTATGATCGATTAATGATGTCTGCTGTGGTTATGGGATAGGAAAAGATAGTACCTGTGGTATATATTTGCTTAGCTTCATCTTTGCACTCATTTCTGTCTCTACAGCTTATTTCTCGTTTATATTGTATTCCCTCAGCAGATCATGTGCTCACCTAAACCCCTCTCCCCTCCATCTTTCAAGAGGATATTATTGCAATAAATAGAAATGTCGAGTAGACTTTGGCATGAACAGAGGAAGTGAACTTCACAGCAATGGTTTCCTGACACTGTTAGTCATGTAGGTTGCAACATAATGATTCATCTTCCTCCTTCTGCAGAAAGGAGTCACTGGAGGCTGGGGATTTTGTTTAAGATTAATGATTAGGAACTTTATATCTACAATAAGCCTTTTCTCTCCAATTTATCCATGTGCATGCTAAGTCACTTCAGTCATGTCCAACTCTTTGTGACCCTATGGACTGTAGCCCACCAGGCTCCTCTGCCCATGGGATTTTTCAGGCAAGAATATTGGAGTGGATTGCCATACCCTCTCGGAGAAGGCAATGGCACCCCACTCCAGTACTTTTGCTTGGAAAATCCCATGGACAGAGGAGCCTGGAAGGCTGGAGTCCATGGGGTCGCTGAGGGTCAGACACGACTGAGAGACTTCACTTTCACTTTTCACTTTCATGCATTGGAGAAGGAAATGGCAACCCACTCCAGTGTTCTTGCCTGGAGAATCCCAGGGACAGGGGAGCCTGGTGGGCTGCTGTCTATGTGGTCTCACAGAGTCGGACACGACTGAAGTGACTTAGCAGCAGCAGCCAGACCCTCTGGTGGCTCAGAGAGTAAAGAATTTGCCTACAGTGCAGGAGACCTGGGTTCAATCCTTGGGTCGGGACCATCACTGGAGAAGGGAATGGCTACCCACTCCAGTATTCTTGCCTGGAGAATCCCATGGACAGAGGTGCCTGGTAGGGTACAGTCCACAAGGGTCCCAAAGAGTCAGACATGACTGAGCAACTAATCAGTCTAATCACATTTATCTATAGCTCATAACAAGCTAGAAATAAAGTACCACATTCTCCCACTACATTGTACTTAAACCTAAGTATTTTAAATGGATGTTCTTTTTGAAATGATTGTGTGTGTATGTTGCTTTAGAATAGATAACTAAATTTACTATGTATTTGCTAACAGTATTGTTCCCCTCTAAGTGAAACAGTAGATGCACTCTTCCAATCTTTGTTTCTTTTAAGGCTTAGGTCACTCTAGGAATTAAGGAATATTATTACTCCCATTGTACAGATACAAAAACTGAGGACATAACATTAAAGTCACTGGCTAAGTAACTATATACCTAGTAAATATCAAAACAAGTGTTTGGATACAGACAATCTAATTCTAGAGATTTCTATGCTGAGATACTGAAGATAAAGTTCAATTTAAATTTATACACTGCTGTATGTCAATTATAGGGCTTCCTAGGCACTAGTGGTAAATAACCTGTCTGCCAATGCAGGATATATAAGAAACTCAGGTTGATCCCTGGGTTGGAACAATCCCCTGAAGAAAGGCATGGCAACCCACTCCAGTATTCTTCCCTGGAGAATCCCATGGACAAAGGAGCCTGATGGGCTATAGTCCATGGGGTGGCAAAGAGTCAGATATGATTGAGTGACTAAGTATGCATACATTACTCATGAAAATCATCTTTCTAGATACTTTCAAGAATATAAGGCAGCATTTGTAGAAGTGAGGCCAGAATGAATGCTGGATGCTGAGAAGTTTCTAGGTACTCACATATCTAATGATCTGCATATGGAGAGTCAAAATGAGAATCTCAGGGCTCACTCTCCCTCTAAACAGGCGCAGAGTTTGGGGTGGGGCTCCCCAACTGGAGTTTCCAGGTCAAGAAGCAGTAACAGCATATTTGTTCTCAGGACACAGCCAGCCAGTAAGATTTGCCACTGGTGCTGACATTTACTGTAACAAGAGTCAGTTTCCTTCTCTCAGACCTGCAGCCAGCTTCTCACAAGGAAGTTGGTGTCTTGCCAGAGAAACCCCTTCAAGCTCCAGCAAAGATGCCAGGGAAGCCAGCTCTTTCCCCTGTGGCAGGAATGTGCTGGTAATGGTAGGATGATGTCTAGTTTTCAAAATACATTAAAATAATGTCAATGTATCATCTATTCCCTGGTGGCTCAGAACTGTAAAGAATATGCCTGCAATGCAGGAGACTCGGGTTCAATCCCTAGGTTGGGAAGATCCCTGAGAGAAGGGAGAGGGTAGCCACTCCAGTATTTTTGCCTTAGAGAATCCCAAGGACAGAGGAGCCTGGTGGGCTACAGTCGGTGCGTGAGTGCTAAGTCACTTCAGTCGTGTCTGACTCTTTGCAAGCCTGTGGACTGTAGCCCACCAGGCTCCCCTGTCCATGAGATTCTCCAGGCAAGAATACTGGAGTGGGTTGCCATGCCCTCCTTCAGGGGATCTTCCGGACCTAGGGATCAAACCTGCATCTCTTATGTACAGTTCATGGGGTCACAAAGTGTCAGACGTGACTGATGGACTTTCATTTCACTATCATCTACCTATTCTGTCTGTCTCTCCCTATCCAACCAGTCCATCCTAAAGGAAATCAGTCCTGAACATTCATTGGAAGGACTGATGTTGAAGCTGAAACTCCAATACTTTGGCCACTTGATGCGAAGAACTGACTCATTTGAAAAGACCCTGATTCTGGGAAAGATTGAAGGCAGGAGGAGAAGGAGACAACAGAGGATGAGATGGTTGGATGGCATCACCATCCAATGGACATGAGTTTGAGTAAACTCCGAGAGTTGGTGATGGACAGGGAGGCCTAGCATGCTGCAGTCCATAGGGTCGCAAAGAGTCAGACATGACTGAACGACTGAACTGATTTCTCCATATGTGTGATTATAGGATGGTTAAAATGAATATATATAGCCCCATTCATTTGGATATTCATTTTACTATTACCATAATTCTATCAATATAAATGAGCAAGTTTCTTTAAACCCTGTTATGTAGATGATAACACTGATGAAACCAATATTAAGAATCCAGGTGTCTTGATTCCCAGATAAAGAATAAGCAAAGGTCACTTTAAAGCCCCTCCCTTCTTCTCCCTTTTTCTTCCTTCTTATCTTCCTCCTTCTTCCTCCCCCTCCTCTTTCTTTCTTATTAAGCAATCATAGACTTGAAAACTGGATGGACAGCTGGTGAGAATTTGGTGTGTAGCACAGGGAGCCAGTCTGGCACTCTGTGACAACCTGGATGGATGGGACCAGGAGAGGGGACAGGGAGGCTCTGGGGCGAGGGGATGTGTGGATAGTTAAGGCTGGTTTGTGCTGTTGACTGGTGGGAACCAGCAGAGCATTACAAAAGTTAAAGTATACATATATTTAAATGCAAACTGAATGAATAATATAAGGTATTCTCTAGTCCTTCCCCTCAAAAGGCAGGTTGAAATGGAGACACTTTTGGTTGCCGGCTGGCATTACGGTCTTGGATAGATGACCTAGCATCTTTACTTTTCTGTTACATTGTATGTGAATGTAGGCTTTTCTATATTGCGTGTAAGACCGCACAGAATGCATTATGTCCATCTTATTTATCTGCCAAGCAGAGTGGCGCCCGTATGAATAACTCCCAAACCAGTGAAAGCATCTGCAACTTGAGACTCTTCAATTTTAATTTTCTTATTTTAATACCAGCCAGTCGAGCTTTGGAAAGGTTTTGACTTGCCTGAGTTGAAACGCAAGGAATCTACTGGCCAATTTCCTTTGAGTATTACCTTGTTTGAATTGGATGGAAGGGCAGGGAATTGTATAAATGTCACCACAGAGAGCCCTTGTCCCCTGGTAATTAGTAACCTTATCAATTCAGAGCAAAGGCGCATGTTCAGGGATTTTGCTTTGGATGATGGCACACGAATGAGGGAATTTTATGACTATGTATGAAGTGCCTGCTCTGGTGATGTTTTGCTTCGGCAAATGGGTGACTGGCATCATTCACAATCTGATCTGTTCCTGTCACCCCCTGGTTCTTCTGTTCCCTTTATTATCCCTAGAAGCTCAGTCTTCCTCCCCCATCCCCCACTCAGAGTCTAAATAAACTCCCTCATGATCTCAGGTTGTAAGCAGCAAAACAGTTTGAGGAGTTTTTTTTTTTTTTTTTTTTTTTTTTAAGTTTATTTTTATTGAGTGTTTTTCTCCCCTCCATGGCAGAAATAATCCATGTCTGTGGCAAAAATCCAAAGCACAAAAGAAGAAGAACACATGAAATATAGGAAATTCCCCTTCCAAATCCTACATTCTAGACACAATGGTTTTTAACCTAATAGTTCATCATTTATCCTGTACACGTGCACACACATATGCAACCATATTTCAAAATCATCTGAGTATTATGCTTATTATGCTTTAGCTTATTTTCCCCCCTACTTGTTGCCTTTATAGAATCTTTTGTTAAGTGTTGCTCCATAATTTAATCCAAAATTTCCCCTTCTGATGGACTCCTGGATTATTCTCATTGATTTTTTTACTTTTGTTCCTTTTATTGAGATTAAGTTGACAAATAAATTTGGGCTTTCCTGGTGGTTCAGTGGTAAAGAATCCACCTGCCAAGGCAGGAGATACAAGTTCCATCCCTGAGTCAGGAAGATGCCCTGGAAAGGGAAATGGCAACCCACTCCAATATTCTTGCCTGGGAAATCCCATGGATAGAGGAGTTGGCAGGCTACAGTCCATCGTGGGGTCACAAAAGAGTTGGACATGACTATGTAAATTTAAGGTATACTGCATAATGATTTGACTTACTTACAATATGAAATAATTCCCATAGTAAGTTGAGTGAATGTCCATCGCCTCATATAGAAACAAATTGAAGAAGTAGCAAAAAAAAAAAAAAGTTTCCTTGTGATGAGAACCATCAGGATTTACTCTCTTAACAGCTTTCATGTATAAACCCAGCAGTGTTCATTATAGTTATCATGTTGTATGTTACATCCCTAGTACTTACTTTTCTTACAACTACAAGATTGTACCTTTTGATCGCCTTCGTCCAATTCCCTCTCCCCCAATCCCCTTCCTCTGGCAACCACACATCTGATTTTTTTTTTCCCCTGAGTTTGTTCATCTTTGAAATGTCACCTATAACACTATGTCAGTTTCCCTGGTACGACATAGTGATTCGGTGTTTCTATACATTTCAAAATGATCACCATGGTTAAGTCGAGTTACCATATGCCCTATGTGAAGATACTACATAATGATCAACTAGGTGCCCCACACTGTACATTTCGTACTCCTGACTCATTTATTTTGCAACTGGAAGTCTGTGCCTCTTCCGCTCCCTCACCTGTTTCTCTCCTCCCACCCCCACCCCCTCACCTCTGTGTCTTTGACTATTTGTTCGGTTATTTTTGTTAGATTCCACATATAAATGAAATCATACGGTATTTGTATTTCTCCATCTGACTTATTTCACTAAGCCCAATACCTCCAAGTCCATCCATGTTGTTGCAAATGGCAGAATTTCTTTCTTATTTTTTTTATTACTGAGTAATGCTGCATATGGGTGTCTATATCTATATACAGAGAAATATATATTGCATCTTCTTTATCCGTTCTTCTGTCGGTGGGCACTTGGATTGCTTCCAGATCGTGGCTATTGTAAGTAATGCTGCTGTGAACACTGAGGTGCATATATTTTTGCAAATGAGTGTTTTCATTTTTTTCTGATAAACTAAGACAATTTATGGAATTGCTGGATTGTATGGTAGCACTATTTTCAATTTTTTTTTAGGGTACCTGTACAACATTCTCCATAGTGACTGTACCAATTTTCCTTCCCACCAGCAATACATGAGAGTTTCTTTATCTCCACAACCTTACCAACACTTGATATCTGTCGTCCTTTTGAAAACAGTTCTTCTGAAAAGTGTGAGGTGAAGTCTCACCGTGGTTTTGATGCGTATTTCCCTGATAGTTATGCTGAACATCTCTTCAGGTGCCCGTTGGCAATTTGTGTATCTTCTTTGGAAGAATGCCTATTCAGACCCTCGGCTCATTTTTAAATTGGAGGGTTTTTGTGTTTTTTTTGATGTTGAGTTGTATAAATTCTTTGTCTGTTTTGGATATTAATTCCTTTACAGATTTGTCATTTGCAAAAGTCTTCTTCCATTCAGTAGGTGTCTTTTACAGCATCATCATCTGTATTATTATTTGCTTTTAACAGCATTGCTGCTGCACCTCTTTGCAGACATTTTCAAGTAACTGCAGGAGGGGAAGGGAAACTTTTAAGTGAGCTATAAAATAAATAGTCTGCTTCTTGTATGTGTGAGTGCTCAGTCACTCAGTCCTGTCTGACTCTTTGTGATCCCATAGACTGCAGCCCACAGGCTTTTCTGTCCATGGGATTCTCCAGGCAAGAATACTGAAGTAGGTTGCCATTTCCTTCTCCAGGGGATCTTCCTGACCCAGGGATTGAACCCATGTCTCCAGCATTGGCAGGCAAGTTCTTTACCACTAGTGCCCCTGGGGAAGCCTAGGTCTGCTTCTTGAATTAACCCCAAATCATAAACTAGAATAAGGGATCAGGGCTGGCAAGAACCAAGGCACATTTACATCTACCTGGAGTCCCAGAGTGTGACCTAATTTAGAAATAGGGTCTTTGCAGATATAATTAGTTAAGAATCTTGAGGCAAAACTCATCTGGAGTCAGAGTAACTCGCAAGCCAAGGACTTGTGTCTTTATAAATGAAACAGAGGGAGATTGGGACATACAGAGGCACAGAGCGGAGGTCATATGAAGACAGAATCAGAAGTTGGCAATGCCGCCACCAGCCAAGGAATGCCAGAAGCCACTGGAAGCTGAAAAGGGCAACAGAGATTCTACCTGAGACCCATCGGAGGGGGCATAACCCTGCTGACACCTTGATGTTGGTCTTCCACCCTCCAGAACTTTTAGAGAGAGAGGAAAAAAAAGAAAGGTTCTGTTGTTTTCAGGCACCTCATTTGCAGTCATTTCTTTCCGCAGCCCCAGGAAACTAATGGTCTGCAAACTAAGGCCTGAGGGCTGTAGTCAGCCTGCTTTAATATTTACAAAAACAGAGCATCACCCATTCATTGACATATTGCCTATAGTGGCTTGTAAGCTACAGTGCTGAGTAGCTCAGAGACCATATGGCCAGCAAAGCCTAAAATATTTTCTCTCTGGCCCTTACAGAGAAAGGGAGCCAACCCCACTTCTAGGGAAGTGTTTAATTTGTGTGCTTGTCTAGTGATGCTGGGAGATCATAAGAGACTCTTCTTAACACTGTAGAACCACACTATGTGGGGATTTTTTTTTTTTAAGTTAGATTTCAATTTTTTATGAAGCAGGTTTTTCCTCCCCAGAGGAAAAACATAAAATGCTCTGGAATAGTTTACAGCATTAGCTGCCTTTAAGGGATTCAATGAAGCAAAAGGGTCTCCTCTCTGTTGAATCAATCAGCATTAAAGTTCACTTACCAGTGACAGCTTTTATATGAGAAGCAGGTTTGTATTAATATTGCTGATGGGGGTGTGGTTCCCCTAGCTAGCCGAGGGTTGATCTGGAAGTTTTGGAGAGTGTGAGTGAGTTTTCTTCACTCTGAGCAGGAAATGAACCAAAGTCTGATGTGCAGCTGGCCAGAGAGTGAAGGAAGAAGAGTTTTGTTTGCTGAGTCATGTACAGATGTAAGAGTTGGACCATAAAGAAGGTTGAGCACCAAAGAATTGATGCTTTCGAACTGTGGTGCTGGAGAAGACTCTCGCTAGTGAGCGACTGAACAACAGCAAGGGAGTCGAACTGAGCAGGTGAAGAGCAACAAACCTTAGTGATCCCAGTGACAAAATGAGAAGAGCAGCCTACCGAATGGGAGAAAATATCTGAAAACCATATATCCAATAAGGAGTTAATATGGAAAATATACCAAGAACTCATACAACTCAATAACCAAAAAACTAACCATCTGGTGTTAAAATGGGCAAAGGTACTGAATAAACATTGTTTCCAAGGAAGACATCCAAATGGACATCACGTTCATGAAAAGATACTCAACAGCACAAATCCCTGGGGAAAATGCACATTGGAATCAGAACCACCTCATGCCGGTTAAGCTGGCGATCTTCAAGAAGGCAAGAGATAACCCACGCTAGTGAGGAAAAAGGAAACTCTGCTGTTGTGTCAACAGGGATAGGTCTTGAGGGCGTTTATGCTAAGTGAGCAGACAATGTTAAACACTGTACATGTGGAATCTGAAAAAGACTGAACTCATAGAAACAGAGCAGAATGGTGGTTTTCAGGGAATAAGAGATGGGGGAACTGGAAAGATGCTGGGCAAGAGGTACGAACTGGCAGCTAGAAGATAAATAAGTTCTGGGGGGTCCAATATATGAGATTGTGATTATAATCAGCAATTGTTGTTTAGTCGCAAAGGTGTTCATGCAATCCCATGGACCACCAGGTCCCTCTATCCATGGGATTTCCCAGACATGAATACTGGGTTGCCATTTCCTTCTCCAGGGGATCTTCCCAACCCAGGGATCAAACCTGCGTCTCCTGAATTGGTAGACAGATTCTTTACCACTGAACCACCAGGGAAGCCCATGGTCAACAGTACTATGTTATATATTCCAAATTTGCTAAGAGCCTGGCTCTTAAATGTTCTCAGCACAAAGAAGAAATAATCTACTAGTGACCTAGTAGAGTTGTTAGCTACCTAACAGCTATGATATATTGTTATCATGTTGCAGTATATGAATGTAACAAATCAACATGTTCATTTTTTTTCTTTTCAATATCATACAAGGACTTTTTTTTAATTGGAGTATAATTTCTTTACAAAGTTGTATTAGTTTCTGCTGTAGAGTGAAGTGAATTCTTTATATGTCTACATATACGCCCTCCCTCTTGGACCACACTCCCATCGACCCACCCCCATCGCACTCATCTAAGTCATCACAGAGCACAAAGCTGAGCTCCCTGTGCTATACAGAAGCTTCCCTTCTGTGATACACATGGTAGTGTATGCAGATCTGTACGATCTCCCAGTCTGTCCCACCCTCCCCTTCTCCACCTCCAGTGTCCACATATCCACTCTCTATATCTGTGACTCTGTCCCTGCCCAGCAATAGGTTCATCCGTACCATTTTTCTAGATTCCACACATATGCGTTAATATGCAATCGTTTTTGCTCTTTCCGATTTAATTCACTCTGATTGGCAGACTCTAGGTCCATCTACATCTCTTCAAATGGCCAAATGTCATTCCTTTTTATGGCTGAGTAATATTCCATTGCATAGATGTACTACCCGTTCCCTTTAACCTTACGCAATGGTATGTGTCCATTATGTCTCATGAGAAAACAAGACAAACACATAATAATCACCAAACTGTCTTCTAGTTCTCAGTCACTGTGGATTTGTGAACTTCATCAGCCAGCTCAGGAAGATAGCCATAGAAAACCTAATTAACTTCACTCATCCTGGTACAGAAAGTGTTCAGTTGAGAGCTAATAGAAAAAGCCACACACCCACACAAAGGAAAAGCTGTTTAGAAGAGCTTCACTTGTTTTTCAGCTTAATGTCTTGGTCAAGGCAATTTTTATGTCCTTTGCATATTTCACTGAGAAGCCTCAGCCACGTCTAGCCATAACTTCCTTTCCTTCCTGTTGTGAATTTCTTCCTAGATTTACTCTCCAGTCTCTAAAAATATCCATCCCACATTATTTATTCACTCCATAATGCACACCATCCAAAGACAACAATTTGCCAATAAACTGTTATTCTAATGAATAATGCATGCAGCCTTCATTCTCCTGACATGAACAAATATACTTTCAAATGGAAAGAGTGTGGCTCTATTTTAGTCTTGACTCCATTTTTTTTAACTTTATGTATATATATGTGTGTGTGTGTGTGTGTGTGTATATATGTATATTTAAAGGTTTTGTGATGTCCTTCCTTGGGTGAACTCCATGGGGAATAATTCTAACAGTCTAATTAAAAGAAACAAACCATTGCACAGAATCATAACTGGATTTATATACAGTGTTTGTTACACTGACAATAAGGTGTTTGGGTGTGGAAGGAAAAAGGAAATAAATCAGCCAGTGTTTCAGGGTAGGAAAAATGTGAAGTTCTCTCCTAATAAGAAGACATCGCCAATCATTGTTTCAAATTCGGCCACCATCCACGGCTATAGTTTCCTTCTATATCCATGGACAGGATACAGTATGCTGGGATGATGGAAATGTTAATTGTAGTAACAATAATTATTATCATCATCACTTTTGAATTCCTATGAAGGGCTAGATATCATGCTAAGTATTCTTTCCATGTATTAGAGTTTCCTTAACCTGGGCACTACTGGTATTTTGGGTCAGAAAAGTCTCTGTGGGAAAGGGCGAGTTGCTCTGTGGATTTGTAGAATGTTTAGCAGCATCCTACAAATCTGCTGCACCCACTAGATCCAGCAGCAACATCTTCCTCCAAGTGATGACCAAAAATGACTCTCAACACAGCCAAAGGTCTGCTGGAGGACAAAAGTCTCCGCAGCTGAGAACTCTAGTGTACATGACCGAACTTCCCAGGTGGCGCTAGTGGTAAAGAACCCGCCTGCCAATGCAGGAGTCGCAAGAGAGAGGATTCAGTCTCTGGGTGGGGAAGATGCCCTGGAGGAGGAAATGGTATCCATCCAGTGTTCTTGCCTGGAGAATCCCATGGGCAGCAGAGTCCGATGGGCTACAATCCAAGAGGCTGCAAGGACTCAGACACGACTGAGCGATTGAGCACACACAATATGCGTGACTATCTTCATAACATCCTTACACAACAAATGCGTTATTAGTCCCATTTATAAATGAAGAAACGAAAGCACAGAGTCAGTGACAGAGCCAAAATTTGGTGCAGCGTTTACTGCCGCATCGATCTTTAGGCGGTTTTGTTGCCTGTGATGATTCAGAACATCAATTCATCTGCCTTCTCCTTTTACATGGGTGATATTTTCAGGTTCAAAAAATACATAATTGATATAATTAGCATTTTGGCGCACATGCACTGGATAATTAATATTATCTTACACGTGGCACAGAGATAACTTCAAATTCCTGAAACCTCTTGCATAGGCCGTATAGATGACATGAGGACAAAATTAATAATTATTGTAACAAGAATAGCAATAACAATAGTGATTCCGCTTCATCCTTCCCATCACTACTGATTGGCCACATGAGATGTGACAGGCTGAGAAATCAACCTGGATTTCCTGTTTCATTCCCACATTATCTGAGAGGTACCTACTTCCGTTAGCCTTTAACCCAAGGCCGTGTGGCTAAGGTTTGTCTTGTTCTCTGTTGTATCTTAAGCATTTAAAACAGAGCCTTGCACATAGGCAGAGCTCCATGGATGCTGGTTGAATGAGGAGTTATGAGGAGATGGGACCTTAAAGAAAGTATAAAGATTGCTAAGGTGGCAATCATTTTACTTAAGTGAAACTCGGGTGGTGCAGTGGTAGTCTGCCTGCCAGTGCAGGAGGCCAGGAGACTCGGGTTTAGTCCCTGGGTCGGGAAGATCCCTGGAGGAGGGCATGGCAACCCACTCCAGTATCCTTGCCTGGAAAACCCCATGGACAGGGGAGCCTGGTGGGCTACAGTCCATGGGTGTAGTAAAGAGTCAGACACGACTGAGCCCACACACACAGGTGGTAATAGAGCTTCAACTCATAGCCTCCATCTGATTTCAGAACCACTTGCTGCCCGTGGTATCCTTGTTCAGTAGCTATATCTACTATATCTACGTCTCCGACCTGCTGCTTGGAACAAATGGGTCTTTCTTTCTTGACGACCTTCATGTCCAGTTTTCCCCAGGTTTCTGTCACTGGTGATGGCAACAAACACCTTCTCCCATCTTTCTCCACATCCTTTCTCTGCCTTCCACCAGGGCCTCTCTTTATTTCTCTTTGTCTATACCTTATTTAATTTTGGAAGCCCAGCTCAATCCCCACTTTCTTCTAGAATATTCCCTCTATGTTCTTGAACTCTCAGGGCCTCTCAGGAATCCCATTGCCGTTGCCCACCAATGATTGATGAAGCGCAGTGCAAAACATCTGGGGTCAAATCTAAGCTCTATCCTTCCAAGAGGTATGCGCTTGGGCAAGCAATGTAAAGTCTTTGGAATCTCGATGCCCTCCACGGTGTGATGAGAACGGTAGTATTGTTGTGCCTCCCAGCTTGCTGAGAATTCAATGAGACAGTACTTAGCATAGCCCTCGACATATAGTGTTCTTAATAAATTACTCATCATTAATGTGCCTTTGACCCTCTGTTATCTATTCTATGATTGATTTATAGGACTTTGTCTAATCTCCCCAATGGAATTGTAGGAGTATAGCAAGACATTTCTTTCAGAGTAGATCTTCTCAGGTGACTCAGTGGTAAAGGACTTGCCTGCCAAAGCAGGAGACTTAAGGAGATTCTGGTTTCATCCTTGGGTCAGAAAGATCCCCTGGAGAAGGAAATGGCAATCCACCCCAGTATTCTTGCCTGGGAAATCCTAAGGACAGAGGAGCTTGGTGGGCTACAATCCACGGGGTCCAAAGAGTCGGACATGACTGAACGACTAGGCACACACACATAGGTCTTTAATGTACTACAGAATTCAGCACAACAGATAAAACTGTGACCAGGAGGCCTCCTCAGTGTTCAAAACATGATTTTCTGTCTTTACCTTCTGAGCTCTGGTGTCTTTCTCAATAACATGGAAACGGCCATTTCCTTTTACTCCACCATACCAGACGGGCCATCACAAATGGGTTTATCTGTATGGTGAGCCATCAGCCAGGGTTTTCAGAGCTTACAGGCATCAGAATTGCAATAGCTCATTCGGTCTGTCTCAATGCTTCACTGAAGTTTCATCGTTCTTTGGACTTTGGTTTTGCCAGGGTCTTTTTTATCTGTAAAATTTTGTGTAACATAGAACTTAAAGTGTGATGATTAATGAGACACATCTCCAGTTAGGCATGCCTCTTGTGTATCCATGTGCTGAGTTGCTTCAGTCGTGTCTGACTTTGCAACCCTATGGACTGTAGCCTGCCCGTCTCCTCTGTCTATGGGATTCTCCAGGCAAGAATACTGGAGTAGGTTGCCACGCCCTTCTCCAGGGAATTATCCCCACCCAGAGATCAAATTCGCATCTCTTGAGTCTCCTGCATTGGCAGGCAGGTTCTTCACCATTAGCACCGCCTGGGAAATCCGTGAGTGGCTCTTAAGGGGGAATAAATATATCACCAGTTTCCAGAAAGACTGGTGGACTCAGATTCCAGATCCTGTGTCTGAGGCTGTGTGGAGCAGTAAGTAGACTACACTGCTCACAAAGAGCTGGTTTCTAGTTCCAGTTTTCTCAGGATTCACATGAGGTTGGACTATTTGGGGTGGAGGGGGGGAAGAAATCTTTGTATGCCTTAATGCTCTCATCTGTAAAGCAAAGCATCCAAATCAGATAAATTATGAATTACCTTTCATTTCTATAATTCTGCATCCCACAATTGAAGTTCATTGGTAGGAATCAGTAATTTCATATTTTGCCTCATTTCCTTAAAATCCACATTCCTCGCAATAAGTTTACCCACACTAGGGCTTCCAAATCCCATTTAGAAAATCTGTTCCCCTCGTACACACATTCGCATTTTTTTTATTCCCCAGTGCCCTACACATTTTCTTAATAAAGTGTATAATAAAACTAAATCTTCCCACTGGAGTGTTTAGAATGTGGAAGACATTGTTATTCCCACCATGGCAGTGGCGGATAAAAAATACATACTCCTCTCTCTCCCGAAACCACGCTTTGATCCTCAGCCTTTTATCAGCAAATCAGAAGTGCTACCTTCTGCAAATTAGCACCACCTCCTGAGAAATTGTGCCAAGTTCTATTAAATGTAATTAGCATTCCCGTTGTTTCCTGTGTGTTGCAAATAACAAAAAAAAAAAAAAAAAAAAAGAAAAAGAAAAAGAAAAAAAATCTCCTTCTGAGGGAACACACATTATCCCACGTTATACCAACAGTGTCGGCATGAAGCTGGAAACAGAAGACTAAAAAGGATCTTGACACCCAACTAGGAGTTCACCTTCATGGGGTCAAAAGTGGCAGGATGAGAAGTCTTCATTTTTGGCTTTTCAAAGGAAAGGTTGGCTTCACGACATGGAGTTAAACAACTGGCATACTGCCTTCTGAAGTGAAGGTTTGGGGAACATGGGAAGATAATTACCTCCCTCAATATAAAACTGACCTGCTGGTGGAGTTTTGAAGCAAAAGACTCACATACCCTACAGCAATGTTTCAAAACCAAATTTGGGGAGCCACCCCATGCGGTTTCCATACAGAAGAATGGCAAATGAAACAATTAAAAATCTACTTTCCCTGGAATCTCATGGTAGAATTGACACTTTCATGCCCAACAAGAAGAAATGATACAAACTCAGAATACAGAACAGTGCTTAACACTAGACACATTTTATTAATAATGATTTTTGATACATAGGGACTTCCAAGGTGGCGCCAGTGGTAAAGAATCCTCCTGCCAAAGCAGGAGACACCAGAGATGCAGGTTCGATCCTTGGATTGGGAAGATCCTCTGGAGTGAGAAATTGCACACCATTCTAGTATTCTTGCCTAGCATACTCCATAGGCAGAGGAACCTTGTGGGCTACAGTCCATGTGGTTGCAAACAGTCAGACACGACCGAGCAACTGAGCACACATACACGTCGATACATAGAAATATTGCTTTGTGTGTTTCATTATCATAAAGTTACAGAATTATTGTGTAGCTAATATAAAAAAGAAAAACAACCCCTACTTTTAATCCTCTTGTATTTCACCCGAGGGTATGGCAGTTTGGTCAGAGCAAACCTGCATTGAGAAGCCGGTATTGTAAGGGATTTTTAGCTAAAGCACAATACCACTGCCAAAAACACATGTCCTCCCAAGCCCCATTCACTTCAATGCTATAAAACAGAATTCAGAAGCAACCAGATATATGTGCATATCTGTGCGGAAAGGTTCAGAAAGGAGGATGTTATTTTCACGTTTCCTGCAGAACTGAGTTCAATTTGACAGGCATTTTTTCCCCCCTTCTTGGAAGCCATTTTGTCTCTTTACTTCTTGCTTCCTTCCTTGTATTTCAGCATTTGTCATTTCAATTACAGTACCACAAACTATTTTTACACTTTGAATGCAATTTTCAGAAACACTGTGAAAAGAGCAGTAAAGATATTAGGAGGTGGTAGTTAAGATGGAAAATGGCTTCGAGAGGGTGGAACAAATTTAGAACTTTTTTATTTTAATCATCTATGGAGAAAATAATTCCGTAGACTCATCTGCAGTTCAGTTCCACTTACAGCACAAAGCATCATAAAATTGAATAGAGTTATATTCTCCAGCCCGGTGTCATAACTGTTATATGACACCAGTTTAATAACTTACTGTGCCCATTCACTTCTCTGATGGTCGAGGGTGAGATAACACACTTCCCACCCTGGGTCACACTGAGAAATGGAATAAAAGACAAATCATTCAGTCTTTTCCCCAAGCAAGAGTTTGGTCCAAAACTATGAGCTGGTTGCTGAAGGTTTATTCAATCAACAAATATTTATTGAACACCGGTGTTGTGTTATGGGCTTCCCTGGTGGCTCAGATGGTAAAAAATCTGCCTTCAATGCAGGAGGCATAGGTTCAATCCCTAGGTCAGGAAGATCCCCTGGAGAAGGGAATGGCTACCCATTCCAGTATTCTTGCCTGGGAAATCCCATGGACAGAGGAGCCTGGTGGGGTACAATCCACGGGGTCAGAAAGAATCGGACATGACTGAATGTCTAACACGCTCCCTTTCACTTTTCTGTTATGTTCTGTGATGGACAGTCAATGAAGCTTACATGACACTCAAGGAATTTACTCTTTCCTTCCTCATGCAGAGTTGATGTCTTTATAATTGGATTAACCTGGACTCTATTGCAGTATTAATGATAGAAACACCACTTGAACTGAGTGAAAAATGAAGGCTATTTCTTGGGCCCTATAATCAGAAAAAGTGAGAGGTGACTGGAATTAAGTCATGGCATGACAGGAATTAAGTAAAGTATGACCCTTCACCTCTCATGGATTGCTATATTGACTTCATTCCTTTCCAGTAAAGACAGCCTTTGTCTATTAGGCAGGTGGCAAAACAAGGGCAGATTTGGGATTTTATTCTCATAGCTTGGTTTTGAATTCAGTTGGTTGTTTATCTAGATTCCAGAACTTTCTTCCCCTTCCTAACGGAGTACTGCTTTTGTTCATGTCTTCACATGTGTATGTGCTTGTCACTCAGTCATGTTCGACCCTGTGACCCCGCCACATGGACTGTAGCCCGCCAGACTCCTCTGTCCATGAGATTCTCCAGGCAAGAATACTGGAGTGGATTACCATGACCTCTTCCAGCAGTTCTTCCCCATCTAGGGATCGAACCTGGGTCTCCTGCATTGAAGGCAGATTTTTAACCATCTGAACCACCAGAGAATAGGTACTCACATATCCATCTTTCTCTCCATGAAGTTCCCGTGACATTGGAGAATCTGAGACCATTCCGCTTTTGGAGTTGGAATGAAACTGGGACTTAACTGATCTATGGCAGGCATGATAATCTCTTGTCAACATTTCTCTCTCGGAGCCAGGCTTCAGACTTTTATCAGACAATAACCCAACTGGTTGATAGTTGGGTATTTGATCTTATAAGGCTCAATTAGAGGGAAAGCAAGTTATGTTTCATCTCGGTTCTTGAATTATTGTGATGTAAAACTACTTAATTCCTTTACGGTTTAAAGTGGTTTCAACCTGGATTTGTGTTATATGCAACCAAAAGCATTCTAATTGATCAGCACCTCAGAACAACAGAGAGAATGGAGTTCTCCTTGGCTGACTCCATTTAGCAAAACCCTTAGGAAAAGCATTGTTTGGCTGTGCTTGAGTCCTGTGCGAGGAAATAGAGTACTGTATCCTCCAGGGCCCAGTCAGAGACGCCCACCTCTGTGCTTATGATCTGTCCCATTATTGTCATTTAGCTGCTAAGTCTGCTGCTGCTAAGTCACTTCAGTCGTGTCCGACTCTGTGCGACCCCATAGACGGTAGCCCACCAGGCTCCCCCGTCCCTGGGATTCTCCAGGCAAGAACACTGGAGTGGGTTGCCATTTCCTTCTCCAATGCATGAAAGTGAAAAGTGAAGTGAAGTCGCTCAGTCGTGTCTGACTCAGCAATCCCATGGACTGCAGCCCACCAGGCTCCTCTGTCCGTGGGATTTTCCAGGCAAGAGTACTGGAGTGGGGTGCCATTGAGTCGCCCCCAAAACCCAAGCGTGTAGTGAATCTTGGCACAAAATGGAACTCAAGAGCAGGGCTTGAGAAACTAAAAGAGAATAATTTCACACATGAAATTTTTATTTGTTTACCGCTTATTGAGGTGTAATTTTATATCATAAAACCCATCCATCATAAACATACAATTCAATTTTAAATGAACTTATACTCATGCGGTAGTAGTAGTGAAAGTGTTAGTTGCTCAGTCATATCTGACCGCATGGACAGTAGCCCACCAGGCTTCTCCATTCATAGGATTCTCTGGGCAAGAATACTGGAGTGGGGAGCCACATGTGTGTAAGATAGCCACAGTTCTGATTTAGAATAATTCCATCACCCCGATGAGTTACCCTGTGCTTGTTTATGATCAGTTCCACTTAGACCCTCCATGTGAGAACTGTCCTTCGCTTTCTATCCATATAGATTTGTCTTTCCAATTCAGATAAATAAAATCATACATCATATAATCTTCTGCACCTAGCTGCTTTAGCAGAATGTTCTTGAGGCTCATCAGTATTGATTGATATATCAGTAATGTCTTTTTATTGTTGAGTAATAATCGATTGTAGGGCTTGCCAGGTGTCTCAGTGGTAAAGAAGCCGCCTGCAGTGGAGAAGGCTCGGGTTCAATCCCTGGGTCGGGAAGATCCCCTGGGAATGGAAATGACTCCCCACTCCAGTCATTCTTGCCTGGGAAATCCCGTGGACAGAGGAGCCTAGTGGGCTAAATTCCACAGGGTTGCAAAACAGTCGAACACGACTTAGCCGGCAAACAACAGCAGTGGTCCATCGTGTAGGTAGCCTACGTTTCATCTGTTCATCAACTGATGAATACTCGGATTGTTTCCAGGTTTAGGATTTCATGTCTAACGCTGCTTCAAGCATTTGCTTCCATGTCTTTCTGTCAACATGTGCTTTCATATTTCTCTTGAGTGGGTATTTAGCAGTGGAACTGCTAGACTGTATGTTGAAGTTAAACTGCCAAAGTGAAAGTGAAAGTCGCTCAGTTGTGTCCTACTCTGTGATCCCCTGGACTATACAGTCCGTGGAATTCCCCAGGGCAAAATACTGGAGTGGGTAGCCTTTCCCTTCTCTAGAGGATCTTCCCAACCCAGGGATTGAACCCCGTTCTCCCACATTGCAGGCAGCTGCTGCTGCTGCTAAGTTGCTTCAGTCGTGTCCAACTCTGTGCGACCCCATAGACGGCAGCCCACCAGGCTCCCTCATCCCTGGGATTCTCCAGGCAAGAACACTGGAGTGGGTTGCCATTTCCTTCTCCAATGCATGAAAGTGAAAAGTGAAAGTGAAGTCGCTCAGTTGTGTCTGACTCAGCAATCCCATGGACTGCAGCCCACCAGGCTCCTCTGCCCTTGGGATTTTCCAGGTAAGAATACTGGAGTGGGGTGCCATTGCCTTCTCCACTGCAGGCAGATTCTTTACCAACTGAGCCACCAGGAAAGTACTGACCTTTTAATGAAATAACCTTATTCACCTGTGAAATAGATGTCCATGAAGGAGTCTTGCATCTCTATCTGTAATTCCCTTTCTTTTGTGAATAAGTCAGCAAGGAGCTGTGTGGAGGGGATGAAATGGTGGGGGAAGAATTCCCTCCTTTTATGCAGAAATATAGGGTAGAGAACTGAACTTTTCTTGTTCTGTTATAGTCATAGCTTAGATGTTAGTTTTGGCAACTCAGCATCAGTGGGGGCACTGACCTCATATGCAAATGATATGATGGGTTGGGTAAGACACACTTTGAGAACTCTGCTTTAGAAAAGATAGTATCTGGGTTCATCATCCCAGCCTTGCGGCTATGTACCTCTGCAGTAGAGCTTGGAAGTAATACATGACCCTCTAAGTGCAAACTTTCTGAGGTTAACTCTTCCATCCACACAGTAGTTGGTGTGAGAAATATCTTTTGTCTTTTGATAAAATGACTCTCTCCCTCTCAGGGCAAAGCAAGGCTCTGCCCATGTTTCTCAGTTGGGTTGTGGTAATCTGTGCTTTCTAGGAAAAGGTCACTTCTTGGAGGAGTTGAAAGGACTCAGGGGCCATACATTGGCCCCCACCCCCACCCCCTAGCCTGTTTGAGCCCCAGATACAGGTTCCTCTGTTGCCCAGATTTTCAAACCTTGAAAGCTCTGAAAACAAAAGAGTGAGTGCCTGGGAGGGGAGTGCACAGCAGTCACCCATATCAGCGTCCCTGTATGTTGACACATGACCAAGGTGGATTTCAGCCAACTGAAGTCCCTCCTAAACACCACCGAGATGGTTAAGAGCACGTCCTTAACATCAGATTTCTTCAGTTAGCCTCCTGGCAATACACGCCGTGTGTGTGTGCGTGCGTGTGTGCATGTGTGTGTGTGTGTGTGCCTGTGTGATTTTGGATGATCTACTTAACCATGTTAAGCTTGGGTTAACAAAATTGTAAAATGGGATTAATAAGAATACTCCCTTCTTAAAATCATTGATAGGATTAAATGAGATAATGCATGTAAACTGCTTAGCAACATTCTGAATTTCTTTAGCTGTTAGAATTTTTTTTTTTACAAATTTTTATACAATCTTTTATTTGATTTCAAATTGTTGGGACTTGGAAGGAAGCCTGACAGATAGTGTGTACTCAGTGACTATTCAGAGAAGGCGATGGCACCCCACTCCAGTACTCTTGCCTGGAGAATCCCATGGACGGAGGAGCCTGGTGGGCTGCAGTCCATGGGGTCGCACAGAGTCAGACACGACTGAGCGACTTCACTTTCACTTTTCCCTTTCATGCATTGGAGAAGGAAATGGCAACCCACTCCAGTGTTCTTGCCTGGAGAATCCCCAGCACGGCGGAGCCTGGTGGGCTGCAGTCCATGGGGTCGCACAGAGTCAGACACGACTGAAGTGACTTAGCAGCAGCAGCAGTGACTATTATCTAACCATATTCAGTTAAGATGGCTTTTCATTCATTTGTTTCTTCGTACATTTCATCCCTCCATATGATGGTGCTGTAATGAATTCATTCTGTGTATCACTCATACAGTACATATTTAGGAGGTGTCTGCTCCGAGTCAAGCAGTGTTCTGGATCTTGGGAAAAACTAAGAGCACTCAGGACAAGCCCAGCCATCCACTGGTTTTTGTAAATAAAGTTTTACTGGAACACAGCCACACCCACTTATTTGCATACTGTCTATGTATGGCTTCTTTGTGCTACCATAGCAGAGTTGAATAACTTTAATAGAGATTAAATGACTCCCAAAGCCTAAATTACGGACTGTTTGGCCTCTTACAGGACAAGTTTTTCAACCCTTGGTTTAAATCCCGAAGATCAGTAAACAGAACTAGGAGATATTCTGTTCTCAACAGGGTCAGGACAAGACAGACAATAAACACATGAATAAACAAATCCGTTCATACTTACATGTGCTATGCTAAGTCACTTCAGTCGTGTTCGACTCTTTGCCAAACTGTGGACTGTAACCCACCAGACTCCTCTGTCCATGGGATTCTCCAGGCAAGAATACTGGAGTGGGTTGCTGTGCCCTCTTCTAGAAGATCTTTTCAACCCAGGAATTGAACCCGTGTCGCTGGGTCTCCTGCACTGGCAGGTGGGCTCTTTACCACTGAGCCACCTGGGAAGACTATTTGTAGTGAGAAATACAATCAGAAAATTTTAGAAGGCAATATCAAGAATAGAGAAGAGTCAAAGGTAGGGGTAAGAGGAATTTTTTTTTTTAAGTTTGTCATTTAAATATCTCTATTATCAAATTAGAAGTTCAGAGTTTCTCTCTAGTAATTTATTGGGTTGGTTACAAAGTTCGTTTGGTTTTGCCATAACATTTTTTAAATTATTTTAAACATTAGTTTATTTATTCTAATCGGAGGCTAATTACATTACAATATTGTGGTGGTTTTTGAACCAGCCACGGGTGCACATGCAGAAAAACCCAAATGAAATTTTTGGCTGACTCACTATTTACAGGATGATTTTCAATAGCAAAACAAATACTCACTGCCTCATTGACATTCAAAATCCACCCCGAGTTGCAAATAAATCCAGATGTGACCTACAAAAAGAAATCTGGTTTGGAGAGACCTCACAGACAGTGTCATAAAACTAACAGGAGACCGCTTGCCGTTTTGTTGACTGGTCTGTATTTTTTTTCCCACATCACTGCTTCCAGCAAAATAGGAACTGCTGCTGAGGTCCTCTTTCAGCCTGGTTATCTGTGGACAAGACTAAACTGAAAAAAATGTCCATTCTACAAACAAACAAAAAAGTAGAAGCCCTTGGGGCCTCAAGAGTTGATGAAAAGAAGAGTGAGAAGTAGGTCAGAGATGCACCAGAAGGTCTTCTACCCCGTGTCTTATTTTCAGTAGCGTTTTCAGCGCCTATCTTTTGTTGGCCAGTTTGCTTGCTCCGGTGCTGCTCTGCAAGCAGGCTGCATTATTAACAAGGCTGTAGCGGGAAGCAGGGCGCCTCCACAAAATTCTAGTGCAAGGGTCAGCACACCTTTTCTGTAAAGAGCCAGGTCATAAATATTTTAGAGTTTGCAGGTCTTAACGACCTCTGCTGCAGATATTCGAAGTCTTCTGGTGTAGCATTTCAGCAGCCTTGGATGATACATAAATGAATGAGCATGGCTGTGTTCCAATAAAACTTTATTTCCACAACTGGAGAGGATTGGACCTGTGAGTGTGATTTGCTGACCTCTTTTCTAATGCAGTTTATATATATATATATATATATATATATATATATTTATGTACACACACACACATATATATTTATCCAGTTGTGCTGGGTCTTCATTGCTGCTTGGGTATTTTCTCTGCTGCTGCTGCTGCTGCTAAGTCACTTCAGTCGTGTCCAACTCTGTGCGACCCCATAGATGGCAGCCCACCAGGCTCCCCCATCCCTGGGATTCTCCAGGCAAGAACACTGGAGTGGGTTGCCATTTCCTTCTCCAATGCATGAAAGGGAAAAGTGAAAGGTAAGTCGCTCGGTCATGTCCGACTCTTAGCGACCCCATGGACTGGGGCCTACCAGGCTCCTCCGTCCATGGGATTTTCCAGGCAAGAGTACTGGAGTGGGGTACTGCAAATGGGGACTGCCTAGTTGTGGTGGCTTCTCTTGTTGCAGAACATGGGCTCCCAGCTGCAAGGGCTCCAGTAGTTGCAGCTCCTGGCTCTAGAGCACAGGCTCAGTAGTTGTGGTACATGGGCTTAATTGCTCTGTGGCATGTGTGATCTTCCTGGGTCAGGGATCGAACCCATGTCTCCTGCATAGGCAGGCAGATTCTTTGCAGCTGAGCCACCAGAGAACCTCTCCAGTGCACTTTTTCCTCTGCAAGTGTGCTCATCAGATCATCTGGGGAGCATTTGCAGCACACATAGTCCTTGTCTCCTCCCTTCTGACTTAGTGACTCCTGGCAGTCATGTGCACACGTACAAAAGCTCCCACAGTTACTCAGAACCTGCATATATGTTGTTTCCCTGGTGGCTCAGAGAGTAAAGAATCCGCCTGCAATGCAGGAGCCACAGGAGACTCGGGTTTGATCCCTGGGTCAGGAAGATTCCCTAGAGGAGGAAATGGCAACCCACTCCAGTACTCTTGCCTGGAAAATCCCATGAACAGAGGAGCCTGGTGGGCTATAGTCCATGGGGTCGCAAAGAGTTGGACACGACTGAGCGATGGCGTCTTACCATATGTATATATGCCAGGTGGTGTGAATAACCCATAGAATTCAGTGATGGGAACACAGAAGTGTGTCTTTTGTTTGTGTGTCTGTCACACGAGGCCAGGCTGCTCAGCTCCATGGGGTGACATGGTGATTTGATATGACGCAGGCACCATCAACGTGTAGCTTCACTTTCTGAAACACACAGCCTCCTACATTGGTGTGGTTGAGAAAGAACCAAGAGTGGAAGATCTTGTAAGAGCAATTCAATGACTGGGTCACACACAGTTTCATCATAGCTAGTCCCACAGTCCTAATGAGCTTCAGTGAAAAAGTGAAAGTGTTAGTTGCTCAATCGGGTCTGACTCTTTGTCACCCCGTGGACTATATGGGATACACTCTAGGCTCCTCTGTCCATGGGATTTCCCAGGCAAGGATACTAGAGTGGGTTGCCATTCCTTCTCAAAGAGATCTTCCCTTTCCAGAGATTGAACCCAGGTATTCTGTATTGAAGGCAGATTCTTTACCGTCTGAGCCACCAGGGAAGCCCCTAATCAGCTTCAAGGAGATATCAAATGTCATGTTCCTGTGTGCCTAGCAAAAGAGGGGAACTAGATCTGGGTAAGCATGAAAGATTTTTGTTCAATCAATTGACTGGATTGAGGGATTTTTAAAAGAATTTTATTTATCGATCTATTATCTTTTGGCTGCTCTGGGTCTTCTTTTCTGCAAACAGGTTTTCTCTAGTTGCGGCAGTCCGGGGCTACTCATCCTGTGGCCCATGGGCTTTGCACTGCGGTGGCTTTTCTCGTCGCAGAGCACGGGTCTAGGCACGCAGGCTTCAGTAGTTGTCTTGCAGGGGCTTAGGTGTTCCGCCCCTTGTGGCATCCTCTTGGACCAGGGATAGAACCTGCGTCCCCCACACTGGCAGGCACATTCTTATCCACTGTGCCCCCAGGGAAGTCCTGATTGAGAAACTGATTGGTAATCACTTGTAAAGGGACATCCAGGTGGTACATAAACAATCTGATGCATCCACCAGTGAAGAAACTGTGTGGAATTTATGAGAATGTAATTTTCACATCAGTTTTCCACTGGGGGGAATCGGAAAGAAAATGCCTACTACATCCAGGGTCAGACACTTTTCTCTGAAGCACCTTCTTGTGTTTGATGTTAAAAGCCATTATCAGTGTTGCTACGCCCAGGCCTGACCTTAGAATGCACCTTTGTCCTGCAAGAGTCAAGCGCATTCACACTGAGCAGATGTCTCTTGACATTGGGTGTCACCTATTTATTCTCTAAGTTATGCTTGGTGAACACTCATCTGCACCTCCCATACTGATCCAGTTGGGTTGACTTGACTAATTTGGCTAACAAGACCATAAATAATAATCCAGTCTCACTTTCTTTATGGTTAACAATACTGGTCCATTATAATTTTCTATGGCAGCCCATATGGTAGGTAATAAACTAGCTAATAAAACTGCCACACGGAGGGTAGGTCTGCTTTTATTTTTATGGCCATTTTTTTAAATCTGATACATAATTAATGTACAAAGTTCAACTACTTTGGGGGGGGTCAGATCTCAGTTTATTTGATACATGTTGAGGTGTTCATTTTCTTGATGTATTTGTAGGTAGAGAGAGTGGAATAAAGCTACAGTTTTTTATATTGAAAGATGCTTAACCAGGATTTTTTTTTTTTTTTTTTTGGAAAGGAAGACACTTAAATTGCCTTTGCTTTCTGAGCTCATTTCCATTGAAATATATAAAGTGATTCTATGTTCAGACTCTTTCAAAGCACCTCCCCCACTTACTTAAGAGAACACTATTCTAAAAATTTTCTCCTTGGGGAATAATTTTCTCTGCCTTCCATCTCTCTCGATGATTTGCTCGGTCTCCACAATTTGTCTGGCTCCCTCTTGAACTGATTTATGATTCACCAAAATCCGTAGGAGAATTTGCCAAGCTGTAGACCAATTAATTATGTTTGCTGTTGGACTTGTCTGTTAGGTGGTGGGGTTTCCATTTTGTCAAACGTTTTAAATGTAATGTGCACGCATGTTTCACTTTTGTTTTCCTTAAGTACCAGGCTGACCACCCAAGGATGACTCCAATAACAACAAAAACAAAAGTTCATTGGAGGGGCATTATCGTTCATTTGTATCCAGAATCTTTGAAAAATTCACAGGTTCCCCAGAAATTTTACACAGAGATTACTTTTTTTAGAGAATAAATTGTGGGGTTTTGTCCATAACATCCTCAGTACCCATGGTGACAATTCTTGCTGCCCATGTCCTGCTTTACAGCCCTGTTATTATAATGTGATAATAACAATATCCAGATGATAATAGCCATCGTTCATGTAGCATTTACTGAATGCTACATAATCTTTTAATGTACTTTACATCTATACACTAATGTAATATAATAACATATAGACTAAAATTCAGAAATTCGAATGTAATTCTGTAAGGGGGGCGAAGATACAATTCTTGTTCTCATTTTCTTTCAAGATAGGAAACTGAGGCTCAGAGAGCTTAGGTAAATGACTGATGTCACACAGTCAGAAAGGAACGGAGTTTCTCTAAGCCTGTCTCCTCACCATGGGGTACTCTTCTCATAGATATACAGGGCAGGGCTATGTATATCTATATTCTAAAGTCATGTTTTTGGAAAGCCCAGCCGTAAACATGTTTATGTACTGCTATTGATTTATCTGGTAGAGCTCTTTGATTTTATCAGATAGCACTTTGCCGGCTAAGAGATGACATGGAGCTAAGTATAGTGACACTGTTTTTTTCCCTTTCCTGTAAAAAGGTGAGGTGGTTCCCTGTGGTGTTAGCAGGGACTGCAGGAGATTTGCTTGTGGAAAATTATCTTTCCCTACACTCCTCCACTCCATTTCTACTGTGAGTTATTATGATAAAAAAAAAAAAAAGCCAGAATACTTGCTTCAAGGTGAAAATATTTAGGGGAAATATTACCACAGGGAAGGCTTATTTTAAGCATCATGATTACAAAGAAGGATGTGTCAGGCTTAGGATTTTATGCTTAAAGTTCACCATAATGCCATAAAGCATTGGTTGGCAAACTTTTTTCCTATAAATGGGAACATAGTTAATGTTCACACTTGTGCACCATATCATCTCTATCGCAGCTACTTAACTTTGCAGCCAAAGAAGTCACAGGCCAGGCACAAATGAGTGTGGCTATGTTACAGTAATTCTGTATTTTCAACAACAGGTGTCAAGAAAGATTTTGCCCTCAGGTCATGCTTTAATGACCCCTCTGATGTAATGGGAAGGTTGGGGTTTAGTGATAGAGTTTCTATCCTGGCTGGCCATTTGTCAGCTGAATGGCGTTGGATGAGTCATTGACCCTCTCTGAGCCACCATCTCTCAGCTGCTAAGTGGAGAAATGGTTACTTACCTTATTAGCATGGTCATGAGGACTAAATTAATGAGCACAGAATGACCAAAGGACAAGATTCAGTAAAAGAAATGCCATTCTATTCTTCTCTGCCCTCTCCAAACTCCTTTTCCTTCTGTCTCTCTCTACCTTCTGCTCATTGGTTAATAAGTGATAGGAATTATGGCTGCCTGAGAAGTTTTGATTGCTCTTATTTTTGGCTTCCCTGGTGGCTCAGAGGGTAAAAATCCACCTGCAATGTGGGAGACCTGGGTTTGATTCCTGTGTTGGGAAGATCTCTTGGAGGAAACTGTGGCAACCCACTCCAGTATTCTTGCCTGGAGAATCTCCACGGACAGAGAACCTGGCGGGCTACAGTCTGTGGGATTGCAAAGAGCCAGACACGACTGAGCAACTAAGCACATAGAACACACATTTTTTGGTTATGCCAGTATTGGAAAAGTACTTCTTATTGTGGCGGAGAGCTTTCTGGACAATTGCCTGTGAAGTGGTTGTGAAATAGTTGCTAGGAAAAGAAGTGCCTTAGCCATCATGATTTTAACAGGGAAAGGGTTAATTCCTTTGGACCAGAAGCAGTGGGTGAAGAGGACATGACCAATTCCATTAGTTCATCCACCCACCCATGGCACACATCACTAGGTGATCACAACCTTCTTCACTGATGAACTGATTATGGATTCAGAAGTGTGTTAGCAGCAATTTTTTAGTCACTACCAATGGTTTGTAGTTGTCTCATAAGATGAAATTTATTAAATGTCTTTGTTGTAGATAATTAGTTTTGAGAGTCCGAATTTGAAACATTCCTCAAATTACAAGTTACTTGAAGCTCTTGAAGAGTTGCCATTTTTTCCCTGTTTTATGAGCAGTAATCTGCTTCTTTAGGAACCTTAGCTTGCATTCCGAGGCCACAAATAAAAAAGCAACGAGTGAAAAGTATCTGCCTCCCACCCCGAAGCCTGATTTCTTCATGAAATGACCTCACAAAGAAACGTGGCAAAATCTCTTATTTTCTTAACTCCCCAAAGACTTAGAGACAGCTAAATGTCTGTTCTCTTTTCTTGTTCTTCAAGCTTTTTGCCTTTTTACAGATATTCTATGGTGAACTGTGAGTCTAAAATCTGAGAACAAGAAGGAGTCCTAATTCTTCTTGGTGAAAAGAACAGAAACTTATTTCAGACTCACTTAAGTGAAAAGCGAGAATTTAGTCTGAAAATATTCCATAGATGCCAAGAGGGAGAGGAGCAGGACACACAATGGACCAGGAAAAGCGTCAGCACCCTGGACAGCAACCCAGCGGCCAACCCACCCTATTTGCCCTTCTTCCCCACTTTGCACATTGCAGATAGTCTTTCTTGAGTGCTCTCCTTCAGATCCCTGCGTTGCTAGTTCCTCTATATTAATTTCATTTGAACACATGTTACCTCTTCCTAAGGTCTTCGCTGGCCAGACCAGTTGCATGCTGTGATCATAAATTGCATTATGCTGTTTTTTCATTCATTTACCATGTGCCTCCCCTCTGAGGATCTGCGTTCCTGTGAACAAAGGCATATTTAAAACAATGCTTTAAAGGTGCCAAAAGAAAAACAGTTCTTTATGCATACTAGGCACACAGTGATGTGTTTTGAATATCAAAAATTATAAATAAGAGAATGGCATCCTTAATTCTCTAGGAGAGAGAATTAAATTGGCCCAGTTGGGCTTAGCATTGAGCCTTGGTCCTATTAATTGAGGCACAGTGAGTTAGTTCACACGGGACAGCCACTTCTTAAGGGTGCCTATACTGGTGGGGAGATAAACTTGTTTGGGGAAGTCATCATGGACTAGGAAAATGTATCCCCAAATGATTTTAAGTCTGCATGTATGTGAGTTTACAGAGGAAGGTGAGGGTAAGGGATTGGTCTCTTTAAATGTGGCAGAAGAAACGGGTAATTTTGTTGTTGTTGTTTGGAGTTTTTGTACCATCAGTGGCAGCCCATTAGACACTACAGAAGTATCCTGAACCAAAACTTTTCCTTATTTATTATTAAGAAAACTTTGAGAGATCAATCTAAAGTTTCGATACCATGGATGCATTGTGTCTTCCCCCTTTGTTTTTTCAATACTTCTGAATAAAATGTGTGTGTTTGTGTGCCCAAGCACAGGTGTGTGTATTTTACTTCCAAGTTTCCAGAAGCCTGTGCTAATGATCTCCTAGGTCCTGAAACAGGAAGATGTACTCAGGATACAGGGCCAAATGGTAGTCTCCAGGCAGGAATTATGGAATAGATGACACACAGAAAGCAAGCTAGAGTTTAGCCTTACTGTTAGAATGAAATGTACACAGTTTATGGAGACCTTTTCATCTTCATTCAGTTTGTGTTTGGCAAGAAAGTACTCTGTTGTTTGTTGTTCAGTCACTCAGTCATGTCAGACTCTGCAACCCCATGGACTGCAGCAGGCCAGGCTTCCCTGTCCTTTACTATCTTGCGGAATTTACCCAAACTCATGTCCCTGAGTCAGTGATGCCATCTAATCATCGCATCCTCTGTCACCCTCTTCTCCCCTCTTCACCCTTCTTTCCCAGAATCAGGGTGTTTTCCATTGAGTCAGCTCTTCACATCAGGTGGCCAAAGTATTGGAGCTTCAGCTTCTGCATCAGTCCTTCCAATAAATATCCACGGTTGATTTCCTTTAGGATTGATTGATTTGATCTCCTTGCTGTTCAAGGGGCTCTCAAGAGTCTTCTCCAGTGCCACAATTCAAAAGCAGCCATTCTTCAGCTCTCAACCTTCCTTAAGGTCCAACTCTCGCACCATACATGACTACTGGAAAAACGATAGCTTTGATTGTCAGGACTTTTGTCAGCAAAGTGATGTCTCTGCTTTTTAATATGCTGTCTAGGTTTGTCACAGCTTTTCTTCCAAGGAGTAAGCATCTTTTAATTTCATGGCTGCAGTCACCAGGCTCAGTGATTTTGGAGCCCAAGAAAATAAAATCTATCACTGTTTTCCACTTTTCCTCCATCTATTTGCCATGAAGTGATGGGACTGGATGCCATGATCTTTGTTTTTTGAATGTTGAGTTTTAAGCCAGCTTTTTCACTCTCTTCTTTCACCCTCATCAAGAGGCTCTTTAGTTCCTCTTTGCTTTCTGCCATTAGGGTGGTGTCATCTGCATATCAGAGGCTGTTGATATTTCTCCCCACAAGTTTTCTATTTTCAGGCATAGGTTTAAGTATGAAGAATTTCAGGTCTCTGCTCATATGAAATTGCCATTCTAATTTGGGAACTAGTTTAAAAGAGACAAAGAATAAGTAAACCAGTAAAGAGAGGATACAGTTTCAGTTGTGATGGTGTCATTGAGAAAATGAAATGCATGCTGAATGGCAACCCACTCCAGTGTTCTTGCCTGGAGAATCCCAGGGACGGTGTAGCCTGTGGGCTGCCATCTATGGGGTCGCACAGAGTCAGACACGACTGAAGTGATTTAGCAGCAGCAGCAGTGCAGGGGACTAGAGGTGGCAGGCAGCCTTGTGGGCAGAAGGAAGCCAGGATCTGTGAGGGCAGTCTGGGGTTATGAAGGCATCTACCTGGTCATTGCCAGGGAAGGGCATGGTGTGTTTGAAGTGCAGAGAGGGGGAAGCAAGTGGCTGGAATGAATTCTAAGAACAAGGGAAAGAGGAGAAAGGAGAACTGGAGAAGTAGATCAAGAAAATCTTTTTTGTTTGTGGCAAGGAGCTGGAATTTTAGGCAGAGCAATAGAAGTCTTGAGTGACCTGAGAGAGGGGACATCATCTACATTACAATTTGCATGCATTTTGTGGACCAGAGATGGGAACAGTGGAAGCAGAGGGGAGAGCTAGGAGGTGTTAGTGGAAGTGGAGGGGAAAGATGATGGTGGTTATGATACATCCACAAACTCACCACATGACACGGTGTTAGTTCATCACATTATATGTAGGTTTTTAACCTCTTTATAATTACCCACAGACACACTCTTATGGTCAAAAATTCACTTAGTTTGGGTCCTCTAGAATGCCTGTGAAGGCAATCCTTGCTGGGTGAGTAACAGCTGGATAACTCAGAATTGCAAGGGATTCAAACTATAAGGTTTTAATCCCTTGGATGTGCATAAAGACATATGCACTCCCATACCTGAGCTCTTTGTGAACTCTTGTGAAACTTTTTTTTTTTTTTTTAAGAACATGAGCAATACGGAGCTGTAGACAATGCTTGAACTTTTACAGACAGAGCAACCTTCATTCTAAATTTCAGTACCTCTGCTTATCAACTTGAAACCTTCAACAAGATTATTGACCCACAAGCATGTGTGTGTGTTCAAGGGGATACTAATGAACCACAGCAATAATGCTTACTCATAATTGTTAATTAGTGCTATGTATAAGAAGGGTCATGTTGCACTAAATGTATGCTTAAAACTTCATAAACATTATTTCTTTGAAGCGTTGCAATGACCACCTAATATGCATATTAACACACCACTGCTGAGATAAGGGAATGAGCCTTAGATTAAGTAACTCATTTGAAATTGTACAGTCAACGGAGGAATGTCTGTGGAGTTGATCTGACTGCATCCACCTAACAATGCGATATTATGGGGTAGCTGGTGGAAACACCTAGCATAGCCTCAGCTAGAGTGGATGCTTGACAACTTTCATGTTATGGATCTCTCTGCAGATTTCAAATATTTATGACCACAGAACTAATTCTAAGGAAAGTAAATTGAAGGAGGTGTTTGTGTGTAATGTTTTCCCCTAATGATTTCCCCATACCCTTGAGCATTTCCATGGTTGTGCTTAATCACAGCATCTCAGCCATGATGCTTCTGACGGGTAATTTCCTTAATGCATTTGACAGAGACGGATTACGTGGAAGTCCATTGCATTCCATGCTTTTGTCTGCAAGCGATGAGGCTAGATTTGCACTATCTGGGTCTACTGGCTCCGATGATATTGCATCCTTATAATCCCCGTGATAATATGGATCAATCTGTGGACACACACATTCTTGGCCAGATGGGAGACACCAGTTTGCAAGAGATGCCTGCCACTGTTATTATATCTTGAAAAACATCTGGGCTGATAAGTGTGTGTCAGAATCATAAATCAATGTAGTTCTCAGAGATAGTCCTAGTTAGGCAGTTTACCTTCACATACACTTTTTTCTTTTCTTCTCCTCTGACTGAAAGTGTTAAATGATGAGCACAAATGTCAAGCGATTGGATTACTTTTTAGATTGTAAAGTCTCTACCTTGGCTTGTAAAGATCTGAGCATCGGCAGGGCTCACAGGTACATGGTGAGGAACAGCGACTATGGTTCATGGCATTGCATCCCTAGGTGCTAACAAACTTAATCCATCCTCAGGCACAGATGCAAATGCCCAGTGGAGATTTGCTTTGTGACCCTTGCTGCTGCTCCTCGCAAGTACTTATCGGCTGGGAACCCCCATGGTTTGTTAGTGTGTGCTAGTATAGATCAAGGGGCCCAGAGAGTTAGGGTCGAGGATCTCTGGTACCTGTGGGAAACGCAAGTGCTGCTATTTCACAGAATACCCTTTAGGCTATTTATGTCACTGCCTGTCAGCAGACAGACTCCCGAGTAGCATCATGGTATATCAAAACTAGAGATTCTGTTGCTTCCAATTTTTTGGTAGTGTTTTCATGCTTGAACCACCTGGACTCCACTGTGTATTTCCATTTCCACTGAGAAAAATGTTCTGGTTTCTTTTTAAAGAGTGTTTTTTGTTACAAAAAATGTCAGATGTATAGAAAAGGAGAAAGAGAAATACAGTGGGCCTTGTATACTAACACTGGGATTTAAGAATTGACCTGACATGCAGAACCACTTGAAAGGACATTTCCACACAGAGTGAAACTTGCCTCTAAATACAAAAGAAATAAATATGAAAGAAATTCCATTCTGTGAAAAACCCTGATGACATTATTGCAACTAAGAGCATTAACCTTAATCCAATCATCAGATTGTTGTTGTTTAGTCACTAAATCGTGTCCAGCTCTTTGCAAACCCATGGACTTTAGCCCTCCAGGCTCCTGTGTCCATGGGATTTCCCAGGCAAGAATACTGGAGTGGGTTGCCATTTCCTGCTTCAGGGGATCTTCCTGACCCAGGGATGGAACCTACATCTCCTATTTGTCAGGCAAATTCTTTACCACTGAGTCACCAGGGAAACCCTATTGTCAGATACCCAGTCTATATTCAAATTTGCTATATAGCCCTCCCCCAAATATCCTTTATAACTTATTTTTAAAACAGAGCTGTCAGGGACTTCCCTAGTGGTCCAGCGGTGAAGATTCTGCACTTTCAATGCAAGGGACATGGGTTCAATCCCTGGTTGAGGTACTAAGATCCCGCACACTGCATGGTGTGGCCAAATAAATAAATAAATGAAATATAGTTGTCTAGTCATTTTGAACACCTGACATTGTACAGGTGGTATAAAATAGGACGTAGATATTTAAAGTATTCTTGCCTGGAAAATCCCATGGACGGAGGAGCTTGGGGGACTACAGTCCATGGGGTTGCAAGGAGTCAGACACCACTGAATGACTTCACCTTCACTTTTTTCATTTAAAGTATATTTTCCTTTATAGGGCATCTGTCCTTCCTTCTGAGAGATTATCAATCACTTAAAAAAATCATGCAAAGTCTTAAGAAGGAGTATACTGATAATTTGGCACTCTGGAAAAGCCCTTTTCAAAATTATGGAAACAAATATGGCTCCAGAAAAAAAAAACAAAAAAAAAACAATATGTGTCAGCATTTTCTCTAATGGTGAAAAATTGAAAACAACCAAATTTTTGACATAGAGAATTAGCTAATTTATGGTGATCGTATTAGAAAATGTTTACAATGTATTGTCAACAAAGCAAATTCCACAACTGTATGGAAAGAATCAGAGCACTTTAAGAATTAGCTTACACAGAGGAAAAAAAAAACAAAACAAAAACCCTTGAAAAAATGTTTTTGATGTGTTAACCATAGTTTTGTCTAGATAGTTGTGTTATAGATCATCTTATCTTGGTTTACTTTTTTTTCTTTCATCTTTACACTTTTAGCATGGAATGTGGACTATTTTGATGATTGAGTTAAAAAAACTTGGTGACTCTACCTACTCAGCAAGAGATCTATTGTCTGACCAGAAAGGAAAGTGGAAGCATACATGTGATGGGAAATAAACACCCTCTTGCCACGTGCTCAGTGTAGGTTCCTAGAGATAGACCACAACTGCAAAGCTGGGGAAGGTGACATAAGTATTCTAGGTAAAATTAAGAAGCAGAGCACACACTCCTGCATTTCCTTTGGCCTTGCAAGCCTTGCATTAAAACACTCTGATATTGTCTGAGTGGGGTTTCGGTAAAAATCCTAAAGTTGACATTTATATTGCAATTAGTTTCAAAATTGGAGGAAGCTTTTAACTGCATGTTACAAGGTCTGGGTCAGGAAGATCCCCTGGAGATGGGAATGTCCATCCACTCCAGTATTCTTACCTGGAAAATTCCATGGACAGAAGAGCCTGGTGGGCTCCAGACCATGAGGTCCCAAGGAGTTGGACATGACTGAGGGACTAGCACTTTCACTTTCATTACTTCTACAAAGTTCTGATATGGACCCTAAACTGAAGTGGACTGTTTTGCCCTGTGTCTGCATGTGTGTGTGTGTGTGTGTGTGTGCGTGCGTGCGTGGTTTTCTCCCACCCCATTTCCTGAATGCTTTTATGTTCCAAGCAAAATAAGAGCGCATCCCACTGAAGACTTGTCCAAGGAGCACTGGCTCATTCACCCTTTTCACTGCTGCCATTCTGAGTTGCACCTGCCCAAGTGTATTTGGGACTCAGATGCACAATTTTCTCATGGTCACAGACAGTATGACCACAAGAGATGGTACAAGGCATTCTACAAGGGAACAAAAGAATGGAATTGAGTTGACTGTTTAAGATACACATGTCAAGGGGTCCTCCACTCTGGTGGTCCCAGGGGTGGGACATGTGTCTTCAAGATTGAGGACTCTGGATGTTTGAAGGCAAATTTTGCCACCTGGAAAGGGTCTCTTTTGCCCCTTTTCCTTGCAGATTCCCACAAGTTGGGAGTGGACAAGCTAACTGGTCTACCCCGTGTACAGCCTCACCCACGTAGATGTCTGGCTTGAGGTGATCAAATGCATTGCTTGGAATTGTTCCTCACCTGAACTATTCTCTCCTTTGTCAGCTCACTTCTCTCAGAACAAGTAGGAGTTAAGCTGCTGTTTGACAACAGGATGTCTCTGGACCTGGGAAAGAATGGATGGGGTCAGAGCATGGTGCAGGAACAGAGAGGGAAGTATAGTCTCTGATCAGATGAAAATAAATATTAGGAGTTTGGGGAGCCTTCCAGACACAGGCTGTAGAAACAAAGTAGAGACCAGTGGCAGGCAGGCAGGATGGGAGGATGTTCTCTGACACTGTGAAGGTCATGACTGCAGCCAGGGATGCAGGATAAACCATCCAGCAAAGGGTAGGCTCAGGAAGCTCTGGCCAGAGGTGCTTGGAGACTGCAGGGCATTTGAAGGAAAAGTTGACGAACTTCTAGTTGATGAAGCCTAGAAGAATGGTGTCTCCATAGGGACCCTGCTATACAGGCTCACACTGGTTCAGTTAGTTTGGGGGGAATATATTGCCTCATTCCGAAACACCTCCCCCTACCAGCCACCCACCCACACCCACATACACACACACACACACACACACACACACCAGAGAACATAAGGCACTCTGTGAGTCATGACTATCTATATCTCATTATCTCTTAATTTATAAACTACCCTCTCACTGGGAGAAAGGTGCTGTAGGTTGTAAATTTCTAAGAAGTTACAGATCAGCAGTCTCCATGACTCTCAGATGCCTGCAGGCAATCTCTGGCATAACTTTCTGAAGATATGCAACGAATAAAGTTTCCTTTCTTTCCTCCAGCTTTCTGGAGGAATCTGTTCTAGCCAGTCTGCATCCCAATTACCTGTGTGTCTGGAATGAGCCCAGCCCAAATATAGAAGCAAAGAGGACCATTAGTCTAATTGACATTGAAGACCATCAGGCAGCACATCAGTGAGGGGGCAAATGCAGAGTTCTGCACTGAGTTAGAACAAAATCCCAAGACTTCTTAGAAGGTCACCAAAGAACAGAAAACCATTGGTAAACTGGTGTTTTTAGCACAGATTTAATTTTTTTTTCTCATTTTAATTTAAAGTAAAAATCCTTGCAGCCAGAATTAACTGTCCTTATTGGTTGTGTATGCATTGATGTTTCTCGCTCTTCAGTGCATTCCCAAGAGAGATTCTTAACTTCCCAGCCATGCACTTGCTTTTCTGAATGAAATTCTGATCTCTAAATGATGAACTAAGGGGAGATAGGAAGTGACCTAAGTTAGAAGGGAAAATGGAGATGGTTAAGCATGTAGAGCGACCCAGAAGTCAGCACCACTTGAAGAAACCCAACAACCATGAGAAAGCAAGTGAGGCTCTTCTGGTCACGGTGTTTTTGTTTTTGTTCTTTTTAATTGGAGGATAATTGTTTGCAATGTTGTGTTAGTTTCTGCTGTACAACAAGGTGAATCAGCTATGTGTAGACATGTTTCCCCTCTCCCTTGAGCCTCCCTTTCACCCCTCATCCCACCCCTGTAGGTCATCACAGAGCACTAAGCCGAGCTCCCTGTGCTACACAGCAGGCTCCCACTAGCGATCCGGATTACACACGGTAATGTGTGTAGGTCAGTGCTGCTCTCTCAGTTCATTCCCTCCCCGACGTCTACATATCTGGTCTTCTACATCTGAGGTTCTATTCCTGCCCCAGACACAGGTTCATCTATACCATCTCTCTAGATTCCACATACATGCATTAATAACCCACTCTAGTACTCTTGCCTGGAAAACCCCTTGGACGGAGGAGCCTGGTAGGCTACAGTCCTTGGGGTCACAGAGAGTTGGACACGACTGAGCAACTTCACTTCCACTTCCATACAATATTTATTTTTATCTCTCAGACTTACTTTACTCTGTTTTCTAACTGGGTGGAGTACGTTTTTTATTGGGGCAAATGTGTGCTGGCTCAGTTGCTCAGTTGTGTCGGACTCTTTGTAACTGCATGGACTGTAGCCCACCAGGTTCCTCTGTCCATGGGATTTCCCAGTTAAGAATACTGGAGTGGGTTGCCATTTCCTCCTCCAGGGGATCTTCCCGACCCACGGATCGAACTCATGTCTCCTGCATCGGCAGGTGGATTCTTTACCACTGAACCACCTGGGAAATCCACTGGGGCAAATCGAGTTCCTCATATTTGCCATGTTGCACATTTAACAGTTCAAACAGACTCGTCTACATGCATGCACACACACACACACACACACACACACGAAACAAAACTTGGCTATGCTTCAAGAGGGAGTTCACTGTTCAGAAAATCATGAACAAAGTTTTTAAGGGAAAAAAAATACATGGGGATTTTCAAGTTTCTCCCAATCTTCTCAATTAGAACTTTGAGGAAGGGGCCCAGGCTTGTATATTGCATGTCCACCTCCTCCCACCTGCAGGGCATCTAGAGGATCCATTCAGCTTGGGGACGCCTAGGGTATGAATGTGGTGTGATTAGGACATTATGGAACTGTGATTCTCAACACAGAAGGACATCCATCTTAATTCTTTACCATCGCATTTAATGGTGCTCTCTTCCTAAGGAAACCCCTGTTACCTGATCCGAATTTTAATATGGAACTTTGTCATAAGAATGGTTGTCCACATGTATACCTGTGGCGGATTCATTTTGATATTTGGCAAAACTAATACAATTTTGTAAAGTTTAAAAATAAAATAAAATTAAAAAAATAAAAAAACTTGAAAAAAAAAGAATGGTTGTCCACAGTCTTTAATATTTGATTGAAGAACTAATTTCGGTTCATGGTATTGATACATCAGAAAGCTGCCCCCACCCCTTTCTAATAAGAACCATCATCTGTTGCCAAAAAAAAAAAAAAAATCGCTATAGCATTTCCTGAGTGCTTTAGAATACTCTGTGACAAATGGCGTCTTGCGTTTTACAATCGTCCTCTTGGCTTGTAATACATCGTTTAATGAATTGATCACAGTGGAATGTAAAGATGAAGCAGCATTTATTTTGTATGTTATATTGCATATAATTTTTAGAGTTGACATTTATAACCATGGAGGCTGTTATTCTACATATCATCTTCAAACCATATCAGCCTAAAACACATTTAAATTTAATAAGCAAGTAGATTAGATTTGCTTTTAAGCTAGGCATATCATTACAGCGAGTGTTTCCAGCAAGAGGGCACTCTCACGATTAAATACATCTTTAGTTGTCTTAAAGAAACAAAAATTACAAAGAAGGGGTGAGAGCAGAAGCTGAAATAATTAAGTTTGAAGTCCAAAGAATACCCTTTGACGGACCAGTCCAAGCATCGCCCTCTAACCATTGAGACAAGAGTCCCGTTTGGTTTTATTAACCATCATCGGGCAACTTTGAGGCTGAATACAAGCCTTGGGAATGAAATGCAAATTCTATAATAGGAACATCATTGTGATAATAATTTATTAAATTTCCCGAGCCGTCTCCCTCTGAGGAGGGCAGCTCAGCGGCCCTGGTGATTAATTTTCAACACCGTTTAACATTTTATTAGAGGGAAGCAGTTTTTAATCTACTGATGCCCTTTCTGTACAATTCCATGAGCTGTTTTCAAAACCAGAGGGAAGAAGGTGGGGAAAAAATGGAGAAGGGGGAGAAGAGAGAATGTTGACCAGCAGCTCTAGATTGAAATCAAGCATCTCAGACTCTCCTGTGCTTTGACGGCATTTTATTATTCTCACCTCAGGGTAGCTTGTTGGTATTTTGCAGGAGTTTGCTTGGAATCTGAAGTTAGGAGAGGGACTCCCCTGGTGGTCCAGTGGCGAAGACTCCAGCTCCCAGTGCAGGGGGCCTAGGTTCAGTGTCTGGTCAGGGAACTAGATCCCACATGCTACACCTAAGAGTTCGCATGCTGCAGCAGCCAGATGAATACATTTAAAAAATAATAAGTCTAGGGAGAACACAATGACTGGGGAGAGTGTTGATCTGAGAAGGTTGGGGTAAGAAAGTTGCTGAACTGGGGGCTTCTCAGAGTCCTAGTAGAGCCTAGTAGAGCTAGTGGAGGCTGCAGACTCTAATGCTTACAGAGGCCAGGTGGTGGTGGTTTAGTCGCTAAGTCGTGTCTGACTCTTTGTGACCCCATGGACTGTAGCCCACCAGGCTCCTCTGTCCATGGGATTCTCCAGGCAAGAAGACTGGAGTGGGTTGCCATTTCCTCCTCCAGAGGATCTTCCCGACCCAGGGACTGAACCTACATCTCCTGCATCTCCTGCTTGGCAGGTGGATTCTTTACTTAGCCACCTGGGATCTCACCTTGCATTTCTTGGCCATTTGTCTTTAGGCTCTTCCCAGATGATTCTAGAACATCAACCATCGAGCTCACCAGCTCAACCAGATATTGCATTCTAAAATTATCCGGCAGGAACCTAAAGACAAATGATGACAAAATGCAAGGTGAGATCTGGATGGGATTCTGGCCCATAAAAGGGAAATATGTGGATGGGGGGGAAAAAAAACTACTGAAATCTCAGTATGGACTGTGGTGTATTTAACGGTTTTGTACCAACATTAACTTCCAGTTTCAGATCACTGTACTATCTATGATTATGGTAAGATGGTGACACGGGGGAAGCTGGGTGAGCGATACACAGACATTCTCTGTATTATTTTTTAAGTCTTAGTACAAATCTGAAATGCTTTCTTTTTTTTTTTTTTGGCTATACCTTGAAGCTTGTGGGATCTTAGTTCCCCAAGCAGGCATTAAAGCCTCGGCAGTGAAAGAGCCGAATCCTAACCACTTGGACCACCAGGGAACTGCCTGAAGTTATTTCTAAATCTAAACAAAAATACGTTTATAAGCAATGAAAGCAAAGTGTGGGACATACAAAACATGCTAATAAAAGAGATTGAGGTCAAGGGTCACCTGCTTAAAACTTCCCAGTTTCAACATAAGCGCCGGGAGAAGGGAGTCTCAGCCGCTCTCTTTTGTAATGATAGCTGTCTCGCAGCCTGACGACGCGGTAGGCAACATAACACCTCACCCTGAATACGTCCACCTCCTGCTCCCTGGAACCTGTGGATATGTTAGATTAAATGCCAGAGGGTCATTAGGAATGCAAACAGAATTAATCTTGCAGATCAGATGGCCTCAAGATGGGAAGATTATCCTGTATTATCTGGATGGAACCAGTAGGCTTACTGAGTCTGTGAGTAGAATAGGGAGGCAGAAGACTCTCAGAGTGAAGCTTTTTGAGAAAAACTTGACAGGCCATCACTGTCTTTAAAATGGAAGGGAGACACATGCCAAGAAGTGCAGACAGCCTCTAGAATCTGGAAAAGGCAAGATCACAGGCTCAACCCTGGAGGCTGCAAGAAGGAACACAGCCCCAGCGACAATCTTAATTATAGCTCAGCCAGACCTGCATCAGATTTCTGAACTACAGAGTGTGAGATAATAAATGTGTGTTGTTTTAAGCCCTTATGTTTGTGGTGATTTGTTACAATAGCAACAGGAAACAAATTCAGACAAGGAGTCAATAGAGTAGCAAATGCTTATAGGCTTGTTTTGTTGCTATTGTTGTTCAGTCGCTAAGTCTTGTGAGTCTTTGAGACCATGTGGACTAGAGCAGGCCAGGCTCCTCTGTCCTCCACTGTCTCGTGGAGTTGACTCTTCATGTCCATTGAGCCGGGGATGCTATCTAACCGTTTCATTCTCTGCTGCCCCCTTCTCCTTCTGCCTTTAGTCTTTACCAGCATGTGGTCCTTAAAGTTTATTAGCAATTTACATGTATTATCTCCCTGATCCAATGAGGTAGTGCTAATAGTACCCTACTTTAGAGATGAGGAGACTCAGTTCAGTTCAGTTCAGTTCAGTCGCTCAGTCGTGTCTGACCCTTTGCGACCCCATGGACTGCAGCATGCCAGGCCTCCCTGTCCGTCACCAACTCCCGGAGTCCACCCAAACTCATGTCCATTGAGTTGATGATGCCATCCAACCATCTCATCCTCTGCCGTCCCCTTCTCCTCCTGCCCTCAATCTTTCCCAGCATCAGGGTCTTTCCAAATGAGTCAGCTCTTCGCATGAGGTGGCCAAAGTACTAGAGTTTCAGCTTCAACATCAGTCCTTCCAATGAACACCCAGGACTGATCTCCCTTAGGATGGACTGGTTGGATCTCCTTGCAGTCCAAGGGACTCTCAAGAGTCTTCTCCAACACCACACTTCAAAAGCATCAATTCTTCAGCACTCAGCTTTCTTTATAGTCCAACTCTCACATCCATACATGACCACTGGAAAAACCATAGCCTTGACTAGATGGGCCTTTGTTGACAACATAATGTCTCTGCTTTTTAAAATGAGGAGACTAGGCAGATATCGGCTTGTCCAGTGGCACAGCTGGTGTGTAACAGGGCAGAGAATTAGAGATACAGAGTCCGTGTTCTGAAACAGTCACCACGGGCAGGCAGCCGGGTGTATTAGCGCTATGCTCTAACATAGTGAGTGCTAGTGGAATTGGTGGTAGTACAGTTTTTTGTTTTTTTTTAATTCACTTACATGTGTTATTTTTTAAATTTTTTAAATTGGAGTATAATTGCTTGACAGTGGCTAGTTTCTGCTGTACAGTAACGTGAATCAGCTATAAGCATACATATATCCCCTGCCCCCTGAGCCTGCCTTCTACCCCAACAATCCCACCCCTCTAGATCCTCACAGAGCACTGAACTGAGTTCCTTGTATTATATAGCAGTTTCTTGCTATCTGCTGTATATACAGTAACGTATGTATATCAGTGTTACTGTCTCAACTCATCCATGTCTGCATCTCTATTCCTGCCCTGCAAAGAAGTTCATCTGTATCATTCTTCTAGATTCCATGTATATATGTATTGCATACTTGCATGCACGCAGTCAGTCGTGTCTGACTCTTTGTGACCCCCATGGACTGGGGTCTCACCAGGCTCCTCTGTCCATGAAATTTTCCAGGCAAGAATACTGGAGTGGGTTGCCATTTCCTCCTCCAGGGGATCTTCCTGCCCCAGAGATAGAACCCAAGTCTCCTGAATTGGCAGGTGTATGCTTTACCACTAAGCCACCTGGGAAGCCCATATGATAATTTGTTTTTCTCTTTCTGACTTTCTTCACTCTGTATAACAGGCTTCCACCTCATTTCAACTGATTCAGATTTGTTTCTTTTAAAGGCTGAGTAATATTCCACTGTATATATGTACCATGACTTTATCCATTCCTCTGTTGATGGACATCTAGGTGGCTTCTATGTCCTGGCAATTATAAACAGTGCTGCAATGAACATTGAGATACATGTGTCTTTTAGAATTCGGTATTTCTTAGGGTATATTCTCAGTAGTGGGATTGCTGGGTCACATGGTAGTTCTATTCCTAGTTATGTTTAAATAACTTAAAATTGGAAGAAAATCATGAGAAGGTGAGGGTGAGAGACAAATTTTCTTGGAGAGGTAACTGTATTTTAGAAAGATAAAATATTCTAATAGCAGTTGAAAAGACAATAGTCTCTATCTTTTCTTTTTAAAAAGTGCTGCCTATAATATGTCTTTCACAAGTTATAAATTCCATCCAATTATTATAGGCTTAGGTGACATAAAGATACTGTTAAATAAAATAAAATTATTTGGCAAAGGACTTATTCCCTCTCTAGTTTTCTTTCCAAGCCCCTGTTTACATCCCTGGGAAAGTCTCTGTTTCGTGCTAGGCTCTCCTTAAGCATTTAATATTTGAAGATCACCATTTTTAATAATTAAGTGGACACTTGAGGCTCAGTGTCTGTAGGTAATGATAGCAAAATGTTAATAACTTATGATTGCACTGTATTTAATGGTTACTGTCTATTCGGAATAAGTGATTTTTTTTTCTTTCCCATTTATAGTATTGATATGAAGTTGCCTTTTAAAAATAATGTATATCAGTGGAAGCAAAGTACATGAGTGTAAATATATTTTAAGCAGCTGATAGTTTATCGTTATAACAGTTTATCGTTATAACACGTGGCAGCCATCTAGTGATAGGGCAGAAGAATGGCTTAGGTTTGGAAACATCTGGTTCTTTGCAGTTGAAGATTTCAAGATGTCAACCCTAACTGCTAAAGAGGTGTTCATGACCAAGGCCCACAGCGATCTCTGAATCCATTTTGTTATCTACCTCTTCACCAGAAATAAGTAATTCCACTGAAAGCAGAAAGAAGAGACCTCAAGACCAACAAAACATTTCTGCAACATTAAAATCTGATTGGGATTAACTCAATCCATTGGACCTTAATCAGTTGTTGATTGTCTGTCTTGCTAATTCTAGCAACAAAGTATCTAAAATATATGTTTTCTGAACTTTGTAAAAATAATTTTATTGACTTATTTTTGGCTGTGCTGGGTCTCCGTTGCTGTGCAGGCTTTTCTCTAGTTGCAGCGAGTTGGGGCAACTCTCTGTGTTGCCCAGGCTTCCCCTTGAGGCGGCTTCTCTTGTGGGGCACAGGCTCTCTGGCACACAGGCTTCAGTAGTTGTAGCTCGTGGGTTCAGTAGTTGAGGTGCCTGGGCTCTAGACTGTGAGCTCAGTAGTCATGGACCGGGAATTTAGTTGTTTCTCAGCATGTGGAGTTTTCCTGGTTCAGGGATCACACTCATGTCTCTTGCACTGGCAGGCAGATTCTTTACCACTGAGCCACAAGGGAATCCCCTGAACTTTATTAAGAAGCTCCTCCTGTCTGTTCACCTCACTGTGCTTTATTCCTGGAATCCAGTCTCTCTTTGGACTTGCCATATTGGGAGCTGAGCATGTGCTCTTGAGAATGGTCCAGCTTTCCGGGAATGTCACCTTTTTTTTGATGACAGGAAAGATGTCTCTTACTGAGGCCCTCCTCTTACATTACATGCATCTTGAAGGCTTGTAGGATATGGCTCCTTGCTACGATTTTGGCTGTGTGGTCAACTCTACGTGATTCTGCCAATGAACTGGAGGGAAAATTGTTTGTCCGCCATGCCAATTACAGGTCAAGGAGATGAGCATTATTGGATAGACGGACGTCGGACATCTGGTCCCTCATCTGGAACACGACATGGCAGAAAAAGGCAATGACTCAACAGAACAGGTTTAGAAGAATTAATTGGTAGCTAAAATGCTCACAAGCGAAAGAAAACAACCCGGCTTGTATCTCTTATCAATGGATTACTGAATGCAGCTTAGCACACACAATGTGCTTTTTCTTTTAATCTTGGTCACATTGCTGTTTGTAACAGGATCTGAGGACTTTCTTCTAGGCTTTGAGAATCTAAAGAATGTGGGTATCATCTTTCTCAGCCTCCCAGAGGGAGTTCTGAAGCTTCATTGATGCCTGTTTTTGTTTTGGTCTGGCTCCCTCCCCTCTCACCAGCCTCCTCTTTTCCCCTCTTCTTTCTCCTCCTCCTTTTATTCCTCCAAGGAATGCGAAGGTACAGGCTTGGTCCAGCGATTCTGAAGTATAAATCAGTATGTTCCATAGTCAGAGTGGCAATAATAATAATAGTTACAATGACTTAATCTATTTAGCGAGTGTATGTTTTGTAAAATCACTGCTGGTGCTGACCATGTAATATTCATTCTCGTGTTCCTCTCTGAAGATCTCTCAATGAATCTTCTTTTACCCATCTTTTCCTACACTCTTCTTCTCTCTCCATAGCTTCATTGACCAGACTGGCTTCACCGTACACAATTAAGAAACAACTTTTGTTCAGACCATTGCCAACTCTGATACTGTTGGTATCTAAAGGTCCAAACCTTAAATACCTATGATTGCATGCTTTGAATCCATGAGCCCTGAGAAGTGAATATTTTTATCCTAATTTTCAGAGTAAGCGAGAATCCCTGCCTTTGAAGAAGGCATAGTTAGGAAGGGGAGACAGGCACGTGTAAAATGGAACAAAATTGAATGACATATGTGTCCGTGGAGGCAAGAGTTGTGCTGAGAAGGAAGTCTTGGGAGGCGGGAGGAGAGAGGTGATCCCTGGACAGGGTTTTGAGGGTGGGTGGGCTTTTTTCAAATGAATGATATGTGGAAGGATGTTTCAGGCAAAAAGGACAGCATTTGCAAAGGGAAAGGGAAGTAGAATTCTGAGCCAAAGATAAATATGCCCCGCTAAATATAGCTAGAGTGGTGTGCAGAGGGGAAGCTGAATTATCTGAAATATATAAAGACAGCAGTATCATCTTGAAATGCAAGTTTAGGCAATTTTTAGAAGAGTTCAAAAGACTGCATCCCGGGCTTCCTTGGTGGCTCAGTGGTAAAGAATCTGCCTGCCAATGCAGGAGACACTGGTTCTATCCCTGGGGTGGGAAGATCCCACATGCTGCAGAGCAACTGAGCTCCTGTACCACAACTATTGAACCTGCACTCTAGAGCCCAGAAGCTGCAACTGCTGAGCCCACTTTCCACAACTACAGAAGCCCCTGTACCTAGAGCCATGCTCTACAACAGGACAAACCACTGTAATTTGATTGATTTAAAAATATTTTTAAAGGCTTCAGTAGGAGAGAGCCTAGATACCTGTAAACAAAAACGTACCATTGCACTGTAGAAAGTGATCTGTGTGGTTCCTCAGAAAGTTAAGCATAGAATTGCCATAGTACCCAGAATTGCACTCATAGGCATCCACTGAAGAGAACTGAAGCCAGGTTATCAAATAACATGTTGTTCATAAAGGTTCATACCTTGGTCAAAATAAGCAAACTCTGGAAACAACACTGATGCCTCTCAATGGAAGGAAAAATAAACAAAATATGGTCTATCCATGTGATGGAATATTATATATCCATAAAAAGTACTGCCATACTGACAGGTGCTATAACATGGGCGAAGCTTGAAAACACCTTGCTCAATGAAACAAGTCAGACACAGACAATCATGTATGTATGATTGTATTTATATGCAATATGTAAAATAGGAAAACCATAGAGCCAGAAAGCAGAACGGTAAGTTTCTAGGGGAGGAGAAATAGAAATCGACTGCCTGCCAGATACGGGGTTTGCTTTGTTGGCAGCCCAACAGGCTCCTCTGTCCATGGGATTTCCCAGGCAAGAATACTGGAATGGGTTGCCACTTCCTTCTGTAGGGGAATCTTCCCAACCCAGGGATCGAACCCACATTGCCTGCGTTGGCAGGCGGGTTCTCTACCACTGAGTCACCAGGGAAACCCATGGGGTTTTCTTGGAGGATGATAGAATGTTTTGAAACTAAATACAGGTGCTGGTTATACAACATGTGAATGTACTAAATGCCACTGCTGTTGTCCTTTAAAATGGTTCATTTCATGCTGTGTGAATTTCACCTCGGTTTAAAAAAAGAAAAAGGCAGGAGTGCAAACACAACTCCAGGTAGGTCCCGTGGATACCAGTTTGCTCACTGCACTCAGTTTTCACAGTACAAACCATGGTTACAATAAGCCCCCATGAGTGATCCCTGGAGAAACAAAGTCCATCCCGAGAGCGGGAAAGGAGGCGGGTCTAGACACCAGGGCTCAGTTTCAGTTCCAGGGGGCCAGTGAAGTATGACCACCAGCATCACGTGACCACCCTCCTCCCCAGAGGAGGCTGCAGCCTAAGAAGGTGACAGCTCATAATGTCAGAAAGCGATGATGAGAAAATTGGAAATGGATGGAGTTTTATGGCAATGCATTTTTAACTCCACTTCAGTGTAGAGGGGACATTTTAAGGAGCTAAGAGCTTAAACCAGACAAGATTTCCTCCAGTGCGATAATAAATACACCAAAGTGCCCTTTTATGTTTAATAATTCAGGATCCACTGAGTGTTTAAAGGTTTTTTCTTTTTTCTTTTTTTTCCGTTTTATCATTTGAAAAATTGAATGGTAATCGGTTAAAAAGTAGTAGATGAGAAATGTTTTCAAGATGAGCCCTGAATCCAGGCACTTTAAAACGTCTTTGGAAATGGATGTCTGCATGTCCTAGGATGTGGATACCTGAAGGTTTGGAAGTTTTAAGACAAGCAGATGCTTGTCACGCCATTGCACCCTCCTATCTGGAAGGATGGCGCCAGCTTCCACGTATGGCATGGGTCAGTTTTCTGAGTGGGGTTGGAACAAAGCTAGACAGAAAAGCACTGGGGGCCGCAAATGCAACTACCCATTCTTGAACGTGCTCAGAATGTGGATAGTAACCGTCAGAGAGCCAGATTCCTGGCACATTCTGGAGAAAAATCTAAAAGACAGATCATAGCTACATTTTACGGTCAGGGACGTGAACACTTGGGGTCACTGAAAGGAGGTTCTAATTGTTCTGGCCTGCCACTTGGGCTCCAAGGAGAACAAAATGCTCATCTCTAGGCAGCAGTGATTTTTAGACAGGAAGCCCCACTGTCCTTGTAGAGGAAGAATGATCCTATGACTCTCAGATGAAAGGGAGTTAGTTCTTCCCAGGAGGAGCAGGGAAGAGGGGGGCTTGTCTCACGGGAGAATCTGAACGTGGCAGAAAGGAGCCTCCCGTGTTTTTCAACATCAATTGGAAATTAAAAGCCACTGCTGTGCTTCATCCCTGTTGAGCAAATGTTGATTGCATCTCTGTTTAGGATGCGTCCACCAGACACTGCAGCCCTCGCTGGGGACACAGCACTACACCACACAGATGAAACCCCTGCTTGCGTGGAGCTGCTATTTTTCTGGTAGAGAGAAAAATTAAAACAAAAAAATATTTTTTAGAAGGATTTCTGATGGAAGCTGCTTGCCACCTACCAACAGCCGTTTATCCCTTCTTCCTTAGTAATCAACCCTTCGGTGATAGGTCCCTTAGTCATAGCCAGGTTGCTCAAATTAAAGGAAAATTATACTGTGTTCTCCAGCTTTCCTAGCAGAGCAGGATCGCCAACAAGATGACAATGAAAATTATTAGGTGTGGTTTCTGGGAAGACCCTTTACTGGGGTGACTCACATGTAAACCACACCCACACACCCTCTCTTCCTTTCTGCCTCCTGCTGTACAAAACTAGGGGATGCTGAGGTAACTTGGAGGGTGTTTGAGGGTGGATTCTACGTCCTAAGGATGGTGGAACAAAAGAGTGAAGGGAGCAATGAGATACATGATGGACTGTCTTGTCCTGAACTTATTTAATGGGAGAGAAAATAAATCTCTATTTTGTGGAAGCCACAGTTATTTGGGGACTTAGTAAATGACAACCAAACCAGAGCTTATGATATCTTTTCAACCCCATGGACTATAGCCCACCAGGCTCCTCTGTCCATGGAATTGTCCAGGCAAGAAGACTAGAGTGGGGAGCCATTTCCTTCTCCAGGGAATCTTCCCAACTCAGGGATGGAACCCAGGTTTTCTCATTGAAGACAGATTATTTACCTTCTGAGCCACCAGGGAAGCCCTATTATTATTTGGATACTAGGTAAATGGCAACCAAACCCAAGTTTATGAGATCAAGGCAGAAAACACAAATATAAAATGATTTTTCCCCCCTGGTGGCTCAGAGGGTAAACAGTTCATCTGCAATGTAGAAGACCCAGTTCCTGGGTCAGGAAGATCCCCTGGAGAAGGGAATGGCTACCCACTCCAGTTGTCTTGCCTGGAGAATCCCATGGACAGGGGAACCTGGGGGGCTACAGTCCATGGGGTCACAAAGAGTCAGATACAACTGAGTACACACACACACTCACAGCCTGCATTAGAAAGTGGAGCATAGATGCAGTATCTGCTTTACCTTTGGAAGAATTTCATACAGTCTTTCTGCTAGTCATTTAACTGTGCAAAAAAAAAAAAAAAAAAGAAAGAAAGAAAGAAAAAATCAACATAGATTACTCAACAACAACAAATCAATATAATTCAAAAAGGAGCCAAGGACTTGAATAGACATTCTGCACATGATCAATAAGCACATGAAAAGATGCTCAGTGACGCAAATCACTAGGGAAGAACAAGTCAAAACGACTGTGAGATTCCACTTTGCATTCCTTAGGATGGCTACTACTAAAAACCAGAAAATAATATCTGCTGGCAAGGATGTAGAGAAATTGGAACTCTTATGTGCTGTTGGTGGGAATGTTAACTGTGTAGCTGCTCTGGAAAACAGAACCACGGTGCCTCCAAAAAATTTAAAATAAAATTCCTGTATGATTTAGTGATTCAGCTTCTGGTTATATATTCACAAGAATTGAAAGAAGGGTGTTGAAGAGACATTTGTACACCCATGGTCACAGCAGCATTATTCACAATAGCTAAAATGTAGAAGCAACCTAAGTGTCCACTGACAGATGAGTGACTAAGAAAAATGTGGTATATCTATACTATGGAATATTACTCAGCCTTCAAAAGGAAGGGCACTCTTAACGTATTTTCTGCAATGTGAATGAATCTTGGCGACATTATGCTTAGTGAAATAAGCCAGTCACAAAACTGGAAAATACTCTGTGTTCCGTTTATATGAGGGGCCTAGGAGAAGGCAATGGCACCCCACTCCAGTACTCTTGCCTGGAAAATCCCATGGACGCAGGAGCCTGGTAGGCTGCAGTCCATGGTGCCGCTAAGAGTCAGGCACGACTGAGCGACTTCACTTTCACTTTTCACTTTCATGCATTGGAGAAGGAAATGGCAACCCACTCCAGTGTTCTTGCCTGGAGAATCCCAGGGACGGGGGAGCCTGGTGGGCTGCCGTCTATGGGGTTGCACAGAGTCGGACACGACTGAAGCGACTTAGCAGCAGCAGCAGTAGAGTCATCAAAATCATAACATTTTTAAAAAGCAGAATGGTGGGGGACAGGGGCTGGGGGAGGGGGTTGGGGAGCAAGCATTTTAATGGGGATAGAGTCTCAATTTTGCAAATGAATAGAGTTCTGGAGGTGGCCGGGCAGTGATGATGGTCAAACAACAATACGAACCTATTTAAGACCACTGAAGTCTACATTTTAAAGCAGTCAAAATGGTACGTTTTATGTTATGTGTATTTTACCACAATAAAAAAAAGAAGGGGGGGGGGGTGAAATCAATACAGGTTGCCCCTGGGACTGCAGTGAGTTCTCAGCCAGCACAATCTTGCTTATCCTTCTCACAGTTCAGAAATGAGTCCTTTTATAAATATAAGTCCCAGGCCACCGCCTTGTTGACAGCTGGTGTCTCTGAGTTTCCCATTTCCCTCTGCAAATATCAACTTATTAGCAACTCTTTCTCCAAAGCCCCTCAAAACCCAGCCAAGGCAGTCCTCTGCTTTGCAAAGGGATGGAGTGGTTCCCCATACACTGGTTTAACTAGAGCTCAAAGTATGTCCAGCAAGCTAATCCTCCGAAGGGGCCTGTCGTCAGAACTCAGCAAGCAGGACGCGTCCACATTTGCATGTGATTTGCATCTGCTTTGCATAGGACCGCACAAGCTGTGCCCACATTCTCAGACATCACTCACGTCTTATTTTAAGACTGTCACAATCTTTGATTAACATTTAGATCAGCGGCCGGGGTACCTCAAACTTCTGCAGCTTTCTATATTTAAAATGGCTACAGTCCTTCCCCATGGGTGCTGGGAAGTTCATTCCTTCTCTTGGGTATCTGCTCACACCTGGTGGGATTCCTTAATTTCTCAGTTACTGCTTATTCCAATATTTTTTTTTTTAATGTTTTATTTCTTTGTCTGCATCAGATCTTAGGAGAAGGCAATGGCACCCCACTCCAGTACTCCTGCCTGGAAAATCCCATGGACGGAGGAGCCTGGCAGGCTGCAGTCCAGGGGGTTGCTAAGAGTCGGACACGACTGAGCGACTTCACTTTCACTTTTCACTTTCATGCATTGGAGAAGGAAATGGCAACCCACTCCAGTGTTCTTGCCTGGACAATCCCAGGGGCGGGGAAGCCTGGTGGGCTGCCGTCTATGGGGTCACACAGAGTTGGACACAACTGAAGCGACTTAGCAGCAGCAGCAGATCTTAGTTGTGGCATGGGGGGTGTGTAGTGTCTTCTGTTGCAGCATGTGAACTCTTAGTTGCAGCATGTGGGAGCTAGTTTCCTGACCAGGGATCGAACCTGGGGCCACTGTACTGGGAGCGCAGAGTCTTAGCCACTGGACAGCCAGGGAAGTCCCTCATTCCACTTTTCTGTTCCCTGTGATCTCCTCCCACCTCCAGTCTATTGCTTCTTTCTCAGATCCTTCCCCTGAGAATGGTCTTCATCCAAGACCATTGTGTGTAGCAACTTTTAATGTGCAGTTGGACCTGGTAGACGGATCACAGCACTGCAGACCGGTGAGAATCCAATATTGTCGTCCTTGGTTTTTAAAGCTTCTTGGTCTTCTCAGACACCAGGGATTGTTCACTAGCAGTTTTGGGCTTTTTTTTTTTCATTTGTTTGTTTTCCCCTTTCCTCTTGACCTCCAGACTCCTCTTCGCTTTTCCTTCCTTGTCTTCTCTCTCTGTGGACGATGGGTGAACCATTCATGTTATTAACAGAAATGCCTTTGGAGCTAGTGAGCTAGTAATCAAGATGTACAAATCCCTATATGCCTGAGGCTTGCAGTGCTGTGATGACAGAGATATCCCACCCAAAAAATAAAATAAAATAAAATAAAATCAGTGAATACATTATCCTCACAATGATGAGAGATAATGGTGTGGATTCAAGGAATTATGAAGGGCTGCCAGCCAAGACTGAAGAGTAGAAAATCGTCTCCATGTGACCGTCAGGTTGAAGAAAGTTCTAAGTGGCAGAATAGAAATCTGAAGCCCTAAAGCCAAAGGAGGACTTCTGTGGTGGCTCAGATGGTAAAAAACCTGCCTGCCAATACAGGAAACCGGAGTTCGATCCCTGGGTTGGGAAGATCCCCTGGAGAAGGGAATGGCAACCCACTCTAGTATCCTTGCCTGGAAAAACCCCATGGACTGAGGATCCTGGCAGGCTACAGTCCATGAGGTCGCAAAGAGTCAAACAGGACTTAGCAACTGAACCACAGCAAAGCAAAAGGAGGTTCATTAATGTACTCAAGAAAGACACAGGAGGCCAGTGTGGGTGGTGGGGGCAGAGGAGATAGGAAGGAGGAGGAAGAGACAGGCCAGTGGCTGTGCCATGTGGGACTTCTGATCCCCTGCTGGGTATGGAGTTTACTGTGAGTGTATAACATGGTGTCAGGTTTGTTGAAAGCATGTCACTGATGGCTCAGTAGAAAGCTACTACTTTTCTCATATTTGCCCTATTTCTCGGTTTTCCTCAGCTCCTGCTCTCTCCAGGAGCCAGAACTGCAGAACTGCAAGAACTACAAACTCCTCTCTTCACAAGAAGAATGCATTTTTTTCCCCTTTATCACTTTATTCTCCTTCTAATGCAGTGTGTGTATGTGCGTGTTTGTGAAAGAGAGACACGGAGAGAGAGAGAGAGCGGAGTTATGCCACTCCTCTGTGAGGGAGAGATAGAAACTATATGTGGGAATATTTTATTTCTTTATATATGCTTCCTCTTACTCACCCCATCTCTGATATTAAGACAGAGCCTAGATAGGAGGGGGGTTGCGGGCAGAATAGATGGCCGAGTCTCTGCTGTCTCTACTGTTCACCTGAAGCTATCACCACATTGTTGATCGGCTGTACCCCAGTACAAAATAAAAAGTTGAAAATTGGAAATAAAAAAAAAAGACAGAGGCTGAAATGGGTAAAATAGTAAAAGAGATGAGGGTCGACCAGGTGAATATTTGGGGAAATTCCCATTGAGTGGGAACTTATGGAGAGAAATGCAAACCTTTCAATAACATGTCTCTGCCCACTGTGTTTACAGCATGTGATGCATTTTGAAAACCAGATCTTCATGCCTTTCTGATCATGAATAGCGGTGACGTAAACCTAGTCCTTCAGTCTACCGTCTTTGGTGGTGGGGAGACAGATGAGAAAGAAAAGGAGACTCCTGAGTCTTTTAAAAGGGTAAAGGAAAGTACATGGACAATAATGATTATCTCTGGGAGCTGAGGTGACACCTCTCCCAAGAAGGAACTGTGTGAAGCAATTACTGAAGAGAAAATTGTTCTGCTTACACACCCCAAGGGACTTCCTTGGTGGGTCAGCTGGTAAAGAATCCGCCCGCAATGCAGCAGACCTGGGTTCGATCCCTGGGTTGGCAAGATTGCCTGGAGAAGGGAAAGGTTACCTACTCCAGTATTCTGGCCTGGAGAATTCCAGGGACTGCATAGTCCACGACTGAGCACCTTTCACTCCGCCTCACACCCTGAAGCAAGGCAGCCATTTGAACTGGCTCCTCAGCATTCGTGGTGGAATACAGGAAGATGGTCTGGCTTCCTTGTAGGATTTGGTCAACGATATGGTCGGTCATGCCAGACATTGTTCTTTTCTTCTTCCAGTCTGAGCTGAGTCTTAGTTGCAGCACATGGGATCTTCATTCCGTCCTGTGGGGTCTTTCCTTGCAGCGTACAGACTCTAGCTGGAGTGCAGGCTTAGTTGCTCCATGACGTGTGGACTCTGTTCCTTGATCAGGGATCGAACCTGCATCACAAGGCGGATTCTTCACCCCTGGGCCTTCAGGGAAATCAGAGGGTGTTCTTTCAACACTGTTGTGGCTTGGTCACCCCGAGGAGAGCAGAATATTTCATTTTAGTTGAACTGACTAAACTCAATAACATGTTTAGCAGATTTAGGCAAGCACTTAGTTAGACTCTAATTCAGAAAAACAACCCCCTCTTACAGTAATATTTATTGTCAGGGTAAGTCATGCAATATAAACTGATTATGATTCTAGAGAGACTTTGTAGGTAAAATAAATTTTCTAGTAGGAAATAATGCCTTTGTATTTGCTGTTTACAATGCAAGGATCTGGCTAAGTTAAAGGTGGGTAGAAGGTAGGAGATTTGAGATTATGTGCTTTGTCTGACTTGACATTGGCAAATAAAACTCACAGGTCCTTTACAAATACCTTGCATGCATTTTCAGCAGTTGGGGTATCTGCTTACAGGTATTTTTTTTTTTGTGAGAAACGTGCAAGCTTTCAAATGCTAGTTGCCTACCCTACCATAACACTCTGCCAATCCTGTGGGTGAAGGCAGATTTTATTGCCAGTCATATTGTACTCGAGTTGAAGTGCTAAGAATGCTGTCTTATCCTTCAGCCAGATTAGCTTTAAAAGGTGATCGTGGAGTCCTGTCAAGCACAGAGTGAGGATTTACGAAGTGACAAACACATGTCCATGACATTCACTATGAGATTTCTCATCATTGAATTCCCCGCTCTTGGCCAAGAAGAAATATGCAATGGAGGAGTCTGAAAGGCAACATTTTAGCTCAGACACCTCTTGGAACACAGGTAGTTATTATATATATACATATATATATGTATATATATATATATATATATATATTTAAGGTTGGGATTTATAAAGAATCAAACAATAACCTTATCTGGAAAAGGTATGAAGGAGACAAAAGAAACACGAGCTTATTTCTTCCTAGTGTTGTGGTCCATTCCCTTTCTGTGTGTCCATCCCACTTAACAGTGCATAGAATTTACTGGTCCTTTGCAGCCAACTTATCCCTTTCTTGCTCATTGTAATCTCATTCTTCATCCCATCAACTTCAAGGGCTTTATGGAAATACCATACAGCTGTGTAAGTGCTTTCAGAGTGTCTTCAAATAACCCCATCCATCTTCATGGCATTTCTTACCTGATCAGCAAAGAGGTTCGTGCTGTATTTTCTTTTATAGCATCTTCATTACCTTTGTCTCATACATAGCTTGTCTCTTTCCATGTATATTGCATCATCGACCAGGCTTTAGGGTGGCTCCTCTGGTCACACTCTGTCCCTTCATTCTGCTGGCTTCAAGTTGATCAACCGTGTATGTTTCCAACCAGATGAAAGACACTTTTCATTATTTCTCCCCTGTCCCTTCCAAGAATCTTTACTTCTCCTCTCATTCGATTCACATGAATGACAGAGAGAGGAACTCTACAGCGCGAAAGAGCCAAAACATAAACTTTATAAAAACCAAGTCAAACACATCCCCAAATTGGTCCTTACCAGTGCCTGGTATACAATAGCTGCTCCAGTGAATACTGCTTGAGTGATGAAATGGTTGATTTAATTACTGATCTCGCTACAAAAAGTAATGACTTGGAAATAGAGCCATTCAGGTTTGGGGCCAGATGGGTTATTTGTGATTTTACTAGGAGGTGCAAAACTCTCACTATAAAGTCTTGTAACAAAACCGTGCTTAGTGACGAGAATGGTTTCTGCCTCCTAAAGATGAATGGGAATGAAGACAGTTCTTGTCTTTCTTAACAGAGCCCAACAATTGAGTAGAGACTTGGGGCTCTCTGTGCGGCAGTTTCTTCAAGCCCATCCAGGGCTAGTTTGTCTGTTGGACCCAGTTCAGGTGGCTTTGTGCTAGAACCTTCACTGATGGAGATCAGTCAGCCACCATCTGTCACCCAGCACCATGTCACCGGAGAACATCTTACCTTTTTGGGGGAGGGGGCAGAACCATAAAGAAGATAAACTGCCACAGTGGGAGTTCCAAGTCCAAGGCAGCTTACCCGTGCCCCTTCCCCTGCCTCTCTGTCTTAGTCTTAGGGAAGTTTATAGATTATCTGTAACTTGGTCTCTTGTAAGTGGATGGTATCTCAACCACCACCTACTAAATTTGGTACCTGCCATCCCCTCTAGCAACCTGGAACTTTAGGAATGTTCCAGGACATTCCTGCAGCAGACAGCCAAGAGGGAGTTGGGTGGCTCCAGGTAAACTGAGAATCTCTATTTGGCTCTGGAGTTTGGGTTCTGGAGGCCAGGTCTTACTGGAGTTAAGGTATGAGATAGTCACCAATCTTCTCACCATCTGTTATGGCTGAACTGTACCCGCCTCCAAAATTCATATGTCAGAGTCCTAATTCCATTATCTCAGAATGCAACTGCATTTGGAGATGGGACCTTTAAAGAAATAATTAAGGTAGAATGAGGTCATTAGGGACTTCCCTGGTGGCTCAGTGGTAAAGAATCCACCTGCCAATGCAGGAGACCTGGGTTTGATCCCTGGGTCAGGAAGATCCCCTGGAGGAGGAAATGGCAACCCACTCCAGTATTCTTGCCTGGAGAATCCCCTAGGCAGAAGAGCCTGGTGGGCTACAGTCCATGGGGTCACAAGAAGTCAGGCACAATTGAACTACTGAGCGTGCAACCCCACAGAATGAAAACACAGCTGCTTTGCATAGAGAGATGTGCAGAGAGAGATGCATTGCCAGGAATTGCTCACATGATTGTGGGCACTGGCCAGGCAAGTCTGAAAGCCATAAGACAGGCCACCAGGACTAGCAGACTGCAAACACTCAGGCAGGAGCCGATCCTTCAGTCAGCAGGTGAAATTTGTTCTTCAGAGAAGCATCAGTTCTGCTGTTAAGGCTCTTCAGAGGTTAGATCGGGCCCATGAAAAGTTCCCAGGATAATCTCTTCTATGGGTTTCCCAGATGGCTCAGTGGTAAAGAATCCACCTGCCAATGCAGGAGATGCAGGTTGGATCCCTGGGTTGGGACGATCCCCTGGAGGAGGGCATGGCAACCCACTCCAGTATTCTTGCCTGGAGAATCCCATGGACAGAGGAGCTTGGTGGGCTAAAGTCCACGAGGCTGCCAAAGAGTCAAACACCCCTGAGTGACTCAACAATAGCACAATCTCTTTTACCTAAACACAGTCAAGGGTAGATGTTAATCCTATCAACACAATATCTTCCAGGAAAGCTGAAATGACTGATCAAATTAGCTAGGTGCCTAACCAGGGTGACTCCTAAGATTGACCATCATGATGATAACGGTGGCAACAATTGCTGTTCCTTATTGTACTCTGGGTGGGTGTCAGGCATGCCGCTAAGATGCTTCATACATAAGTTACAGCATTTGAATTGCAATTATTATCTTCCTATTATATACAAGGAGGTTCGGAGAGGTTAAATGCCATGTCCAAGGTCACATTGGATCAAAACTTAGGTCAGTGTGATCTGCAAATCCAGCTTTAACCATGGGGCTGGAAGCTGTCAGAAGGACAGAATTTCTAGGCTTTAGGGCGGTGGTGGTCCCCAACCCTTTTGGCACCAGGGACCCGTTTCGTGGAAGATAATATTTCCCCATGAACTGGGGGGGTGAAGGGGTGGGAATGATGGTTTCCGGATGATTCCAGTGCATTGCATTCATTGTGCACTTTATTTCTATTATTATTACATCAGCTCCACCTCTCAGATCATCAGGCATCAGAACTCAGGAGGTTGGGGACCCGTACTTAAGAGCTTCATTCATTACAAAATACAGGAAATGGTAAAGGATCCAGGGAGTAACTTCTGTGTAAAAAGCACCCCATGAATCTGAAGTGAGAGAGAAAGAGTGTTGTTGGATCTAGAGCCACACCTGGTAAATGAAGTTACCTCCTTCTGTTTGTGAGTGGGGAGGGGGGAATGAATGAGAGTTTATGGTACAGTAATTATGGTACAGTAATTCCTGCACTGGGGAAGATGGAGGGTGCTTCTTCTTTGGCTCCCAGGCCAGGTGGGCAGGAGTCTGAACAGGGAAGCTGTGGAGGGGGTTCCCAGGCCCCTTGTGTCTAAGCTGCTCTGAGCCCCACATCTTCCTCCAGCCCATCCTCCTCCCTTAGCACCAGAGACTGCGGCGTTTCCTAATATAAATGCAGGCAAAATAAAATTAGCAGTGTGCTAGTAGGGAAGCCAGCTACCCACGGGCACTGTAAATGGCCTTCCCCTCTCACCCCTCCTCCCTTCTGCCCACCCCCTCTCACCCCCATCCAGCCACCCCGAATAACCTTCCCTACTGGCTGAGTCACTGTTTCTAGAAAAACAAGGCCAGGGGTCCAGACAAGTCAAGGGAATGGTGATTAGCTGATGATCAGCCATGAAAAGACAGTGTCCCCAGAAAAAGACAGTATGATGACCTGGTGTGGGTGACTTGTCCAGGAGAGCTGCTGCAAGCCACAGCACTTGTCATTTAGGGTCAGGGAGAGGAACCAGGAGTGAGAAAAGCTGCTGAATCGTGTCCTCACATCAGCCGCCTTAGCATACGGTCCCTTTGCTTGCGCCTCCTCTGTGGTTGTTTAGTTGCTAAGTCATGTCTGACTCTTTGTGCCTCTGTGGACTGTAGCACGCCAGGCTCCTGTGTCCTTCACTATCTTCTGGAGTTTGCTCTGACTCATGTCTGTTGATTCAGTGATGCGACCTAACTGTCTTATCCTCTGCCGTCCCCTTCTCCTTTTGCCTTCAATCATTCCCAGCATCAGGGTCTTGTCAAGTGAGGTGGCTCTTTGCATCAGGCGGCCAAAGGATTGGAGCTTCAGCTTTAGCCTCAGTCCTTCCAATGAATATTCAGGATTGATTTCCTTTAGGATTGACTGGTTTGATCTCCTTGCTGTCCAAGGGGCTCTCAAGAGTCTTCTCCAGCACCACAATTCAAAAGCATCAATTCTTCAGTACTCAACCTTCTTTATGGTCCTACTCTCACATCCGTACATGACTACTGGAAAAACCATAATATTGACTGTATGGACCTTTGTTGGCAAAGGGATGTCTCTGCTTTTTAATATGCCATCTAGGTATGCCATAGCTTTCCCTCCAAGGAGCAAGCATCTTTTAATTTCACGGCTGCAGTCACCATCCACGGTGATTTTGGAGCCCAAGAAAAGAAAATCTGTCACTGCTTCCCCTTCTTTTTTGTTCTTTTTGCCATGAAGTGATGGGACTAGATACCACCATCTTAGGTTTTTTTTTTTTTTTTTAATGTTGAATTTCAAGCCAGCTTTTTAATTCTTCTCTCTCAGCCTCATTAAGAGGCTGTTTAGTTCCTTTTCATTTTCTGTCACTGGGGTGGTATCATCTGCATATCTGAGTTTACTGATATTTCTCCAGGGACTTCAGGACAGTTCCTTATGGTTGGGGAGAGTCCCCATGATCCTGGGGCCTGGTGACCAAGGAGCACCTATTTGATGAGCAGCCTCCACCCACACACAATGTTAAGTGTTTGGGCATACTTGAATCTATGAAAAAGTTGCTTTAGGAAGTAGGGGATTCAAATCTGGGTACACTCCGGAGTGGGGTTTCTCAGCCTTGCCAGGACCCCTAAAAACTTGGATTATCAGCCACAGCCTGATCTCAGGGAACTTGTACCACTGGGGACAGGTCCTGGACACGGGCAGAAGAGTGTCCAAACAGAGGGGTCTCGTGCCCTTGGAGGTGGCAGACTCTGGCATAAGGCATCTTGCCAGCTGTGTAAGAAAGAAAAAAAAAAAAAACAACTTCATCAATATTTCTAGTTATTGAGGAAAAGGGGATAGTATGCTAACATGATGATGATGGTGGTGGCCTGAATATAATGAAAGCAGTAATGGCTGAAAGAAAGTAAAGCTGTCAGTCTCTCAATCCTGTCTGGCTCTTTGTGTTCCAGCGGACTGTGGCATACCAGGCTCTTCTGTCCATGGACTTGTCCAGGCAGGAATACTGGAGTGGGTAGTCATTCCCTTCTCCAGGGGGTCTTCCTGACCCAGACATTGAACCAGGTCTCCCACATTGCAGGAAGCTTCTTTACCGTCTGAACCACCCGGGAATGATGGTGGTGGTGGCCTTAATATAACGGAAGCAGTGATGGTTACACATGACCCATTACTGAGCTGGAGCCATGCCACCATATTTTGTGAACCGTACATGGGACATGTCATTCGATTCTCCCAAAAATCCTGAAAGAGGAGTATGATCGTCCCATCCCTGCTGTTATAGATGGAGGAAATAAATAAGTCAGAGAGTCGAATAGCTTGCCAAGATTATGCTGCTAAAGGGTAGGGGTAGGGGCGTCCAGAGTGGATGCCTTATGGGTCATTTGGAGCCCACAGGCTGAGCTCCTAATAATCTCTAAATATTGCCAGAATCCAGGGCAATCCAGGATGCTCAGTGCACTATCTCGAGCAGAGGAAAGCAGGCACCTGTGTTTCCCCCTGTATCGATGGGTCTCTATTCAGGTTAGGGTCCTCTGGGATATCTGAAGAACTAATGCTGTCTGTGTCCAGTCCTAGACCGAGTAAAGATAATTCAAGGGAAGAAGGGCTTTATCATCAGAATTCTTTTTTTCCCAGGTAATTTTAATGAGCAGCCACAGCTGAGAACCAGTGTCTGAGATCAAAGATTCTTAAAATGTGGTCCATGGGTAAGACTTCAATAGGTCTGCCCAGTGACCTAAAGGAGGGAAATCCAAAAAAGAGGGGATATGTGTATATGCAGAAACTAACCCAACGTTGTAAAGCAACTATGTTGTCTAGTTGCCAAGTCATGTCCACCTCTTTGCGACCCCATGGACTGCAGCACGCCAGGCTTCCCTGTCCTTCACCATCTCCCAGAGTTTGCTCAAACTCATGTCCATTGAATCAGCGATGCCATCCAACCGTCTCAGCCTGTTGTCCCCTTCTCCTCCTGCCTTCATCAATAAAAATTAGCTTAAAAAATAGGTCTGTCCACAGTTTTCACCCATGAGAATTAAGAATGTGGGGCATGGCTTTTCCTAATCCTCAAAGTGATCCCTTAATGGCAACAAACCAAAAAAGATGGAAAATTGTTGCCTTGCAGGATTATGGTTATCATACCTTTAATGAAAGCCAACCACATGCCAGGCACTGGAACAGGCTCTCAAGATAGACTGTATCATTTAATCATCCTAACAGCCCTGGTATTGTCCTATACATTTATATAAGAAAGCTGAGGTTCCAGAAAGCCAGGGAGCATACCCAAGACATCACCCTGAATAAAGGATAGAGTCATAAGCCGACTCTACACTGGGTAATGCCAAAGCCAGTTCTTCCTAATAGACTTCCCTGATGGATGAGAGTTGAAAAAGTCCTGCCCAGAAACAGGGGAACAGGCTCAAAGATAGCTGGAGGGCTTTGCCAGCCAGAGGGCATGAAGGAACTCGAAGTAGTGCATTGTTAAAAAAAAAATAAACCATTCCATGTTTGCACTGTCTAGCTCAGGATTGATCTCCACTGTTCTGAGGAGCAGGTGTAAAGGAATTTGACATTTACCCCACTTGCCTGGAACCTGATCCCTTCTGGAAGCTTCTAAGTTTGGTATGAGGAATGTACTTTTTTTTCATTTCTTTCCTCCATCACCCTCATTTTCTTGGTCCCTGACCATGTATCTCAAGCAAAGAAGGGCTCTGTGTCTAATAACATAGGTGTAGACCCTTCATTTAATCAAGAGTATATCTTCCTGAGAAGAGTGGCTTCTCACCTCTTTCTTCCCTGAAGGACTTCTGAGGTTGGATTTCTTACGTGTCTGGGACAAGGGTGATCGTCACAATGGCACACTGATCTTACCCAGCAAATACATTTCTCCACATCGAACCCTATGTCAGCAAATGGCGTGACCCAGTTGTTCTAGCTCGGCACCCCCTCCCTCTCCTTCTACCCGGGCCCCGCTTCGTCTCCACATTCAGTACATCGCCACATCCTGCCATGCCTCTCAGGGTAGTCCATTCTCACCATCTCCACCCCATCTCTGGTCCAGAGCTCATCTCACTCTCAGACAGGAAACCACCGTGGCTTCTGCTTAATTATCCCTTTGCTCACACCTCCTCTCCAGCCCATGCAGCCAGAGTCATACTTTCTAATACAAATCCAATCATGTCTCTGCATTGCTTCAAATTCTGCTTTGAGTGCCAATACACACATGTACACATACAACGTGTGCATATACACAATCACTCGCATATGTATAAACACACATGAACATACATACAAACACCCACTAACACATGCAAACACTCGCATACACACAAATACACACAAACATGGGCATACCCATATACACAATTACTCACATACATATAAATACACATAAACATACACGCAAACACCGATATGTACATACAAATATCAATACATACACACACTCACAAACATATATGCAAATACACACAAACACTCACAAAAACATATCCATAAATACACACACACAACATACCCATGTACACAAATACTCATATAAGTGTGTGTGCAAATTCGCTTCACTCGTGTCTGACTCATTGTGACCCTATGGACCATAGTCCACCAGGCTCCCCTGTCCATGGGGATTCTCCAGGCATGAATACTGGAATGGGTTGCTATGCCCTCCTCTCTGCTGTTAAGTCACTTCAGTCATGTCCAACTCTGTGCGACCCCATAGACAGCAGCCCACCAGACTCCCCCGTCCCTGGGATTCTCCAGGCAAGAACACTGGAGTGGGTTGCCATTTCCTTCTCCAATGCATGAAAGGGAAAAGTGAAAGTGAAGTCACTCAGTCGTGTCTGACTCTTTGTGACCCCATGGACTGCAGCCTACCAGGCTCCTCCGTCCATGGGATTTTCTAGGCAAGCCCTCCTCTCACATGTGTATAAAAACATATACATATGCACATGCATATATATACACACTCACAAACACATATACAGAAATACACATAAACATGCCTTTATATACAAATGTATACATGTAAATGCACATAAATATATACACAAACTGGAGAAGGAAATGGCAACCCACTCCAGTATTCTTGCCTGGAGAATCCCATAGACGGAGGGGCCTGGAGGGCTACAGTCCATGAGGCCGCAAAGAGTGGGACACAACTGAAGTGACTTAACACATACACACATATACACAAACACACACATATAAACACACAACACACAGACGTGAATACACACACTCACATATACACAAGTACATACAAACACGTTCCTACACGAGGCACACACTTCTTTGAGCTCTGAAAGTAAACTCCAGGGTCCCTCACAGGACCTACTGTGTGCTTCATGATCTTCCTTTCGGCTTCCCAGCCTCATATTTCTCCATTGTTTCTTTTTCCTGGTGGTTCCCATCTCTGCAAAATAAGTAGATAAATATTCCACAAGAGATTATAAGTCGGGTGTTCTGGGCAGCTTGTCTTAGAGCAAGAAAGGAGTTTTGTTCTCTACACAGCTTTATTGAGATACAATTCACCTACCATAAAATTCACCTACTTTCAGTGCTCAATCCAATTTTTTTAAAAATATATATTTGCTGAGGTGTGCAGTCATCACCATAATCTAATTTGAGATCATTTTCATTTCACGATGTTTGCATATATTAAATCATCATGTTGTATACCTTAAGTACAAATGATTTTTATTTGTCAATTACACCTCATTAAAGTTGAAGACGGAGGGAAGAACATTTTCATCATCTCCCGCCAAAAGATCCAGGAACACATTAGCTTTCATCTACCCCCTCCTCTGAACTTGAGGCAATTGCTCATTTACTTTCTATCTCTGCAGGTTTGCTTATCCTGGACTTTTGACATCCGTGGAATCACACCACAGGTGGCCTTTGGAGTCTGGGTTCTTTCCCTGAGCATCATCTTTACCAGATTCATCCACGTCACAGCAGATGTTGTCAGAGAACATCCTGCTGCATAGATAGACGTAGTTTTATTTATCTCTTCACCAGTTGCTGTACATGCGGGTCGTTTCCACTGTTTGGTGTTGCAAATCATGCCACTCTCTGCTTATCATTAAGAGCATCAGTAAGCCCAGATCCCCCCATTTACTATCATGTGTAAAACACATAGCTAGTGGGAAGCTGCTGTAACACACAGGGAGCTCAGTTTGGTGCACTGTGATGACCTAATTGGGTAGAATGGGCCAGAGGGCAAGAGGGAGGTGCAAGAAGAAGGAGATGTATGTATACTTATAGTTGATTCACTTCGTTAGACAGCAGAAACTAACAGAACATTGCAAAGCAATTCAGTTTAGTTCAGTCGCTCAGTCGTGTCCGACTTTTTGCGACTCTATGAACCGCAGCACGCCAGGCCTCCCTGTCCATCACCAACTCCTGGGGTTTACCCAAACTCATGTCCATTGGGTGAGTGATGCCTTCCATCCATCTCATCCTCTGTCGTCCCCTTCTCCTCCTGCCCTCAATCTTTCCCAGCAACAGGGTCTTTTCAAATGAGTCAGCTCTTCGCACCAAGTGGCCAAAGTATTGGAGTTTCCGCTTCAACATCAGTCCTTCCAATTACACTTCAATAAAAAAGAGCAAGCCAAAAAAAAAAAGAAAAAGAAGAATTCCACCAGCCATTTAACTTACCTAAGCCTCAGTTTTTTCTTGCATGCCATAGGAATGATAATAACATTGACCTCATGGGTTATCATGATAATTAAATGTAATGATGTGAGTAAGGAGTCTAGCCCAGCATTTAATATATAACAAACACTCCATACGTCTGTGCTGTTCTCCTGCGAGTCCACTTTGGGTTGGGCCAAAATGCTAAAGGAAAGCCATTGTTGACAGCTGTTATTTTTTCACAAATATTTCATTTTTACTATGTCCTTGTCTTTTGCTTCTTTTTTCATAAACCTGTAATGCAGTCAGTATTTTCACATTTTATATTTTGAAGAGTCTAAGTCTCAGGGGACTCAGAAATGTGCCCATTGCACACAGGTAAGAAAAAGTACCGTAGCATTTGTGAGTGAAACTCCATACTGACTGTTCAGAACCTGCGTTCCATGGTGTGTGTGAATCTGTAATCCACTTGCTTCTCATTCTCCTACCCTACACCTGCTACTCTGGGTTTTATCCCTCAGAAAAGGAATCGCAAGGCAGCCTTCCTAGGAGCGTAGTCAGGGCTTGGCTTCAAAGAGAAAATGGACACCCGCTTCTTGACCATGGGAAGGGGGCTTTGGCAGATGGTAGATGTCCATGTTCTTCTGAGAAAGAGCTTTAGTCACAGCATGAAAGACTGCAGTGAGACATCAGGAAGAACTTCCTAATAGTCAAGTCTGACATCTTGGCAAGCTCATCTCAGAGGACCCTGTGGCACTGTCTCCACTGACTTCGTGTGTGTATGTGTTTGTCTATGCATGTGTGAGTGTATATGTGTGTGTGTATATATATATATGTCTGTGTGTGTGTGTGTTGTGTGTGTGTTTGGTATATATATGAAAGTGAAAGTCGCTCAGTTGTGTCTGACTCTTTGTGACCCAATGGACTACAGTCCATGGAATTCTCCAGGCCAGAATACTGGAGTGGGTAGCCTTTCCCTTCTCCAGGGGATCTTCCCAATCCAGGGATCAAACCCAGATCTCCTGCATTGCAGGCAGATTCTTTACCAACTGAGCTGTGATATACAAATACACACATACACAAATACGCATATACACAAAAGCATATATATACCAAGGGCTTCCCTTGTGGCTCAGCTGGTAAGGAATCCACATGCAATGGGGGAGACCTGGGTTTGATCCCTGGGTCAGGAAGATCCCCTGGAGAAAGGAAAAGCTTCCCACTCCAGTATTCTGGCCTGGAGAATTCCATGGACTGTATAGTCCATGGGGTCTCAGAGTCGGACATGACTGAGCAACTGTCACTCGTATATATGTGCGTTTGTATGTATATATGTGTATGCATATGTATTTGTGTGTTTATATTCCATGTGTGTATGTATATAAGTGCTAGTATGCATGTGTGTATTTGTGTATGTATGTGTGTATGTATTTGTGTTTGTATGCATATGCGTGTACACATATGCATATGTGGATATGTATTTGTGTATATGTGTGTGAATATGTCTGTGTTTTGTGTGTGTGTGTGGTATATACTAATATGTGCTTATATGCATGTGTTTGTATATATATTTGTGTTTGTATGTATATGTGTGTATATGCACATGTATGCATGTGTGTGTTTATCTGTATGTGTGTGTGCATGCATATATTTGTGTTTGTATGTATATGTATACATGTATGCATATGCAGGAATGTGTGTATATGTGTGTGTGACTATGTCTGTATTTTGTATGTGTATGGTATATATATGTGTGTGCTTGTGTGCATGCATATGTATGTAGGTATGTGTGTGTGTTTGCATGTATATATGTGTGCATTTGTGTTTTTTGTGTATATGGTATATATTAAAATGTGCTTAAATGCACATGTATGCATATATGTTTGTATGTGTGTGTATATATGCACATGTGTCTGTGTGCATAAGTGTGTGTATATGTGTGTTTGTGTTGTGTGTGTATGGTGCATATGTGCTTATGTGCATGTGTGTGTGCATTTGTATATATGTGTATGTATATGCCTGCGTGTGTGTGTCTTTGTGTGTATTCAGATGTTTGTGTGTGGATATATCTGATATATCCATATATCTGAATGGATCTGCCCTTTTCAGAAACCAGGCTAAATCTTTTCCATCTTGCCAACTCTTTTTAACCCTATGATCCTTTGGGGAAGTGAGCTTAAACCTTATACTTTCTTTCTCTTCCTAATTCTGGCTAAATCCTCTGCAAATCACTGTTCTCTAGCCCCACGGATGTCTTTGGGAGTAGCAATTAAGAAATACATGCTAACTCGGCCTTCCTCAGTCTGCGTGTTCTTTCTCTCCCTCTCCTTCAATCTGCGTGTCCTGCGAGCGCCCCAGACAGAGACGGAGAGAGAGCTGGAGAGACAGCAAACGAGTGAGAAAGCCAGAGGGAGGGCGAGCGAGCAAAAGATGGAAATCAGTATCTGACCCTCCTCCGTGAGCCCGTGGAGGAGGAGGCGAGTCTGAGACCAAAAACAGTACAACAGTAACTAGATGTCACTCTTTTACCAACCTTCACTGTAATCGAGCAGAGTCATAGGCAAAGAGAGAGGGAGAGAGAATGATCTTGTTTAACCAGAAGATGTGATTTGGTTTAAGGTTCTTAAGGTTATTCAAAGTGTGTGTGTGTGTGTGTGTTTCTTTTGGCTCTAACAGCGAGAATTTTTCGCAAGTCATCTCTCTCTCAGAGTGATATAAAAAATTAAAAAAAAACGAGTTTTCAGCAGGGATGGCCTTTTATTTTCTCACTCCCCCTGCAGCGAGGTAATCGAGAACCTGTCTGGGGACATAAAGAGTGGGCTTGGACCGGCCCACCACCCCTGCCTTCATCACCCCCACGCAGTCGGTGTGTTCAGCACAGTCTGATCTCTGGGGTGTGGGCGGGCAGAGGGACTGTCCCCAGCTTCACAAAAGTGCCTGTTTCCTGCTGATGGTCACAAAAGGAGAGGAGAGAAGGGCTTCGGGGCTGGAGAAAGCCAGTCTATGCAACTGAACGTGGCCTTGACCATCAGCAGCAGCCTTCGTGATTCTCCTCATCACAGCCTCTCAGGCTGGCTTCTTGTCAGCCCCGTTCGGAAAAGGCTTGTTAATTCACCCCCATGAAAATGGAAGTTTCATACGCATTGACATAATTAATGAAGAGGCAGGCAGCATGCTCCACCAATTAACACTGCAGGGAAAAGCAAAATGGGCTTACTTTGGGCGTCTTGTGCCAAAGTTAAAGACTGGAACACACAGCAAATAAATAGAGATGCTTTTAATGAGCCACAAGATCGAGCCGAGTAAGTCAGAAAGAATGGTAGGTAAACACTGCCAATTCTTTGCATCGTTACGAGTAATTGATGAGCATAGTTAAAAAGTTTGAGGGGGAAAAGGGGAACATTGGATGCTGCAACCAGGTTCATTTATAAATGCATTCTCCCCTGAAAGTGACTGTTAGGTATCTTAAAGAATGTAATGTGCCTATAGAAACAAATATGATGGACTAGGCATTTTGTGATGCCCAGAAAATCTGAGCGCCTGAACAAATAGTGTGGTGGATTTTTCACACTCGATGGGATTGTCTTTGTCAAACTCAAAGGCTCTTCAGCTACAGATCTACCCTGCTCTGACTACACCCTGGAAATGGGAGGAAGAGAGTTTATAAAAGTGATGCTGGAACTGTTCCATTCCTTTCTGAGAGCCAGAGGGATAATTTAATTATTTTTCTCTGTGTTTGTAAGATTAAAACATGACCTTCCACTGAAGGGTTTTTTTTTTTTTTCTTTAATTGTTTCTGGAAGAGGGAGTGCTTTTGTACAGAGAGGCTTTCTGACCAAAGAGAAATCCATTTGATCAAAATATAGAAACCCAATAGGTTTCAGTAGCCGTTTTATAAAACCTGAGTTCAGTTGGTTTTCGTTAATGTGGTGTATCTGGTCTAATTAAGCCTCATTTTAAAAATCAAGTGCCTTAGAATAGAGTGGCCTCTTTCACACACTTAACGTAAGATAATTCAATTGTGTATGTTGAGTCAATAAAACTCAACCCTTTCACACACCCTACAACTCCTCCTCCTCAACAACTTTAACAACACAAGTGCAGGAGGGAATTTCTCCGACATAGTCCAGAGCATTTTCTGAATGAATGGGAGAGATGATTCAATATGGCACCCTCAGGGGAACCTCAGTTCCTGCCCGTCTCTGCTGCCTCCTGCATCTTATCATGCCGACTGTGACTCCATTTTCAAATTCTGTATCATTCATGCAACATAGCCCTAAGCCCATGCCAATAGCTTGATCTGTTGTTACTCAGAAAAGACCAGTGTATTAGAATAATAGTGAAGAAACTCTCCAGTTTCTGAAGGGTGGAATGTTGTCATCAACATGGTACCTTCCTAAGGAATTTGGTAAGATTCAATCATGTGTGATTTCTGCTTTGTGTGCCCACTTTGGACGTGACCCTTATGTCAAATGCGTCCATTGCACCATTCCCAGTTACACAGGTACCATTGCTTCATCTGCATTCTAATGGCAGATGATTCAGTCAATTCATTCAGTTGCTTAGTCGTGTCCAACTCTTTGCAGATGATTACCTATTCTTTTCAATGGTCTGCTTTGTAAATGCTTTTAGGCAGCATTTTTCAGATCATAGCCTCAGGGCCTGCCTCAGAATCATCTTGAATGCTAGTTTTGAGGGGAGTCCCCAGGTCCACTTCTGATCTAGTGTATCCAGAGTGACCCTAGCATCCACATTTTTAATGGGCAGTCTGCTGACTCACTGGAAAAGACTCTGATGCTGGGAATGATTGAAGGCAAAAGGAGAAGGGGGTGGCAGGGGGTGAGATGGTTAGATAGCATCCTCGACTCAATGGACATGAGTTTGAGCAAACTCCGGGAGATAGTGAAGGATGAGGAAGGCTGGTGTGCTGCAGTCCATGGGGTCGCAAAGAGTCAAGACGTGACTTAGCAACTGAACTACTGCAGCTGGTGTAAAGAACGTTTACATCCCATTCTACTTTCCGTCACTCATGGCCTGGTACACTTCTGGGACTGTCCTGTTGGGTGTGTGCATAGGAAATCTAAACAAGTTTGTATTTCAAGGGCTGATAACAAAAAGGCATGTATCCAGGGAACTGTGTAGTCTATTATTTTCTAACTCCACCAGTGGAGAGCCTGGCTCATCAGGTATGTTACCTGATGGTCAGATGTGTGTTCACTCTGTCCCTGAGGATGAGGCCAGTATAGTGTGGACTGAGTTTGATTTGACTGATGCATTTTATATCATGGGCTTACCCATGATATAGATAAAGAATCTGACTGCAGTGCAGGAGACACAGGTTCAGTCCCTCAGTCGGGAAGATTGGGAGAAGGAAAATGATAACCCACTGCAGTATTCTTGCCTGGGAAATCCCATGAACAGAGGAGCCAGGCAGGCTACAGTCCAAAGGGTACCAAAGAGTCAGACATGACTGACCGACTACTCACAAAAGTGCAGTTTCATATCATGGCTCATATGTTCGTTGTCTCCATGAGAGTCCCCTTTAACCTTTAGAGAGTGTGCTTTAAAACAGATACTTTACACATAATGGGAGTTTAAGAAATAGTTTCGAAATTGTCAGAGGGCGACACAGCCACTCGGCAAGTCTCAGAGTGCAAGGTGGCCAAATTATAAAAGGAGCATTCTAACTTCTCTTTTCTTTCTAAATTATCCTCTGCCCTATATACATAACTTTAAAATTTCAGCGGTTATTCATTGCTCATTGACATTTGTTATTCCGCCAGAATGGTCACATCCTTTGGAACTGAGATCTGAGAAAGCAAAGATGCTGAGAACTGAAAGACTGATTGCTCTTCTCAGAGGAGTCCCTGATTTAACTTAATAATCCGCAAGAACTGACGTCTCAGCATGCCAGACTACAAAATGGGTAGAGAATGATGAAAGGCAGAAAAGATTTCTAAGTCCTGGTTCTCTTCTCTGATGGAAATGCAGAGAGGTGGCATTTTAGTCGTTGGTTTTTTTTTTTCCCCCATTATTAGCCAACCTGTCAGTCATTTATCATTTCCTCGTGAAGACGCAAAGCTGAGGTTTGAATGCTGTGTGTCACCCCTTCCAGCTGATATTATGAAAGGCGGCGGTGAATATTCCAGCTAAAAAAAGATTCCTCATTTCAAAAGCCTAGCTGGAGGCAAGCGAGTGCCACAGACGTGACCACAGCAGAAGAGAGGTGGGTCCCACGGAACTCTGCATCCCTCCTTGCGCTTGTTTATTTCACGTGAGGGCGATGAGTCCCCGCAATTAAAGTGACAGTGTGCAGCGGCGTTTGACAGGCCAGCGGGTCTCACGTACCGAGTCTCAGGGTGGTTGTGTAGGTAGTTTCAGTGTCAATCCCAATTATTAATACATTCCTCAGTGATGAGGGTTTTTCCCTTCATTCTTACTGAACTGTTAGGGCATGCAGCAGCGGCCCCGAGCTCTGTCAAAATGAGTTGCCCTCCCCCCCCCTTGAAAAGTTGGCAGTGCGGAGAAATGACAGCCTAATGCATACTAAAGCTCTCTCAGTAATGGGACCCGAGGGAGGCAGCAAGGCAGCACCTGTGGTGGTCACTCATCCCACTGCTGGCGATCGACGTTCTATTGCCCGAGTTCAAATCCCCCCTCTGCCACTTGTGAGCTGTGTGCTTTCTGCAAGTTTTGAGTACTTATAAGTCTTTCTTCCTTATAGGGTTGTTATTCTGGTTAAATTAGATGAAGTATCAGGTTTAGCCTGATGACTGACACACAATATGTACTCTATATCAATTGTTTTCTTTCTTTTTTTTTTTTAATGCGTACATGCTAAGTGGCACCAGTCCTGTCTGACTCTTTGTGACCCCATGGACTGTAGCCCGCCAGGTTCCTCTGTCCATGGGATATCCCAGGCAAAAATATTGCAGTGGGTTCCCATATCCTTCTCCAGGGGATCTTCCTAACCCAGGGATCGAACCCATGTCTCCTATATCCCCTGCACTGGCAGGCGGGTTCTGTACTACTAGCACCACCCATGAAAGTAATAAGAATTTATTTAGCTTACAAGCCTGCAGGTCAAGGTCAATGATTTAGTCTTGGCTCTGCTGGGCAGTCCTTTTTTTTTTTTTTTTTTTAATTGGAAAGTAATTTCTTTACATTGTTGTGTTGAATTCTGCCATGCAACATGAACTAGCTATAAGTATACCTATATCCTCTCCCTCTTGAGCCTCACTCCCACCCCCCTCATCCCACCCCCTAAGTCATCACAAAGCACCAATTTGAGCTCCTTGTGCCATTCAGCATCTTCCTGCTAGCTATCTGTTTTATCCACTGACAGATGAATGGATAAAGAAGTTGTGGTACATGTATACAATGTAATATTCAGTTCAGTTCAGTCACTCAGTCATGTCCGACTCTTTGCAACCTCATGAATCGCAGCACACCAGGCCTCCCTGTCCATCACCAACTCCTGGAGTTTACTCAGACTCACGTCCATCGAGTCAGTGATGCCATCCAGCCATCTCATCCTCTGTTGTCCCCTTTTCCTCCTGCCCCCAATCCCTCCCAGCATCAGGGTCTTTTCCAATGAGTCAACTACTCAACCATAAAAAAGGAATGAATTTGAGTCAATTGTAGTGAGGTGGATGAACCTAGAGCCTGTTATATAGACTGAAGTAAGTTAGAGGGAAAAAAACCAATTATCATAGAGTAATGCATATATATGGAATCTAGGAAAATGGTTCTGGTGAACCTATTTGCGAGCTGGAATAGAGAAGCAATTGTTATTCTACTAGGAAGCAGGAAGCAATGCAAGCTGCAAGGAGCTCTCCAAGGTACTGGCCAGAAAATATTGCAGTGTTCCACATAAAGGCATTGTTCAGTGGTTTACTAAGAAGGGCATGTGTCCAGGATCCTTGCTCTTTAAGTTTTGTGGTGACTTTATTTCTATGAGGGTCCTGCTTACTCAGCATAGACTCCTTTGGTGTGTGCCCATGGCACTGCGCCTTCCTGTATCCATTCAGCTTCCTGGGAGACTCTGGTGAGCTAAAGTCTGATGGAAGGGCAGATTTCTGTTTAGATATCAGCAGCAACCTGAGAGGTTAGTTACCAAGCTCTCTGAGGGCAGGCCCCTTGCTTCTCCAAGGGTTAGAGGCTGGAATACAGAGCAGATCATGGCCAGGTCAGCCTAAGAACTCAAGTTTGAGGTCAGAGTTATAAACAGGTAAGACCTCCAGGGGGGTCTTCACAGGTCCAAGTGGAACTATGTATGCCTCCTATGCTCAGAGCAGGTAAGAGGATTTTTCTCTGAATCCAGAATTTGACAGTCAGTGGTTTGATGGGTGTTCTTGGTGGGCTTTACCAATAGATATGAAAAGAGAAACTAAACCAAGGTGTCTTTTTTTCTTTTTTTTGTAATATAGAAAACTTTTATATTTAGAATTAGCCAGCTGGACTCAGTTTCAGTTCAGTTCAGTTCAGTCGCTCAGTCGTGTCCAACTCTTTGCGACCCCATGAATCGCAGCATGCCAGGCCTCCCTGTCCATCACCATCTCCCTGAGTTCACTCAAACTTACATCCATTGAGTCAGTGATGCCATCCAGCCATCTCATCCTCTGTCATCCCCTTCTCCTCCTACCCCCAATCCCTCCCAGCATCAGAGTTTTTTCCAATGAGTCAACTCTTCACATGAGGTGGCCAAAGTACTAGAGTTTCAGCTTTAGCATCATTCCTTCCAAAGAACACCCAGGGCTAATCTCTTTTAGAATGAACTAGTTGGATCTCCTTGCAGGCCAAGGGACTCTCAAGAGTCTTCTCCAACACCACAGTTCAAAAGCATCAATTCTTCAGCGCTCAGCCTTCTTCACAGTCCAACTCTCACATCCATACATGACCACTGGAAAAACCATAGCCTTGACTAGATGGACCTTTGTTGGCAAAGTAATGTCTCTGCTTTTCAATATGCTCTCTAGGTTGGTCACAACTTTCCTTCCAAGGAGTAAGCAACTCATTTTAGATGATCCCAATTTTGTTGGCAACACCTGAAGCATCACAGCCAGGAGCCAGTCACACGTATGCTTTCTTCTCTCCATCAGGCCTGATGAGGGTGTTGACCTTAGCCATTGTCAATGTCACAGAGCTTCTGCATAGCCTGTTTCATCTGGTGCCTGTTGGCCTTGACACCCACAGTGAATGCCAGTGTGGTGTGGTCTTCTATTTTCTTCGTGGCTGACGCGGTGGTGAGGGGCAATTCGATGATGGCACAGTGGTCAGGTTTGTTTCTCCTGGGGTGCTCTTCCGAGGATATTTTGGCTGCTTCCTGAGCCTCAGTGTTTGGGGCTGCTGGAAGGTGGGTGACATCCAGACCTGCTATTTTTGTGGCTGTGGACGCCTTTCAACACTGCTTTCTTAGTCTTCAAAGCCTTTGCTTTGGCTTCAGCTTTGAAAGGGGCAGGGACTTCCTTCTTCACCTTTAGTGCCATCTTCATGAAAAAGCCAGAGGTTTTTTTTTATTCAACCATGGTGAATTAGTATTGGTAATGTTAGGAATATAATATGATAGATTGGATATAAGTGTTTTACCTGTAGGAGGTACAATACTTGGTAAAACTCCCGTTTTACAGGTAAATTCACTCAGCCAAGAATTTTCCAGGGAGTCAAGCCCGCAACAGGTCAGCATAACTCCCAAGCCACGTTCTTACAGGTTTATCCGTTTCACTGTCTCATGCCTGTGAGATATAGTAATAGAAGTATTGACTCAATTCCCCACTATGAGGGAAAAGTGTTGGATGTTATGGAATACAGAAAAATGTAGAATATGCAATTTCTTCCCTCAATGCAGCCTTCTGTGTAAAAGGAAATGAGCAAGGTGGGCAGAGGCAGAGAACTTATCCCTGGTCATATATATTGTCTGATGGAAATGGGGACACTTCCTGAACCAAAAGGACAGTCTTTCCCCTAGAAATAGCAATTTCTTTATTAAAATCCATGTGTCTCTCATGGCTGATGGGTCAGCACATCTTATAATTTAAAAGTCACACTGAATGTAGACATATATCAGGATAGGAACAGCTAATTACTTTTCAGAGTCCTCATGCACTTCTGAAATAATATGAATAATAAGTACATGCTTAAATATATTATATATTATTAATATGTATTTTTAATTTATGACCATTGGGATGAACAGTTGACTGCTTAAGTTGATTTTTCTAGGCTTTGCAGGAACTAGATTTTCAAATAACATTTGCTACCCTGATTCCTCCCTTGCCTACAAAAATCTCAGTTGAAGAACTGGCTTAATGCAATCACTTAATGGGAAGATATCCACAATACCAGGATTTCAATTACAAAATGCCTTATTTTGGTCATGTTCAAGCAAAAATAATATGTTTGGCTAAATGTTAGTAATAAAGTTTAACAGATTTTATATCAGTATACTTACTCTATCAAAAGAGACATTTGAACTCTGCCTTTGTGAATTAGTGGAAGTGGTCATCACCCTTGGTCTATGCTGTTCCTCCACAGGGACCTCTAGTCCAGAGGTTCTTAATCTTGCCTGCAAATTATGAAGCTGTAAAAATACTGCTGTCTGGGCCCCTCCCTCAGAGCTTCTGATTTAATTAGCATCAGAAAAGTTTGAGCATCATATATTCAGATTTCTCAGTCTAGTGTGTGTTGGGATGGGGGGAGGTCAGGTCTCTGAATGGAATAATTGCTTGATTAAAATTCAATAATTAAGTCCCAGTCAACTGGGCTTCTCATTTTGGGGTCTCCTGGCTGTGGGGGGCCCTGGATCCTTGTTATTCAGAACATCATCTGAAGACCAGCACCATCAGGATCACTTAGGGACTGGTTGGCAATTCAGAATTCTGGACTCCCTCGTACACGTGAGGTTCAGAATCTGAACTTTCACACGATCCCTAGGTGATTGAGGGACTTTGACTTAGAGCAGCATTGCACTCCACCTCAGTGATGAAGACAGTAATGTGACGACAGGATTCTTTTTTTCTTTTTCATTTATAGGCTTTATTTTATTTTGTATTGAAGTATACTTGATTTACAATGTGTCAGTCTCTACTATACAGCACAGTGACTCGGTTACACATGTATAGACATTATTTTTGAAAATGTTTTCCATTCTGGTTTATCACAGCATATTGAATACCGTTCCCTATGCTATACAGTAGGACCTTGTTGTGTATCTATCCTATTTATAATAGTTTACATCTGCTAGGCCCACACTGCCACTCTTTCCCTCCAACAAAATCCTTTTTATTGAGCATCTGCAATATGTTAGGCTAAGGCGTTTTTGTGACATGCTTCTCTTTAAATTGCTCTAGGAATTAGATGATGCATAAAAAGCAGTAAGCCAAGGGTCAGATGCCCAACACGCATGCGCAGTCGCTCAGTCATGTCTGACTGTTTGCGAACCCCATGGACTGTAGCCCGCCAGGCTCCTCTGTCCATGGAATTTTCAAAGCAAGAATACTGGAGTGGGTTGCCATTTCCTTTTCTAGGAATTCTTCCCAAGTCAGGGATCAAACCTGGGCCTCCTGCATCTCCTGCCTTGGCAGGCAGATACTTTACCACTGCACCACCTGGGAAGCCCATCTGATATCCAGACAGAGTTCCAAAAATAGGTTATTATCACTTTGTTTCATCCTTACAATGACTTTCTATGGAAGGTTATATAGTCATCCTAATAAAGTAAGAAAACTGTAAGTAAGTTGCTCAAAGTCCCCAGATAGTAGATGGAGGTGCTAGATGGCCATCTAAGGTCTTTCCTCAAAGCTCTGCACTTAGCCTATTTGCTGTATCATCAACAGAAAGTACAAATCTCAGTGTAAGTTTGCAGGCTATCTCCCTTCCATGGACCCCATGACATGATGTGATTGAACCTTGTGTTAAAGATTAACCAATCCAAGCAGATAGTGTTTTTTTTTCTCCAAACTCTAGTTTATAAGTGATGAAAATCCAAATACACCAACTTTAGTAAAAAAAACAGTAAATATTGTTCTTTTAAAACCTGCAATTTAATGTCCATATAGGTTTCAGGCATGGCTGGATCAAGGTGACCAAATGTGAATTGGTATATCTCTAGGCTCTCCTTTTCTTGGTGTTGACTTTATTCTATGACACATGCTCCATAAATGGTAAAAAGATGTTCACTCAACACTCTGGACTGAGACCCTCTCAGGTTATCAAGATCAGCATAAAAGAGTACCTTTTCCCCCAACAGTGCAAGGCAACATTCCAGGACTAACTTTTCTGTATCCCATACTCATCCTTGAACCCATTACTTTGATCAGGAGCATAGAATATCCTGATTAGACAGATTTGGAACCAAGAATGTATGCTGCTGCTGCTGCTGCTGCTGCTAAGTCGCTTCAGTCATGTCTGACTCTGTGCAACCCCATAGACAGCAGCCCACCAGGCTCCCCCGTCCCTGGGATCCTCCAGGCAAGAACACTGGAGTGGGTTGCCATTTTCTTCTCCAATGCGTGAAAGTGAAAAGTGAGAGGGAAGTCGCTCAGTCCTGTCCGACTCTTAGTGACCCCATGGACTGCAGCCCACCAGGCTCTGCCATCCATGGGATTTTCCAGGCAAGACTACTGGAGTGGGGTGCCATTGCTTTCTCCACCAAAGATGTATAAGACCCCATATATATTGATGGTTTGATACTATATAAGACTAAAATTGTAGAATGAGTTTTTCTTCAAAGAAATGCAGGATATTTTTCTTATCAGAAGGAAGCAGGCATTGTTAGCAGATGCAGGGGACAAATGTCCACTCTAGGGCCTCAGTTAAGAGAATCAGGTAGAAAGAGGTGGAGGGGGGTGGCGGGGGGTGGCGGGGTGGGACCTAGACCGACTGTCCAGCTGCCTGCCTGAACATTCCAGGGACAAAATTCTGTATTTTTCCCCTGCCTGCCATAACAACTTATTTCAGCTTTGCTTCCTTGGGGAGAAAGGAGCCAACATATGTTGGCTCTGTCTGATATTGGAACAGTGCTAAGTGCTTACATAGTTAAACATTTTCTGCTAACAATGACTTCGTAAAATAGATCTTTCAGACTCAAACTCCCAAACCAGAAAAGGAAACACAAGGAAATTCAATGATGAGTCTAAGGTCCCAGCTAACTGAGAGGACTACTTATATTTACTTCAAAACTGTTGCTCTTGTCTAATATATTCCTCTCTGTAAATAAATAAATACACAAATTGCATCGTTAAAATAAGACCCAAGTAGAAGATCCAACCAGTCTATCCTAAAGGAAATCAGTCCTGAATATTCATTGGAAGGACTGATGCTGAAGCTGAAACTCCAATACTTTGGCCACCTGATGCAAAGAACTGAGTCACTGGAAAAGACCCTGATGCTGGGAAAGATTGAAGGCAGGAGGAGAAGGGGATGACAGAGGATGAGATGGTGGATGGCATCACTGACTTTATGGACATGAGTTTGAGCAAGCTGTGGGAGTTGGCGATGGACAGGGAAGCCTGGCATGCTGCAGTCCATGGGGTCACAAAGAGTCAGACATGACTGAGCGACTGAACTGAACTGAACTGAGGAGATTACAAACTCAAGGCTCACAGACAGACAAATGGACTTCATGACTTACAGACAGAATCTTTAAAAAAAATTTTTTTTTTTGCTCATGTGGTGTGTGCATGTATGTGATTAACAAATAGCATTTCACATAAAAATATGAATTTCTGGCTTCTCCCCATCCTGCCAAGATAACAAATAACTTGGAGTTGAGATATGGTTGTCCCCTCTGGCAATGCGTGCTTTCTGGATTTCCACCTGGCCAGCTTCAGTCTTTTATGGAAACTATTCAGCACTGGAAGCATTTGAGTTTCCAAATCCTGGTGTAATAGTATCCTGTCACTTAACTTGTACATTGCAGCCTAAACACTGTGTCAGTGCATCCCCTGGACTGTCTCTAAATACACCATGAGATCTATATCCATGCATCTCCATCCTTACTGTGTATCTTTCTTTCTCTCTCTCTCACACACACACATGATGGAGAAATTTGCCTTTGTTTGTTCCTTTCTTCCCCTGCCCTCCTCACTTAGCTCTTTCCACATAATTCCTTTCTTGTAACCTTCATCTCCACAATGTAGGAATTTAGCATGCTCTCTACCCAACCGTATTAATAAAGCACTTAAAAACATGCAATTTCATTCAGGATTATTTATCTAACTATCTCTACTGAAGTGCTACTTCTGCAGCTCTCTACACACAGCGGGTTCCCTGGGGGCAGCTTTGGGAGTCCGACAACACTGACTGAACTGCACAGCCAAGGCTGCCAGCTGCACACCCAAGTGCTCCCAGGCTAGTCATTGCAGCAGGGGACACAGACAGGGCACTCACAGAGGGCATTTGGTCCATCCCCCTGCCCCCAGGCTGAGCCACACCTCCTAGCCTCCATGCCCAGGAATCCTTTCCTACCCATGGCTGTTGCAGGAACTCTAATCTCATAATTACAGTTTAGCGTTTGGTAGAGCCCAAAGCGATGAAGTCTGTCTTGGGTGTTTTCACTCCTTGCCTTAATGATGGATTAGTTCACATTCCTGATCCTCCCCTTACAGCAGGGTTTCTCCACAGTGAGATGATTTCTTGTTGTGGGGTTCTTTTGAACAGATGTTTAGCAGCATCCCTGGACTCAAGCCATTAGATGCGGATACCATACAGTTGTAAAAACCAGTATTGACCTATGTCCCCTGCGGGCAAATTTACCTTGTTGAGAATCACTGCCTTGTGGGGACCCAGGACAGGTGAGTTAGGAGAGCAAGCATTGCATCTCCTTTTGCTCACTGTTGTTTGTGAACACAAAGTAACTTCCCATTAAATACTTTATAGATGAATGATACTTTATAACCAGATGACACTTTATAACCAGTTAGAGCTGGAGATTTTATTCATCCTCAAAATAAAATGGAAAACCCACTGGTGATTGTAACTCACATTTGTTATTCAGTTGCTAAGTTGTGTCTGACTCTGTGCTACCCCAGGAATGTAGCATACCAGCTCCCCCCACCGTCCTCTACTGTCTCTCTGAGTTTGCTCAAATTCATGTCTGTTGAGTCAGTGATGATATCTAACCATCTCTTCCTCTGCCGCCCTCTTCTCCTCTTGCACTCAATCTTTCCCAGCATCAGGGGCTTTTCCAATGAGTCGGCTCTTTGCATCAGGTGACCAAAGTATTGGAGCTTCAGCTTCAGCCTTAGTCCTTCCAATGAATATTCAGGGCTGGTTTCCTTTAGGATTGACCTGTTTGATCTCCTTGCAGTCCAAGGGACTCTCAAGAGTCCTCTCCAGCACCACAGTTCAAAAGCGTCAATTCTTTGGCACTCAGCCTTCTCTAACTCACATATTAGGATGGAAATCAAGGGCTCCTTCTCATTTCCCTCTCCCACCATCATTATCAAAAGAGTTCAATAAAAGTTTGCTGATTCAAAGCCTAAATCATCATTAGGACTCTTAACTGAGTATCTGCTGTGTGGGAGTTCTAAATAGGTGCTATCATTTAATTTAAGTTCCCTGATGACTCATTGAAGTAGGCAATAACAACCAGATTTCACCAATGGGGAAAGTGGAAAGCAGAGAGGTAATTTTAAGTAATTTGTCCAAGACCACACAGCTATAAAGTAGTGGAGACTTGATGCAGATCCTAATGTGCAAGGATCCTCAGAATCTTCTTTTCTCTCTGCACTTTATTGGTTCCCTGTATTCTGTTCCCTGATGGACATGAGTTTGAGCAAGCTCCAGGAGTTGGTGATGGACAGGGAAGCCTGGCATGCTGCAGTCCATGGGGTTGCAAAGAATCAGACACAACTGAGTGACTGAGCTGAACTGACTGATTCTGTCAAAGCTCAGTGCAGAGCAACATGAATAACATTAATCCAAAGGTTTAACGTTCAAAAGGTTAAGTAGAATTGACCAAATTTCCCATTATATTCATTTTGGGGGAAAATGGATTAAAAAAAAAAGAACCCCTTGGTTGTAACTTCATGTTCACTTGAAAATGAGAAGTGAGTGTTTTATAGATCCATAGCTTCGTATTACCTACTGCATTGGGAGACAAAGAAAAAGATGGATGGAGTGGGGCAAAGAGTATAATAATATTGCAAGGTTTTATATGGAAGGGTCAAGTGAGGAGAAGCTGAGCAGGAAGGATGGGAAACAGAAGGCTAAGAAAGAAGAACTCATGAGAGATGTATCTAAACTATTTTAAGAAATGGTTAAGGAGCTCAAGGAGAAATATAAAGAAGGAAGCACTCTAAAAGGTCAGAAAAAGTAGTCAAGTAAGAAGCAAAGTAATTTAAACATAAAAAGGGAAAAAAAGGCTGCAGCTACTTCTTTCATGCTTCAGAAAGCATTAGTCTTAAACCTTGCAACGTCCCAATAATTCATTGCAATCTCCTGCAAGATACTAAAGTAGTTCACAAAGACGTACTTTTTTCCCCCTAAACTGATGAATCCCTGAGATGGTCCAAATTTCCTCAAAAATGAAATGAAACTGCTAAGCTTTCTGTACATTAACCTTAAAGATAATGATGTGTTGGAACTTGCCCTATAAAGGACGTATGGAGATGGCCTGGTTACACTTTCTTATCTTTTGTAGGTGACTCCATTATTCAGAGACAGATATTTGAAAATATTAGTGTCATGAGATGAAAAGGAAAGAACGGAAGAGAAATTAACAGAAAATATCCTCTTCATGCCATTCTTTTCTCCTCCGTTCATTCATTTACTCCGCTATTTTTTTCCCTCCCCCGCTGGGAATCAGGCAACGTATGAGCCACTTGAGAAATAAGAAGTAAGCAAAAAGAAGCACAGAGCCTCTTCCCTTGGGGCTCATGACCTAGAGGACAAGGCAGAAAATAATACAGTAATTACTCTTATGTGTGCTGGAGACAGGTCTGTATTTCTGCATTCACACCTCGTTCTGGCTCAACATTTCCGCTTTCACAGTGAACCGATTTACCAGCCTGACTTTCAGATCCACAGATCAGTACTGGATCAGCTTGTTACAGAGAAGAGGTGACCCAGAAGGCCATAGTGAAGCACGGCGTGGCAGATTCGGGCTCCCGTCAGTGTAACACAGGAAGGCTGGGTTGGTTTTATTACCCAAACCAAGCGATGAAGTTGGAATTCTCCTAGCGGCTTCTGCTGTGTTCACTCAGGAACTTGTTCCTGAAAATCAGTCAAGGCACTGGAGATAGAGGAGAGAGCCCCCTGGAGTAAAAAGTGACCTTAAGATCCCTGAAGTCAGCCAGCATGAATCTGAACTGTTGCAGTGTTGCTCTCTGGACTTAAAACTTTCTCCCCAATTTTTCTTCAGTTTATTTATACCCAGCAGAATCGATACTGCACAGGGCAGGTCATTTTATTCCTAGACCTACCTGATAGTTCCTCACTTTAGGAAAATGAGTTTGCTCTTGCCAAAGCTGCTTTCCCTCTGAGACCCCAGGCAACCAGCCCCTGGTCTTTGGAGATACGGGGTCCAAAAGACTTGGTTCTGAGTTGCAGAATCAGGATTTACCTCCCGTGAAAGCTGAGCAAGCACTCTGAGCACCAGGGGCCTTTTGATAAAACAGAAAATGTTCTTCATGATCTCCTTTTTCAGGATTCAGTATGGGCTAAGTGTGGTTATCTGGGTCACGTGGGTTTTGTCCACGTAGTAGCAAAGAGACTCCCATAGGTCCAACTCCCATCCAGTCAGCAGAACAACCCAGGGAGTTAGAAAGTATTTGTTTTCTGGACAAAGAGTGATAGGAGGTCTTGTACCTAGGCATGTGCAGAAGGAGTCAGAAATGGACTAAGGTGGTTACTGAGACTACAGTATTAGTGAATTCATAAGGATACTGATGGGATAATATCTATGCCCACTACTCTGCAGCCTCTAGGGGCAAGTAGTTTATCCAGATCACTCATCATCCTAGCTGAACTCAAAAGGTAAAAAGGGGCTCCTCAAGAAGTTTAATATGCCATTTTAGCATTATCCTACGAATCAGCAATTTCAGTGCTAGGTAGATAGCCCTGGAGAACTGAAAACAGAAAGTCATACAAATAATTGTCCATGAATGTTCACAGCAGCATCACTCACAAGAGTCAAGAGCTGGGAGCAATCCAGATGCCCGTCAATGAATGAATGGAAAAACCAACTGTGTCTATACACACAATGGAATATGAATCAGTCGTTAAGAAGGACTGAAGTACTGACACGCTACCACATGGGTGAACTTCAAAACCATGATGTTGCGTGAAGGAGGCCAAACACAAAAAGTCACACGTTGTATGATTCCACTTTTATGAAATGGTCAAACTAGATAAAGCCATAGAAATAGAAAGCTGATTAGTGGTTGCCTGGGGCAATGGGAATGGGGGTGAGGAGAAACTGCTTAATGCCCATGGGGTTTTCATTTGGGATGATGAAATATTTTGCAACTAGACAGAGGTGGCAGTTGCATAGCATTGGGAAGGCTCCGAATGCCACTGAATTGTTCATGTTAATTAAAATAAAAAGTTAATAATTAAATTGTGAAGTGAAAGTTGCTCAGTCATGTCTGACTCTTTGCATCCCCATGGGCCATACAGTCCATGGAATTCTCCAGGCCAGAATCCTGGACTGGGTAGCCTTTCCCTTCTCCAGAGAATCTTCCCAACCCAGGATTGAACCCAGGTCTCCCACACTGCAGGCGGATTCTTTACCAGCTGAGCCACAAGGGAAGCCCAAGAATACTGGAGTGGGTAGCTTATCCCTTTTCCAGCAGATCCTCTTGACCCAGGAATCAAACTAGGGTCTCCTGCATTGCAGGCAGATTCTTTACCAGCTGAGCTATCAGGGAAGCCCCAATAATTAAATTAAATAATAGTTAAATAGTTATTTAAAAAACAAAAACAAAGAGACCTAGGGTGCAGCCAAAGGAGAAATATATAACTTGCATAAGCCACTTTTTTTTTTTTTTTTTTTTGCTAGAAGGGCAAGAGTTGCCTATGTCCTTGTGTGATGGCAAGGTTCAGACAAGCTAATAGTTCCTGAAGCTGCTAGTGGCTTAATAAATAAGGAACATATAACCCCACGCACTTTCCAAGACACCCGTATGCACATTGGCGCTCAAATAATTCCTACTCAGTAGAGTTACTTTGAAGATTGAGATAACATATATAAGGAACTTAGCATATAAGGAACTTAGCTGCCACATGTTGAGCAAATTCGTCAAATCTAGTCCCCTGTTTCTCAACAATTATTATTCTTTTCATCTCCGCACCAATCAGGGTGCCACTGCCCTTTCCTGGACAGCTGTGAAGGGCTGCATTCTCTACTACTCATTTTTGTTTGTTTACTCTTTTTTTTTTCATTTTTTTCAAGAATGTATTTATTTTTAATTGGATGACAGTGACTTTGACATATTGTATTGGTTTCTGCATCAGCATGAGTCAGCCATAGGTGTACCTATGTCCCCTCCCTCGTGAATCTCCCTCCCACCCCTTCCCACCCCTCTAGGTTGTCATAGAGCACCGGTTTGAGGTCCCTGAGTCATTGAGCAGATTCCCACTGGCTGTTTGACATATGGTAATATGTATGTTTCCTACTTCCATTCCCTTCGCTTCTGCTTGATTCTTCTCCCAGCAGCCAAAGAGTCCATCCCAGAATGCATGTATGCCTAAAATCCCCCCTGCACTTAAAGTTAATTCCAACCACCTTCATATAAAACCCTCAAAGTCTGGCTACTGCCAACCTCCCTAAATTAATCTCTTTTTTTCCTCTTTCTCATCCTGTTGGTGGTGACTATCCCAAGCTGGCCACGGTCCAGCTGTAAGTCACCTCTCCGAAGATCTCCTCTACAGCTGAATAATATTCCATTGTATAGATGTACCACATTCTCTTTATGTGTCCATCTATCAGTGAACATTTGCTTCCATGTAAACAGTGCTGCGATGAACATCAGGGTATATCTGTCTTTTTGAATTAGGATCATCTGAGTATATGCCTAGTAAATAAAAATTTTAAAGAAAAAGGAACTTTTGGAAATAGAAAAAATTAGTCCTTCTCTAACCACCCTTTTCAAGCTAGTGACTACAACTTCTGAATTCTTTGCCAGGGCCCCTGTTTCTTGCTTCAAAACTTTTCTTACCACTTGTAATTTAAAAAAAAAGACTTTTATATTGAACTATAGCCAATTAACAATGGTGTGATAGATTCAGGTGAACAGCAAAGAGACTCAGCCTTGCATATACATGTATCCATTCTCCCCCAAACTCCCCTCCCATCCAGGCTGCTACATTGAGCAGAATTCCATGTTCTATACAATAGATCTTTGTTGGTTATCCGCTTAAAATATAGCAGTGTGTACATGGCCATCCCATACTCCCTTCCTAACTATCCCTTCCTCCTGTCCTTCCCCCCTGGCAACTATAAGTTTGTTCTCTAACTGATTTATTATTTTTTTTCTTTGTCTTATTCATGAATACAGCTCTGCTGACTAACACAGTGCTTGATATAGAGTAAGCCCTCCCATCAGAGCTTGGTAAATGAGATCCATGTGTAGACATTATCATTATTATAGTCCTGAAATTGCTACAAACTCTGCTTTGCCTTTAAGTATGCACTGGTGGAATGCTTAAAGGTATACTCATATACTTTGCCTTTTGGATATCCCTCTCTTTCTCCAGGCTGTGTCTTTTCAACAGGGAATGTGACTTTAGCGCAAGGTGACAGCCTGGTGAACTTTGAACCCTTCTTTTACTTATTACGTATGTCTCAGGCAGACTTGGCAATATTTGAGAATTTATTAAATGACAGTTTCCCCTTCCACTTCTTATTCTAGTTTATTTTGCCCAACACAATCCTATTAAGGGAAAAGCTAATTGACCACAAGCTTCCTTTCTGCTGAGCTTAGCCAAAAAGTCAATCACTGCTCAACGGGAGCTCTCCTGACTGTTTAGCCAATGGACAAATTTCCATCTTGACTGGCTTGGCTGGTCCTAAGAGAATAGATGGGAACGTGCTGATTTCTATTTTGATACATTCCAGTTTCAGCAAAACTGAGACTACCCCCAAGGAGGCAGAGGATCATGAAGAAAGGAGCAGTGTGGAAATTAGTCCATGAGGATGCTTATTCTGTTTCCATGGCATTCAGCTCTGTTCAGAAGAGGATTTTCTGTTGCCCTATACCCTTGTTGGGCTTTCCTAGTGGCTCAGATGGTGAAGAATCTGCCTGCCAATGCAGGAGACCTGGGTCTGTACCCCAGGTCGGGAAGATTTCCCTGGAGAAGGGACTGGCAACCCACTCCAGTATTCTTGCCAGGAAAATCCCATGGACAGAGGAGCCTGGTGGGCTATAGTCCCATGGAGTCACAAAGAGTCAAACATGACTGAGTGGCTAAAGACTATACATACCCTTGTCAGATATGTGGGTCATGGTGATCAAGTTGTGACATGCCACAAGTTTTCCTATGCTGAAGGAAAGCCTTCCCAGATCAATAAAAGATAACCCTTGGGACTAACTCCTTGATGGTTTAGCTTCTAGAAAGCTAAACTACATATAACATGTGTGTGTGTGTGTGTGTGTGTGTGTATATATATATATATAAAACATGTTACATATAGCATGGAAGTGTAAGCGTGAACTAGGACAGGAAATTCACTTGCTTTTGGTTCTACCCATTTGCCAGCAAAACTACAAGGTGAGAAAGACTAGCTATCTTCGGATAGTGAAAGGTAGAGCAAGTGCTAAGTCCAATCCCCAGAAAAGAAGGGGGATGGCCTCAAGCTTGCCCCTTCCCAGATGGCACAGGGGTAAAGAATCCACATGCCAATGATGCCAGAGACACAAGAGACTCGGAGTCAATCCCTGGGTCAGGAAGATCCCCTGGAGAAGGGAATGGCTACCCACTCCAGTATTCTTGCCTGGAAAATTCCACAGACAGAGGTGCCTGGCCAGCTACAATCCATGGAGTCACAAAGAGTCAGACAGGACTGAGCACACACACACAGCCTCAAGCCTTTGTTCTCGACCTGATATATAAACATCATGTTCTGGGTCATAGTCGGCACTTAAAATGAAGTTTTCTAGATGCATATTGTAAAATAATAATAATAATAATAATAATAATAATGCAGAAAGAAAAACAGCAAACTTGCTGTCTCACCAAACCCTGCCAAATACCTTGACCTGAATGGAGAAATCAGAAGCCAGTAATAGACTGCATTCAAAGGCATTTTCAATTTCCAAAAAAAAAAAGCAAGACACCGCATTTTGGTACATGGATGTTTTTTAGCATTTAATAGAGAGAAAATTTATACATCCCATGAGAATTATTCACGAACATCTCCCAATTCCATTTTCAGAGACCTATTGTAGACTTGCTTTTATAGCTATAGCTTGGATCCAAGAAATTTATTTCTCCCGCTGCAGTCTGAAAAAGGGAATGTCTAATGAGTTTTTGCTAGGCGAGTCAAAGTGTCAGGGTGGAATTCTTCTTCACAAGACATGCTTCACTGGAAGGAAGAATGTAAAGCAGGAAAGGTTCTTTAAGAGGCATATAAATCTACACATCGGTAGCAGTCGCACTAATAATAAACATTCATTTGGCGTCGTATATTTTCAAAGTGCTTTAAAGTGTTGGCATTCCTTAGGAGAGGAGAGTTCTGGGATACACATTTTCATTTCCCATTTAAAAGATGGGTGATACAGGAAGTCAGCAACTTGTTCAAGTTCAGCAAAGTGGAGGAACTGGCCCGACCATCCTCGGTGGAATTTCTGGCTCTTGGCTTAGATCAGATTTTGCATCCAAGAGGCCAAGGGAAGAGCTTCTGGCAGACTGAGCTGAAAGGAAAGGATAGAGAGATACAGTAGCAACCTGTTTTGGTTGAAAGATCTTCATTTCTGAAATGTAGACATTGTGAACTAACAAGGAGAAGCTAGTCATTTGCAACACTCTTTGAACTTTTGTAGCTTTGTCACTTACATTTTAGGAATGGAAACGTGCCTAGTAAGGGGTGGGGACTGCCTACTAGACTGCCTTTCGCTCTTTGAGCTGATGAACAAACCTTTTTTGAAATGAATATGATGCTGCCCCTTCGTGTGGCATTAAGATGCCAATATCCTATTGGGATTTCCCTGGTGGTTGAATGGTTAAGATTCCTTGCTTCTATTGCAGGAGGCATGTGTTTGATCCCCAGTCTGGGTTGTCCGGGAACTAAGATCCCCATAAGCTGCACAGTGTGGCAAAAAAAAAAAAAAAAAAAATGGTTTAAAAAAAAAAAAAAGAATATCCTGTTTCAGGATGGAGAGAAGCCCTCCCATTTTCCTTCCTGGCAATTTATTTATTAAAAATTGCTCAATTAAAAAGAAAATTTAGATCTAAGCAATGCCCTATGTCACCCTGAACTAAAAATAATGCTTTATTATCACCGTTCCAGTTTTTACACTTGAAGGCTATTAATCAATGAGGCAGCTCGAATCCGTATGAATATCGATCACTGTCTCATGGCCCTCTTGTGAATGCTCTCCCTTAATGACAGCCAGTTTCAATATTCATTGGGAAGGGTGTTTTCTGAATTGCACCGCAGCTGATTAGTAACTACAAGGATTTAGGTAGAATGTGAGCATCTTGTTTAAATAAACCCTCAGATCAGAAGGAGCCTGGCTTTTGTCTTATCTGGACTCAGCTCCACTCTTCAGCGTCTCAGAAACTCAAGCCTTTTCTTGTTTGTGATTTATATTGGACAGCTAAACAACGCTCCTCTTAAGCCTTCATTTTCTCAGATTTAATAACTCAAAAATCAAAGCACAAACTCAAGTGTTGTACTTTAGATCTCTGTGTGTGACAATGTTAGTCGCTCAGCTGTGTCTGAATTGCGACCCCATGGGCTGTAATCCACCAGGCTCCTGTGACTGTCCATGGTATTTCTCAGGCAAGAATACTGGAGTGAGTAGCCTTTCCCTTCTCCAGGGGATCTTCCCAACCCAGGGATCGACCTCTGCATTGTAGGCAGGTTCTTTACCATCTGAGCCATCAGGGATATCTAATCAGGAGCCCAGATAGTCCATATTGAGGGTAATAGGACCTATTTAACACCATATTGCTTTAACTCCATTTTGGGAGAGGGGAATGTCACATATGCAAAAAGTATAGCAATTCCCCGCTTCTTGTTGTGTCTGAAGTCCTATAACCTCTTTGCAGTGGTTCCAAGACTGCATGGCACGCAGCCACCAGCTCCTTTCTCAGTTGCTGTAAAATCTGGCAGAATGTCTTTCTGCTCTGGAGCTCCCATATGCAGCCACCCCATCAACCTTAAGATGCCACTGTTGCCATTTTGCCCATCTGTTTTTGTAATCTCGTGAGCTGCTATCTCTAAAGTGGGAGTATCTTCCCCTTTGTAAGGCAGCTTATTGCAGTCTGCTTCCCCAGTACTGATCTTCTATGTGGATTTTGGTTGTCGTTTGTAGAACTGATAGAGTGACTTTCTATTTTTAAAACCCTCGGCCACAGCAGGCATGGCACGGTGTTCAGTGCCCTGAATTACTCAGCCGTCTGTTGAAAAGACAGTCAGGGCTAAGGAAGGCTCTGGCCGTCATATCTGGATTTGTCCCCAAGTCTGTTTCTTGGCAAACAGCAGGGCCGTCAGAAGCACACGGGAGCGAAAGGGGTGGTGAAAAGTCTAAGTTTCTTTCTCTCGTACGCCTGTTATGGGTAGAAAAGCACCATGCATGAGCCAATCGCCTGTCTGATGGCCCTCCTGTAAATGCTCTCTCTTAAGGACAGCCAATTTCAGTATTTATTGGGAAAGGTGTTTTCTGAATTGTGGTTTTGATACCAGGTGGATCTAGGAAGGGCTGGCTTGGGGAGAGGCAAGCCCACTTTCCATAGAAGAGGTTCTTGTCTCACTCATCAGCCAGATTCCGGAGAGGTGGGGTTTGGGGAGGGCCAGCTGCTTCCCAGACTTTCCAGGGACAGACATGCAGCAGCCAACACAAATGTCAGAGGGGTAGCCAGCGTGCCAGACGCCATCACCGAAAATAGCTTCCCCCCATCTGGCATCTGGGTACTTGCCCTGTCCTGCAGAAGACGGTGGAACACTGGTCTTCAGGTCCAGCTGGGACCATGAGCCCCTCTGCCCTTCCTTCCTCCACATCTACTCAGCATTTGGATGGATTAACAGAGAACAGAATAAACTTTGGCCATGCCCTTCAACAAGTGTTCTGTACATGTGGGCATGCTCAGTCGTGTCTGACTCTGCGACCCCATGGACTGTAGCCCACCAGGATCCTCTGTCCATGGAATTTTCTAGGCAAGAACACTGGAGTGAGGTGACATTTCCTACTCCAGGGGATCTTCCCAACCCAGGGATCCAACCTAAGTCTCCTGAATTGGCAGGTGGAGTCTTTACTGCTGAGCTACCTGGAAAACTCCTGTTCTGTACATAACATTGATAATTAATAATACAATATAAATGGATCCTTATGTAACTCGGTCTATGGACTGGGCACTGCTCTAAATGCTGCACAGATTATAACTCATTTACATATCTGTTTTCTATCTACAAGTCTCATTAGCCTAAAGCAGAATAGAATAAGAAAAATAAAAAAAAAAAAGCAAATAATTCAGACTCCAGAGTTGGACTCACTTGCTCAATATCCTGGTTCTGCCTGTTTTCATGTGTGTGACTTTGGAAAAGAAAGCCTGCTCTCTGCCCTGGCACCAACTACCCTTCTGTAAGTTCTTGAAAGAGACCTGTTCCTGCCCTCCACATGGCCTTTGCACAGGCTGCTTCCTCTGCCCAGAACACTTACACTGTTCTTTTTTAGATGAACCTCCCTTATCCTTCTAGGCTTCCCTGGTGGCTCAGTGGTAAAGAATCCACCTGACCATGCAGGAGACCTAGGTTCTATCCCTGGGTGGGGAAGATTCTTTGGAGGAGGGTATGGCAGCCCACTCCAGTACTCTTGCCTAGAGAATCCCATGGACAGAGGAGCCTGGCGGGCTCCTGGGGTCGCCAAGAGTCGGACACGACTGAAGCAATCAAGTGCACACACACACACACACACGTGTGCACGTGTCCTTCTAACCTTGGCCCAAGAATCACATTGTTAGGGAACCCCATTTCTGTGTTCTCCCCACCTTCCTCATCTTCCAAATTCTAAATCTCTCAAAGATATATATGCATTTCCTTCCACCACCCTTTCTTCTTTCTTGTCATTCCCAAAACACACGGTTTGCTACCACCATGGGGCAACTTTTTCTTTTATGTAGGGACTTTGGGATGATCTCTGGAAAAGAAGATCATCTGGGTAAAGCCTTAAAAAAATGCCTTCAGTGGCCAGTCAAGTTCATTCTGTGTGTGTGTGAAAGAAAAGATGAAATCAGAAAACATTGTTTAGAGGCACTATTACCCTCTTTTAAGACTGTGACGATGTATTTGTCTTAGATTTGAGTGTTTTACTATCCTGAACCCTTGATATAGATGGTTAGCTTATTAAAACGTGCTGAGGTTTTATGTGTGTTCCTTTGAATCAGCAATAATTCATTTAAGAATAAAAATGGGGCCTATGGCTTGCAGGAAGGAAATAAATGTCATTTATATTCATCTGACTACTTGAAACTATGACTTGAACTGAGTCCATATGGCTCAATGTGCTAAAAGGAAAAATTTCTCGGTGTCGACTAGTATTTTAATTTTCATGGAATTCCAAAGCTCCCTCCTTGTTGAAACTGCAAGGTTTAATATTAATAATAATAATGATAATAAAAAAATTTGTGGAACATTATATATCAGACAACTGCTTTACATATATTAATTCAGTGATCTCCATAAAATATTTAGTCATACTTATAAATCATCATTCATATTTTGGAGCTGGGGAAGCTAAAGCACTGGCATTTTATTTTTAAATCTCCATTTGATATATATTATGTGTGTGAAACATGTATGTTAAAACATAAGTATGTTATATTAATTTCTATATAAGAATATTGTTTTCTTAAGGTTTTTATTCTGATAAAGATGTTACCTTAAATGTTTTTAAGAGGCAAAAATATTTTTCTTCATGTGACATTTTTGCTTTTTTTCACACCTTGTCTCAGAATTGCCTTAACGTACAGCAATATCAGTTTTGGCTATGATGAAAATGAAGCCATGAGGTTTGGGTTGGAGAAAGAATTTATTTTTTTTATCATGAAGTAGAGTTTTTAGTATTTATATCAGTTTGCCTTTTCGCGTTAAAGGGGCCAAGAAAGAAGTATCTGTTGCATTTTGAACACGAGAAACCCGCTAGAGGACTGATGGTTCAGAATTCCAAAACAAATCACCCCAGCTCTAACACAAAGAGCAACAGAGTTCTCATACTCATTAACTGAGTCTGGGCACTTCTGTTTCAATGCTGTTATTTATTTTAATTCCTCTCAGCTTGAGTGTGGCCCAGTCAAGGATCGAATCACCTCCTGGCCCCTTGAACTATCTTGGAAAAAGCCAGTGATTCCCTGTAGCATTAGAGAATTTGAAGTTCACTGGGCAGGTTATGCATTCCAGTTTCTACATGCAGTTGTTTAATTAAAGCCTTTGTTTCATTCCAGATGACTAACATATTTTTGAGCAGGATGTTTCAAAAGTTAGTACAATTTCATAGCAAAAACTTGTATGCCAGGGATCTTGATGGATTTGGTTTGGGTTGGGGCATTGCAAGAGGGTTCTTTACAATGTTTTGTAGTATCTGGAAGTTATAGTAAAGAAAATGTATGTCTGTTCTTTACTTCCATCATGTCTTCAGAAAGATGGCATTATGAATAAATCCACACCTGGAAAACAGTACAAATGGGTAGACTGAATTGTATGTATCCCTACACACAAACACACATACACTATATGTTTATATATATAGAGAGAATATTCTATGAACAGAGGAGTCTGGCAGGCTACAGACTATGGGATCACAAAGAGTCGGATGTGACTGAGCATGCGCATACATACACATACGCACACATTTATGAGCATCCCTAGTGACTCAGTAATATAAAATCTGCCTGCAATGCAGGAGACATGGGTTCAGTCTTTGGGTCAGGAAGATCCCCTGGAGAAGGAAATGGCAACTCACTCCAGTATTCTTGCCTGGGAAATCCCATGGACAGAGCAGCCTGGTGGGCTATAAAGTCCATGGGGTTGCAAAAGATTTGGACACGACTTAGCAGCTAAACAACAACAACGATATATATTTATACACACTCTGCATGCATATGTTCATCTCCACATTCCTTCTCTCTCTCTCCTAATATGGACAGATAGATATGGATATTGAGATATTGATAGACAATACATGTGTACATAAAATACATATATATAATGTATACAGTTATATTGGTGGGTTATATGTATATAAAATATATGTGATGTGTAACTCTACAAATACACAAGTATATATATACAAAAATGTGTATATCTCTCTGTGTATATATACATATATATATTTGGAATTCCTCAACCTTTGCACTACTGATACTTTGTATTAAGAACTCTTTTTTGAGCAGAGTCTGTCTTGCGCATTATAGAATGTTTAGCAACATGCCTGGCTTCTACCCATTATATGCTATTATTATTATCAAATATAACCCAGTCAGAACAATAGAAAAGTCCCTCCGGGCACTGCCAAATGTCAGGGGAAGGGATCCCCCTGCCCCAGCAACATGAGAACCACTGTTCGTTCACTGCTACCCACATGCAAACACACTCATGTACATGTATATTATATATATACACTCTAACAGAGAAACTGTGGTTTTGTAAGTAGTTTATCAATTGTTTGGTTGCTAAGTTGTGTCTGACTCTTTGCATCCCCGTAGAGTGCAGCACACCAGGCTTCCCTGTCCTTCACCATCTCCCCGAGTTTACTCAAACTCATGTCCATTGAGTTGGTGATGCCATTCAACCATCTCATCCTCTGTCGCTGGGAAAGACTGAAAGTGAAAGTGAAGTCGCTCAGTTGTGTCTGACTCTTTGTGACCCCTTGGACTGTAGCCTACCAGGCTCCTCTGTCCATGGGATTTTCCAAGCAATAGTACTGGAGTGGATTTCCATTTCCTTCTCCAGGGGATCTTCCCGATCCAGGGATCAAACCCAGATCTCCCGCATTGTAGACAGACGCCTTACCATCTAAGCCATACTGTCTGAGCCACCAGGGAGGTCCTTAAGAAAAGACTGAAGGACTTTTCTGAGGGAAAGACTGAAGGCAGGAGGAAAAGGGGATGACAGAGGATGGGTTTATCAATGGACTGACCAAAACATTCACCCAGCATTCAGGGACATGATTGCACACCAATGGCTGAATAAAATAAGTGAATACTAATAACAAGCATGGCATATTATCATGGGAAAAGCAGGACCTTTCCAGCTGACACAAGGGCTGTGCCATGCAACAGCTGTGTGTCCTTGGGCAATTAACTAGACCTTTCTGAGCCTTAGTTTTCTCATCTATGACATGTTGATTGTTTTGCAAAATGTATTGCAAAGGATGCTGAAGGCAGAAAGCGACTAAGAGATGTGTCAAAATGCAGACAGGGAAAAACATTCCCAGCATCTGGGCATGAAAAGAATGATTGGAATGCTGGAGAGCTTCCTAATCCCCCTTTCCTGAATGTACCCTACTCCCCCAAACAGAACCCAGTCCTGTCACATTTCTTTAAAGGCTCACTGGCCACAGGAAGCTCTAGAACTCACTGCCTATGAAAGAGAGGCTGCCAATATAGGTTGAAGGACTGCCTGGTACAGGAAACATGAGCTCTCCCATCTTACCACTTGCTAAATCCACAGATAGGGTGTGTCTCAATCCGCATCCTCAGACACACATACACTGGAGAAATAGGATGCTCTGAATTGCATCGCAGCTCGGGCATCTGAAGGTCCCCTGGCCCCGGGTTGGGAAAAAGCCGAACAAACCATCAGAAGCAACATCTGCGAGGATGCTCAGCACTCAGTCAATTCACTCAGACATTAACACTTCTTGATTGGCCTCCCCTTGGCCAGTTGGACCAGATTTCTGATTGAGGCTTTGGCCACGTGTATGGCTGATATGGTTGGACCAACTCATTGTCTGATAGAACTAACTGAAGAGCTCAGCCAAATGGTTGATCTGTTGATTCAGACCTGATTGTCTTGGCCAGTTATGGAAAGTGCCGCTGAGATCGTTGGGGGGTCTGTGGTCAGGTGCAAAGGATGCTTCTTGTCCTGCCTGTGGGGCTATAACTTCCCCTCCTCTCTACCACCTTTATTTTATTCTTTCTTCTGTTGTCTTCCTCCTCTTCTTGTGACTTGATTTTGAGAATGTCAAGCTCTGGCAATCTTTTTTAAATATAAATAGTAAAATGATGTATTATCTTTGTGGTGAGCTTAAAATGTTAGGAATGCCAATATAAAATACACTTGAAGGCTTTCATGAAAATTTTCACATAGCCATTGCTAAATCAGAAAGTGAATGCTCAGCAAACATTTGTCGATCTATTGCCACGTACCCGCAACCATGCCAGCCCTTGGTTTGAATTCAAGTTTCAAATTATCCTCCAGATAAGCCCATGAGTTATGGGTTGACATTTTCCTTGCTTTGCAGATGAGGAAAATCAAGGCTCAGATTGTTCACACACAGTGCAGCTGAGCCAGAGGCAATGGCAGGCAGCTGACTCCATATACTTTATTTTTAGCGATGATGCTCTGTTCTTGGATTTCACGTGATCAAAGGTTGTAATTTCAATGTTAGAATCAGGAGACCCTCTGAAGTCAGGTTAAAAAATTCTGAGTGCCTAACGTGCTTTTCCTTCTTCTTGTCCAGAATATTCATAGCTTTTAAGTCGATGTCTCAAAGCGGTCTTCGCATTCTCAACAAGATTAAAAGTAATCATTAGGGACTTCCCCGACAGTCCAGTGGTTAAGACTCCATGCTTCCAATGCAGAGGGTGGAGGGTTTGATCCCTGATTGGGAAACTAAGCTCCCACATGCCACATGGTATGGCCAGAAAAGCAAAAATTAAAAAAAAAAATTATCCACACGTACCTTGTATTACTATGCTTTGCTTTATTGTGCTTCACAGATATTGTAGTTTTTACACACTGAAGTTCTGTGGTAACACTGCATCAGGCAAGCCTATGGGTGCCATTTTTTTCAACAACATTTGCTTACTTCATATCTCTGTGCCACATTTTGGTTATGGTCACAATGTTTTAAAACCTCCATCAGCAAAAAAGATTATGACTTGCGAAAGACTGAGATGATGGTTAGGCCTTTTTAGCAATAAAGCATTTCAAATTAAGATATGCACATTGTAATTTTAGACACAATACTATTACACACTTAATACACGATGGCTTTGTGTAAACATGAGTTTTATATGTACTGGCAAGCTAAAAAACGTCACACACCTTGCTTTATTTCGATACCAGAACCAAACCCACACTGTCTTCGAGGAATTCTGTATATTAAAACTGTTTTCTGTTTCATCCATCATTCTTTGGCTCAATTTGAGACAGCAACATTATTATCAATGGGTGTCTCCTTTAGGGAAAAAAAAAATGTAAGAGTAAGCACACATCTGTGGAAATGTAGCTTTCATCTCTTTTTCAGAATGTGTTCTAGCAAGATGCCGGAATAGTCACAAGAATTAAAAATGGTATATGTATGTGTGCTCAGGCACCTTAGTCATGCCCGACTCTTTGCAATCCTATGAGCTACAGCCCGCCAGGCTTCTCTGTCCATGGGATTCTCCAGGCAAGAATACTGGAGTGGGTTGACATGCCCTCCTCCAGGGGATCTTCCTGACCCAGGAATTGAACCTCCATCTCCTTCGGTTCCTGCATTGCAAACAGATTCTTTACTGCTGAGTCACCAGGGAAACCCCCAAATCCTACTGTTTTATATTAACTATGCTTTAGTCTTTATAATCATCTTGATTTGCAAAGTTGCTGGGTTCTTCAAATCCCGAAGATACACCTTCTCAGGTCAGGCTGAACCTTTTCCTTGAGCAAGCCGCTTCGACGCACAGCTCTGTTACTCCTTGTCATATTGAGATTGAGTTGGGCCATCCACTTTGCACAGATCATATTCAATTTTCTTAAGTGGGAGTGTATTTTTGGCATGCTTCCATGAGAATCAGGGCCAACCGCCACTTTCGGTTGCGACGCTACAGGGTACTTTAATCAGCACACAACTGGGCTGGCCTCGGGCTCTGGTTGTCGTGAATATTCAGCGGAAGTCACCGATGAACACTGCAAATCTCTGGCTTGTTATTCAGGGGTTCTCTCCGCTTCTCAGGCACTTTCCTCCCAGGAGCTGGGAAGTGATTGTATCTGAAGGAGACAGCCTGGGTGTCATAAAGCATGTGGCTGTCCCGGTCTAGTTTCCATGATAGGGGTAAGGCTAGACATTCCTTTATAGTAAGAAAAATGTCGTATCATGTGGGAAGCTAACCGGAAAGCTACCGAGCCTTCAGATTGCGGTCACAGGAGGGGTCTAGGGGGACCACTACAGAGAGGAGAAATCAGGTTCATTTGACCCTGAAGGCTGATGTTTAGCTCCAGCATGCACTTTGACACAGAAATACACCAGATTTTCTGATTTTTTTCCCCCAAGAAAGTCTAAAAATGTTTCTTTTAACCTATTCATTTAAAAATCCGACTTCTGATGTAATTCTTTATACCTTACCTGGGCCAAGCAAAGCATGCCTGTAGGGAGTCAGTGTGCCTTTGGGTCACTGATTAGATATCACAAGAGAACATTTTGATTAAAAACAGGTTTTCACATTCAAAAAAAAAAATCAGAAAAAATAAACAATATTTTAAAATCTGGTCTTTATAATTTTTTGAATGGTGGTAGCACATTAATTTTTTGGCATGCTATCCCAAGGCTGAAGCAGGTAGACACATGTGTAGAGTCTTATATTTTTATTTGTGTGTTGCAAGTCATTTGCTTACTAGTTTAAGGATATTCAGGATCAAAGTTAAGTTGGTGTTTTTTTTTTTTTAAACTTCAAGTTGACTGTCCATTAATCTTTTATAGCGCCTTAGACAATACTTCATACACTCAGGCAATGCTTCCCAATTCACCAATTACTTTCCCTTTGGGTTTATCTAATTTAATCCCTATAGCCTTGCAAATTGATACTCCAATCTCCCAGCCCATTGCAACTTGAAACAATTCAGCAAACACAATTAGCCCATCCTTGGGGAAAAAAAAAAAGAAAAATGTATAGATTTCAGTGTAAATGTAAATTTCTTTTTCGACTACAAGTGTGGCATAAATTATCACCCACCTTTGGCAAATGACTAATTCACAACTGCTAAGTGTGTTTTTACGTTAGAGTAAAAGCAAATATTTTGAGAGATTTTTTCACAATTTGGTTTGGTCCCTAAACTGGTAAATGTTTTGCTCAGGCGTGCTGAAGCCAAGTCTATTTTAGATTTAGGGAAGTTAGGATGGCTTTTTTGAATTTGAGATGCAATTTGTAAAGAATCCTCAGCTTCTCCATAGCCACCATCCATGCAAACCAACCATCCCCCACCTGGAGAGTTTCAGCAGTCCCCCTCCCCCGTCTCCCCATCTCCCCATCTCCAGCCTTGCTGCCCAGAGTCTGTCTACAGTATAGCAGCCATGGAGATTGTTCTGAAATGATAACCAATGTATTTTTTTCCCCTTGTAAGTTTTTGGTGGCTTCCCATTGTAACCAGAATTGAATCAAGACTCCTTTTTTAATGCCCACAGGTTCTGAGCCTCGATCTCGTCTCTCTCCACAGGGTAATTACACTCTCCACCATGGTCTCCTTCCTTTTCCATAAACCTAACACATTTATTTGCACCCAAGAACCTTCGCTCTTGCTCATTTATTTGGTGTCAGCCTGTATGGTCACCTGCTTCTTCCTCTTCACTCAGATTTAAATCATTGGTCCCTTTTCTGTCCTCCCCGGTACAATACAACCCTTGAAGTTCATGGGTTTTTATTGTGGTGGCCACTGTATTCTCAGCACCACAGACAGTGCCTCGCACACAGTAAGTGCTTATTAAATATTAGGTTCAGTGCCTGGCTGTCTGATTAATCAAAGTGGGCTTCAGCATGAAGGCTTTATTTCTGAGTCAAAACAGAACTCCAGTTCCGCCATCCACTAGATGTGCAAGTTACATAACCTCCCCCAAACTTTGGTTTCCTATTTTAAACTAAGAATGAGAACAATGCCTCCTCATTAGGAAACAGTGTGTGTCCTTTGCTACCTCATAATCACAAAATCCGACTGTCAGGCAACAGTAAGCATTTTTTTTAGCTCATGTGTCTGGAGTACCGCCGGAACTTTGGTTTAGGCTGGACTTAGTTTTCTATCTGCAGATGACCTAACAGCTGCTAATCTAGGGGGCTCTGCTTGGGAAGGGCTCTGGCCCATATTTCTCACACCTCCTCCCAGGAGCAGTAGGCCAGCTCAGGAGTGTTCTCGTGGTGACGAGAGAAGCATAAGGGAACAAACCCAATGGTACAAGTACCCGCAAGCCTTTGGCCACATCACACTGGCTACCAGCTGACCCCCCTTAGCCACAGTCAGTCACACAGACACACCCACAGCCAAGGATGGGGAAGAACACTCTGAAGGTGGGACAGGAATGAGTTTTTCTACCATCAGCTAAGAATTGAACAATATAATGGGTTTTAAGAGCTAGGTACATTAATAGATGTTCAACAATTGTTACCTGAAATTACTAACAATGATAACATTACTTTTTCTATAAAATCAAATGCATGACACTTTTAAGATTATATGAACCTAAAAATTAGTTTTATGTTAAAACAGCTCTACGCTCATGAGTCATACTGAAATGAATTTTATCCTGACATAGCAATTGTGTAAATCCTACAATGGCTCAGCTGGTAAAGAATCCACCTGCAATACAGGACAGCCAGGTTCAATCTCTGGGTCAGGAAGATCCCCTGAAGAAGGAAATGGCAACTCACTCTAGTATTCTTGCTGGGAAAATTCTATGGACAGAGAAGCCTTGCAGGCTATAGTCCATGGGATCACAAAGAGTCAGACATGACTGAAGTGACTGAGCACAGGAACACATCAGGGACTGGTTATTATTATGAATCTCTAATTTAGTTGTCATAGACTGTGGCAAACGTAGTCTTTAAATTCAGGATATTGAACGTCTTCATCATGTGGTGGGGGCAAACTCAGAGCTGTCTAAGTGTTTTGAATGTGGTTCTTGAGGAAAGAATGACTCCTGATTTGGGGAAAAGGTGAATAAATCAGAGAGAGATGAACTCCCAATTTTGAGCCCTGGTTTCCTCGTCTGTCATTTGATGATCACTCTAGTTCTGTTGGAGGGTCCTTGTGACCATTAGAAATGAAGACCTACAGTGCATTAACTTGGTGTCTGACACATGGGTGGTTCCCCAAATCCATGCCCCCTTTCCTATTCATTGCTGCCTCCCTTCCCTGCTCATAAAGGATGGTGTCGGTGACTCCTCACAGTTATAGGCACTTTTTAGCAGGACTTCATATGTGAGCATCAAAATACATTCAATCAGCATCTTCTCAGCTTTGGGGAGAAAAGGTGGTCTGAATCAACAGGGACTTCCATGCTCACAGTTGCTGGCTTCCATGGCTGAGTTAGAAGCAGCTTGACTTAGTTTTAGCCACCATCAACAGTTTTATCTGTCATTTCAGTCATGGCCCAATCTCTCCACCAGAACCAGGCATGTCTTCTTTCTGGAGAGCTAACTTCTTTTCAACACCCCTCCTTCCATCTTACAAAGGCAATACCCATGTATTATATTGGTAGAATAGAAAATCTGGAAACCCTGCAGATATGCACAGAGAAGAAAATTAGAATCACTTGGCACTCATCATCCAAAGATAATGGGCGTTGACATTATAGTTCATTTATTTTTCTATATATCTAGATATAGATGTACCAAGAAAACGCTATTTATGACAGTGGTCTTTGTAACAGCTCAGTTGTCATCTATTTATAATATATGTGTCTCATCTACCTGTATGGAACAAGGCGGGGTTGCTATGTATAGCTACCTCCAGAAGAGAGAGGAGGCTTGTATCCTGTTCAGAGAAAGGCCCTTTATCTGTGGATAGGTTTGATTTTGTGAGTTTGCGTGTTCTGGAGTGGGAGCCAGAGAGCACAGAGCTCTGTATAATAGAAGGAGGGAAGCGCAGAGTTCCAGGATCTGGACTGACAGGGGATGGGGAGAGGGTGAGAGAGGTAGGAGAGACAACAGACGGAATTGAAGCTGAAGAGGACGGTTCCAGGGCCAACCTTCTCCTGTGACTCTAAACCTTCAGGCAAGTTTGCTGTGCTCTCAAATGTTTTTCAAGGGTGGGCCTGTTTCTATTTTTCTTTTTCCTTTCCCTTTATTTCTTTTTCCTTTGCTTCCTTTTTTTTTTTTTTTTTTGGTTTGTTTGTTTTTTGATAGACCCTGAAAAGGGTGCAGTAAATAGGTAACAAATATGATAGGAAGAGCTCGGAGCGCTGACAAGACAGTGGAAACAAAAGCCACTTGGGAATTTGCAGAAACCGGGAGAGGTCCTAAGACTCCCCAAGGTCAAAGAAATAGGAGCTCTGGGTCAATTTTACCGACATCCCCAAGGAGAAAGGATTTCTCTAATATTGCAGTTCCCCTCCCTCTCTCTCTCCCCTACTGTTCCACACACTGTGTATCAATTGTACATATGTATGCAAACTTTTAGTGTAAGCGTGGAGATATATATATATAGCATAAAAATTTGTTCTTTAAATAAAGCTTCTTTCTACAAAAATAAGGTGCTTAGAGTAACATAAGGGCTGAAGGGTAAACCACTGAACGGTACCAGATCCCATTTTTTCCCTCGCAGTCCCCGATCTCTGAGATCTCATGCTCTGGTGTAACACCACAGACAATGAGCAGTGCTGGGCAGCTCTGTGTCTATCTCTTAATCACACCTAGGAATTCCCCTGAATCCAGTCCCTACAAGTGGAAATACTTGAATAAAGGTTATGCAAATGTTTAAGCCTTTTGGTACACATTGTTAAATTGTCTTTTCGGAAAGGTTAAACCAATTTACACTCTCAAAAGGAGTGTTTCAGAGACACTGTGTCCCCAAATCTCTTTTAATCATGAAGAGCGGTGTTATAAAAATCTTTTCCAGTTGCCAGTTTGGCAAAAGAGAGAACCTATTTGCTCTACATTTATTTGATAACTATTACAGTTTGCTTTGTTTCTCCTTCTGGATGTTCTCGGACCAATCATGTTTCTTCTTCTGGGAAAATCCTCTTCATGTCTTATATTGATTTCTTTTTTCGAGAGTTGTATCTCTATTTTTAATTTTTAAAATGCAAATGGGATGTTTCTGAATGGCAAGAAAAAGTATGATTTCACTTAGCAGACATTTGTGGATTAGCTATTAGGGCACAATCCTACAGAATCACCTGAGAGAAAGAGATGCGTATGTTTATCATATAGTGATGGCCATCAGGGCTTCCCAGGTGACTCGGTGGAAAAGAATCCACCTGCCAATGCAGGAGATGGCAGGAGACACGGGTTTGATCTTGGGTTGGGAAGATCCCCTGGAGGAGGAAATGGGAACCCGCTCCAGTATTCTTGTCTGGAGAATCCCAGGGACAGAGGAGCCTGGCGGGCTACAGTCCATGGGGTAGTAAAGAGTCGGACATAGCGACTGAGCATGCGCGGGTGATGGCCCTTCCATGCTCTGGAGACATGATGATTAAAAGCTTTTCTTCGTGTGTGTCTTCTCAGTGAAAATCTTCCCGGTTGAGCCTCTCCAGGAAGCTGTTTTATTTCCTCAGCTCCCGCCCCCAGCTGCGGTTGCTTGTACTTACATGTTCTTCTACTTAATTGGTTTTCCTCCCTTCCCTCCAAGAGAGTCAGCTGCCTGAAGGCAAAGACTCAGATTCTATACCCCAGCCTCCCAGACTCTGAGCTGATTCTGAGTATGCTGAGATAATACATTTTACCAGTTGGCTGTGAAAGAATATCACCCTGTGTTTCTCAGAATGTTTATGCAGCCAGGGCACTTGTGTATGAAAGTCTTTACCAGGAAGAGTCACACTGGGCCTCACCTTTAATGTCATTCTGCCAAAGAATCAAGCTTTAAGAGGTTGGAGTTCTTCTTCTTCTGCCTTTAATGAACCAGGAGCATTGAGTGATTCTTTTTTTTTGAATTTGTGTGTGTGTGTGTGTGTGTGGTAAAAGTCACATAAAATAAAACATAGTATTTAAACCGTTTTTAACTCTACAGTTTAGTGGCACTAAGTACATTCACCTTGCCGTGCAACTCTCACCATCATCCATCACTCGGATTTTTCACCTTCCCAGCCTAAACTCTGTCCCCCTTAAACACTAATTCCCCACTCCCCCTCCCCACTTCCTCACCCCTCGACCAGGCATCTACCAATGTAGATTCTGACTCTGCGAATTTCACTGTTCCAGGTACTTCATTTAAGTAGAATCAAACAGTATTTGTCGGTACCTAATGTACATCAGAATGCATTTTAAGGTTAACTTAGTGTATGCCCTACAAACAGATTGTGCTTTCTTTTTTTTTAAGAGACTCCTAAAGAAAAATACAAAACCCATACAATATTGGGTGGTGATAAGTAAAGTGGAGAAGGATTGTGTTTTCTAAGATGCTGGAGACATGGCCACTGGATTTGGAATTTAGAACAGAAAGAGAAGGGAATTTATTTTCTAGCTCAGAGACCAGATATGAGAACTTCCCTTTATTAACTAAAAAGAAGGAAGGCACTGGTTCTCCCTTGAAAGTTTTTTTTTTTCTTTTTCTTTTTTATTGCTTTTCATTCATTTGGAATTTGGAATTTCAATCCCTCCCTCTACTAACTTGAAAATAAGTGTGAATAGAACTCGTGAGCTAACTGGAAACATTCACCATTCAGTGTTCAATAATTGAAAGAAAAAGTTGTGCCTTTGACTAGAGCAGAGATCTCAGGCTGAAAGAAGACTTTATTTTTGTGCTCTGTTGCCTTCTGGTGGCTTCAAATTTGAGTGTGGTGTCAATGTTGAAAAATCAGGAATCTGTAGATTTAGATTTCTGGTCATATCTGACTCTTTTGTGAACCCATGGACTATAGACCACCAGGCTCCTCTGTCCATGGGATTCTCCAAAAAAGAATACTGGAGTGGGTTGCCATTTCCTTCTCCAGGGCATCTTCCCGACCCAGGGATTGAACTGGCATCTCATGCCTCCTGTATTGCCAGGCAGATTCTTTACCACTAGGACCACCTGGGAAGCCCCTATTAAAGACTAGATCTGGCAAAGCAGGGCTAACGCCAACATCACAATGAACTGTTGGGCTTTGGTAATTGTTAGATGCTTTGGGTGTGGTGTGAGCTCTTTAGTTGCCCACCTGACTCAATGATGAAATTGTTTCAGAGCTGATCTTTTTTTTTTTTTTTTGGAAAATAATTGCTTTTCAATGTTGCGTTAGTTTCCGTCGTGCAGAAAAGTGAGTCAGCTATGTGTACGTGAATCAGTTTGTGTATACGTACCAGAGCTGATTTTTTCCATTGAACTCCTTTCTTTAATTTGGGTCACATAGCAAACCCAAGAGGTATTTAGGTTAGCTAGTATTATTTCCATTTTAGATGAAATTAAGTCATTTTGCGCTAAAGTTATGTCATAGGAAGTGTCATAGTAGGAAGTGTCTGATCAGAAATTTGAACCCATGTCTCTGGCCTCAGATCAAGCAACTTTCTTCACTATTGTAACTTTGTTCCCATATTTGGCAGAGCCATACTCTTAGAGCCCTCGCTCTGTGTGTGTGTGTGTGTGTGTGTGTGTGTGTGTGTGTACACATTTGGTAAATGTTATAAATATGCGTGCACACATTTTAGAAGAAGTTCACCATCTTAACCTCTGATAATAAGTGCTCTGGGTAAATAAGTGCTCTGTGTCCTCCCCCTCTTCTCTGCTTACTCTCTTATAATTACTTCTTAAACTCAGTGTTGTTGCTGGACTCAGCAAACATATCCAGGTCAGTCTGTTTGCACTGTGACAGTTCTGTTGGGCACAGTCTGTCCTCCGCTTGCCTTGTTTCTTTGGGAGAAGCAAGGACCAGGACCAAAGAGAGTGTGGTTCACAGCAGCCTCCCCATCTGCAGGTTCATCCCTGTGGGTGAAATGGACAAATGATTCAGTCGGTTCTGTTGTGAGAAGCTGCTCAGACACTCATGTCAATGCCCGTGGTCTCGAGGCTGAAAAAGTAGAAAGTGTCAGGCTCTGGCTTCTGGCTCATTCTTCTCCTCTAGGTGCTTTGCATGGCACCCTCTTGTTTAGCATCCAGGCAAGGCTCTTCTCAGCTTTCAGTGTCAAGTCTAAGCTCCCTCAAGGTATTCAGAATCAGACTCTACCCACCTCTCCAGCCTTAACTCTCACCATCCCTCCCCTTCTTAACCACATGGCTCCTCCCAGACCTGAAAGGTACTCTCACCTCCAGGTCTTTTCTGAAAGGGTTTTTTTTTTTTTTTTTTTTTTTTTTTTTGTGTCTGACTGCTCTTATATCCTATCCATTTCTTTTATCACCTGCCAATTTGTCCTTGCCCATTTTGCCTAATCTTTAACATCACCCCTCTCTGGCCAGCTTCTCAGCAACTCGGATGCCTTTTCCACCACCACCACCAGGATCATTGGAGAAGGTTTCCATTCCCTTCTCCAGGGGAGCTTCCCAACCCAGGGATCAAACCCGGGTCTCCTGCATTGGCAGGCAGATTCTTTATCATCTGAGCTGCCAGAGAAGCCTGTACAAACAGTCTAGACATTTCAGATTTCAACTCAGGTACTCACTGACATGAAGTCATTTTCTATAGTTTCTTTATTTGTTGTGATGTGAGGGTCTGCAGGTCCATAACTTTCTAGGGATGGTGTTTTTTCATAAATTATTTAGAATGTTGAAAAGTATTAGCTATTATTTACTGCTTGTCTCAAGTGTGCCCCAAATAATACCATTTCTGATCCTCCAACAGGGCTGAAAAGTACAAATCTGCTCCTGTTTTATGCAAATGCACTTGAGGTTGGAGATACAGTTTGCTTCACCAGTTAGTTAAAGGCTAAGACTGATTTGAGTCAGGAATTGCCTGACCTTAAACTCAGTGCTATTTCTGCACTACCACCCTGATGTGAAAGCTTTGTGTGCAAAGATATGGTTACCAGGGTGTTGACTGCAGAGTCTTGCTGATGGGAATAATTGGTAATGATCTAAGTATCCACTGACAGGGGATCGGTTTAATATATTTAGTTATAGTCATGTAAGGGCTTCCCAGGTGGAAATAGTGGTAAAGAATTCACCTGCAGTGCAGGAGACAAAGGAGACATGAGTTTGATCCCTAGGTCTGGAAGATCCCTGGAAGAGGACATGGCATCCTACCCCAGTATTCTTGCCTGGAAAATTCCATGGACAGTGGAGCCCAGTGGGCTACAGTCCATGGGATCACAGTGGGTGGGACATGACTAAAGCAACTTAGCGTGCATGCCGTGCAGCATTGTTTAACATTTAAGTCTTAACTGTAAACATAAGTGAAACATGTATTGCCATGACAGATGTCCAGCTTATTATATTTAGTAGAAAAGAAACTACAAAAGAATTTGCCCTTCGGTATCTGTTGCTACCCCGATGGCTCAGCCAAAGAATCTGCCAGCAATGAAGGAGACAAAGGAGACACGGGTTCTATCCCTGGTTCAGGAAGATCCCCTGGAGGAGGGCATGACTACCCACTCCAGTATTCTTGCTGGAAAGTTCCATGGACAGAGGAGCCTGGTAGGCTACAATCCACAGGTCACAGTGGGTGGGACATGACTAAGCACATGGCATATCTATTGGCTAAGGTATGAAGAAGAAGTGAAGTCGCTCAGTCGTGTCTGACTCTTTGCGACCCCATGGACTGTATATATATATATATATATATATATATATATATATATATATACACACACACACACATTCATACACATATGCATTCATAGGTAAGGCCTGGACCAGTGCTGTCCGATGGAATTACAGTACAAGCCATATAGGTAAATATTAAAGTTTTTAGGGGACTTCACTGTGGTCCAGTGGTTAATGCTCCCCACTGCCTAGTGCAGGGGGCACGGGCTCTATCTCTGGTCGGGGAGCTAAGATCGATCCCACATGCTGCACTGTGGGACCAAAACAAAAGACCAAACAAAATTAAGTTTTTGGTAATTGCATTAAACAAAGTAAAAGGAAACCAGTTGAGGTCATTTTACCGTATTTTATTTAAAATGACATATTCCATATAGTATCATTTCACTATGTGGTCAGTATTTGTTGTTGATCAGTAGTGAAGTTGTGTCTGACTCCTTGCAACCCCATGGACTGCAGCATGAGGATTCCCTGTCCTTCACTATCTCCCAGAGTTTGCTCAAGTCTGTGAAGCCAAAATGTGGACCCCTGGTGAAGGGGATGGCAAACCACGTCAGCATTCTTGCCTTGAGAACCCCCATGAACAGTATGAAAAGATGGTCCGTATACAAATTATCAATGAAATATTTTAACTTTTTTTTTCTACTCAGCCTTCAAAATCTAATGTGCATTACATACTGATAGTACATCTTGATGCACACAAACTACATTTTGAATGTTCAGCAGCCACGTGTGGTCCACTGTCCCCCTATTGGTCTAGCAGAAATAGCATAAGATCATAAAGTGTTTCTTCAGGACGAGGCTCCCCTGATAGCGCAGTTGGTAAAAGATCCGCCTGCAATGCAGGCGACTCTGGTTCAATTCCTGGGTCAGGAAGATCTGCTGGAGCAGGGATAGGTTACCCACTCCAGTATTCTTGGCTCCCCTGGTGACTCAGCTGGTAAAGAATCCACCTGCAATGTGGAAGACCTGGGTTTGATCCCTAGGTTGGGAGGATCCCCTGGAGAAGGGAAAGGCTACCCACTCCAGTATTCTGGCCTGGAGAATTCCATGGACACATGTAGTCCATGGGGTAGCGAAGAGTCGGACACGACTGAGCGACTTTTTCGCTTTCTTTTCAGGATGAGGGGATTATATGCATCGGCGTCATTTTTTTGTCTCCTTCTGTCCTTTCTGCCTTTCCCAAATTTCTGCAATGGATACATACCGCCTTTGTAATTTGGAATGAAAATAAGCTATTAAGGCCATCATTCATTTTTAATAGAGAGTGGTGAGCGTCTAAAATACACTTTAAAAAATAAATACACGAAATGTAAATCCGTGACCTATTTTCAGGGGTGGAGAGCAGCTGGGGGCGGTCTGATCTCGGCTCTCCTCTGTGTTCCCCTGACTCCCTGCCCCCTCTCTCTGTCTCCCAAACGGCTCGCCCTCAGAGCCTCAGAGAGGAGAAATGTGAAGTCTCACCTCCACAGTCAGGACACGCGTCTCTGGAGAAGCCACCTTGCGTCCCAGAGCAATGAGGCTTTGCCTCAGAATCCGTTTTCAGTCTCTTGGCTGGACCGAGGCGGCTGTCACGGGAGAAGACTCGGCCAGTCTTTCTCCATCTTTCGTTATCAATGCTGTCCCCGCACCAACAGGGCTGCTCTGGTGGCTCAGCTGGTAAAGAATCTCACCACGATGTGGGAGACCCGGGTTCCATCCCCGCGTCAGGAAGATCCCTTGGAGAAGGGCATGCAACCCACTCCAGTATTCTTGCCTGGAGAATCCCCATGGACAGAGGAGCCTGGAGGGCTACAGTCCATGGGGTTGCAGTCAGATATGACTGAGAAATGATCCCATGCACACGCCTCACCAAGGAGTCTTTCTAGACTATATTTTTTCCCCGTTGCCCCTCTCCCTCCTTCAGTTCAATGCCACAGGTGTGCTGGGTATCCGATTGTGAACCGTGGCTCTTTGGAGAATCTCAAACCACTGTCACACATAAGATTTTTTTGCCCCTCCTACCAAGAGCCAGCCGTCACCCCCTAGAGGGGCCAAATCACCCCATGCCCCACTGAGAATGCAGGGCTGTCGTCCAATGGAAATGTCAGCGACAGGGGTTGCTTTGGGACTCACGTTCTACCTAGCATCTTGGGCCAACCATCACCCACCTCCAGAAACTTCCGACCCATGGGTGTCTTGCTCTTGTAGGTCCTTTCATCTTCTCTATTCCAACCACAGCAGGTCTGATTGGTCTGAAAAAACCACGACCTCTAGAAGCCCAAGTCTCCTCTTCTCCCTGACTTCCTGGGGAAGGTCCTCTACCCCTTTCTCTTGGCCCTTCCCACACTAGGCTTGTCCTCTCTCACTCCTTCAGGTCCTGCCTCCTTTCCACCATGACCTGACCCTCCTTGAGGACAGGGCATCATTCATGATTATTTTCTCTGTGGCGTCTGGAGCTTCGCATCGCTCTGCCTTCACACACTATAGTCCCTCTGTAAACACTTGTGAAACTGAACAAAATTGCCTTCAGAAAATCCTTTCCGGTCCAACTGTTTCTCGATCAGAAAATCTCATTAAGATTTCACAGGGAGCATCTTCCCCTCCTGGGGATCATGCTGTGGTCCCCGACTGAGGAAGCCAGAGCAACCTTCATCCGTTTCCACCTCTGGAACCCACACCTTTCCTGCGTGGTTCTCACCACCCCCAGGTCACCACCTGGGGGTAAAATTATGGTGCCACCTCGTGAAACCTGCTACCCCTCGGCCACTCCCTTTTTTATTTCTTAAATCACCAGGTTGAAAAGGCACTGATCAGAAACTGTGAAATAGCAGCCACAGAGAGCTGGATTTAACTCTGTCAGCAAGCCATGCCCGCCCTGGTTTTCATGTCCTTCAGCAGTTCTGTGAGTTTGATCACCTAGAAACCTCTGCCTCCTCGCTGCCCTACCAAGCCATGGTCCACCTCCGTCCCCCAGTACATCCACCAAGAGGACTACTTCTGGGTCAAGGTGAGATTTCACTCCAGACTCTCATCTTGGCTCTGTCTTTGGTTACTTGGGAACCACAGTTATTTCTCTACCGTCTGGAAATTCCCAATCTGCATAGATGTCGCCTCTGTCTGAATTTCAGTGGAACTTTGCAGATCTGAAGGAAAGATTTGAGGGCTGCGGGGGCTCTTGCTGCTGATAGCAAGCATTTAGCTAAGGAAATTAAATCTGAAGGCCCTCTATTCTGGCTGGATTCTGTTGCTCGTTGGGCTGGGGATGATTTGGTTACAAGGAGACTCCATCACCGTGTCTCCCACTTTGAAGGATTCACGGAGCAGGGGGCGGGGAGAGAGAGCTGAGCTGTCCCTAATGAAGGAATTCTGTATCGGCAAAAACCTGACATTTGAAATGTTTAATGTAATCAGCAGAACTGGTAGCTTTAGGCGAAGATCACTGCGCTGAAAAATAAAAATTCAGTTGGCCATATTCTCTTCGTGAAAATGTCTGTTTATAATTCACAGCTTTCATATAGGGGCCAGCCATAATTTCTTAGCTATTTTCTGGTGGGAGGCTTTAGGAATGTGCAGTTAAAAGTGGGAAACCAACAGAAGTGTCCATATACATACCTTAGAAATCTTAATTGTATTTTCAATCCAGGACATTTCTGATTACGTATTCTAGTCACTTTAATTTACTGAGTCTCCATATTTTGAATATTAAAATAGCATAAAATAATACAGAAAAATGTTAATGGCTATAAATTATTGACTGGACATTTGAGATTCATGTCCAAATACACTCAACTTGGGGAGCTGAGAGATGCTATTTAACTTATGTCCAATATGGGTCTTTTTCAACCTTCTTTCTCTCTGACTTTCTCTCTGTTTCTCTCTTTGTCAAGGTGAGGGATTACTGTAGGTATATTATAAAATACTATAGTACATGCATGTAAAAATATGTCAGACCTGATGTATTTGTAATTCACTTGTAAGTATGAGATTTCTATCAGAGATCTACATATCATGTTAGCAAAACAGGATCTGCATGTGTGTGTGTGCTAAGTCACTTCAGTGGCCAACTCTTGGCGACCCCATGGACTGCCAGGCTCCTCTATCCACTGGATTCTCCAAGCAAGAAGAGTGGAGTGGGTTGCCACGCCCTCCTCAAAGCATGATCTACCCTGTACTATATTATTTTATTAACATGATGGCTGAATTTCAAATGAGATGCAGAGGTCATGGTTGCTATTCTACTAGGGCCATTTAATCTCATTCATCCCCCCATTACTGACCTCAGCTTTGTTAGTGGCTATGATGACTGCGTATTTTAAAGAATGGGTTCCTCCAACAGATGGCATTGCCGCCTTGGACTTGACGATAAGGGACTCTGATTTAATGTTCATCAGATTGTACTCTGGCTTCACTTTAGGTGAAGTTTTCAGGTGGTGGAAATACAGGACCTGTTTCCCTGGTGACATAATACCTATCTTTCCAAGTGTGTGTATCCCTTCATGGCTTGCCCCTCTTCAAACCAGGGCTCACCTCCATCTTTGAGAAAGCCAGTAGCTAAAATGAAGCAACGCTGCTTTATGAAAAGTTCCCGAGAAGCAATTGAACCCGTTGCCCGGAGCTATCAATCTGTCACCTGGAGAGGAACTGTTGACACTGGGAGACCTCTCTCCCACCATCACGCTGGAATTATGAGTGGGGCAAGAAGCTTTCTGATGCCATACAGTTCCACCAAAAGGTGGAACTCTTTTGCTGAAAGGAAACCAATCGCAGAGAGAGGCTTGTGGCATGCTCTGCTCAGTCATTCAGTTGTGTCCAACTCTGCGATTCTATGGACTAGAACCCCTCAGGCTCCTCTGTCCACGGGACTCTCCAGGCAAGAATACTGGAGTGGGTTGCCATGCCCTCTTCCAGGGGATCTTCCCAACCCAGGGATCGAACCTGTGTCTTTTATAGTTCCTGCATTGGCAGGTGGGTTCTTTACCACTAGCACCATTTTGCTGGAAGGAAACCAAAAGAGAGGCTTAAATCCAACCAAAACACCGCCACCTCCCAAACACAAACATTGAAAAGATCTGAACCAAAAAGGAGTGAGTTTCAATTGTTCATAACACAGTCCTAGGATTGTGTTTCCTTTTGTTTATTTTGGAAAAGAGTCAGACCCACCCCACCCACAAAGCGCATGCCTTTGCACAAACTCCTGCAACCATTTGCACTGAGTTTGGTGATGCAAATATTCCTTTGAACCATCATTTACTGAGAGGAACAAGAAATGCCAGTGTAAGTCCACAGTATGGGGAAACTAAAATAAAAAGCAATGTGTCATTTTTGAAGTTGGTTTTTATTAGAGTGTAGTTGATCCACTGTGTTGTGATTTTGCTATCAGCAAAGTGAATCAGTTATCCGTGTACATGTGTCCACTCCTTTTTCAGATTCTTTTCCCATGTAGGCCATTGCAGAATATCGAGCAGAGTTCCCCCTGCTGCACAGTACATTCTTGCCAGTTATCTCTTCTATATCTACTGCTAAGTCACTTCAGTCGTGTTGGACTCTGTGCGACCCCATAGACGGCAGCCCACCAGGCTCCTCCACCCATGGGATTCTCCAGGCAAGAGTACTGGAGTGGGGTGCCATTGCCTTCTCCGATCTCTTTTATATCTAGTCGTGTGTACATGTCAATCTCAATCTCCCAATTTAAATTTCAGCATTTTCACTCTGTGTTTTTCCCCCCGCTAATCAACAAGCCTATAGTTTCTGAAATTGTATCACTTACTTGAGAGGTGACCATTTTCTGATGTTTATGAATCACTCCCATAGCCAAGGGGCTAGCTCGTAGTAACAGTGCCACGTGTTTTATCGAGAGCTGGTGAGTTAATGAGGAGGAAGGAAAGTTCTTCTAAAGTACAGCCTTTTCCCAGGAAGCATAATTGTATGTCTGTGTAACAAGAATCTCATATACTGGTGTATTAAGTGCCTAATGCATACCAGACGCTTGGCAAGCAATTCTAGGAGAAATGACTGCCTGTCAGTGTACACTGACATTACCCATTCCCTCTCTGGTTTACTAATTTCCAACTCTCAGCTACTTGTTCCAAATTTGTTGTTTGTTGTTCAGTCGCTAAGTCGTGTCCAACTCTTTGCCACCCCATGGACTGCAGCACACCAAGCTTCCCTGTCCTTCACTGTCTTCCAGAGTTTGCTCAAATTCATGTCCATTGAGTCGGTGATGCCATCCAGCCATCTCATCCTCTGTCTTCCCCTTTTCCTCCTTCCCTCAGTCTTTCCCAGCATCAGGGTCTTTTCCAGTGAGTTGGCTCTTTGCATCAGGTGCCCAAAGTACTGGAGCTTCAGCTTCAGCATCGGTCCTTCCAATGAACATTCAAGGTTGATTTCCTTTAGGATTGACTGGTTGGATCTCCTTGCAGTCCAAGGTGTTGTAGCTGTGCGTTCCAGGAACAAACTCACTCAGAAGGTCAATGCAGATAGTGGAGTGCAGTTTATTACACCGGCGGGCCCAAGGCAGAGTCTCCTCTTGGCCAAGGACCCCGACCAGTTTTTGTGAAAACCTTATATACCCTAAGTGTTCGTGTTCAAACCCACCTCCCTAAATTCCCTGCAACTAGTCTGAACAAAGGAAAAGAAAGATACAGTCAAAGTTGACCTATGATTCATATGCCTTAAGCCTAGGCAGTTAACAGTGGACAATTATAAATAGGCCTGTGGTCATACCCCAATAAGCATAATAGAATTTATGATTCTATTCGGTTACACAGATAATTAGGGTATTATTTTAGGCGACAGAGAGTCTAGGTATGAGCCCTGGGGCTCTTCCATCGGGGGGGGGGGCCCGGTTTTCCAGTTGGTATGTTGTTTCCATAGATACTGGGCGTATAGCTCAAAGTCCACAGTCCGGCCCAAGATGGAGTCCTGCTTTCAAGACGGAGCCTGTTCTGTCTGTTTCCTCCTTCAAAGGGACTCTCTAGAGTCTTGTCCAGCACCACAAATCAAAAGCATCTGATCTTCAGCACTCAGCCTTCCTTATGGTCCAGTCATCCATACCTGACTACTGGAAAAACCATAACCTTGACGCTATAGACCTTTGTTGGCAAAGTGATGACTCGGCTGCTTAATGCGCTCTCCAGATTTGTCACGTTTTTCTGCAAAGTGTGGCTTATCTTTTATCATAGTTTACGAGATCCACAAAAATTAAAACTATTCTCTGTTTTGTTTCTGCAGGTACCTAGTCAGACACCTGGGACATAGGTCCTCAAAGCATTGTGCTTTGAGAGAGAAGGAATAATATTTTTATCCCCCAATCAAATCAAACTGCTTTCGGGATCACCATGGAATGAATGACATGGGGCTAGCTTAATGAACCCTGTTGCATTTAGGAGAAATAGGACTACATTGCCTTTTTTAAATTTTTAATTTCATTTTTTTTTAACTTCTTTACTTTATACTGGAGTACAGCCCATTAACAATATTGTGAGAGTTTCAGGTGGCCAGCAAAGGGACTCAGCCATACATATACACATATCCATTCTCCCCCAAACTCCCGTCCCATCCAGGCTGCCTCTTACCACTGAGCAGAGTTCTCTGTGCCACACAGTAGGACCTTGGATCATATGACATTCCTTACATGTGGAATCTAAAAAGAAATGATACTAATGAACTTATTTACAAAGCAGAAACAGACTCCCCGACTCAGAGAACGAACTTAGGGTTTCCGAGGTAGGGAGGGGAGAGGCTGAGTGGGAGGGAAAGTTAGGGAGTTGGGGACCCACGTGTACACAGTACTATCTTTAAAACAGAGATGCATTGCCTTTTAGCTGCCAATTCAGACTTCTCAGTAATCCAGACAGGCTTCATTCTGGATCTTAATTAACAGGTAAAATAATGCAATGTGTATCTTATTAAAATACCATGAACAATTTCTCTAAAACATGACAGCAACCATAGCCAAAGGAATAAACAAATTCCTTCCACCACTCTCCAGATCGCCCATGAACCTCCTAGAGAGTTCTGACTTTGGGGATAAGATCATCTTTGATTTTTTTTTTTCATGCCTGTTGAGATGCCCCTCCCTGTTTAACTGCTGCACCTTCCCTTGGATCTCCCAGGCTGCATCTTCAGAGAATAACTCATTGCATCTCCATTATGCATCATCCAGAGGGTCTATGTGGGTAAAACAATTGAGTCTAGCTAAAGGGCTCAATTGGTGTTATATCCCATTACTCCATTGATTTATTTTTTTTTTCAAGTTTCTCTAATGTTATAATGAGAATATTTTCTACTCAATCCTGAAGGAGTCTAAAGCTTTTTATTGACCTCGGGGTATATCACATGCATGGGCTATGTCCCTGGGCTGGCAAAAAAGCAGGGTCCTCAGAGAGACCAAATGGGAAAATTGCTTTTCTATCGACCCTAGCCTGAGAGTTATGGAACCCCTATCTAATTAAGGCCCAGGGGGAATTCTGATGCAGTCACTGGGGTTGGTCCCATGATTAGGATAAGTGCTGGGCTCTGGTTAAGTGTCTCACTGTCCCTCCAAGGGTCAGGAAAGTTCACCACGAGGATCTGAGTCTCTTTGGGGGACAGAGAAAGTTTTCCCCAAGACCAGCAGGGCTTGTACTACTCAACCCAAGGAACGGAGGAAAATAGAAATTGAAAGAGACAATGGCATCATGTCACCACTTCTCCTCAAGATAAATTTTCTGACAGAGTCAGCCTGCCAGGATTTCCAGTCTAGCCTGAGCTTGTTTCGGCTGTGTGAATTTGGGTGAGTCACTCGGCATCTCTGAGCCTTCACCTTCTATTGTCAAAGAGTGCTGAGTATTAAAGGAAGCAGTGTGTGATGTATAAAGTGGAACTGATACATGGTGGGCCCTCAAGAGATCTTGGCTTTTGGTTTCACCATCATCACCACCACCAACACAATGATGCCAGACTTTAGGGCAGCAAACTCTATTATCGGTAGCCTATTTTCCAGCCTAGTCTGTGTTTGGTACCTAGTAGCTAAAAATATGGAGAAGGTGATGGCACCTCACTGCAGTACTCTTGCCTGGAAAATCCCATGGATGGACAAGCCAGGTAGGCTGCAGTTCATGGGGTCTCGAAGAGTCGTACATGACTGAGCGACTTCACTTTCACTTTTCACTTTCATGCATTAGAGAAGGAAATGGCAACCCACTCCAGTGTTCTTGCCTGGAGAATCCCAGGGACGGGGGAGCCTGGTGGGCTGCCATCTATGGGGTCGCACAGAGTCGGACATGACTGAAGCGACTTAGCAGCAGCAGCTAAAAATTAGATGCTGCGGGAAAGTGAATGGATGGGTCCCTTGTTATCTCCCTCTCAACAGGGAAGCTTAATCTATGAAGGCAATAACTCCCAGCTCAGAGCCGTGGCACCTTCCTGAAGCAGATGAAGTTTAAAGGCCCCTCTTTCTAGAGAGAAGTATAGCACCATGCTTAGGAACTCAAGCTCAAGACTTACTGTCCACTCTGATATTCACTAGTTGTCTAACAACTAGTCTGGACATCATTTTATTTACTGTTAACAATAGATATCATTTCATCGTCCCCAACCCACGCTTGGTGTAAGAACAGTTCAGGGTCTGTAACTATTATTGATGCCTGGCCCCAGAACAGCCCACTTTAAACCAGAGTCTCTAGGGAGTGGTATAAAGCATTCTTTGGATGATCTGAGTCTAGGTTCCAAGACTGCCAAGGATGGCTGAGCTAGAAGCAGTGGCCAAGAGGAGAAGGAATGAAGAAATTGAAAGGGTGAAATTCACACTGAGGGAACTTGAGGATCTGGTTAATTCCTTATTATCAAAAGCTCACACCCAGCCAGCCAGGCACAGGCCCAGATGACTGTTACCTTCTTTTATATTCACAGCAACCCTAAGCAAAGTTGTTGTCCCCTTTCCAGCAAAAGAAAGGAAGCTTAGAAACTAAAGAGGCAGGCTAAGAGTCAGGCTACTGGACTCCAGACCCCAAACACTGATCCACTAGGCTGCGTTCCTTCAAAAAGACAAGGTAAATGTGAAGGAAGGTGGGAGAGGACCAGGCAGGAGAAAAAACAAGATGGATAAACCCAAAGCGAGCCAGTGGGCATTAAAGTACAAACAAATGACACAGCAAATGAGAAGCAGATTTCATGTTTCTTCAGGGCATTGCAATAAACTCACAGCAGCTACCTAAGACAAAACCCACGACTCCCAGCTTACAAAGGGAGACCTGAGGCTCAGAGGAGTCGGGTGTCTTGCCGAAAGTCACACAGCTATTAAATGTCTGAGCTGATTTGTTTTTTGTCAAGTCCCAAAAGGAAACTTTCCAGGTGTTCCCAAGCTTGCATTCCCTGCCACGATGATTCAGATTTGCAATTGCAGCATGAAAGAAAGCAGCATGGAGAATATGTGAGCAAATATATATATGGTTGAATCCCCAGAAAAATTGATTTATGGACACCGAAATTGAAAGTTCATATGATTTTCATGACATAAGGCTTTTTTTTTCCTTTTGATTTTTCGTAACTAATTAAGGGGTTTCTATTTGGATTCAATGAGTCTGCTATTTGACATTATGTTTTTATTATTTTTTTTATTTCTGACTGTAACAATATACAGGTATCATGACATATTTTGACTATATTTCTGCCCAAGTACATACAGAAATTTATATTTGCACTTTAAAATTATGTATATGTGTTTCTTCTTCTAGAATTTTGTGTTTAATTTTGTAAATATTATCATTAATAACTTTTTTTATTTAAAACTCCTTTATGAGCTCTCTATTTTAGTCTCTTGGGTTTTTTAAACAAATATTTTCATTATGTGAAGATCTTTCTTTTAACCTCTTACTATATACTTAACACTTGTAACTGCTAAAGACTTATTAAAACTCTTGTTAAGGGAGGAAAGGGATAAAAGATAATTGATGGAGCATGGACATTCAGGAGACAGAGCTGAGATAAAATTTGAAAAGAGTTAATAGTCACAAAAAGTATAAAAGTTTTGATTTCCTCATGTACTTCTCTGTTTCCTACTAAAATTTTACTCCTTCCTCATTCTTCAGAGGAACTAATAAAATTATCAAAGATCTTTTTTAAAAGTGTGAAAACAGCTTAGCTCATTGGCTGCACAAATACAGTCATGAGGACAGATATGGCTCCTGGGCCATAATTCGCCTGTGTTTGTGTGTTACTCGCTCAGTCGTGGCCGACTCTTTGAGACCCTGTGAACTGTAGCCCACCAGCCTCCTCTGTGCATGGGATTCTCCAGGCAAGAATACTGGAGTGGGTTGCCAAGCCCTCCTCTAGGGGATTTTCCCGACCCAGGGATTGAACCCAGGTCTCCCACATTGCAGGTAGATTCTTTACTGTCTGAGCCACCAGGGAAGCCCATGTATATGTATAACTGAAACTAACACAATATTGTTAATCAACTATGCTGCTGCTGCTAAGTCGCTTCAGTCATGTCCGACTCTGTGCGACCCCGTAAACGGCAGCCCACCAGGCTCCCCCGTCCCTGGGATTCTCCAGGCAAGAATACTGGAGTGGGTTGCAACTATAGTCGAATATAAAATAAAAATTTGGGGGACTTCTCTGACAGTCCAGTGGTTGAGACTATACTCCAACTGCAGGGGGTGCACGGTCGATCCTTGGTCAAGGAACTGAAATCTCACATACTGCGTGGTGCAGCCAAAAATAAATAAAATATATGTATTCTTTTTAAGTTAATATATGTCCATTTGAAACTTACGTCCCTGATTCAGGTTTGCATAGGAAGATCCATCAGGCCAAGAAGAGGTCGAAATTTTTCTTCCCCAAATCAGCCCCAACAAATAATTCTTTGCTGTTCAGTAGCTGTCAGGTCTGACTGTGAGACCCGGTGGACTGCAGCACGCCAGGCTTCCCTATCCTTCACTATCTCCCAAAGTTTGCTCAAACTCATGTCTGTTGAGTTGGTGATGCCATCCAACCATCTCATCCTCTGCCACCCCCTTCTCCTCTTGCCCTCAGTCTTTCCCAGCATCGGGGCCTTTTACAATGAGTTGGTTCTTAGCATCAGGTGGCCAAAGTATTGGAGCACTGGAGCAATATGTATTTTCACAATATGCTCTTGGTGCTATGAGGGGAGGGCATATTGTGAAAATGCAAGTGACGACAGCTAGGGGTCGCTGTCTTTCTCCTGAGTGCTTTCTCTGGTGGCTTTTGGGGCAACAAAGCCTTGGGAGTTACATGCAGCCTGGGAGGACCCAGTGGGTCTTCCTCAAACCAAATTGCCCCATTCTCAGGACTGCCTCCTTCTCTTTCCAAAGACTCTGTGAAGCAGCACATTCTAAAGCAGAGTTTGAATTGCCAATGGCCTCGTGCTTTGCAGCTAATAAAGACTAAATTACACTCCTGATGGTCTGGAGGTATCCGTGCCTATAGTAAGTCATGTTACTTGAGCTTCTGTAACTGTAGCTCCATCCCATCCACCTTTTATTTGGGAATGAATACCCCAGCCTCAAATCTCACATTTTTCTCATCCAAAGCTAATAGACTATATAGCATTTTGGTTCTGTATTCCATATTTTCTTCTTTTACTTCTTAGAGCTTCCCACTCCACACATGCACACCCTTTAAACCCATTTTTAATAATGTTCAGCTTAGAAAAACAACATATGTTCATTTGAAAAACGTTTAAAAACACAGGCAAAAGCAAAATTCACTTCTCAGATGCCTGTTGCCCGGAAGTAATCCCTCTTAATTTTTTTTTTTTTTTATGATTTTAGCTTATTAGAGCGATTTTAAAATGACAGCAAAATTGAGAGAAAGGTACAGAAATTCCCCATTTAGCTCATGCACCCCTCCCCCACATATGCACAGCCTCCCTGACTATTGACACCCCCACCACTTTGGTATATTTGTTAGAATTGATGAATCCCCACTGACACATCATTATCACCCAAAGTCCATAGTTCACATTGGGGCTCACTCTTCATCTTGTGGATTCTCTGGGTTTGTTGGACAAATCTATCATGACATATCTGCACCATTTAGAGTATCATGCAGAGTATTTTCACTGCCCTAAAAACCTCCTGTCTGCCACCTGTTGGGTTTCCCAGGTGGCTCAGTGGTAAAGAATCTGCTTGCCAATGCAGGAGATGCGGGTTCCATCCCTTATCCGGGAAGATCTCCTGGAGAAGGAAATGGCAACCCATGCCAGTATTCTTGCCTGGAGAACCTCAAGGACAGAGGAGGCTGGCAGGTTACATACAGCCCGCGGGGTGGCAAAGGAGGCCAACAGGACACAGCGACTAAACAAAAGCAGCCCTGCCTGTTCTTCCCTTCCCGGAACCCCTGCCAGGGTTGATCTTCTTAGTGTGCCCATAGTTTTGCCATGTCCAGAATGTCATCCAGTTGGAATCACCCGCTTAACGTTTTAATGTTTCTCTTGTTGGTTTGTTTTGCGTGTGTGTGTGTGTGTGCGTATCTTTGCAATATTAGACTCTATTTTCAAAACTTATCCTACATTTTTACCTTGGCTTTAAAACACTTTGCTGTGTCATTAATCATGTTTCAAAATTATATTTAATGATTCCATAACTTTCTACAGTACCAGTATTTGTCACCGCCGTTGACATTTAAGAATGTGTTCTTTGGTCTAGCTCTCTCTTACCATTATTATGAATAATGCTGCAGAGAACATTCTCTTATGCAAGCCTTTGTTTATATTCCTGATTCCTTTCTTGGACTAAATTCTAAAAAGTGTTATTCGGGGTCGATGACATGGGCATCCTTTTACCGTGTGAATAGATTTCACGCAATTGCTGGTTAAACCACTTGTACCGTGTACATCCCATCATGCTAGTCTATAAAGATACCATTTCATATCATCGTCGCCCATATTATTTGATACAGATCCTCATAGATATTATGGGTTCAGTTCCAGGCTACCGCAATAAAGCAAACATCACAATAAAGCAAGTCACACAACATTTTTGGTTCCAGGTGCATACAAAAGTTACATTTATACTGTGTTTATACTATTCTGCACTCTATTAAATGTACAATAGCACTATATATAAAAACAATGCACATACCTTAATTAAAAAGTTGTTGTTGTTTAGTCACTCAGTCATGTCAGACTCCTTTTAACCCCATGGACTGTAGCCCACCAGGCTCCTCTGTCTATGAGATTTCCCGGGAAAGAATACTGGAGTGGGTTGCCATTTCCTTCTCCAGGATATCTTCCTGACTCAGGGATCGAACCTGAGTCTCCTGCATTGGCAGGCAGGTTCTTTCCCACTAGGGCCACAAATGCATGTATGTTAATTAGAAAGTAATTCATTGCTAAAAGCTGCTAAGCATAGCCTGAATCTCCAGCGAGTCATAATCTTTGCAACGGTCACATCAAAAATCACTGATCGCCATCACCATCAAATATAAAAACAATGAAAAATATATCGTGAGAATTGCCAAAATGGGACAGGGAGACAGGAAGTGAGCAAATGCTAAGCAACTGGGTGGCCATAGACTTGCTTAACGCTGGGTGGCCACAGACTTTTACTTTGTAAAAAATGTGATGCTTGGGAAGTGCAATAAAATGAGATCTGCCTGTATTCTTTTATTTCTTATTGCTTAGTCACTCATTTGTGTCTGACTCTTGGCAACTTCATGCACTATAACCCACCAGGTTCCTCTGTCCATGGGATTTCTCAGACAAGAATACAGGAGTGGGTTGCCATTTTCTTCTCCAGGGGATCTTCCTAAACCAGGGATTGAACCCAGATCTCCTGCAAGTCTCCTTCACCGCAAGTAGATTCTTTACTTCTGAGCCATCCGGTAAAAATTCTTACCTTCTTCCTTAACCCCCGCCACCCCCCAGCTTTTAAATTTGTATGTCTGTTGTTCATTCGCTGAGTTATGTCTATCTCTTTGAAGCCTCATGGACTACAGCTCACCAGGCTTCCCTGTCCTTCACTATCTCTCAGAGTTTGCTCAAACTCGTGTCCATTGAGTTACTGATGCCATGCAACCATCTCATCCTCTGCTGCCCACTTCTCCCCCTGCCTTTAGTCTTTGCCAGCAACAGGATCTTTTCCAATAAGATGGCTTTTCCCATCAGGTGGCCAACATATTGGAGCTCCAGCTTCAGCATCAGTCCTTCCAGTGAATATTCAGGGTTGGTTTCCTTTAGGATGGACTGGTTTGATCTCCTTGCAAACTATATGTGAAGCCCTTACCATGCATAGCAGCCATCCTAGGAGGTAGGTACTATTAACTTCATTTTAAAAGTTCAGAATGAATGCTACCTGGTAATTATTTGGAGGTATTACTGAAATCTAGCCCAGGAAACATGTTCCCTGAACCCCAGCTCTTCTCTGCCTCCAGGGAGAGACAGGCCCTCTCAACTGGATGTGACTCAGGAAAGCCACCTGATTAAAACAATTCACATGAATGTGTGATTGACCAGTGGGTACATCTATCTGGCTTTAGAGTGAAAAATAAACAAATAAGTAGAAGCTCCCCTAGTTTTTCTAAATAAATCTCTCCCTTATGCAAGGAATGTTCAGAAATATACTAGAAATGAAAACATCTGGGAATGATAAGGGAGATAGACAAGGGCAAAGTCTCATTTACCTTCAATTCAGTGGTTGCTCAGTGCTAGCCCATCTTGAAGCAACCTAAAGCCCACCTTTATTTTATTTCATATAAATAGTGCTTAGAATGGGCTTTCCTGGTGGGTCAGTGGTAGAGAATCCACCTTCCAATGAAGGAGACTCGGGTTCCATCCCTGGGCTGGGAAGATGCCCTGGAGAAGGAAATGGCAACCCACTGCAGTATTTTTGGCTGGGAAATCCCATGGACAGAGGAGCCTGGCAATGTACAGTCCATGGGGTCGCAAAGGAGCAGACACGACTGAGCCAAGTGAGCACACGCACATTGTTCTTGAAATGCTGAATCTGTTGCCATCACACAAATATCTGGGTTCCACCATCTCTTTATAAACAGAAGCTCTGGAAACATTCACTGCTGTCATTTTCAATAATTTTCAGATCCTGGTGGATCCCAAAGGATGCTTGAGTTTGCATCTACTGTTAAGTTGCTGGACTTCTTTCTCCCTCCTTGTCAACCACTTCACTTTCTCCTCCTCCTGGACCAGTTCTCTAAAACCTTCCTTTCAATACCATTATCATTTTTTTTTTTAACTAAAATTAACTCCACATCTGGGAAGTCCCTCCCTATCCTGTTAGGTAGCAGAAGCTTGAGGGTCCTGGTGGGGCTATGCCCTAGACCATTCTGAAGACATAGATGTTTGTGAGTCATGGCCTGTGTCTTTATTAGCCCTGCTGAAGCAGCAAGGTAATTTAAGCTTGCCTTATTTTGCGGCATTGCATCATAGTTCCAAAGAAGACCTGAAATAGAGAGCATTACATTGTGCACATTTTTGAAGGATCATGAGTGGAGGCTAAATATAAGATTCAAGCCCATATTCCAAGTGTGCTTTTCACCTAAATGGGGAGGGAGGCCCTTGAACATTCTGCCCCACCATCCCCATTCTTATCTGCATGTGCTTCATCATGTCTGATCTCCATCCTTTGTGGAAATGTTCACAAGCATCTTCTTAGCTTCAAAGGGACAGGCTTAACTAGGAAACACTGGAACTTTGCATTTGAGAGGATAAGTCAACTTGAACACCCTCCAAGCAGAATGCCTTTTCTTCCCCATTTAAAATTTACCCTTTAGTATACAGGAATGCTGGACCTAAAGAGTGTCATAGAGGGTGAAGTAAGTAAAAAAAAAAAAAAAAAAAGCAAAGATTGAATAACCTATATTGGGCATGGCAACCCACTGCATTGTTCTTGCCTGGAGAATCCCCATGGACAGAGGATCCTGGTGGGGTCTGTGAGGTCGCAAAGAGTTGGACACAACTGAGTGACTAAGCACACACACACACACACACATTAATACACATATTAATGCGTATATGTGGAATCTAGAAAACTTGTACACATGATCTTACTGGCAAAGCAGAAATAGAGGCACAGGCATAGAGAACAAGTATGTGAACACCAAAGGGGAAAGGAGGGTGGGATGAATTGGGAGATTGAGACTGAGACATATATACTATCAATACTATGTATAAAATAGAAAATCAATGGGAAACTTTTTGAGGTCCTTTTTTTTTAATCTTTTCCATTTTTGAGGTCTTCATCTCCTGGGAGCACTGTGAAATGATTGCTCTACTACAGCATGATGACTTTCAAAAGGTGTAGTTAGACCTCAGCGTACTGAGGTATGGGTTTCCCAGGTGGCTATGTGGTGAAAGATTCCACCTGCCCAATGCAGGAGACGCAGGTTCAATCCCTGGGTTGGAAAGGTAGCTTGGAGGAGGAAATGGCAACCCACTCCAGTCTTCTTGCCTGGGAAATTCCAGGAACAGAGGAGCCTGACTGTCTGCAGTCCATGGGGTTGCAAGGAGCTGGGGATGACTGAGCATGCCCACCAGGCAAGGCCATGGGACCTGACTGTATAGCTCAGGGAACTCTACTTAATGATCTGTAGGGTGACCTGAATGGGAGGGAAATTCAAAAGGGAGCAGATACGTGTATATGTGGGGCTGATTCATTTTGCTGTGCAATAGAAGCACAGCATTATAAAGCAACTGTGTTCTATACAAATTAATTTTAAAAATTAAAAACAAATAGAAATTACTCTAAAGCAGGCTCCTGGCACTTCAGTCTCCCCCATTCCACCATTATAACATTGGCCATCTTCTTAATATCGCTTGCTTTATTATTTACTGAGTATCTGATTAATTTGCTTTTATCTGAATGTATTTATGGCACCGCAGTAAATAGAAACCCGATGTTATAAACAGAAGCGTTAACTATGCAAGTAACTTAAGATTAAAAATAAATCTGTGACTACCAACTAAGACCATCTGACGTATCACCCAGGGTTCCCATGCCAGATGCTGGGAAATACCGATTTAAGAGAAAGTATTTCACAGGGGTGGGGGTTAAGCAATCATGTTTTTAGAGAGAGAAGAGTTAAGTTCCCATAACTAACCATCTCCTAGGATCTTCTTCTGAACAGGGAAGTGGTTTCATTCAGGAAAAATCGCAGGACCACTCCTGGAAGCCCCCCTCTCCCTCTGACCCCTGGGCCCCCCAGGGTGCCTCCACCTTTCAGAAACCCCCTCCTCTCTTCTAACACTCCTGCTGCTTTGGCTTCCTGGCGATTCTCATGCTCTTCTTGCCAGTGGAGAAACTCCTGGGCAGAAAAGGGGATGGGGGCTTGTGGTCACAGCCTATGCCCCCCACTGTTCATTTTCCCAGCATCACAGTTGTTCTCTCTCTCTTTCGATGCTTCTGCCCAATTTCATTATCAGCCATACACAAATGTATTAGAAACAAGCCAATGAAATGGATGTGGCAAAAGCCACATCCTAAGACGTTTCAGGGAGCATGTGGGGAGCTTACAGACTCCAACACGGGGGATGCGTGGGCTGTGGTCTAGCTCTTGTTTTTCTTTTCTCCCTTCCTTCCCTCCCTCCCTCCTTCCTTCCCCCTTCTTCCCTCCTTCCCTCCATTCCTTCCTTCCTTCCCCTCCCCGTTTACCCTCGTCAGTGACCCAGACTGTGGTGCTGATGGAGACACCACTCTTTTTTGCATCTTTGGGTTGCTGTTGTTCAGGCTCCCAGTCGTGTCCAACTCTGCAACCCCATGGACTGCAGCACTCCAGGCCTCTCTGTCTCTCACCATCTCTCAAAGTTTGCCCAAGCTCATGCCCCTGGCATCGGTGATGCCATCCAGCCATCTCATCCTCTGATGCCCTCTGCTCCTTCTGCCTTCAATCTTTCCCAGCATCAGGGACTTTTCCAATGAGTCAGCTGTTCACATCAGATGACCAAAATACTGGAGTTTCAGCTTCAGCATCAGTCCTTCCAATGAGTATTCAGGGATGATTTCCCTTAAGAAAATTTCCCTTGATCGTCTTGCTATCCAAGGGACCCTCAGGAGTCTTCTCCAACACCACAGTTCGAAGGCATCAGTTCTTTGGTGCTCACCTTCTTTATGGTCCAGCTCTTACAACCATACATGACCGCCAGGAAGACCATAGCCTTGACTATACGGACCTTTGTCAGCAGAGTCCTATCTCTGCTTTTCAACACACTGTCTGGGTTTGTCATAGCTTTCATGCCAAAAAGCAAGTGTCCTTTGATTTCATGGCTACAGTCACCATCCGCAGTGATTTTAGAGCCAACGCGGAGGAAATCTGCCACTACTTCCATCTTTGTGTTACTAGTTACTAGCTCCAAATGCCCCAGCCAGCCCTCAGGTTGGAACTGATGATCTGAATGATGGCTTTGGTGGGGTCTCCTCGCTAAGCATTCCACTTTCATACATTCTAAACAAGAATGGGTCCATTTGAGGTGTCCTTGGGTGCCTAAACAGTCCCAGGGATTTGGCTTTGATGGGAGGACAAACCCCAGCTCCTCCTCGGTGAAGCCTGGTGACTTAGAACAAGATGCCTCATCTCTTTCTTCCTTGGTTTCCTCAACTGAGAAACTGCAAAGGAGGCACTTATCCTTCCAGGATTTTCATGAGGAAGAGTGAGACAGTGTCAGAGAAATCGCTTTGTGACTTGTGAGGCTTGGTTCTGATGCAAGGTGAGCATTCTCTCTAAATACAGGATGGTGGTTGTCTTGTCAAAACTCCCCCATCACTGGGGGCACAGATGCTTCAGAAGGCTTTTGCCACATCCATTTCATTGTCTTGTTCGTAAAACTGTTTATATTTCCCAACGTCACATTTGCTTTCTCTCTCTCTTTCTTTGCGACTGCCTAATTTCATTATCTGCTGCACATAAATGTATTATGTAATTCCCTCAGTATATCATCGATTGTTTCTGTTTTTCTGTAGTATTACTTAAGTCCATCATACTTTTGATTAAATCTCCAAGGAATGTTTCTGCACACTGGATGGATCCTCCTCTCCACCAACTAAATCTCGAAGTCTGAAATGACACCAAGCACTGGAAAAGACGCCAAGTGTGGAATTTTCCCACTGGCTTTATGAAATTCCAGAAACCAATTGAGATCTTTGCTGATACCATCTTTGTCTATCTAACAGATGTAAGCAGGCTTTCAGATAGAAGCAACATTGATAAAAAATATAAAATTAACTAATGCTTATTGAAGGCTTGCTATGTTCCAGGTACTGCAAATATTATAAACTCTACTTACATTAAGTCATTTCATCTTCACAACAACCTCATAAAAGAAGGTGTGATTTTTTTTTGTCCCCATTTTACAGTTGAGGGAACTGAAATTCAGCAAACTTAACTGTCTAGCTCAGGGACACACATTTAATCCAACGACCAAGTGTACACACACACACATACACACAACACACACACACACTGCTCTATTCTCTTAAGAGACTGATTTTCTTCCTCAGCTCAGAGGATGCAAACACGTGCTGAATGCCTGAGAATTAGGGACCTCTGTGTTCTGAACTAGGTACTGACATGAACGTGAACTGAATCCCAGCTTCTATATGGGACTCAGTTTCCTTATGGTCCAGATTTGGAGGGTTATATGAGATCATTGGCTTCTAATCTATTTCAAGAAGCTCAAGAATCTGAGTAAGTGGTCCCGGAGGAGTGAAGGGGGCTGGGAAAGCTGTGCTGATGAGCAGGTAGAACTCTGGACTTCCGTTAAACCAGGGCACTTGGACTTATACCTTGGATGGATGGATAGATAGATGAATGGATGGACAGATGGACAGAGGACTGAAGGAAGGAAGGTAGGGAGAGGAGGGAAGGAGGGAAGGGAAAGAGGGCCGGGGGAGGGAAGGACAGAGGGAAGAAAACAGACACACAACTGAAGTTACACAATCCATTACTAACCTGTCCCCAAATAGCATTCTACCATAATTCTTTCCTATGTATACCATCAAATGTGCCTTAAAACTTGATTTCAAATGGCTACATAATATTCAGATATACAAACAGTTTACCCTGTACTTAGCCATTTCCCTATTTCAGACATGTATATTGCTTCTGATTCTTTCATTTATTCATCAGATTTTTTATTGGGAACCATCATTCGCAAGCATTAACATAAACAAGTGTAGCACAGATGTTCTTATAAGTACGTTTTTGACATACTAACACACGTTTGCTTCCATAACTACATGGAAGTTATTATTTTGGATTTCGTTGTTAATTTTTGGCTGTCTTGAGTGAGGGAGAACCCAATCTGGAAAGCCTGCTGAATTTGTACAAATGTTGAGCTTCGCTGACACAGGGAACGCAGTTGGAGTTCTGGACACACTGTCTCCCAAGACAGTAGTTATAAAATTAATAGACATTGTCTTGATTGCTTATGCCACCAGCATCCCAATCTATTTATCTGTCTCCAGCCTCACAGGGACCATCCTGAGGCTGTATCTTTCCACATTGCCTAGTTTAGAGCTGGGTGAGTCCTCAGAGAATGCTGTCTCGTTGGTCCAGAAGCCGAGAATCAGCATCAGCTCCAGGGATTGCTACAGACTTGGCCTTGATGACGCTCCTGGTAAATAATCTGGGGAAAATAAATCCACAGCTGTGTCATGGTATAAACTGGATATAGCTGAGATTATAAGCTGCTTAAATTTCATGCGTAAACACATGATACAGAACCTCTCTTTTTGGAAAGCCAACATAAAGAGAAATCAAAACATAATTCTTTGCCCACGAATGGAAGCCAGACAACTCAGCTTTGTGGATACAAGTGCGTGTGTGTGTGTTCAGTCGCTCAGTCGTGTCTGACTCTTTGTGACCCCATGGACTGTAGCCCACCAGGCTTCCCTATCCATGGGATTTTCCAGACTGAAATACTGGAGTGGGTTGTCATTTCCTTCTCCAGGGGATCTTCCCGACCCAGGGATCGAACACGTGTCTCCTGTGTCTCCTGCATTGGCAGGTGGATTCTTTACCATTGAGCCACCTGAGAACCCCAGAGGGACCATGAAAGGTGACAATACCACCGGGAGACACAGCGCCACCTCTTAAGTGTGGCTGCAGAGTGATGCAGTATTCAGAGATGGAGCTATCTCCAGCTTTGGTCTTTGTATTAAAATGAATTGATGATACTGTCCCCACCCCCTACTGTTTCTTATCTCCCTGGTGACTCTTTATATTTGAGTGATGGTTAGTCGGTTTGCAGGCAATTGGCTCTGTTTTTCCTACCAAAGGTTTGATCATGTCTTAGGACAGAAGATGTCTGAAAAATACAGTACTAGGCCACAAAAGAGCTTAGGCATCAGTGAGGACTGAGAGAGACTCCGTGAGTAGAAAATACCATTCACTTTCTCTCGCTTCTCAATATTCTGATTTTTTTTTTTTTAACCTCTTTCCCTGATGGAGAGCAAAGGGTAGGGAAGTCTAAGTAGGAGGTACCTCTCCTTGGCTGACTCCTTTTTAAAAAAATTTTTTCTGCCCAAAGAATCACTTGGGCTTCCCCAGTGGCTCAGCAGTAAAGAATCTGCCTACGATGCAGGAGAACTGGGTTCAGTCCCTGGGTGGGGAAGATCCCCTGGAGGAGAGCGTCGCAACCCACTGCAGCAATCTTGCCTGAATAATCCCCATGGACATAGGAGCCTGGCGGGCTATAGTCCATAGGGTTGCAAAGAATCAGACATGGCTGAAGTGACTGAGCATGCAAGGGATCACTTAATTGATTCTATGCCTCTGGAAAAGACTGGAATTTACTAATACCTCCAAATACCTGGGCAGGTTACCTCTGCCAACCTCAGCTCATCATTATTCCACACTGAGTTATGTAATGATTTGATCGTGTTGAGGAGTAATTCACCTTTGTTCCCACCTACGTTGCGACTGATTACAAATCCTCATAAAATACTCATTATGCTACCAAAAATGTTCTTAAAGAATAGTCTGTGAAAGAGAAGGTGATGCCGCCGCTCGGAAGTGTGGGCTTCTGTCTAATTATGTGTAAATTATCTGAGTGGAATCTCAAATGTTTAGTGATAAACAGTTTTTATGCTTCCCAGCAAAGTATCTAGTTTGTGAGGCAATATAATCAAAAGCAGCCTGTGTGCAGTGAATTGTCGATTGTATAACTTTGCATCCTTTTCAAGTTATTCTTATGGAAAGAAATGGGAATGTGTCTGCAGCCCTTTAAGGAAAGAAAATGTTGTATTCTGCAAGTTTTTTTTTTTAAAAAGGAGGAAAAAAAAAAGATAATTGATCCTTTGACTATACTACGGCTCTGCTCTCAGAAGAAACATTAAAAAGTTGGATTTCTTAAGAAATGCAATTAACTGACTTTTATTTAATGATTTTTTTTTGCAAGTTATTCATCCTGAGGAATGGTATCTGTTGGTTATTAACAAAGATGAGGATGGATTATTAAGAAGCAAAATATGATGATATTCAACTGCAATGCATATATAGTTACTCAGAGACAATCCCTACTCGTTTGCTCTCTGATGGTCTCTCCTTTCAGAAATCTCTCCTGAAAGCTTCCCCTTCCCTGGGTGGGATAATCAAACCTCTGAGCCACCAGAAGGATGCTGTTTTACAGATGAAGGCTAATTGAAGGCTAGACGGTTAGGAAGAGGCCATAATAGTCGATACAGCTGGTGGCTATTGTAACCAACACAATCTACTGCTAAGTCGCTTCAGTCGTGTCCAACTCTGTGCGACCCCATAGACGGCAGCCCACCATGCTCTGCCGTCCCTGGGATTCTCCAGGCAAGAATACTGGAGTGGGTTGCCATTTCCTTCTCCAATCTGGATGGTCATGAAAATACAAGTGTTTGAATCTGGGAGGTCATTAGTTCTTAACCTTGACACCAGGGTCCCTTACACACCCAAGAAGCTTGAAAATGGTCTGCCAGAATGGGCACCATCCAAAAATGATAGTCTTCAGGCTTCATTAGCCAAAGAAGAGTCAAGATAGCAAATTCATACAAGGACGTGGAATCCATTATAGAGTAGATAGGAATATAAGTTCAGATGCAATTGGTATTAGTTAAGATCAAAATCATCCCCTCTTGGAGTCTGAGAATCCTTTGCCGCTGTTCTCCTTCTAGAACCATTTCTATTTCAAAAAATGTCCCACTTAAGGGAAAGTGAATGTGTTAGTCACTCAGTCCTGTATGACTCTTTGCCATCCCATGGACTATAACTCGCCCAGTTCCTCTGTCCGTGGAATTCTCCAGGCAAGAATACTGGAGTGGGTGGCCATTCACTTCTCCAGAGGATGCTCCCAACCCAGGGACTGAACACAGGTCTACGCCTTGAAAGCAAATTCTTTACTGTCTGAGCCACCAGGGAAGCCTCACTTGGGGGAAAAGGAAGTAAAATGCTAGGAGAAGAAGATGATAGAAAAGAACCATGATTAAAATGGAGATGAAGATTTCAGTGACTAAGAAGCAAAAATTCTTTGTCAGTTCCTTATTGGTGGTCAACACAGATTAACATAAGAGTTAGCTGTCGTGCAAACTCATCGTGTAGGTCAGCTAAAAAGATTCCTTAGTGTATTAAGAGGTGTTTGGTTCTGATAGATTTCCAAAGTGAGTTAGTGAAAGTCACTCAATTGTGCCCAACTCTTTGTGACCCCATGGACTATAGAGTCCATGGAATTCTCCAGGCCAGAATCCTGGAGTGGGTAGCCTTTCCCTTCTCCAGGGGATCTTCCCACCCAGGGAATGGAACCCAGGGCTCATGCACTGTAGGTGGATTTTTTACCAGCTGAACCACCAAGGAAGCCCTGAGGTAAAAGCACATGCTTTTAAGTTGGAGCTGGTGGATGTAGGAATTGTTGGTATACTGGTTCAACTAACGCCCTATTGTGAAGCTATGCCTGTCTTCACACCTTTTGACTAAATATGCAAATATACTAGCTAAATAGACAAAGATTCCAAACTAATACTTACAGAGAGATTAAATCTCCGTCTCTAGACAACTAAGCCTTAAATTTGCCCGAGATCAAAATATCGGCCTAAAGACTCCTATATATATTTGACATTTACATGGGGTGTTGGACATGTTGAAGGCAAACCATTTCAGTGATTGACTAAATATATCCCTTTGCGTCATGTAGATGTGTCCTGTATTAATTAGCATATCCTTTGAAGGAAGTTCATCCATACTTTTTTTTCTTTAAAAAAAAAACTTTTTATTTTATATTGAAGTGGAGCCAATCACAAATGTTGTAGTGGTTTCATCCATGCTTTTACAGCTCATTAAAAGTTGATCATGACTGTTCAATGTGTCTGCATTGTGTTGACTTCTGTTTATCTGCCTTCCTGACCTAACATTTTTTGTACTCCGTTTGTTCTCAAGTCTCCAATTGACATCAGAAGGTCCAAAGGAATGTTATTTTGATTTCCTTTTTAGGGAAAACCCTATTACAAATTGCCAGCTCTTGATATATTCACTTTGAACTTAAAATATCATTTGTTTAAAAAATGCAATAAAACCTGAAATGTACACTAATATTCATCCTGAAGATTAAAGCTGCCAATGAATTATGCAGCTGGGTTAAGGCTGTCTTGCTCTCAGACTAAATTTATCTCATCGAAAGGGAATTATTCTCATTGGTGTTCGAGAACAAAAACAGTTAAAGTTTCATTGTTCAAAAGCTTTCTTCTTGGGGTTTTGTTTGTGTGTTTCTTTTCTTTAGAAGACACTCAGTTGTAGTTCTCTTAGGAGCTGGATTTTAAAATGTAAATACTGATGAGAGATGATAAGAAGGCCTATTTTCTTAGATTATAAAAGTGACATAGGTTTCTGGTAACTTTTAAAATATATATATATATTTTTGTTTGTTTGTTTGTTTTCTTTCTCTCTCTTAAAAAAAAAAAAAAACATGGGTCTTTAGCTGTGGGGGACCCTGTGCTGAGCATCTAACCTTTCTTAACTTACAGAGTAAACCTCAGAGTAATAGAAATAAGCGCTGCATTTTCTCTGTATAGAACATGCCACCTGGGCCAAGTCCTACAATGTCTCTTTGGTAAAGCTGAAATGCGGATTTCTCAAAAATGTTTTGTTTTCAGTTAATGATATTTTCTGCTTTGCACCAGGTGGTCTCTTTGGGGGTTGGTTCATGAATTCATTTCTCTGCACATGCCCCAAGCTTTCTGTGGTTCCTTTATTCGGCAGGCATTTACTGAGTTCTTGTCACTCTCAGGCCTGAGTCAAGGGTTCACGTTGCAGTCACCAAGACCCCCAGCCCTGCCCTAGGGTGTCTGCAGGCTTTGGATACATGGACAGTTAAGAATAGATGACAGAAGGCTTGATGAATATCTGTTCTGATAAGGACAACACTAAGAAACAAAAATAAAGGGTTTGGGGAAGAGAGAAGAGGGGCGGTCTGGCATAGAGGCAGGTTGAAAGAGTCAGACTGACTGTGATCAGATGCGCTGGCTTAGCTAACAGGCCAGACAGGATGTAGCTTGCCAGCTCACCCTAATAGTGCCTGACCTGAACCAGTTCTTCCCTGGAGATGGCTCAGAGTTCATCTTTCTCGAAGGTAGAACCTCAGGAGGAAAGGCAACCTCCAGAAATGGCCAAACCTACGTAGCCTTGTCTCAAAGCCAGCTCCCAGTGACTCATGCAGCTGAAAGGGAAATTGATCATTGGCTCTTGATGGTCCCCAAGGGAGAGGCACTTCGAGAAGCCCAGGGGCTAAATGAGAGCAGCAGGTCCGTGACAGCGAATGGGCCAGATTAGCAGATGTTGGGGTGTGTTCCGGCCCTGGGTTAGCTGTTTGAAGGTATGTGTTCCTTCCACAGTAGACCCAGCCCTGAATTTTGTTTACTTTGGCCACAGAGCACAAAGTTTTGGTTCTCTTCAAAGATGAAGACAATCCAAACACGTACTTTGACTCGGTTTAGCTTTTCTTCCATTGCATCCATCCTGGCCATCCTTGTGAAGTGAGCAAAGTCACATTTCAGAGAATTGAGGTCATCTTCCCAGCTTGGCAAAACCAGTGACCACTTAGGTTTGGTGTTCTGCCTTGCAGAACAGACTCTCTCTGCTCCTTCTCTGGGTCCTAAGAATGGTTAGAGTGGGTCCTCCCTGCCCTACCCGACAAGAAGCGGTATCCTCATTCCGTTTTTCTTCATTACATCTTCTGAAACTAAGATTTGTATTCATCTCACTGCCTCCTGAGGTTACCCAGAAATTTCTAGACCTGAGAAGAGGACTCTTCCCTGGATTTAAGCTATCCCACACATATGATCAAAGTCAGGTTTATCAAGGTATAATTTTAGTATTTATTTATCTGGCTGCATCAGGCCCTACTTGCAGCACGTGGGATCCTCCCCCGTGTAGGCTCTTCATTGGGGGTTATGAGTTCTCTTGTTGCAGTGCATAGACGTAGCTGCCCCAAGGTCTGTGGGATCATAGTTCTCCAACCAGGGGTCAAACTCAGGTCCCTTGCATTGGAAGGCGGATTCTTAACTGCTGGACCACCAGAGAAGTCCCCAAGGTATAATTTACATGGAGTAAAGCTTGCCCTTCTCAGCATACAGTTCTGCAGGTTTCAACAAAGACATAACAACAATGTCACCAGCACCGCCATCAGGATATCAAACATACTCATCATTCCAAAAAACTTCTCCGGGGTCTGTTTGTAGCCAGTTCCCAGCCCCAACCCTGACAGTCAACAATTTTTCCCAGTCCTTCTGGTTTGCTTTTTCTAGAACACCGTATAAATAGAGTCCTTGCCAACAAAGGTCCGTCTAGTCAAGGCTATGGTTTTTCCTGTGGTCATGTATGGATGTGAGAGTTGGACTGTGAAGAAAGCTGAGCACCAAAGAATTGATGCTTTTTGAACTGTGGTGTTGGAAAAGACTCTTGAGAGTCCCTTGGACTGCAAGGAGATCCAACCAGTCCATTCTAAAGGAGATCAGTCCTGAGTTTTCATTGGAAGGACTGATGCTGAAGCTGAAACTCCAGGACTTTGGCCACCTGATGTGAAGAGCTGACTCATTGAAAAAGACCCTGATGCTGGGAGGGATTGAGGGCTGGAGGAGAAGGGGACGACAGAGGATGAGATGACTGGATGGCATCACTGACTCGATGGACATGAGTTTGGGTGGATTCTGGGAGTTGGTGATGGACAGGGAAGCCTGGTGTGCTGCGATTCATGGGGTCACAAAGAGTCGGACATGACTGAGTGACTGAACTGAACTGAACTGAATAGACAGCCATTGAGTCCAACTTTTTTCTTTCTATAGAGTGAATTTGAGATTTATCTGTGGTGTCCACCAATGGTCTCTCTTTCCTGTTTGTTCTGAATATCACCCTAGAGTGGATGCAAATAGGCTTGTTTATTCAGCAGCTGAAGGATCTTTGGGTCCTTTTCAGTTTTTGCCGATTATGAGAGCTGCTGTACACATTTGTGTACAGGCCTTTCTATGAATATACATTTTTAATTCTCTTTGGTAAATCCCTATGAAGTGGTGTTGCTGGGTTGAACAGCAAGGGTGTATTTAAAGGTCTTTTTTTTTTTTTAGAGGGAGACAGTGGACTTGGTGTAGCTTTGATGTTGATTCCTAGGTCTGATGCTGCCTAGATGTAGGACCTCACATAGACTGAGCCTCTTTTTCTGGCAACAGAAAAAAGGGTAGAATTATAGCTCTAATACAGAATTAGGTCAGTTGCTCAACTGTGGCCCCCTCTTCTTGGGTATTGGCCTCTGGAGACTGGACCCCCTCTTTCCACAGCACTCCTGTTTCTGCTCCCTGAGCAAGCACGCCCCTTCTCCAACCCCATCACACTCTGTTTCTTTTCCTAGAACTCTTCACCACCCACCTTTCTCCTCACCAACTCTGCATCTCTCTGTCGCCCAATGAAATGCCACCTCTTCCAAAAAAAAAAAAAGTCTTCTCTCACCCTTAGTCTAAATCCAGCCCCCGCTATGTATAGTTAGTTCCCTTTCTAAAAATGTGAAAGCCCTGTTCTTTTCTGTTATAGCATTGACCGCAACTGGCCTTTATCACACTCACTGTGTAATTTATTTTTAATAGAAATACTTATTGAGATCATCGTCAAGTCACACACAGTTGTAAGAAATAATGCCAAGAGATTCCCATGTGCTTTTTACCCAGTTTTCCCCAAAGGTAACACTTGGCAGAATTGTGCTTCAATGCCACAACCAAGATGTTGGCATTGAAATGACCTGCTGATCTTATTTCAGTTCTCCCCAGTTTTACTTGGTGTGCGTATGTGTTTGCAGGAGGAGGTGTATTTCATTCCATCCAGTTTTATCACATGTGTGGGTTTACGGGTTCATCACCATAGTCACCTTCCAGGAAAATTCTGTCAATACAGGATTCTTTCTCTTGTTCTTTTATAACCGCACCTGCCCTCCTCCAGTTCTTAACACCTGACAACCATTGGTCTGTTCTTCATCTTTAAAATTTAGTCATTTCACAAATGGAGCCATATACTAATAACTAACCTTTTGGAGTTGATTTTTTCTTTAACCCAGTGTAATTCTTTGAAGATTCAGCCAAGCTGTCATCGTGTATATCAATCCTTTGTTCATTTTCATTGCTGAGTTGTATTCCATGGTGTGGACCACTGTTTCTCTAACTGGTCATCTGTTGCAGAATATCTGAATGGATTCCTATTGTTAGCTATTAGAAATAGAACTTCACCGAAGGATTTTTGTGTGAACATAAGTTTCCCTTCTCCAGGATAAGTGCTCAGGAACAAAATTGCTGGGACATTTGTTTTATAAAAAACTGATTGAATTGATTTTGGAAATTCTCTTCCGGTAGACTTTAAGTTTCATCAGAGTAAATAGATTGAGTTTTGTTTGTTTGTTTGCTTGTTTATGTGTCTAATCACTGTATGCTGGGAACATCTCACAAAGCTGAGAACATAATTTACTAGTCTATAAATATTTATATATGAATTAAATAAGGAATGAATGGGTGCATGAATAAAAACTTTAGCATGGGGATTAAGTAAAATCATGTATGCAAATCAGTTTTTAGAATGTGTAACATGGAGGAACCTCTAATATTAAGTGATATTTTTAATCAGCATCAGCATTATCGGATGTGATTGTTGGCTGAGGGTGACATGATATAACTTTCAAATTCTTCCACCTTCATTGTTATACAAACATCATGTGGCTTTATAGGATTCCAAAGGTCTGAGCTCTGACTTCACTTCCTTCTCTTATAGAAAAGTCATCTCGTGAATGTACTCAAAATAGCGGGGTGGGACTTTGGGTTTCATACTTGAAAGAAGATCCTGCTTCCATAGGTCAGGGTAAAGCTGCATGGCTCCTTTCTTTGTTGAAAATGGGCACAGGCAATAAATAAGCATGAGGAGTGTGAGGCCGCGTAGTGCTGAACTGGTTAACCTCGTACCAGAATCCTTGGGGTCTTAGCCTGTGAAATAAATATTGATGAAGCAAATGGAGGTGGCACAGCCCTTAATAGAGAGAGAAAATTAGTAATTCTCATTTGCCCGGGGAAAGTGCAGGTTATCCTAATGTCTTGATCTATGTACAAAGAGCTGGTAAAGACAAGCAGTCCTCATCATAAAAATAGAAATGAGGTTCTCCCCACAAAAGTGCCCCCGGAATGATGAGCTGTCGCAGAGGACCTGGAGAGACGGGAAAGAAACTTCTTTGGTGACTATAATTAGGCTCCCATGGAGAGCTGCAGTGCTCAGGAGCTGCGCATGAAGGCTCTTCGCCTCTTTCTAGAGTCACTATTAAACTGTCTCTGATGGGCCAGGACAGTGAGAATGTCCAAGTTTATTCCTGGTAGATCACATCCCCGTTTTTCCTCAAGGTTTGGTGAGATTCTGACTAGGCCTGTGATGGGGAAGGAGGTGTTTTCACTCTGTGACCTGGGCCACTTAAATAGAGGCAACAAAAGAAGAAGTGGAAACCTCTCTTTGCCTTATTAAAAAGACTGCTCCATGATCATTAGAGAAAACGTGGCTAATTGTTCAGTCACAAAGTGGTGTCTGATTCTTTCCAACCCCATGGACGGCAGCACACCAGGCTTCCCTGTCCCTCACTATCTCCTGGAGTTGCTCAAACTCATGTCCATTGAGTCAGTGACGTTATCCAACCATCTCATCCTCTGTCACCAAAGTATTGAAACTTCAGCTTCAGCATCAGTCCTTCCAGTGAGTATTAAGGGTGGATTTCCTTTAGGGTTGACTGATTTGATCTTGCTGTCCAAGGGACTCTCAAGAATCTTTTCCAGGATAGCAATTCAAAAGTGTCAGTTCTTCAGTGCTCAGCCTTCTTTATGGTCCAGCTCTCACATCCATACCTGTCTACTGGAAAAACTATGGCTTTGACTATATGGACCTTTGCTGGCAAAGTGATGTCTCTGCTTTTAATACACTGTCTAGGTTTGTCATAGTTTACCTGCCAAGGAACAAGCGTCTTTTAATTTTATGGCTGCAGTTAATACAGATTAACAATAAAAAAGTGATAAAAGTCACCAGTAGTCTCCATATAGATTTCAGTCTAGAAGGAGATACACATGGAAATCGAGAATGTAAATTGTAGACCCAAACTGACTACATGTGTGGAATCATACTATATAAATATACATGTATATCTCATTCTATCCCTGCTCCCTCATTTCATAAGTGTTTTTTTTTTTCTGCTTTTCAAAATATTCTTTCCTAGCTGTATTTCTAAATCCGGGGGATGTAGTCCCAATGGAATGGGCGGTAGATTAGCTGTCGTGTCTGGTTGTTTATTTGACCAGAAAATCAAAATCGAATCCTGAGGATGTTTGCTGGCTGAGATCCATTTTACTCAAGCTCTGTGGATGGTAAGGAGAAGCACACACACCCAGACCTCCGTTGGGCATTGAGTCAAAGCTTGAGCTTTCCCTGCCCTGGTCCAGGGTTTCCATAACAACGGGGAGACCCTGTGGGTAGTTTACAATCCTCACAGGAACCTTGGGGGAAGCAGCGTCTGCCTCCACCATAGTTTGGAATTTTGCAATCCCATTTACTTTATGGGGAGAGACTTACCTCTCAGAGGACTCTTATATCAGTTGTTCCACTTTCAGACATTTTGATTTAAAAATCCATTTTCAGGAATGAATTATGCAATAAAGTAGAATATCAGAGCCAAAGAAATCACACCGATTCAAGTTAGAGGCTGAGTGTGTGGATTCAAAGGGTTATTTGTATTCCCCAATTTGCAGTTTCCTCGCCTTTCAAAAGGGAGGAGTCAGACTACCTTTCTGGTTGGGTTTCTGGGAAGACAAAAAATGTGATAACCAATGTAAACTACTTGGCGTAGCACCCAGCACACAGTAAAAGCTCAATAATTCTTAACTTTGCTCTTATTTTCTTTTTATGACATTTCTTGGAATGGTGTGCCTCTTGCCAGGACAGTGGCTATGTGTGGGCCGAAAGCAATCTTGGAATGGCTTGGATGGTGAGAGTTGGGGGTGGAGAAAGGGAGGGTGGAAGCCTGCTGAGAATCTGAATTAGAGGAAGTATCTGCACCCTGGAGTTTGGTGTTTCACTAAAGAGGTCATAAAATATTAACGTCCCCCAGAGTTCCCCAGCAGAACAGTGGTGTCAGCTCCTGTGTGATGCAGGAGAGAGGCTCCTCAGAGATATCTGCGGCCCAGATATGAGGTGAGAAAGTAGGGGGAGTCCAGGTGGCGACAGAGATTCCAATTGCTTCCTTAGCTGGAAACTCGAGTTAAGAGAGAAGGGCAGGATAGTGAACTAGCAAAGGGTTCTCCTGGAAATGAGGAACAGGATGGCCCTCATCCTTTCCCACCAAAGAGAATAGGGTTGTCTTTTCAACAGAAGCCAATTGCATTGGTCACTCAATGCAATACGAAGAGCCAGCTCACTGGGTAAGACTCTGGTGCTGGACAAGATTGAGGGCAGGAGGAGAAGGAGGCAATAGAGGATGAGGTGGGTGGATGGCAACACTGACTCAATGGACATGAATCGGAGCAAACTCCAGGAGACAGTGAAGGACAGGGAAGCCTGGTGTGCTGCAGCCCATGTGGTCACGAAGAGTCGGAGACGACTGAGAGATGAATGGCAACAACTGTTCCTGTGTTCTCAGTTAATAACCAGATCACCATCACCGACGCTTTATCATCACGGTCATCATAGCTGTGACACTAATACACATAGCACTTTTCTAGATGCCAAGGGTTTCACTAAGCACGTCACACATATTGCGTTATCCACGTTATCCAGATTGTGAAAAATGTGTTCATGCCCTTCTTATTTGTAAATGAAAACCCCATGACCCAGAAGGTATAAATAACTTGCCAAAAGTCACCCAGCTGGACAAAAGAGACCCAAGATTCAGGACCAGGTGATCTGCCTCCCCTGTTCTTCTTATCATCCACTTCACCCTCAAGAAGACAGGAAACGGACAGATGAAACTCTATGGCCTCAGAACATGGACTAAAAAATTAAAAATTCTTTATTTTTTTTTCCCATGGGAGAGTGAGCCTATAATCAGAGCCTCATACCAGGGTGTTCGTGTCACACAGGAAAATAGATTCTCAAATGTATATAGGTATGTGTGTATATATATATACTTTTACCCCAGTAAAAACCCATTTGCAAATAAATTCTACATGAAACTACATTTGTAAAAGAGATGAAAGGAGCAGAGTGGAGATGAATTTTATCAATTCAAATGTGAAACATTTATTATAAAGCCAATCGGTGAGAAAATGAGGCTATTTTGATGAATACCAAATATTGAAGTTAGGAGTATGGATAATTAATATTGTTTTCAATTAGCCTCACAATCCAATTCACTTTGGTGTTCTAACTTGTTGCAGAAAGTTGAGAAAATGCTGATTCATATGCTGACGCAGAGTTGCAAAGCCTTATTTTTTAAAATCCAGATGATCCCCAAATATCAGGTTCATCTAGAATGTAAATTCCATCTCCTGTTTATTGATCATTGTATCTCCAGCACTGTGCTCGGCAGAGTGAATTCATTCAAGATATGCCTGATGAGACTTAGAGAGCAATCTTATGGTGGCCAGGGGGAAGGGATAGTTAGGGAGTTTGGGATGGACATGTACACACTGCTGTATTTAAAATGGATAACTAAAAGGGACCTACTGTAAAGCACAGGGAACTCTGCTCAGTGTTATGTGGCAGCCTGGATGGAAGGGAAGTTTGGGGGAGAATGGATATATCTATATGTATGGCTGAGTCCCTCCACTGTCCACCTGAAACTATCACACTTTGGCCACCTTATGTGAAGAGTTGACTCATTGGAAAAGACTCTGATGCCGGGAGGGATTGGGGGCAGGAGGAGAAGGGGACGACAGAGGATGAGATGGCTGGATGGCATCACTGACTCGATGGATGTGAGTCTGAGTGAACTCCGGGAGTTGGTGATGGACAGGGAGGCCTGGCATGCTGCGATTCATGGGGTCGCAAAGAGTCGGACACGACTGAGCGACTGATCTGATCTGATCTGATCTGACCCCAATGCAAAATAAAAAGGTAAAAAAAGCTGTATCTGATGAATGAATGAATAACTGCATCAATCAATCTTTCAATTAGTGAGCATCCAATGGAAATCACAGGTGTACAAGAAGAGGTGGTTTGGTGGTTTAGTCGCTAAGTCGTGTCCAACTCTTGCAACCCCATGGACTGTAGCCTGCCAGGCTCCTCTGTCCATGGGATTCTCCAGGCAAGAATACTGGAGTGGGTTGCCATTCCCTTCTCCAAGTAGAGGAGGACTTGTCATTTCCACGTTGTCTCATTGATTTGACCAATAGTTAACAAGCCTCTGCATCAGTAGGTCAGGTGCTGTTCTGATTGCAACATTAAGAGGGAAAATAAAGTTCTGGGGGACTAGGTGAGTGTCAGGGGGGAAGCAGGAGATAGACAGTTAGCAGACAAGGACCTCGCTTCCACACTGGCTGTCCCATTTATATGCAGGAAGCTTACATAACCCCTCTGGGTTTCAGCATCCTTGCGGGTAACAGCGCTATCAGTATGTACCCAGCTCTGCCCCTGTGAAGAATAAAGTGAAGCGCACATAGGAGCTTTCATCTCCATCTCGACATTGCACAACATACAAAGATGCATGTTTCATTCCGGGCTTATTTATTTAATTACACCCTGGGTATTCTGGGATTTGTACTCTCATATCATTAAAGCAGTTTCAGCCAAGGAACATATATTTGGAGAGGTTTTAATATGCACTGGGCATACGCAATTACAAGACTAGGTATGCAGTGACCAGAATCCAGAGGGGAGGGAGGCACATTCAAGAAAGTGCCTGTTCTGTTGCCAGATAAGAGGTGAAGAGCCTCGTCAAAGCATTTGCTATCGGGTCATTGGCAGTGGGAGGGGTCCCTGATGTCTTCTGAGTGGAAGATGGGTGTGCTTGTTTTATGTATCTTTTTAATAATGTTATTTATTTGTATAGTTGCTGATTCGTTTTTGTCTGCGCTGGGTCTCCGTTGCTCCTTTGGCTCTTCCCTAGTCGCAGCGTCCAGGGGCTCCTCTCTGGTTGTGGTGGCCCCGTTTCTCACGATGGTGGTTTCTGTCCTTGAGGTTCCTGGGCTCTAGGGCTCACAGGCTTCAGCTGTTACTGTGCACAGGCTTCGTTGCCCCATAGTAGCACATGGGGTCTTCCCGGACCAGGGATTGAACCCGGGTCTCCTGCATTGGCAGGGGATTCTTTACCACTAAGCCAAAACTGGGAAGCCCTGCTTTTGTGTATTTAAAATTCTCCTGTGAAATCAGTGTAGAGTGTGAGTTGGGAAGATCTGAAGCTGAGCAAAGGAACCAATTAGGAGAGCATAGCTTTTGTTGTTGTTTTGTTTGTTGTGGTTTTAGTCTAGGCGAGGGGCAGTGGCACCCCACTCCAGTACTCTTGCCTAGAAAATCCCATGGACGGAGGAGCCTGGTAGGCTGCAGTCCATGGGGTCGCTAAGAGTCAGACACTACTGAGCGACTTCACTTTCACTTTTCACTTTCATGCATTGGAGAAGGAAATGGCAACCCACTCCAGTGTTCTTGCCTGGGACGGGGGAGCCTGGTGGGCTGCCATCTACAGGGTCGCACACAGTCGGACACGACTGAAGCGACTTAGCAGCAGCAGCAGGAGCAGGGGCTTCCCTGGTGGCTTAGATGGTAGAAAATCTGCTTGCAATGTTGAAGGCCCAGGTTCGATCTCTGAGTCAGTAAGATCCTCTGGAGAAGGGAATGGCTACCGGCACCAGTACTCTTGCTTGGAGAATCCCATGGACGGAGGAGCCTGATGGGCTATAGTCTATGGTGTCGCAAAGAGTCGGACATGACTGAATGACTAACACACACACACACACACACACACACACACACACAGAGAATAATAGGATGCATTGGGACAGGGCAATGGAAAATGGAGAGACTTTATAGTCAAGAGATGGGAGAGCTAAGAGTGATATAATGTGGGGATGGATTGACTAGTCCAAGCTGCAGAGGGAGGTATGAAGGGCAGATGTTAGGGTTTCAAGGTTATGTAAATGGGAATGAGGTGCTTCCTCAAGCAAAGGCAAGTCCATAAAGGCAGAGAGTGGGATGTACATCATTTTGTTTGGGGGGTATGGAAACAGCTAGGAGGACAGGACCTTTATACTGAGGCGTGCAGAAAGCAGTTTGAGGTGCGTAATCCTTCCTGAGGGCTGCAGGGGAGCTGAGGATTCTTGGAGAGAGGGATGCAGTGGATTCCCACCAATGCTGCAAACCCTTCTCCCACGTGCAAAGAGTACCGTAGTACGTAGGTCATTCAGGGTGATGACAATCGGAGTACAAGTGTTAAGAGACCTAACAAAACACAAGATGATTCTGACGGAAATCTCAAGTTTATGGAGCACGTAAGAATTCTGCCACAGACCTGTATAAAAAGCTGCAGCCGGGGAAATACGTAGTTTTCCTCTTAACGTGTCCCTGTGCCTGCTAGAGCGTCAGATTGTTCTGTCTGAAAGCAAGTGCAAAGGATGCGCTTCTTTTAACAGTGGGCACAGTAAGTCATCTCCTGCAGAGTTCTGTTTGGGTTTAGAAAAAATGGCTTGATGCATACTTGGGCTTCCCAGGCAGTGCTGGTGGTACAGAATCCACCTGCCAGTGGAGGAGAGGCAAGAGACACGGGTTCAATCCCTGGGTTGGGAAGATCTGCTGGAAGGAAGAAATGGCAACCCACTACAGTATTCTTGCCTGGAAAATTCCAAGGACAGAGGGGCCTGGCAGGCTACAGTCCATAGGGTCACATAGGGTTAGGCACAGCTGAGTGACTGAGCACCCACTTGAGTGAGCACAAACTTGAGTGAGAAGGTGATTCCCTCTAGGGAATCAGATGTCAACATTTCAAGGAAAAGGAAAGTTGAGACAAAAGGGTGGGCATGGGAATTTGGTCTTGGGCTCTCAGTGGAAAGGAAAAGAGGAAATAGAAGCGTGGCCTAGAAACTCTGGAACCAAGAGAGTCTAATTGCAGTGGATGGTGGCCGAATAGCCAAGTGTCCTTTGCGAGAAGGTGATTCATGCCCATCCCTCTAGAGTCGTGTTTCCCCCTATTTTCTCTCTTCTTTATATCTATCCCTAGTCTTGATGTCTGCTAAACTCAAATGTGCCTTCCGTGAGTAGATGCATTGCGGAACACGGCAAGAGGCTGAGCTTCACTGTGAGTTCTTAGGATGGAGCTCAGAGACTCCATATAATATAAAAACCTGAATGGAAAGGTCAGATGAGGTTGTAAGAGTATGAGTTTCCCATAATTAGGAATTGCAGTCTGGGGACTAAGAGTTGAAATTCCAGAGACATGTATCTATTGAAGTGAGATCTTGAGAACCAAGAAGCTCTTCTAGCTCATATCTGGTCCATTTGCAAAGTGACTTTTTTGCAGACTAACCTAGTTCTGTCTCAAATCTGTACATCCTTCCTAGCTCGCCGCCAGAAACCACCAGGCTTTGAAGCTGTGCCAATATCGCTGGGGATCCCTGTGGAAGTTCTTACCTTGTGCCAAGATAGGACCTTGGGCGGGGGGTTAAGGTCAAAAGGGATGATTCCAGAGCTTGAGATGTTAGAGGCAAAATCATTTCTCGTAGGATAGGCTTGAGGGTGACTCTGGTTACATAAGGATAAATCTTTCTGAGCATTGGTGGGGTCAAAGGACCTTGCAGCCAAGCTTGCTGCAGAGGAAAAGCAGAATCCTCTGTGGACTTTGTTTGCCTTTAGGTTTGCAGCAAGTCGCAACACAGAGAGTGGGTAGGGTGTGGAGGCTTCCCAAAGTAGACCTCTCCACCCACTTGTTCATTAGGAGAAATCACCGCTTAGCCGTTTTTGTCTCTGCTGCCTACGGTCCCTTGTCCCACGCGCTTACATTCTGTCCTGTGCACTGGAAACGAGACTCCCACCCTCTCAAGTGCTAAACTCTGCACTCTCCTTCAGCACCACCTCCTGGAACCGATCATTTTGGGAAACCTCCTCTGGACACTTAAGGTATTTGCTTGCTCTGGGTCTTTTTCAATTGGGGGCTCTGCCTGATGTTTCTGGGGACACTCCTGACTCAGTGTCAGTTGGCTGCTCTGATAGAACAGTCTCTCCATGTACACATGCTCAAATGCATCCAACTCTTTGAGACCCCCCATGGACTGTAGCCCGCCAGGCTCCTCTGTCAATGGGATTTTCCAGGCAAGAATACTGGAGTGAGTTGCCATTTCCTTCTCCAGGGGATCTTCCCGACTCAGGAATTGAATCTGCATCTCCTGCATTGGCAGGTGGATTCTTTACCACTGAGCCAACAGGGAAGTCGGGGCGGGGCTTATTTCTCCCACCCTCTAGTAAATAGGGACTAGAAATCTAGGAAACTCCCATTATAGAATTAGGTAGCTGGTCTCTAGGATAGATTCCTGGAAGAGGAAATCTTGCAGCCGAATTGACAAAGAATAATGCTTTGGAGAAGTACTTGCGAAGTTTAGGTATTGCAAATGATGACAAATAAGATGATGATGATGATGGCAATGATGATTTTATAAGCAGCATTTCTGCCACTACTGGTATAGCATGCTGATGGAAAGAATACTTCCTGCCTTTTTAATTCAACAGACCTTTCTGAAAACACTACCCCTCATTCTTTATTACAGAGACAAGCGCATAGTTCTTGCAACTTCAGTTTCTTCTTCTGTAAGCTCGAGCTGTAAAACCTACTTTATAAGGTTTTGTGAGGAGATAGATAGACAGATAGGGTAAATAAGGATTGGCAGATAAATAGATGTAGGTTTATATAGATACAGAGATCTATTGCTCTGGCCATAAGCAATCTCATTACAAGTGTTAACCATAGTCAGTTTCCAAAAAATAGTAAAAGAACTTGACCTGACATTTTGTGAGATTCAGCTGTTGAGGAATTTAGTTGACAAGGACTAATGTGAAAGTTTGTGGTTGTTTGATTCATTAGCTAGGTTAAATAAAATGTGTGTACAAAGGACCAGGGCAGAAAGGTGATGTCTATACATTTTCATATGAATGTCATGTCATTTGAAAAAAATTCTCAAAAACAATTGCATCTGAAGTTACTCAGTCCATGAATGTATTGATATTGTTGGTCTTGTTTGTGTAAGTTTTGGCAAAAAAGAGGAATGCCTCTTTCAGCAGCTGGTTGGGGACTGAGTAGAAAAATAAGTCATAATTATAGTCACTAGTTTGTATGAGTGGTTATTAGATGGTAGGCACCAACCTCAGAACTTACAGGTATTGTGTTAATTTATGTTTTAACAACTTATTTAGGAAGGCCAAATTAGCATCATTCCCTCTTTGAATGAGGCTTCCCTGGTGGCTCAGACAGTAGAGAATCTGCCTGCAATTCAGGATACCCCAATTCGATCCCTAGGATGGGAAGATCCCCTGGAAAAGGGAATGGCCACCCACTCCAGTATTTTTACCTGGAGAATCCCATGGACAGAGAAGCCTGGGGGCCTATAGTCCATGGAATCGCAAAGAGCTGGACGTGACTGAGCGATTTAACATTTATTCTTCACCTCTTTGAATGAAACTGAACTTGTTATAACTCCATCAACATTTCATAGCAGCCATAGAAGCATGAAGGGGAACCAGAACTTCACACCCAAGAAGAGACCCCAAAAGGTGGATTCCGCCCTCTGTACTACACCACACACCCTCATGTGAGCCAGAAAGTTTTTTTTTTAAAGAGCAAAAGTGTTAGTCACTCAGTCCTGTCTGATTCTTTGTGGGCCATGGGATTTCGCAGGCAAGAATACTAGAGTGGGTAGCCATTCCCTTCTCCAGGGAATCTTCCCAACCCAGGGATCGGACCCAGGTCTCTTGCCTTGCAGGTGGATTTTTACCATCTGAGCCCCCAGTGAAGCCCCATATGGTCCAGAAGAAGCGCCCAACCCCCCCGTCAGAGCCATCATTTCCGGTGGCCTTGAATGAGCAGGCTGCAATCCTTGTGTCATTGGGGAAAGGGAAACCAGCAATCCAATCCGTATGACCTTGATTAAGCTTCTCCCATGTGAAAGGCACGCTGCTCTGTGGCTCACGGAACTCGGAAATGAGGAAGGTTATTTGGCTGGGTCTACTGCAGGGAGTCTGTGGGGGTGAAGAGGTTAGTGATTCCAACTTGTGTCTCTCACTGTTCATCATTTCCAAGTATCCCCTTAATAGGTAATGTGTATTGTTGATTTTTGGGGTGCTTATGCCCTTGCTAAGAAGCACTTTACACTCATTTTCTCAGTGGTTCCCAAATGGATCCACCCATTCATCTGATTCCATAATGACATTCTCAGCAGACTGCAGCTAAATGAGAAAATTAAGGGCAATTTAGTGAAATTTTTAATAGACCTAAATTTAATCCATTTGAAAGGCTGTCCTTTATTTTGAGGATCTGTCCTTCTTACTTTTGGGTACAAAATGCCCTTTCCTTTATGAGATGATGATGAGAACAGATGGTGTGTGTGAGTTTGTATGTGTGTGTGCATTTGTGCCTGTGTGCAAATATACTAACTTGAACCAAAAAAAAAAATAAAATTTATCTATTAATTTAATGCAACCCCCTTCATTGTTTTCAAACTTTTATTGTGATAAAAGTTATTACATGAATTAGGGAGGAAAAAAATCTGAGAATCATTGTAGTTCTGTGAGGGGGCTATTATTAGCCCCCTATTAAAGATAAGAGGCTTCCCTGGTGGCTCAGATGGTAAAGAATATGTCTGCAATGTGGGAGACCCCGAATCAACCCCAGACCCTTGTGTCGGGAAGATCCCCTGGAGGAGGGAATAGCAACCCACTCCAGTATTCTTGGCTGGAGAAACCCATGAACAGAGGAGACTGCAGGCTACAGTCCATGGAGTTGCAAAATAGTCAGACACGACAGTGCAACTAACAGTTTTACAGATAAAAGAACTGAGCCATAGAGTGGTTCCTTTGCATGCCCTCTGTACAGACCCTGCAAGTAGCACATCTTGAATATAGACCCAGCTTGTATGTTTCTGGGAGCTGGAATACTGTTAATACATCCACCATGGGCATCGCCACACTTCTATGGCAGTAAACTCCCTAGTCTTCCCTTGGCCAGGATAGGGTCAGATAGGGTCATGCAGTTATTTTCCGAGCCCTGGGACTCTCTGGGTCTTTCTCTGGGGTGCAGGCTGAAATCCAGGACAGTTTACAGAGATTCTTGATGCAGTAGAGGCAGAGGAAGAAGCTCTGGTGGCTGGCACAGAGCAGATCAACACAGTGGGGAAGGCTTGTCCACTGCTGCAGGCTTGCCCTCTGAGGACACCAGCTAGCAGCCAGGGAGGCAACTGTGCAGTGAGAGGAAGGGGGCCTGCAGGAAGAGGTGTTTGAACAGAACAGAAAACAAGCAACTCATTCTGTACGTCATAAAGATCTCCCTGAACTGTTATGTTGAGCGTGGTACCAAGACAAACCATCTCTCGCCCTAGGAAGTGGGGGATTGCAAATCAGTCCCTCCTGGGGTTACACACCGATTCTGGCCCTTACCGTCTACAGCAGCATCGTCAGGCTTCCTGTTCACTGGTGTGTTTCTCAGCATCACTGGCACTTGAGGAGGTGGTGGGGCTGGTGCTTTTGTTTTCGTTTTTGTCCGGGTCAGCTGCAGACCTGGTTGCTAAGAAGCAAGGTGGTAAACAGAGGTGAGGTTCTAAGTTGCTGGAACCCTGTACGGCTCCCAAGATACGTGTGCTTCTCATTTCTGTTGTGGCCATGTATACCTAGGTGACCCAATCCAGTATTCTTGCCTGGACAATCTCATGGACACAGGAGCCTGGTGAGCTACAGTCCATAGTCTTGCAAAGAGTCAGACATGACTGAAGCGACTTAGCCTGTTTATCTAGACTATTCTTGGTTGGTAGTGTGTTTAAGCAGGTTTTTGTGGCCTAGCCAGGGAAATCTACCACCATTTAGAAAAGTATTCCTTAGGAACGTGTAACCTGAGTTCTTCATAGTGACAACAAAGATAATAGAAGTAGTGTTAGTAGTTGTACCACGCAAGTGTAGTTGCTCAGTCGTGTCCGACTTTTTGTGTCCCTTTGGACTGTAGCCCGTCAGGCTCTGCCCATGGGATCTTCCAGGCAAGGGACTGGAGGGGGTGGCCATTTTCCTCCTCCAGGGAATCTTCCTGACCCAGGCATCTGACCTGCATCTTCCCGTGTCTCCTGCATTGCAGGCGGATTCTTTACCCATTGAGCCAGCAGTGTGCCAGTAGAATTTTTTTTTTTCATTTTATTATAGAAGTCCTGCACAAATCCATTCTTATGAAAATTCAAACAGAAACATACAGAGAGAGTAAACTTTGGAAGCCCCCAACCTCCCTTTTCTACCTCATTACTCTAGCTGTAACTGAATTTACCCCTTGTACCTTTTCAGATCCTTTTGTACGCATTTCACACGTGTATATACATGTGTATTTATAGCCAGACATCCACAGATGCCTATGTGTACGTCTGTCTGTGCATACATACACACACACACATGTGCATAAGGAGATGGTGGGGTTTTTGTTGCTCTCTGGTGACTTTGGTTTTCACATATGAAATTTAAAAAAAAATTTATTTATTAATTTGGAGAAGGAAATGGCAACCCACTCCAGTATTCTTGCCTGGAGAATCCCATGGGCAGAGGAGCCTGGCGGGTACAGTCCATGGGGTCGCACAGAGTTGGACACGACTGAAACGACTTAGCACATTTATTTATTATTTGACTATGTCAGGTCTCAGTTGCATCATGCAGGATCTTTCTTCTCTCTTTTTTTTTTAAACATGAAAATTTCTGCCTTATTATCATTTTTGGTGACTTTACTTAATAAATAGTTGGTATCCATCTTGTCTTTCTGAATAAATACAAAGACCTTAAAGCTGTTTAAGTCCACATTGCTTTGCAGTATTCACTGGACAGAAATGATCACCTACAAAATTACTATTTGTCTTTAAAATGAGCATTATATTCATGATCGTGATTAAAATGACTTTGAGTTTGGTTTTCTTTCTCATCTGAGGTATACATATATATCAGTATATCAACATCTATCTACCTACTTACTTAATGTTTTTGAGGTACTTTTAATGAGATGTGTTGTGCCAGAAAAATGAACTTGGACTTCCGTATTTCTTAGGTTTGATGACTTGAAGTTTACTTTCATGCGGGATCTTTCACTGCAGCGTACAGTCTCTCTAGCTGTGGTTCAGGGGCTCAGTAGTTGCAGAGCGACAGCTTAGCTGCTCTGAAGCACGCTGATGGACAGGGAAGCCTGGCGTGATAGCATCCATGCGATCACAACGAGTTGGGCACGACTGAGTGACTGAACAAAACCAACAGTGTGGATCTTAGTTCCCTAGCCAGGGACCGAACCTGTGTCCCCTGCCTTGGAAGGAGCATTCCTCACCACTGGACCACCAGGGAAGACCCTTCATTTGTGAAATTAATCATCTATGCCGTGAAACTTCTTAAAGATCTTTCTTAGAAATCTTTCCAAGGAGAGACACATAGATGTCCCTCGTTCTGACAGCTTTTTTGTATGTGTGTGTCACACTCTACTGAACTGTGCTTCCATTGCTTCTGTTCATTTGCTTTTACAAGCAACGCTGGAAAAAATGATCCCAGTATGTGTATCTCTGTGCCCATCTCAGGAATGTCTTACAGGACCCATACGTACAGCTCGAATAATTAGGTTGAAGGATAAGTATATTTGAAATGTTGAGAGTGAATGCTGCCTGTCATCTCCGGTACTGTACCAATTTTAACTCTCTTCACCTGTGATGAAGACGCCCCATTTCTCCACAGAGATATCATTTCTAGGTAGTAGGCATTTTATTTTAAACTAGCTGATTTTATTTATTAATTGATGCCCATCTTATGGACAAAGGATCATAGTTAACTCTTCTAAACAGCCAGTATAATTTTGAAAAGAGCTTGTGTGATGCGAGCTAGTTATGAACTGAGCATCCTTGCACTTGTGTTTCTGCTCTTTTCAACTTGAACTCGTTGACACCGCACACCCAGGCGGGGAAGCTCGTGGAGCTCGAGGGTCCTTGACTCAGAAGTGGACTCTGATCTCCAGCCTCAATCCTGTCATTACATGCAGAGCAATTGTGTCTGAATGGTTGGAATCCAGTCTGTCTGAGACACAGTCCTTTACTCTGAAAGAACGCCATGCTAATCATCTGAGCCCTGCTGAACCCCAGTTCTCCAACTCTGCACCACGGACTGGGGACACCTTTTCCAAAAGAGCTGTCTGGGGAGTAGGGCTTCACCAGGGTAGCCCCGAGGGACCATCAGGGGCTGAGACCTCATTCTAGAGGCCAAGAAGCCAGCTTAATATAGAGAGAGCTAAAAAGTAAATAAAACTCAGAATCTGTGTGTTTCTTGAAAAGAAAGAGATAGCTAGAGGTCATTTGCTCCAAATTGCTGTTGTGTTCATTCATTCATCCATCCATCCATCCATCTGTCTACCCATACATCCATCCACCTATCCCATAATGCAGTATTTTCTGAGTCCTTACAATATATCAGACACTGTATTAAACCCTGCACTTCAAATGGACAACATTGCGGGTGGGAATCTTCCCCATTTTTATGCATTGATAGGGTCAAACTCTCCCACCGCCACTCTTGGTGGACTGACCCATGAGAACTCCACAGCTGATATATTAGGCAAACTTGGGGCTTGGCAATCAGAGTGGAAAGGGTGAGGATGCAAGGTTTTTCTTTTTTTCTTTTTAACTTCGTATTGTACATCAGAGCATACTTGATTAACAATGTTCTGTTAGTTTCAAGTATACAGCAAAGTGATTCAGTTATACATGTATCTGTTCTTTTTCAAATGCTTTTCCCTTTTGGGTTGTTACAGAATATTGAGCAGAGTCCCCTGTGCTGTACAGGAGGTCCTTGTCGGTTATCCATTTTAAACATAGCAGTGTGTACCTGTCAAGCTGAAACTGCATTTGCAGAGTGAGCACCAATTTATACAGTATTTACTGCCACCTGCCCAAACTTCCTTATCTTTGGTGTCCCTGATGCTGTGATCCTGTTCTTTTATTTTTTTGCACAGCACCCGTCACCTTCTGTATTCTGTACAATCGACATACTCTAATCTTTGTTCTGTGCTTGATGACACTCCCACCAGAATGTAAACCATGCGATGTCAGGTATCTTTGCTTTCTCCCACTGATGCAGCCTTAGGGACTAGATCAGTGCCTGAGTGTAACCAACACCCACTAAATAGCGTTCAAATGTTTGCACAAGTAGGTGACTTAACGTGCTTGTGATAGAGATAATAACAACCAGTTCCCTACAGAGACTTCACTCTCACTCTCCTGAAGATTGTTGTTGCTGTATCAAAATTTGGAAGTGAGAATAAAATATTTCTCAGTCACTTTATGCCTAGCCTTCGAACAGAAAATTGCATTTAAGATCAAGAAGGCCTTCCTTCTGTCTAACTGAAGTTTGTTTTTTTTTTTTTTTTTTTTGCTTTGAGACAGGGCAACTTCCATAGAAAATCTTTCTTTAGCTGAATACCTGCTTTTTGACAGTTTTAGAAAGTTAGAATAAGGGATTATGAAAGAGAGTAAAGAAAAAAAAATGTTTCTTTTATTATTCTGAAGAGATGGCAAATTTGAGTGAAGGAAAAAGTTCCAGCACTGTTGTGTGGGTCAAGTTCCATCTGAAGACGGCATTATTCATTATCTTCCTGCACACTCTGCTTCCTAGGGGTAAGCATTCCATGACGGCTTCTTGTAGTTGAGAAAGCAGGAGGGCAGCCCTTGAATGTAACTCAGAATATACACCCAAGTGACACTGAGTGCCTGGGCATTCTTTGTAGGGAGAGAGAAGAGTATTTTCTTCCCCCCGCGTCTCCCATTTATTCATGTATAATAGAAGAATCATTTGGGAGCTAGTAGCATTGATGTGGCTCTCTCTCAGTCTCTGTTGAGATGGAATTCAAATTCAGCATCCCCAGACACTGCTTAAAAGCTAGAAGAGTTTTTTTCCACTGAGCCATAGTCGCAGCTGGAGAGTTACCATTTGATTTGGGGTCACCCGATGCTGCGTGCGTTTCTCGGTCACTGCAAAATCTTTCCTGCCCTGTCTTGTATCTGTGTTGATGGGCTGTGTACTTGTCTGTGTGTGTAGTCAGGTTTGCATGAATTTGTTTGCATGCACTTGTGCAGGGATGTTCTGACTTGGTTATCCAGGGAATGCAGCCTGGCCCCGGATCATCTTAAGACGCGTTTATATGGTCTGGATTCTACGGTTTCCCTTTGCCGGCTTCCAGTTCGCCTGGCTGCGAGACCTAAGTCTAAGGGGGAAACTGGGAGCCATTACTGCAAAAAGGGTCTGTAGGAATCCAATCACCACGGAGAGTTTTCAACTTTCGGGAGAAAAACGGACGGGCAAACCAGTGTTGGCTCAGTGCAGCTGACAGCAGTTATTGGTTCCTTACATAATGTATTTGTTTTTCATTAAACCATTCAGATAAGGTCTTATTAAAGTGCCATGTATTATTTATCGTGTTTCTTATGAAAATGAGCTGAGGGGGAAATTCTGTCCTCTTCTTGGGGCCTTTGCAGGTTTTTCCAGTGCCAGCAAGGGATAAAAAAAAATAAATAAAGGCAGGCAGAACCAACCCCTGTCAGTACAGCAGATTGCTTAAGGCAAAAGGAGAGAATGGGAAGGCAATGGGAAGGATGGGATAGGCAGAATCTTTGACCTTTCATTCCAGATTGTGTTTTGTGGGGTGGTTTTCCCTTTGATTTTGAGAATTGCAAAATTTTACCAAAAAAAAAAAAAAAAAACACCCAAGATAGGCAGAGAGTAAGAAAAGACAGTAAAAAAAAAAAAAAATTGAACCAGTTTATTGATAAATCAGACCTTGTCTGATGAACTGAGACAAAGTATAGCAAGGATTTTTCAAACAATCACTACACCACCCCACTCCCACCCCCACCCCCACTCCCCAAAAAAAACAGTGTAAGATACCAGTCTCTTCTCCCTTAATCCTTCAGACAAACTTCTGTTTAGGGTTTAGCATCCTAGGGTGCCCCCTTTAAACTGAGGGGGAATGTGAGAGTCCCAGGGTGTTGGAGAAACTGGTTTTGCAAGGTGAGGGATAGAAAGAAAACAGCCAGGTCAGGGCCTAGTGTTTGGCCGAGTGAAGACTTGGTTACTGATGGTGTCTCAACAGAACAACAACAACAAAAAATGGAGCTGTGGTGCAATTAATTGCCTTTTCTTCAGAAAGCGTTTTGATTAGCCTGCAGAGTGAGTTGTGCCTGGTGAAGCTGATGCCTGGGAAACTGTCATTTGGCCAAACATCCCCATGAGCCTCCCAGAAAGGTCAGTGGGGTTGCCCCTGGTGGCGAGTCCCCTGCCCTGTCCTTCAGGGCGATGGCACCCACTACCCCTGCAAGGCTTCTTGCAAGGAACCCAGCAATCAAAAGAGATGCTGTTCAGACAGCCTCTTGCTCTGAAAAAGAAAATCCCAATCGCTGGGTCCAAATCTATATCACAAAATAGGACTACTATTTCTGATCCTTTTCCTGCCGCCCAGAACGTGCTTCCCCTCCTCCCCACCCCACCCCGCCCCCACCGCATGGGGGACCAAGGACTCCTTAGAGTCTTAATATTTTCTTTTGATTTGCAGATCACATCCTATTTTATTGCATAAAGACTAACGAAATCTACTAATGAATAATTATTACTTCATAAAATAGAGGGGAGAGGGGGAGCCCCTTTGCAAGACTGGAATGCTAATGCTGGCCCGAGGAGGGCTGGCCAGGCAGGAAAATAAAATAAATAAATAACCCCTGATCGGGGGTTATTAGGGGCTGCAGCCCAGAGTCATCACTGATCAAATCCGGACTTGCCCACCCTGCGCGTTTGTTAATTTGAAAAGAGCGGGGATTCTAGAGAGAGATAAACCCCCTTGAATTGGCCGTAGGGCTGGAGGTGGTCTTCGAACAGAGGCTTGATTTCCACGCCAGCCCCCAGCCCCATCCAGGGCGGTTTCTCCCATACCAGTCTCGGGCTGGGTGGTGTGCGCCCCGCTGCTGGCTCAGCCAAGGGGAGGCGCAGAGCAAAAAGCGGCGCCCCGAAAGCCCGGGGGGGTGTAGCGCCACCTGGGCCGCCCTGCCCGGGGTGCGGGGACCCCCACCAACCTCCCTGCCTCGAGCGCCCGCAACAGCCCCCAGCTCCCCCTGGCCGCCCCCTCCCGCCCCCCAGCCCCTAGGAGTCCTCCCAGCACTCCCACGAGGGGGAATCCCATTTCTGTATTTGCCCAACCGAGCCTGGCAAACACCCCGCCGCCACCCCACATCTAGACTCTCGGTCCCAGCTCCCATCGCACGAATTGTCCAGCCTGCCTGGATGCTGGCGGTGTGGGGCGCTCGATCGCTTCCTCGCCCGCCCCGCGGAGATTTTTAGCAGACACAATTTGAATTTTGGTGAGTCGTTAAGAAAAAAAAAAAAAAGCAAAGGGGAGGGGAAAAAAAAAAAAAAAAAAAAAACCCTGCCCCTGGACCCATTTGACAAATGAGGAGACGCGGCTTCAGCATCAGCGGCTTGAGCCTCGGTGTGAGTCTAAATCTCTCCCTCTCTCTCTTTTTCTCTCTCTCCCCTCCCTCTCCGTCGCCCTTAGCTCCATTCTCCCCCCCACCCCCACGGCCCCCCGCCACTACTCAGCATCTCCCGGAGGGCCTCCGCCCCCTCTACCTTCAATAGAAGTTGCCTTTGCTGGTTTTCCTATCTTCGTGGGGGCGGGGGGCCAGGAGACACCCTCCACTTTGAGGGGCCTCAGAAAGCAGGCCCAACAACGAGAAAGGGGAAAAAAACAAAAAACAAAAAACCAGCTACAGCCACGAAAGGAACAAAATAGTTGCCCGGCCCTCTCAAGTGTCTTAGTTGGAGGCAAGAGATGAACGCCGCCGGGATCTAGCACAACCTACGGGAAGGAACGCAAGGGAGGAGGGACGGACCGACGCGCGGGGTGCGGCGGGGGGGAGGGAGAGAGAGGGGGAGAGAGAGAGAGAGAGAGAAGGGAGACAGGCGCCGGGTTTTGACTTAGATAATCAGCAAAATTAAAAAAAAAAAAAATTTGTAGCGGCCAGGCAAAGAGCAGCGGCGATTGCATGCGAGCGTGCCCACTCGTGCTCGGCGGGCGCCAGTATGCAGCATCCTCTGACGGGGGCCACCTGCGTGGCGCTCCCCAACGTGGGCATGTGTCCCCAGCTCTCGTGTGCCTTGACTTTTATGTACTTACAGCAGGTAAGGCGCGCGTTTCTTCCCTCGGTGGCTGCTTCCCCGGGGCTCGGCGGCGGCGGCGGCGGGGGCGGCCTGGGTACCCGAGTCGTTGGGAAACGCTCTGGTACCTTGGATGGGTTTGGGGAACGGGGTATGCTTGCGTGTGGACCGGAGGGGTGGGAATCGGAGCCCCTAGTTCTCCGTAGAGCCCGGACACCCCGCGCCTGGCTGTGTTTGCTGCTTTTCTGGGTACTTTGAACGCCTGATTCTGAACCTGGGTATCGGGAGTTTAAAATTGCAAACTGCATTTTTTTTTTTAATCACTCGCATTCTTTCTCGTGTCCGTGCGTCCAGTGGCGATATGAGCCTAAGACCTCTTTGATGTTAAGAGTTTGGGTCTTTGCAGAGGCATTTGGGTGTCTGGAGTTTTCATTCAGCCGCTTTAATAAGGAGTGCAAAAAACATATATGTCGGTGGGTAGGTGCTGAGTATTTTTGTTTCCTTAAGTTTGTCTGGGTTGTGCTATGTTCCGCCCGCTGGGGACCCGAGCCTTCGGCTTTCTGGAGCGTGTCAGCCCCCGGAACCTGCGTGTAAACTCACAGGGGATGCTGTGATGAAGGCTAGTGGTTTAGGATGCAGTCTTTGTTGGCATGGAAAAAGGCTCCCCCCCGCCCCCCACGCTCCCTTAACGGTCTTGTTGATGAGTTCTGCGTTTTATTTTCCATTCTGTGTCTATTTCAGAATCTTTCACTCTCTTGTCTTTCTCTGGGTGTTTCCCTCTGACCTTCTATTCCCCCCCCCCTTTTTTTTCACTAGTAGGGTGACCGCTTAACTTGGTTCCAAGGCTTGGGAAACAGGCTCAGTATTGCCTTGTGGGGTGACTAGCCCAGCTCTGTCTCACTGGACAGGGCTTGTGGATGTGAACTGGCAGAGTTGAAGGAATCCTTTTCCCTTCCCAGGATCACGGATCCTGCTCTAGGAAGAGTTAACCTGCTTGGAGTCTTTTAATCTGTTTTTCCACTGACTCCCTTCAAGAGTCTCATGTGTTAAGTGTGTGTGGTTGTGGTTGACTAAACTTCCTTTACAAGTGTTCCGAGGGGCCTTGTGCTCCAAAGACCCTGTGTATTCATAAAATGTCAAGATTCTGCTTTGAACATCTGGGTAATTTGTCATCAAGTTGGTTGCCTCCAGAAAAAAATATTTCTTGGGCACGGTTTCTCTTTCAAGTCTTTTGGAGAACAACCTTTTTTTTTATTTTTTATTTTTCTCGTTGTTTTACTATCTTAGGGCCAAACTGGTTTATCCTTTTAAATAGTGTTTTATCCCGTTTGTCATTAAGTAAGTTGTGCCAGGAAACATTTCCCAAGAGGTTATTGGTAACATATGATGTGATTCATCTGCTTCTACCATTTCTGTGCCTTTGCTGTGAGTGTGTGTGTGTGTGTGTGTGTGTGTGTGTGTGTGTTGGGTGTGTGTGTTTTATATCAGTTACACACCAGAAGAGTCTCCTAAGGAGCTTTCTACAAATGCTAAACCTCAGCTGAATTTAATCAAATTATTAATATGAGCTGATCTTTTGCCTACCGTACTCACTTCTTTCCTGTTATTTATTAATCAATTTGAGAAGCATTACCTAGCAAGTAAAATACTACAAAGTGTTCAGTGTGCTCACGGTTTCTTTATGCATGTTTATTTTTTTTTTTAAGGATAAATTCATGTTTCTTCCTTCTGGTTGTTAAATGGCTTTGCTTTTGGGGGCACAACTTAGGAAAGAAGACAGTGACTTTGAATGAGAGGTTATTCTTGCCTTGAAAAGGACAAGTTATCTAGGAGGAAGGCAGGGGTTTTTAACATCAGTCAGGCAGTGTCTATGGAGGAGGGGTAGAAACATTCCTGCTCTAGAAAAGGGTGGTTCAAGGGGGATCTTGGCAGCCATCACACATGTTTAGAAGTGACCGAATCAGCAATGTGGTTCCATATGGCAGTAGATGAAGGTGGGCTTTGACACGCACCGTGGAAGGCACCCTCTTGCCAATCTCTGACAGGGCATATAATGCTTTCTATGAAAGCCCTGATAAGGTGATACCGACATGCTTCGGAATGCCGTGTGTGTATCTGTGTGTGTGCATTTTTCCTGAGTTTCACTTCATGCCTGAAGTATAGTCAGGCAGACATGTATTTTTGCCTGTCAGGTTGAGAACCAGGTTTTCCAGCCATACACTGCACCTCGCTCAAGGCTCCCTCTCAGGGTGGGAGAGCTTTATCTTCAGGTCACCTCTCCTCACCACGGCTGGCGTGATAGTCCGTGGACACGTTTCCTGTCACCGCTTTTATTTAGCTGTCCAGACAGTTGGCTGATGAAGGGTGTGAAAGAGTTCACTTCAGTCTCCACGAACCACTTACTGTTACCATCTATACATTTCCTATTGTACGTCTCTACAGTGTTTTCTATCTGCTATTAATCTATAACTATCACTGTATCTCTATTTAATTTTGATGACCGGAGGGCTAAATCTGTATTTTCAAAGCTGATCAGGTGGCTGGATGGGGCCATATTGATGATAAATGACACTTTCATTGGAGACATTTTTCTTTTATTATTATTTAGAAATAAACATATTTCAGGAGTCTTGATCATTCAGATCACCAGTTACATAAGAACATAATTAAAACACAACTCTTATTTTGGAAGCATTATCATTCTGTTTTCTAAAGGCACACACTCTAATTAGGGGCCCCTGAGTCCTCCTTAAAATACATTTTCCTGGAATGAAGCTTCTGATGGTGCTTATTTCTCATCCAGTATTGAAGGAAAATGACTTCGTCATCTGTTTTCTTTGCCTTAGCCTTGACATCTCACCTCTCTTCCTAAACCCTCCCAGATTTGTTCCTAAGACAACTCATAAAAGCAAAAATCAATCTGGATACCTCAGCATCATGTTTACCCTGAATGACCAAGTGAAAACGACATAACCATTTTGCCACAAAAAAACAAAAAAGAAAACAAACTTGTTTATTCAGGCCAAAGAAGAGGCAACTTTGGTGTCGAAATTATTTGACTTATTCCATTTCATTGATTGCTATTCCCCAGTGATTCTGCTTTAGGTGAGTATTTTCCTACAGTTACAATTTCTTTCTTTTTTCCTTTTTCTCCTCTCTTTTCACATTAGAGATGTTACTATGGTTGGGATCATGTCAAGTGGTCCTTTGGCATCCAGATCTCAAGGCCAATGATGTCATCACATACAGATGTACCCACATCTGTATTCCTCTAGGGTGGAGTGGCGATCTTGGGGCCCTGGACCATTTTAAAGGTGGAAGGGACAGGCGAGCTTTGTAACAGTTCTGGGTTTGGTCTTGCCCTCTAGGGCAAGTTTCTGCTTCAGCCTCCATTCTTGACACACTGCGGCATCTTTATCTGGTATCTTCGTCGATGGTGAATCTACTTCTCCCAAGTGAACTTCAAACTCACACCTCCCCAGTACAGAATCTGCCCAGCTTTCCAAAGCAGGAAGCCATTTCAGCAGTCTGACTTGGAGGGAAAATTCTGAATACAGATTCAGAATTTTCAGGGGCTTACTACAAGCTGGGTCAAAAGAAAATAGGTAGTGTTTTTCACAGAGAAATAGAAAACAACCACACACACACACACACACACATTCCTCATAACAACAACCAAAAAAAACACACCAAGAGATGCTTGATGTCTATCCTAAAGTCACAGGGCGTGCGACAAAGAGCATTGCATGGTTAGGTATGGTAAGCGTATGGACAGAATGGACAAGGGCTATTGCCTGACTCACACTGCATGCCACACTTCCCCTAGAGCTGTTTTACACTCAGTACTAACTCCCTGGGAGAGGATCAGTAGCATATTAACTTCATTTTCCCCACTTCCTAAACCCCCATCAGTGTCTCCCAGTCCTGTTCTAAGAAAGCTTCTCATCTGTCAGATCCTTTTCACTGAGAACCTTTTTATCAGCTTCAATGTGAACACAAGTCAAATGCTTAAATTCTACATTAAAAGGGAGGGGGTGGGGGGGGGTCCCCTGAAGTGGACGGTGCCACTGTCGATATCCGATCGGTCATTTTTCCCCACTTAATGATGATCCATGTGGTTTGTTTTAAATAGTGAAGTGGTTTGTACAAAGGGTAATTCCTGGTAAATGAAGTCATTGCTCACTATGGACACCTTCAGATCGAAAGCGATTGAACTGAAACCTGCATATCAACCCTTTCTGTCTTTAATTAGAAAGCGGATCTCAGCTCCGAGTCGCCAGGAAGATGGCTCTCACACCAAGGCAGTGGGGACGGGGTGGGGGGTGGGGGGCGCTCACCCCCACGCACCTGCCGCGATTATAAATTTGGGACACGCTAGGGAGGCCGTAACGATGATGGCTGTGTAGAGAAGTTCAATTCTCATTCTAGTTACTTACCTTGTGCTGCTTCGTCGGATGATTTATAGAGGACCAAATGGCATTTTATCACCTTCTTTCTTCTCGGCTTAATCCCGTGTTGATTTATTAGATCGTGCTGTGGATCGGGGGGAGTCAATAGTGTCAATAATGCAGAAAAGAATTAGGATAGATTATCTTCATGTCTGAATTGTTTAAGGAATTTAAGTGGCTGGAATGAGCTTCTGCCCAAGCCTGGGTGGCTCTCTGATAGAACCGAGGACCTCGTGTCTCTTTGTAGAGAGATCGCGTGTCATAAACTGGCTAATTAACCAATTTTCCTAGTTTCTCCGATTTTTCCAATGACGGGGGAAAGACATGAAGTACTGGGCTCTTGTCTGCCATGTAGAAGACCCATATCTCAGGTGGGCTGAGGCTCACCCTCTGTTTTCCTCCTTTTTTAGGGATCTGTGGTGAAGCAGGGTGGGGAAGCACGACAGGGTTCCTTGGGCGACAGGGTTCCTTGGGCCATGTCAGCCTGGAGAATATTTCATCCAGCATTCACTCCTGAAAACCGTAAGCGTCTGTCAGTCCAGAGACCCGAGTCCTGTGCCATTCGGCAGCTCTGTCTGCCATTTCGTGGCGGTTCCCCGTGTCAGAACACACACCCGGCGGCTTCTGCCTTTACCCGAGTCCAGAAAGCCCATCCTATTAACACTCACGCCATCTGTTTTCCTTGCAGCCGGCCCTTGAGTAATTGTCCAGTAACTGATGGACGGAGGGTAGACAATCTTTTTTTAGGGTTTTCTGATTCATTTAACCAGGCTCTCTGCCCCCAAGAGAAAACGTAATGCTTGTTTATTCATATTTGGCCGGATGAAAACAGTGTCGTTTGTCAGGCAAATAATAGTCTTCTGGAAGAGAAATTGCTGCCTTGTAAACAAAATCAGGTTGGTTCGTTGGCGCGACACGCAGAGGAGGTTGTCCTGTGAATGAGCAGAGATGACAAAGTGTGGGTGTAATCGCCCCTTCCGTAGAGACCTTTTTGATGGACGGGGAGAGGTGTCCCAGTGTGCTCTTTAATTCATTGAAGAAAGGCAAAGAAAATTCCATTCATCAGTAAAGTTTTCCTCTTCCCCGTGCGCTGCCCCACGAGAACTTGGCAGGGCTGGGCGTTTCCTCTGGGACTGTCTACCTGATGTGGCTGCCCTGGCCTGGCCCAGTCCAGAGGGGCTGCGTCAGGTGGGGTGAGCTCTCAGACACAATAGCTCAGGAGGGCCTTTGCTTCGGCCCTTCAATCACGATGAGTGCAGGCGAGCTGGGGGCAATGAGCAGACCTCCTGTAAGAAGAAACTCCTAGAGAAGGGTTTTTCCAAAGGACCCCCAGTTCCATTCTCGAGCCTGTTATAGGCTTGGGAAAGTGCTTCTGTGGTTACAACTTTCTGATTCCTGAAACAGTTTTTTGTTTTCTTCTACCCACCATGCCTAGAAGAAAGTCTGAGACATAGCAATTGTCCATCTAAAATAAAATGTGCAATGGATGAATGAGTGAATGCATTTGAGCCTGAGAAGCGAGAGGAGGAATGTACTTATAAGCCAGAGGAGGCAGTGACTGTCCATGCTTTTTACACGTGTGTAAATCATGATTTACACACATTTATACATATGTAAATCCAATCATCCATTCTTTCATCTGTCCACGTAAAACATGGTTTCCAAGGATCAAGGATGATGCCGCGCAATGGTTAGGGAAGATCTCCGCCACCCTGGAGCTGACATTCTAGTAAAAGAGTAGATGGTGCAGAAGTAAGTGAATCAAGAGGTATTTTCAGATCATGGAGAATGCTGTGCAGGAAATAAACAGGGTGATGGGTGAGAATCAGTGGCAGTTATTGGTTGTTGGGCTTTAGCTGATGGCTGGGTCAGTGTGAATCCCAGGAGGAAAGTGATGATTTTCCTGACCTGAGGATAAGGGATTTGGGGATGTGTGAGTTGTTGAGAAAGGTGTTTCAGGAATGAATGGAGGAGAGCAAGTCCACCTGCCTTTTCTGCAAAAGAGGATGTAAGCGACTGAGGGAGACAGTAAGTGGTGGAATTGGGTCAGCTGCCAGTGCGGTGGTCTCTGTGGACAGCATGTGGCTTCTGTTACCCTCTGGAAAGTGTTAATTGCTCCGTCGTGTCCAACTCTGTGCGACCCCATGGACGGTAGCCCTCCAGGTCCTCTGTCCATGGGATTTCCCTTCAAGAACACTGGGTTGCTGTTTCCTTCTCCATTCAATCTTCCCAACCCAGAGATCAAACCTGGGTCTCTGTGTCTCCTGCATTGGCAAGAGGATTCTTTACCAATGGCACCACCACCTGGGAAGCCTATATGTAAAAGATGTGTGTGTGTGTGTGTGTGTGTGTGTGTGTGTTAGTCCCTTCAGTTGTGTCTGACTCTTTGCGACCCCATGGACTGTAGCCCACCAAGCTCCTCTGTCCAAGGAATTCTGTAGGCAAGAATACTGGAGTGGGTTGCCATTCCCTTCTCTAGGGGATCTTCCTGACTAGGGGATCAAACCCACGTCTCTGGTACTGCAGGCAGATTCTTTACCATCTGAGCCATCAGGGAAGCCTGTTACCCTCTTGGGCCACATTGATAAAAGGAGAAAAGACAGAAATGAGTGTCCAGTGAACAAACAAGACACAACCACTCCTGAGTTGTTCTGTGGGACCCTTGGAGACAGGTTTTGCGATTGCAAGTGGAAAGAGGTTTTTGATGGAAGCCCTAAGTAAGACATTCATTGTGGAGCACCAAGAGTCTTACTGGTATCTTCTGTCAAGACCCTATCATGGTACTTAGACAGTGAGTGGCCTTGTTACATCAAAAACAATGAATGTGGCCCAGAGTTTCTCAAATGTTATTCAAGCATCCCTTTCCTAATTTTTGCCAATTCGCTCATCAACAACAGTTGATATCTACTTAGTATTCACTTTTGTGTTGAACTTCAAAGTAGACTGTCCAAACCCCAAATAAACACACTAATAAATGAATCAAGACATCCCATCATATCACAGCTGTGATAGTATTTTTCCCAATAGACATTGAAATACTTGTACATTGAAGTATCTGTTCATTCACATATTCATTCATTCAGTCTTTGAGCTCCTGTTTGGGGCCAGCTGATCTCGATGGTTTCTAGAACAAAAAAGCACCCCCACCACAACCCCATCTTCACAGAGGGTCCATTCAGTTGTCCATCCCGGTGCCATCTTGTGAACTATTCATGCAGTGCCATGCTTTGCTTAACACTGTCTTGGTCCATTGGCTTTCCTAGGAATCCCCTTCCATGCCTGGCCTGGAATGGCTCATTCCTTCCGACCCAATTTGCGAAAAGCAAAATTCTAGTTTTCTCTGTATCACGTCTTGTCCTCTTTGCCAGAGCAGTAGTCAAGAGTCCACAGTAGAAGAAATATATAGTCATATATTTAGCATCTCTATGCTATCCTGGGTGCTCAGTCGTGTCTGACTCTTGCGACCCTATGGATTGTAGCATGCCAGGCTCCTCTGCCCATGGGGTTTCCTAGGCAAGCATACTGGAGTGGGTTGTCACTTCCTTCTCAGGGGATCTTCCAAACCCGGGGATCAAACCCAATTCTCTTGTGTCTCCTGCATTAGCAAGTGGATTCTTTACCACTGCACCACCTGGGAAGCCCATATTTAATGTCTGTAGCCATATATTTAACACGGGGGGCTTTGAGTTGGTGGGACTGGGCAGAATGTGGTGCTTGGGCCTCTGACACTCTAACTGGTGAGGAAAAGCCTCCCCCTCTTTTCATCCTGTTCTTTATGTTGTGGTTAAACACACATAGAATCAAAATTAGGAACTGGAGCCAGAGTTTTAAAAAAAAAAAAAAAAAAAAAAAGGCATTCAGAAGGTGAGTATGTGTTCCTAGGGAGGTAATGACTTTTTCTTTTTTTTACCTTTGCAGCCGTGGAACAAAGTACAGGCAGCTGTAGGATTTCGGAGCCTCAGATTTCCCAGCCCTGATGAGTAAATGCACATAAGTTTCGGTCTTAATGAGCATTTTCTTTTTTGGCATCTGATGTTTGCCCGGGACTCACCTCGAGGACTAGATGCTCCTTATCGAAAACAGCAGTGAATACCCCAGCTGTTCCTTTAGATGGTTCTGCTTTCTCCAGGCATGGGGCGAGCTCTGCCCTTAGGCAGGAGTGAGAGGCAAGAGGTACCCCCTCCCCAACGGATGGGTCCTCCTCCCACACAGTGAACAACATCTGGGTCCAAAGAAGCAGAAGGAATGATGGGGTGGACACGTCGCAGTCTCCAAGTGCCCATCTCAAGATCCTTCCAAAATTCAGTTGAGGAACCGACATTATTTTAGAACCAGTTGGTGTCAGCTCTTTTGCAAAGCCTACTTTGAAAGAACTGGTGTCTCCGGAGCTGTATGTAGGACAGAAGTGGTGAGCGGAAGGCTTATCCCAGCTCTGTTACTCAATTAGCTGATCCAACTGGATCGAGCAAGTTGCTTAACGTGATTCCGGGGCTTTAATTGCCTTCTGTGAAAAAAAATAGGGGTAAGAATAACTATTTCATACTGCTCTTTGCAAGATTAAATCGAATCCTTAGCACAGCATCTGGGACAGGGTGAGCGGCCAATGGCTGTTTATTAAAAAGTGAATGAAAGAATGAATGAATACCTGTGTTAAAAGAAGTAGCATCTGTTTATCCAACATCATTTTTTGTTTTCCATTTCTCCCACATCAACATGATACATGCCCCCGTGGCTTGCGGAGGACGCACACGAGGCATATAGGGAATAGGGGTCTCTCTCAGGTCCCTTGGTTCCTCCTACCTGTCCTGGCTCTCTTCCACTTTTTCCTCCCGACCGTTGGAAGTCCTGCTGGTGGTACCTGTTTGTAAAGTGGCTGTACAACTCAATTAATGCTCTGTGACAGGAGGAGGAGAAATAAAAATCATCTTGCTCTTGTCAGTAGCAAAGCTATTTACTTTCAAAAGCTGACAGAATCACACTGCAGGGGCTTCACTTATTTCTATTCAGAATGTCCTTGTTCTGGATGCAGGAGACCTGAGCCACCCTTTCAAGTTCATTCCCATAAGCTTTCCTTGGGTGAGAGCCAGCCAAAGTGAAGATGGTCCCTGGGAGAGTCCAGGGAGTCCCTCCGGGGCTTGGTGATGGCCGGGTCCTTGACTGATGCCTGGGCAGATGTCCCAGTCTGGGGATGGACGGTCCAGCTGACATGTGCATTTTTAGATCCTGGATCTGTCCTGCCAGAGGGCATATGTGTCATCGTGTCCTCTTTGCTGTTGTTCAGTTGCTAAGTCTTGCCCCACTCTTTGTGACCCTGTGGACGGCAACACACCAGCTTCCCTGTCCTTCCCTGTCTCCTGGAGTTTGCTCACACTCATGTCCATTGAGTCAGTGATGCTGTCTTGACTATCTGAGGATAGATAGCCAACTATCTCATCCTCTGTCACCCTCTTCTCCTCCTGCCTTCGATCTTGTCCAACATCAGGGTCTTCTCTAATGAGTCAACTCTTTGCATCAGGTGGCCAGAGGATCGGAGCTTCAGCTTCAGCATCAGTCCTTCCAGTGAATATTCAGGGTTGATTTCCTTTATGATTGGCTGGTTTGATCTCCTTGCAGTCCAAGGGACTCCAAGAGTCTTCTCCAGCACAATTTGAAAGTATAAATTCTGTAGCGCTCAGCTTTCTTTATGATCCAACTCTCATATCCATATATGATTACTGGAAAAATCATAGCTTTGACTGTACGGACCTTTGTTGGCAAAGTGATGTCTCTGCGTTTTAATATGCTGTCTAGGTTTGTCAAGTGTCTTTTAATTTTGTGATTGCAGTCACTGTCCACAGTGATTTTGGAGCTGAAGAAAAGAAAATCTGTCACTGTTTCTACTTTTTCCCCATCTATTTGCCATGAGGTGATGGGACTGGAATGCCATGATCTTAGTTTTCTGAATGCTGTTTTAAGCCAGCTTTTTCACTCTCCTCTTTCACCCTCATCAAGAGGCTCTTTAGTTCCTCTTCATTTCTGCCATTAGAGTCGTATTATCTGCATACCTGAGGTTGTTGATATTTCTCCTGGCAGTCTTAATTCCAGCCTGTGATTCACACAACCCAGCATTTCGTATGATGTACTCTGCATATAAGTTAAATAAACAAGGTGCCTATATACAGTCTTGTCTTACTCCTTTCCCAATTTTGGACCAGTCTGTTGTTCCATGTCAGGTTCTAACTGTTGCTTCTTGACCTTCTCAGGAGATAGGTAAGGTAGTCTGGTATTCCCATCTCTTTCAGAATTTTTCAGTTTTTCGTGATACAAATAGTAAAAGGCTTTAGTGTAGTCAGTGAAGCAGAAGTGATGTTTTTTCTGGAATCCCTTGCTTTTTCTATGATCCAACGGATGTTGGCAATTTGATCTCCGTTTCCTCTGCCTTTTCTACATCCAGCTTGTACATCTGGAAGTTCTCTGTTCACATACTTTGAAGCCTAGCTTGAAGGATATTGAGCATAACCTTGGTAGCATGTGAAATGAGTGCAGTTGTGCAGTAGTTTGAGCATTCTTTGGCATTGCCTTTCTTTGGGATTGGAATGAAAACTGACCTTTTCCAGTCCTGTGGCCCCTGCTGAGTTTTCCAAATTTGCTGACATATTAAGTGCCACACTTTAACAGCATCATCTTTTAGGATTTTAAGTAGCTCAGCTGGAATTGCATCACCTCCACTAGCTTTGTTCATAGTGATGCTTCCTAAGGCCCACTTGACTTTGCACTTCAGGATGTCTGGCTTTAGGTGAGTGACCACACCATCGTGGTTATCCAGTCATTAAGACCATTTTTTCTTTTTACAGTTCTTCTTCTGTGTATTCTTGCCACATCTTCTTAATCTCTTCTGCTTCTGTTAGGTCCCTACCGTTTCTGTCCTTTATCGTGCCCATCTTTGCATGAAATGTTCCCTTGCTTTCTCCAGTTTCCTTAAACAGATCTCTAGTCTTTCCCATTGTGTGTCCTGTTTGTTCTGAAGCAAAAGGACAGAGCTTAGGGGTTCCCAGCCTCACATCCCTCTCATCTGAACCACTCCTGGAATTTCTGGAAATGCAAAAGCACCTCGTGTAAAAGCCTGGGCTTTGGGTTTATCGATCGTCTCTACTTAAACCCTCTGACAGGTTCTCTCATCCAAATAATCTGTGTAAAGCTTTTCTGCTTCCTCCCTTCTGCCTCACCATCCCCCCTCCCAAAGCCCCAAGTGTTAGCAATGAACAGCCAAGTGGAAAAGTCCTTCTCTTCAGGGTGCGATGGCACAACCTTCCACTAGGGGTCTCCGTTTAGAACACGGTACTCAGGATTCTTGAGAACTCTTTTTTTCTTTTTTCAGTCTCCTTTCGGTTCCATTCAAAGAGTGAGACTCCCCTGCAAGCTGGAGATGCGGCTTGTTAGGTCTTGTGGATAAGCAGAGCATCCAGCCGGTTTCAAGGGGGAGGATGATGATGAAAAAATGATAAAAAATAATGAAATAATAACTTTTCTGTGCTTCATGACAAGCACGTGAAACTAAGCCCTTTTACATGGATTATGTCTTTTAATCCCCCACAAAAGGCCTCCAGGGGAATTGATAGGCATATGAAATCTTTTTTCTTTCTTTTTTTTTTATTTTTAAGATGGGAGGCCTAGATGAAAGGGTGTGTGTGTGTGTGTGTGTGTGTGTGTGTGTGTGTGCGCTGAAGAGCCCATACTTAAAACCAGACTGGCTCTCTCCAGGGGCTTGCCAGGTTGTTTAGAAGGTAAAGAATCTGCCCGCAGTGCTGGAGACCCGGGTTCGATCTCTGGGTCGGAAAGATCCCCTGGAGGAGGGCATGGCAACCCACTCGAGTATTCTTGCCTGGAGAATCCCACGGACAGAGGAGCCTGGAGGGCTACAGTCCATAGGGTTGCAAAGAGTCAGACAGGACTGAGTAAGGCACGTGCCACACACACACACACACACACACACAGACTCTCACACACACAGACTCTCACACACACGTCTCCCTCCAGAACCAGGCTTCTGAGCTCTGGGGTTTGTGCTGTCCCCTTGACCGCCTGCTTGCCCTGCAGGGCGCTGGTCCTCCCGATACACCTCCACTTCAGTTAGGCCATCCCTCTGCACCTAACCGCACCCTTGTTTCTTTTTCCTTTTCAAGGCAAAATGTGTCAAAAAGGCAAAGAGTCTGGAGATGTGTCGACTTGGAAGCTTTTTGCCATTTTAAGTCGTTCTGATGATTGCTGAAACGACGACAGCACACTGGAGGCTGTCATCCAGGGGTGGGGGCTGAACTGGGGAGCGGGTGAGCCGGGGGAGAGCTGATGGCGAGCGCTGGGACAAGAGCGGCCTGCCTGTCTCTACTGCCAGTTCCGATCCCCAGATCCCCCTGTGCTGAGCAGCTCTCCAACCAACTCAGGAGATGCAGTCACTGCCCGGCACCGTATTAATGATTTATACACCCCAAGCCACTGCTTTTGTTCACGTGCGGGGCCGGTCTTGTTAATAAAGGAATTTCTGGAGGTGGGATCTGGGCTCACCAGGCTGTTTTCCTCAATGCAGTGGAGACTGCTTCATCAATCAGAAGAATTTAGTGCTTTACAACCTTCCTGAGCTTCTGCGTGTGTGTGTGTGTGTGTGTGTGTGTGTGTGTGTGTGGTGGGTTTAATCAGGTCCACTCGGGGCATCTCCACTGCCTTCCTAGAAAGAATGAACGAGGGAGGGGGTCCCATCTATCTAAGGTGTTCCAGGGTTGATTCGTTTGTTTCGCAGTGGCGTCAGGGCCCTGTTTCTTTACCATTTGGCGTTCGAGCTTTATGGTGTTGTCTGTGAAAATGGGCTGACACTGTTTTATTAGCATAAAGAGATGCAGGCCACACTAGAACCACCCGCTTCCTTCATGCCTTCAAAGATGACAGGCCAGGGAGATGGCGAGTGTGCTAAAGACAGAATCCTCCTTCACTACAAGTCAACAGGACAACCTGTGTTCTTTAAACAATGGGATTTTTGAGGCTTTACTTTTTTTTTCTTAAATTATTCACAGAAAAAGGACTTGGCTTCATTTTAAAGCTGAGGGAAGATATTTATTTTCTGAATTGAGAATTCTGGATCTTGGAAACTTTCTCCTCTCTAGTGAGCCACAAAAAGCAAATTTTAATCCCTCCTTTGTGTGTGTGTGTGTGTTTGTTCCTAATTAAAGGGGAAAAAATGGTATAGTCACATGGTGTATTTACCACTGTCCATTCCTTTTTCAAGGTATCCACAGAGAAAAGTCCTGAATTTCTGGGGGGAAGGGGTAGAGGGGATATTGCATGTATGTTCTCTTCATTGTATCATTCATTTCATTTTGCATGTGGTTTTATTTCTTCCCCTATAGAACTGATTGATAACAACTAACAGAGATCTGAGTAGGAGTTTGAGGGGAAAACAGAATACTTAGAAAATTAGGATCATACTTTACATATGCTATCCAACAGGCTTCTTTTTACCATAAGATGAAAGTTTGATTTTATAGAAATGCACCTGACTTTAAAAAAACAACAAAGAGATGTAAGGATTTTAGGAAATAAACATGTCAGTTTAGTAGATTCCCTAAATAATGCATGAAAGTTTGAACACAGACACAAATGAATAAAGCTGCAACCAACCCCCACTCAAACCAGGGCTTTAATTTCTTTTAGAGATGGGAATGTTTTGACTAACTGGTTCTTTTTCACATTGAGGCTTATGAGAAAATGAGAAAACATTTTTTGAAACTGTCCAGGGTCTTAGTCAGCAGTCATGAAATGGACACAAATATTCAATTGCAAAGACTACCTTTCCCAGTCTCATCTTCTTGAGAAGTGGAGAACAGAGTGTACATATTTACGTAAGTAAATAAAGGACGGTACAGCCGTTTGCCATCACAGGAAATATGATCCAGCATTTGCACTAAGCAAGCAGGTGTCCAGCACACACAGCTTCCATTCATATTGTACTGATTTCTGTGTTTGTGTTTGTCCTCCGTTCTCTGCATTCGTGAGTGTCTCATTGTCTTTAATTATGTCTACGAGGCACAAGACAGGAGTCAACAGCTGCTCCATTGTTTACCCGGTTTACATATAGCTTTGATGGGTTATTAAACAATCTATTTTTCAAACCAAAAACAGAGGCACCAGCCGAACCCGTATTATGGCATTTTGTAAAGACCCATTATGCAATTAGCACTTGGGATTTGTGCAAAGCTGGTGATTCACCCAAATAAACAGTCCTTTATTCTGATAGCTTTTCTTGGCTTTGTGGAAATGTCCATTCCCCACCCCCTCCCCCAAGTCAAATCACATTTCCTCCTTAATCGTGTAGCATGCCAAGAAGATGATATAAAAGAGATGTGTTCATATAAGAGATGGATCCTTCATTTTTTAAATCAGAAAAAGAACAACTCTCCAAAATAATGCCGTCTTTAATTCAAGCCAGCAATTACTGTATTACATAAGACAACTCTCGCCTGACACGTGAGACAGACTTTTCAAAGTTTATCCCAGACTCTGGGAGAAGACTGGCCATTTGTAGACTGTTCCTCACACTTCATGATCTATTGCGGAGACTCACCGAGTCATCTACAAGAAAGCGTGTGTCACCCATAATGACTGGCTCAGACCTCATTCTCTCACTTAAGTAATTGGTTAATAATTAATTCAATTGCTCACTCATTCAACAATTGTTTACATAGCCTCTGCGCTGCCTCAGAAATGAGGTCAGTCCCTAAAGAGACACAGGAGGGAACAACCCACGTCAGTTTTTCCTTCATGGAGCTCACCGTGTGTTGAGGTTAGCGATCACTGTATACATCGGTATTGCAAGTTTTGGGGTCTGAAAGAAGGGTCACAGAAAACAAAAAGGGCTGGATTCAAAGGTGAAGAGTGTTCCCTCTAAGGAAGCTGCATTAAGGCTGAGACCAAGTAGGAAGTGGACAGAGAGGTGGGTGGGGAGACCATGCACACAGAGTGTGTGCGTCCCAAGCTGGGTGATCTCAGGGGACGCCGAGAAAGGCCAGGGAGCCTGTGGGACAATAAGTTAGGGCAGAAGAGACAGACGGGCCAGAAGCCACAGGGGTTCAGAAGCATCCATGTAGGGGTGGATTTTAATCCAAGAGAAATACAAAGAAAAAAAAAAAAAAGATGAACGCAGAGGGTCTTTTTTAAAAGTTTGCTTTTAATTGGAGGATAATAGCTTTACAATGTTTTGTTGATTTCTGCCTGACAACAACATGAATCAGCCGTAAATGTGTACATATCCCCTCTCTCTTGAGCTTCCCACCCACCCCTCTTTGTCATCACAGGGCACTAGGCTGAGCTCCCTTGTGCTATACAGAAACTTCCCGCTAGCTACCTGTTTTACATATGGTAATGGATATGTTTCAGTGCTACTGTCTGAATTTGTCTCACCCTCTCCTTCCCCACAGCAGAGAAGGCAATGGCAACCCACTCCAGTACTCTTGCCTGGAAAATCCCATGGATGGAGGAGCCTGGTAGGCCACAGTCCATGGGGTCGCTAAGAGTCGGACACGACTGAGCGACTTCCCTTTCACTTTTCACTTGCATGCATTGGAGAAGGAAATGGCAACTCACTCCAGTGTTCTTGCCTGGAGAATCCCAGGGACGGGGGAGCCTGGTGGGCTGCCATCTATGGGGTCGCACGGAGTCGGACACGACTGAATCGACTTAGCAGCAGCAGCAGCAGCAGCAGCAGCTCCTTCCCCACAGAGGGTCTTTAAGCAGGGGGCAAGTATGATTGAATTTAGCCTTTAAAAAGACCAGTTGGGCTGTTCTATGGAGTCAAAACTAGCAGTGGAGGAGATTGAAAGCAGAGGCTTAGGTGGGAAGTTGCTGCAATAATTCAGACGCAAGATAACGGTCCCTGGGAGTTGATAACAAGAGATGGACATGAGGGAAAGTTTGAAAAATAAGCCTGATATTCCTTGTGACATTCTCCACCCCCTGCTGCAAGTATTCAGCCAAAGGCGAGCACGTGTAATATCCTGCAGGGCGGGGCATCTGAGAGCTGGGGGAGAATGGTAATGTCTCAAAAGGCACCGCCCTTGAATATAGGGGGGCTTCACCGAAGAGAGTTACAAGCCAGTTCCAGCCTGTGCTCCCTGGAGCCTACTTGGCCAAGGCTCCAAGTCTCAGCGGCTGGGCCCACACCTGGTTTGGTAGCAGTTACCACACAGAATGGCACCCACATTGACAGTGTGACCTCTCCCCTCTTAGCAGCAGACTTCTGAAATACTGAGTGAGGAGTGGAGAGCTAGTTGGATGAAATGTCCCAGGAGCAATGCCTCTGCCCCCCGCATCTGGTCAAGGGAGCTTGGGAGTTACGTGCATTCCTGTTGGTGTCCGGCAGAAGTGGCTCTGGATCTTTAAAACATTATGAATCTTACGGGCCTCTGACCAGCTAAGTGGGCATGTCTCTTAACCTCTCTGGAGCTTCGTTTCTACATTTGTGAAATAGAGGTACTAGCAGGGCCAGTAACGTGGGGTTGTCATGATCACAGCCTGAGGTGATCTGTACAGCACCCACAACAGCCCCTGGCAAATGAGAGCTCAGGAATGATTTTACTGGTGGCGGTGGTGGTGATGGTGCTGATGCTGGTCCTGATGGTGGTGATGGTGATGGTGGTGGAGATGCTGGTCCTGATGGTGGTGATGGAGGTGGTGATGGTGATGGTGGTGGAGATGCTGGTCCTGATGGTGGTGATGGAGGTGGTGATGGTGATGGTGGTGGAGATGCTGGTCCTGATGGTGGTGATGGAGGTGGTGATGGTGATGGTGGTGGAGATGCTGGTCCTGATGGTGGTGATGGAGGTGGTGATGGTGATGGTGGTGGAGATGCTGGTCCTGATGGTGGTGATGGAGGTGGTGATGGTGATGGTGGTGATGGTGATGGTGGTCCTGATGGCGGTGGTGGTCCTGATGGTGCTGGTGGTGCTGGTAGTGATAGCGGTGGAGGAACTGATGGGGATGGCGGTGTAGTGGGGGGAGTGTGATGCTCTGGGTGATGATGGTGGTCGTGTTGATGGTGGTGAAGGTGCTGGTGGTGGTGATGGTGGTGACAATAGGGATGGCAAGGATGCTGATTTTGGTGATGGTGGTGATGCTGATGAGAACGCAGTCTAGTAGAACAGTTGCACAGCACTTGGATTTAAATCAGGTGCAGATCTGCCCCTTGCCGTCAGGTATGCCCACTAGCAAGTTGCCTTTCTTTGTTTCCATTTTCTCATCTATAAAACGGGGATGATGATATGTACTGTGGTTACTACAATGACAAAAGGAATTTATATTTGTTTAAAAAAAAAGTTCGGCATTTATTCTAATAAACATTATCTTCAATGAGCATAGAGTGTTTGATAAAGAACAAGCTGGCCCCGAGTATAGCCTTAAAAAAAAAATGGTACCCAGGGGCTTCTTTATTCTTGATTTTGCTTTTCATTGTGAGCAGGAAGGCCATCTTCCCCTCTTCTTTACTGTGAGACCATCCCCCCCGCTCTCCATGTGTTCTGAGTATAGCAGGTGTGTGGTGAGCTGGGATTCTGGCAGAGTGCAACATGAAAAAGACTCCCAGTAATTATAAAAATAACAACGAGGGCTGCTTAGCATGGTAGGCAGATGAGCACACCGCTAGCCAGAATGATAAATAGCGCCTGCAAAAGTTAGGTCTCAGAGGGAGTGTGGGAACATATGGGGATAAACCACAGCAAAAGTTGGGCATCCTTGGTAAGTTTCAAGCGGTTTAACGAAGGCCACTCCTGTGCCAAGCTTCCTTTTCTTTTTTTTTTTTTTAATCCTAATTTTAAATCTTTCCGTTCCCTTTTGTCCCTTTGTTCTATTTTGGTCCTAAAAGAAGTATTCAGCTTTGAGGTCAGCCATGGAGTCTTCAAGGAAGTGAGGTCTGGGTTGTAACCCTAACACAGCCGTCCACCCTGGAATCTGCGAATTTCCACCCCAAGCTCTATCCAGTATCATTGGGGGGCGATGCGAACCAACACGGTAATTATGTTATGGAATGCCAACTTGTTGAGTTCAGATCTGTGATAGGTGGGTGTGCATAAAAATACGCTCCTCAAAACGACCCAGCCCAGTGAGTTTTATTTGGAGAAGGGGCAAACAGCACTCTCTGCCAAACATTATTTAGAAAGAAGATGTGGATGGTGGTGGGTTGATGTCAGGTTGCTGTTTTTGGGTCCGGGTCTTAATATAGCTTGATCTGTGTTGTCATGGCTCTGCAGCAGTGGGATTTCTCTGGAAGGAAATATTTCAGTTCGTGCTTGCCATTCATGCAGTTTTTCCTAGGGCTCACTTACAGGAGATTTCAGCATGGAGACAAGGTTTATGATGTGGGTGGTTCAGTGGTAAAGAATCCTCTTGCCAGTGCAGGAGACGCAGGTTCAGTCCCTGGGTCAGGAAGATCCTCTGGAGGAGGAAACAGCAACCCACTTGAGTATTCTTGTCTTGGAAATTCCATGGACACAGGAGCCTGACGGACTGAGGTCCATGCGATTGCAAAGAGTCAGACACAACTGAGCATGCATTCATGCACGAATGCACACCTGAGAGCTGGTGTTGGCTCCTTCATAGATTTCCAGGATGCCTTATTTAGCAAATACATCAGCATCCTCAGGAATGGAAAGGGAGAAGAGGAATCACACAGACCTGATTTTGACTATGGCCCTCCCATTCAACTTAGCCATGAATAATTTGAGCTTTCTGAATGATACTTCCTCATCTGTATAATGGGGCTAATACAGGAACCAAAATCAGAGACTTGTTAAAAGATTGAATCAATTAAAGTTTCTAAAGTGCTCAGAAGGGTGTTTGGCACTTGAAAGTTCTATAAAATGTTTGCTGATACAGATAAGCAAAAAGTATCTCGTATGACTTTTTAAAAGCATGCATGTATGTGTATCTGCTCTTCCCATGGTTACTCTTGAATTAACCCAGAATCTGTTAGTTGCAAGGGACAGAAAACTCACTCAGGAACTAGCTTAAGCAATATGGGGCTTTGTTTATTCATGGACCTGGGATGTTTGGGGTCAACCAGAGAGAAGTGAGCAGTCCCTTAAATGCTGGCCTTTGTATAAATGGAGATGATCAGGCTACCATGTAACCAACCACCATGAATCAACCCCACACTCACAAAAGTGGACTCGAGCCCAAGGAACTTTTCAAGTGCATTGCTACGTTATTTAGAGCACTCCCCACTACAACCTTGTAAGGAGAGTATTATAACCTCCAAATTTATAAGTGAAGTATTTGACATTCAGCAACTCACCCAGGTCAACAGAGCCAGGAATAGTTAGAGCCAAATTCTGAACCTAAGCTCAGTAGGGGCTTGATATCTGAGTTCTTAGCCAGTATGGTACATATTATACTAAAAAGAAAATTCTGTTTTAAATTAGTCAGTTGGAGACCTGCAGAAATATATTTTCCAAAAATGTGTCTTTGGAAGATACACAGGGGGCTGCCTGAGGCTGGGACCACACCCACATGTTCTGTGATCCTGGGCAAGTTGCTTAACTTTTCTGTGCCTCAGTTTCCCTGTCAGTCATACAGTGATAGTAGGAGCAACACTTGCCTTTCAGAGTTGTTGTAAAAATTATATGATTTAATCTAATTTGGAAAGTTACATGTACACCAGTGTTCATAGCAGTGCTATTCACAATAGCCAAGATGTGGAGACAGTGTAAACACCCATCAGCAGGTGAACGGATAAAGAAGATATGGTATATATACGTACACATGATGGAGTACTACTCAGCCATAAAGATGAGTGTGAGATTGCCATTTGTAGTAACATGGACCAACCTAGAGATTATTATACTAAGTGAAATAAGTCACTTATTGCACTCAGGCAAATATTATGCCATGCATATGTGGAATATAAAAAAATAATAATATGAGTCAACTTATTCACAAAATAGACTCACAGAGAAAACAAACTTAAGGTTACCAAAGGCGGAAGGGGAGGGGGACGGACAGCGTGGGATTGATGGATACACACTGCTATGTATAAAATAGATAGAATATTCCTACTGGGTAGCACAGAAAACTACAGTCAATATCTTGTAATAACCTATAATGGATCTGAAGCTGTACACCTGAAACTAACACAATATTATAAATCAAGTGAAAGAAAGTGTTAGGTGCTTAATCATGTCCCACTCTTTGAGACCCCATGGACTGTAGCCCGCCAGGCTCCTCTGTCCATGGGATTCGCCAGAAAAGAATGCTGGAGTGGGTTGCCATTTCTTTCTCCAGGAGATCTTCCCGACCCAGAGATCGAACCCATGTATCCTGCATTGCAGGTAGATTCTTTACCATCCAAAAAAAAAAAAAAAAAAAAAAAGAGGTTACACGAGTGAGTACACAAAGGGGTTAGAAGGTGCCTGGCAAATAGTAAATGATATATATGGTTTGTTCCCAAAATATTTAAAAATAGATGGTAATGTCGAGTCAGAAAGGAAATGAGGTCACTCCGGGTGGTTCGTCTTTTGATGCCCCAGTGTGCCCCAGAAGGGCACTGCTAATCCAGGAAGCTGAGAAGCCCACCTGTCAGAGGCTGTCTCTTGCCACCAGCTGCCAGGCCGTGACATCACAGAGAAACCATCTGCAGTGGTCAGCACCTTGGCTCCAACTTTCAGATGCTCAGCTGCATGGCTTGGTCTTGGGTACCTCCTCTCTCTTGGCTGCAAGAACCAGACTGCGTAGTCTCTGAAAACACAAATGTGCGTGTATTGTCTCCATTCTCCCCCAGCACTTGGCGATGGGTTTGCTGGGTGACATTCTGTGCCTAATACACACTCTTTGGTGTTTGTTTGTTTTAATTTCTGCTCTGAGTCTTAATTGCAGCTAGATCTTTTGTTGTTGCGTGTTGCCTAAAGTGAGGACTCAGTAGTTGTGGTGTGTGGGCTCAGTTGCCCTTCGGCATGCGACACCTTAGTTCCCTGACCTGGGATTAAACCAGTGTCCGTTTCGTTAGAAGGCAGATTCTCAACCACTGAACCATCATTGAAGTCCCCTACTCTTTGGTTTGATAGCGTCTGTTTCTTGGCCTGAAATGGGAAGTGAAAGCTTCCTCTTGGAGAAGGCAGACCTTATCTTAAGACGATTGTTCATTGTCACACAAAAGGGCTAAGGGTGTATGTTCGAATTTCTTAGTGTCTGCCTAGATTTTGGGCTTCCTGGATGGCCCAGGGGTAAAGAATCCACCTACCAAGCAGGAGACGCAGGAGACATGGGTTCAGTCCCTGAGTTGGGAAGATCTCTGGAGAAGGAAATGGCAACCACCTCCAGTATTCTTGCCTGGAAGATCCCATGGACAGGGGAGCCTGGTGGGCTACAGTCCATGGGGTCACAAAGAGTCAGACACGCCTGAGCACACGTACTCCTTGATTGTACAATATACAGTGCCTTAGCATTTCCCCACATTGTTTGATTTTCTTGCCTTCTTGAAACTCTCACTCCTGCTGAACTGTGGTGAGAGTTCTTTCAGTACATCCACAGGGCTGGGCAACGTGATTCCAGGCAAGATCACCTGATCCGTCAATGGGAGCCTGACTAAAGGGATTCTGACTCTCCATGCTTTTTCTTCTGAAAGGCACAGCACATATTGGCCGCATACATCAAAATCTGATGGATGTTCAGAGGCCCCACAGGGGTCCACAGATGGATGTCAGAGGACCCACCAGCTCCCTGCCATGATACGGAACATTTTGTGAGTTATGTGCAGTTTTCTGGGATGAGGACAAAATTCTCAGAGTGGTCCATGCATCAAAAATAAGAGTGAAGAACCATCTCTTCACCTCGAGAAGAGGCATTTATAGAAGAAAGAGCCAAGGACAAGATGGCCGGAGGAGATAAGGAGCGCTGGAGGTTGAGATGGTGACATGGGGTCATCTCTTTAGGGCTTTCTCTCTTGGATCACTCTGTCATCTTGTTTTTCTTTTCTTCCCGTGGTTACTCTTGGCTGGTGTTCCCATGTATCAGCCCATTTCTACTGCCTTAGACCTCCTCTTCCTCGGGAGGTATTTTTCTGCTTCCTGATGACTCAGTGGGGTGGAGTGGGAGGGGCCGGAGGCCAGCCCTTCTCTAAGCCTTCAAGTCTTGTCCATCTGTCTTTCCGGGCTATGGTTTTGTCTGGCTTTGCTTTAATGGCAATTAGGGTACTTGAGAATGAGTGAGAGATTGAGGGCAAAGGAGATGAGTGGTCTACTTGGCTTGAATTTAGTCCAGGCCAGCATTTCTTAGAATGTGTCCATGACTGTCGCAGGCACAAAAGGGTTTCTCTTAGGTTTTACGCACTAGGACTTCTGGCCCGTTGTACAGGTCTGCATTTAGTAGCTCTGTTTTCTTGGCCAATTTACTTCCCTTCTCAGTGGCTCTGTGTTCTTGTCTCTGATGCAATAAATGTAACAGAATCTCCTTCATAGGGATTTAGAGGGGATCACCTGAGATAACGCATCTGTTGAAATTAGTACAGGACAGGGCCTGGCACAAAATAAGCACTGAATTCACAGCAACTGTGATGATGATGATGGTGGTGGTGGTGGTGATGGTCACAAAGATTCTGATGAAAGTGAAGAAATAGGAGGAGGAGAATTGGGAGAAATAGTAAAGAACTTTGCCCAGGGACTGACATAATTTATTACTCTCAATAACCAGATATTCATCTAGACAGCAAGATGGATGGATGGATGGATAGATGATTGGATGGATAGATGCATGGATGGATGGATGAATGGATGGATGAGTGGGTATGGATGGATGGACGGATAGGTGGGTGGATAGATGGATGGATGGATGGATACATGATTGGATGGATAGATGGATGGATGGATGAGTGGGTGTGGATGGATGGATGGATAGGTGGGTGGATGGATGGATGGCCAGTCAGTCATCAAATAAGTTTGGGAATGTCTGCATCAAACATGGTCAAACAGGTCTCTATTTTTCTTCCTTTACAGGACTTCTCGGGTGCTGTACTAGGCTATGCACCATGAACCCCCAGGGGGAGAGAGAACAAGCTGAATCTCTCCTACTTCTCTGGCCTCAGGGTTCTTTTTACAAATGAAGCATCTCACGAGGCATCTTTGATGCTGAGTTCACTTTGGTAGAGGCCAGTGCAGAGTAGTCTCTCAGGGGAAAAGGATGCCTGGTGTTCAAGTGGTTCAGCCTGTTCCCAGGGAGGACAGAGCATGCATGGGGTCAGGACAGAAAGACCAGTTCTGAGTCCTGGGGCCTCAGGCTATTTGGAGTTAACTCTGTACCCGGCTCCTGCAGGGCCCTGCAGCGCGTGCGCGCGCGTACACACGCAGGACTGAAGATGCTGGGAGGGCAGGAAGCACAATCTAGCCGAGCAGCTGATTATTCATTCCCCCATCCCCGAGAGACCCCAGGGAGTATTTGTTTGCTGAGAACAAGGTCAATACGTTCTCAAACCCAGTTGCCATTCATCCCCAGACAGGTCAGGGGTCGGTTCCTGAAGCATTGTTGATCTCAGCAGAGATGGTGTGCGAGGTTGATATTCTTAGATTTGCTCATTCAGCCGGTCAGTCTGGCTTCCAGAGGAGAATCAGGTCAAGAAGTTCTTAATGATCCGAGAGGAGGCGCTGCCTCCACCCCTGGGGGCTGGGGTTTCTAATGCTGATCAGCAGCTTCCTCACTCATAAGACCTACTGGAATTTTCTTTGTGTGTGTTCATAACCAATTTTATTGAGGGGGGGGGGTGTGTGATGTTACTGGGTGGGGGTGACCCAGTGTCCTGGATTTTTTTGCGTTATTCTTGTTTCAGAGGCACTTTCTCATCCCCATAAATCCCCAGGTGAATTTGAAATTCTCGTATTTTGTTTTCCAAACTGGTCTTCCATGGACAGTAGCTATGTCCACATATTCGTTAGATTCTCTGTCTTAATTTTTTGGTTTAGAGCCTGGAAGAAGAAGGTAAGTTCTTCCAACAGAAATGCACCTCCCTGCTGGCATCTGTAAAAACTATCTGACCAGTTTGCATTTGAAGGGATTGAGGGTTTTGATACTCTTGGTTTGTGTTAGTCGCTCAGTCGTGTCTGACTCTGTGCAACCCCATGAACTATAACCCGCCAGACTCCTCTCTGTCCATGGGATTCTCCAGGCAAGAAGACTGAAGTGGGTTGCCATTCTCTTCTCCAGGGAAATCTTCCCAACCCAGGGATCGAACCTGGATGTTGTGCTGGTTTGATCCTTGCAACTAGATGCTTTTAATGCCTCATTACTATGACAAGTGTGCACCCACTACCAGCTCTGAGCCAGGGCCTCAGCTAACCGTGTCTGTATGTGACTCTTTTTTGAGTCTCTCGACACCCCGTGAGGTGTGGTTGCTCGTCGTATTCTTGTTTTGTTGTTGTTGTTCAGTCACTAAGTCGTATCTGGCTCTTCGTGACCCCATGGTTTGCAGCAGGCCAGGCTTCCCTGTCCCGCACCATCTTCCAGAGTTTGTCCAAGTCCATGTTTTACAGATAATAAATCTGAGGCACAGAGATGTTAAGATTTTGGCACAAGAACACACAGCGAGCATCGGGTGGAAGTGTCAGGCAATGAGAGAATATAGCAATGCCGCAGTGAGAACTGATGCTTACTTAGTACTTATGTAAGAGCTTGTGTAAGTACTTCTGTAAGAGCTCTCCATGCATCACCTGATTCACACATGTTAACTGATCCCAGTGGGCTGGGGATGTGTCTTCTCTTCCCACAATGTGACTCTCCTGGCTGGACTGATCCTTGGCTGAGGTTACAAAAGAAGTGACTATAACCTAGAGAACAGGCGGTTGGTGGAAGCTTCTCCTATGGAAGATCTTGCCTCCCTGGTCGTTGACATGATGCTTCCAGCCTCCCCTCTTCTGGGAGCTCACGTGTCAACCCTCAGCCTCAGGACTGTAAGCATTATGTAGCTTCTCAGAAACTTTTTCTCTGAGGTCCATTTCCCTTTGAGACAAAGCCCTTCCATGCTTTGATCTTACCTGTGTTGGATGGGGTTAGAATGCACGCCTGGTGCTGAGTGTGCATGTGTGTGCTCAGGTGCTCGGTCGTGTCCGACTCTTTGTGACCCCATGGACTGCAGCCTGCCAGGCTCCTCTGTCCATGGGCTTTTCCAGGCCAGAATCCTGGAGTGGGTTGCCATTCCCTTCTCTAGGTGATCTTGAGTGGCATTTATCCATTTTGGTTCAAGTTGTTGCTCTAGAGTGGTTGTTTATCATGCTTTTGCAGAGATTAGGGGTGTGTAGAAGGGAAAACCGGAGAAGGCAATGGCACCCCACTCCAGTACTCTTCCCTGGAAAATCCCATGGACAGAGGAGCCTGGTAGGCTGCAATCCGTGGGGTCACTAAGAGTCAGACATGACTGAGCGACTTCACTTTCCGTTTTCACTTTCCTGCATTGGAGAAGGAAATGGCAGCCCACTCCAGTGTTCTTGCCTGGAGAATCCCAGGGGCGGGGAAGCCTGGTGGGCTGCTGTCTATGGGGTCGGTCGCACAGAGTCGGACACAACTGAAGTGACTTAGCAGCAGCAGCAGCAGAAGGGAAAACTGGCCCTTGAGAATTAAGAAAGCACCTGTTCTGCTGTCTAATATTGGACGGGTCACTTAACCTCTCTGAACCTCCAGAGCATCGTGGGGCTACCGCAGATAATTCTTAAGTGCCTCCTGAACGTCTACTCTGTGCCCAGTCCTGTGAGAAAGATGGGAAAACAAAATGATTGAGCAGGAGGTGGAGGGCATGAAATAGAAGCGTACCCTGAAACAGTCACCAGTCAGCTCTTTACCATGTGGGAGAAAACCACTGCTGGTCTTCCAGGGGTTTAGACAGGTAGGGTTGTAAGTTCTGGAGAGGGTGGGAAAGCTGCCTGGGGCATCAGACGTGTGTTTGCTTGTTGAAGAAGGGAGCGTTCATGGGTCCTGGGAGGGAACAGAGAGCATGAAGGCTCCTACAGAGACATCATTGTGGGGTACAGGTAGGGCATTGAGGAGGCAGACTTGACTGCAAGACTGGGATGACTAGGAAACCCTTGACCTGGGCACATGAAAAACATTGCTGAAGAAGAAAACATCTAATAAACTAGCCCTTTTTGAACACTTTCTGAGTTCCAGGAACACCTGTATGCAGCATATCATTTCACAGCAGCTGTGTACCTGTACAACAGGCCAGATGTTGTCCCATTTTACCCTGAGGAGACTGGGGCTCAGGGCTAAGTGTCTTCTCATCCCAGATCAAATGTTGAAAAGGATGACAGAGCCAGGATCCCAACTTGGCCTCTACAGGTATGGAGCTCATGCTTTCCAATGGTGCCCGGACCCTTCCAGGTGAGTTGAGATGACCTTGGAAATCTGTAGCTCTCAATGGTGTGGAGACCCCTGGGTGAATGCAATATGTAAATACAGCTTCACTTGTATTGGTCCAAAACCAATGTTCAGCCAGTCATTCTCTCTGAAAGCATTTTAGGAAGCTTCATGTGTCTACTCAGCCTTTTAGTCATTGGGTAAATAAGCATGGGGACACTTCCCAGGTAGCCCTAATAGTGAAAAAAAAAAAAAATCACCTGCCAATGCAGGAGACCTCAGAGACGTGAGAGATGTGGGTTCGATCCCTGGGTCGGAAAGATCCCCTGGAGGAGGGCATGGCAACCCACTCCAGTATTCTTGCCTGGAGAGTCTCATGGGCAGAGGAGCCTGGTGGGCTATAGGCCATGGAGTCACAAAGAATTGGACATGCTGAAAGGACTTAGCATGGCAGGAATAGGAATGAATAACATGCTTCCTTACGTGAGCCAGTCTACCTACTTGAAGGAATCATTACACGTAAAAGAATCATTATTATACAATATAACATGATTTTAGAACACAGGTGATGGTAAAGTTAGTTCTGCCTGGGGTGATGCAAAAGGTTTTGCAGAAAATGTGCCTTTGACTAAGGCCAGTAATGTTAAATTACGAAGAAGGAAGGGAGACATGGAGGGAGAAAGGAAGGAAAGAAGGGAGGGGAAGAGGGTAGATCTGCATAGCAGGCAAATTTGTAAGGAGTGGTGGATTCATGAAGGTGTTTGGCAAAGGCAGCTCAGTGTGGTTTGCAGAGAAGTGATTGGTACAAGGAAGGACAGTGTGTATTAGAGGATGCAGCTGGGAAAGGAAAGCTGAGGGATATGGCAAACGACCTTGAAAAATGGCACAAGATTCTCTGTCACCCAGCTTGGCCTGGAAATGGGGTGTGTGCTAAGCAGCTTCAGTTGTCTACCCCTTCGTGGCCCCACGGTCTGTGTAGCCCACCAGGCTCCTCTGTCCATGGGATTCTCCAAGCAAGAACACTGGAGTGGGTTGCCATGCCCTCCTCTAGGGGATCTTCCCCACCCAGAGATCGGACCAGAGTCTTTTAAGTCTCCTGCATTGTCAGGCGGGTTCTTTACCACTCGCGCCACCTGGGAATGGGGAGACGTGGGTCATTAATCTGCATAGATCTTCCTCAGGAGATAACGACTGTCAATACTCGAAAAATAAAGAGTATGATTATTGTCAGAGAAACATGCCATTCCCTGTGCATTCTGTTTTGTCCTGTTCTGGTGGTCATTTTTCAGGAAGCTGGTAAAGGCTGATGGGGATGGTCTCGAGGGCTCCTGATCAGGGGGTGTGTGTGTTTGTGGGGGGGAGGTGGCTCCCTCCCAGACTTCAGGGATTGTTGAGCCAAGGAAGTCTGTGCCAAAGGTTCTAGATCTTCCAGGCTCTCAAGAGATCTTGCAGATGTACATTTTATAGACGGTACTTCCATTTAAAAACGCCCGCTCCTTTTCGTGCCTTGACGTCAAAGCATCATCACTGTTGTCATCATCCCCGTTAGCACGTTCATTGTCATTGTCACCTATGAACTGGATTTGGTCCACGAGGCAGCAGTCAGCTCTGTTGGCCAAAAGCAACCGTAAGCCAGGAATCAGTCTGCACTGAGTGCTCCCCGATCCCGTCCTCCAGCCGATCCTTGAGCTTCCTGTCCTTTTTCCGTCTCTTACATGAGTGTTGAAACACAGGGTAGCTGCTGCTCGGAAGGGTTGGTGCTGGCTGGTCACCCTCATGTTGGCTCTCAGGATCCAGGGAAAGAGTTGTACTGTGTGACAGCATAAGAAGAACCATCTGGGGGTTCCCTCACGGTCCAGTGGCTAAGACTCCTTGCCCCCCATGCAGGGGGCCCAGGTTCATTCCCTGGTCAGGGAACTAGAGGCCATGGGTCACAGCTAAGACCCGGTGCAGTCAACTAAATAAAATAAATAAAAAATGTTTTAAATAGAAAAACTATTTGAAAAAAAGAAGAAGCACTTGAATCCAGGAAAGGATAAGAGAGGTCAGTAACCATGACGCGAGCATCTTGTTGCACAGCAGAAATGAACACAAGATTGTAAAGCAATTATTTTTGTTGTTCAGCCGCTAAGTCATGTCTGACTTGACTCTGTGACCCCATGGACTGCAGCACGCCAGTCTTCCCTGTCCTTCACCATCTCCCAGAGTTTGCTCAAACTCATGTCCATTGAGTCAGCGATGCTGGGCTCAAACTCATGTCCATTGACTCAGCAATGCTATCCAGCCATCTCATCCTCTGTCGTCCCCTTCTCCTTTTGCTGTTGATCTTTCCCAGCATCAGAGTCATTTCCAATGAGTCTGCTCTTCGCATCAGGTGGCCAAAGTATTGGAGCTTCAGCATCAGTACTTCCAATGAACATTATACTCTAACTTAAAAAATAAAAAATAAAGAAGGGATTTGGATAAAGATGGGAAAAACCATGGCCTGTGAGCCAAACCTGGCTTTGACTGTTTTTTTATGACCCTTAAGCTCCGATTGGTTTATATAATTTTAAGCAGTTGAGAAAAAATAAAAAGAATATTTTGTGACAGGTGAAAATGACAGGAAATTCAAATTTCAGAATCCACTTACGTACTGTAATCGTTTTCATATGAAAATGGCACAGTTTTGAGTAGTTGTAACAGAGAGTTGAAGGTTCACGACATCTAAAATATTTGTCACCTGCCCATTTGCAGAAAAAAAGTTTGCCCTCCCCTACTTGCGACTGCCAGCGCGCTAATGGTACACGGCTCTTGGTTTGAATTCAGTCTACCATTCATTCCTACCCAAGTTTCCTACCCACTGCCAGGACTATATCTCTTGTCCTTTGCCTTATTTTTTTCTTCTTTTTTTTCTCTCTCTCTATTTAAATTCCTGCAAGATACTATGAGCTTAAGACACCAAGACAAGACATTGTGCTGCTGCTGCTAAGTCGCTTCAGTCATGTCCGACTCTGTGCGACCCCATAGACGGCAGCCCACCAGGCTCTGCCGTCCCTGGGATTCTCTAGGCAAGAACACTGGAGTGGGTTGCCATTGCCTTCTCCAACCTATTTACTGTGAGCCAATGGGAAGTGAAGATACACAGAATGTAGTGCCTGCCTCTCTGTCCATGGAACTTTTCCTGGCAAGAATACTGGCATGAGTAGACATTCCCTTCGAAAGATCTTCCCAACCCAGGGATTGAACCCAGGTCTCCCGCATTGCAGGCGGATTCTTTACCATCTGAGCCACCAGGGAAGCCTACCTTTTAGTGGAAGAAATGGACCCAAAAGGAAAGAACTATGGTCCAGTCATATTGGATGCTTCGTGTTTGGGAAAACAGAACGCATGTTAGAAAACAAGAGGTTTTGGTTAGTGATCATTATTTATTTCCGTGTTGTGTTATTTCCTAACGTTTGGTGGATGGGTTTTGAAAAAGGAAACATTCAGTTCACACCACTTCACAAATATAACTACTACAATCATAGATGACAGTCATATCTAAATATAAAATCAGAATCAGAGATGTGAATAACAGGACTGGAGGTGGCGAGAACAGGAAGATGAAAACACAGATGTGCCCGTAGTACGGGTCAAAGGAATGGACGGAGTTGAACCTCTTATTGGGCTCTGACCTCACAGCCAAAGTGAAAAAAGGTCACAAGACAACAGGCCTTTATTTTCAGAGAGAGGGAAAGGCATGCTAAATGCTCAGGAGCAGAAAAGCTTTTGTGGCTTGGAGTTCTTACAAAGAAAAGAGAAAGCACCTTTTGCAAAGGAAACGGTATATATCTATAGTTCTGGTTGTATAGGCACGCCTCAATTTAATGTGCTTCCCAGATACCGTGTTAGTCGTTGTTGAACAGACTGAACGTTTATGACAGCCCTGAGTCAAGCAAGTTGGCGGACACCATTCTTCCAACAGCATTGGCCCAACTCACATCTCGGTCATATTTTGGTAACTCTCTCACTGTTCCGGACTTTTTCATTATTTTTCTATTTGTCTGTGTCTGTGATAACTGATCTTCAAGGTTACGATTACAGCTCGCTGAGGATTTAGATGGTGGTTAGCCTGTTTTAACAAGAAAGTATTTTTTTAATTAAGGCATATACTTCTTTTAGACATAAGGCTATCACACACTTAATAGACTATAGTACAGTGTAACCATATCTTTTATATGCACTGGGAAAGCAGAAACACGTGCAACTGGCTTTATTGCAATGTTCTCTTAATCATGGGGGTCTGGAATTCAACCACGATGTCTTCAAGATCTACCTATATATTTCTGAAATATATCATCAAGTTCTTTAAAAAAAAACAACACACATAGTAATATATAGAAGACTCTTATATTTACGTAAGTCTTACAGTTTCCATTCCATTCCATGCCATATTTCATTGAGCATACCGACTCAATGGACATGAGTTTGAGCAAACTCCAGGAGATGGTGAAGGACAGGGAAGCCTAGCTGTGCCGCAGTCCACGGGGTCGCAAAGAATCAGACACAACTTAGTGACTGAACAAGTTTCCAAAACACTTCCACAGTTTTGCCCTCTTAGTGAAGAGGAAGTGAGTATTGTCACTTACATAGGAGATTCTGGAAACAAAGTCTAAATGTATACATTTCTGGCCTTCCTGAATTCCTGCCTCCTAGTCCAGTGATCTTTCCACCAGAGACACAACACGATCTGACCCCAGGGCTTTCCAAAGTCAGGAAGAGCTCTCCCCGCCCCCAGGAAGCGGTCTCATGGTAAAGCTACTGTTCTCACTGGTAACTTCTCAGAAGAGCAGTGTTGAAAGTCAGCGTCAAAAGCTAAAGTTAGAAACAGTATCAGGCTGTTAAGTAAGAGGGGGTCAACTCGCAGCTGTTCCCGGAGCTTTCTGAATCCTAACAAGGTGGCCACTTGGATACATGAGAATCAATTATAGAGAAACCTTGTCAAGATGGCCCCAATTCAGCCTTAAATCATTGCGTTGTCTGCCAAACGCTGTCCACTGTCGTTATCTAGAAATGTAATTATGCAACCAAATCAAGCAGCTAAAATTAGTGTAGTGTAAAAACACCTTGGCCATCTAAAAGTGGAGGCATTGACATTTGGATTTAGAAAAAGCCAATAGTTGAATACGTTTCTCGGTGTCTGAAGCTCTCCAAGTTTCAACAAAAATCTATATCCAGTGTCAGGTTTCGAGTTAGAGGTGGGAGGTGGCAAGCAGATGTTGGGCTTGAAGGTGATTTTCAATGATCCCCAGGGCCTTTAGCATGGCTTGAGTGGACTCAGTCTGTGCTCTCAAAATTGGGAAATTCTCTACACTAGCAGGTGCTCTCCTGGGATACATATTAGAAGAGTGACAATCTGAAGGCTGTCTTTGCCTTCCACCTGAAGTCAAAGGCGTGTCTGTACCAGGCGTCCGTAGAGGAACACAGGGCAAGAATGCCAAATACATGTCTTGTACACATCACGAGGGGATGCCAAGCGCTTTTCTCATCACACAACCCTATGAGGTAGGGTCTGTTACTATCTCAGTTTTCCAAACGAAGAAACGAAGGTTCAGAGACACTGAGCAACGTGTTCAACATCGCACAGCTGCCAAGTTGGGACACCCAAGTCAGTATAATTCCACTTCCTGCAATCCCATCTGAGTGTATCTGTGGCCACGTAACACATGCTGGACCATCACTTGGATGTTTTCGAACATCAGAAAGATCTGAAATACTGGAATGTATTTCTCGTCTGTGGTTTTGGTGTACATTAGGTATACCTTTAAACTCTCGGAGCAGGGAGTCATCTTATTAATAGATTACACATTAAAATATAACAACTGAAAGCTCAAAGACGAAGAATGTTAAAATTTTATTTTTAAGGCATATGAAATTATATTACAGAACAAAATACTGTAATGGATACGGTGGCCAGTTAGGAATTAGGAGCCTGGCACTGCCTCTCATGTGTGGAGGGCTGTGAGCGTGCAATTCAACTAGTGTGAGCCTCATTTCCCGTGTGGACCAGGAACTAGTAATAGTACCTACTTGTGAGAGTTTTGAGAATGAAATTACAAAACATGTGTAAATAATTTAGCTATAGTTCTGTGTGCCATAGCACACACTGCAGATACTCGCTGGTGCTATGATTATATTTTGGGCACAAGTTGCCCCTTTAAAACTAAAACCAGGGAGAGAGTAAGAAAAAGAAAAAGAGACATCGGATAACAAGGTAGCATCTTCTTCGTTTCTCTGTGATCAGTACCAGAGGCTGTCTGCGTTCCTCTACTGAGCTTTTAAGTGGCAGCTGATAATCATATCAATTGACATTTCTCAGCTTTCCTCTCTAACCCTCCCACACAGACTCCAGCTTTTTTTTTTTTTTTTTTTTTTGCCTTTTGCCCAAATTCCTTCGGAAAGAGCCCAAATCTGTCAGCCTGACCACCTTGCTCCCCGTCTCTGGGTCTCTCTCACTCTCTCTGAGAACTAAATTAATGAAGAGTATTTGGTTAGTCATGTTAGGCAAGCCGTTCCCAAAATAGAACCTTCCATTTTGGTAGCTTCAACCCTGCAGCTGCTGTGTCTCTCCCTCGTCTGCGAAGAAAACTTTCACATTAAGAGTTGCTGATGCTGGATTTTCTTTCTCTCCCCTCTGAGTGTTGATGAGCTCTGCGCTCCTGACAGCGGCGATCTGGCTCTCAGCTCTGTGGTTCGGAAGAAGTTGGGTCTATAGATCTTTTTTTCTTTCTTTTTTTTCCCCCAACTCTCCATTGATGCGTTGAGCTTCTGAGGGGATCCCACCTGCCCGTAAAGCATGTTGCCTTCTCAAGGAGTCCTCTTGCATCCCTATGGCGTACCTATGATCGTTCCAGCCGCCCCCTACTTCCCAGGACTGATCCAGGTAATGCAAGGCCACTGCCAGCCAGCAACTTAACTCCAGAGTGCGCAGAGTAATAATTGGAATTTTTATGGTTGAGAAAGCAAACACTTTTAATACAGGAAAAAGCCCTCGTGTAGTCTGAGGGAAGACAGTAGGAAATCAAAAAGATGGATCACCCTAATCTGGCTATTGACATCTCTCATGGTTGAATAAATGGTGTAGTTGAGCTATATTTGCTTGTATTGATCGGGCTGCTGTTTAACATTCATGCCTTTGCTTCGGGAGGTTGACCACGGGGCAAAGGATTTGTTCTCCTTCTGGGCTCTCGGAGAGACTCAGTCTCCCACAGCAGGTCCCGAGATGGACTAACTGGTCATGAGGTGACTTGGTTAAGAGCTTTCACCCAGGAAACAGAAGGAGCATGAAATACACATTAATCCTTAGGTTCCGCTTCCCAGGGCTTGTCTGTTTTCATGGAGGGTACCCCTGCCTTCCCAAACCTAAAATTGACCAGTGGCAGGGAGGCAAAAGGAATGATCTATTGATGGTTAATTTATGAAGTTCAGAGATGATACTAGGAATCCCTTACCAGTTGTTTACATCTGAATGATGGCAAGAAAGGAGATGATTGAAATACAAGTTGGTTTCACTTTTAAGGCTTTTCATTTTGTGTTGGGAGAGTCATCAAATAAGATATTTGGGGCTTTTTTTTTTTTTTTTTTTCATTGTAAGTGTGGCTTTTTAAGCAAATGTTGGCTTCTGGGTATGTGTGTGAATTTCTCTGTGGAGAACTGACTAACGACAGAGGCTGAGTGTCAGAGGAAACCCGGATGTCTTCTTTTGTGGTTTGTTTGAGAGCAGTCATCTTTTTGTAATACATTCTGTATCTCCTTTCTACAGGAAAGAAAAGCTACATGTAGTTCGTACTTCCTTTTTACCTTCAGGTCTGTGCTCCTCCCTCCACGATCTTTCAAAATTCTGCAACACTAGCTCATTAATTCAAATTTCTGAGGAGGGGTCTGGTCAAACCTCCAATGTCTACTTTTCTGAATGTTGTTGTTACCTCTTGTAAACTGTAAGAATCTTGGCAATTTGAGCCATTAGAGGGGAGTCCAAAACATTGCGAAACATCTTATCATGCCAGATTTATGGTCCCTGCTCTTTTGGGAGGCTTCTATATTATGCATGAGAAATAATGGACTACCTGGAGAGTGGTCCTCAACAACGTGGAAACAGTCCCATCCTTCCAGGCATACACAGGCCAGTGAGCCACTGGGGTCTGAAGTCAGGCTTGGTGATACACCGGAAGACATTTTACTTCCGTTGGACATTCGGGGTGAAGGTTAGAGTTTTGTCAGACCCTGGACCGCCCCATCCGATAAATAATTACAAGCAAATCGTGCCCTTCACTCTATGCTGATTGATGCTGAAATTGCTTTTGAAAGTTCTCATAAGTTCCTGTTATAGATTAAGTGCCGGTGTAGGAAAAATAACAGCACCCACTGAAATGGGTGAATGTAATCAGGCTTAATGGACTCGAGAGCTTGTTGGGAATTAAATAACTATCGATCCGCTGCAATGCCGCTGTCATTACAAAATGCCACTCTGGACGTATTACCCGGGTGATAGATGAGAAGACACACGGGCGAGCTGAGAAACTGGGGAGGCCTGGTTCCCATTCCTTCCTCCTGTGCAGAGCCTTTGAGAAATGGATCTGGTTTCTGGGGGGAAGAAACAAGAGATTTTACTTGCAGATCGTTGCTGGGATCATGCTTTGTTTTCCCAAGTGAGACCTCTGGTAACTGGTTACCCAGAAGTCAGGGAGTGGTGCGGCAGGGGGTCTTAGCCCAGATGCTGTGACAGCCTTCATCTTCTTCCTCTCGCACCCGCCGTGGATCACACAGAAACGCTCCGAGTGGGGAGAGACTGGCCTTCTTTCCAGTTTTCTGAGACAGCCTGTTATTTATCCAGCGGCATCAAGCAACTCAGACACTCCACTCTGTAACATTTGCAAGTGAAGGAAAGGCAACTCAAAGAAAGAACTGTACGACACACACCCACACACTCGCCTCTCAGCTGATGCTTCAGGTGATACTAGGTGCCCTGTATTCCCGCAGACTCTATCAGCTTGCTGACCAATTCGTTGATCATGTGGGTTTCTTCCCAGACTCTTCAAGATGCAAATATGTGTGTGGGTGATTTGTCGCTCAGTCATGTCCAACTCTGCGACCCCATGGACTGCAGCTCACCACGCTCCTCTGTCCAGGGGGATTCTCCAGGCAAGAATACTGGAGTGGGTTGCCATGCCCTCCTCCTGGGGATCTTCCCAACTCAGGCTTTCCCAAACTCACAGACTTAGAGAATGAACTTATGGTTGCCGGGGGGAGGGAGAGTTAGGAAGTTTGGGATGGACATGTACACACTGCAGTATTTAAAACGGATAACCAATAAGGACCTATTGTATAGCACAGGGAACTCTGCTCAATGTTATGTGGCAGCCTGTATAAGAAGGGTCTTTGGGGGGGAATGGACACATGTGTATGTATGCTGTCCACCTGAAACTGTCATGGCATTGTTAATCTGCTCTACCCCAGTACAGAATAGAAGTTTAAAAAAAGATGCCAGGGCTTTCCTAGAGGGAATTAAGGTGCCACCCACGTCCTCATAATGTGATCAGTGAGACAGTTCCATGATCCCAAATAGTGTGTTCCTTCCACAGTAGTAAGTTCCCTGTGACTGGAGGTATGAAACAGTGGTAGGGGCCACTGGGCAGGGTTGTCTTATCAGAATTCAAGATTCATCTCACAGTCTTTTCACAGTCTTTTCACTTCTCACAGTGAAGAACCAGTGATTCTGTGGCCTAAGAATTTCCTTTTCGTAACCCTATCAAGTGCCACTTTTTTTTTCCTATTGCTGTTTTTGTCTGCTCAGTCCAAGAAAACAAACAATAATTGATCAGACATCATAAGAGGCTTTTAAGAGAGCATCACCTTATCCTGCAAAGGCGGTGAGCAAACATGTTTCCTAATAATTCCGAGGACGTGACTCAATAGTATCTTTTGTCTCAGGAGTAGATTCAGTAGTGACTGCTGACCTCATGGGCCATCCCCGAAGAAAGCTAGATGCTTTACCATATTGAATATCCTGAACCCATCTTTTGATGTCTGAACTTATTGAACAGATAGCAAGGTGAATAGTTTTTCCTTCCAGCCATGTAAAGTACTCCAGAGTGACCGTGGAGGATTGGGCTGAAGCAGTTTGGACAGTTTTCATGCATAGTAAGAAGCAGAAGAGGAGACATACTATCAAGTATCAAATATTAACAGTATATAAACACTGTTCCATTCCCCTTGGCATAGAGTGGACTGCTGGTATCTCTGGTTAAGAAGAACGAACGTGTCTTCCCATTGATCTCCTTTATTCATGTCTCAATTTCCAACAAGACCTTGAATGATCAATGAATTATCTGACCTGAGAACAGGAGATTTGACAAGTAAATTGTCCGTCAGTCTTGAGTCAAAGAAGCTACCAGGAGAACTTACCCGAGCCGTGGACCAATAGCCGGCCGCACAGCATCAAATGATATCATCTAAACCACAGCTTTGTAATTGATCAGTCTGGGTGGTGTTTGGGTCTGATGAGCCCTCGGCTCTGGGTTCAAGTTCAGACTTGAGCCCCTCACTGTAGATATTTATCTGCCAGATATAGCCCTTGACCATCACTGCTAGATTATTTTCCACACCAAGACAGTTCCATTCTCATCTCCTCCAGATATTGCAGATCAGGTCTGGAGACTGTTTTCCTAGACAGAGGATGGTGTAGACATGGCCACATCCACCTCACCATGCACTTTTTTACTTTAGTTATTCAGTTGCTACCCACATATTCCATATCAGGCAAGTTACATGCACCTTGGAAAACAGAAGCAGCCAGTACAGCTACTGACTGTTAGGTTCACACCCTAGTGGAAGAGAACCTTAGATAAATATAAAATCCAATACGATAGTAAAAACATCAGGAAAGCATGATAGGTGATAAGTATTTCACACTTGCTTTGTACCAGGCAGGGCTTCCCAGGTGGTGCTAGCGGTAAAGAACCTGCCTGCCAGTGCAGGAGACATAAGAGACTTGGGTTTGATCCCTGGATCAGGAAGATCCCCTGGAGGAGGGCCTGGCAACCCACTCCAGTATTCTTGCCTGGAGAATCCCATGGGCAGAGGAGCTTGGCTGACTATGGTCAATGGGATCACAAAGAGTCGGACTTGACTGAAGCGACTTGTATGCACGCGTGGACCAGGTATGGTGCTAAATACTTATATATTTTATCTCAATTTATCCAAACAATGCAATTGTCCCCCCCCTTATCTGTGGGGGATGTTGACTTAAAAAATATTCAGCAACCTAAAAGTTGAGAGCTATGTTTTATTCAGTACTAAGTTTTAGGACTTCAAGCCTGGGCCTCTTCAAGCCTGAGTGAACTGTTCCAAGGAGGTGAGGGGATGAGCCTGGTTATATAGAAGTTTTGTAACAAAGAGAAGGTAGTCTGAACATCAAAGAGATTATTCTTATTGAAAGAAAAGCAGATATCCCAAGTTAAGGAATTTAGCACTTTTCTATTATAGGAAGATGCAAGAGTCCAAGCTCACTGAAATCATTCCTTTAATATGCATCTCAGCCATCGGGCCATGGCCCTGTGTTTTCACATCCCGAGCTTCCTCAGGGCTCACCGTAGGGAGTGGCTGCAGTCTGCTGGCTGCTAGATCGCAGGCGTTCTTCTCCTTCCCCCAGGGTCACCAGCCATTGATGACTGTGGCGTCCTTGTTCACTGGCAGGACAGGAAATGCTCCATTTCCCAGGGATATGGCCTAGACCCCCAGTGGATGCTTTAGACAGTACTGGACCCAAGATAGATTGTGTTTTTCCCTGTACACACGTACCTCTGTGTGTGTGTGTGTGTGTGTGAGTTACTCAGTCATGTCTGACTCTCTGCAGCTCTGTGGACTGTAGCCTACCAGGCTCCTCCGTCCATGGAATTTTCCAGGCAAAAATACATGTGGTCAGGTTTAATTTATAAATTAGACACAGTCAGAGACTACTAATAATTAATAATAAAATAGAACTATTATAACAGTTTACTGCAATAAAAAGTTGTAAATGTGGCCCTGGATGTCTTACTATACAAAGCACACACTTTTTTTTTTTTTCTTCTTTGAAGTGTCACAGAGAAGATTCATTCTTAACATAGATCTTAGCAATTTCAGCATATGGTTTTGTTGCCTTCCTTATTAGGTTGAGAATGTTTTCATTTCAAGGAAGCACTTGACGGCTTCTCCATCAGAACTACCAGCATCACTAACTCTTGTCCTTTGGGGCTGGTATTCAGGAAAATAAGGATCAGTTGCACCCGAGCATCGCGATAACTCGGTAGTCGATCTGATACCTGAGATAGTTACTAAGCAACTGACTGTGTGAGATCTTCTGAACACAGGGATGGTCCACATCCTGGACAGGACAGAATGGGACTGGACCACCCCGAACAACACACAGTTTAAAATGTACGAATTGTTTAGTTCTGGAATTTCCCGTTTAATATCTTCAGGCTGTGGTTGACCTCAGGTAAAGCTGGGAGAGCAAACCTGTGGATAATGGTGGTTACCGTAACCCGAAAGTTGGGTTCTGTTTGTCCCACCATTATCTGTAATTGTAAATCTCCCAAAGCTCTGAAAATCAGCTTTTTTGGGGAGGTGGGGGGAGTGTTGGCACTAAAATGCCTCTCGGAAGAAAACTTGACCTGAAATGATGTGTCGCTATTTATAGACTGTCTTTATCCCACTCAGTGTGAATATTCATATATTTTGCTACGGGAATGTTTCTGTGTTTGATTTCAGAGTGTTGTCCCAGGCCCTGCTGAGAAAGTTACATAATCTGTTTCTGATGGATTCCCTTTCTGAAAAAGAAAAATCTCCCCAAATCTGAATTTCAAGATAGAGAGGTGACCCCAGGGGTATTGGATAAGAAATCACAGTCATGTATTACGATGCCTTTTCTGCATATGGAGGACCTGAAACTGACATTTAGAGAAAGGTCACTTGCCCAAGGTCACAAGGATTGTCAGTGCCAGAGCTGAGATGTGGACCACGTCTGGTGGACTGGGACCTTTGTTCTTTGTCACAGATCCACTGTCCAGGTGCATATGGAGATATAGGAGAGGGAGATGGTGGATGCCTCTTGGAGTAGGAAAGAGGGTCGTTCAGAGGGGAATGAGGGCTTCCCAGGTAAAGAACCCGCCTACCAATGCAGGAAACACAAGAGATGCGGGTTCAATCTCTGGGTCAGGAAGGTCCCCTACAAAAGGGCCTGGCAACCCACTCCAGTATTCTTGCCTGGAGAATCCCAAGTATAGAGGAGCCTGGCCGGCTACAGTCCATTGGGTAGCAAAGAGTCAAACACGATTGAATCAATGTAGCATGCATGCACTCAGAGGGGAAAGGTGGCATTCAAGTCGGGCTGTAGAGCATCATCAGACATTCTCTGGGCAAACAGAGGAGAAAGCCCTTCCTATCAGAGCAGAGAACATGGGTGAGCTCACGATGCTTAGGTTGACATATCAAGACGGAGCTTCAGTATCTTCCCCAACCCACTGGCACTGTGTGTCTTGGCGTTGCGTAAATATAGGTCTCAAAAGACTGGGCTCCAGAGGAGCTGGAAGAAATGGAGCTCAGAAATGGAGCTTCTGAGCCCCGAATCTCTCTGTGCCCACACAGGAATGGGCTCTCTACTGCCCTTCTCTGAATCCAGCAGGTGAATGTCGAATTCCCTGGATTTCAAGTCCAGATCGCTATTTGCTGTCCTTTCTCTCTGAAGCAGTAAGCTCTCTGAAGGCTGTGTTCTCCAACCCATACCCCATGGAGTTAGATGGCAGCAGAGAAATGAGGAACGCCTCCCTGACGTGGGTAGCAGTGGTAGAGGCAAACCCTTCAGCTCTGGATTTTGAAGCAGAAATCAGCATCATTGAATTGGGTAATATATCTAATGAGAGATCTGTATACACCTGTGTAGTGAGGTCACAGGAAAGAGGAACAACCCACCTCCCCCAGGACCCTCTTGTCTAACACTTGAAAATGAATATCCCAGGAGACACACTTGCTGGCAAAGCCAGAGACTTTTTGGGGAAGGGGTGCCCAAGTGGAGAGCTGCAGGGGAAGGAAACCCAGGAGAACTGCTCTGCCATGTGGCTCGCATTCTCGGGTTTTATGGTGATGGGTTAGCCTCTGGATTTTCTGGTCAGTCATTGTGACTCAGGGTCCTTCCTGCTGGTACATGCATCATTTAGCCAAGATGGATTCCAGCAAGGAGGATTCTGGGAGGTTGGTAGGACATATGTAGTCTCCTCTCTCCTTTTGACCTTTGCCGAATTCTTCCGGTTGGTAGTAGCGTGTTAGTTCCAAGTTCCTTACCAGGACTTCCTGTTGTAAGGTAACTCATGCAAGTGGTTACTCTCAGGCCTAGTTAGAGTGGGTGGTTTTGGTCAGTGGGTCCCCTCACAGTGACACCAAGAATTATCAAACTTCTGGTTTTAGCAGTGGACCAGAAGTAACTGGCCCCTGCAGAGAGGTAGAGAGATGTATGAGGAATGTGCAAGGCACTGGTGTAAACCTGAAGGGAATAAGCTTGTGTTGCTCAGTGGCTGGTGGAGCCATTTTCAGATCTTGATATTGCTGCCCTGCAGTTATTTACATGTGTGGAATATCTGCTGATTGGGAAAGAAAGCAGAAGGCCCGCCTGCATAATGTGAGTGTTGGTGGCGTCATTTACTTTGTGGCTGCTCCATCTTAGTCACCGAGTGACTTTTCTGTACTGCCAAACAGGCCGTGTCAACAGCAGACTAAATTAAAGAGTCAGGGAGGCGGCAAAGAGAATTTGGAGTCAAACAGGTCCGTGTTGATATATTGGCCCTGGCATTTACTAAGCATGTGGCCTTGAGCTTGTCAATTAACCTCTCCAAGGCTGTTTTCTCAGCTACAAAATGGAAACAGGAACACCTCTCTTGAAGAGCGGTTGTGAGTTTATGTGGGATTCATCTCTTTGTTCAACAGTTACTTATTGAGCACCTACTGTATGCCAGGCTGTGAGAAGTGGAGTGAGAAGTGGGTGTAGGTGATGAGGCAGAATAGGAAACACACAAGATTCTTTTCAACCTAAAATTTATATCCTAATATATGGAAAAGGTGGCATTTATATAAATGTGCTTAGTCACTCAGTCATGTCCGACTCTTGCAACCCCATGCACTGTACCCCACCAGGCTTCTCTGTCCGTGGAATTTTCCGGGCAAGAATACTTGAGTATCTTGCCATTTCCTTCTCCAAGGGATCTTCCTGATCCAGGGATTAAACCTGTGTCTCCTGCATTGGCAGGCAGAGACTGTACCCCTAGCACCACCTGAGAAGCCCATTTATATGTATATATATTTATTCTCAATTGGTAAAGAGCCTGGCGGACTACAGTCATGGGGTTGCAAGAGTTGAACACAACTTAGTGACTAAAGTGAAGTCGCTCAGTCGTGTCTGACTCTTTGCGACCCCATGGACAGTAGCCTACCAGGCTACGCCGTCCCTGGGATTTTCCAGGCAAGAATACTGGAGTGGGCTGCCATTTCTTTCTCCAAGGGATCTTCTCAACCCAGGGATCGAACCCGGGTCTCCTGCATTGCAGACAGATGCTTTACCATCTGAGCCACACTTCAGGATGGGCTGGCCACCCCATAATGCTTATCCTGTGTTATTCTGAAAGAAGATAGGCATTTACTCAGGACTCTTATTTTTCAGTGACAAGATCTAATTCATAATTGTTTACAGGGGAAACAAAAAACCTCCACCTTCAGGCACAGTGGAATTCAGAGGCTCCAATGACTCAAGTCAAGTCACTCCATGACTCCACAGTAGTTATCTGAACTTTATCTTCATTCACAAATGCACCACATCCAACTGGTGGCAAAGATGGTGAAATAAATTCTGGCCTCTGTACACTAACCCTGAATTAACTCTCAGACACAGAGTTGGTAGCTCAGCTGGTAAAGAATCTGCCTATAATGCAGGAGACCCTGGTTCTATTCCTGGGTCAGGAAGATCCTCTGGTGAAGGGATAGGCTACCCACTCTAGTATTCTTAGGCTTCCCTCGTGGCTCAGCTAGTAAAGAATCGGCCTGCAATGCGGGAGACCTGTGTTCCATCCCTGGGTGGGAAGATCCCCTGGAGAAGGGAAAGGCTACCCACTCCAGTATTCTGGCCTGGACAGTTCCATAAACTGCATAGTCCATGGGATTACAAAGAGTTGGAAATGACTGAGCGACTTTTGCAGAGTTTTGGGTGAAGTAGAAAAGAATAGCTTTATTGTTTGCCAGGCAAAGAAGGCCACAGTGGGCTAATGCCCTCAAGGCTGTGTGTCCAGACCTGGAGGGAGGGTACAGTGAACCCTGTGTGGAGTCTTCTAGTCCACGGATGGGGTTGCTGATGAGGATCAGAGTGCCTGAAGAGGCTGCATTCCTTCAGTCCAGAGATCTTCTGGCCTAACAGTGACCTTCTCTCTGGAATGAAGAGTGCTTTATCAGACATTAACATCTTTCCATTTGGTGGGAGTTTCAGTATCTGCAAAACAGCTCAAGGATACTGTTATGTGTATCCCTTGAGGGGGATCTCGGACCTGCCCCCAAGGCTGCACTATTGTTTCTGGACTGTTCCTCCCTTGTCCCTGCATCCTCTCTCTTCCCTGACTAGCAACTGAACCTGCCCTTTGGAACTCAGGGAAAGGGGCTTTTGTGCCCATTAGCCCCATTGGGTCCAGCTGGATTTCAGTGATCCCCAGAAACTCCAGGCTGACACCCCAACCCATCCCCAACTCTTCCCCAACTGCAAAAATTCCAGAGTCAAGCTGGAAGCTGGGGTTAGATCCAGCCAAGCAGGGAGTGAAGGAGCAGTCAGAGCTCACTTATCCACTTTAGGCATTCTTGTTGTTGAGTTGCCAAAGTGAAAGTGAAGTCGCTTACTTGTGTCCGACTCTTTGCGACCCCATGGACTGTAGCCTACCAGGCTCCTCCGTCCATGGGATTTTCCAGGCATGAGTGCTGGAGTGGGTTGCCATTTCCTTCTCCCGGAGATCTTCCCGAGCCAGGGATCAAACCCAGGTCTAAGTCATGTCCGACTCTGCCATACCACGGACTGTAGCCTGCCAGGTCCCACTGAAACCGTTTACCTCAGATTGGGACTTGAACCCATGTGACTGGGATTTGAATGCAGCCAAAACCCAGTTTGGAAATTGAACCCACATGACTGGGACTTGAAGCCAGCCAAAACCCACATTTCCTGGTTTCAGGGCCTAATAAATCTCAGGTTCTTGATGTCTCATCCCAGAAAGAATTCAGTGAGAGACAAAGTTATAGGTAAGAAATGGATTTATTCAGATTCAGAGAGAAACACACTCCACAGGCAAAGTGTGTGCCTTCGCAGAGGGTGAGTGTGGCTGCGAAATGTGGTGTGGTTAGTTTTTATAGGCTGGGTAATTTCATATGTGAATGAGTGAAAGGAAATGGCAACCCACTCCAGTGTTCTTGCCTGGAGAATCCCAGGAACGGGAGAGCCTGGTGGGCTGCCGTCTACGGGGTTGCACAGAGTCGAACACGACTAAAGTGACTTAACCTTAACCTAATGAGTGGGAGGATTATTCCAACTATTTTGGGGAAGGGATGGAGATTTCAAGGATTTGGGCTACCCCCCACTCCTTGGTCTTTTAACAGTGCCTTGGAACTGTCATGACACCTCTGGATGGGTCATTTCACTTGCCGATTGAGGATCAAGGGCTAGTCTTGTCTGCCATCTTGGTTCCATTTGATTCTAATTGATTTACGTTGTGTTCTTGGGCTATGTCATTCTTTCAAAAGTTGTGCCCTGCCCCTTTCCTTCCTGCTACACCTCTGTCCCTGGGATTGCCCAGGCAAGAACACTGGAGTAGGTTACCATTTCCTTCTCCAGGGGATCCTCCAGACCCAAGGATCAAATCCACAAGTGGGCAGCCTTTCCCTTCTCCAGCCGATTTTCCCAACCCAGGGATTGAACCTGGGTCTCCCACGTTGCAGGCGGATTCTTTACCAGCTGAGCCACAAGGGAAGCCCAAGAATACTGGAGTGGGTAGCCTATCCCTTCTTTAGTGGATCTTCCTGACCCAGGAGTCGAACCGGGGTCTCCTGCATCGCAGCGGGATTCTTTACCAACTGAGCTATCAGGGAAGCCCCCTACATTGGCAGGCAGGTTCTTTACCACTGAGCCACCAGGGAAGCTCAATTTGGGTGCTCAACAGATGAAAAACAAAGTTCTCAATTCCTTGAGAGGTATTACAGTTGTCTCAGTTGTTCAAGCTATTACAAACATCCAAACATGTCTCTTCTCCCCCAAACCTTGCCCATACCCCACCAGGGAAGAAATTAGTGGGTTTCTGATCTTACTTATCCAGTTACCTTTTTTTTTTTGCCAGTGATCATAGTTACCAGACATTCACAATCACCCAGTGTATCTTGCTTCTCCATACCTGATCAGATGAATCAAAGGCAAATATGGCAATTTTATGCAGTATTTTCCCACCTAAAGTAATTACAGGAGTGTCTCCCACCAGAGTATGTTTGGGACATCCCCAGTCTTTTGCAAGTGAAACCACCACAATCTAGGAACATACAGATAGCCTGACGAGGACAACAGGTAACACTTATAATTGAGGCAAGACAGGAGTTACCCACATCATGCAAAGCCATACCTTCTTTTTATATTAGCAATACCAACGTCAATAAATCTAGAAATAAAGGGAAACTAAAGCCCTCCTTTTACGAAGTTTGAAATCATGTGGACCTTGCACATCATTCCAGGTGTCTCAATGCGCTCAGAGACGCCAGCAACTTTCCCCCTTCAGCTGTATAGAGGTGCGTTTTTTTTTTTTAATTAAAAGATTAAAAGGACACTGTCAATCTCTTCTGATTAATAGCAGTCCTATAAAAAGGATGTGTTCCTGCCGCAGCCATCTGTCATTCTGATCGTTTTAAAGGCATACTATATCAGCAAGTATGCTTTTTATAATATGCTGGCATGGGGCAGGCGGGGCTGGAGGGACTCGTGGATTTCACACTCCACTTTGCCGCTTTAGTGTTCCGCGATCTGAGCCTTTGATGGTGAAGCGGAACCCTCCTCCCTGTCTTTGAAAGGTTGTTTTGGGTAAGTGCTTTCCCGGGCTGACTTAGGATGGAGATACTCACCCCTATTTATGTTTCTCTCCCATCTAAAGATAGATCCATCACACTTGCATCCCACCAGCATTCAAGAAGCCAGCTCCTTCACTTGATTAACTACTGAACCCTGAATACTGTCCAGAAGCAATGAACTCAATATTCTGTGGGTCCGTGGTCTTCTGCAAAGCCTATTTTTTTTTTAATTTTTAAAATTTTATTTATTTTATTGACGTATAGTTGATTTACCATGCTCTCTTGATTTGCCTACCCTACATCTGGCTCCAGGAAGCGTGGTGGGTCCGGTGCATCACTGGCCTGGGAGAGGGTGGCTTCCCTCAGCCGTTACCTTTCGTTCCCCCGCTAATCCGCACTGGCTCTCAGACAGGGGGGTGAGATTCAGCCACCGCGGAGGCAGCTGTCATGTGCGTTCTCACAGTGTTCTCACCAACCATTCTCCGAAGAGCTATTTCTTCTCGTTTCACGAGGCAGCACAATTAAAGATTTAGACCAGAGGATTGAGAGTGTGGAGTTTAGACCAGGGAAACCTGAGGCTGGCCATGACCTTCTCTGGGTGATTATGGAATAGCTGCCTGACCTCTCAGAGCCTCCGCTTTCTCATCCAGAAAGTGGGAGTAACATTCCATGGACTTCTGCTTCCTGGAGTCAATATCAGGAATAAAAGAACTCAAGGATGACCACTCCTGGGGCCCTTGTCGTCCAGCCAAGAGGACATAATGCCAAGGGCTGAACCGGAGCTGGCCCTTGGTCCTGTGTCCTGGGGATTTCACCTCTCTGAGCTTCCACTGTCTCAGCTTGGTGGCAGGGACAGTCACACCCACTTCGCAAGGGAGCCCTGAGGCTTTAATGCGATAATGTTTGTGAAGCAGCCATAGCAGCACCTGCTCATGGTACGAATTCCATCGTGGTTGGCCAACATCGCCACTGTCATGGTTTTTTCCTCCTATCCTGGGTGGCTGCGGTTTCCTTTGCATATGAAGATGCTCTCAGTTTGGAGGTGGGTGGGCCTGTGCGCAGCTCTCTGCTTCTGCTGTCCATGGAGATTCCTGTAAACCAGAGGCACAGGTTTTAGGTGCAGCTGAACAGAGTGGGGTGCAATCAGGGATACACCACGCCTTAGCCCATGGCTTTGGGGGGCATGAGACACATATACCCTCCCACTTTCTCAACTGTTAGCCTGGGGAGCTGGGACTACTAGACACCTGATGCCAAAAGCTCAGCTTCTCTGTACACAGGTGTTGAATTAAACCTCAAAGATGGAGTTTTGGGTGAAGTAGAAAAGGGGGGCTTTATTACTTTGCCAGGCTAAGGGGGATGCAGTGGACTCATGCCCTAGAAACCAAGTGTCTCAGCTCGGGGGAGACAGTGACTAGTCTTATAGTAGAAGAGGGTGTGATCAGCTCGTGGTTGGTGGTGAGATAAGTAATAGTCAGCATCATCAACCTTCAGGTTTAACTGATCTGGGGTCTGCATGCCTGTGGGCGGCATATCATCATTAATCGTTAACTTCTCCCACCTGGAGGGGGTTTCAGTATCTGCAAAACAACTGAAAGATTTTGTTGTACAGATCCCTTGGTGAGGAAGCAGGACTCTGCCCCGAGGCTTCTCTTGACTGTTTCTCGCTGGTCTGGCATGCTCCCTTCCCTAGTTAACAACTGTTTGAATCTGCCCATTGGAACTCAGGTCTTGGAGGCTGAAGGAAGGCTGTTTCCTGTAATCTAAGAAATGGGGGGCTCACAAAAGCCTTGTGTCCACCAGCCCCGCAGGGCCCTGCACGTTGGGCACCCAGGCAGGAGGAGGGCCAGGTTTCAGCCCTGTGGAAACCTGGCCCAAATCTTTGTCCATTTGCTCTAGTAGAACAGCTGGGGCTGGAACTGGGGCTGGGTGGAAGGAGGGGGAGGGTGGGCTTTGAAGGAGAAGAGAGAAGCCCATCCCCTCTCCTCCATGTGGCCACAGCCTTCTGGGGACAGACTCTTGGGGACCACCCACACCCCTGTTCCATGCAGCTCCTGGCACACTGTGGGCGCTTAATAAATGCTAAATAATAAGTATAGCTCCCATCTGTCGGTGCCCGGTGGTGGAGAAGATGTTCGAGCACAGGACGGCCGACTGGCACCGGGCAGCTTGTGAGAAGCCTTCAGGGAAAGACGCAGCTCTGAGTCATTCGGAGGGCTTCTTCCACCCAGGGGTCAGCTGGCCCTGCGACTCATCAGAACCTGGGCAAGTTCATTAAGCATGCAGGTGTCCACTCTGAACCCCAGATCGTCTCCATCAGAAGGCAGGGAGCAGAACCCAGTGAACTGTGGGCCTCCCAGGCAATCTCGGGTTTCCCACGTGCGGCTGGATGCAGGAACTGGTGTCGACCGACAAGGCAGGGGCTTTGTTAGGGTTTAAAAGGGGCCCAGGATCTGCCCTCTGAACAGACGGTGTCATAAATTCATACTTCCGTCATTTTCTTGGAAGAAAATGCCTACTGGGCTTTGCGCATTTAGTTACAATAAAAACAACAGCAGCTGCTTGTTTTCAGGCATTTACTACGTACCAGGCCATGTGTAAGGCATTTCACCTACAGCATCTGACTGAAGCATTGTGGTTTGGAGAGGAAAAAGCAGGTGGACAGGGTGCTGTCAGGATGTGGAATCTGTGGCAGGTGACCTGGTTCATCTCCTTCCTTCAGCTGTGTGACCTTGGGCATTACTTACTCCCTGTGTGACCTCAGGCAGGGATTGTCACGTCTCTGGGCAGCAGTCACCTCGTTGGATGGTAGTTAAAGGAACCAAAGCGTATAAAGTTCATAACCCAGCACCTGGTGCTTGGAAAGGACTCAGTGCATGTATCACCCAGTTTATTTCCAAGGGCACTGCAACACCACCACAACCAAACTGTGTAAGAGAGACAATATTGAGTGTTTGAGATACACACACACATGCACACACACATATATATAAATGCATGTGTGTGTGTTAGTCCCTCGGGCGTGTTCGACTCTGCCACTGCATGAACTGTAGTCTGCCAGTCTCCTCTGTTTGTGGGATTCTCCAGGCACGAATATCGGAGTGGGTTGCTATTCCCTCCTCCAGGGGATCTTCCTATTCCCTCCTCCAGGGGATCTTCCCAACCCAGAGATCGAACCCTAGTCTCCCTCATTGCAGGCAGATTCTTTACCATCTGAGCCACCAGGGAAGCCATATAAATGTATATGTAGTATAATATATATGAGCTAAGAGTGTGAGCTCTTGAGCCAGACTGCAGACTGCTGAGCTAGAATCTCAGCTTTGCCTGCTGGGGGAAAACTATGCTGTTCTACAGTTTTTCTGTCTGTAAAATGGACACATCAAAAGCACCTGAAACCATGGTATACGATCCTCCTGTATTGGATGAGGACCACACCAGAGTTGCCGTTGAGAATTGCACGAGTTAATACTTGTAAGGCACTCTAATTGTGCTTGGTATACAGTAAGGGCTCAGTAAAGAATGGAAATAATTATATAATAAGGATTATATAATTAGTAATACTATGGATTGTGTTTGTGTCTGACAATATGCATAGACAAAATACATGTATAAATACATATTACATGTAATTATCACATAATTACATAATGATTTTAAATTATACTATTTAATATGATTGTATAGTGACATAGGACTTCCCAGGTGCCACCAGTGGTAAAGAACCTGCCTTCCAGTGCAGGAGATGTGAGAGACGTGGGTTTGATACCTAGGTCAGGAAGATCCCCTAGAGGAGGGCATGGCAACCCACTTCAGTATTCTTGTCTGGCAAATCCCAAGGACAGAGGAGCTTGACAGGCTACAGTCTATAGACTGTCGGACAGGACTGAAACGACTTAGAATTCCATACACACAGTGATATATTATTGATTATATAATAAAACCTAAGAGAAATATAGGACTTCCCTCCTGGTCCAGAGGTTAACACTTCACCTTCCAATGCAGAGGGTGCAGGTTTGATCCCTGATCAGGGAGCTAAGATCCTATATGCCCTATAGCTAAGAAACCAGGACATAAACAACATAAGCAATATTGAAACAAATTGGACTTCCCTGGTGGCTCAGATGCTAAAGCCTCTGCCTAAAATGCGGGAGACCCAGGTTCAATCCCTGGGTTGGGAAGATCCTCTGGAGAAGGAAATGGCAACCCACTCCAGTACTCTTGCCTGGAAAATCCCATGGACAGAGGAGCATGGTAGGCTACAGTCCATGGGGTCCCAAAGAGTCGGACACGACTAAGCGACTTCACTTCACTTCACTTCTTCAAGAGAAATATAAGTATATAGAATATTGTGCATCATTTAATATTATAAAATTATCACATATATTAATATATATTAATGTTACATGTCATTATATATCATTATGTATTATATAATATATAATTTTTATATAATGTATAACCCCATAGAACACATATAATTACATTATTATAGCTATTATATTTGTTGTTGTTATTTAGTTAGTAAGTCATGTCCATCTCTTTGCAACCGCATGGACTGTAGCCTGCCAGGCTCCTCTCTCCATGGGATTTCTCAGGCAAGAATACTGGAGTGGGTTGCCATTTCCTCCTCCAGGGGCTCTCCCTGACACAGGGATCGAACCCACATCTCCTGCATTAGCAGGCAGATTCTTTGCTGCAGAGCCACCTGGGAAGCCTTCATTATCTTATATACTCACCTGATAATAATCCTGTCATTATTTCTACTATTGCTGCAGCTGCTAGTCACTCCATTGGTTACTTGGCATAGAATGTTTCTACCAGAACATTTCTATTACTGCTCGAGACCATCCTGGAAAGAGGGAAGCTGAGGCTCAGCTAAGTGAAATGCCTGCTGCGGCTCTCAGGACTGGAATACGGCAGACCTGGGGTTTCTACCCTTGCAGCCGGGGGCCCTGAGCCACGCCAGCCGGGACCCTGCCCCGCTCGGTGACTCTGGTGTCATCTCCCCCTCCTCCGGCCTTGTCTGTGCCCTGTACAGCCTCTTCTGAGCAGAAGGCTAACGTGGTTTTGTGCTCCTGTCATTTCTGATCAGAGTTCCTCCCTCTGCCTGCCAGCTTTTGGTCAAAAGGTCTCGTTCCCCCTGGAAGGCTCGTTCCTCGGGGAGAAGATCAAAACAGGAGGTAGGGGGTGACAGAGGGCGAGGAGGGGACTGCTGGGACGTGGTCCTTGTGGTTTTGTTGGCAAGACCTTCCTTTTGGTTTTCAGTGTCTAAACCTCCCCGAAACACACTCTCCGTTCTCCCTTTAAACACGCATCAAGCGGTGTTAGCGACACACATTCTCTGTCAAACATGTCAGTCCCTCCGGGGCCAGGGACAGCTTGCGAGCGGCGTCTCCTATTGTTATTGTGCTGCTGTGTTATTTCTCCCTTCAACAGCTCTGCATTTGTTCTGGCGAGAGGCGCGAACACTGAGGTGCCTGCTCACTGGGCGATTTTGACAGGAGATGTGAAATTGACAGGGACCGTCCACCGACTGTCTTAATAAGGCGACTCCTCCCGCTTTGTAGAGATTGGCCACGCAGGCAGCCCTGCCTTTGCCCGGAGTCCTCACTGGGGGTTTGGGTGGGAGCGTAAGGACTCTAAAGAGCCGGGGCTTGTTTCACACCTGGCGCGTTGGCAGGCGTCTCCCGTTGTGATTTAGCCGAGGGACTGGGTACTGCCTGCCAGAGGATCTAAGATCTGTGTGGAGCACTGAGCAGGTGTTGCACGCATTCACGCAGCATACGGTCCGCCCGTCATCGGCCGCTGAGTCCCGGTCTGGTCTCCATTGTAGGGACCCGAGCTCCCACCTGCTGCATGATGATGGGGTGGCCTGGGGATGGATGAAAAGCCTCCCATTGCTGAGGGTAACGCAGAACATATGGGATTCTTCTCTGTCTAAACAGTGGTGGGGTTTGAGTGTGCGATGCTGTCTGCATGTGTATTTTCTTTAGTGTCAAGGTCAGAGCCTCGCTAAGGATACCACTCTGTAGAGTCCTCTCCTGGGGGGATGCTCAAGGTGTGTGTCCGAAGTCATCTCTGCTTCCTGGCTTCCCGACTTCCCCAAGTGCTGGCACTAAACTTCCAGTGACAACCCAGGGTACCACCCCCACCCCTCCCTGGGCCCTCGCTAGGCGAATGCTCCTTGGCCATCTTGGTTTACGCCCTAGAGGTCTTGTAACTGACACACAGTGGTATGTTCCCAGCCTCTCTGTGGCCCGGGGTCCTCTGCTTCATTCATGCCTCTGTGCGCAGATCTACCCCAGATATCAGAGATGAGTTCAGGTCTGTTTGGCTTTCTGTGGGTTGAAAGATGACAGATGATCCACCATTTTTAATGCCAAGAAACCGAACATGATTCTTGAAAGTGGGTGTTTTTGTTCAGATCCCCTTTGGTGAAAGGAAAAGAACCCAATCCTGGCTACGGTGGTGGTGGTGGTGGTGGTTTAGTCGCCAAGTCATTTCTGACTCTTTGCAACCCCCGGGACGGTGGCCCACCAGGCTCCTCTGTCCTTGGGATTTCTCAGGCAAGAATACTGGAGTGGATTGCCATTTCTTTCTCCAGGGGATCTTCCCAACCCAGGGATCGAACCCATGTCTGCTTGGCAGTCCACGACTGCGTTAGGAGAGAGCTAAAGCAAGTCACAACTTTCCTTGTTTGCTCCTGGAGGAGGGGCAAGCTGGTTCCTAATATGAGGTGCGTGGAGGGGCGTGTCCAAAGGTCGGGCAGGGAGAGTGGCTTACATGGTTTGCCCACCTCTTTGGTGGTGTTGAGTGCGTGGGGCCAGGGCAGTACCCTGCTTTTGCTCCCAAACCCTTGGCTTTTGTTCCGGGCTCTTCAGAAATATTATTTGTATCTTTGTGTGTGTGTGTGTGTGTGTGTTTCTATCTTTTGTCCTGAATTTGCCCCAACTGCGCATGTGCAGTTATTTTTGGTCCCTTAGAGTTTCTTTTCACTTTCATGCATTGGAGAAGGAAATGGCAACCCACTCCAGTGTTCTTGCCTGGAGAATCCCAGGGACGGGGGAGCCTGGTGGGCTGGCGTCTATGGGGTCGCACAGAGTCAGACACGACTGAAGCAACTTGGCAGCAGCAGCAGAGTTTCTTTGTATTTTGTGGCCTGAGGAGACGTTTGTCCAGGTACACACACTGCAGCCAAGGGTCCCAGGTTCAAACCCGTCTCAGATCCAGCTCGGAATCTGTCTCCATCTTTGAATTGATAAGCTAGGTACCTCCCAGACCCCAGGTACTTGGAGCCACTACTGAAACAAAAGGAAACGGAGGTGGGTTTAGACTTGAAAGCCAGGAGCCTTCTCAAGAGATGGGTCTCACAGGGTTTGGGATAGCCTTCAGCCGTCCTCACCTGTGGCTGCGTCCAGTCCTCCTCGGGTTTTTCACGCACATCTGTCTGACTTCAGGCAGCACGTCACACCTTGGTGCCAGTCTCAGCAAGTGGCGGATTGGTTTGCGCTTTGATTTAACCCTGTGGCATCCTTCTTGGGCCCCTTTCCAAAAGCAGATTCATTAAAAAATAATTGTCACCTAATTTTCTAATTATGAAATTAATTCAGGATAAATGCTAAGCAAGTCAGGGCAAACAGAAAAGCACACACATACTCACTCGCACACACACACCACATACACGCAGACATTGTAATTCACCACCCAAGAACAATCACTTCAAACCACTTTTTTTTCTATACACGTCTGTCGGTCTGCTCCGTCACTTCCAACTCTTCGTGACTCCATGGACTGTAGCCCGCCAGGCTCATCTGTCCATGGGATTTCCCAGGGAAGAATACTGGAGTAGGTTGCCATTTCCTTCTCCGGGGCATCTTCCCGACCCCTGAGATCAAACCCGTGTCTCTTGTGTCTCCTGTTATTGCAGGCCGATTCTTTAGCACTGCATTCCCTGGGAAGCTCTATACACATATTCTCTTCCAAAAAAAGTTCCCATACCCTTATCTTACACATAAACATTTGTATCACTTGCAGCTAGAGCTTTCCCCCCCTCCCCCTAAAAAGAAGCTTTAAAAAATAGAATCTTTTTTTTTTTTTCAACTTAGGAATGTCTTTTCTGTTAGGGGCGTAAAGACTAGGATGGCATCCTAAGTGAATATCCTGTGTTCTTTTCTTTGCCTTCACCCATGACATTTACTAGCTGGGGATCCTAGTAAACGAATGATCTGAAAATTATGGTCCTTAAGTCAGAGGGGAGGAGGTAGTTTGGGCTGAAGGAGAGGAATCGGCCAGGGCTTAGAGAATTCCAGGAGAGAAAGAGGCACAGGTGGGCTGGCTCCAGCCAAGCGGAGGTATCTCTTTCTAGGGTTCCTTCTGAGTTCCATGAAATGGAGACACTGAAAGATATGCTTCCCTTTGAGCAAAGAAAATTCCGTGACCATCAGGAAGGCATGAGTGTCCTTGTGACTCGTGGAATACAAAAGTCTCTCTGAGCACCTGGCCAAAGTCCATGCTCATTTTAGAACTCTAACTTGGGTTCAAAACTAAGTTGCTTAAGACATTGGACTGTCTTCGTAGGCAGCCTTCTCCCAGGAGCTAAGACTGGAGACAGAGAAGACTTGTCAGCTCTCATCACCCCTGTCTGAGTATTTCTCTTACAAACCAAATGTATGTTTGAGACATGAGATTGAATTTCCATTATAATGATCTTGCTTTAGCTCTTAAAAGACTAAGTCTGTCTGCTAATTCCCTCACATCCTAAAAGTATAACATCTTCCCATTATAGTTTGCAGAAAGAATTCTCACACTGGGCTTGCCCATGGCATTGGGATGAGATAAGCCCTTGTTAGAAGGTGCACACGAAATGCAGACCTTTTTCTCTATCAGTCGCTTACCTGGGAATATTCTTCCCTGTCCATCTCTGTAACTGACCCTCAAAATCAAAGTGAGGGTGATGACATATTATGTGCATTTCAGAGGCTGAAAAAAGGAGTTGGTTTGGGAAGTCAGATTGCTCTCCAGTGGTTTCTGTGTGTGTTTGTTAACTTAGTAAATATCTGTTGAACTGCAGTGTGTGCATGACAACAGGTTTACAGGGGTGAATAAGATCACTTAGACTTAATAGGGAGAAACAGGCAGTGAGCAGGAGAACATCAAATGGCGTTACGTGCTAGGAAGAAAATAAGACAGGTTATGTGAGAGCGATCAGATATCACATAAGACAGGTTATGTGATAGAGGGCTATTTTGGATGGTTGAAAGAGGGAAGGTGTGGAATTTGAGCTCACATCTGATTGACATTAGGGGCCAGCTGTGTGATGACCTGGTGCGGGGAACAAAGTTCAGGCAAAAGCAACATGCAGAAGCTTGAAGAGGGAATGAGGTGGGCAGTTGTGCGGCTCACAGGTCGGTCAGTATGCCTGGGGCCCAGTGGATGAAGGGGTACGAAGCAGGCATCAAGTCACCTGTGTAGTCTGCAACCTGCTGGGACACCAGAGGAGTTTAGATTCTGGACTACGAGAGATGGAAAACCCCTGGAGAGTTTCAAGTAGAGGAACACCGTGGTCTGGTTTTACATTTTTACAGAATTCCTCTGGAAGTTGGATGGGAGAAGGACAGATGGTCTTTCGGGAGACAGTATGGGAGCGAGGGGGGACAGCCCGTGTGCATTCAAGTGGAGATGCCAAAAGCACGACAGCTACGGTTGACAAATGGGTGTCTATTCCTCAGGCCACCATTTCTCCCACCTTCATTTTTTCCACTTTTTAAATTTATTTTTTTCTGACTTAAGTATAGTTAATTCACAACATTGTGCTATTTCCAGGAGTATAGCAAAGTGATTCAGTTATATATATATATATTTCCAGATTCTCTTCCCTCACAGGATTATTACAAAATGCTGAGTATAGTTTCCTGTGGTATATAGTAGGTCCCTGTTGGTTATTTATTTTATATATTGTTGTTGTTGTTCAGTCGCTAAGTGGCATCCAACCCTCTGAGACCCCATGAACTGAAGAATGCAAACTATTACAAACTATATAGTAGTTTTTATATGTTAATTCCAAACTCCTATTTTATCCTTACCCCCTCCCTTCCTCTTGGTAACCATGTTTGTTTTCTATGTCTGTGGTTCTACTTCTGTTCTGTATATAGGTTCATTTTTTATCATTCTTTTTAAGATTCCACGGATAAACACGATTGTATGATGTTTGTGTTTCTCTGCCTGGCTTACTTCACTTAGTATAATAATCTCTGAGTCCATCCACGTTGCTGCAAATGGCATTATTTTATTCTTTATATGGCTGAGTAGTATTCTAGTGTGTGTGTATATATCATCTTTGTCCATTTATCTGTTGATGGATGTTAAGGTTGATCCTTGTCTTGGCTATTGTAAATAGTGCTACGTTAAACATTGAGGTGCAGATAGTTTTTTGAATTTCAGTTTTACACAGATGTATGCCCACGAGTGGAATTGCAGGATCATATGATTGCTCTATTTTTAGCTTTTAAAGGAACCTCCATACTGTTCGTCTTTCATCTCCTTTGACTAGAGAATTCTGACCAGAAAGGAAGGCCAGTTTTCAGGGGGTGGGGTAGAACAGGGAATCACAATGCTTATGGAGACGACTGGGACTTATGGAAGTGTGTCTATGGGTCTGGTGGCTCCTGCTGCTTCAGGGCATTGCAGCATATATGTTTAATTGTTAATGACCCCAGGGCTATGCATCTAAGGGCTATAAGCAGATCTGCTTCAGCATGGGAGATCAGTCTTGGGTGTGTTATTTAGTCTTGCTGTACCAAAGCTGTGAGCCGCATCTGTTGATCCACATGCCCATGGAATGGATTTTTCCATCACAGGGCAGTTCTGTCTTGCATGCATGCATGCTCAGTCATGTCCAACTCTTTTCAACCACATGGACTGTAGCCCACCAGGCTCCTTTGTCCGTGGAATTTTCCAGGCAAGAATACTGGATTGGGTTGCCATTTCTTCCACCAGGGGATCTTCCTGACCCAGGGATCAAACCCATGCATCTCCTGCATTGGCAGGTGGATTCTTCACTGCTGAGCCACTGGAGAAGTCCCAATTCTGTCTTGGGGCTGCCCAATTTTCCCTTTCTTTTATTTCAGCAGAAGGAGGGAAGGCACCTGGGGGCTAGATGTCTCACCTGTGTCATTTGTGACAACAGGAACAATTTGAGAGTCTGGATTCAGACAGAACTGGATTCCACAACCAGCTGTATCCCTTCCTAGATTCTATCTGGAATAGATTATTTTGTGTCTCTGAGTCTAAGTTTACTCATCCAAAACATAATGAAATGTTCGTATGTCAGAGAGCCGCAGAAACGATTAGGATGCGTGACTGGTTCATTGATTCCATTGAGAACTCTTTAGACACTTATTGAGCACTTGCTCCATGTAAGAGGCCATGCTGGATGTTAGCAGAAAGAGGCCCAACATATTGGGCTTCCCTGGTGACTCAGTGGTAAAGAATCCGCCTGCCAATGCAGGAGACGTGAGTTCAATCCCTGAGTGTGGAAGATTCCTCTGGAGGAGGAAATGGCAACCCACTGCAGTATTCTTGCCTGGAAGAGCCCCATTGGACAAAGGAGCCTGGTAGACTAAGTCCATGGTGTTGCAAAGAGTTGGACGTGACTTAGCGACTAGACAAGAACAGTAAGCCCAAGGAGTCAGGTATGGTCCCTTCCTAAGCCCAGTTCACAGCCTCATGGGGGAACGAGATAAAAAAAAGAGCAGAACAGCTAGCGCAGCGCAGGAACTGACTAATGACCGGTGGAGTAAGTGCTATGAAGGAAATGATGTAGGAAGGAAGAGTTAACGATGGGGAAGGGAGAGGGGTTACCATATCTCCACTGCCATGTCTTGAGATCCTCCTTCTTTAGGCTCACGCCTTGGCTTTTCTGCACTTCCTGGGTTTGTCTTGGGGACACTTGATACTGCCCTCTTCCGGGCCTGAAATGCACGTGGCCATGGGTGCAGCTGAAATTGCAGGAGCCGGGGAATGTGCTTTTCCAGACTGTGGGAGCCACCTGTTTCTGGGAGTGCCATGGAAACGCACATTCCGTCCCTTGATCTTGAGACCCAGGCAGGAAATTTTCAGCTGTCAGCAGCTGTCCCTTCTGATCCATTGCCGAGGAGTTTCCAGTCCCATGAAAAGCTCATCATGACCCTCACTAGTGATTTCGTCACCTCTCTCTGGCGCTGAGCAGGAAACAGGGGCTCCTTCCGAGTGATGTGTGGGCATAGGTTTTTAATTGGGGTGCCTGAAGAATCTCCCCTCCAGCTGTGTGTCAGACTAGGAGCATATGGTCTTGCCATGGAGGGATTTTAAACATCTAATTGGTTGTCATAACACCCCATGGCAGAATCATCCTTAAGAATCTCTGCAGCAGAGATAGCCATGGCTCTGTGGCTTTGTGGCTTCTGGGTGGGGAAAGTCATCCAGCCTTTCAGAGGCGGTCAACTGGATACTGCAATACCGTGTTACCTAAATCTTTCACCTGTCCCCAAACAGAGCAGAGAGGACTGGCCCCTCACTCTGGGGCTGTGTAGGAGGAGCCTGAGCTTGCCTCATCCCATCCTGGATGTGGTTGTGTGTCCTCTTTAGGAATAGCTGGCCATTCTCTTTCACAAGAGACTGTCAGCTGTTGAGCAGTAGTGTTGCTGAAACTTGGCCCCTGGTACTGAAATGCAGAGACAGTGTTTTGGATCAAGTAGAAAAGAGTAACTTTTATTGCTCTGCAGGCTAAAGGGGCCACAGTGGGCTAATTCTCTTAAGACTGTGTGACCCACCCTGGAGATAGTAGTGAGGAGTTGTATCGTGTTCATTGAGCAGGGCGTGATCAGCCTATGGACATTTCTTGGATTGGTTGGCATCAAGGTGAAGTTTCAAGCATCATCAGCCTTCTGCTTGCAACCAGTCTAGGGTCTGTGTTCTTGTGGTCAGCAGTTTCCATCTGGAGGGGGTCTGCTTCCTACAAAAACAACTCAGAAATGCGTGCCAGGTCTTTATCTGTAGCTTTCAGGGAACTGGGAGTTCAGTGATTCTGCTAAGGGGCAGAATTATAGTTTAAATTGTTACCAGTTCCTTAGCTCAACAGCTAGTCTTCATTTTTGCATCTTCACGTTTCCCATCATTGGCTCTTGTTTAGTCGCTAAGTCATGTCTAATTCTTTGGGATCCCCTGGACTGTAGCCCTCCAGGCTTCTCTAATCCATGGGATTTCCCAGGCAAGAATACTGGAATGGGTTGCCATTTTCTTGCCGACCCAGGGATCAAACCCATGTCTCCTGCCTTGGCAGGCAGATTCCTTACCACTGAGCCATTAACCCTTGAGTCAGCATTTTAATTCAAAAGATCAGGACACAGAGTCTCGTACACGTCAGCTGGGGAACAGTAAAATGGACAGAGATCCATCCTCCCACCAAGTTTTGCTTCAGATTCTCCACCTCTATTGTCTGGTCTGTTCTGCTCTTCCAAAGTTCTTGGTGTCCAAATTCCAAAGAAAGGTAAGATGAGAACAGAATGACCAAGAAGGCCAGAAGTCATGGTCTTTCTCCAGTAAAAGAGTGGTCGTGGTCCCACCTGCAAAAACTGGCTGAGTGATGCTTCTGCATTTTCCATGCGGTTCTAGAAAGACCCTGATGCAGGAGCTCTGAAGACTGCACACTTGGTCCAGATCTGCCCCTGGTTATCTGGGCCCCTGGCTTCTCTGTTTCTCATTTCTGTATGTAAAATGAAGGAGAAGGTCAAAGCAGAAGTTTGAAACCCAGGCACACACACACATCTGAGTGTGGGTGCACGTATGTATACACGGTGCTTTTGTACATCATTTCAGATGTCAGATCAATGCATGGACCCCCCAAAAGGGGAATCCAGAGCCTTGTCTTTGACTATATTTCCTAAACTTCAGACATTCAAATGGTTTGTAACACAAGTACTACTACATACTTTTACTTCAATTGATTTAGCTTTCATAACTAATGTAAAATAATTCACAGAAGGACCACCTCAACTTCTAACCGATATTCACCTTCACTAGGTATAAATAAGTGGTATGTGCTAAACATGCATTGATGGTACCAACTAAAATGGTAAAAAGCAGAGACAGCACTTGCCAATAAAGGTCCCTATAGTCAAAGTTATGGTTTTTTCAGTAGTCATGTACGGATGTGAAAGTTCGACCATTAAGAAGGCTGAGCGCCCAAGAATTGATGCTTTTGGACTGTGGTGCTGGAGAAGACTCTTGAGAGTCCCTTGGACTGCAAGGAGATCCAACCAGTCCATTCTAAAGGAAATCAACCCTGAATATTCATTGGAAGGACTCTTGCTGAAGCTGAAGCTCCAATGCTTTGGCCACCTGATGTGAAGAGCTGACTCATTAGAAAAGACCCTGATGCTGGGAAAGATTGAAGGCAGGAGGAAAAGGGGACGACAGAGGTTGAGATGGTTAGATAGTATAACTGACTCAATGGAGGTGAATTTGAGCAAACTATGGAAGATAAAGGAGGAGAGAGGAGCCTGGCCTGCTGCAGTTCATGGAGTCACCAAGAGTGGGACATGACTTATCGATTGAACAGCAACAAGAATGGTTGGTAATAACAAGTGTTAGCAAGAATGTGGAGAGATGGGAACTTACATGCATTGCTGATGGAAATGTAAAATTCTGCAGCCCCTTTGGAAAACAGTTTAGTAGTTTTTTTCCAAAATGACATATAGGGTTACCATATGACCTAGCAACTCCACTCCTAGGTATACAGGATAACTGAAATTTTCCAACACCAGCAAAATAATCTTGTGCACAGATATTTACAGAAGCACTGTTTGTAGTGGCAAACGATAGAAATAGCCCAAATAGCCATCAAGTAATAAATGGCTAAATAGAGATGGTATATTTCATACACTGGGAAGTTATTCAGCCATGGAATGGAAGGACGTGCTAATACCTGCTGCAACATGGATGAACTTTGAAAATATTATTCTAACTGAAAGAAGACACAAAAGATCACATGTTGTATGATTTCATTTGTAGGAAATGTTCAGAATAAACAAGTCTATGGAGACAGAAACTAGATACTGGTAGCCAGAGTCTGAGGGAGGAGGTCAGGGCAATGACTGACAGCTAGTATATACAGGGTTTCTTGGGGGTGGGGTGAAGAAGGTCCGAAATTAGACACCGGTAATAGTTGCAAACCTTTATAACTATATTAAAAAAACAGTGAACTGTACACTTTCAAAGAGTATATTTTATGGTATGTGAATTCTATCTCAATTCAAAAATGCACTGAAAACAAAGCAGTGTGATCAGATCCTCAATTACTTGTGTTTGCCGAAGGCATTTGTGGCATCTGAGGCACGTTCTCTCCTAGGAAAAAAGAGAGACTCGAAAGTGTTCGATGAGGAAAAGGATAGTTAGGGAGTTTGGGATGGACATGTACACACTGTTGTATTTATGGACAGCCAACAAGGCCCTGCTGTATAGCACAGGGAACTCTGCTCAATGCTATCTGGCAGCCTGGATGGGAGGGGAGTTTGGGGAGAATGGATCCATGTATATGTATGGCTGAATCCCTTTGCTGTTCACCTAAAACTGTCACAGCATTATTAATCCAGCTATAGTCCAATACATTGGAAAAGACCCCAATGCTGGGAAAGGTTGAGGGCAAGAGGAGAAGAGGGTGGCAGAGGATGAGATGGTTGGATGGCATTACCGACTCAGTGGTCATGAGTTTGAGCAAACTCTGGTAGGTAATGAAGGACAGGGAGGCCTGGCATGCCTGCAGTCCATGGGATCACAAAGAGTTGGACACAACTTAGCAACTGAACAACAACATACTCCAATACAATAGTAAAAGTTCTCTTTGAAAAGAAGAAGAAAGCATAGAAAAAATGGTGTTAAAAGCAGGATATCACAAACAGAAACTTTCTCTTCAAGCAACCAGAAAAAGTGAATGACGTTGAAAAGGCAATGGCCTTCTAAATCCTTCTAAATCCATCTGTTCTCCCACAAGTGAGACAAAGTGCTTAGGATCTCACAAGATTTTAGGTTCTGTGACTTCCCCGTGCCAAACTTTTGTACCTGATGATCAGGAGAGAATAAAGATATTTTAGCTGGGAAACTAAAATTTCCTAGAAACTCACCGTGCAGTATAAGAGCCACTCATTACATGTAAATATTTGAATTCAAAGTCAGGTCACATCACTGGCGTGTCCAGCGCTCAGTAGCCATGTGTGGTTGGTGTTTATTGGATTGGACAACATGAAATAGAACACATCTTTCATTCCTTAAAGTTCCGTAGGACATCACAGCTTTAGAAGATTGAATTAGTTCCATTGCGATGTTATGGCTTCCTTTTTCTCCTTTGCCTTTCCCTCCTTTCAGCAGATTTGGGTGTTGAGACACGGATAATGTCGTTATAACAAAATTAATAATTTACACTTGCTCTGTGCCCGGTGGTGTGCCAAGCATTTACCAGGCATTATCTGAGTTATTCCTCACGAAAATTCTAACAGGCAGGCACTGTCATTATCCCAGCTTCACAGATGAGAAAACTGAGCTTCCGAGAAGTGAAGTCACTTGTTCAAAGTTGTAGAGCCGAGGTCCTGTCTGCTCCATCCTTTTCATCTACCTCTCCCAGGGCTCGGAGCCCCTCACTGAGGCACAAATTCCCTTCCTGGGCCTGTCTAGGAGTCTTTCAAGGTCTCTCAGCCCTTTTCCTTTTCAAATTGCAATGCAATGGCAATGTTTATCCTAGAAGAGTTTCAAGAAATAAACAAGAAAGCAGAGTAAAGCACTGAGTCTGCCTGCCAGATCTTCCCTCTTCTCCTGTCTCCTCCCCAGGAGGTGATGCCCACGGACAGTGTGGAGAGTTGGTTAGTTTGAAGTCCTCCCATACTTTTTCCAGGTAGTGACACGTATAGCCATGTGTACTGGACCCAATTCATGTTTTAGGTAAATGGGATCGCTCCACTCACATTATTCTGCAACTTGATTTATTTTTTAAGATATTTATTTACTTATTTGGCTGCGTCGGGTCTTGGTGGTGGCACGCAGGCTCTTTCATCGTGGTGTGCAGGCTTCTCTAGTTACAGCATGTGGACTTCTCCCTAGTTGTGGCACACGGGCTCTGGAGTGTGTAAGCAGGTGGGATCTTAGTTCCTTGATCAGGGATCCAGCCTGCGTCCCCTACATTGGAAGGTGGAATCTTGATCACTGGCCCACCAGGGAAGTCCCCACAACTTGATCTTATTCCCCTAAAAACACATTCTGGCCATCTTCCTGTGTGAGTACATATTGGTCTACCCTGTTCATTGTGAGTGAGGGACTACACAAAATTCCAGATACGGTGGTACCACAGTTCTTTGGCACCTGATGCTGGGAACGATTGAGGGCAAGAGGAGAAGAAGGAGGTGACAGAGGATGAGATGCTTGGATGGCATCACCAATTCAATGGGCATGAGTGTGACCAAATTCAGGGAGACAGTGAAGGACAGGGAAGCCTGGTGTGCTGCAGTTCATGGGGTTGCAAAGAGTCGGGTACAACTTAACAACTGACAACAACAATTTGTTTACCATTATCCCCTTTTTACACATTTTTGTAACTTCTGATTTTCTTTGCCTCTTACAACGATGCTGCTGTGTAAATGCCCTTGCACATCTGTGTTTGTGTGCTGGTGTGAAGACACACTTAGGGTAGCAGCTTAGAATGAGTTTGCTGGTTCTGAGAGTTTGCACACTTTACTTGCTGATCAATGCTGCCCTATGCCCTCCAGAAAACCAGAAAGTGGCTCTGCCAATTCTTCCATCCTCAAAGACCACGTGAGAGACCAACTTCCCTGCAGCAGCGCCCAAACTGGACATCATCAATCTTTTACATTTTTGCCAATCTGTCGGGTGATAATTTCTTTTCCTCTCAACCTTCAGGGTCATTTACACCTCCCTCCACCTGCTTCGCTCAGGCTCCTGGCTGCTGACAGCCAAAGGCATTCAGCCGCAGGCAAAATGAGGTCAAGGCCGAAAGCTTATTGCCTTTCAGTAGAAGGGTGTTTACTTGGGTAAAGACAGTCCAAGTGAAGTGTCTCCTTGGTTTGAAAGGTGAAGAAGCAAGGTCTGAAGAGCCCCCACCAAGGTGTGTGTCTCAACCCCCACACCCCAATCTATGGATCCGCGCATTCTGATCAGCTACAATGTGGAATATGTCCCTCCAATTATTTATCCACTTAATAGCAATCCACTGCTATGACAATATCTGTGTACTGATAGAGCACAGGATGGTGGTGGGCAGAGATATCACAGGTGGGGCCATCTTGGTTTTTCTCATTCTCTGTGGCCTTTGTCCCCTGCAAATCTCCTGATTCCCACGGAGGGAGGGCAGGAAGTCCAGCCACATGGCTCTCTCTTCATCGTGACCTACCTTGTTCTGCCTTGTAACCTGACCCCTAAATGTGCCTGGCAGTCTTTGAACGATGTTCCTGGATTTGGAACCACCCTGGCACCACTTTCTGTCTCTTGCCCAGGACTTGTGTGCAGTCCTGGGGATGTAAAAGGCGCTCACCTTGCTTCACCAGGCAGCCTGATAGAACAGGCCCTTGGAGATGCTTCTCATGCAGGGTGGTGCTTTAACAGCTTGGTTTTGAGATGAATTCGAGGGAGCTTGCCAATGCAACTTCTGCCGCACCCCCTTAGTTTTCTATTTGCTTGGGTTTTTTTTTTCGGTCTTTAAAAAAATATATTTTTTTAATATGGTAACACCACTTTTACCTTTAACAACATAGTGATTATATATATATATATATATATATATATATATATATATATATATATTCTTGCCCATTAGCTTTCTACTCTGCTCTAAGCTTTCTACTGTATTCATGGAGAGAGATGTTTTCTCAGCCTACTTTTGATTCCCATTTATTTCCATATTTATTTATTTATTTTTTTCCTGGCAATCATGAGAGCAGGATTTGCTGTCGTAGCAAAACACATTTCATTTTTATTTTTTACTGTCTCTGTCTTAATAGCAAGGTCTGCCTCCATCCGCTGGAGAATCACATTATCTTGCATGCAGGCTAATAAATAGTGCAGTCTGAGACCTCAACTCAGAGCAGCCTCGTCTAAGTCGAACATTTAATAGGCTGATCTTTGATAGATAATTTATAAGACTTCCACTTCTTATTGATTAACTTTCATAACTCACTCCAGAAAATAAATTATGCATCTGTTGTCATCGCATCGGAGATGCACAAACTGTCCTGAGAGGGTTGATAAACCTTTGGAAGAATTCAGAGCCAAGTCAGCTTCTTCTACAAATAAACCATGATTGAGCAGAGGGATGGCCTTGTTCCTGAAAGAGGCAAGTAGCAGCAGCATCAGAGCGAAGCCTTGGCAAATTATTTGATATAGAATGACAAGTAATTCTCTCATTGGCATGTGCATTTTTCCAAAGGAAAGCTAAGATGCCCCTTCTGTATTTTTTCAATAGGAAGAGGAGAGCCAAAGTACACCTATGTTAATATGACAGAACCCAGAGAGAAGCAGAGAGAAAGAAGGTTACGTGTACATACGTTAGAGTGTCTGCGTGGCCAGAAAAGGGGCTTCCCTGGTGATTCAGTGGTAAATAATCCACCTGTAACGCAGGAGATGTGGGTTTGATCTCTGGGTCAGGAAGATCCCCTGGAGGAGGGCATGACAACTCACTCCATATTCTTGCCTGGAGAATCCCCATGGGCAGAGGAGCGTGGTGGGCTACAGTCCATGGGGTTGCAAAGAATTGGACATAACGGAAGCGACTGAGCACTCATGTATGCACATGGCCAGAGAAAACCACAGGACATGGGAGAATTCTGCCCTTCATCCCTGTTCCTTAATTCTTAACGATTAGGATTTCAGAACTGCAAAGCAAAAAAAAAAAAATTTAATATAAAACTAGATTAATTATGTTTGAGGGCTAGGAAGTATGAGTATGGATGAGCTCTTTGCAGGCTCTGCTTTTCTTCAACCCTGATGTTCATGGGAAGTGTCAGCTACAGTGTTGCCACCTGAGGAAGTACAGAAAAAGAAGTGTTAGTTAAGCTCATAAGCTCTGGGTCCAGCTCCGGGTCATCTGTGTGCATGCTGTGTGACCTTGGGCAAGTCTCAGGATCTCTCTGAACCTCAGTGCCTATCCTTGACCCAATAGGGTAGTTGTGAGAATTAACAGAATTAATGTGTAAAATGCTCACCCTATAGTAAGTATCTGATAGATGCCAGCTAATTGTGTGTGTCTGTATGTTTGTGATAGTTACTGGGGAAAATAATTAGCCTTCAATAAAGAACTAAATTCTTGCTAATACTCCCCCTGGAACTTGATATATAGAACTGCCTACATGGCTCAGCTGGTAAAGAATCTGCCTGCTATGCATGAGGCCCAGGTTTGATCCCTGGGTTGGGGAGATACCCTGGAGAAGGGAATGGGTACCCACTCCAGTATTTTTGCCTGGGAGATCCATGGACAGAGGAGCCTGGCGGGCTACAGTGTAAGGGGTTGCAAAGAGTCAGACGTGAATGAAGAACTAACACACAAAAGGAACAGTAACTTGATAGAAAATGGTGCCCTGCATTTTGAAGCCTCTGTCCCCTTGTCTTGATCTGGGGCTCAGATGTGGAACCATCTGTGTTTTCTGTGTCCATGGCGCTTCGCCGTATGTGGCCTGCCTCTCCATCAGCAATCTCAAGAATTTTATGGTGAACCTCCAGTTCAGCCACTCTGGAAAATCTGTTTTTCTTTTCCTCTTGATAGGATTGAGCTATCTTAGATAGTTCCTCCAAATATGATGACAAGGTAATCGGGCCAATAGACAGAGGGACATAACTTTATCTATTCTCTAAAGCACTAAGTATATTCTACCTGTTAGATGCTTCACACTAGATAGTGTGGTGTTCTATTGGACACTCTGTGTCATGAACCTACAAATGTTAGCCTGTGTTGCTGATGAAGGTTTCTTAGACTGATGCAGTTAAAATAAGAAGACCCGGAGTTGTTGGAAGAAAGAGGAAATGCTGCCGATCGTAGCAAAACCGCCATCAGTTAACTGATCTGGGAAGATCTGAAAACAGTGGCTCGTTAGCTCTCATGTGGCTGAAATGAATGAAGTGGTTGAGAGTGTGAGTGTGTGTGTGTGTTTGAAGGAAACCCGGCTGCAGGAGCCAGCATAGGCCCTCTGCACAGGGACATGGGTTTTTCTGAAGGACTTTTCATGAGGCCACCATGAGGCTAGAGGAGCTCTCCTCCCACGACACCATCAGCTTCTCTATTATTTGAAACGCCGGTGTCCCCGGGATCTATTGTAAATCTTTTTTGGATGCTGCTGTGGCCACGCTGCCAATGTCTGACACTCTGGGCTTCCTTTTTTCCTCCCTACATAGGCCAAGTCCCTTCTTTTAAGGTGGCCTTCCTTCAGACCATTAATTAGCCTTCCAGGTTCCTGCCTCATCTCCCAGAGATGTCACCCAGGTCACCTTGAAGTCTTTGAGTAGATATTTACAGTCCCTTAATTTATCTTCATCCGCAGAGCGTCACATCCATGGGGTGTGAATTTCTCTTCCCTCCTTCCAAGGGCAACCTCAGTCCCCAGCCCCAGTGAGTCATCCAGAGAAGGAACCAAAAGCAAACAATGAAAATGAGTCTGCGGCCACATTTGCAGGCTGTCCACCTGCTGGGGATCCTTGACCACGTGGAGAAGGGTGACATGCTCACGGATGGAGAGAGCTCTCGTTCCTCCCCCGGATGCCCTCTCTCCTCGTCTCTCTAAGCTGCCCACCACGAGCCTGTGCAGTGAGGCCACTTCTGTTTCAGGCAGGTTCTGGGCCTGAAAGACCCATTTGTGTCACTGCACATTTTATTGCAGTCCCATCTCATTGGGCCTGCCCGTAATAGCAGCAGAGCTTCTAGGCAGCACTTACGGGGGGCCTAAATTGACTTAGAAAGCTTTGCATTAAGCAGATGTTTACTCTTGGGGAAGATGAAAACCATTTTGCATCAAAGAACATGGCAGTGGCACTGTCCCAAAGCAGCAAAGAATCCTTCCTTTGGCTCAACTGAGACTCACTCCATCCTCTGCTTGGCACCTTCGTGCTCCTTGAAATGGACTCTGTCCAAGGGAGACCAGGTGAGTCTAAGAGAAGCGGGTGACAGAGGGGAATGTCTCCTCTGCAGCTGCTCTGGCCTCGTTTCTGCTCAGGAGAGTGATTAAAGCGACCAGACCGCGTGAGTCTTCCCACACCCTGGGGAGGTGGGAGGCAGGATTCCTGGATCCGATCATGCCCATGTTCTCATGACAGTAGTGGGAAGCGTGTAGGGATTCTAGAGGCTGGACTGGAGGGCAAATTGCACACACGAGTGTGCATGTGTGTGTTCTCCACACTTACTGTGAAGCGACTTAACATGAAGTACGGAAATCGCTGGTGACAGCATTTTATAATGTTATCAGTCAAGAACCCAGAGGCGTGAATCAGATGCAACTGGAGTTCATTTCTTTTTTTTTTTTTTTAACCAATTTTCAAAAATAATTTTTGTTTATTTATCTTTGCCTGTACTGGATCATCATTGCTTTTCTCTAGTCACGATGAATACAGGCTACTCTAGTTGCGGTGCGGAGCTTCTCATTGCGGTGGCTTCTCTTGGTGCAGACCATGGGCTCTAGGCACGTGGGCATCAGTAGTTTCGGCTCCCAGGCTCTAGAAAAGAGTCTCATTAGTTGTGGGACATGGGCTTAGTTGCCGCCCCCCCCCCCTCCCCCCGCATGTGGGATCTTCCTGGATCAGGGATCTAACCCATGTCTCCTGAATTGCCAGGTTGGTTTCTTTACCACTGAGTCACCAGGGAAGCCCTGCAGTTAATTTCTAACTCATCTATGCAGTGGCTGTGTGGTCTTGGGCAAGTCACTCAGCCTCTCTCATGAACCTTAGTTTCATGATCTGTAAAAAAAGAACAAAGAAGAGAAAATGGATAAGACCCACATGGAGTATTTCCAGAACCTTAAACAGGATACCTCATAAATCACCTAGCCTGGGATTTGCCAGTTCCTTGGGCTTCCCTTGTAGCTCACTCAGTAAAGAATCGGCCTACAGTGCAGGAGACCAGGGTTAGATCCCTGGGTTGGGAAGATGCCATGGAGAAGGAAGTGGCAACCCACTCCAGTATCCTTGCCTGGAAAATCTCAGGGACAGAGGAGCCTGGTGGGCTGCAGTCCATGGGGTCACAAAGAGTCGGGCACAACTGAGTGACTAACACTTACACTTGAGATAATTAGATTTGTTGATGCTAGTGGTTACTATTGCCTCTGCTGTTGCTGCTCTTATTATGATTATTATTGTCGTTATTATTATTATTACTGTGATGGGCTTCCTTGATGGCTCAGAGGGTAAAGAATCTGCCCACAGTGCAGGAGACCCGGGTTCAATCCCTGGGTCAGAAAGATGTCCTGGAGAAGGGAATGGCAACCCACTCCAATATTCATGCCTGGAAAATCCCATGAACAGAGGAGCCTAGTGAGCCACAGCCCATGGGGTTGCAGAGTTGGACACAGCCGAGTGACTTAACACTTTCACTTTCTACTGCTGCTGCTATTATTGTTATTAGTATTGTTGTTGTTATTATTATTAGGGGCATTGACAGAAATAGAACCACAGAGATTGCCAAAAGCCTCCATCTTGATTTCAAGCTGTAATATCGGAGAGAAACCTTCAAATGAATACATCAAGTAGTTGAGAAATCTTGCCTGCATTCTAAACACCTTTGTGTTCTTTGTAGTTAGTGACACTCTGACTTCTTCAGGAAAGGGGAAGTGAAACAGATCCAGTTCTGCACCTTGACTCCATGCAGCCAGTGAAATGACAAGCGTGAAGCACTTAGGAGAGTGTCTGGTCCAGACTAAATTCTTCCTAAGAGGTCACCCCGGGAGCTAGTTATAAAAAAATAAATAAATAAAGACTGGTCTCTTTTAGGCCTCTCATCCGGGCAAAGTGCCTGGCAGAAAATGGGTCGCATGTCTTTTAAGGCAGTGTGCCTAGCAGCTGGAGAAAGGTCACCATGAGTTCATGGAACCTTTCAACACACGGGGACTTGATGCCACTGGATCCTTTCTGATGGCACCGTTTAGGTTGTTTTGTTGGAGGACAAAACCCTTTTTTGCTTAAGGCAAAATACATTTTATGGAGCATTTAATGACTCTCCCCTAGAAGTCAGAGTGGCTGTGTTTTGGTTTCAGGGGAACAAACAAGTGCCCAGAAGTTCCCGTCTTTCTTGCTATTTATCATCTGGTGGAGGGGGAGGGACGGGGCCAAGTTAGCACATGTCAGCTTCTGCGTTTCATTGTTGACACTTCAGTAGAAGTGGGAGGAGGCATATGGCCCTCCTGGTATCTCGTGGGGAGGAAAAGAGGACATTTGAGGCGAATTATTTTGGAACAGGAAGGCAGAGCAAGATCGTATTTGTCTGTGCGCTGGGAAAGTCAAACAGCCGGTCAACTTTAGAACTCCTAAGTCTGGTGTAAAGCCCACGTCTTTTCAAGGCATTTTCAAAGATGAGGAATCCATCTTTCACTACGTGCTGGTGATTGTGGGATCAGGAATTCACAGGAGGTTATATCTGAGGAGCTGGGATGGGCTGGGGCTTGCTGTGTCCCTATTTTCCAAACCCTGGATTGCCAGGAAAGAAAATGCCCTTTTAAGTGTGAGATCTATTTCTCTTGTAATTACTGTAGAGAAGAGGTCTTGGAATTAAATGTAGGCTATTGAATCTGATGTGTTTTTATTAATTTTTTATTTTTAATTGGAGGATAATTGCTTTACAATGCTGTGTTGGTTTCTGCCATACAGCAACACAAATCAGCTATAAGTTTGTACATATCCCTTCCCTCTTGAGCCTCCCTCCCACCCATCCTCCCATACCACTCCACTAGGTCATCACAGAGCACCAAGCTGAGCTCCCTGTGCTTCCCAGTAACTCCCAGTAACTTCCCACTGGCTATCTATTTTATGCCTTATAATATGCTACTCTGTCAATTCACCCCATCCTTTCCTTCCCCCACTGTGTCCACAAGTCTGTACTCTCTGTCTGTGTCTCTATTCCTGCCCTGCAAATAGGTTCATCAGTGCCATTTTTCTAGCGAATCTGACATTTTTACTAGAAAAAAAAAATGGACTACATTCCTGGGGATGATTTGCAGATGTTGAGTTGCCTGTGCTTTTGGCATTCACCATTTTAGTTGGCCTTTCCTGGTTGTACCAGGTCGAGCTCCTTTGTTTTAAGTACTGGAAATCCATTGGGACTGCCCTAGGCAAGAGAGGACACCTATTGGGTGGGTGTTGAGTAGCCCACAGCGTTGACAGGTAAGCCAGAGAAAGGGGCTCTAACCTAGGGAAGATACCCAGAGGGTTGTAAACTATTGGGAGCTAGCTCAAAAATGAGTGTCCTTTCTTTCATCCACATGACCCTCCAGCCGTATCTTCTCTCATCACACCTGCCCTAGTTGAAATCCCAAGTCTTAGGAGGTAACATACTTGTTGGTTGTGTTCTTGCCTGAGAGAATCTTTTGGAAGAAGTCTGGAGAAATCATTAGGGCACCCTTAGTAAGGGCATCTATTTGTTATTCTCCATGTAAATAAGGAAGAGGCAGTTTATGTAAAAGGATATCAAGATTCTCTTAAGAAGATGCAGTAGCTACTACTGACTGCACATTAGATGCCAAACATTAATATATTAGAACATTTGGGGATTGACATATACACACTGCCCTATATAAAACAGATGACTAATAAGGACCTACTGTATAGCACAGGGAACTCTACTCAATACTCTGTAATGGTCTGTATGGAAAAATAATCTAAAAAAGAGTAGATATATGTGTATGTATAACTGATTCACTTTGCCGTATACCTGAAACTCACTCAACATTGTAAATCAACTATACTGCAGTAAAAATTAAAAAAAAATATTTCATAACAGATCTGCAATGATCAGAGGGCTCTAGTGGGATATACATAATATATAAGTAATGTAGTACAATTTTTCCATAAATCTATGTGTATTGTCCACCCCAGAGTGATACATATACAATCTCATGATGGACTATGTCTCAAAAACAATGCCATGAATACAAGAGATCTTTTTTCCTCTTTGTAACCATAAACATCTTTGTGAGATATAAATGTCACCAGAAACCAGAGAAACAGATGAAACACTCCACAGGGTAATAAATATATGAAGAACCTTGCCAGATTTTTTTGTAGCAAGGAAGAATTTAGAGCATATCAAAGACTGAGAGCCTAAATTAGGACTCACTGTTTTATAGTCTCAACTCGGTAAAGAATCCGCCTGCCAATGCAGGAGACGCAAGAGATGTGGGTTTGATCCCTGGGTCAAGAAGATCCCCTGAAGTAGGAAATGGCAACCCACTCCAGTATTCCTGCCTCGAAAATTTCATGGACAGAGGAACCGGGCTTAATGTTGTTAATGCGGTCACAAGGAGTTGGACCCAGCTGTACTACCGAGCACACACACGCAGCACTGAACCTTAGTTGTTGTATGGGCAGGGACGAGAACCTTGCTGGTTATTGATGTTGAATTGCTGGATTATAATTCTTCTAGTGCAGCAGCCCTCAACTGGGAGCAATTCCCCCTCCCCCATGGGGGACCTTTAATGATGTCTGGAGAGATTTTTGTTTGTTATAACTTGTGGGGTGGCAGTATCAGTCCTGGTGTCTAGTGGGTGGAGACCAGAAACACTGCTGTCCACTCTGCAGTGCACAGAACAACCCTCCATAACAGAGAATGACAGTACCCAAAATATCAAGTCTGGAGACCGAGACACTGTTTTAGTGTAAGAGGTGGAAATGCCACACAAACCGACTTATGCAAAATGATGCCTCTATAGGGAGCACACAGGTCTGTCTCATATGATTATCACCAGAAGAGTTGGGACCATGAGATTCTCCTTCTTTGGGTCCTTTCTTTGTGGCAGATTCACTTCCACAAACCTGCTTCCAGCACATGGGGGAAATGTGGCTGACATGAGGAGCTTGTGGTTTGTTTAGTCACTAAGTCATGTCTAACTTTTTTGCGACCCTATGGACTGTAGCTTGCCATTCTCTTCTGTCCATGGGATTCTCCAGGCAAAAATACTGGAGTGGATTGCCATGCTGTCCTCCAGAGGATCTTCCAGACCCAGAGATCTAACCTAAGTCTCCTGTACTGGCAGGTGATTTTTGCTTTTTTTTTTTTTTTTAAACCACTGAACCACCTAGGGAGCCCTGCTATTAGTTCCTGAGCCTCTAAGTTCGGACATTAGAGAATGTTTGAGCCTTTTTCCTGGTTCCACATCAGAAAATTCCCAAGGAAGGTTTTGATTGGCCTGGCACAGGTCAGGTGCACACCACTGAACCAATCAGCTATGGCCTGTGTGCAGGACTAGGTCATGTGACACAAACATGGCCACTGACTCTCCACTCAGATATACTGAGGCCTCTCGCAGAGGAAAGGGGATTATTTTGAGCTAGGCTACCACTCCTGTTGAAAATGTCTGCTTCCATTGTGCATTCCCTGATTGCCAGGACATTTGTAAATCTGACATTGTTTCCTGCCGGCCTGTGTTGGAGGAGAATGTCACTTAGGCATTGCCAGATTGTTGAGCACCTTGGCTGAAAATCACAAAGACATGGGCACCTGTAGAGAAAACAGCATTTGCACGTGTTTCCAGGGAAGCCAGGCCCTGACATTTATTGTGCAAAAATAATCCGGTGCAACCTCCTGCCTCCAGACTTGTGAATTTATAAACCTCTGGGACATGCAGTGGTAAAGAATCCACCTGCCAATGCAGGAGACATGGGTTCGATCACTGGATCAGGAAGATCCCCTGGAGAAGAAAACGGCAACCCACTCTAGTATTCAGGACAGAGGAGTCTGGTGGGCTACAGTACATGGGGTTGCAAAGAGTTGAACATGACTTGGAGACTAAACAATAACAACACGCCCTTTTTGTTTTTGTTATTTGTTTAGTCACTAAGTCGTGTCCTAATCTTTTTGACCCCATGGACTGTAGCCCTCCAGGCTCCTCCATCCATGGGATTTCCCAGGTAAAAATACTGGAGTGGGTTGCCATTTCCTACTCCAAAGGATCTTCCCGACCCAGGGATGGAAACTGAGTCTCCTGCATTGGCAGGTGGATTCTTTACCATCTGAGCCATGAGGGAAACTAAAAAAGGACATACAGGCTGTTCTATCTCCATCTTAGAATGTTTTCTCTCATCTCTTCCTGGTCCCGCCACAGAGGTTGCCTTCTTTGGCCTGGATGACACCTTCATCGCAGAGTGTTTGAAACTCTGGTCAGTTTCTCAGATGATATTGATAGTGTTTTTTGTTTTTTTTTTTTTCACTTGGATGAAATTTGTCAAGCCTGCATTGTGCTAAGCCCTATTAAAATGGTGCCAGAGACCCAATTATGGCAGCTACAAAGGCATTCAAGAGTGAGCACGGAAAAACACATAAAGGGATTAAAGATCAAAAATCGGATTCTAGTGAAAGTACATTAGGAAACATCAGGCGGGGAAACATGAAAGAATTAGAATATGAAGAACAAAGCCACACAGAGCTTTGTGGATGTCCTCACTTCTCATCCCCCCCTCCATCATTTAATTTCGAGCATGTTTACTCTTAGAAATGAAATGAAATGATCGATTGTACTTTTGTCAGGTGGACATGTTTTTAAAGTCTGGTGTGAAATGAATTGCAGATGGGTTTTTCTGGCTTGATCTTTTTTTCTCCTCCTGGTCTTAGACAATCTGGTGTCGGTGAGTCATGAAATCACTGCTGATGAACTTGTTTATTTTAGTCGATAGAGATGCTCCCGGGTGGGTTAATGTTGGCAGCTACATTCTGGGGAGTGGTCGAGGCTCACCCTACCCTGGCCTCTGGTTTGACGTTTGGCAGAGATGAGGCAGTGCAGGCTGGACTTCTGGGGTTTTCTTTTTGAGATACAAAGTTGTCATTCTGAATGTAGCCATCATCTTGTCTGGTTAAGCCCTGAAAGGGTTTGCCACGGCAGAACTGCAGAGAGCCAGGTGTAAATAGACGTGGTGTTGCCTCTGGTCTGTCTCCCTTCAGTGGATTCTCTGACAAATTCTTATCCAGATATTTCATTGGCCTACATTTGCTTGCAAAGGAAATGTAGGCTTGGCCAAAACCAAAATGGTTCAGTTTTTCCATAAGATGTTATGGAAAAACCAAAATGAATTTTTGAGCCCACCCCATATGTACGCAACCTCATATGAAGACAAGAAGAGATTCCTTCACCTAGAGTGTTGTAAAGTATCTTTTCTAGGTTTATGTAGTAAAGTTGTTGGAACAGATGGAAATCTACTTGGCTCATGATAGTTTCCAACTCCAGACTCAGATACCCACATAATTCCACATAAACTATATCAGACAGGACAATGGGAATTGTGAGGAAATGGATAACTAATATCCTGTCTCATATGTTCCATCGAAAGGAGGCAGCTTCTACTTAACCGGAGTCATTTTCTCCCCTCCCCGTGCAGCGCTATAAGCTCTGTGTTACCAAATTTTCTGATACAGTTCAAAAGAAGCAAAATTAAAACTCTAGATTTTTAGGGGAATATTCATCATGGTTTTCAAATGATAGTAACTAATTTGAACATATGTTTTCACAGATGTGAGCTTCCCAGATAGTTCAGTGGTGAAGAATCTGCCTGTAGTGCAGGAGACACAGGTTCAGTCCCTGGGTTGGGATGATCCCCTGGAGGAGGAAATGACAACCCACTCCAATAATCTTGCCTGGGAAATCCCATGGACAGAGGATCCTGGCGAGCTACAGTCCATGGGGTCACAAAGAGTCCAGTGTGACCGAGAGGCTGAACAACACTTCACAGATATATGTATGTACACACAACACATACACATATATATTACACTTAACATGCTTATGCATATTGCACATAACCAAAGACATATGTGTGTGTTACACATAAATACATCATGAGCCCAAGTGTAAACAATTTTTAATATCTTTCTACTCTAGAGAGAAGAAGAGCCACAAGTATTTCCCAAACTAGTGGCTTATATTCCATCAGTTTTTTCCCATTTATCTTGAGAAGACTCATGCTTAAGGATTACCAGCATCATTGATCAAAAGTCTTTTTATACTTAAAAAGGTTTCACGAAGGTCTCAAAACATCATTAATTTCAGTTCCCTTTATTTTAACATGGAACCAACGTCCTAGCATAGTGTAGGAACTTGATGGTGAGAAAAGAAGTTCTCTCTTGCACCATTACCCTCTACAAAGAAGGAGTATCCCAATGATCCCCATTCTTTCTTGGAATGAGAAGGGTGGTGAATTTATATTCTTTTTAACACAAGATATTGGAGCTAAGGATGATGGTCCTGGCTCAGGCATTGCTGACGTGTGCAAGCTTCCATCGCCCATTTAATAGAGTTGCCCTTCTGATCTTATCGGGCTTCGCAGGTGGCTCAGGGGTTAAGAGTCTGCCTGCCAATGCAGGAGACGTGGGGGTTCAATCCCTGGGTTGGGAAAATCCTCTGGAGAAGGAAATGGCAACCCACTCCAGTATTCTTGCCTGGAGAATCCTGTTGTTGCTTAGCGACTGAACAACAACGACAAACCTGGTGTCATCTGTGAAAGGCCTTTCCTAACGTATGTGAGAAATTGTGAGCATGAAATGACGTGACAGCATTGGTGAAAATCAGTGGAAGCAGGGCAGACCTGGGTTCAAATCCAGAGCACCAACTGGATGCCAGGCGAGTCATCAAACCTCTCTGAGTCATGATTTCCTCACGGATACACAGAGACCTGTTAATACTTTGTTCATCAGGGTTGAAGCAGGGAAAATTGCCAGTGGTGGAGTCAGATCTAGGTTCAAGTTCCAGTTCCTTATGAGGTCATCAGGCTGCTTCAAGCTGAGTTTCTCATCTTTTTAAAACGGGGTAATGAACTACAGCATGAAATTTTGGGGAAAAATGAGATGAGTCAGTGGCTAAGACATGCAGAGCTTTGTCCTTAATGCCTCCACCCCCGATATGCAAACTATAGATATTCCAGGAATCTACACCTCCTCCTTCTCAAAGTTTCAGAAATAAATTTCTACTGGAAGCATCTCATTAGCCAATGAGCTGAGCTGAGGACATAGTTACTAGGAGAGGCAAGCATATTATGACTTATTATAGTCTCAAGTCCAGTGACCTTGGTGAAAACCAGACTTGAAACTAACAGGATATTGTTCATCAACTATACTCTGATATAAAATGAAATTTAAAAAAGAAATTAAAAACAAAAGAGCAAATGGACTTGGACATAGAGCTAATATCTATGTATCTATTAATAGTAATAGAAATATTGATATCAACTTCTAATGGGAAAGAATGTGAAAAAAGAATATATAAAATGAATCACTCTGCTGTACACTTGAAACAAACAAAATGTTGTTCATAACTATACTTCCATTAAAAAAAAAAAAAAAGAAAAATGAGGGCTTCCCAGATGACTCAACGGTAAACATACAATCCACCTGCCAATGCAGGAGACGTGGGTTCCATCCCTGGGTTGAGATGATGCCCTGGAGGAGGAAACACTATTCTTGTCTAGAGAATCCCATGGACAGAAGAGCCTGGCTTGCTACAGTCCATGGAGTCGCAAAAGAGTTGGACACGATTTAGCAACTAAACAACAACAAAAATGAGAAAAGTATAATCATTATCAATTATTAGTAGTAATATCATAATATAATATATATGTATATATATGTATATATGTATATATACATATATATATATATATATATATGGGCTTCCCTGGTGGCTCAGATGGTTAAGTGTCTGCCTGCAATGCAGGAGACCTGGGTTCGATCCCTGGGTCAGGAAGATCCCCTGGAGAACGAAATGGTAACCCCCTCCAGTATTCTTGCCTAATCCTCTTCCTCTTGATAAGGGAAAAATAACACACTGGTGGTGGAAATCATAATGAAGGTGGGAGAGAAAGAAAAAGGATTGAGGAAGAAGGTTTTCACAACCCATGACTGGATGGAGGACCCTGTCAATTTCAAACTCCTAGTCTGCTGAAACAGGAGAGGGTTCCATGCCACCCAGGCACTTCGGTCTCCACCTTCAAAAACAAGCAAAGGTTCCCAAATCAACAGTGACCATCATGCTCCTTCAGCTCTGGGGTGGTGGGGGGTGCAGACTGGGCCCCGGGAGGGAGCTCAAAGCCTCCTCCTCGCCTCTTGCAGCTTCCCTGGAACGCGGAGGCCTGAGCCGAGGCGGACAGATGGTGTCCCGCAGTTTCTCCCTCCAGCACTTTCATCTCCCCTCTCACTATTAATTCATCTGTTTGGATGGATAGGTTCACGCATGGAACCGAGATGAATAATAATGAGCTTTTTAATAACTCCCTGCATTTGCATTCCTTGTTACTCTTTACATGGTTCTAGCTGATTAAAATGAATCATTTACATAATTAACATATGGTTATAGTGTTGGCTTTAATATGCTGATTATCTCAATACTTTTGTCTGGAGTCAATTGGATTCAAACTGTAACAATTGTTTGAAGTGAGACTAGTTTATTCCTCGGAGGATGGGGGTGGATGTTTGCTCTGGTGCCCAATGAGCAATAGCAGGATTCTCCAAGAAGTTTGTTTTGGTTTCTATTTGGTGACGGGATTGCAAAATACATTAATAATCACTGCTGATAATAGCTGCAGTGATGATGAGAGCTCCACTTGATTCTGTCACAGGTACTTTCCGTCCCATTGTTTCAAATTCCCGTCACTGCCCTGCAAGGTAGAAAGTATGATTTCCACTTTCTGGAGGCAGAAACTGAGGCTCTCAGAAGTTCAGGGGCAAATGCTACTACTCTCAGAGCCATAGGCTCTCTGAGATCTTCTTCATCCTAGAATCCACCCTTTTAAATTACGCCAAGCATGGTTTATCAATCTTGGCACTGTTTAAAAAAAAAACAAACAAATTATTTGGCTGCATCAGGTCTTACTTGTGTCATGCGGGATCTTTTGTTGGGTCACATGGACTTTATCGTTGCAGTGCTCAGGCTCAGTTGCCCTGCCGCTTGTGGTATCTTAGTTCCCCAACTAGGGATCGAACCTGCGTCCGAAGCACCGCAAGACAAATTCTTAACCACTGGACCACCAGGGGAGTCCCTCCACTTTGGCACTTTGTCATTTTGGCCAGATTGTTATTTGTTGTGGGATGGGCTGGCTCTGTGCTTTATAGGAACTTTTTAGCAGCATCCCTGGCCTCTGCCCACCAGATGCCAGCAGGAACTCCGAACCCACTGGTGATGAACAAAATATCTCTGGATGGTGCCAGATGTCCCCTGGGTTATTGAGTTGCCCTTAGTTGAGAACTGCTACTCTAGGTTACCTTTTCATATATGAGGACAAAAAGCTCCTGGGCAAATGTGTTGTGCAAGTCGGTCCACTGGTGATAACTAACTGCTGCAGTTGTTCAGTCGCCTGGTTGTGTGCAACACTTCGAGACCCCATGAGACTGCCTCATGCTAGACTTCTCTGTCCCTCACCATCTCCTGGAGTTTGCCCAAATTCCTGTCCATTGCATGAGTTGAATAACAAGCTGTGTTTAAACCAGCATGATGGCAGCCCATGGGGTCGCGAAGAGTCAGACACAACTGAGCGACTTCGCTTTCACTTTTCACTTCCATGCATTGGAGAAGGAAATGGCAACCCACTCCAGTGTTCTTGCCTGGAGAATCCCAGGGATGGGGGAGCCTGGTGGGCTGCCCTCTATGGGGTCTCACAGAGTCGGACACGACTGAAGCAACTTAGCAGCAGCAGCAACCTTTTTTGACTCTTGGGAGATAAATCCAGTTGTACGTGAGTCTTTCAGTTGCATAAGGCATATTTGCTTTGAGCTACTCTGTTAGGTGTTCTCTTTCTCTCCATCTCCCTCTCTCCCCTCCTCCACTCTGTCTCCTGTCTGTAACTTCTCTAAAGAGCATCCTTGGTATTTTCAGAGGTGCCGCTTTGCTGAATTCATTGCATGCATTTTAGGATACCATTTTCTCATTAGCCGACCCTAGGCATGGGTGCCATCAGCTATGATCTGATTATCTTGCTAGCTCACATTGAATCTGAAAGGGACTTGGGAAATAGAGACCAGTCTTCCTGTTTAGGTACCGGAGGTTTTGGAAAGTGAGTGCTTTCGGAACATTCATGCATATTGGAGACACATTTTGGCTAATTGCATGACTGTTGTCCACAATTAGTCTGTGGTAGGCATGATTAATTGCAAGGAACACTGACATTTATGCATAAAATGCTTGAGGTCAAAAAGAAATGGAGAGAAATGGTGACTGCATCACTGGTGAGTGGAATACTAATGCACAGTGACCCTAGAAGCAGACCCCCAAAAGGGGAATGTTTGCATCTGCAGGGTAGGTATTCTAATGTGACGGATGTCTCTGTAATTTTGATTTGCCTGTATTTTATTCTCCCTGCCTCCAAAAACCTTTAGTTTCATGCAGGTTCTCAGAAGCCTTTCTGATGTTTTAATAAATGCCAAGACCTGTCTTATTCCTCTTCCTCAGCCCTTCTCCTGCCCCCATCTCACGCCATCTCTGGAAGCTCATCCTTTGCTTCTTTAACATAACATTTGTATGTTACATGTCTTTCATGGAAAATGAAGACGTAAACCCATAGACCACAGTCTCATCAACTAGACCAACCAGGAAACATTTCTGTTTTAAGTTAAAGGGCGACAAGCCCACGATTAATCATCCAGATGGCGCCAACACTAGCAAAGGGAAGTGCAAAATAAAGCTCATTTCTGAGTCTGTTTTAACTAGAGCTAGTCATTAACAATGGCTTCTTGTAAATACCCTTTGGGGGTAGGAAGGACACAGTATGTGTACCTGTGTACATGTGTGATGTATATGTGCATGTGTACAGAGGTGCTTTATTTCCACAAAGAAACCAACAGATTGTATGTCCTATTTTCCATTTGCTTTCATTGACTTACAGACACATCATGGACAGTTTCTCATATTAGCACATACTGGTTTCTATCACTCAATTGTCCTCCATTGTATGCTTGTAGCACGTCTCATTTAATCCGTTCACTTAATGAACTCTTCGGGTGTTTGTTTTATTCTATTACAGACACTAATTCCAGGTACACACACTGAGTTATCTGTGTAGACCGAGAGATACACATAAAACATAGATAGAGGGGCCTTGATTAATATTTACAGGCATGTTATTTTCATAGCAGTGTGACTGCTGGGTCAAAAGGTGGTATCTAGAACTTACTTTTCAATGATGTGACTCAAAACGTACCAACTACTATAGGCCACCTCATGCGAAGAGTTGACTCATTGGAAAAGACCCTGATATTGGGAGGGATTGAGGGCAGGAGGAAGAGGGCATGACAGAGGATGAGATGGCTGGATGGCATCACCGACTCGATGGACATGAGTTTGAGTGAACTCCAGGAGATGGTGATGGACAGGGAGGTCTGGCATTCTGTGATTCATGGGGTCACAAAGAGTCGGACACGACTGAGCAACTGAACTGAACTATAGATAAGGGTATGCTTCCCAGTAGCACAGTGGTAAAGAATCCTCCTAGCAGTGCAGGAGACCCGGGTTCCATCCCTGGGTCAGGGAGATCCCCTGGGGAAGGAAATAACAACCCAATCCAATATTATTGCCTGGGAAATCCCATGGACAGAGGAGCCTGGCGGGGCTATAGTCCATGGGGTCACAAAGGGTCAGACATGACTGAATGAATAAACGACAACAGCAACATTTATAGTGGTGCCTAGATCTCATCATTTTCCCACCATTGATACAGACATCTTGTTTTAAGATACAAGGAAAGAAAGAAAAGAAGGGCATCTACTGAACATCCACTGTGCAGAGATGTGTTTGTCCTCGCCTAGACCTCTGACTTTGTGCTGGGTTCCCTGCAGGGTTGAAGGCAGGACCTTGGCCCTGAAGTTCATGGGAGGACAAGTAACCACCGTGGGCTCTGAGTCCCATAATAGAAAGAGTATCCAGGTGTGGGCTGACTCATAGGGACCCGGTGTTTCCTCTCCTTAGGAGACAGCCACTGAGTCTGTGTCAGACATCTAATATGTACCTTATAATACAGTTTTGCTTGAAATTTGCCTCTTTATCTATTCTGTGGGTTTGATTCCTGAGTTGGAAGATCCCCTGGAGAAGAGCCTGGCAACCCACTCCAGTATTCTTGCCTGGAGAATCCCATGGACAGAGGAGCCTGGTAGGCTACAGGCCATAGGGTTGCAGAGTTGGACAGGACTGAAGTGACTTAGCATGCATGCATGGCCAGGTTAGAGTGTCCGTTCCTTGAGGGCAAGAGCTATATAAGAAGGAGAATTTGCATCTTGCACCAATCCTGATTGATTAGTAGTGGCTGCTTGGAACTTTGGCGAAGAAGTCTGACTCAGGAAGGAGATGGTTCATAATCGATTGGTGATGTCTGCTGTGGAAAGTGAACAGAGGAAGGGCAACCAGTGAACTCGGTGTCCTTTCCCCATTGTTCTATAATAAATGAGAGTTATGTATTAGGGTTATTTGGGGCTCATAGAAAACTTATATACCAATATATGAAAACAGCTTTGAAGAAAGGAGCAAGAAAGAGAGGAAGGGAAGAAAGAAGAGGGAAGAGAAAGAGAGAACAGAAAGATCTCAAAAATATGAATAATATCCCGAGTCTAAGCTTATTTCTGTATTACCTTTTCTATATTTTTGAAATTTACTATGGGGAACATTGCATTTAAAATGAAGGGATAAAAGACCCCTGTAAATGTTGTTAGGATAAAATAAAGATGATCTTAAAGCAGAGCTATGAGGTAAAATTAAAATGCACGGAGATCCTGGGATGGGAGATGGAAGGAACGTCTGCATTGTTCTGGATTTTCTTGGTTTTGTGGGACTAGTGAGCAGTGGGCATTCTCTCCTTGCAGGACGGATGGTGTTAATCTGCAGTCCCTTTGTAATAAATGCCGGACCATGAGCAGGAGATGGCCAAAAGAGAGTGCCCAAGCAAGCTGTATTCTTTAATAAGGTTCCCAGCTAGTCTATAACTGTCAGGGAGTGATGGAGGAAGCCGGCCTTCCACTTTCCTGCTTGGAATGAGAAACGGGGTCCAACCTGCGAAGCTTGCAGGAGCCGAGCTCTTCGCTCTTATCTGGGAGACCCTGGGAGGCCCCAGGCTTTAGGACCTTGACCCATTCCCAGAGCACCCTGTGCCAAGGAAATGGACGCTGTAAAGAGGCTCAGTTTCCTGTGAAAATCAAGTTCAGGTAAATTCTGATTCCACTCAATTCTTGGCTTGTCACTTAGGCGCCCGGTACCAGCCCTTTGCAATGAAACTATATCACTTCTGAAGCTTAGCAGATGGGAATTGTCATAAATGATATTTTAGTCACCGATATGAGCCATAAAACTTAAAAGATAAAGTATCTTTCTGAGACACACATGGAGAGGCAGATACAGACACAGACATGGTGTGAGATTTTTCTGCCGCTCTAATGGAGTGGGGAGAAGGACCACTACCTGGCACTTTATCGTAGCATTGGGATTTGCCTGGGATCGGGGGTGGAGGAAATAGCTTGGAGCATGGGTTTGCGGGCTCAGGTAGAGCTGGGTTTCAATACCAGCTTAAACATTTACCACCCTATGAAATCAAATTGCTTTATCTTTTTTTCAGAACCTCTCTAAAACCCCTCTGTAAAGGGGCACCTCCTTCATGAGGTGCTTCTAGGAATTAATTTGGAACAGCATTTGGCGCAAAAAAGATGACCATCAAATATTCCTGTTTGTCTTCCATACAGTTCCCCTCAATGGAAGCATTGCTTATTCCTATCTATGTTGGATTATTCTGCTGAGCTGAATAATTCATGAGGGTTTGGGTTCTGAGATATGGCACAACTGTAGCCAACAGCCTCTAGCCTTAAGCTAATATGTATATTAATGCTTTTTACCCATGGAATATACCTGGCTCTTACCCACCCAATCCCACCTCCACGTGATTGCTATAACAATAACCTGACAGGAAGATGAGTTTGCATGGGACAAAGGGGCGATTGTTATGCCCAAACTAAAATTTTTAAAAAAATGATAACAAAAACCCTGGGAATCTTCTAGAAACACCTACAAATTCCCTGTTTTATCTCCAGTATGTACTCAGTCCTCTTCTTGTACTCCCGGTAATGTGTTCATGTCTTTGTTTGCGCAGTATCAGATATCCTGGAGATCTAGGCAGTTGCCACCATAAAGTTTTGCTCATCTGATCTCAAGCAGTTGGGTATTTTGAAATAGCAGAATAGCATTCTTTCCATTCCGTCCAATATGCATCTCCCTCTATAACTTGCTGAGACTTGCACTTGAAGGCCTCAGCATTCAGGTATCTAAATATGGTGTGGTTAATTGAAATTAGGTTTCCTTGGTCTCAGATGGTAAAGAATCTGCCTGCAATGTAAGAGAGCTGGGTTCACTCCCTGGGTCAGGAAGATCCCCTGGAGAAGGAAATTGCAACCCACACCAGTATTCTTGCCTGGAGAATTTCATGGAGAGAGGAACCTGGAAGGCTATAGTCCAGAAGGTCGCACAGAGTTGGACACGATTGAGGAACTGTCACTTTAATTGAAATTAACATGTACAACACAGCTATTGGTGGAAGGAAGTGTAAAGGTAATCTCAAGGCATGCCCATGTCTTCTTTGTAGAGTTGATGGGTATTTGTATATGTTCCAGGAGAAGAAGGAACGCTTGGTTTCTACCATGTTTCAGGCATCCTGCCAGACCTTTTGCATGTATTATCCTATTTAATCATTTCAATAACCTTGGAAGATTAATATCATCATCCATACTCTTAAGATAAAGACACTGAAACTCAGAAATAAAATTGCTTCTATGGCCAAATTGCCAACTATTGAATCACTGAGTCAGTGTTCAAGCCAGCACTTTTTCATTAAAATATAAAGTCTTGGGCTAATCCATTGCCTCCGATGTCAATCTCAGGATGCAATGGGTCTAATATATTTTTAGCTCTGGTGATTAAAGCAGTGTCTCCTTAGGGTAGATTAAAGCAGAAGATCCAAGAACCCCATCTTGCTGATAAGAGTAAGAAGATGTCTTCAGTAGCCCTTGAAAGTTTACCCCATAAAAAGGATACTTGCTTCGGGCTCCACTGTTATGGGAGTTTTCTTTAGAATAGGATATGAAATGTTCTTGGCTTCCCTGGTGACTCAGTGGTAAAGAATCCGCCTGCCAATACAGGAGACACAGGTTTGATCCCTGGGTGGAGAAGATCCCCTGGAGAAGGGAATGGCAACCCACTCCAGTGTTCTTACCTGGGAAATCCCATGGACAGAGGAGCCTGGCAGGCCACAGTCCATGGGGTTGCAAAAGAGTTGGACATGACTGAGCAACAAAACCACACCAACAACAGCATGGGATGTGCTGATCCATTCTTGCTTGCATTCATGAAAGGTGTTGATACCCTGCTAGATCCCCCATTCCCGCCAAAGGTAAAGAGAAGTCTAGCATAAACAGTGATGGAAAACTGTTCTGGGTTAAAATTCTGTAGTCCTTGTTGGTCTGGTAAAGTTTGTCTTGAGAGCTCCTTACCTACAAGGACAGGAAGTGACACATAAAATGAATGGTATCTCTCCCTATCCTTCTTTTACTCCCTACTCTGTTGACTCATGCTTTTTTAAAAAAAAAAATTTGGGGGGCCCTGTGGCATGTGGGATCTTAGTTTCCTGACCAGGCATCAAACCTGCATCCCCTGCATTGCAAGGCAGATTCTTAACCATTGGACTACCAGGGAAGTCCAGTCTACCCATACGTTTATGAATGATTTCAAACCCACTTATTAACTATGACACTGGCAGCAATTTTATTATTGTCTAATACCATGTTGGGCAAGTATTCTCCGATATAGGTAACTTCGCAAAGAGAAGATCTTGGGCTAAAATGTGTCTTGGCTGAAAAACAAAGGGAAGAGTAAGCATTCGATAGGTGGGGCCAAGACCTAGAGGCATGAAGGAGCAAACTATTCATCCCATAACCCAGAGACCCCATGCTAGACTCAGACATGAAGCTTGGTTTTATTCTTTGTTGTTGTCAAAAAGTGCATTGTAAAATCTGGGGTGTTTCTAAAGCATTTTCTAAAATAATATGAGGTCATGCAAATAGTAAGCAAGCAATCTTTTTGGAATATATATGTGTATAAAAGCTTGCAGCCTTCTCTAAGTTGTCCCGAAATACACCCAGTTGGGACTTCCCTGGTGGTCCAGTGGTTAAGATACCAAGCTTTCACTGTAGGGATGTGGATTTCATCCCTGGTCTGGGAACTAAGGTCCCACATGCCATGTGGCATGGCCACAAAAAGGGAAATCAACAATGTCGGTATAATTATATTGAAGTAAAATTAGTTATAGTAAAAAAAAAAAAAAGAAATCCAGCCAGTTGGTGTGGTAAAACAGAAACTGATTTAGACAAAATTTCGATAAACAAGGCATCATATTGGTGCTGACTTCCCGGCTCTTACTGCTTATTATATAATATTAGCAACTCAGCTTCATTAAAATTCCTTGAATGTGTTCTATGGGAAGTCATTTTATTTCAAATCATTACTATATGACTCAACCCAGCTTCCCTTTCGAGGTGATCCAGGACTCTCACCCCCATTTTACAGATGAGCAGGGGAGATAAGAACAGGTTAAGTGATTGCTGCCTGAGGTCCAGCATGCGGAGAGAAAGATTAGGAACTGGTGAGTGTTCACTGAGGTCCTATGTCTGTGATAAGTCCCGAAATTCAAATTTTTCCACCCTCGGAATTTTCTGGGTTAGACTTCTGGCTGACTACCACGGGACGTCATGTTATGTAATTAATTACAACTATAATTATCTTGGTTTCTGGGTCATTTAAAGATCATCAGTGCATTTTGTTTTCACGGTTCTTGCAGCAAAGGAAGTTTTGTTTCTGAAGTACCAGTATAATTAATCCAGTTTTTCGACTCTTAAATAACAGACAAGTTCAAACATCAGTTTGAAGACTGAGTTCATCTTTGCTGATGTGCCTTGCCTTTCAGAAGGGCATGTGGAGACTAAAGAATCATTGAAAGTAGCTGTCATCTTTCTGGGAACATAAAACTTCCTGACTAGGCTTTGAGCTTCTTTGAGGGGCAGGCGCAGGTACAAAGAGTCCCCAGCACATATACCTGTGTCCACGCCAGACATAGGTAGTATTCCTTAGATCCCTGACATCATGCGATTGCTTGCAAAACCAGTGATGTCCACGCGTGCTCAGTTGCTCCAGTCATGTCCGAGTCTTTATAACCCCATGGATTGTAGCCCACCAGGCTCCTCTGTCCATGGAATTTTGCAGGCAAGAGTGATGTCCATAGGACCACATAAAGGCTTCTACAGAAGTGATGGAAGGTACATAATATTTAAAGTTATTCTGCAAGTCGAAACCACAGTAATGTGTTATCTCACACTGACCAGAATGGCCATATCATGAAAAAATCTACAAACAATAAATGCTGGAGAGGGTGCGGAGAAGAGGGAACCCTCACGCACTGTTGGTGGGAGTGTGACTTGATATGGCCACTATGGAGAACAGTATGGAGTTTCCTTAAAAAACTAAAAATAGAAGTACCATATGACCCAGCAATCCCACTTCTGGGCATATATCCAGAGAAAACCATAATTCAAAAGGACACATGTACCCCAGTATTCATTACAGCACTGTTTACAACAGCCAGGACACGGAAGCAACTTAAATGTCCAATAAGTAACTTCCAAATTCCACTTTTTTTTTTTAATGAGGATAATATAATACTCAGGGAATTACCTTTTTTTTTAATACCAGCTGAAATGTTAAAAATTTCTTTCTTGGCTTTGTTCTGCTCCACGCATGGAGAACTCCTCTATATGAAATGCTCTTGTATGTATCAGCTACCTCCAGTGGATTCTGGGGCAAGTGATATCACACAAGTGAAGTGGTGCCTTGCATTTTAGGGCTAAACCCATCGCCAGACGTCTCATTTACAGGAATCAGGCCTGTTTACATTCTGTGCTTGTCACTGGAGGTGACGCACAGGAAAGAGTTTCTGAAGAATCATTTCATCACTAAGATATATTGAATATGATAGCAGTGTTTGCAAATCAGTCATTTTGGGGAAAAGACTATAGTCACAGCCTAAGGAGGAGATGGACCCCTTTGCTCTGGGATCCATGTTTGCAGAGTAGGAAAAAGTGTTTTAGGACTGTCTGTGGCATGGTTAGTAGACCTTTGGAGCACTCAACTGTATGAAAGGCAATGCATTCATGGATCTGTGTATTTACTCATTTGTTCCAGGCATGTTTATTGAGACTCTTTCTGTGCTCTGGGAACTGTGTCCGGGGAATTCAGTGGTCAATGAGAAATCCAGGTTTCCTGCTCCGGTGGAACTTACATTTTCTGGTGGAGGAGGAGAGAGAGAAGGGGCAGAGAGTGACAAGATCAGCCCAGAGAAATACTGCTAGGTGGTAAAAGATCAGCTAGGGGACTCGTCTAAGAAGGTGACATTTCAGCTGAGACGCGAATGTCACGAGGGAACCAGCCCAAGTGAACATGTAGAGGAAGAATGCTGCAGATATAGGAAAAAGAACACTCGAAGACCCTAAATTTGGAACTTGACAAGTCAGAGGAAAGAAGCTTGGGGTGGGGTGGGGGGCAGAGAATTGGGTTCCGAGGGAAGTGGTAGGAAAGAACAGTTGAGACATAGATATGCCAGATCAAGAAGAGCATTGTTGGTAAGGTAAGAAGCGTGAACTTTCTGCTAAGAGAGTGGGAATTTGTTGTGTCATGAGATAAGGGTTGATGAGTGGGCACAAAACATCTCCGCAGCTGGGGGCTACGAGGAGAATGTATGGGTGATGAGGAGGCTCCATCGTTCAGGTTCTAAGGTATAGGCAATGGGGACCCGGGTTGGCCGGCCATACCTTGAAGACCCAAGTTCACCGGAGAGTCCTTGACAAGGGAGAGGTTGACAGTCACGTCTGAGTCCAGATTGATTCCTGAAGCTGCTGCTTGTCAAGCTTTCTAAGCCGGCTGGTACTTGTGTAACATTTCTCTCTTGGGTAATTTTCCAACTGGATATGGAATTTTACTAAGACAGTGGCCATTCCAGCCTGGGGGTGTGTTTAATCTGGGACAGAGTTCTCTGTCTTCACTTTCTTGAAGAATGCTTGGTAGAAGTTCCGCTCTGACTCCCCAGTGCTCTAGCCTCTTTATCTTTCAAATAGTTCCTCTCCTCTCAACACCCAGTCGTTTTCTGATAAGCTTTTTGCTGCTTTTCTCAGTGGCCAATTTGTATAGGGGCGCATGGACACAGGTGATGTGAGAATTGCTAATTCAGCCTCATCCCTGGCCAATCTCCTTGGTGGGCATGAAAGACCCTTCTAAAGCAGTGATGTGGTGTGTGGTTATGTGGCGGTAGCGGTGGGCATTTGTGGGTTCACGTCATCCTGAGAGATAAGAGAGGAGCAGACACTGGAAAAAGCTCACCACGACTATTTAGACTCAGACTGTGAACTAACTATTTACTTTGTAAGCCCAGTGGCCTCATCGGTGAAACGGAAATATGAACCATACTTGTCACTTGGAAGTGTAGCATCGGGTGTGATCCTGGCACATCATAAGCATTGGGAAAATGGTAGTAATGTTTTTGGTAATAGTAGTAGCGGTAGTAAGTTCCCCAAGGTTGTTGTTGTTTAGTTGGTAAGTCATGTCCAGCTCTTTGCGACCCCAGGGACTACAGCATGCCAGGCTTCCCTGTCCTCCACGATCTCTCAGAGTTGGCTCAAACTCACGTCCATTGAATTGGCGATGCCATCCAACCATCTCATCCTCCGTTGCCCCTTTCTCCTCCTGCGCTCAATCTTTCCTGGCATCAGGGTCTTTTCCCGTGAGTCGGCTCTCTGCATCTTTGTGTTTGGAAGAGAGGAGACACTGAGGCTGAGTGAGGGGATTCTTTCCTGTTTCATGGTAGAACTAAAGAGCTTCAGTAAACAATGGTGGCTTGCCTCTTCCTACCCCAAATTTTTCTTATTCTTAGGTTGGTTTTAAATAATAAAGGTAATGCTTCATGGCGCAAGGGAAAAAAAAAACAGGAAATGGTCTAATTGAAGAGAATAATGTACAAAAGAGCAGTCTGGAGCAATGGAAATGAGTGGGAGACACACGTCACAAGAAGAGTGGCTCTAGCCGATGTGACCCTGGGTGAATAATGCTTCTAACAAAAATAATTTACTCAGAAATTTAGCTCACCATAGTTTCGGTGCTCTTTGCAAATATATGTGGTAAACACATATGGTAAACATATACAGATGAGAAAGAAAACCAGGATACAGAATATTGATTGCCAATAGCAATTACCAATAAATACACACTCAAGGAGGTTTTCAGATGCGGAATTCAGTGGCCCTAAAATGTTCTGTTTTCTAAGCTGGGTAGCATTTACATGGATGCTTGTGTTTTCTACATACCTTTTGGAATGTCTGAACTATATTGTACTTTGCTTTTAAAGTAACATATGCTCCGAGTTAAACACATACATACATACCGCATTTATAGCATAGAATTGTATAAAGTAAAAATAAGCGTCTCTCTTTTCCCTTCCCTCTTAGCCTCTCTCCCTTCCACCCTCCATCATTTAATAATTGGCAGTGTATCTTTCCAAATATTTTCCACACACATTCAAATGCCCGTGTTGAGAAAGATACACACTTAATATAATAAACTGTGACTTTCTGTCACCACTTAAAAATAGTGACTAAATCTTCAGTGTCAGTACATATAAATTATCTACCCCAGTCTACTAACACCTGCCTAGTAATCATACTCCCATGTACTGTAATTTGTTTAAATAGACCTCCTTATTGATAGACGTGTATATTAAAAAAAAAAAAAAACACTCTTTACAAACCCTGGGGTGTTTTCAAATAGAGTCAAGTATGGTGGCTTCAGTTCACTCCCAAATGAGTGACAATGGGTTGTCAAGTGGAGGACAAACACCCAGATGTTCTGGTTTTCATCTGAATGTTTAACTATTGTGTGACAGAAATTCATTTTCTGGGAGAAAAAATGAAAAACAATAATAACCCTTAAAAATACCCAATAAGAATTTCAGATTTAGGGGTAGCACGGGGTCTCCTCCCTCTCATCTTTCAGGATGTGAGTACTTTTCAGGAATCACATGCTTGGTAAATGTTATCACTCAAGGGTGCAGGGGACGAGAGAGAAGGAACAGTATTTTGAATGCTGCTGCTGCTAAGTCGCTTCAGTCGTGTCTGACTCTGTGCGACCCCATAGACGGCAGCCCACCAGGCTCCCCCGTCCCTGAGATTCTCCAGGCAAGAACACTGGAGTGGGTTGCCATTTCCTTCTCCAGTGCATGAAAAGTGAAAGTGAAGTCGCTCAGTCGTGTCCGACCCTCAGCGACCCCATGGACTGCAGCCTTCCAGGCTCCTCCATCCATGGGATTTGCCAGGCAAGAGTACTGGAGTGGGGTGCCATTGCCTTCTCTGGTATTTTGAATGAGGGAGTGTGAATTTCCTCACTTCCCAGTCTTATCTGCTTTCCAGGTATTTTCTCTGACTGTTTAACGTGTAGGTCCTAGTTCATGGACACTTTGAGCATGTCATAAAACAAGCTCTGTGTTTTGGCTTCGCATCAAATTGAGTCGTTATGGCAACCTGACCTCCCACCTCACAGTCTTTATAGGGGATTCTCGTGTCAAGGCACTTCCTTCAAGGCACTGAGGTCACTTCCTTTGAACTCAAATGCAAGTGGAAGGCAGTCTTTCCGCTTCATACTTCCTGTTTCCTCTCCTGCCCCCCTTCCTTTTCCATCTTTATTATTGCTTTATTATGCAAGTAATGCATGTAACTTGTGAGAAAAGTTGTAAAATAGGAGAAGCGATTAGAAAAAAATCAATATTTGAAATAAAAAGTCTTTGAACTCCCATAAAAGTAATTCCTACTCTCCTTTCTAAAATTTCTGACTCTTTTTTCAACAAATATACATCCTTGTAAAAGACATAGTTATCAAGATGGGTCCATGCTATGCACTGTGTTTTGTAACTCTTGCTTTAGCCATAAAATGATACATAAAAACCTATTCTATTTCATTAAACTTTTTTTTAATATATATTTTTAACAGCTTCATTGCATTGTATGGCATGAATGAATCATTAAGTAGAGGATGTGGATTTTGGTGTCAACCCCCAATTTTTCTCACTGTTATTCATTATTTGAGGGTTGCTTTTATTGAATACTATTATTTTAAAACTTCTATACTATTGAGTAAATTTTTCTTCTCTTCACTGGAAAAATGCAAGTGTCGTACAATGCAGATTTGAGAGTTGCAGATTATGGACAGTGGACACATTTTCCCACCAATGGCATGAACAGGTAGCTAGTGAATTGACTGTTCACAGCAGTCCTTTTCCATCTTGGCAGTACTGACTTTGGAATGCATAATTCTCTTGGATAACTGTTCTGTGTTTTGTTGGGTATTCAGCAGCATCAGTGTTGGCCCTCACCCACTTGATGCCAGAAGCACTCCCTGATCCATTGTGACACCCCAAAATGTCTTTTGTTGTTACTGTTGAGTTGGTAAGTCATGTCTGGCTCTTTGCAACCCCATGAACTGCAGCAGGCCAGGCTTCCCCGTCCCTCACTATCTCCCGGAGTTTGTTCAACCTCATGTCCATTGAGCCATCCAGCCATCTTATCCTCTATCGCCCCCTTCTCCTCCTTCCCTCAATCTTTCTCAGCGTCAGGGTCTTTTCCAATGAGTTGGTTCTTCACATCAGGTGACCAGAGTATTGGAGCTTCAGCATCAGCCTCAGTCCTTCCAATGAATATTCAGGGTTGATTTCCTTTAGGATTGACTGGTTTGATCTCTTTGCTGTCCAAGGGACTCTCAGGAGTCTTCTCCAGTACGACAAAATGTCTTTAGACTTGCTAAATATTCCCTAGGGAGGGGATAACCTCCCCTCCCCACCCCCACTTTGAGAACCATTGCTTACAAGATGGGGTTCTTGAGTTGTCTGACTCAAGACAACTGTCTTGATTGTCTCTTGGAGCCTGTGTAAATCATTTGCAAGTTGGCCCTGGATTAGCGCCTAAAATAAAATTCAACCTATTCTGAGAAAACAATATATCTGAGTAGGGACTAATTACCTCTTTTTTATTTCAAGTGACAAAAGCCAATATATCACACTTAGCCACTATGAAGGCTCCATTTCAGTAAACTAATTAAACTAATCCTATCTCAACTCATTATTCTCAGTTCCACTAAATATTTTAACACTCGAGATTTATTTCATTCCATAAATTATATCATACTTAAAGCTCCGCACAGCCCTCAAGAGTTTATTTTGGACTTTTTAAATGCAACTCAAAGCTTTATCTAGAATGTATATTTTTCATAATCTCTCCTAGCTAATCATTCACCTTAATTATGACTAATTATTAAAAATGATATATTACTTTAATTAAACGAAAGTGCTCTTCTTCTTGTTAGCCCTTATTAAACACTGAGAACCTTACAATGATCACACAGCACAGGAAACGGCATAACTCGCAGCATTGATTCCATTTTCTTGCTGCAAGCTGACAGAGATGCACATTTCAGGAGGCCGATTAATGCACAAGATGGCCAGAAAAGTGTTTTTCATAGTTAGAAGGAATTAAAGCCCATGTCCATCCCAGATTCGTTTTCTAACAGAGGATCGCCGCATAATTACAACGTTAATACACATCCTCCTATCCGTACTTTGGTTCCAAAGCCAGCATACATTAAATAGAAATTTAGCCCGAGTGCTTCCTGGAGAAGCCAAGAGGAATGATGCTTAAGTATCACTTCAGAGTAAATTGCTCCCCACTTATAGACGTGTAATGCAATTAAATCGAGGAGCTGTACGCTGCCGAAATCAAGTAAGTTTAGTTTAGATATTTGTCTTTAGACATCTCTCTTTAGACATCTCCATGCTGAAGAGAAAAGAACGGACATTCAGCCAAAGAGCTGTTCATTAGAGTTGACATATGGTAAGCAAGGCCAGAAAACACCTAAGGAATAGAGAATTTTCGTTGGCATCGAAAGAAAAAAAAAGGCAGCATTCAAGAGGATCTCAGGATAACCATCATTAGGAAACGTTTCCTCTGATTCTAACAGGGGTTCCTGGTCCAGTGTCTTGTTTTATGCTTAGTTCAAGAACTGAAAATTGTTAACTTAAAAAAAAATGCAACAATACTAAATCCATTTTATAAAATGATATAACTGTTCTGCTTATGGCAGAATCAGATTCCTCAGAGGGCAAAAAAAAAAAAGAAAAAAAATGCTGATGGCGAATATGTAAGTGACATCATTTTGAATGTTTGGGGTCATAGACCCTTGACATTGAAATCGTCTCTAGAATGATCTGGGTTTTATGCTAGCCAGGGCCAAAGTGCCAACTGAATTAACGCCCTTATCATTCATCTTTGGCGCTTCCAGCAAGCATCAGTAAATGCTTTCCCTGACACATTGGCCTCATTCCTCCCCATTCTCCATATTGAAAACCATTTTGTCTAATATTTGAGCTCTGAGGGTGTGACACCTTCAGGAGAAAGAAACTTAGCAGTGACACATTAATCTGGAATTACACTCAGTCTCCATCATGCACATTAAACTCTTATTCAAGAGATACTCAGATGCAAGCAAGAATTTACAAAGCATGTTGTAATCAAGGGAAGGAAGCATCAGTTCATGCAGTGAAAATAAATATGTACAAATTATATATATATATATATTATTTTATATATATATATATATGAAAAGCAAGTAAAATGAAGCAGTCACTTGGATATTCCTGATAAAAACTTTGATATCCCAAAACAAGGGGAAAACATGTCACCAGTTCATTAGTCTACCTGTGTATGCAGATGATTGCAAACACATGGCTGTTCTGTTTATTTTGGTTCTCAAATTTAGACCTGGAGCTGAATGTGAAAAGCTGAATCGTTTGCAGCGGGTTTTGATGTCAGACATAACTGAGTCTGAACACCAGCTCCACAGCTCCCTGACTGTAGAACCTGGGGCAGTGTCATTTACCCATCTTCTCCTTATCCTGTGGGGAAATAAACGAGATGGGGGTGAACTACTTTGCAAGTCGTGCCACGTCTGGAATCAGTGAAGAAAGTAAGACCGTCACCGCCTAGGCTTAAATGTGAAGCAAGCGGAGACTGATTGGTCAGAATGATTTTCTCATTCACTCAGGAAATCTCTGCTGAACAGCCACTCTGCTGAGCCACGGGGGACTTCGTGCTGAACAGAACAAAGAGAATGCTGTTCTCATGGAGCTTACCTTCTCCTTGAGAGGATAAGTAAAATAAGAAAATGGTCATGATAGATACTGGTCAGGTCATTCAAATAGAGACTGGTGGATGTTTAAGGAAGGTTCTTATGAAGACGTGAAATTTAAGTTGAGCTGTTAATGACAAATCATGCCAAGATGGACAGGAAGAGCATTCCAGGCAAATGTTCTCAGAGGGGAAGAACTTGCAACGTGTGAAGGATGAAAAGACCCCCAGAAGTGCTTCCCTGGTGGCTCAGAATCCACTTGCCAATGCAGGAGGCCAGGTTTGATCCCTGATCCTTGAAGATCCCATATGTCGTGGAGCGTCTAAGCCCACGAGCCACAACTACTGAAGCCCAAGTGCCTAAAGCCTATGCTCTGCAAGAAGAGAAGCCCCTACAATGAGAAGCCTGCTTGTTGCGACTAGAGAACAGTCCTCACAACAATGGAGACTCAGCACATAATATTATAAATTATTATTTATACTAATAATAAATTATCTTTTAAAAAAAGAGACCCCCATACAATGGGAGCATGGCACAGCAACACAGCAAGCTCTGAAAAATGGACTGAAGTCAGATAGTATAGAACTTTGCAAACCAAGGTGAGGGGTTTGTGACACTTCTGTGGCAATGCACAAGTTTCCTTCACAAAGGTGACTGCTATGTGGAACACTGACCAACAAGGACCCAGGGCAGGAAGCTAGGACATCAGCTTGAAGTCACCTGGGAATTTGGGCCAAGGGAGAGGGTGGCTTGGACTGTGGTGGTCATGCATTGGAAGTTGTAGAAGAAAAAGAGGTGGGGCTTTGGAAACTGATTTGAAATGAGAGGAAGTGAACAAAGGTGACTCTGGGTGCTGAGGTTGAAGCCTGGAGCTGGTGGTGTCAGTGACACAGAAATTGCACACTGAAGGCTCAGGGCAGAGCTGGAATCACTGCTCAGAAGTTCCAGGAGAAATTGTGAAGGCAGTGATTATCAACTGAGATAAAAGATGGATTGTATGGGGGTCATCTCAGACATCGGAACTGGATGGAGTTCATCCTAGCGAGGAATACAGCAGTTAGAAGAGACCTCAGTCAATAGATCTGTTGTGTTGCGTATTTTGTGTCAGACTTTGAGTTTTTGGTTCTTGCCTCTCCCCCAAGAAGGCATTAGGAGAGTTCTTGGTACTCTGCAGAATTGCACATGTGAACTGGGCATCTCTATATCAAATCCACTGATGTTCTTGCCAAGAGAGACTTGAGGGATGCTGTATATTGTCAGAGGAGGAAACCAAAGGTCAGAGTGGACACCTGACTTGTCCAAAGTCACAGAGCGAGTTAGGACAGGGTGGAGCCAGGACAGGGTCCTCTCCCTGACTGCCCTTGTGTAGGGTAAGGAGGACCTGGGCTGGCTCTCTGTGGGTCAGAGGGAGCCGGACTCCACATCTCTTTGGTCCTCTAAAGCAAAACCTTTGAAAATACAGATTCTGTTGTTGTTCAGTCACTGAGTCGTGTCTGACACTTTGTAACCCCATGGACTGCAATACGTCAGGCTTCTTTGTCCCTCACTATCTCCCTGCGTTTGCTCAAACTCATGTCCATTGAGTTGGTGATGGCATCCAACCATCCCACCCTCTGTCATCCCCTTCTCCTCCTGCCCTCAATGTTTCCCAGCATCAGGTTCTTTTCCAATGAGTCTGCTCTTCGCATCAGGTGGCCAAAGTATTGGAGCTTCAGCATCAGTCCTTCCAGTGAATATTCAGGGTTGATTTCCTTTAGGATGGACTGGTTTGATCTCCTCGCAGTCCAAGGGACTCTCAAGAGTCTTCTCCAATACCAGCACACATTCTGGATCACCCTTAGCAAATAGATCCCAGACACTCCAGTGCCACCCCATATCAACCCAGTCCGAATCATTAACCTCTACAGCTGGGGAATTTTCATTTTATCAGGCTCCCAGGGGAGTCTGACACTCCTTCAAGTTTTAAACTGACTTGCCTGTCTTTTACAGAGTCCCATAGACTCTCTAGGATCATACCTGACATAATCTTTTGCTCAGTATATGGTTGTTTATTCATCATGAATTAATTGATTAACCACTAAGTAACTAATCCAGTCATTAAAGTAAACCCCTCATCCATGACTTCTGCAAACTCTCCACCAAGTCAAACTCAGCAACACCCACCCATCCTATCAGACACACCAGCCCCACTCTCGAGCTGAGCACCTCTGACAAGGGAATTTGGGGATTTTTATATATTAATTTTTATTGGAGTATATTGCTTTACGATATTGTGTTCATTTCTACTGTACTCCAAAGTGAATCAGCTGTACGTATACTTATACCCCTTCTGTTTTAGGATTTCCTTCCCACTTTATGTCAGCCCAGAGCGTTGAGTAGATTTCCCTGTGTTACATACAATAGGTTCTCATTAGTTATCTATTTTACACATGTATCAGTAGTGTATTTGTGTCAATTCCAGTCTCTCAGTTCATCTCACTCCCCCTTCCCCCTTGATACCCATACATCTGTTTTCTTCATCTGTGTCTCTGTTTTGCAAGTAAAATCATCTATACCAATTTTTTTTTCAGATTCCACATATATGCATTAATATATGATATTTGTGTTTCTCTTTCTAATTCACTCTGTTTGACAGCCTCAAGGTCCATCCACATCTCTACAGATGACCCAGTTTGGTTCCTTTTTATGGCCAAGTAACATTCCATTAGATATATGTATCACATCTTCTTGGAATTTGGAGATATTAACAGAGAGGTGTGTATTATTACGGGCACTGTGCATCTCTCAGTTGCCTTGCCATGTACTCTGAGTTCTGTAAAATCACGGACTGAGAAGGAACTGCATCTCATGAAGCTATATTGTAGGACTGTGGTGCCTACACACGGGTATTCATAAGATCTCCCTCAAGGACAGGTCAATGCAACCAAGGTGGTTTTGACTTCTCATATCTCTGTCCCAACCTTCGGTGGCCAATGGTAAATAATGAAAAAGTTGTATAGAGAGGAATAGAGGCCAGTGGTAATAAAACAGAGAGAAAGTAGAGAAGAAGAAGGGAGAAACAGGCAGAGTTAGTTTAAAATTTTTTTATTTACTTATTTATTTTTATCTTTTGACTGTGCTGTGTGACATGTGGGATCATAGTGCCCTGGCCGGGGATCAAACCTGCTCCCCCTGCATTGGAAGCATGGAGTCTTAACTGCTGTACCACCAGGGAAGTCGTCAGCGTTTTTTGTTTTTTGTTTTTTTTAAATGCTTGTCATACACCAGACATTGTGCAAAGCATCCCCCACATGCATTCTCTTGCTAAATTAGTATAATGATTGTATGAGATAGGTTTCATCATTACCCCCATTTTATAGGTAAGAAAACCAAGACTTTGTAAAGAAGGGAGCTGGAATCTCCAATTCCAGAGCTGGTGCCTTTAGTCGCTCTGCCAGACTGACATACATGGTATCATTCAGATATTCCTGTCTTTTGGATCAGTAGATCTCTGACAGCTGTCAGAATGTATCTTCCCAATTGTGTTTCCTATCAAAATCTTGTTTTCTTCTCTGACAAGAAGAGAGCGGTGTGTTGGTTGATCCCAAACTGTGAAATAAATGCACACCTTGAGAGAGGCTCTTGGAATCTGTGGTTAGACACCATGGAAACTGTTATGTGTTTGGAAGGAAGCTGGATCTGCTGGGTCTTTAACACAGGGTACCATTAGGAGGGGGATCAGTGGCAGCTGCAGGTGGCCATGTTACACACCATGTGTCTACTCCAGGCTCTACACAACTTCAGGGACAGCAGAGCCCCTCATCTCCTGAATGATCAAGAGAACAGAGGGCATACCAGGCTTCCCTGTCAGTAGGGGAGGTCTCTGGAATCCCTCCTTTGTTTTCAACTGAAATGTAATATATCGTTGTATAGTGTATATAGTATACTGTTTTTGATGATGTTGAAGTGTATATGTGTGTGTGTATATATATTTTCTTTTAAAAAATTCTTTTCTATTTGGATTTGTCGTTATCCAGTTGCTAAGTCATGTCTGACTCTTTGTGACCCCAAGGACTGCAGCCCACCAAGCTTCTCTTCCTTCACTTTCTCCTGGAGTTTGCTCAAACTCATATCCATTGAGTTGGTGGTGCCATCCAACCATCGCATCCTCTGTCATGTCCTTCTCCTCCTCCCTTCAATCTTTCCCAGCATCAGAGTCCTTTCTTTTTATTATAGGATGTTGAATACCGTTCCCCATGCTGTACAGTTCAGTTCAGTGCAGTCGCTCAGTCGTGTCCGACTCTTTGCGACCCCATGAACCACAGCACGCCAGGCCTCCCTGTCCATCACCAGCTACCGGAGTTCCCCCAAACTCATGTGCACCGAGTCGATGATGCCATCCAACCATCTCATCCTCTGTCGTCCCCTTCTCCTTCTGCCCTCAATCTTTCCCAGCATCAGGGTCTTTTCCAATGAGTCAGCTCTTCGCATCAGGTGGCCAAAGTGTTGGAGTTTCAGCTTTAGCATCAGTCCTTCCAATGAACACTTATGACTGATCTCCTTTAGGATGGACTGGTTGGGTCTCCTTGCAGTCCAAGGGACTCTCAAGAGTCTTCTCCAACACCACAGTTCAAAAGCATCAATTCTTCAGTGCTCAGCTTTCTTCACAGTCCAACTCTCACATCCATACATGACCACTGGAAAAACCATAGCCTTGACTAGACAGACCTTTGTTGGCAAAGTAATGTCTCTGCTTTTTAATATGCTATCTAGGTTGGTCATAACTTTTCTTCCAAGGAGTAAGCATCTTTTAATTTCATGGCTGTATTCACCATCTGCAGTGATTTAGGAGCCCAGAAAAATAAAGTCAGCCACTGTTTCCACTGTTTCCCCATCTATCTGCCATGAAGTGATGGGACCAGATGCCATGATCTTCGTTTTCTGAATGTTGAGCTTTAAGCCAACTTTTTCACTCTCCTCTTTCACTTTCATCAAGAGGCTCTTTAGTTCTTATTCACTTTCTGCCATAAGGGTGGTGTCCTCTGCATATCTGAGGTTACTGATATTTCTCAGGGAAATCTTGATTCCAGCTTGTGCTTCCTCCAGCCCAGCATTTCTCATGATGTACCCATGCTGTACAGTGGGACCTTATTTATAATCCATTTTATATATAATAGTTTGCATTACATTATATATACTTCTTACCTCTCACTCCATCCCTCCCCCTCCACCCTCCCCTTGGCAAACAGTAGTGAGTTCTCTGTGTCCATGAGTCTGTTTCTATTTTAGTAGATTCATTTGTACCATATTGTAGAGTCTACAGGTAAGTGACATTGCATGGCATTTTTCTTTCTCTTTCTGACTTGCTTCCCTTAGTATGGTAATCTCTCATTGCATCTATGTTGCTGCAAATGGGATTATTTCATTCTTTTTTATGGTTGACTAGTATTCTGTTGTGTGTGTCTGTTATATATATATACACATACCACATCTTCTTTATCCATTCATCTGTCGGTGGACCTTGTTTGCTTTAACGCGTTTATTTCACGAGCTTTGTTTCTGTCTCTTGGTCTCTTATTTTATGCCTTTGTTGCAAGGGTGAAAGTCTCCCAGAACTTAAGAGTATTCTTGTTCTTTAGCTGTCAGAGGGGAAAAAATACAAAGCAAACAAATGACCCAAAACACAATATCCTCGTTTTGCCCCAATAAATCATTTCCGTTGCCTTTTATCAAGATCAAGAAAAAGGCATGAGGAGGCTGATAATTTTAAGACTGAAAAGGACTGGCCTCTGATCCCAAATTGTATGGAGCTAGAGGAGCCTGGTGGGCTGCAGTCCATGGGGTCGCTAAGAGTCGGACAGGACTGAGCGACTCCACTTTCACTTTTCACTTTCATACACTGGAGAAGGAAATGGCAACCCACTCCAGTGTTCTTGCCTGGAGAATCCCAGGGACAGGGGAGCCTGGTGGGCTGCAGTCCATGGAGTCGCTAAGAGTCGGACACGACTGAGCGACTCCACTTTCACTTTTCACTTTCATACACTGGAGAAGGAAATGGCAACCCACTCCAGTGTTCTTGCCTGGAGAATCCCAGGGACAGGGGAGCCTGGTGGGCTGCCGTCTATGGGGTCGCACAGAGTCGGACACGACTGAAGCGAGTTAGCAGCAGCAGCAGTAGAGGAGATTAACCCTGTCGTTCCTGACCCGGAAAGATTCTACGGAACACACAGATGAGGTGTGAATCTGTACTCTGTATTCAAGATGTGCTTGGGATCAGTTCCCATGCAAATTTTGCCTCCTTCTGGGGCAACGCAGACACTGTGCAGATTTTGAATGCAAACGGAGGTGAAGTGGCATATGTGAAAACAATCTAAAACTGGCATTGTGTTGACTTCGTTATTGCCGGGGTGTGTGATTACGAAACTGTAGTGTGAAACGTGACCCTTGAAATTTGACAGATTTGGGGTTCAAGTTCTCTCTCTTTATCCTTAACTTGTACCACGCCCCTGAGCTTAAGTCCCCTCAACTATAGAAGACAGTAATAGCCCTCACCCCATGTGGTTCTAGGGAGGCTCAGGTAGAGCTCGTTCAGTGCTTGATACGGAATAAGTGCTTTTAAAAGATTGTTTAATGCCAGGCTGTAAGTTCTCTAGGAAAACCTGAGTGAAGTGGAGGTGGGGAAATAGGTAATGTGCAGAGCACAGCACCATTCTTTGATAAATTAAAAGTCAGCCTAACTATTTAATGAAATGTTAATTGGGGCATACCCTTGTCCCCCTAAGGGCTTCCCTGGTGGTTCAGATAATAAAGAATCTGCCTGCAATGCAGGAGATTCAGGTTCAATCACTGGTCAGGAAGATCCCCTGAAGAAGGGAATGGCTACCCGCTCCAGTATTCTTGCCTGGAGAATCCCATGGACAGAGGAGCCTGGCAGGCTACAGTCCATGGGGTCACAAAGAATCGGACACAACCGAGCAACTAACGCATTTACTTGCGCACACACATGCCCCCCTAAATGTTGGCTCTTGACCTTCATTCTTCAGGTCCTAGGACAACGTTGTTTAATCTTATGGATAAATCTGGACTAGCTTTGGATGGTGACTTACATTAGCCAAATCAGGAGTAGGGCAAAGCATTGCCTAAAATAGTTAGTAAGCAGAACTGTCATCCAAATATGTTCAGGCTGTAGAGAGAAAAGAGCTTCTCTTGCAACTCAATCGGTGAAGAATCCACCTGCAATGCAGGAGATCCAGGTTCTACTCCTGTGTCGGGAAGATCCCCTGGAGAAGGAAATGGCAACCCACTCCAGTATTCTCGCCTGGAGAATCCCACGGAAAGAGGAGCCTGGCAGGCGACAGTCCATGGGGTCACAAAGAGTCAGACACGACTGAGCAAATAATTATAGAAATGATAAATTTCAAGAACCAGGACTTGACCCAATCAATATGACACCCAGGGTCACGTTGTCCACTACAAGGTGTTGGGGCTTGGAGTCAAAATAGTTGAATTCAAATTTTGGCTTGTCGGGCCTTCATCCACATCCCCTAACTTCTCTGAACCTTGCTTTTCTCTTGTCTGCAGAAGAGAATAATAAAACCTTGTTGACAACATTGTAAAGATGGAATGAGAAAAGGCATCTAAAAGGTATTTGCACCTCACAAAGATTATGCCAGCATAAGGTGCCCTGTTTTGCATCATCCCCAGCCAAGAGATCATTTTCGGATTGTGTTTGGGATTGCGAATTTACAAGGTTGGCAACTTCGGATGAAAAGAATCAATACCCTGTCTCTTTAAAAAGGAATTAGTGGTTAAAAGAACTGACAATCCATTTAGAGATTTGTGTATCTCAATAGCAGGCAATGAGACCATTTTCTTTCCATTTATAAGAATTTGTTTGTGCTACTGGGAGGACAGCTTCAACAGTCGGGTTGTTTACTATGATTTGTATGCCCTGGGGATACAGAAAGGCAGGAATGTATGAAAATTGCAAATATGGAAGAAAAGATCTAGAAAGAAGTTTTTTTTGTTTGTTTTTTTTTTTACTACCTGCTTCAGTTGTACGGCTTGGAGCCAGACCTTCCTGAGTCTCCGGGACCTTTCAGACCTGTGTGTGTGAGTGTGTGAGTGTGTGTGTGTGTGTGTGTGTGTGTGTGTCTTCTGCGGGCTTTTTGGCTCTCCTAGATGTGGCTTTTTTTTCTGCTCCCAGTCCTTATTATCATACCTCCTATCCTCGATTGACCTTCTGAACTAAATTTGTGAAAGTCGATTCACTGTGAGGTTCTGGGTAGGGCAGTGTGCCCAGGCCTCGTCTCTCTGGGGCGTGACCTCCGTCCACTATCTCAGATCCACCAGCGTGTTGATCCGTGGCATGAATTTTCTAGTCTCTTTTTAGAATGGCGTCTGCTGACATCGCTGTAAGTGGGCTTGTGGGATTATGCTTACTAATCTGAAAACGGGGCCCTCGTGCAGGTCGGGGGGAAAGCTCTGGGTCCTAAGAGCTCCAGGGCTTCCCGGGTGGCACTAGCAGTAAAAAAATCCACCTGCCAGTGCAGGAGATGAAGGAGATGAGGGTTCGATCCCTGGGTCAGGAAGATCCCCTGGAGGAGGAAATGGCAACCTGCTCCAGTATTCTTGGCTGGGAAATCCTGTGGATAGAGGACCCTGGCGGGCTACAGTCCAGGGGGTCACAAAGAGTCAGAGAGTTGGATGCAACTGAGCAGACACACAAGAGCTCCAAGGGTACCAGGTGTGGGATAGCTGCTCCCACTCCTGTTCTCATCAAAGGAGCTGTGTCAGGATAGCCTCTCCTGCTAGGCTTCCCCATCTTTGTCTCTCCCGTCTTTACCTAGTTAACACTCTCAGGTCCGCTTTCAAACCTAGTCAATTGGTCCCTTCCTCAAGGAAAACGTCCTTGATGTCATTGACTAAGTGCCTATACTGTTATTTCTTAATTTTATGTGCCTTCGTGTGCAGCTTGTAGGGTTGTTTTGGCTTTTCATCTTTTGATATAATGATTTAATTCATTCCTGAAAGACTGTCAGTCCTATGAGGAGAACCCTATGCGGTTTTTCTGCCTGTCGCATATACAGCAGGTTTTTGTCAGTGACTGGATGGATAAGTGAATGAATGAGTGAATGAATGGGTTACAGGACAAGACCTCAGGAAAGCTGAGATCCACGACAGAAGGGACAAGGTGGGACCTTGCACTAGCTTTCTCACTGCACTCCATCCCAACTTGGAACCTCTTCCTCCATCCTGAATGTCCACAGAATGTAAGCTCCATACACCACACCCCCCACCCCTCCTTCCCTCTGCAATCCCATGTGACACCTTGCTCAGTGTCTACCACCATTCCTTAGCTGGGTTGGAATGATTTCCAGATTTTGAAACTTGCCCACCTTCTGAATTCTTAGGCACTTCTGCCCATGCTTTTCATTCAGCAAAAATGCTTTATTCTACCTCTTCAAGTTGGTTTTTCAGCATTGGTTTTAGACCTCTGCCTGCATGCCACTTTTTGAATGGATGCTTCATGAAGTCCTGTAAGACCAGGTCCCCTTGGAATCCCCTTTCATACGTAGAATCTTGCATTTCCCTTTAAAGAGATGATGCTGTGTGTGTTTAGACAATGGCTTGTTTCTTCTACTGAGGAGTGAGCTACTTGAGGAAATGCATTAAGTCTTGACCATCACGGTCTTAACCATCACTAAGCATCCAGCTCTTAGTAGGTACTCCATAAGTGACTGTCAGCTGAAAGTGTAAAGCTCAGACACCATACCCTTTGCAGTCCTACCAGAGCCTGTGACCTTGATGGGAGACACTTGGGGTCAAGGCGGAAAAGGGGCCGCGCGTGTTCATATATTCACCCAGCTCCTGTGATATATGGATCCTCATCTCTCTCTGGGCTGGGGCCGGGACCTTGTTCTCCTGCTGCACCGTAGATTCAGCTGAATAGGTTATAAATCCTAACCTACACTAGCATAAGCCAAAGAAAGATTGATTATCTCGAGAAACGGAGAAGTCCAGGCGTAGTTCTGGCTGCCATCAGTCATTGCTGAGGATAAGGGTTTAAGTTCTCGTGACAGGGGTCTCTCCTTTCCACAGCTAAGCCAGCCTCACTTTGGAGTTTTTTGGGTTTTGTTTTTGTTTCATTAGCTGTAGCGTCTGGTATGTTGTCAGTGCCTCTTACGACTTCAGATCCGATGCCAAGTGCCTAGGGGTGAGTGGGTAGGGAGCAGCGCACGCTGGGTCATCCTTAAACCTGAATTCTATGGTCAGGAAGATGGAGGCTTTGAGAGGCAAGACGTCCATCACTTCTTGCCCATCTCTGGATGTCAGTAAACATGTTTTGCTTAGCATTCCCACTGCATGTGAAACCCAACTATTATACTCAGGTGTTTATTCATAGGAGTGCAGTTTTTGTTTTATAATTTTGTGATTTACTTTTGGCTGTGCTGGGTCTTGGTTGCTGTGGTGAGCGGGGCTGCTCTCCAGTCGTGATGCACAGCCTTCTCACTGTAGCAACTTCTCCTGCTCCAAAACACGGGCCCTAGGGTGTGTGGGCTTCAGTAGTTGTGACTCCTGGGCTCTAGAGCACAGTCCAATATTTGTGGCAGTGGTGCTTTAGGTGCTAAGTCATGTTTGACCCTTGTAACCCCATGGGCTATAGCCCACCAGGCTCCTCTGACCATGGGATTTCCCAGGCAGGAATACTGGAGTGGGTTGCCATTTCCTTCTGCAGGGGATCTCCCAAATTCGGGGATCAAACCCGCATCTCTTGCATTGCAGGCGGATTCTTTACCAACCGAGCCACCAGTTAAGCCCCTCAGTATTTATGGCGAATGGGCTTAGTTGCTCCATAGCATGTGGATCTTCCCTGACTGGGGATCAAACCCATGTCTCCTGCACTGGGTATGCAGATCCTTCACCAACAGGCCATGAGGGAAGCCGTATAGGAGTGTACTTTTGATCGCGATTTAGAGATAGTGTTTCTACCCCACCCCCACCCCCTCACTCCCATCTATCTTAGGGCAGATTGCCTAGGGATTACACCTGAGCTGGGAATTGCCAATCAAGTCATTCACTGGCAGGATGGTCTCAGGAGAGACCTCTGGGTGACACAGTAAAGAATCAGGGTAGGGCGGGAGAGACAGACAGAGGTGTAGTTTCAGGGGAAACCCCAGCCTCAGCCTGACCCTGTGGCAGCTCTGGAGTATTAACTGGACCAGAGATGATTTCACCCAGGGTCTTCCTCCCACGTCTTAACATCAGTCTGTCTTTGGCCACAGGCTCAGGCTGTCTGCTCTCGGGAAGGATGCCAGCCTTCCTACCTTCCTTGCCCTCTCCCTCCACCCTGGGCATCTCTGACTAGGGCAGCCCCTATCAGTCACGTTCAACCTTTCAGAGAAAAATTCATGTTGGGAGCAGTTTTCAGCCAATACACACATCAGCTGGGAGATGGTTCACCAAACTGGGGAGGATTTGTGAGGCTTGAGCTTTAAAGAAACAGAATAATGAGAAATCTGAAATGACAGGGATCCTTGTATAAATAGTAGCCGATAGTTTTATTTTCTGATCAGTCCCAATTCTGGCTGCTCTCTTCCCTCCCCTGTCCCTGACCTAAGCCTCCCTGGTGAACCAAGAGCCTTCCAGATTTAAGGAAGTGTTAGTTGCTCAGTCGTGTCTGACTCTTTGCGACCCCATGGACTGTAGCCCACCAGGCTCCTCTGTCCATGGAATTCTCCAGGCAAGAGTACTTTAGTGGGTTGCCATTCCCTTTTTCAGGGGATCTTCCTGACCCAGGGATCGAACGTGCGTCTTCTGCATTGCAGATTCTTTACTGTCTGAGCCACCAGGGAAGCCCGTTAAGAGTAAAGTCACTATTTCTAAGAAATTTAAGGAAGACTTCCTATTAGAAGGGTTGACCTAGGAGGTGAACCATCTTTAGATACACAGGGAGAGAAATTGACCTGACCTCCCATCCTCTTACATACAGGTTGTGCGTCATGACGTCTCTGTTCTCCTACAAACGGGCTCCGTCCAGCCTCTGGGTTCTTGGTTGCCTCCCTTGCAGTTTACTGATTAGGCAGTTTCGGGGGCCAGTGTCAGGTTTTGGGGTGCCCCGGTTGTGACAGGAGTGATGGCAGATTGAATTCCCCCTTGCCATCTCAGGAAGGCACACTCCGCTCCTCTCCTTCTGATGTGAAGGATTGGACCCACGCCGCAGACTCGCCCACGATCGCTCTTGGCTCGCTGTGTTTCAGGGTGACGCCCCCCTCCATCCCCGTGACTACGCTCTCCAGCAGCCTTCATGTCTGCGCGCGCATAAATAAGGCTGCATGCACGCGTGTGACGATATATAGCCATCACGGTACCGTGTGGGCATGTGGACGTGCGGAGGAAATGTAATAGACTGTGGTTGTGTGTGTAGGTGTATAATAAGTTTGCCGCAGACCAGGGGCGGGGAGAAATGGAGCCATTTGTTGATTCAAACCAATTTTTTTTCCCCCTCCCTTGAGTTAGTACCCAATCTGTAGCTAAGAACTGCTGACGACAGCATATTTTCGAGTGTAGATTTTTTTTTTCCCCCCTGACAGCTAAGACCTAACTCCTGCCTGATCTATGTAGCCGCATTGTTCAAATTACAAAGCTTAGGTGACAGAACTGCTCTATTTTCTGGGAGCCCCAGACACACCTGTCATCAGATAGAAGCTAGAATGCAGAAGTCATCACTTTACTTAGAAACTCAGCAGATGACTGAAATTATTTCTTACCACTAATTCCCCTTTTAGTGGAGATAAGCCGCTTTGTTCGGCTGTAAATGAAACATTAGGGTATTAACGGAGGAGCCAGAAGTATTGGGGAAGCAAAGATTTTATCTGCAGTAGGAACATTTTGGGCAATAAATTGTTTTGTTGGACAGAATACTAAATCTCTTGAGTTACAAAGAAGCAGAGCTCATTAAGGGGGATGCTTAAAGCAGGAGGAAAAAAAGGCGAGACAAAAGCTTATTACCTTTGTTGTGGGGATTGGGGGTGTTTGCAGGTTCTCATGTATCTAGCATGGAAGAATTATTCAGTGCAGTTATTAAATAGCTGTGTCTATAGACTTGGAAACGCTCTGTGAATATGTCCAAGGGACAAATACATTGCTGAAATATCAATAGGAATCTGCAATAAGTTATGAATTCCGGAGTACATATTTATCCTCAAAGACTGGGTTTTTGTTTCCTGTGGGTGAAATTTGCCCGTCTCTTTGCCACATCCTTCAGATTAATCGGCTGGCATGGTTACATAAATGTTTGTAATAGAGAAGACGGAATGCCAGGGTTATCCAAAACGTTGTCGCAAAACACACACCTAAATGAAAAGCATTATGCATTGAGAGTGGGGATCAACAAGGCTTGGAAGGGAGGGCCGTTTTCCCAGGATGGGGGGTGCGCGGCTCCAGAGTTGTGAGTGGTCGTGGGGTGTGGGGTCCTGTGGGGTGACCCCCTGCTTGTGTCAGAGGAGGGACACTTACAACTCGGGGATGATCCACTGCGGGGAAGCAGGGCAGAAGGAGGAAGGTAGCAGGAAGACGGCTCCATCTCTTCCCTGGACGTGGCAGCCCCTTTGGCTGCATCCCCAGGAGCAAGGCTGCGTGTTCTGACTCCTTGACTGCCTGGACTTGTTGCTCTTTAGAGTTTTTGGGAGGAAGATGGCCCTGGAGGTGTCACACCTGAGAAATCAGGTGGGGAACAGTATCAACAGCCACACCTCACTTGCAAGCAGATGGGGATTTCTTGAGAGCAGTTTCATGGCTCTGCAGTTTTTCTTTTTTTTTTTTTCTCTCTGAATGATTCACAGCATCTCTTCACAGATACCCACCCTGATAGCTCTCCGTGCCATTTCTGCCTCCCTGCCCCCCAACATGCCCTATAGCACAGGTGGGTGCCCAGGACTTGTCACTGGGAGCATCGTTCAGTTCATGCTCTGGACCCACCAGTAGTTCCAGCTCACTCTCTCTTATCTTGGTTGTTTCTACAAAAGCAAGGGTGTGCATGCGTGTGTGCACATGTCGTGTCCCACTCTTTAGTGACCCCCATGGACTAGAGCTTGCCGGGCTCCTCTGCCCGTGGGATGTCCCAGGCAAGAATACTGGAGTGGGTTGCCATTTCCTTCTCCAGGGGATCTTCCCAACTCAGGGTTCGAACCTCAGTCTCCTGTGGCTCTTACATTGGCAGGCAGGTTATTTATCACTGAGCCACTAGGGAAGCCCCAAAACAGTGACAACATCTTTCAAATCACAGTGAGAACCTAACAGTGGACAGACACATAATGTACACTCACATGAGCTATGGAAAAACAACAATGTTGGATTTACTTTGGGAAAACTCTGTGTATGAAGATTATTTTTTAAAGCTGCAAATAAACCACCGTAATTGATTTCAAAAGGCACGGAATTGGAAGATGTTCCACCAAGAAATGGCATCTTCTTTGGTCTTCTATCTCTGGCATGCAATCCAGTGCCAGGAAAAGATTCTTGATCTGTAGTGAAGATAGAATAATTGCCTGCATCACATTGAAATTCAGCATGTATTTAAAACTGATGTATAGAATAGTCTTATGGACTCTGTGAGAGATGGAGAGGGTGGGAAGATTTGGGAGAATGGCATTGAAACATGTAAAATATCATGTATGAAACAAGTTGCCAGTCCAGGTTCGATGCATGATACTGGATGCTTGGGGCTGGTGCACTGGGACGACCCAGAGGGATGGAATGGGGAGGGAGGAGGGAGGAGGGTTCAGGATGGGGAACACATGTATACCTGTGGCGGATTCATTTTGATATTTGGCAAAACTAATACAATTATGTAAAGTTTAAAAATAAAATAAAATTAAAAAAAAAAGAAATGGAAAGCAAATATTCAAGTAAAAGAAAAAAAAATAAAATAAAATGCATGCCTTGTTCCCCTAAAAAAATAAATAAATAAATAAAACATGATTCAGATCACAGCCTCTTTACCCTGTCATTCACTGAGCCAGTGACTTTTCAGGACCACTTATCCACAAGCTATAGGACAGCTGCCTGTCAACACTGGTTTACAGGAGCTCCAAGCATTGAGCTAATGTCTTATGACTGTCATGTGGAGGGCATTGAGTCTTCTTGAAATGAGTAGAAACAGGGGTCCATGTGGAGGTGAATCAAGCCCTCTGGTGACAGAGGGGAGCCTCAGGGCTTTGCATCCCCCTGTGAAGATGTTTTCAAGTTAATTTTCAATTTGAGTATAGTTGAATTATAATGTTCTGTTAGTTTCTGCTGTTCAGCAAAGTGAATCAGTTATGCATATACATATACCTACTCTTTTTTAGATTATTTTTCCCCTGTAGGTCATTACAGAGTATTGAATAGAGTTCCCTATGCTATGCAGTAGATTCTTATTGGTTATCTATTATATATATAAAAGTGTGTATATGTCAATCCCAATCTCCCAATTTATCACTCCTTCCCTTGCCACCTTGGCAATCATAAGTTTGTTTTCTACATCTGTGGCTCTACTTCTATTTTGTAAATTTGTACGATTTTTTTTTTAGATTCCATATAAAAGTGATATCATGTAATATTTTGTCTTTCTCTGTCTGACTTACTTTGCTCAGTATGGCAATCTCTAGGTCCATCCATGTTGCTGCAAATGGCATTTTTTGTTCTTTTTTATGGCTGAGTAATATTCTATACCAATTATTTTCTGTCCATTCATCCATTGATGGACATTTCGATTGCTTCAGTGTCCTAGCTATTGTAAATAGGGCTGCAGTGAACATTGAAGTTCGTATCAAAGAGTAATAGTGGTGAATAGAGAAAGATGAAAATCAGTATTTTTCAACGTAGTGTTCCGATTCTACAGCAGATGAACTGTATGGTAAATAATCCAAAAGTGAAGCAGCACTTATGTGGGGAAAGTGTCTGGGCACCTGCAGAGATTTTGATATTTATTTTTACCCCCATTTTTGGCCCTGAGTGTTTATGTACTAGATGTATGATAGAGTGAACGCACGTGTCAAGAGTTCTGGTTGAAATCCTGTGTCAGGAGCTACACAACTGTGAATAAGCCTGTTAGTCTCTTTGAGCCTTGGTTTTCTTATCTGTAAAATGGCACTATGAAGCTACCCCAGTGTTAAGAGGACTGTCAGCTCTAAAATGTCCCATTTGTGATACCATTAATGATGACGTGAGGCAGAAAATGCCTTTTATGGGCCCGTCTCAAACCAGCTAGGGCGTTGAAGGGACTGTCTCAGATGTTTGTACTCAAAGCACAGTCAGTGTCTCCAGGCAGATTGTAGCCACTGGAGAATCACAGGGTTGAGCGCTGTCTGCTTTCCTTTCCCACTCGGCGTCAGCGACAGGATCCTTAAGCTTGCTAAGCCGTAGTTTCTTCATCTGTAAAATGGGACAGAGAATCATCTCAATGTCACACAAGTTTTAAAGATGATGATGGTGAAGCATTTAATTGAATTTTTTTGCTCTCTTTTTTTTTTTTGAGGAGGGGGAGTGAGAAATTAAGTATTTCCTGCCATATCAATAAGCAAGGGTCTCACAGCCATCAGAGATTCCCGCCCTCCAAATGTGAATTTCTGAGCCCAGAGGGTTCCTGAAAAGAACAATGCCTTCGATCCAGCAGTCATCAGGTTGCTGCCACTCCCTAGGGTGAGAGGAACTAAAGGCTGTGAAAAGTCAAGTCACAGGATGCTGGCCCCTGATAACTGAGATGCATATGAAAGGAATGATTTCAGTGAGCCCAGTTCTTGCATCTTCCCATACATACTTCAGAGATCTGATTTTCCTTCATTAACAATAACCTTTTGATGTTCAGACTATCTGCTCCCTGTTGCAAGCGTCTACATAACCTGGTACTCCCTCTCCCCCAACTTCCTCGGACCAGGTCTCTGAGTTACTTGAGATGCTGTCTCCTGGGCTTGAAGTCCTAAAAATTTCCACCGAATAAAGCCTAACTCTCAACCTGTAGGTTGTCACTATTTTCTAAGTCGACAGGCGTGCTGTGTGGCATGTAGGATCTTAGTGCCCCAACCAGGGATCAAAACCGTGCCCCCTGCAGGGGGAAGCATGGAGTCCTAGGCACTGGACTGCCAAGGAGGTCCTTTAGTTTCTGTGTGTTAAAGGGTCTCAATGCGTGGGGGCTGTCACCAGCATTATTATTACTTTTATTGGGGAGTGAGATCCATGGGTGAATTCTTGGGCCAGTCCAGAGCTGAGGGCAGAACTGCAAGCTCACGGCCGTTCTGAGTGGCTTACCCAGATGCTGGCTCTTGACCACTCTCTGACCGGTGCCACCTTCGGACCTCTATACCCAAGTTTCTCGCTAAACTGGAAACTCCTTATTCTTTCGAGAGCCTGCCAAAGAGTGAAATTTGAGCTTGGAACGTGCCGACGTGGTTGGCGGTGGCCAGGGGCTCCTGCAGTCACTGACAAGTGTGGAGACCAAGCAGAGTCTGCGCTCTGGTCCCCCCACTATAGGGGAGAGGGAGAGTCCCAGCCCCGTTTCCTTGGAGAACATTGGAAAGATCACCCTTTCCAAACAAGAGTCTTAGACTACCGTGGAGCTCAAAGCTTCCCTTTAATGGCTAGGGCCACTACAACATTCTCAAACTTGGTGACATTCAGCCTCAGAAATTCTAGAGGCTAGAAGCCTGGAATCAAGATGTCAGCATGCTTGCATCCTTCTGGAGACACAGAATATCCATGCCATGCCCCTCTGCCAGTTTCTGCTGGCATCTGGTAATCCGTGACATCTTTTGACTTGTAGACACATGGCTTCAATTTTCCCCTCCATCTTCACAGCCTTCTTTCCTGTGCCTTTTCCTCTTCTGTTTCTTGTCTTTGGATACAGGGTTCCCCCTAAAACAGGATGTTGTTGTTCAGTCGCTAAGTCACATCTGGCTGTTTGTGACCCCATGGACTGCTGCACTCCAGGCTCCCTGTCCTTCACTATCTCCTGGAGTTTACTCGGATTCATGTTCTTGAGTTGTCGGTGAAGCTATCTAACCATCTCATCCTCTGCCGCCTCCTTCTCGTTTTGCCTTCAATCTTTCCCAGTATCAGGGTCTTTTCCAACATGTCACATCAGGTGGCCAAAGTATTGGAGCTTCAGCTTCAGCATCAGTCCTTTCAATGTAAACTCAGGGTTGATTTCCTTTAGGATTTACTGGTTTGAGCTCTTTGCTGTCCAAGGGACTCTCAAGAGTCTTTTCCAGCACCACAATTTGAAAGTATCTCAAGTTAAAGTCTTTATATCTGCAAACCACTCCCCTTTTTTTCCAGTTAACATCACATTTGCAGGTGTGTGGGCTTAAGGCTGAGACATATCTTTTGAGGACGCACACTTCATCACTGTCATTGTGTGTGTGTGTGTGTGTGTGTGTGTGTGTGTGTAACACCTTTGTATGGAGAAACAGTTGGATTTAACAAGACCACTCAAGGACAATTTTTTAATAAAAAGAGATAATATCCTCAGGCACTTACTAGGTCCACAAATTGTGTTGTCTGATGACATATGCATCTTTTTTTACTCATCTCAATCCTCTGAGACAGGTAGTATGCTCCTCCTCAATTTATGAATGAGAAAACTGAGCTTTAGCAGAAGCTCATTTTTCCTTGATCAGCCAACCAGCAAAGTGGCAAAGTTTATATTCTAAGCTAGGTTTTTGTAATTCCAAAATCCTTGCTTTGAGCATTCATGTCAGTGCCATGTGTAGGAATCTTCTGGGGATTGTTAACACTTCACCATCCCTCAAGCTCCATCTCCAGAAATTTTGATTCTGTAAGAGTGGGGTAAGGGTAATGATTTACATGGAAAATAACTGCATTATGTAATCCACCCCACCCCATCGCAACCCATCTCTCAGGTCATTGCAACCTCAGCCTAGGGTCTAGCAGACATTCAGAATATCCCCAAAGAGAGAAATCCTTCAAAGGGAAACTGCACTCATAAGAGATGCCAAGTTCCTTTTTTGATTGTTGTTGTTCAGTCATTAAGTAATGTCCGGCTCTTTGTGATCCAATAGACTGTAGCACCCATGCTCCCCTGTCCTTCACTATCTCCTGGAGTTTGCACAGACTCATGTCCATCGAGTTGGTGGTTCCATCCAACCATCTCATCCTCTGTTGCCCCCTTCTCCTCTTGCCTTTAATCTTTCCCAGCATGAAGGTCTTCTCCAATGAGTTGGTTCTTCACAGCAGGTGGCCAAAGAAAGTATTGGAACTTCCATTTCAGCATCAGTCCTTCCAATGAATATTCAGGGTTGATTTCCTTGAGGATGGACTTTAGGATTGATCCTTTTTTCATTATTGTTTGCTATAGCTCTCTGTGTCTGTAGCTTTCCCCCGACACTTCCCTTGCCTGTTTGCTCAAACACACGCTTGTGTTATCATCCAGCTGCAGTGTGGGCACTGATGGTGGTGCTCTTCCTTACTCTTCAAGGGCTTCCTTGAAGGCTCAGTGATAAAGAACCCACCTGCCAATGCAGGAGACATAGGTTCCATCCCTGGGTCAAGAAGAGCCCCTGGAGAAGGAAATGGCAACCCACTCCAGTATTCTTGCCTGGAAAAATCCCATGAACAGAGGAGCCTGGCAGGTTACAGTCCATGGGGTGTTAGACGCAACTGAGCGGCTAAGCATGCACTCTTTAAGCATCTGACGTTTTCCACGTGGAAGATGTCCACAGAGGTAGAGAGGGAAGTCTTTCAGCAAAGCACAGCAGAGGAGCCATAATCCTACAACAGTTCTAGTGAGCGAAAAATCGATTTCAGAAACCAGCACGGTGGTGGCAGTAGTGGGGACTCATCCATGCTGCCCTGTTGTACAGGCCTGTTAAGTGAAATTTACAGGACCCTCCGTCATAGCAGAAAACAGTGCAGTTGATGATCTTTGCTGCTGAAGAAGCAAAATTGAAGTGTCACCTACCACGATTGCATTTTATGTCTAATATGTTGCCCTGCCAACCTTGGAGCCATGCGTGAAACCCAGGAATGGGAAGGGACAGAAGTGTGAACTCTGGCTCAATGGAGCTGATTGGAGAGGGTTTTTCCCCCCAAAGTACAGCCCCAAGACATCTCAGGAGAACCTGCCTGAATAGAAGAAACAAGCGATATTTGAAAATCAAGAAGAGTTAAGCTGCTTGATAGAGTTATTTTAAAGAACTTTTATCTTCAGAGCATTTATTTTTAATCACACAGTGATTGGCGTAAATCCATTCTCTCTGCAAAACGACTCACACAATACATAGATAGGCAAAAACAGTAAAAAGTGAAGGTTTCCAAAATTTAAAGAGCCTCCAAATCACCTGGCATTCCTCAAGGAGGGAACTGCTGTAAATACTTAGCGGTTATTTCAGGCATTTCTCTGCTAAACTCTCAAACTCAGTTTAAAATAGTTGCAGGTGCTCGGGTGAGACTGTAGACAGGTTGACAGGTTGATGAATACATAAGATAGTCAAACATAGTGATAGATAGGCAGACAGACTGGGCAGGTTGAAAAACAGAAAAGAATACAGAAAAATACTTTAGAATCCCAAATGAGGGCAGGCAGAAGTTTTTGTTTGTTTTCATATGTATTCACTTAATTGGGCTTCCCTGGTGGCTTAGGTGGTAAAGAGTCTGCCTGCAATGCAGGAGACCTGGGTTTGATCCCTGGGTTGGGAAGACCCTGTGGAGAAGGGAATGGCAACCCACTCCAATAGTCTTGCCTGAAGAATTCCATGGACGGAGGAGCCTGGTGGGGTGCAGACCATGGGGTCACAGAGAGTCATACACAGCTTAGTGACTAACACTTTCAATTTGTATTTATTTATATGACTGCCTCAGGTCTGCGTTGTGGCATGAGGGATTTTTGTTGAATCATTCGGAATCTCTTGCTGCAATACACAAATTCTCTACTTGTGGCCCATGGGCTCAGTAGTAACACATGGTGTTACTTGCTCTGTCGCATGGAGCATCTTAGTTCCCTGACCAGGGATGGAACCCGCACATCCCCTGCATTGCAAGGCAGATTCTTAACCACTGGACCACCAGGGAAGTCTGCAGGGAGAAAGTTTTGAGTTCGCTGGTTACTCCCTCTGTGATTGTGGGATTAGCAAATCCCTTGTTTAACTTCTTTGATCCAAACTTTCATTATGTGTTAATGTGAGGGATGAGAGTAAAGCTTCCATAATAAAATGTATTTGAAAATAGAGGCTGTAGTGTAGTCTGTAGAGGTTTGGAAGCCAGGTGTATTCACATTATGCGTTAAGAGTCTGGAAGTCAAAGAACACCTTTCTACAACTGCAGTTCAGGTACTTTGAAGTATCCTGCCCCCAACCATGACCCACTAAGAGTAGCAAGGAGTCTCTATTCGCTCCTAGAAATTCTCAGTTCAGGAAGAGGCTGTCATAGCCTCTACAGATATAGTGACACCACTGGGAGCTAGAACACATTCAGTTCCTTTCACACGTTACTACTTAGCAGCAGCCAAAAGAGTTTGTAAATTGCATAAGGAAACTAGAGTGTCCTGTAAGGATGGCTCTTGAGGAACTTCACCTCCAAGTTCACGAATATCTATCTCAATGAGGTTCAGTCTCACAAAGAAGGATGTTGTTGTTAATAAGCTATCAAGCCTACAGCAAGTGGGTGTTCTTTTTCCTTTGCTTTGAAGAGTTTATTTTATTTTAGATTTTACAAGTGCAGAGTGCTGGAACTTACCTGGTGGTCCAGTGGCTAAGACTCCGCACACCCAATGCAGAGGGCCTGGGCTGGATCCCGGGTCTGGGAACAAGATTACACATGCTGCAATTAAGAGTGTGCATGCTGATAAATAAATAAACATACTTTAAAAAAAATACAGAGTGGCAGAGTGCATGTGACCAGACCGTATTCTAAAGGAAAAGTTTAACTCAAACATTTCTTTTTGCCAAATATCCAGATTTTAGAACTCTAGCCGTGATGAGCAACCCTTTGAAAGTATGTTTAAAAATTCACCTAGTCTTGTCTGAAGGCTCACCTGTAAGGAAGAGTGAGCTAACTTATTCAGTTAGAGATGTTGTTAAATGCCCTGAAAGTGGTAGTTAATCATTTCCTTTTGAAGTGAAAAATAGCATATTCTTGAGCCCATCATCAATCTTTAATCATTTCAGATTAAGGCATTATCACTGGATACCCATGAATATCATTTTTTAAATGTTGTCCTAAAATTAAAGAATAATAGTAATATCCCAGCTTCCTGAACTGAGAATTTCTAGGAGTGAATCAAGACTCCTTGCTGCTCTTAGCGGGTCATGGTTGGTGGCAGGATACTTCAAAGTACTTGAACTACAGTCCTAGAAAGATGTTCTTTGACTTCCAGACTCTTATGCATAATTTGAATATCACTGACTTCCAAGGCTAGGTAAGTGAGGCTCCCCTCTTAACTGATAGTATTTTCGATGAGCCTAATTTGACAGCCACTGGCAAACAGCATGCTAAATATTTCATAGGATGTGACTTTGAGAAGGGAGCCCCCTGCCTTGAGAATCCCACTGGGTGAGACATTATGACTTAGAATCTCAACATCAACAATCGGGACAGCTAAACTGCAGAAAAAAAAAAATCTTTCTTTGATTTGATGCTACCCAAAGTAGAGACCATGGTCCACAGACACAGTAAGTTCTGGAAACATTGCAGATGGCCTGATCCTGAAGGAAGTGCAGTTCCACATTCATGGTGCCTTTTTTGCTCTGAAATGGGGCTTGGTTTCCCTTGGATTATTTGACTGCTTCTGACAACACCCACTCCCCATTTGCCTGGGTAGAACTACCTTCTAGAAGAGCCCTTCTCAGGCAGTAACTGAGGCACATACATTTTCAGACACTCCAAACAGGTCTCCATTGTCTTCTAAAAGATGCCAAATTAGTCACGTTGGCTGTGTATGTCTTACATGGATGTGAGCAACAAATATAGAACAATGCTGCATGTCTTACACTAGGTCTTTTTAAAAAACAGTGATATGTCCTAATGCCTCCTATGCTGACAATATTTAGAGTGAAATAATTTTTAAAAGCAAGTGGTATCCTTTCTGTTTTGGCAGATAAGAAAGATTAACACAGAGAGATGGAAATTTATTTACGGTCACATTGCAAGCCACTGACTTACCTGGGATGGGTCCCACAACTTCTGACATCTAAGAATAATGTCATATAGGTTAACTCTTGTGACTTAGCTAGTATTTTCTGAGCATTTCTAGGTGTCAGACACCACGTGAAGTAGTTGGCATGTATGACATCCATGGACAGGTACTCATACCTTCCCTGTTTTGCAACTGAGGGATAAAAGACTTCTGGAGTGTAGATTGTTGTTGTTGCTCAGTTCTTTGCGACCTCATGGGCTACAGCAAGCCAGGATCACCTGTCCTTCACTATCTCCTGCAATTTACTCAAATTCATGTCCATCGAGTCGGTGATATCATCCAAACATCTCATCCTCTGTCATCCCCTTCTCCTCCTGCCCTCAGTTTCTCTCAGCATCAGGGTCTTTTTCAGTGAGTTAGTTCTTCACATCAGGTGGCCAAAGTATTGGAGCTTCAGCATCAGTCCTTCCAATGAATATTCAGGACTGACTTCCTTTAGGATTGACTAGTTTGATCTCCTTGTAGTCCAAAGGACTCTCAAGAGTTTTCTCCAGCCGCACAATCAGAAAGCATCAGTTCTTTGGCACTCACATACCTAACACATGAGTAAATAAGACCTCAAGCTCTGAGACCAGTCTGCCTTCTAACCATGCTAGAATGCTCTCTTGGAAATATGTAGTGAATCTATGGATTTCAAGAGAATGTTCTTTGAAAAAGTTGAGTACATTTTTGTTGACAAATAAAAATTGTATATGTGTTAAGATATTTTGATATCTTGATGTTTTGATATATGTATAAACTGTGAAATAATCTGGTACATATGTTGAGAAAAGGGTCCACGGCGGTGGGAATATAAATCGATGCAGCTGCACCAGTAAACTGTATGGATGTTCCACAAAACACAGTCCTAAACATAGGACTCCCTGATGATCTAGCCATATTGCTTCTGGGTATATATCCAACGGAAACCAAATTAGTATTGCAAAGAGCTGTCTGTGCGTCCATGTTTATTGCAGCTTTACTCACAATAGCCAAGATACGGAAACAACTTCAATGTCTTTTGGCAGATGAGTGGATAAAGAAAATGCAATGTCTGTGTGGAAATATGTATATATCCACACACGACGAAATAGTATTCAGCCTTTAAAAATGAAGGGAATCCTGAAGGTGCTTTTGAATCCTCCAATTCCCTCCTGCCACACCTATATCAGGTAGAATGCATGACAAGTTAGCCTTCCCATCTTATCAGTGAAGAAATACATGTAATCTCCCCTGGGAGGCTGATGTGAGGGCAGGAGGGGTGGCAGCCAAATGGAGTTCCTTGGTCATTCCATCTTGTGCCCAGGGAGTAGATGTTTGGGGTTGTGCTCCCCTTTCTCATCTCTGCTCCTCCAAGTAGAGCTGACTCTACAGCTGGAGAGATGCCTGCCAAGCCGGGAAGGGCATCCTTTAGGGTACCATAATAACCCAGAAGCGTTCAGTAAATGCTTGCTTGATTGCAGGGAGGATCACTGAGGCAGCTTTCTGGGCACAACCTAGAGAAAAACCTCCAGTGAGGCTGAAGTTGCAATTTATTTCCTTGTCCCAGCGAGAGAGCTCTTGCCGGTACAGCAATGTGTGTTTTCTGCTTGAAAACAGTAGAAATGGACCGAGTACAGCCTTGCCGGCAGCCTGGAGGCGGGGCCTCTGATGGGACCCCGCCCCGCTCCCGCCGTCAACCTTTGCCGCTGGAGAGCCTTTGGCAGCGATGAGATTAGCAAAAGCAGCATCTCATGCCAGGGTGCTGTGCAGTTTTTTCTCTGTTCCACCAGGTGTTGCCAGAGAACATCGAGCAGAAACGAGCTCCGGGCAAAGTGTGTTCGCAGCTGCCCTGGAACTCGGGGGCTGCTCGGAAGGCAACCATTAAACATGATCCTGACGCCCGCAGCCCTCTGTACTTTGTGATATGGCTCCCTGTCTGCTTCTTGCCTCGCCTTTCAAATCCACACCTTGTGTGGCACATTTGGACCCGTCCACACATTCTGGGCTTCCCAGGTGGCTCAGTGGGAAAGAATCCATCTGCCAATGCCAGAGACGAGGGTTGGATCCCTGGGTCAGGAAGCTTCCCCGCAGAAGGAAATGGCAACCCAATCTAGTATGCTTGCCTGGGAAATCCCACGGACAGAGCAACCTGGTGGGCTATAGTCCATGGGGTCGCAGGAGACAGACACGACCTAGTAACTAAACAACAACACATTCTCATACCAGAGGTGGGAGACCTCTCAGGCTTGTGCTGACCCAGGTCACCGCCCTGAGTCCCACTGGTCCCTGTGGTCAACCTGCATTTTTACCAGGAAGTGGATGGTGGAGAAGGAAATGGCAACCCACTCCAGTGTTCTTGCCTGGAGAATCCCAGAGACGGCGGAGCCTGGTGGGTTGCCGTCTATGGGGTCACACAGAGTCGGACACGACTGAAGTGACTTAGCAGTAGCAGGAGGGTCCCCTGGTTCTCTCTACCAGGGATTTTGTCTCTTAACGCAGAGCCATTGTCTCAGCAGCTGTTCCCTGGGCCCTTTCTATTCTTGGACATCGGGAGCAATGATGTATATGTGTTAAGATATTTTGATATCTTGATGTTTTGATATATGTATAAACTGTGAAATAATCTGGTACATATGTTGAGAAAAGGGTCCACGGCGGTGGGAATATAAATCGATGCAGCCGCACCAGTAAACTGTATGGATGTTCCACAAAACACAGTCCTAAACATAGGACTCCCTGCTGATCTAGCCATATTGCTTCTGGATATGTATCCAACGGATATATATCCATCAGTGATTCTCAGGCAGGTGGACAGAGTGCCCAGAGGCCATCAACCACATCCAGAGACGCTGTTGGCTGTGCTGACTAGGGAGGAAAGGAGAGTTGCCATGGACATCCATGGGTCAGAGGCCAGCGGTGCTGCTAAGCATCCTTCATGCGAAGGACAGAACCGACCCCACAGGAAAAGAATTGCCCAAACTGCCGGGTTTGCAAAATCCTGCTCTGGACACAAAGGCTTTACTGGCAAGATGATTGCATTCTCCAAAACACACATGCAGAGAAGTCTCTCCAGTTGCGATTGTCCCAGAAAGCTCCTCTGTATCACTGCAGTTCCGAATTATGCCAAGACTACGGCCCATGGAGGAGTGTGAAAGAGATGCCACGTGTTGGCCACCTACTATGTGCCAAGTACTTCATGCCTGTCATTTTCAGCCTCGTAGAAATGATGTTGGGGCTTCCCTCGGAGCTCAGTCGGTTAAGAATCTGCCTGCAATGCAGGAGACCTGGGTTCGATTCCTGGATTGGGAAGATCTGCTGGAGCAGGAAATGGCAACCCACTTCAGAATTTTTGCCTGGAGAATTCTGTGGACAGATGAGCCTGGCAGGCTACAGTCGACGGCATCACGAGAGCTGGACACAACAGAGCGACTAAGCACACAGCACAGAAATGATGTTCAGGGCGGGATTCTTGCCCCATTATATAGAAAGGGAAACTGAGGCTCAGAGAGCTTGTGCTCCCTGCTCTGAATTACCCATCTACTGAGCAGGGTGTCTGGTTGTGAACCCAGATCCGATTCCTTTGGGGACATAGTCTCTATTCCTGTGACGTGTGGTCCCTCCCTGTGTCCAAGAAGGCAGGTGTGGACATCAATGCTTTGTGCACACATTGTGGGGCAAAACACGTGCTGAGTTGGGCCCCAGCCTCCCAACTGGAAGAGGTACCTTCTCTTCATTGCTCGTCTGCTGGTTTCAAACAGAGAGGGCTTCAGATCAGATCAGATCAGATCAGTCACTCAGTCGTGTCCGACTCTTTGTGACCCCATGAATCGCAGCACGCCAGGCCTCCCTGTCCATCACCAACTCCCGGAGTTCACTCACACTCACATCCATCGAGTCAGTGATACCATCCAGCCATCTCATCCTCTGTCATCCCCTTCTCCTCCTGCCCCCAATCCCTCCCAGCATCAGAGTCTTTTCCAATGAGTCAACTCTTCGCATGAAGTGGCCAAAATACTGGAGTTTCAGCTTTAGCATCATTCCTTCCAAAGAAATCCCAGGGCTGATCTCCTTCAGAATGGACTGGTTGGATCTCCTTGCAGTCCAAGGGACTCTCAAGAGTCTTCTCCAACACCACAGTTCAAAAGCATGAATTCTTCAGCGCTCAGCCTTCTTCACAGTCCAACTCTCACATCCATACATGACCACAGGAAAAACCATAGCCTTGACTAGAGGAACCTTTGTTGGCAAAGTAATGTCTCTGCTTTTGAATATGCTATCTAGGTTGGTCATCACTTTCCTTCCAAGGAGTAAGCGTGTTTTAATTTCATAGCTGCAGTCACCATCTGCAGTGATTTTGGAGCCCAGAAAAATAAAGTCTGACACTGTTTCCACTGTTTCCCCTTCTATTTCCCATGAAGTGATGGGACCAGATGCCATGATCTTCATTTTCTGAATGTTGAGCTTTAAGCCAACTTTTTCACTCTCCACTTTCACTTTCATCAAGAGGCTTTTGGGTTCCTCTTCACTTTCTGCCATAAGGGTGGTGTCATCTGCATATCTGAGGTGATTGATATTTCTCCTGGCAATCTTGATTCCAGCTTGTGTTTCTTCCAGTCCAGCGTTTCTCATGATGTACTCTGCATAAATGCTCCATAAAGGGCACTTCCTGATTCGTCCCGTTGCTGATGACTGAGGGGCGTTCAGTTCCCAGGTACCCAGGACATCCACAGTAATTGCTCACCAGCAACTCGATCACTGGGCTTATGTTGTGGGCAGATGCTGAGGCTGGCATCTCCTTACACTTGTCCCCATAGTTTGCTGCCCAGGGTGCTTGGCCTTCCCCAAAGAGTTGAAATTGACAAGAGGCCAGACAAGAAATTCAGGCAAGGCTTTACTGGGGCCCCTGCTGCAGCTGGGCGGGAGGAACAAGAACAAACAACAGGTTCCCTTGCTCCCTCCCTGACGGGTTGGCGGTGTGGGTGGGGGATGGTTAGCTTGTTCCTTTGTGGGATGTATGTAGCGGTGTGTCCAGGCTTCCCAGGTGGCTCAGCGATCAAGAATCCTTTTGCCAATGCAACAGACACAGTTTAACCTTTGGATCGGAAAGATCCCCTGGAGGGGGAAGTGGCGACCCGCTGCAGTGTTCTTGCATGGAGATTCCCATGGACAGAGGAGCCTAATGGGCTACACTCCATGGGGTCGCAAAGAGTCGAACATGACTTAGGGGCTAAACAACAACAACAGGGGTGTGTCCGGGGGTCATGTCGGGGGAGGGGCTTAGGTGTTTTGCCTACCCCTTTGTGCTGGCTGCAGGGGTCATGCACACAGTACCCTAGGTTTGCTCCTGACCCCCGTGATTTTCTCCAGGCTCTTGAGGCAGTTGAGGGGTTTTCTTTTCTTTTTTTTTTGATCTCCTTGTATCTTTCATCCAGAATTTTCCCCAACTCTGCATGCCCACAGTTCTTTCTAGTCTCTTATAGTTTCTTAGTCTTTTGTTGCTGGAGGAGAGGTTTGACCAGGTGCATACACTGCAGCAGAGGGTCCCAGGTCCCAGCCTGTCTCAATGAGAGCCCTGCAGATGCTTTAGGGTAGAGGGCTTAGGCATCCGTGCTGGATTTGTACTCATAAGGAAGTCTGAACCCAAAAGGAAACCCACTTTTGAATCTAGTTGTTGAGTCAACAATAAACTAGAGAGTGATGCAAAAGTGCTTAGAAGGAAAAAAAAGAAAAGAAAATTCAAATGTTTCCAGAGTCCAGAGTTGCCCTCCCTAAAAGCTTCCTGTGTCCCAAAGTGACCCTTCAACCTTGCAGTCAATTGTCGCTTAACACCTACAGCCTCGGTAGGTGGCACAAGTGGTAAAGAGCCCACCTGCCAACATAGGAGACGCATATTCAATCCCTGGGTCGGGAAGATCCCCTGGAGCAGGGCATGGCAACCCACTCCAGTATTCTCACCTGGATAATCCCATGCACAGAGGAGCCTGGTGGTCTACAGTCCATAGGGTTGCAAAAGAGTCAGACACGACTGAAGTGACTTAGCATTCTTGCACATCCTGTGGCTGCTGTAAGCGATGACAGTGAACAACAAGTGTGTTTAAACCAACATGGAATTCATTATCTTGCATTTCTACAGCTCAGGAGTCCCAGGTGGTTCTCACAGGGTGTTGGCAGGGTGGTGCTCCCTCTGTGTTCCTCTGTGTTTCCTGGCCTCGTCCAGATCTCAAGGCCGCCCGCATTCCTGGGCTCATGACCCCTTCCTCCATCTTCAGAACCTGTAGTATAACATCTGCTGTGCTCTCTGACTCTACCTATGTGGTCATAGCTCCTTCTCTGCTCTTCAGAGGACCCTTGTGATCCCATTGGGTCCACCCAGATAATTCAGGATAATCGCCCCATCTCAAGTTCCTTTACTTCATCACTTTAGCAACATCCCTTTTGCAGTGGAAGGTGACATTTTCATTCTGGGAATTGGGACCAGAACAGTTTTGGAGGGAGGAGGGGATTATGCTGTCCACCTGCTTTACAGCTACTCCTGCTAGAGTTAGTGGCGGGAAAAAGGAATGAGAAAAAAAATCGTGATATTAGCTTCAAGCGACTGGTATGGGGCCTGTGTGCATGTGTACCCACGTGCATGTGTGTTGTAGAGAAGCCTGGTGTAGAAAAGAAAACATGACGCCCGTACAGTCACTCTTGGACGAGGACGGTTACTGTAGCTCCGATTCATCTTTGGATCCTCAGAAGCTATGACGGTGCCTGGGGTATGGCATGATAGGGGCCCAGTTAGTTTCAGGCATTAGTATCTCTAAGAAATGCATGTATAGGGTTCAGTAGAAATATAGCAGAAGCACTGTCTATTACAGCAACCCCAGGGTGACAGCATTTTCATTATGCTCATTGCTGCTGAGACTCACCTTAATACCCTGGTGACGAGTAGGCACAGTCATGACCTTGAGACTCTCCTCACGTTCAAGTGCTGTCCACACCCACTGCAGATTCAGTGACTCCAGTTAAGCTCTAGGGTTTTCTCTTTCACTGGAGGTGGACAGATCACGGCCCAACAGCTGAATCCGTTTTCTTAAATAGAATTTCATTGGAACGCAGCCGTGCACATATTTATTTACAAACGGTTGATGGCCACTTTTGCGCTGCCACGGCAGATTTGAGGAGTTTTCAACAGAACGTATGGACCCGCTTGCGTAAAATATTTACTCTCTGGCCCTTCATGGATAAAAGTTCAGAAACTGGCTTTAGACAGTGGAACATTGACAAACTTCCACCTGACAGCTCAGAAAATTTGATTCGCCTAGCATACCACCGCCCAGCTACTTTTGAGTGTCAGGCCTTTCGCATTCTTTGGATTAGAGCATGCGTGAGTGCTTAGTCGCTCAGTCATGTCCAACTCTTTGCGACCCTTCGGACGATAGCCTACCAGGCCTTTGTGTCCATGGGAGTTTTCAGGCAAGAATACTAGTGTGGGCTGCCATTTCCTTCTCCAGGGATCAAATGTGGGTCTCTTGTGTCTCCTGCATTGCAAGCTGATTCTTTACCTGCTAAGACATCAAGGAAGCCCATGGGTTATAGCACGGGTCCTCGACCTCCAAAATCTGATACCTGATGATCTGAGGTGGAGCTGATGTAATAATAATAAAGTACACAATAAATGTAATGCACTTGAATCGTCCCCAAACCATCCTCCCCCTAACCCCAGCCTGGTTCGTGGAAAAACTGTCTTCCACAAAACCGATCCCTGTTGCCAAAAATGTTGGGCACCACCAGGTCATGGTATTTGAGCAGCATCCAGTGAATGCCCTTGTTATTGCAACTAATAAAAATCTCAATCGGGGCGGACACTCAAATTGTTTAGATTTGTTTTTTTCCCTCCCCAACAGTTTCAGTGAGATAAATTGCATTTCACCATGGTGACTCGTAGATACCAGTAAAGCAGAAGAAATTCTATAAAGTGACTCTGTTCATTTTGGGGGAAAAAAAGGTTAAAATGAGTCTTCTTCAGGAAGTCGAATACTGCAAACGATTGGAGAGTGTCACCATGCTGGGGTGAATGGGAGTAAACAGTATGTCTCCAAAAATATCCTGTAAATATCCTTAAATTATAACCATCTGTTTGATCTGCTGAAGAGAAGCAACTAATTCCGGACCCTTTTTCCTGTCCAGACTGTCCATTGATTGCACTGAGGACTGAGATCGTTGTTGCCGATAACTAACTTGATAATCTAATTTAATAAGGCTTTATCTCTGTCTAGCTGGGCAATCAGGGTCGCTATCTCCTAGAGCAGGTTTCCCCGTCATTGACGTTTTGCATCAAATGTGTGTTCGTTGTGAGGGAGCCATCCTACGCATTGTATTATGTTTTCCTGGCTTCTACCCACTGAATGCCAGTCAAAAGCGCCCCTGCCAGGGGCTTCCTTGCTGGTCCAGTGGTTAAGAATTCGCCGTGCAGTGCTAAGGACACCCATTTGAGCCCTACTCCAGGAAGATTCCACATGCCGCGGGGCAGCTAAGCCCTGGAGCCACAGCTACTGAGCACACCCACCGGGAACCCATGCTCAAAACAAGAGAAGCTACCGGCAATGAGAAGCCTGCATGCTGCAAACTAGAGAGGAGCCCCCATTTGCTGCAACTCGAGAAAGCCCTTAGAGCAGCCAAGATCCACCACAGCCAAAAAATAAATAAATCTTTAAAAAAAAAAGCCCTTCCAAGTGTGATAATCAAAACTGTCTCCAGACATTGCCAAATGTCCCTGAGGAATGGGAACCATACTGGTCCCCAGTTGAGAACTGTTGTTCTATGCCAGGGATGGCTTTAGAAGGGGCTTAGGAGGTGCTTGGCATCCGGGCGTGTGAAACACAGCATGCCGTTCTATCAGATGAACTTTTATTCTTTTCCTTTTGCAGCCCCACACCCCTAGTCCTCCCCCTCCCCCTTCTTCCAAGGCTGGGCTCTTATTAATGTCTAAAAGCACCGCCAGGACAAGATCGCCTTGAACTCATCCAGCTTCACCCGATAACCCTGAGCCGCGCCGCCGCTCTAAGCCAGATCAGCGGAACCGGCTCTGTGATCAGATTCCCGCGGCCGGACCACCTCTCCATCTCGGGCTGCTGTGATCCGAGGGTCTGGGACACAAGCATCTCTCTGATGTCGTCTTATCAGGCTGAGCCTAATGTCAGCCCTGTTAGAAGAGCTTTGTCCGATCTGCCTGTAGCTTTGTTCCGAACCGTTCAGTAACAGTTCACTGGAGCAGAAAGAGCCCTGCGAATTGATATTATAAACCCTCGTGCCTGTTTTATTCGTTGCAGAGGGAACAGAATATAACACAAGTATTTATTTTTAGTGATTGGAGAGTGGCACTTCTTTCCATTCCATCCACCCCACCTTTCACCCCCCAGCCTTGTCACAGAACGCGGTAAACAGAAAACAAACAGGGAGACTCTTTCTGAACACGATTCTGTGGAAGAGACCTCGCCTATTGTTTCTTGTTTCAATTATTTCCCAGGATCCTGAGTCTATATGTGCGTGCACTGAATACATATGCATGCGTGATATCTATTACATCCGTTTGAATGGTCTTAATAAGGAGCCACTTGCCAGTGGATATAATCCAATCACGGCCGGACTGGCTCTCTCTCTCTCTCCTCTCTCTGTCTCTGGCTGTTCCTGGATTCCCATCTCCGATTTCATTGAAAGTTCGATTTTCTGGAAAAATTCAGGAAATTTCATCATGTTTCATTCATTCTTCACTCCGGGACATTCCCCGCTGAGAGCCTGGTGCTGTGAAATTCCCCTTTGGTCCCATTGCTTTGATAGTCCTCTTTAGTCCCAGCCACTGGACGGAATGAAGGGTGGAAAAATGGACTTAAGATGATGACGTCAATGGGAGAAGGGGGTCCGGGGTCCACCCAACCCAACCTGGTTAGAAATGAGGGGGGATGCTGACAGTTCTCAAATGCAGGGGGTCCTGGAGGATCACCAGGGCACAGCTGGCTGGCTCCAGTTCTGGGGTCATTTCATTTAGTGAAAGCTCCGTTGTATTTTGGCCTCTTCGGTGATCATGATGAGGATGGTGATGATGGCGAGAGGGACAGATGGAAATCTATGAAATTGCTGGCATCTGACAGTTGTTGACCTACTGAAATGTTATATTCCCTATGTTTAACTTCATCTCTGTAAAAATAATGGCTAATCTATATTGGTTAGACTCATTTGGTCCAGTAACAGTGCTGTAATTCTTGCCCAGGCATCAGCTCTTTGGCCCAACATAATAACTCTCTGTTGGAGATATTGCTCTGACCCCCATTTGACAAATGAAGATGCTGATGCTGTGGGAGTATCTTGCCCAAGTCCTCTATGTATGAATAACAAAGCTGAGACTTAAACCCACGAAGTACCCAGGTGGCGTAGTGATAAAGAATCTGCTTGCCAGTGCAGGGGCCGCAGGAGACAGAAACGTGGGTTCCATCCCTGGGTCGGGAAGATCCCCTGGAGGAGGACATGGCAACCCACTCCAGTATTCTTGCCTAGAAAATCCCATGGACAGAGGAGCCTGGCGGGCTAGAGTCCATGGGGTCACAAAGAGTTGGACACACCTGAGTACGCACACATATACACAGCTAATACTACGATCTGTGTTATTAACCCTCGGCCTACACCCTTGTTTGGATAACAGTTTTACAGAGATATTGATACTTTACACAGAGGTTCCTGTATTTTCCTCAGATTTCAGACAATAAGATTTTTTTATTTGTATGCAAATTTCCCTGATCATGAGGGTTCTAATAGGCTCCAGGGAACTGCTCACCACCCAAGAATGGGTTAGTTGCCTTCAAATTGGAATTTTAACAATCACCCACACACATTGTTGTATTGAAGGGTATGCATGAGAGTCAGATTTTTATCCTCATCAGGTTAGCAAAACTTCCACATGCGTTAACACTGGTTCATCAGTTATGCAAGATGTATCGTACTATTAAGATATATTAATAATAGGAGGAGTTGGGTGTTGAGCAAGTACAGAGCAAATCCTCTGTACTATTTTTACAACATTTCTGTAAATCCAAAGCTATTTTACTGTAAAGTTTATTTTTTTAAAAAAAGACACATAAGCATACAGAGAAAGTATGGAATAACCAAAAAGTCCCAATGTTTCCTGTTAATAAGCGTTTTTCTGCTAAGTTTTTACTGAGCACTATAAAATGTTCTATTTACTATTTTCATGGTTTCTATCAGTCAGTTAATGGCTTTGAAAGGTCCCACCATAAACATCAAAGTAATTGTGCCATTTGCTTTGAAACAGGTTTCCCAGACTGATTTAATCATGGGGTCCTTTTATCAAAAAAAATAAAAATATAAAAACTATAGGGAAGATGACTCAATGGACCTAAGTTTGATCAAACTGCAAGAGATGGTGAGGGACAGGGAAGCCTGGTGGGCTGCAGTCCATGGGGTCTCAAAAGAGTCGGACACGACTGAGTGACTGAGCAACAATGGGGAAGACAGACTTGGGTCACAAGCTTCCCTGATCCTGAGCAGCTTCTTAGCATCAGCTTTTCCAGGAAGCAGAGCTGGACCACTTTCACATCAGGGCTCTGCCTAGTGACTCCTTATTGGCTCAACAGGAATCCTCACCCTCAAACCATTTCTCTCCCCTGACAATTCCAGCCTCCTTGAAATGCCCTCTTTTCCCTCCCACTCTCTGAGGAAGTGGGTCTTCCTCTTCCCAGGGGAACTTGTTGAAACCGAGGTGGCCTAGGGTTCCATCATTCCCCATCCTGAATCTGGGATGAGGTGGGGAGAATCTGCATTTCCTGAAAGATCCCAGGTGATGTCATGCTGCGAGCACCTCTGAGGCCCCTTCCTTCTGGTTGTGAAGTCGCCTTGCAGTTCTCCGTAGAGTCTCGTCTCTGTCTGGCTACTAGATGTTTGTTCTTGCTGTTCCTCATGCACTGGTGACCTAATACCTAAAATAAGTATCAGTGAAGTCTTCCCCAGTGACTGTGGGATTCAGAAACGACTGGGATTCCAATAGGAGATTGGGAGTATTCGGTTTGAGAATAGCACCGTTTATCAGAAGGAGTGTTTCTCTTTGTAACTATAGATCTGGGTCCCACGGTCAGTGCCATGAGTTACTAGCTGAGTGACCTCAGGTGTGTTTCATAAAATCCAAGAGCTTGGTTTCTCTACTGTAAAATGGGGGTGGTGTTCACCTCTTCAGCTTCTGTAAGGATTCATCGGTTAAACACACGTGAGCATCCAGAGAACCCCGACACATTGCTGTAACTCAGTGACTATTTCTTCTCTAGCACCAGAAAAGGGATTCTCGAGCTTTGGTGTCCAGAATCACCTGCATGGCATGTCAAAATGCAGAGTCCCAGCCCTTGGCCCATGAAGATTCTGACTCATGGCTGGAATGGATTGAAAAGCAAAGTCCGTGGGGCTTCCCTGGCAGTCAGTGGTTAAGACCCCGTGCTTCCCCAGCAGCAGGGAGGGTGCAGGTTCAATGGCTAGTCAGGGACCTAAGATGCCACATGCCAGAAATCTTGCGGCCAAATTTCTTTTTTTAATTTTAAGAAAGGAAAAGATATTTGAATGACTCCAATTCCTGTGATCTACAGGAATTCTTCCATTCACATTCACTTACTTGGTTTGTGGCAGCTCTCCATGTGCCAGTAGGCTTTTTGGTGCTAAGGATAGATCCGTGGACTAAACAGATTGGGTGAGTGAGTGCATAATGAATACCTGGGTCCTAGGAAGTGATACAAAGTAGAAGTACAGCCTTGTGAGAAGATAAATATATAACACAGTCAGAGGAGGTCTTTCTGAGCAGATGACATTATTGGAAAGACTACATAAAAAGAGAAACTGTAAAACAATCTCCAATTCAAATGTGGTCTTCCCCAATGAAAATCACGCAATTTAACACAATTTTTTTTTTTTTAATAGAAATCATGGACTTCCCAGCCAATATGGTAGACTTTGTTGAATGCCCACTGTATTCTGGGCACAATGCTTAATGTTTCTCCATTTTTTTTTTCTAATTTCCATAACAGATCTGCCCAGAGAAGCCTTTGTTGTTGTTCAGTCACTAAGTCACATCTGACTCTTAGCGACCCCATGGACTGCAGCACGCCAGGCTTTCCTGTCCTTTACTATCTCCCAGAATTTTCTCAAATTCATGTCCATTGAGTCACTGATGCAGTCCAACTGTCTCATCCTCTGTCATCTCCTTGTCCTCCTGCCTTCAGTCTTTCCCAGCGTCAGGGTCTTTTCCAAAGAGTTGACTTTTCATATCAGGTGGCCAAAGTATTGGAGCTTCAGCATCAGATATTCCAGTGAATAGTCAAGGTTGATTTCCTGTAGGATTGACCGGCTTGATCTCCTTGCAGTCCAAGGGACTCTCCACAGTTTGAAAGCATCAGTTCTTCAGTGTTCAGCCTTCTTTATGGTTCAACTCTCACATCCATACATGACTACTGGAAAAACCAGTAGCTTTAACTATACAGACCTTTGTCAGTAAAGTGATGTCTCTGCTTTTTAATACGCAGTCTAGGTTTGTCATAGTTATTCTTCCAAGGAGCAAGAGTCTTTTAACTTCATGACTGCAGTCACCGTCTGCAAGTGATTTTGGAATCTAAGAAAATAAAGTCTGTCACAGTTTCCAGACTTGCATCTCCATATTATAGATCAAAAAGTTTTGAAGGCATTATACGGTCACATCACTAGTAAAAGGCCGACGTTGGCTCTTTCTGCTACACCCTGCAGCCTCTAACGTATAAAATTCTGAACTTTAGTCATTTTCAGTATTCATGCTGCTACCAGCCCTGTTGTCATAATCCTCTCAAAGCACCACTTTGCCTCCATTTTTCAAATTTGTTACATCACCATGCCCAGCAGTTTACAGTCCTGGCTGCCCATGCAAATCCTCTGGCAGTGGGGGGGCTGGGTATTTGAGATTTTAAAATCTCAGATGAATCTGATGTGCAGCTACTGGCGGGCATCGCTGGCTAGCATGACAGTCTGAGACTAATAAGTAGTTTCTGGCTGTATGACCAATGGAACCCTGGTTCAGAATGCAGATCCAGAGGGTAGCCATGAGCCAACACACTTGAGGTCCATAATCACCAGGGTGATAGATCTTTCTGAAACAAGAGACAGCTCATCCCCTTGAGTGGGCAGAGTGGCACTGTGGAATCAGCGCAGAATTTGGGGTCATGCAGGGCTTGACACCCAGTTCTGCTCTTTTCTGGCTCCAGGCTTTGGGTGATGTATGAAGCCTAACTGTTCCTAGTTCTTCCTTCCCTGATACTGTGAAGAATACATGGGGGTTCTCCACGTGGTATTCTCTTTTTTCCCTCTCTAATACACCACCCATGCATTCATGCTGCATCTATGATGCTTCAGTCGTGTCTGACTCTGTGTGACCCCATGGACTGTAGCCTGCCAGGCTCCTCTGTCCATAGGATTCTCCAGGCAAGAATACTGGAGTGGATTGCCATGCCCTCCTCCAGGGGATCTTCCTGACCCAGGAATAGAACTGAGTCTCTCATGTCTGCTGCATTGACAGACGGGTTCTTTACCACTAGTGCCACCTGGGAAGCCAGCACCCTGCCCTATCAACTGAAAAAGTGCACAGCGTGAGAGTTGCAAGTTAAAGTTTTTTATTTGGGGCAAGATGAGGACTGCAGCCTGGGAGATAGCTCTGAGAAACTGCTGCAAAGATGCAGGGGGCAAGTTCGGTAAATATTTGATTTTGATGAAGGGGAATACATGCAATCAAGCACACATTTTCCCAGAAGGTTTCTTCTAATCACGAGAAACATTCGTCCCCACGAAGGATTTTAGTGCTTTTCTAGCTATGGGGAGATACACGAATTGGGCTCTCAAAATTGGCTTCTGAAAATATCTATCTGAAGACCTGTCCTGCCAGCTTTTCCCCTCCCGGAGCACAGAGTGCTTCATTTCTGCTCTCCTCCCTGAACTCTTCAGGGGGTGTTGAAAATCAGCAGCTGCAGCAGCACGTGATTGAATTCTTGTAGAGGTAGATGGGCTTCCTTGGTGGCTCAGATAGTAAAGGATGCGCCTGCAATACGGAAGACCATGTTCGATCCCTGAGTCACGAAGATCCCCTGGAGAAGGGAATGGCAACCCTCTCCAGTATTCTTGCCTGGAGAATCCCATGGACAGAGGAGCCTGGCGGGCTACAGCCCACGGGGTCGCAAAGAGTCAGACACGACTGAGGGGCTAACACGTATATACATGTGGAGGTAGATGGCAAGTGGGCACGGCAAGTGCCAATTTGTAGTTGACAACCCCCACCAAGGAGATTTGTTGCATACCAAGAAGACGGCCACAATTTCCTCTCCACCCAGCAATGACTGTATTCCTTTTTCCAGTAGAAGAATGTAGAAGATAAGGAGAATGCATTCAATTTTTTTCTTTTTCCAGGCCTTTCTTTCCAAACTTATTCGATTCCAAATCTAGCAGTCTCTCCTGGGAAAGATAGAACCATCCTTTTTATGCATTTACGATGATAACTTTGAACCCAGTAACGCTTGTTATGAATCTTGGGCTAGTGGCGGTTTAAGAGAGAGGATGCAAGTGAAGCTGAAGCCTGCCTTCTCTCTTCTTTCCTGAACCTTGTCTCTATGGAGCTGGTCTCCCCCTCTTGCAGACAGAGTCCCCCTGCCCCCAGATCTCTTCCTTCTCGCCTGGCCTTTTCTTTGTTATTAAACCCCCAGTCGGAAACAATTGCCCCCACTTTGTATTCCAGGGAGCTGTAATATTTGCCCAACGATGAACTCCATTCAGCAGTTTGTTAACAGAAATGGGAAGTGACAGACTCAATATAAGGAAATCTCTGTGCCAAGGAAACAGATATTATTTCTCCCCCTCACTCTCTCTTTCTCTCGCTCTATGCCGGGAATCAGCCGGCTCCGAGCTTACGGACACACCAAGGCTTCCTATTGATCCATGTCCAACTAATTTGATCAGAATAGAGACTTCTATTCCCCGTTGCTCCTTTCAGTAGCTCTTAGCAGATGTGATTGAGTGCCCAGGAGTGGACCCTGACCTCTTTTGGCTGCTATAAAGGATACAGGAGACCCTGGGTCTGCACTGGGGAGGCAGGGGTGTCCTCTGCATCAGATGGGAAAGTTATAAGTGGATGGTGCTGGGGAGGGGGGAGTGCAAGAGCCCTTCTGCAGAACAGGCTTCTTATCCTTTTTTGTCAGTGATGAATTATGGAAAGCACCCGCCATTCCCAATCATTGAAAATCAGAGAATCTAGTGGCAAGAGGTATACTTTTAATCTCTGAGTAAAGGCAACTCAGAGCCTAGCTGCGTCCTTATTCATCCATATAGATATGGATACTACTTGTACATACTAATGGTCACGCTGACCTTAAAAGTTAAAAAAATGAAGTAATGCCATTTGCAGTTACTAGAGATTGTCATACTGACAGAAGTAAGTCAGACAGAGAAGGAGAAAGGAAAACTATCGTGTGACATCCTTCATATGTGGAATCGAAAAGAAATGATACAGATGAACTTACAAAACAGAAACGGGCTCACAGACTTATGGATGGGGGAAGGGGTAGTTTGGGAGTTGGGGATGGACATGTTCACACTGCTGTATTTATAATGGACCTACTGTGCAGCATAGGGAACTCTGCTCAATGTTAAGTGGCAGCCTGGATGAGAGGGGAGTTTGGGGGAGGATGGATACATGTATATGTATGGCTGAGTTCCTGTGCTGTCCACCGGAAACTATCACAACGTTATTAACTGGCTATTCCCCAAAGCCAAGAGACTTCCCTGGTAGCTCAGACGGTGAAGCGTCTGCCTACAATGCAGGAGACCCAGGTTCAATCCCTGGGTTGGGAAGATATTCTGGAGAAGGAAATGGCAACCCACTCCAGTATTCTAGCCTGGAAAATCCCATGGACGGAGGAGCCTGGTAGGCTACGTCCATGGGGTCTCAAAGAGTTGGACACGACTGAGCAACTTCACTTTCACATACCCCAGTGCAAAATAAAAAGTTTAAAAGAAAGCAGGTTTAAAAAAAAAAAAAAGTAATAACTAACACCTACCAAACCCTTACTAAGTACCAAGGAACTCTCTAACCATAGAGAACATATAACTTCATCAATCCTCCACAATGATTCTTTGAAGGACACATTATTCTTATCCATATTTGACAGAAGAAAATTGGCGCTTATAGAAGTAATTTGTGCAAGAACTCATGGCTGGTAGGTAAGGACCCTGAGAATCCCATGCCTGAGTCCTAAACTTGCATTTTGCTGAAAACTTTCTTTTTTTTTTTTTTTTTAATTTGGAGATAATTGTTGATTCACACGCAGTCGTAAGAAATAACATAGAGGAAAGATCTCCTATTCCCTTCACACAGTGCCTTCAGGGGTAGCATCTTGCATAATCATCAAACAATATCAGAGCTGGGAAACTGACCCTGACCCAACGCACCCACCTGACTCAGAGAACACGGATTCTCCATGGAGTCAGTGACGTTCCTGCACTTTCTTTTGTCACTGGATCACCCACGTGGTTTCCCACGACAGCCTCCACAGTCAGTACACAGAGCAGCTCCATCACAAGAAGCCTTGCCCCCCGCCCCCAAGGCCAGGCAATCGCTTGTCTGTTCCCCATCTCTATGATTTTGTCATTTCAAGAACGCTCTGTAAAAAGTATGTAAAGAACATGCGTTTCTGCTCCTCCACGTCTGTGCATGTGTAACGGTTACTGAGTCAGTCCGGCGATAGAACTCTATGTCCACTTGGCTTCCTGCTCCCTTTCTGTTCCTCTGGCATCTCCCACTTCCTTTTGCTGCAGATTTACTGTGATGAGATACACTTTTGACACCAGTGTGTAACCCATACACAGTCCACCCCCACCCCCCACCCCCACCCCCACCCAGCACCTCTTCTCTCACCCCCGGGGACAGTCTCGGATCATTGTCTCCTTGTCTCCTGACGGGTCTCCTGATCAGCTGGAGCTGCAAGAGTTCAAGCTCCAACTCAGCTGCTGGAGGCCGAGACACTTGTATTAGTATTTCCTATCAGTTCCCATGCCCACTCTCACCGCTCCTCCCAGGCCAACCCAGGTCCAATAGCCATATTGAGCCTGAGGATACCGGGTTGATATATGAAGTCCAGTCCCAAAAAACCTCCAGGCCCCATCCTGGTTAAAAAGTTATAGCGGAGGAAGAGGTTTGCCAGGAATAAAGCAGGTCTTTTGGAGTCTATCAGACTGGATTTTGTATTGTCCATGGCTGGTGGGGGCTTGGGGCCGGGAGGGCTTCACCCCCAGTTTTCACCGGATATGGCATTTCCTAAAATTGTGCATGGCAAGCAACCTTGCCTCTCACCTGTGTTGCAGAGTGTCCAGAAACCTTTCCACCCACTTAAATGACCACTGCCCTTGTGGGTGTGAGTCGGACCTCAGAGGTGGAGATGGGGCATCACAGGTCACTGCCCGGAACAAGGAATGTCTCACTTTCCTGGTGTTGTAGTGATACTGTTAAGATCATTGTCTGTCAATGGTCAATATGCACTGGGGATGAAAGACCAGATGAACTAAACTGAGCTATCCTTTGGCCACAGTTAACACTACAGTAGATTGAATCTGAGATTGGCCGGGGGGTTACCCCTTCATTTTCAAGCCCAGGAACCGGGATAACCATGTTGAATCAAGGTCTCGGTTACATTCTCTCTGTCTCTCTCCCCTGTAAACTAAGGCATGAATCATCCAGAGACCCCTTCTCAGAGCCACTAAGTCTCATTTACATTGTTGCCTTTTAGTTGCTAAGTCACGTCCGACTCTTTTGCGACCCCATGGACTTTAGCGCAGTAGGTTCCTCTGTCCCTGGGATTTCCCAGGCAAGAATAGTGGAGTGCGTTGCCGTTTCCTTCTCCAGGGCATCTTCCCAACCCAGGGATCAAACCTGCGTCTCCTACGTTGGCAGGCACATTCTTTACCACTGAGCCACCCGGGAAGCCCCCATTTGCATTGTAGGCTCAGTCTAATTGGTTGCCATCCTGTCTTCCACCAGCTGATGCCCGTGCCCAGCCTTTCCTGCAATGCCTCTCACTTTGGCTGGCCAGAATAACAGACCTTGGGGCGGGGGCACGTATTTAGTTTTAAGAGTGTCTCCTCACCCCTGCCCAGCTCCATTCTCCCACCTGAGTTTCAGGAAGCCACCCCATGGGTCAGACATCCAGGAACAGAACCCCGCCGGCTCCTCCGCCTTTGTGCATCTGGCACCTTGGGGTGAGCCGAAGTCGGTGGCTGCTCCTTGTCAGGCCTGCCGTGGCGTTTTGTTTTCCCGTACATTTGAATAATACATCTGATTACCATGGCAAATGTGGTGGTGTATGCAAGCCCGGACCTCCTGCTTAATTAACTGATGATAACAAGGTCCACTGCCCTTTCCCCTCCCCGCAGCCGTCACAGACATGGCAGCCCTTTTATCTTTCTTCAAAATTGACTTGCTCTCGCGACCCTCCAGCAGCCTGTGTTTTGTCTGTTTACATCTCATGCCCGCGCCAGACTGTTAATTTTCCGTGGCACCTCCTATCTGGTTGTAATTAACACATCGAACGCTGAAGACATAGTTCCACGTTTCACAGATGCCTAACGGATGTGTATTCCTCCTTCACTAATTATACCGCTGTATGTTCGTGATCTGCATTGACCCAAAAGGCTCTTTTTAAAAAAAAAAAAGTTTTGGTTGGGAGAACAAGTACATTTTTGGAACTCAGTTGGGGCAGAAGAGAAGGAAATCATTAAGGATCTGTGTTGTCAGTGTTGCTTTTCATAGCCTTGAAAGTAACAAACGAGGAATACATTTGTTGTCAGCTCTTCTGTTCAGCGTTTGGCAAACTCTTTGTTAGATGTGGGTCATATTTGCTTCGGATATATGCTCCCGCTCGAATCTAAATATTCTGCCTTGGTAATTATACAGATGGGGCGGCCGACTTATTTCATCGAGTGTGGAAATCCTCTGCAGATTGTGAATAGCCTGCCGTCCTATTAGATTTTAGGAAAGCTGAGCCCTTTGCCGGCGCCAAACATGAGACGCAGAATCTGTTTATGATCTTATGCTTAGGCTTAAGATTTAAGCTGTAATGAATACCGGTTCAAAGAGGCCGAGGTAGAAGAAGGAGGCTGGTAGTTACGGCAGTAAAAACAGGAGCAAAAAGAGCAGCTTTTGTGAAGGACTCCGGCTGGAATAATAATGATAGAATTGTCTCAATCGATACATCTCTTGTCAGACCCATGTCTGATGTTGGAATCAACCAAGCCTCTTCTCCAAGAGCTTTCCTTGAGAATATTGAATTATTTATTATTTGTATCTCCCCCCACCCTTTCTCTTTCAGATGATTTTTTTTCCCCCTCTGACTTAGTAAAATTTGTTTTTCATGCTGCCAGGTTCAATGTTGTCTGCTTTTTGATAAATAGCAGTAATTGGGCGTATAGCAGAAGTCATGTACAAATGTATGACTTCAATTACATCTGGAGCATGTTTTTCCTTTATATTGATTTCCCCCCGCCCCCCCCCCCCCCACCACTTCGTATAAGATGTGTTCTCTATAGCCCACAGTGCTGAGTAGTTTTAAGAATTATTCTTTGTTCGTGTGTCAGTGTGCACTCTTGAACCCATGTATCTTTTTTAAAAATGTGGTGCTGCCCTTTCATCAGTCTGGACTGACCTGCAGGGGGAAAACTGCAGACCTTCACCTGATGAACTCTTATAGACTCTTCTCACCTGACTCTTACCTCCTCTGGCAGCACTTAGTTTTTTTGGTCTGGTTTTCCTTGTTATAGGTAGGGCCAAGGTAAGGAAGGTGATCTTATAGATGAGGAAATAAATGTGTGTATAATGGAAATTGTGTAGGGGGCAGTTCCCTTTAAAAAAAAAATGGAAAAAGAAGGAGAAAAACAAAGTGAAGAAATATAAAGGAGAGTGTCTGTATTGTAATTCAAGCTTAAGAAAATGTTGTTCACGGACCCTGTTTCTGACTTGATCTATTGCGGTCCCTGTACGACTCTTAAACCAGATGTATTTGTAGTCTCTTTGTTTACTACCTGAAGGCACGCTTTCATGAGTCCAAGTGTCCAGAGTCATGCAACCTGTGCGTGTACACTCAGTTGTGTCCGACTCTGCCACCCCATGGATTGTAAGCCTGCCAAGGCTTCCCTGTCCATGGAATTTTCCAGGCAAGAATACTGGAGTGGGTTGCCATTTCCTTCTCCAGGGGATCTTCCTGACCAAGGGCTTGAACCCGTGTCTCTTGCAAATCTCCTGCGTTGGCAGATGGGTTCTTTACCAGCTGAGCCACCACATCCCGTAAATATTTCCAAGGTGCCTGCCCCAGCATTTGATGATGATGGCTTGACACATGGAATATCTCCAAGGTACAAATGGCTTTTCTAAGTTTCAAAGCCACTGCTCTGGTTGAACCAAACCCACAAGTTTGGTTTGAATAAATGCTAGGGCTGGGAGCCTACCAGGGCACTCAGTTAGAGAGCATCTCCAGAAATCAGGCACACTTGGCATCCCATGTCACATTTCCACCGGTCTGGAGGTGGCCTTCATTCGCCAAAGGGCAGCCCTACAAATCACAGCTGAGTAGGCTGTCTGGATGGTTCCTTCGGAGTCTCTGAATCTGGACCGTTGTGTCGTGCTGTGGTCAGCACTTCTCTGAGAAGCAAAAAGATGATGGGGTGCTGAATTCTCCTTTTTAAGGGCATGCAAATAGAGTGTTGATTTTTTTTTTTAAGTGTTCTTTTTCTAAGGAGCTGTCAGTGCTTAAGAGGTATTTTTCAGGTAGGGTGCACGCACACATTATTTTGTCTCCCGTCCAGTCCCTAAAGCCGTTTTCTGTCCCATTTTATTCAGAGGGAGAAAATAGAATAAAAACCTTCAGAGCATCTGAGTGATAAAGGAGTCACACTCTGGGTTATTATGCTGTAGGTGATGAAGCTGGGGATTTAAAGAGACAGAGATTGAGTTGGTTTGGGCAGAGTCTGGGACTCCGGACGGCATCAGGTCAGGGTGTATGTGTGTGTGTGAAGTGCTTTGATAAAAATGCCTCTCCCACCAACAGGCTGTTAGGCGCGGTGCTCAGAAACAGCAGTATTGTCTTAGATTCCCTTTCAGATCATGTAGGTGTCTATACCATGCCACCCACACAGGAGAGCAAGTGAGCTGTGAAATATATTCATTGTTAGAGTCCCGGGGAAATGGTGGCAAGCAATCGGAGGTAATAACGTCCGACAGGCAGGGGAGGCCGCCGACATTACCTGCATTATTTCGGTTGCCTTTTTCATTATAGGTTCGGGAAATAGGCAGCAATTCGATTATGGTATGATTTGGGGTGGAATTGCTCGCGCTCCCTGACCTCGTCACTGGGGGATCGGATGAGAAGTCAGCTCAAATAAAGTTTATAGTGCATTAACCGGCCGAAGCAGCGCCTCACCCACGGAGCCCGATTTCTCATCTTCCAGGGGTTTGGAACTGCAGTCCCGGATAGATCTGTACCTTAAGGCACGGGGAGGATTGGCTGAGATGTATAGGAGTGAGCAGAGGCGGCCAATGATGTTGAAAACCCTCCCCTCCCATGTGCAGCGCTACGTTTCTCTGCAGCTTGGGCGAACCGGTGTGATTAATAACACGCAGGAAACCTGCTTGTTGGATTATTAATTTCTCGTCCCCTTTGCCTTATTTTTTTCCCCCTTTGCACACATTCCTGATGCTTTTCCTCCTGCCTTTTTCCACTGTGCTTTTGGCCAAGCTTCTCCATCCCTCCTTCTCTGCCCTCTGGCTCACCTTTCCTCTCATGGAGCTCACTACTAGCATTGCCCACTGACGCCTGGCCACCCCACCTGTGCGGCTGGCTTCACACCTGGGGTGAGTTTATCGCCTCCCACCGGGGATTCTGTCTGTGAAAGCAGGAGAGAGAGACAGAGGGAGAGAGGAAACAGATACTGGGGAGTTTGAACGCTGCTGAATTATCAGCACAAGCTTGGCCTTCGGTGAGGATTGACCCTCCCAAAAAAGCAAGACCAGGTTACCGAGAGACTGCCTCCCAGCCCGCCCCAGCTTCGGCTGCCTTGAGAGCTGTGGTTCCTTTTAGTTAACTAATGGCCTCGTTCACCACTTCTAGAGGCAAAGACTGTGCATGTTGCCAAACAGAAACGAAAGGGGGGAATAATGACAGGTGATGCAGGCTCTCGTGCTAAAAGGTATTGAGAATGAAGCTTTTATCTGATGGCAGAACTCTGGAATGGAGTCAAGGGGGGAGTTGGGAGATTGCTGAGGGGGGGGGTAGGTTGTGCACTGGGGAGACTTGCACCCAAACTCCCATCACAGTCTATACCACTGGTTTGCTGCCTATACCTTCACACCCTTGGGAAGGAGTGCTTCCTGCTGATTGTGAACCCAGGAGAGTTTGCAGCTGTGATTTGGGGGTGGGAGGGGTTGATCCTGTGCCTGTGATTTGGGGGGACTTCTGGGTTTTGATTCGCTGACCTACTCATGTGCCTGGTTGGTATAAAAGAAGCAGAAAGGGGCGGCCTTCCGTATTCCACGTCCTGAGGTTCTGCCCAGATCTCTCCTCACCTGCTTGGGGGATCTCTTTCTTTCTCTCTGAATTCCTGCCCTCCTGGAAATCCATTTGATTCAGTCGCAGAAGAGTGGAGGAAGCGCTATGTCTTATTTCCCTGAGCTGTCTTGACTGGCGGGCCCATTTTTCTGCAGAAAACCTTGTGTTTTAATCCCAGGATGTCCCCTCTTTGTGGAGAGATTAGCTTGAAGCTCCCCAAAGCTAATAGAATGGAGAATAAAAGGCAGTTGACATTAATTGTTCTCTTTATTTATATAACTTAAGCACGAGGCAGGAAAAATCCTCCAAGCTGATTATTCCTTTGGTTTATTCTGAGTCTTTTTTTTTCCTCTCTCTTTTTAAGCATCTGGAGCTTTTTAAGTAGTGAATTTTGGTTAAAAAGAAGGATGCAGTGTTTTAATGACTTCAGTTTCAGGAGCGGGGTTTATCACAGTGTTTTGAAACGGTGCTGAACGTACACTCACTTCTGTTTGATCCAATTTAAGATCGCTGTTAAGACCTGTATGTTCAACTCATTTCCCCACCCACAAGCTTCGGTTGACCACCTGAGTGTATATCTAGTCTGTGGCAGGGCACACAGCATCAGAAAGAACTCAGAACTCCATAGGGAAGGAGTATCTTAAGGAATATCTTAAGTCTGACCATTTGTAGCCAATCAGAAACAAACAAGCAGGTAAACGGATCAGCCGAAAATAGTGTCAGCTGGAGCCACCACCCAGATTATCACGTTGAAGCCCCGATGAATTTGTCTTCCATTTCCTTTCTCAGGGAATGACAGGTATTATTTTGACCGTGTCCATTGAGAGGTGAAATTTGGAGATGAACTCAGATAAATTATGCTCCAAAGCAGATGGGATGTTTATAAGTTTGGGTACATGATACTTGACAGAGATGTAACTCTCCCGTTCTGATTATTTTGAAATACACAAGGGAACTTTTTTTAAAATTAGTGTATTGTTTATGGTAAATGCTGATTTTTTTTGTTTTTGGTCTGGGAAAGGCTTGTCTGGGTGGGATATCATTTCATCTGGACAATTAAGAGAAAATTTTGAAAATTATGGTTTGAAACACAAGCTGCCACCCCAACAGAGGTTCATGCTTCATTTGGAACATGCAGATTCACACAACACACGTTTAATGAGTGGGGTTTAGTTTTCCTTTCACTATGACTTTTCAGAAATCTCTGAGGGGAAGAGTAATATATGATGAGTAATAGATGGGCTGGCTTTTCATCCCATCCCCCATCTCTCCCCCACACCCTCCCCATTTCTCATTCCCCCTGCCTTTCTTGACAGCAGCCTGCCAGTGAATCCAATTTCAGGAAGCTTCCTCAAAACATGTTTCTACTTGGGAAGTTGCAAAGGATTGGACCCCTTCTTTGAAGGACTTTAACATTGCTATCTGAATGAATCACACTTTAGTTTCACATATCCACTCATTTCTGGCAATCTCTTTTTTTCTTCAAGTTTCAGAATATTTCGTCTCAGATCACACGGATCCCTCTAGTTTATTCTGCTACCAAACTTCTCCAGATGTATGAAAATAATGAAGGCATTAAGCCCCAAGAATAAGGTTGAAAAGAGCTGTTTTCCAACCTGGTAAAGACTCCAAACATTCAGAAAAGATGTCTAATCCTGTCTAGCACTGCCTTTTTTAAAAATCTCCCTTGAACTAGGGAGGGACAGGATACTCTTTCCAGCACATTTTTTCCCCCTCTCTCTAGTGTTGTATAATGCTTCTTAAAGTACAGTCGACCCTTCCTAGCCCTGATTTTGCACCCGTGGATTCAACCAATCGTGGGCCAAAAATATTTGGGGAAAAAAAAAATTCCAGAATGTTCCCAAAAGCAAAAGTTGAATTTGCCACACTCAGGCAACTATTTACATAGCATTTACATTGTTTTAGGTATTTTAAGTAATCCAGAGATGATTTAAAGGATAAAGGGGATGTGTTCAGGCTGTATGCAAATACTACACCGTTTTATAGAAAGGATTTGGGCATCCATGAATTTGGGGTTCCACCAGGTTGCTGGAACCAATCCCAAGCAGATGTAGAAGGATGACTGTATGACATGGTTAATTTGTTTCTATGTTACAGGGATGTGATACAAAGTGTTAAACTATATATCTGCTTCTCCCCATTCTTCCCAAAGCTTCCTCCCAGACACTCCATTTACAGAAAGGTGCTATGTTTGAGGGGCTTCCCTGGTGGCTCAGCTGTTGTAAAGAATCCACCTTCAATGCAGGAGACCTGGGTTTCAACATCCCCGGGTTGGGAAGATCCCCAGGAGAAGGGAACGGCTACCCACTCCAGTATTCTGGCCTGGAGAATTCCTTGGACTGTATAGTCTATGGGAGTCTCAGAGAGTAGGACAGGACTGAATGACTTTCCCTTTCACTATGGGAGAACTCCCATCAGTTGTTTATGCACATTTGGTGTTCATTCTTGAAGCCAGAGAACCCTGGGGGCAGAGCGCTATTCAAGGTGAGGCTTATCTCCTTGTGTGGGTGGATGGGGGAAGGAATTATTTTCAGAATGCTCCAGAAAAAGCCAGCTTGCAATTCTCAGCCCACCTTCCTCTAGGGAGGGTCCTCACCTTCCGAAGGCAAACATCTCCAGAAAGAGCTCTTCAGGAAGTGATTACAGAGTTGTGATTGCTCGACAAATTGAGTCTTTTTTTTTCTGCTTGACAGTGATCCTGGCATAGTCTCCCCACTTAATCCTCGCTAGCAATTTGCCTATAGTTGCAGCTAACAAGAGGTGATTAGGGGGGAGTTGCCCGTCACCACTTAACACCCAGCTCTAGGTCACCGTGGGCACAGCCTGCCGAATCAGACCAGTTTTCCTATTAACTCGCCACCTCTGAATGCATTAGCAAGGCACTTAGCAAATGATCATTTCCAGCACCAGCCAGAGTTCCCGAACGGCATCCGTCATCTGCCCTCTGGCTCCCTGAGCAGCAAGGAAAACCAGGGAGGAGGAAGAGAGGTTTGTAAATCTTTAGGGCAAAACCAAGGAGATAGGTCAAGAGTGAGGGCCTCTCCCCAGAAAGTTAGGTGGTCCCTGGGCTGGAGGGCCGCCTGGGGGGCTGTGGGTTGACTCCAAGGCAGGGACAAGACAAGCTTCATGCTTTCCTGTCTTCTATAAGGACCTGGGAGAAGCAGCAGGGATGAAGCCGATCCTGTGAGCTGTGGAGGAGGAGGGAGAAGCTGGCAGAGAGCGGGGTAGGTCTATGGTTCCCATAGGTGAGCATCTAGCATCATATCAGCTTCCCCTGGGGGTCTTGTTAAAACCTCAGGAGTTTCACACTCAGTAGGTCTGGGTGGAGCCAGAGGACTTGCATCATAACAGATTCCAAGAGACGCTGCTGCGGTTGGTCCAAATCACACGTGGCTGGCACTCACTGGCGAGCCCTTTGCTAGTGTGAATCGAGCCCCAGCCTCCTTGCCTGACACCCACAAGTGGCTCTCAGCATCTTTTTAAGTGTATTTATTTTTGGCCGTGCTGTGTCTTTGTCGCGGCAAGTAGGGGCTACTCTCTAGCTGCGGGGCGTGGGCTTTTCATTGCGGTGGCTTCTCTTCTTGTGCAGCATGGGCTCTAGGGCGAGCGGTCTCATCTCACTAGTTGTAGTACACAGGCTTAGTTGCCCCGCGGGATGTGGAATCTTCCCGGACCAGGGATTGAATTCATGTCCCCTGCGTTGGCAGCTGGATTCTTAAACACTGGACCACCAGTGATGAGGTCTGCTCTCACCATATTCAGGAGGAAGTCCCCAATCCTTAGCAGATTCCTGAGACCCTTTATCATCTGGCTACTTGCCTCTGGCCTTTCATCCTGCTGTCCAAGTTATTTAACTGGGAACATGTCAGGGGCACTCACAGCAAATGTGTTTTTACGTTTCAAGAATGTCCTTTCTTCCATTCTCTCACCTGTAAGGTTATCACCGCTTGGCTAAGCTAGCACTCAACTATCGCCTCTCCTGGGTGGCCTCAGACTGAGTTCGTCACTTTCTCCCAATCTGAATCTCCGTCGTATACACACCTGCCAGATGTTCGTATCATTTTGTATTAATATGACTGGGTTTCTTTTTCCTTAAAATCAGGGATCTCTTTTGTTCATTTTATTGGGCCAACACCTAGCATTGTCCCGGGCTCATGGTCATTGCTCTGTAAAATTTGCTGTTGAGTAAACACTTGCCTCAAACAAATCTGTCTTATGGAAATTGTTATCTAATGGTAAGGACCAACCTTTGGGGTCATATGATCTGTCTTTGAATTTTCATACAACTGTATGGTGGCTTTTTGTTCTGGAGGTTAATTCTGCTCTCTGAGCCTCAGTCTTACCCATCTTTATAATGGGGATATTCATAAGCATTGTTATAATACTAGTAACAGTAACATTAATAACATCCCCACACAGGTAATAAAATGCACAGGACATGGACTTCCCTGGTGGTCCCGTGGCTAAGACTCTGAGCTCCCAATGCAGGGGGCCAAGGTTCTATCCCTGGTCAGGGAACTAGATCCCACACACTTCAACGAAGGGTTCAAGTGGCACCACTAAAAGATTTCACATGCCACAGCAAAGACTGAAGATGCTGTGTGCCACAGCTGAGACCTGGCACAGCCAAATCAATAATTTTTTAAAAAGGCCCAGAACAACGCCTGACCCATAACAACAATTCAAATCGTACTGAGGTTTCTTTTCTTTCCTCTTTCCTACTGTGGGACATCCACACTGGTAGAATAGAGGATTGGATGCCTGGAGAGGAGTGCGTGACAGCAGAGGGAGTAGGTGCTGGAGGATGGGGTCCACACAGTGGGTGGAAGGCAGCTGAGCAGGGCGAGGCTTTTCCCTGGTGTCCCTTGGTGTTAACATTATCAACATAGCCCTGTGAATTGGAGCCACTGGCAGGGACAGCTTCCGGTGGACAGAGGCCCAGCCGTTTCCAGTCCCTGGAGGCTCTGTGTCCTGTTCACCTATCCTCAGCCACCCTGGCTTCTTTCTCACGCTGCAGCCCTCTGGGATCCCACAGACTTTGCACCAGCCAGCCTGCCTCCCCTTCCCTCATGCCCTCTTCATTCCTCAGCTGTTAATTTAAATATCGTGTCCTCGAAGAAGTCTTCCCTGGTCAGCCCATCAAAAGTAGCTTTTTCCTGGCACTTCCCTGGCAGTCCAGTGGTTAAAGCGCCACGCTTCCACCTCAGGGGGCACAGACGGGTTTGCTTCCTGGTTGGGGGCTTCCCAGGTGGCTCAGGGGTAAAGAACCTGCCTGCCAGTGCAGAAGACACGGCAGATGTGGGTTCGATCCCTGAGTTGGGTTCATCCCCCAGAGGAGGAAATGGCAACCCACTCCAGTATTCTTGTGTAAAGAATCCCATGGGCAGAGGAGCCTGGCGGGTCCATAGGGTCACAAAGGTCAGATACGACTGAGTGACTGAACACACACAGCACACAGGGAGCAGAGATAGACTAATTCATCCACCCATCTGTCCACTCCTCTGTTTATCCTTTCATCCATTCAGCCTAAAAATACTTATTTCAGATCTGTTGGGTACCATGTGCTAAGCCCAGTGACAGAAAAAGATAAAGGAGACCAATTGTGAAGGCGCTCAGAGAAGTGTGGTAGACAGCTATGTTAGTCAATTAATTATGAACTGAAGAGGTAGAATTTTGGACAGGGTATTAATGAGAGTGTGGAGGATGAACAATTAATACTGTTGGAAGCTGCTCTTGGAGAGGTCAAGGCTGAATGATCTTAGAGACACTGAAAGGGATTAACCAGGTATAAAGGAAGAAAGATAAGGGGTGCCTTATGGTAGAGGAGTGCACGGGATATGCTGAATCTCGGTGTTGGAGCAGATAAGGCCGGAGGAGAACCTGGGAAATAATGAAAGGGCCAAAAAGCAAGGGTCCCCATGGCACTAGTGGTAAAGAACCCTCCTGCCAACACAGGAGACGCAAGAGATGCAGGTTGGATCCCTGGGTTGGGAAGATCTCCTGGAGGAGGGCCTGGCAACCCACTGCAGTATTCCTGCCTGGAGAATCCCATGGACAGGGGAGCCTGGCGGGCTACAGTCCATAGGGGTCGCAAAGAGTCAGACACAACCAAAGTGACTTAGCCAGCATGCACACAGCCTGCCTTGCGGGACTGCATCTCTCAGAGATTCTCAGGAGCCCCCTGAAGTTTGGCATGTTTGAATCAATTTTTGTCTCAGAAGAGTTTTAGAGTTCCAGAAAGGTTGCAAAGCTGGTACAGAGAGTTCCCACGGACCCTGCACACAGCTTTCCCTGCCGTGGACGTCTTATATGGCGATGGTACATTTATCACCGCTAATGAACCAAGTCTGATGCATTATTGCTAACTAAAGTCCATATTTTATTCAGATTTCCTTAAGTTCTAATCTGGTGTCCCTTTTCTGTTCCTGGGCCCCATCCGGGATGCCCCCATACATTTGGTCACCATGTCATTTATTCTTAAGGCTGCGCTGGGTCTCCATTGGGGCACACGAGCTCTTGGTTGCTCTGCGGGCTTTTCTCTAGTTGCGGAGAGCAGGTTTCTCATTGAGGTGGCTTCTCTCGTGGGGCAGCACAGGCTCTGGGGTGTGCAGGGTCAGTAGTTGCTCCTCCTGGGCTCTAGTGTGCAGGCTCAGTCCTTTTGGTATATGGGTTCAGTTGCTTCACAGTATATGGAATATTCTCAGACCAGGGATCGAACCCGTGTCCCTGACATTGGCAGATGGATTCTTTTTACCAGTGGACCACCAGGGAAAACCCCTGGTAATCATGTCTTTTAATTACCCTCTGACTGTGACAATCTCTTGGACTATTTTTTTCTTTTTTTTATGATGACCTTAATGGTTTTGATGAATTCTGGTCAGGTATTGTATAGAATGTCTTTCAAGGTAGGTTTGTCTGATGTTTTTCTCATGGTTAGACTGAGGTCATGGGCTGGGGGAGGAAGATCACAGAGGTCAAGTACCATTTTCATCACATTCTATCAAGGGCATGTACTATCAGATTATCGTTGTTGAGATGTTCGCCTTGATCACCTGGATGAGGTGCAGTTTGTCAGACTTCCCCACTGTGGACTTACTCTTTTTTTCCTCTCCCCTTCCATATTGTGTTCATGGTATGTGTTCCATACTGTGAAGATGACAGAGGATGAGATGGTTGGATGGCATCACCAACTCAATAGACCTGAGTTTGAGCAAAACTCTGGGAGATGCTGAAGGACAGGGAAGGCTGGCTTGCTGCAGTCCATGGTGGCGCAGAGAGTCGGACACGACTGAGCGACTGAAAAACAAATACTGTGTTCTTTGAAAGGAAGTCACTGTGTCCAGTCCACGCTTAAGGACTGGGAAGTTAAGCTCCACCTCTGAGAGAGGGCAGCATAGGCATCCCTGGTGATCTTGAAGCACAAGAGGGACCTGGTTTAAGGGCCACTGATGAAAAAATACCAGAACTTTTGCAAAAGCGACCTTAAAGCATATTGAACTCACGACCAGAAAGAGTGCCTGCCCCTTTAAAAATGTTTGACTGTGGGTTCAGTGTAAGGATAAGTAAGATTCTTTAAAGGTCTCCATCATCCAGCGAACATTAGCCACAGCTTCAGATCCTGTCTGAAAGAAAGCCTGAGTATTACTCTGGCATGCAGAAGTTTGGGTTTTAACCTCAGGAGTTGCTGCTTTATGGAGTATGTGTGTGTGTGTGCATGTGTGTGTGTGTGTGTGTGTGTGTGTTTCCCCATGGATATAACCAAAGAGGGCAATCCCTGGCACAATGCTTCACTATCATTGTAGCAAGCTGTTTTCTTCTCTCTCACAGCAACCTCTTTTCTTCTCTCTCCCCTATGATTGTCAGTTGTAACACTTTCTTTTTCCCTCTCTGGTATATTTTTTCTGGGGAGGGGATGGCCTGAACCCTCCTATCTCATGAAACCTTCTCTCCAAGTGTACAGACAACTCTGTTGATGGGAGCATAACTCAAGACCGCCTTTTTGGAGGGCAAATTGGCAGAACCTTTCCAATTTAAAATGCTCCTGTAGTTTGGCCAAGGCATATAAATTTTTCCAGTGGCATTATTCTTCTTATTTTTTTTTGAACAATGGACCTTAGACAGCTTTTCCTTTAATCGATGTTTATGTGATTTTCAATTTGTTTCTCCCTACTCTTTATTTGTATCTCTAAGTGTTTCAGTAGGCATACTTAAATGAATGTGTTTAAACCTACATGTATGGCTTCCTGTCGGATATTTTACAAGAGGTAGAATGGCCTATTGTGGAGCTAGGCACATTTGCAATTTATATAAGATCCAGCAGTTCACTCTCCAAAACAACTGGATGGATGTGCATTTATGATGTGGTGCAAGAGGACTGCATTATACCTCATCCTAACTATAACCCTGCAAGTCAGGCCTGATCATCCCCATTTTAAAGATGAGAAAACTGAGGCTCAGTGAGGTTAAAGGTCTAGCCCTGTTCTTCCTCCACTCTTAGTGGGCTATCTGGACAACTACACTGAGATCTCTTTGCTGAGATGCTCCCAACACATAAAGCCTCGTGACACCAAAAGACTCCCTGAAACACATGCATCACTCAGATTTGCATTAGGACCAATTTAATCTGCTTTTTGACAGATGCTGGCCTAGACTGTTTCAAGTTCATAGTTGTGAAACAAACACATTACCCTTAACTGTGCTAGAATCTGGGGCTTCCCAGGTGGCCCTAGTGGTCAAGAACCCAGCTGCCAGTGTAGGAGACATAAGAGACGTGGGTTCGATTCCTGGGTGGGGAAGATCCCCTGGAGGGAGAATGGCAACCCACTCCAGTCATTCTTGCCTGGAGAATCCCATGAACAGAGGAGCCTGGTGGGCTACAGTCCATGGAGTTGCAAGGAGTCGAGCTTGACTGAAATGACTTAACAAGCACGTGGATGCTAGAATTTAATTTTCTTTCCCCCCCCTTGCTTTTATTATATTAAATTAGTGTCCCACTTCTTCAAATAAGCTGTCCCCACTTTAGGGGATGGAGCGGGTAGTCCCGGTGCATCCTCTCTGGGGAAAACATGTCCTCTTCCTCCTCCAGCAGAGTGGAGCCTAGGCTCTCAGGTGTTAGCCTTTGTGGAAAGGCCGTGAAGAGAGACAAAAGGACATTGCCAGTGCGTTATTAATGTTAAAAATTGTTGACATTCCATGCAGTGTGTTTTTCTAATTAGAGCCAAGCTGCAGAGTACCATTTCCATAATCAACATGGGAACGGGAAACTCAGCAAAATTTCATGTATTTGCAATGAAACTGCTCCCCGGCAACACAAAAATGGCTTTTATAACATAAAGGCTGTAATTAGAATAAGTCAAATCAGTTGGAAACGATTAAGGGCCGGAATCGGCAAAGCTGCCTTCTAAATATTTGTCTGGAGATTAGCCGCCTCCTGCAGCCCTGAGAAGCATCTCTGACTTACTTATACTGCTCAACGTGGCAAAGATAATCCCGCAGAAGGCAAATGAACACAGATTTAGATGTGCTGTTGGGCCCTTTCTGCAGTTTGACAGGAGGCAACCCCTTGGAAGCAAAATCGGAGAAGAAAGATGAACAGAGGGTCACATTAGACAAATTGCTTTAAAAAAATTTTTTTTATAAAGGAAAGCAAACCATGATCCTCCATTTAAATTCTTTTAAAATGCGCTCGGTCTTTGAAGCTCTTAGGATGCACTTTACAAGTCCACGTGGAATCATTCCCGCACGTCAAGGCGACAGTTGATGCGTGCGCGTCTCATTGTATTTAAAATTATAGTTCTGAGATGGGCCCCGGTCTACGAGGCTTGTCTGACATCAGCTATTAAAATACAAGTAAGTCTTGGCAGGTGGAAATTTGAAGAAGAAAGGAGATTATATAAGAAAAATTCAGTATTGTTAATATTAATTTGCTAACCGGGGGACACCAGCTGGCGACGGTTCTTCAAGCTCTCTCATAGGAGGCTGATAGGAGAGACACCTTACTCTTGCCTGGAATGGGGATGGAGGTTATGAGTGAGATTGCAAGGAGGGAAAGCCACGGGAGGGCTAGGTGCACTCCATGGTTTGGGTCTTTTAAAGCCCAAGTGGTGAGGATGACACTGCAGGCTTCTTCTATGACATCCAGACCAGCAGGTTTAGCCGACAGGACGGGAGGGGATCAAGGATAGAGGGCCTGGAAGTTAACCGTTCTGGAAACCAGACTAGAACACACCCGGACACATGCTTGCCTTTCAGAGGGCGTAATTCGTCCTGACAGGCTCCCCACTCATTTGTAAACCCTTCGGCATCCCAAACTCATGTGCGTGCCTGCATTTAGCCATTGAAACTATAATCAGCCTAATGCATTCTCTTACTGAATTTTAAACCAGCCCATTAAAACTCCTTTAACGTGCTAAAGTCGGCTTCAGAGAGGGTTTCCATTTCATCTTTATTGAGCCGAGGCTGTGGTTCGCTCTCCCCTTGCACCACAGTGAACGCCTGTCAATAATTCAATAGCGTGGCCTTGACGGGCCCAAGCCCAACCTAGACTTTCAACCCAGCCAAGCAGCTTGTCAAAGCGTGAGGCGCTGTCAATGGCCGACTGATCTATACTGCATGAATCCCCCCTCAGCTCTTGATGTGGCCCTGGGAATAAAAAGAAAGCCATTTCAGAAGTCAGCCCAGTGAGAAGCACCTGTTTGTAGGGAATCTTTAATGAGGGCAGGTTGCACCGCGGTGAAGTAGAGTTCGGTGCAAGCCTCCACGTCGTGTTTTGTTGAGCCAATGCGTGGGCTTTCCAGGTGGCACCCAGGGCAAGTGGAGGAGCGTGTTCTTGGCACAAGGGCATGGATGGATGTCCTTCTGGTTGACTCTCTCTGATGCAGGTCTTTGCATTGTGCTTGGTTTCACCATTCTGGCTTCCCTAGCCACTCAGACCATAAAGAATTTAGCTGCAGTGTGGGAGACTGGGTTCAATCCCTGGGTTGGGAAGATCCCCTGGAGAAGGAAATGGCTACCCACTCCATACTTGGAGAATTCCATGGACAGAAGCTCCAGTCCAAGGGGTCTCAGAGTCAGACACAACTGAGTGACTGTCGCTTTGACTGTTCTTGGAGACCTTGTACATGCAGGTCCAGTGGGGGAACAAAAGATACAAACCACACGATCATACCAATGGCATGACTTTTCCCACATCGCCAGGGCGGCAATTTGACATTTCTGGTTCCATCTTCTTGTGGAACATCATGCGTCTGTGCAGATTGAAGGATTCCATGAAAAACAGAGGGGCTTCCCAGGTGGTGTTAGTGATAAAGAACCCACCTGCCAATGCAGGAGACTTAAGAGATATGGGTTCAATCCCTGGGTCGGGAAGATCCCCTGGAGGAGGCCATGGCAACCCGCTCCAGTATTCTTGCCTGGAGAATCCCATGGACAGAGGAGCCTGGTGGGCTATAATCCATGGGGTTGTAAAGAGTTGGACATGCCTGAAGTGACTTAGCAGGCAAGCACACACGCATGAAACGCAGGTAAGAACTACAGCCTTGCTTTTCTTCTGGGATGGAGGAAAATGCACCCATTGGTTGTAAAGAGAGAACAAAGCATTTGTATTCTTCCAGTCTGGACAGCTGGCACTGGCGGTAAAGAGCTCGCCCACCTGTGCCTGAGACTTAAGAGATAGGGTACCATCCCTGAGTCAGGAAGATCACCAGGAGGAGGGCACGGCAACCCACTCCAGTATTCTTGCCTGGAGAGTTCCATGGACAGAGAAGCCTGGCAGGGTACAGACCATGGGGTCACAAAGAGTCAGATGTGACTGAAGCGACTTAGCGAGCATGCATGCAGTCTGGCCATGGTTCTGTAACCCAGAAGTAGCCATCTAGCCCCTGCCATCTTGAAAAGTTGTGAACAAGATGTGCAAGTCTCTCCCCTCCAAAGGGCTGTAGGAGAGCACTTTATCCATATTTTAAATGCAGAATGTCTTGAATCCCCATGCTGCCTGTTTCCCACCCTGCTCCTAAAGATAAATTTTAGCTGGATTAAATAACTGTTTTAAAGGCACTCTTCATACAAGATCAGGTCTCATTTGTGACTGTATTTGCATTGCTAATGGACATGTCTTTTCCTCATGCAGTCTTTTCAGAGCAGCCACCCCCAAATTTACAGATTTCCTGCTCATCAAATTGGGGTTTGTGGAAGCGATGGCAATAATGTAGATGAAAAAGAGGAGCAGTGATGTGTTAAAAGCTAATGGAAAATAGTTGTACTGGAATAGATTTCTGGTGTCGAATTCCCGCTTTCCTTAACCACAGAACAAATGAATCATTTCTGATCAGGTCACTCATGCCATGGGGCCCTGTGGTCTCCTGAGATGAGTCACACTGAGTTTGTTTCACCCCAGTCATGGGCTTTGGGGTGCGGAGAGATGGGCATTGGAGAATTAACAGTGAGCCAAAGCAAGGTTGCTCCGGCAGTAGCCTTTCCGGGTGGGGAAAATGGAGAGAAAATGAATATGGTGATTTTTAGGAAAGGAACTCTCTCTTCCCAGTTTGGCCTTCCCTAAATTTCCCCTCAGATGTCCCCAACCCCAGTTAGATGATGGAGATACAGGGAACCAGGGTGACATGGCCAGAGTTAGATGTTAGTGGCTGAGTGGGGTCAGCACATTTCAGGCTTCTAAAAACTGAGCACTTCGAGATCCTGCTGTCTTTGTCCTTTTCATTTGGAGAGGTTTTGTTTTGTTTTAATTCATTTATTTTTTCAATATTTTTATTGAAGGACAGTTGATTTACCGTGTTACTTTCTGCTGCACAGCAAAGTGACTCAGTTATACTCGCAGAGATGGTTGGACGGCATCACTGACTCAATGGGCATGAGTTGGAGCAAACTCTGGGAGATGGTGAAGGACAAGGAAGCCTGGCGTGCTGCAGCCCATGGGGTTGCAAAGAATCGGACATGACTGAGTGACTGAACAACAACATATATATATTTTTTTTTTTTTAAGATATTCTTTTTCATTGTGGTTTATCATAGGACATTGAGTATAGTTCCCTGTGCTATACAGTAGGACTTGTTGTTTGGTGTTTATTCGTCCTATATATAAAAGCTTACATCTGCGAACCCCAGCCTCCCACTCTTATACCATCTTTCATTTATTTTATTTATTTTTGTTGGTATGTTTCACATATTTTGCTCCAAGTCTCAGGCGAAGGTGCAAAATAGTACTGCTCCGATGAAGCTTCTCTGTTGGAGGCCGGGTGGGAGGAAAGAAAAAAAAGAGAAATGGAACCAGGGTTTGCCTCCTCACTGCCACCCTTTTCTCTGTTACTCACCTTTAGCAGCCCCCATGGGGTTGCATAGGCCCTCCCAGGTGGCGTCAGGGGTAAAGAATCTACCTGCCAATGCTGGACACACAAGAGATGCGGGTTCGATCCCTGGGCTGGGAAGATCCCCTGAAGGAAAGCATGGCAACCCACTCCAGTATTCTTGCCTGGAGAATCTCACGGACAAAGGAGCCTGGTGGGCTACAGTACATGGAGTTGCAAAGGGTCAGACACAGCTGAGCAGGCACAAGACAAGACGTGGGGTTTCAGAGACCCCTTGGGGTCCAGCGGGGCCTGGTCTGCCAACTTCTACCCAAGTTAAGCTACGCGCTCTTATGGGAGAGCTGGTGGGTCAGGAGATTTGGCTACACCCAGACTCTCCGCCTCTATCACTGGCCCCCTGAAACCAATCTCTCTAGTTTTATTGAAGCCCATTGCGGTTAGAGAATCGATGCTGTATGCACATGACTTGGCAATTCTGAAAGCTCTATTAGGCTAATAATCTATGTTTTTAAGAACAGTCAGCGTCAATGGCTTTGGCAGTGGCGGAGCTATTAGCATATTAGTTCCATTTGAGATGGTTAAATGCTTTTGGACTCTATAAGCCCTACCTAATAAAGTTTCTTGTAAAAGTATTAGAGCCGTAGAATTTGGGCCTGAGACATGGCATCCGCTGGCCCCTCACTTTATAGACTTGTGGAGAGGAACCAATAGGGGTCCACTGATGTATTGCCATCATCACCAGGTGCGGTAAGGCTGGTACCCACCCCCCTCCTCATTCAACATCTTTCTCCGGTCAGGTGTTCTGAACCTGAACTCTGTACTTTTCTTTCACCCATAGAGTTGTTTTTGCTATTTTTCTGTTCTTGGCTGCCAATACTGAAATAATAGAGCTCTCACTTCAAATCCATATCCCTGGCTTCTGTGAAAAATCAGACTGTCGCCACACGGGGTAACTTCCCCATACGTCAACCATCAGCTCAAACTCTGCAGCATCTCCTCGCTAAAGAGGGGTGTGAGCTTTCTAGTTCAACATGGTTCACCCCTGGAACTCACTCTTGACCTTGACTCAGCCTTGACTTAGGTATCCAGGGCTGCCCCCAGCATTCGGATTTGCGGCCCTGTCCTCCCGTCCCTGGAAAAATAAGCTCGCCCGGAGAAATTGGCAACAGGAAGGCTTTGCATTTGCGTTTGGGGCTGCCTGTTTTTTGCAGCCATGGCTGGAGAATCCAACAGCTCTTTCTCAGCACAAATAAGCTTCTTCCTGAGTTCCTGTAGAGAATGGCATCCTTGGCACGGAGCAGAAAACATCTGGTAATGAATCCATTAGCCCGGCTGTTGTGCAGGCTGCAGGTGCCCAAGGGTCTGAGTGTTTGGGCTGAGCAGGAAGCATGAATAAGACCCCAAGGATTTTACCTTTTGGCCCTGGTTCTGCCTGAGCTCTGGCTTGGTCCTTGGGGCTCCCGTGACCGCTGCGATGCCAGGTGCTGTCCCCTCCATCCCCAGGTGAGGAGCCGGCCTTCAGCATCCTCTCCTCCCTTCTCTCTCCCGCGCGGCCCTCCAGACACACACAAAGGAGAAGAAGCAGATCCTCTCTGGCAGACGTAAGGGGCCGCATTTGTCAAACCCTGGGCCCTGCAACTGTGCAAATAGACCTGCACACTGTACAAAATCATTAGAAGCCCCGTGTCTGAGGGCTCACGGAGGTTGGGCAGGAAGGTGAGATTGAATAAAAATGAGGAGGCTCGCAAACCACTTTTGCCCAAGGGCTGGTTTTAATGAGCCTGTCCCTAATGAGTTGTTCCTGCAACTAGCTTCAGGCCTAAACAGATGAGGCAGGGTTTCTGCTAAATTTTTGATAGGATTTGCACTGGTTTTATGAGAAAACGAACAGTGGAGAGTGCAAAAGTGGGATCATGAATCTTTCACGAGGGTGGATGGTTGTCCATCTTGTCAACCGGAACAGGAAAGACCTGGTTGCTAGTAGAAACCGTGATCTCAAGCCCTCCCATCATCACCCACCAGATCGGCTCACTTGGTCCAGGTGGCTGGGTAATTTTTTTTTTTTCCCCTGATTCAAGACCTGGTCCATGGCCTCCAAGAAGAATTCATCTTCCAACTCCATCAAGGAGATGACTTGAGTCATTGCCTGTTTCTGATGAATGATCTGTAGTGCAACTCAAGTCACATTTCTCTCAGGATGTACTGGGAAGAAAGTTCCATCAAAGACCCTAATCAGCATTTTTTTTTCTTGGGGAGGAGGCAACCCCTTTCCTCTCAAAATCACAAGCCTCACCCTTCTGGTGCATGAGGAAACCCTGATCAAGGATAAAATATCATTTTTGATTCATAGGGGGACACTACTAATGTTTCTAATATTTGTCAATTCTGGGATTGAGTGGTACAGGAGATTTCATATACAACCACATTTTTTTTTTTAAATATGAGAAGCTGCCAACAAATATATTTCTCTGGTTTGATTCATCCTCCAAGAGGCAATTTTCTTGGTGGCTTAGGAGGTTACAAAAGATGCTTAATCAGCATCCTTTCCTGGGCTGAGTGAACAAGTGTCTCTCCTTCTGCTCACACTCTCTTTCGCATTAATCATGTAATTGATTTAATAAGCTCTGGCTTTAAGAGCTTTTTTTTTTTTTTTTTTTAACTCCGCTCTTTCCCTTCTCCCCATAAGGTTTCAGTTTCACAACTGACTGGAAGGCTGAGGCTCTTGGATTTTGCCAGGCATGAAATCCAGCAACTGGGTTCATGTAATGAACATTCTCATCTTTTTGTAATAAATATCTTTTCTTACACTTCTTTTGCTAAAGCCATTTGATAAAGTTTAAGCATCACAAAATGCACGACCTATTTCTGCATTCATCTAATTTTGAGGGGTAGCACTTCATACACTTGTAAGCATTTCATATTCGGTGTCTTTGTTGACACAAATCAAAGCCCTGAGAATTAGCCAGGAAAGATCTGGACCCCTCTTTTATAAACAAGCAAACCAATGTACAGTAAAGTGAACTGCCTTGTTTCATGTCTTAACCCTAGTGAGGGATGTGCGTGGGGTAGAAATGTTGACTTCCAAAATCGTTGCAACAAGACATTGCTGTTTTTCATATTCCTGTATTGCTTAAGGCATCCTTTTTGCTGGGCTGAAACAAAAGCTATACATATTTATCTTCAAGAGAATACTTCTAATTTGCGATCAGGAAATAGCTGGGGTTGTTTTCTGTGGTTGCCTTAAGTTACTACTACTACTACTAAGTCACTTCAGTCGTGTCTGACTCTGTGCGACCCCATAGACGGCAGCCTGCCAGGCTCCTCTGTCCCTGGGATTCTCCAGGCAAAGAACACTGGAGTGGGTTGCCATTTCCTTCTCCAATGCATGAAAGTGAAAAGTGAAAGTGAAGTCACTCAGTCGTGTCTGACCCTCAGCCACCCCATGGACTGCAGCCTTCCAGGCTCCTCCGTCCATGGGATTTTCCAGGCAAGAGTACTGGAGTGGGGTGCCACTGCCTTCTCCAATGTGTTAATATATAGGTTTAAGTCAAACAAGACCATACGTGCATAAAATACACGATAAAGCACGTAATACTAAAGCACATTGGCGGGGGTTCTTATTTCAGATTACAGTTAATGCGGCTATGCAGTGTGAAGCCTCATGGAAATGTTCCATTGTGGTTCTCAAAGTGGGGTCTGGCTGCTCGCCGCTCAAAAGGCAATGAAGAGGCAGTATTGGTGGAAAGGGAAGTTTGCTTTATTCTGGAGGCTGGCAGCTGTGGTGGGGGTGGTGGACTCCTGTCTAATGACTGACTGCCCCCTCCCCACTGACAGGCAATGGGCAAGAGCTTCTGCAGAGAGAGGGAGGGGTGCTTGTAGAAACAGCACGGTGAGCTCTGATGGTCATCTTGAATTTGGCCCTGTAGTGGTCTGACCAGCATCATCTTGATTGTTTTAGGAATAGTTAACCTTCAGTTCCAGGGTTGGTCTGTTCCCATTTCTTTGAGGCCAGTCCTTGGAATTGTGGCGGCTTATGTCACGGCTACAGTCTGGTCATCGTGTAGTTAGCTTCCCTGCCTGGTGGGGGTTTCAGTATCTACAAGTCAGTTCACAGGAGGTGGCTCAGAATATTATCTGTAGACCTTGAAGGAGAAGTGAAAGTGCTTGACTTTGCTTAATGACTAAACTATTATTATTTGGTCTTATTGGACTGTTTTCCTTTGTTTCTGCATTTTCTCATTCCTCTAATTAAGTTTATTTTTTGGCTAAAGATTTTCTACAGACGAAAGGCAGGTGGAGGGCATGGTTGGCACGGGAGGACCATAGGTCTCTGCTCCATTTTACCAGGAGTGAAAACGAACAGAAGTCTTTCCTGCCTGGAGAAAGATTACCTGGTGATGCTGGTGCTGGGCTTGAGGAATTTGCTGGGGGAGAGAGCAGGGTGAAGGATAGTGCTGGGCAGTCACCAAGAATTAAACAAAAGACACATCTTAGTGCTACTGCCTAGATCGTTATTGTTTTGTTGCTCAGTCGTGTCCGACTCTTTTGCAACCCCATGGACTGTAGCCTGCCAGGCTCCTCTGTCCATGGGATTTCTCAGGAAAGAATCCTGGAGTGGGTTGCCATTTCCTTTTCCAGGGGATCTTCCTGACCCAGGGATCGAACTTGCATTGGCAGGCAGATTCTTTACTGCTGAGCCACCAGGGAAGCCCCCTGGATAACGATGAGTATTACAAACAATGGAAGGCAGAGTGCTTCAGTGTGGATGGGGGCTCTGTAACCGTACCCTGTTAGCCATCCAATTTGCTACTTCTCTCTCACTAATCCTAGAGGCCCAGCGGGTCCCTGATCTCCCCATGCACCAGCTCCATTAGAATAAATGAAAGCTGGGATCACAATATTGGCCCCGGATCTGCATAATTAGGACAAGCTTTTGAGAGCTGAAGAGGCTCATCAAATGAACTTCTCAAAATGCTTTTGATACGGCATCAAATAGCAGTGACAGGTCCATAAATCAAGTGAGACTGCGGCCATCAGATTCAGAATGTAACAAATTGTCTTCTCCCCAAAAGCTCATCCCCAGGAAGCCCTTCGCAGAGTACAGAGGGTGTCTTCCTCCGGTCTCTTAGAAATTCAGAACACCAGGACATCTCCTGCATGTTGCCACAATTCTCTTCCCTGCCCTTGTATATGGGATGATGTCTGAAATGCTCAAAGACTGGTGTCCCCAAAGTACCTAGTCTATAACCACAAATATTTCTTGAACACTTGATCACATGTCCTCACTTATGAAAGTTGTTTAATAAACCTTCCTTAGGTGAATGCTCTCAATCAGGTGGTAGATAGATACTGTCCACTTTAATTTACTGTATTGCTAAGCTGTTAAGCTTCATTTTCCTTCCCACATCTTTCCTTTTCTTGGCTGAACAAGACCATCTAAAGAGGAGGGAATCTTCTGGTTTTAACCTCAACCTGGCAAATAATTTGCAGGGTGGTCTTACTGGCTCAGTGGTAAAGAATCTGCCTGCTGATGCAGGAGACACAGGTTTGATCCCTGGGTCGGGAAGATCCTCTGGAGAAGAGAATGACAGTCCACTCTAGTATGCTTGCCTGGATAATCCCATGGACAGAGGAACCTGGTGGGCTATAGTCCATGGGGTCACTCAGAGTCAGACTTGACTTGAGCACACGTGTGTGTATGCACATACCTACTATACTAAAGCCATTTTCCTTCTTTGCTACTCCATCTTGTCTGAAAGCTCGGTTAACTGGGACCTAACTCCTTGTCAAAGGTACTGAGTGAGATGATTAATTAACAGCACACATGGACACAGAATTGTCATTGACAAATAGGGCTGTTAGTAACCAGCGTTTCTCCTGGAAGTGTCTGGTCGGCCCGCGAGTCTCCCTAGACCCATGTGAATTTACATGAAGGATGACCTTTGTCATCCCTTCTGTGATTGAGCTAGTTGTCACTTGAGTTAGTAAACTTGGGAGCCCCTTCATTCAAGCTGTCCTGGAATGAACAAGTTGCATGATTATAGTTTCGGAAGTTCATGAGGCGTAGACGCAATGAGCCTATGTTTTTCTGGTACAACCAAAGATGTCAGCAGGTTCTCCCATACACGGTGTGAGATAGGTACCTGCACTGGCCCGTCGTTGAGCTATTGACATAATTGAGTCGGGGAGGGGAAACTGATACTGCATTTCAACCAGACACCAGTCTGTGTAGACGTAATACGAACTGTCATCCAAACACCTCTTTACCTAGACTATTCAATGCTGCCCTTTCCCATCAGACCAAGCCTCTGGAAGCACATGACCAGACCTTCCCTTTACACCAGAAACCTCCCTCTTGGGTAATTCCCCCCCAGGAAAGACTCCAGAAACCCCACAATTCTTATTTTCATAATCAAGACTCTCCCCTGTCAGCCTGAACTCACCTTTTCATAAACACACATCCCAGTGGAGGCAGATCTAGGTATTATAAAACATGAGATTTACACAGTTTGAGATTCCCCCTTTTAAAAAAAGATACAAAATGAATAGTGCAGAGTGAAGTGGGGCTGTGACAAGTGCCCTAAGTGGTGGTCTCTGAGGCTGAATGTCCATCATCTTCCTGTTCCCCTCCTCTGTCCATCCCTGTTTGCCCACCTCTGTTTCACAATGAAATCTCACAGCCACGAAGCTAATTTTATGAAGTGGTCAACTGGACTCCAAACTTCACCTTGAGTCTCCTGCTCTTCCTCTCTGTGAGCCTCTGCCTCAGTTGGACGAATCTTCTCTTGGTGAAGAGTCAAGTTTAATGAGAGTTTAATGCATTGGCTCAAGGTCTTGGAGCTTGTAGGGGAAAGACAAGTGGGCATTGTAGTTGAATTGACCTTGTTTACAGCAGATTCCTCACTGTGTTCTGTGTATTCCCTGTGATTGCATCAGCTGGGGAGGAGTCAGCATTCAGCTTGTTCACCAAGCAGTTTCCTGGGCCCTCTCCTTGCAGAACTGCTGAATTAGCACCTCTGGGGTTAGAATGTAGGGCTTTGTGTCTTAAGAGCCATCCACCTCCCATGATCTGGGCACAGAAAAGTGTGAAAACTACTGCTGTTTAGGCACCTGAAGGCTGCTCTTAAGAAGGGCTGTTTCCCTGAGAATTGAAAGATGAACAGAGGTGTCCAAGTGTATCAGTTTGCTAGGCTGTGTAACAAATGAGTACACATGGAGTGGCTGAGAAACACAGAACCATATTCTCATTCAGTTCTGCGAGTCTGAAACCTGAAATTAAAGTGTACCCTGGATAGGTTCTTTCGAAGGTTTCTGAGGGAGTATATGCCCGTTCCTCTCTCCCAGCTTCTCACGGTGCCCAGCGCCCCTCCGTCCACCGTGACTTGTGACTTTGCATCTGTCTTCTCATGACCTTCTTTCCTCTCTGTGTGTCTGTGTTATCACGCAGCTTTCTTTTTAAAGTATTTGTTTATTTATTTGACTGCATTGAGTCTTTGTTGTAACACATGGATCTTCATTGTATCGTGTGGGGGCTTTCATCACGGCCCATGGACTCCTTGGTTGTGGTGCACAGGCTCAGTAGTTGTGGCGTGTGGGCTTAGTTGTTCCAAGGCATGTTGTATCTTAGTTCCCTGACCAGGAGTCGAACCCATGTCCCCTGCATTGCAAAGTGGATTCTTAACCACTGGACCACCAGGGAAGTCCTTTATAAAGACACTAGTCATTGAATTGAGAGCCTACCCTAATCCAGTGTGACTTCATCTTAATTACATCTGCAAAGACCCTGTTTTCAAATAAGGTCGCGCTGCAAGATAGACAGGAGTTGTTGAAGTCCTCTTCAACCCAGGACTCCAAGCAAAGGTAGCCAGTGTGGAAAAAGGCAATGAAAAGAGAGGGATGAGCTTAGAATGGATTAAAAGCTCAAGGAGTTGATGCAGTGGACAGATGGCTTGTTCCCCTACTCTTTCTAGCACTCCACCATGTATCAGTGCCTGGAGAAAGGAACCCCTGTGCATGGGCAGGATCTTGGCATCAGCAGATGGGTGGGCTGTGGTTGTGCAGTGTGGAGGGCATTCTCAGGGGGCCATGCTTGAGATATTGGTCAGGAGGCCAGAGGAGGACTAGCCCAATGAGCGATAGATTCGGTTGCTAATCCCCAGGGTTTCCATTCAGTTTTGGAGAATGCACTGAGAAAGAAGGAAGAGTCCTGAACCAGGCATTTGGGGAGATGGTCTAAGATGAGGCTGGAGGAGAAGGTATTTGCAGATTTCCAAAAGGAGAAGAATCCTGAGATCTGGAGATCGTCCTGGAGGGACTTGCTCTTCTGTCTTCCCCTGTCCGCTTACTGATCAGAAAGCACTGGCTGTGTTCTGGAAGGCATGGAATTCCATCATTGGAGGAAAATGCTTTTTTCCCCCCCTAAATTCCATATTTCTGGACAGACCCAGGTCCTCTCTGCTTACTCTTAAGATCTTTGGAGTGAACAGTGTTGGGACTTTTTATTCCTTCATTTTCCTGCAATTAATGCTGCCTGTGGGTCTTTGCACTTTGGCTGTTTTTTTGTTGTTTTTTTTTTTCCCTGCCTGGAGCACTCTCCACTCAGATCTTCCAAACAGGGAGTTTGCTCAGTGTCCACCCAGGTCTTGTGGAAATGCACCCTTGTCAGTAGTGTGCGGCTCCGTGAGTCATGAGCTGGTCCATCACCCTCTGCCATAGTCCTGCCATGTTCTGTGATTGCTCTGTTTCCTTGTTTAGTACCGTCCCTTCACCTCACAGCCCGGGGGCTGCCCTGGTGATCCAGTGGTTAAGATTTCACCTTCCAGTACAGGAGGCTTGCATTTGATCCCTGGTCAGGGAGCTGAGATCTCACATGTTTCATGGCCAAATGGAAACATACATGACCATATATAAAATAGAGACTGGGAATTTGCTGTATGACTCAGGAAAGCCAAACCAGGGCTCTGTAACAACCTAGAGGGGTGGGATGGAATGGGAGATGGGAGAGAGGTTCAAGAGGGAGGGGACATGTGTATACTTAGGGCTGATTCATGTTGATGTATGGCAGAAACCAACACAATATTGTAAAGCAAGTATCCTTCGATTAAAAATAAATTTTAAAAGTTGAACAGAAGCAATATTGTAACAGATTCAATAAATACTTTAAAAATGATCCATATTAAAAAATCTGAAAAAAAAAAAAAAAAAGCTCTACCACATTCAGGCCTGTATACTCCCTGCCCCCTCATCATGCCTAGAACAGGGACTGGTACCCAGCAGGATCTCAGGGCTAGCTTGTTTCATGGATGCTTTTAGCTGGGGAGAAAGGAATGTGTTTGCTTCTTCCAGTGAGTGGAAGCACCGCCTCTGTACCAAAAAGAGAAATGCTTCAGGGGGCTTGCTCTGATGACATCTGACACTATAAGTATGAAATGTAAGGCGTTTGAAGGCATGCGAGGAGGAAAGCTGTTGAAAGATGGGAGCAGGGAGAGATGGAGAACTGTGTCTCTGGCTCTCTCATGAGGATGGTGCCACATCAGAGGGGAGAGGAGACACGGTGGGAGAGCCATCCAGGGCAGCAGTCTCCCCAGAGCCTTTCTGGGTGCGGCCTTCAGAGCCTGTTTCTCATCCTTGCTGCTGATGTGGGAGGATCAGGGGAAAGATGGAAGACGGAGATTGACAGCAGAGACGATTGTGTTTGGAGAACCCAGAGGGAACTGCCAAAGATGGGGGTGGGGCTTCCCTGGCTGAGACTCTGAACTTCCACTTCAGGGGGCATGGGTTCGATCCCTAGTCAGGGAACGAAGATCCTACATGCCCTGGCGTGCAGGAAAAAAAAAAAATATATATATATATATATATATAATATCAAAGATAGATAGGGAGGAAAGAAAAGATGGAAGGAAGGCAGTGTTGACTAAAAAGATGCATGATGTGAGAGTTGTGGGTAAAGTTTTATTTGGGGCAAATGAGGACTGCAGCCCGGGAGACAGCACCTCGGATAGCTCTGAGACACTGCTTTGAAGAGGCAGCAGGGGAATGTGGAAATGTAAGACTTTCGTCAAGGGGAAGTTCAGTGCAATCAAGCGCTTATTTCATAGATGGTTTTCTCCTAGTCACAAGGAGCTGATGTCACCATGAAGCATTGAGTGACTTTCTAGACACGAAGAGAGGCAAGGATTGGGATTATGGAATCAGTTCTGCAAACACCTGACTATCTAAAGACCTGTTCCACCAGTGGAGCACAGAGTGCCTCCCTCTCCATCCTGAATGCCCCTCAGGGGGTTGTTGAAAGTCACCAGCTGCAGCAGCGAGACAGATGGCAAATGCTCCTGTTGTTCAGTTGCTGGCAATACTACTGGCAAGAGCCAATTTGTGGCTGATAGGAGGGCGGGAGGAAGGAAGGAAGACACCCAGGCTAAAGTGTAAATACAGGAGAGAATTACAGAGAACCAGTTCAAAAAGAAGCACCTATGGAGATTAAATCTTGCCCCTTGGAGAATGTTAACTCCGTGAGGGCTTGAAGTTAACCCCCTGTTACATTACAGAGGAAGAAACAATGGCCCCAGGAGCCTGTTTTGGTTCCTTGGTGACTGTCACAGAATCCCATGTTTGGGTGGTTTATGTACAACAAAAACTTGTTTCTCACAGTTCTAGAAGCTGGAGGTCCAAGGTCAAGGTGCTGGCAGGTTCAGCCCTGGTGAGGATCTGCTACCTGGTTCAACCTGGTTCACAGATGACTATTTCTTTTCTGTGTCTTCACATGGTGGGAGGCATTGTGGGGAGGTGGGGGAACCTCTTTTAGGAGGGCACTAATCCTATTCACAGGGGCTCCATCCTTGTGATTGAATCACCCCACAAAGACCCCACCTCCTAACACCACCACATAGGTCAGAATTTCAGCCTATCAATTGGGTGGTGGGAACACAAACATTTAGACTGCAGCAGAGCCTGGGTAAGTTTCTTAAGGAGAAAAAGAGATTTGCTGGCATATCTGGGACTTAAGTGCTTATCCCGAGAACCCTCATCTTTTCCCCCTTCTCCTTGTGCCTTTAAAGTGGGTGGAAGAGCATTGGCATCAATTAATGCCTACCAGGTGCCAGGCATGGATATATGAGTGCATGCTCAGTCATACAGTCATGTCTTGACTCTTTGAGACCCCATAGACTGCAGTGCACCAGGCTTCTCTGTCCATGGAATTTTCCAGACAAGGATACTGGAGTGGGTTGCCATTTCCTTCTCCAGGGCATCTTCCAACCCAGGGATCCAACCAGTGTCTCTGGCATTTCCTGCATCAATAGGTGAATTCTTTACCACTGTGTCACCTGGGAAGCCCTCTAGACATGGATGTTAATGATTAATTAGGTCTTTAGGCTGCAGGAGAAAGGTTTAAGGGGAAAGACTGGTGATCCCACTGGACATTGATGGGGTTCTGTGACAGCAGGTAGAATCCAGGGATCCAGTCTGAGAGGAAGGGGGAACCATCTGATGGAATTCAACAGCAGCAGTGAGAGAACAGGAGAGCAGGTGGGTTTCGGGGCAGGTTGGGTTGGTAGCTTGAAGGCCAGCCTGTGAAACAGAGAGGGGACTGCCTCCTTCAATCACTGCTCTGATGAGATCTGACCTGGACTTTACTCCTGAGCAGTGAACTCAGAGGCTGCTGAGAGTCCCTGAGTGACAAGGAGGGGACTGGCCCACCAGGACACACAGGTGGCTGGTTAAAGTCTGAAGGGGGGGTCAGAGCAGCCAGCTTCCAGAGGGAGGGGTCGCACACACTTCGGGGGTGGGGTGTGGAGCAGCAGGACAGAGTCATTGCTTTCCTAGGATTTCTGTGGTGGCATTTTGGGCAGGACTTTAGATATCAAAGGGCTTCCCTTGTGGCTCAGCTAATGAAGAATCCGCCTGCAATGCGGGAGACCTGGGTTTGATCCCTGGGTGGGGAAGATCCCCTGGAGAAGGGAAAGTCTACCCACTCCAGGATTTTGGCCTGGAGAATTCCACGGACTGTATAGTCCATGAGGTCACAAAGAGTCGGACATGACTGAGTGACTTTCACTTCACTTTAGATATTAAAATTAGATTGAATTCCACTTCGTCCTGTGAGCTTTTCTTCTGCACTGATTCTGTGCAAACCCTGCAGGGAATGACCTGAAAGCATGTTTCTTCCTTGCAATGAACACAAAATGTCATTTCTTTTGACATTTAGGGTAACAATGTGGCTTTGTGATTTCCATGAAAAGCACATCATTTGAGAATGAATTGGCCCACATTAGTAGGTAGGATGATCTGAACTGCACAGAGCTCTTAGAACAAGAGAGGATGTAATAGTTTAGGAAACTGAAGTGAAAGCCCTATTACCCTCAACCTGGTTGACTAGGGTGATGGTGAAGTTGACTTGGGTGGGCTGGCCCTTGACTGCATCCATCACAGGCTTCAGACCACAGGGCCAGTGCCCTGTGCTACACAGCACAGCTCAACACATTAACTCATGAGATCTTCACACCCCTGCTTCTCCCTTGCTCTCAGAATCCAGCATTTCCATTCCCGATGAGCAGCACATACTTTCTGAGACTGGACAATGCCCACATTTGGAAACAAAACCTATCTGCTTTCACTGAATGGTTGGCTTTTCCTTCATGTCTGTCTTCTTGCAGACCCATTTTGAGCTAGGAAATATCTCTTCCCCATCTTGCAGTTGCTGTTCAGTCACTTAAGTCATGTCTGACTCTCTTACCCCACAGACCACAGCACACCAGGCTTCCCTGTCCTCCACCATCTCCCAGAGTTTGTTCAAACTCATGTCCATCAAATTGGTGATGCCACCCAACCCTCTCTTTCTCTGTTGTCCCCTTCTCCTCCTGCCCTCAGTCTTTCCCAGCATCAGGGTCTTTTCTAATGAGTCGGCTTTTCTCATCAGGTGGCCAAAGTGTTGGAGCTTAAACTTTACCGTCAGTCCTTCCTATGAATGTTCAGGGATGATTTCCTTTAGGATTGACTGGTTTGATCTCCTTAGTGTCCAAGGGACTCTCAGGAGTCTTCTCCAACACCATAGTTCGAAAGCATCAATTCTTTGGTGTTCAGCCTTCCTTATGGTCCAACTCTCACATCTTGCGGGGGCATAACCAAATATCCACTGGCTTCCACGGAGACCACTGGCCAGCCCTCCTACTCACTTCCCAATTCCCTAATCTAACTTGACAGAGCTTGTGGGGGTTCATTTAAGCACCAGAAGCTGGGCTATCATTGTTACATGTGCTAGCCACGACTTGTACTGTCTGGGTATAGGAGGGAGTGGGGAGAGAGAGAGAGAGAGATGAGTAGTATAAGCACAGAGAAAGACTTTTATTCTATTACCAAGACAATATAATTCAAGAGTGGCTGCAGAGCAATTGGAAACTAAGGAATGGGAAGCAATGCACTTACAGTAAAATGTCAAAGTATAATGAAACAGGAGAACAGCACTGCTTTATGACACAGCCAAGTTACAGGCAGGTGGCAGCCATAAATATGTATATAAATAACAATATGGATAAAATGTCAGGCCTTCCAACTGGCTTGGTTAAAGCACTTTAGTAATATTCTATTTAGGGTAACAATGTGGCTTGACAATTTCCACGAAAAACACATCATCTGAGAATGAATAGGCCCACATTAGTAGGTAGGTAACCTGAATTGAGTTCTTAGAACAAGAAAGGGTGCCTCATTGGTCCTCGTCATACCTAGAACAGCTGATTGCTTCATATCGCATGAGGTTAACTTGTGTGCATTCTCAATCGCTCAGTTGTGTCTGACTATTTGGGACCCCATGGACTGTAGTCTGCCAGACTCCTCTGTGCATGGGATTCTCCAGGCAAGAATACTGGAGTGGGTTGCCATTTCTTCCTCTAGGGGATCCTCCTGACCCAGGGCTCAAACCTGTGTTTCTTAGGTCTTCTGCATTGGCAGGCAGATTCTATACCACTGAGCCACCTGGGAAGAGAGGTTATCTTGGTTCTCTGGCAATGGAATACAAATGTTTGCTTTCCCTGTTACTCTATTATCAGTAACACATACAAGCAATAAGTAGTTGATGTCCTAGACCTGGGGTCATCCCTGTAGAAGGTGCCACTCAATTTCTTTATGCATTCACTCAACTAAATGTTTTGAGTCCTTTCTATATTGCTGAGGATCTAAAGGAGAGCAAAATATGTATACTCTTTTTTATAAGATTACAGAAGGTCCAGTGGAAGAAAAAAACCTGACTGAAATAATGTCAAAAATAAATGTACAACTGTAGCCGTCATACAGGCGACAAGTTCCATGTGGGCTGGTCAGGGAGGGCTTTCTGAAGGAGCTGATGTTTGAGTTGACATCAAAAGGTGAAAAGGTATTAAGCAAAGAGGGGTGAGAAAAGCATTCCAGATGGTAAGACTGGCACATGCAAAGGGCCTGTGGTAGGGAGGGGAGTGTGAGAGAGGTCCTTAAACTGGAGCTGAAAAGTGATCCAAGTCTATTTAAAACTTGTAGGGGGCAGACAGGGTGTCACAGGTTGTGATCATGAGTTATGACTTTGATCCAAGAATGACAGTTCATCGGAGGGCATTGTTGCTATTGTTCAGTAGCTCAAGTCATGTCTGACTCTTTGCAAGCCCATGGACTGTAGCACAGCAGGCTCCTCTGTCCTCCACTATCTCCCTTAGATTGCTCAAGTTCATGTCCATTGAGTCGGTGATGCTATCTAACCATCTCATCCTCTGCCTTCTCCTTCTCCTCCTGCCTTCAATATTTCCCAGCATCAGGGTCTTTTCCAGTGAGTCGGCTCTTCCCATCAGGTGGCCAAAGTATTGGAGCTTCAGCTTCAGCAACTGTCCTTCTAATGAATATTCAGGGTTGATTTCCTTTAGGGTGGCTTTATAGCGTCAGACTTCTCACCACCAGACACATCTGCAGCTGAGTGTCCTTTCTGCTTTGGCTCAGCCACTTCATTCTTACTGGAGCTGTTTCTCCACTGTTCTCCAGTAGCATGTTGGACATCTTCCGAGGAGGTGGGAGGCATCTTCCGGGGTCGTGTCTTTTTGTCTTTTTATACTGTCCATGGGGTTCCAGGGACAAGAATACTGGAGTGAGTCGCCATTCCCTCCTCCAGTGGGACCATGTTTTGTCAGAACTCTTTACTATGACCTGACTTTCTTGGTTGGCCCCACATCACATGACTCATAGCATCATTGAGTTACGCAAGCCTCTTTGTGTCAAGTCTGTGATCCATGAAAGGGCCATTAAACATTACATATAGACCTAGGACTGAGGAGGGAGCTGGGACCAGATCTCCTCGGAGCCATTGTGTTCATATTGTAGTCACCTGGGAGCTCTAGGAAGGCAGAAGCTGCTTTGCTCTATAGATACCACATTCGCTTTCATAAACATAAGCATCCACTTTATACGAATCACTAGTCAAGCCACTGAGACACACACACACACACACACGCACACGCACACACACACGGGAGCATCCTTGCCCTTGAGAAATTTGCAGGCTAATGGGAGAATTCCATGGACAGAGGAGCCTGGTGGGTGCAGAGAGTCAGACACAACTGAGCGCCTAAGACTTTCACTTTCAATGAGGTAGAGGTCATCTGTAACCAGTGATTTAAATATCAAGCATTTTGGTGAAATTAGAATGCACAGAGGAGGGCCTATAACCTTATGGATCACTTCCCAGAGTGGAAGTTCTCCAAACAGAATCTTCAGAGGAGGGACAGAAGTTGTCCCTCAAAAAAAGCAGGGAGGAAGTGTTGCTGTCTCAGCAGGGAGAACGTTATGATTAAGAAAACCGCAGTCAGTGGCAAGTGGGGAAGGCCACTGGGGTCAGTAGATGGAATGCTGGTGACGGAGATGGGGCGCCTGCTCCCAGGGTGGACCTCCGTGATCAGATCAGTGTCTTCCCGAAGTCTCCTAAAACTGTATCTTTTCACTAGAAGGTAGCCTCCCATGCTTTTACATCCAAATTCATGTTTTATCCTTTTCCCCTCACCCTATTTCCCAATCATATGTGTGTATTATAGGCTCTTATACATATAATCAAGTTGAATTCATACAATCCAGAATTGCCATGCATTTGAGGAAGAGTGAATGAAAGCCACCTTTTGGATTATACTCTCTGCCTTGGTGTGTGAAGGCAAGCTACACAGAGATGCGGAAAACTGACTGGTTAGATCAAGAAACTAAAAAGACAGAATACCATCCATAACTCAAACGTCTACTCAAAAAACGAGTTTGTGCGTGGAGCTTGAGATACGATAGAGGAATGAGGCTTTGCCTCAGCTGATCCAGTCATTTTCGCACCCACACATTTCCACCAGGAACACGTGCAATTGCCAATCTGTATTTTCTTCTTTCTGACCTTCCTTTTGACCTTCTGGGTCCCAGGGAAGTCCTCCAGACAAGGATGGACCCAGGACAGTTCCACCAGGGACTGCAGTGTTGATGACTGTCCTCTCTGTATGGGGTCAGTCCTTGGCCAACCCCTTTCCCATAGAAAAATCCTTGTTTCCGTGTTTTGCTCACAGATTCATTAATTTATTCAGTAGTGATTTGTGGGACACAGATGTGATACAATGAACAAGACAGGTGTGGTCTCTACCATCTTAGAGCTATATATCTAGAAGGGCTATGTTTTAGCTTTGAATGGAAATGGGACTATATCTTTCAAATGAATAGTTGCAATCAAGTATCAGGAGCAGTTAGATTTTTAAATAATTTGATTGATTGATCTGTGGCTGTCCTGGGTCTTTGTTGTGGCACAGCCTTTTCTCTAGTTGCAGTGCGCAGGGAAGACTCTAGCTGTGGGCCCAGCCTTCTCACTGTGGCAGCTTCTCTTGTGGAGGACAGACTCCAGAGAGCAGGGGCTTCAGTAGTTGTGGCACACAGGCTCAGTAGTTGTGATGCCTGGGCTTAGTTGCTCTGCGGCACGTGGGATCTTCCCGGTCAGGGATCGAACCCCTGTCTCCTGCATTGGCAGGCGGATTCTGTACCATTGAGCCACCAAGGAAACCCAGGAACAGTTAGATTTTAATTGGAAAATCTCTATTCTGAGCCCCCCATCTACCAAAGCGTTAGGTTTTAGCTAAAATACATTTTGTTTGTCCCCCCCCCCCCTTTGGAACATCCAAAGATGCTTTCCTTCCATCCTTCACCCTCTTTGTATTTTGATACGTCACATCTTTTGAATAGCTTTCTTCTTCCAGCTCTTTGGAATGTCTTTTGTTTTTTTTTAATCTAGCTTTGTTTTCTCTGCAGGAATTTAACAGACCTCAGAGCTGTTGGCGAGGAAATATTAAATATTTATACAGATGGGGCATTTTGTTTGGATGATATAAGAGATCGTACTCACACTTTAACGCATGCTAATAATTAACATTATTGAGAGTATGGGCCAGTGTGCAGTCTAAGATTCATTTCCTTCTTTGATTCTTACAACAACCCTATTAAGTCAATATCATTACATCCCTGTTTTGGAAATGTCAAACCGAATCCCTTTTATTGAGGGCAAGTTCAGCTTCGTGGGCATGTTCCCTGTATGTTCACGTGGGTCCCCGTGCTTGGAAGGACCCCAGATGTTGTCTAAATCTCTGCTTGGGGTTCTTAATGATTTTTAAATTATTCTTAATAATTCAAAGAATTTGAATATGCTTAATACATTTTTAATATGGTGCCCCACATTGCCTTCTTGCACCAGCCCTGGGAATTCTATAGCTGGTTAAGGGGCAGAAGCAGAGGTCCATACAGGGTTGATCCAACCCCAGAATCTGTTCCTTTAAGAGCTCCCCTACATGAGGGCTTGCCCCCCAACCCCAATATTTCATATCACAGAAGGGCCTCTCCTAGAGAAATCCAGAAGATACCTGCTTCAGTCTCCAGCTAGTGGGTGGATTCTCATTGTGATGGGAATCACCTTTGAATGTATCGTCAGTACATCTGTTGTGTTGATATAGCACTTGTTTTATGGGCCTGGATTAATTCCAGTGTAAACACAAAGTACTCAGCTGAAAAACTGTAAACAGAAAACACGCTGGCGTGCATCTCCAACTCCCAGTAGCGTCTGCCAAGGGCCCGACTCCCTCCACACGTGATCCTGTTTGGTGTCAGAAAACCCTGGTCTCGTCTGCTCAGAGTAGAGATTTCCTAATTGGTTTTAGGATCTGGAGGCGGGGCAAGGTGTCTGGGAGAACACACTTTGACTTGCATTCCTTCCCCTCCTCTGCCTGTCTGGGTACCACTGGCTGATCACCCTGGGATGCTCTCCCTCTTGAGAGTGATGCAGATCTCCAGACCACCATGCAGTTCTCTGCTCACGGAGGGCCTCAAAGATCATGAGCAGGGAGCAGAAATTGACTCTGGGTCTTCTGTTTAAGCCCCCTGTGCCAGGGCATGGCTACATTGGCCTGGAGGAAGGGATTGTTGTTGTTCAGTTGCTAAGTCATGGCCAAGTCTTTGCCACCCCATGGACTGTGGCACGCCAGGCTCCTCTGTCCTTCGCTATCTCCCGGAGTTTACTCCAACTCATGTCCTTGAGAAATGATGCCATCTAGCCATCTTGTCCTCTGTCACCCCCTTCTCCTCCTGCCTTCAGTCTTCCCAGCATCAGGGTCTTTTCCAGTGAGTCGGCTCTTCACATCAGGTGGCCAAAGTATTGGAACTTCAGCTTCAGCATCTGGTCCTTTTAACCACCGGTAATTCATCTTCTGAGAGAGATGCCTTTTTATAATATAATGCAAACAGTGGCATCATGCCTACGGCTCTTCAGGGGGTCAGCAACAGACCTACGGATCATCAAGTAGCAAACACCATCTTCATGTCCGTGTCCTGGGCCCCTGGCCTCCTGACAACTGCGCCCTAATTCTTACTTCCCAAACGGCAACATCAAAATAGAGGTTGTCAGTCTCATTGTCATGGCATTAGGATCGCATGAGTGGAAAACACACAGGCATATACACATTTATTCATGTACAAATATACCTCACCTTATATTCTTCCCTCCTGTTTACTTAAATGGAAAAGGGGCCTGGTTTCCTGATGCTGTGAACTTGAGGAAGTCCCTGGGGCTCTGGGCCTCTGTTTGTTGGCCTTCAATCTGGTTTTCATTGTGAATATTCTTTGCAAAGTGTTTTCATCTCATAGCAGAGACGAAATCTCCTTTCCGCGGTTCAAGGAACTTGTCTCTGTTGCCCTCTTCCTCTCCCATTTCCTCATATCCTCAGCCTGACCAGGGCCCTTCCTGGTCTTCCCAGAAACATCTGGAAGCAAATTCCTCCCTGGGTGGCTGCAGTCAAGTTGGTTATCCTAATGAGCACATGGCCTCCCACCCAGCAGTCACAATGATTTCAATTAAAAGAAATAAAAAACTTTCAGTGGTTAAGATCAACATCTTTAAGGCTTCCCAGGTGGCACTAGTGGTAAAGAATCTGCCTGCCAGTGCAGGACACGCAAGAGACCTGGGTTCAATCACTGGGTCAGGAAGATCCCCTGGAGAAGGGAATGGCTACCCACTCCAGTATTCTTGCCTGGAGGACTCCATGGACAGAGGAGCTTGGCGGGCTACAGTCCATGGGGTCATGAAGAGTCAGACACACCTGAGCACATGTACCTGAACAGGAAGAAGGTGAAATTTTGAAGGTGGCTGGAGGAAGATCGGCATCGTCACTATGATCCGCAGACCTCTATAGTTTCAGTACCCACCTCCTCCTTTCTCATGGCCAGCCACGCAGACGCCCCTAGGTCCCCCCAATAATCATGATGTCACTGCCACAGGGCATCTGCACATGCCTTCCCGGCTACCTGTGATGCTCAGCCCCCAGTCCCCACCCTAACCCTTGACTCATTCTTATAGTCAACCTTCTTTGGCTCAGACATCACTGCACTAAGGATATACCCTCTGATTTAACTCTTCAAACCAGAATAAGACTTCTTGTTCTAGGTTCTAACTAACTTTCTGTACTTTTCTTCCTGTTGTACCCGATGCATCTCTCCCACCAGGTCATGGGTATTTTAAAGGTAGAGATATTGTGTCTTCAGCACCCCAGTGCATCCTTGGAACCCACCTCTAACAGTCACGAATGCAGGGATTGTCTGATTCCAGGGCTTGCCACCTTCCCCTGGGGTTGGCTGGGTCACTGGTTCAATCTACGCTGTGCCCAGGTGCTCGCTTCCTCACAATGGGGAGCATCCATTTCTCAAAGCTCCCCTTGTCCATTTTCTGAAAAAGTAAGTGTCTTATATTGATGTTTGCTCCCTTACTTCCCTTTCAAATTTATTTGTTCATCATCTTTTCAGACCAGATCTCCTTGACCCCTCCATTAAAATCAGACCCTCTGCTCATGCCTGTATATCCTGTCCCCCTTCATCTGACATGCCGTCGTATCACTTATCTTATGCACTATATAGTTATGCTTTTTATTTGTTTGTGTCTGTCTTTCCCCACTAGATGTCAGCTCCATCAGGGCAGATATTTTAGTCTATTTTGACTATCGTGGTATGTGACAGAGCAGGCATTAATTGTTTCTTGAATAATTAAAACAGTGGATGCATGGATGGGTACATGGGTGGACAGATGAATGGATGGATGGATGGATGGATGGATGGGTGGGTAGGTGGATGGATGGATGGACAAATGAATGGAAGCTTCTTTCGGTAGATGGACAGACAGATGAATGGATGGATGAAAGTATGTATGTATGTATGTATGTATGGACAAATGAATGGATGGGTGAGTGTGTAGATGGATAGATGGATGAATGGATGGATGGACAAATGGGTGGATGGATAGATAAGTGAGTGGGAGAATGGATACATTTGGCCTTGAGTTTTAATATCAGTAGTCATCTCTAATTTCTAGATTCTAGATTTGTGGATAAACACCAATTATTATTATATTTTGAGACAGACTTTCTGGGGCAAGTCCAAGATACCATTTTGCTTCACTTGGTGTGAGCAATTACCTGGCACTTGCCATTCTGTGCAAAAAAGATATTTGTTTCTGTTCTCCCTTTCTTCTCTGGCAACTTGAATATTGTGGGTGAAGTAAGAATTCCCCAAGATCTGCTGGAGTGGATACATATAAAAACCAAGCCACAGATTATTATACATTTCATGTTGCCAGATGAAAGCATTTCATCTAGGTTGTGGAAGCATTTAAAATTTCAGCTGTTAATTGGAAAAGTTATTGATATGGCAGCCGTTCAGCTTGGATTCAGAAGGACAATTCTAGTTTCAAATATTCTACTGTGTTGTGTCTGTAAATCAAGTAAATGACCTAGAAATTGCAATATTTTGGCATTCCAAATTATTGCTTGCACCTGGAAATAACACAAACAACAAAAAAAAATCTTTCCCAAATCCAAATTGGTTTTGAAAATATAATCAGCATAGTTTTCAGACATATCTCTTATTCGAGTCCATTTTCTTTCAAACTATTATAGGCCACAATATAGTCACATTTATTTGTAACTTTTATCACCCTACTGAATGGCTTTTGTTTTCTCCTGAAAACTTGTTAAAGGGAAGAGTCATGTTTAAATGGTATATTGGTTGAATCCTGTTGAGTAAGTAATTGAAAAGTCAACTGAAAATAGTTTTTGAAGAAAGGTATGCGTGATCTCACTTAGGAATTCAGGAGGTGAAGCTGTGTTGTGTGTTAGTCGCTCAGTCCTGTCTGAGTTTTTGTGACCCTGTGAATTGTAGCCTGCCAGGCTCTTCTGTCCATGGAATTCTCCAGGTAAGAATACTAGAGTGGGTAGCCATTCCCCTTCTCCAGGGAATCTTCCTGAGTCAGGAATCGAACCCGGGTCTCCTGCATTGCAGGCAAATCCTTTACCACTAGAGCCACCAGGGAAGCCCCAAGCTAATTCAGACAGTTTAGCAATTCAGCATCAGTAACGTTTCAGATTTTTGCTATATTTCTACTCTGGCATTCTGCTACTCTCATTGTGTCCACTTATCCTCTTAGATGGGCATTCCTCCTGGTCCCAAGATAGCTACTACTGCTCAAGACATCACACAAGATGATAACACTTCAGAGGAGAGTAGGAAATGACCCTTTTGGATTTTTCTTCTTATGAAAAGCTCCCTAGCAGCCCTTTCACCTCTTCCAGAGATTTTTTTCCCCCTGACATCACATTCCAGAAATATTTTTCCCCTGACATCACATTGGCCAGATTATCGTTTGGCTTTATCACTTAACAAAAGAAATGAGACCCTTAAGAGTAATGACTTAAAGCAGTGTTTCTCATACTTGAACATCCTTCACAATTCCCTGGAGAGCCTGAGAAAACCTCGAATACTGGACCCGACTCTCAGAATTTCTGAATTCAGTAGGTTTGGGGTGGGGCCCAAGATTCTGCATGTTTAAGTCCCCACATGATGCTGATGCTGCTGGTCGCAGAGCAACATTTTGAGACCCATAGACACAGAGCAATCCAGATTTATCCCCTTTGGCATTGGGGAGAAATTCAGCTTCCTTGAAGGGTGTAGATGTCAGGAGGTGAGTGAAATATTTGGGTATCTGTCAGCCAGAAAATTACCTCTTGTTTAGTTACCCAAAAGCATCTGACATAATTGACGTCTTACAGCAGTAACCTGATATTTCACGTGGTTAGTTAGTAAGAGCTGGCTGAGGGTGAACTTGAATTTGGAGATTGAATTTTGTCTAAATGTGGACCTGCCACCATTCAAAGGCTTACCACTTACATTCAACTCACCATAGTAGTTCCATTTGATTTGTGCGTGCTTATTTTTCCGAGAATTGTAAGTTTCATTGCATTCGTTGGGTTGAACAGATATTTCAGATGCTGGTGTGATAATGCATGAATAGAAGGTGAGAAATTGGGGCACACAGTGGTTAAGACTTTACCTACATCCTTGTCGGTAATAAGTCTGGTGTTAGATCTATATCTAGGCGCTCTTAATGTTTCTTAATCTCTGAGATCCAGAGGACACAAGCATTTGGCAGTTTGTGAGTACTCTCAGTTGCCTCCCCAGAGGGTCTCCTTCCTCCTTCTGATCTTCTCATCAGCTTCTTCAGCCCACCTGTGAGGTGGACACATGGCCAGGAGGATTAGGGAAAGGACCCATGATGACTTTTTCCACTTACACACCCGTGGACATGCCAGTGAGCCATGAGCAAGATAGAAGCATGGACGTCTTATCTTAGGGACTCCTTTGGGTCCGTCATACACCCAAGAATGTGGAGGGTTCCCCCACAGCCTTCAGAGAGGGGCAAGTGGTCACAAAGCGAGTCTTCAGTTCCAACGCATCAATTGTTCGGCACTCAGCTTTCTTTATGATCCAACTCTCACATCCATATATGACAACTGGAAAAAATCATAGCTTTGACTATCCAGACTTTTGTCGGCAAAGTGATGTCTCTACCTTTTCATATACTGTCTAGGTATTCTCATCTTACATATTAAAGATAAACAGCTGAGACACAGGACACATTGGCATGTTGGTTTGGGTCCCTCAAAAGGTGATTGGGTTGCTCTTCAGCCCAGTGAATCAGAATCCCTAATGATGAACCGCGGGACTCTAATTTGCAACAGGTAACCCAGACAACTCGGATCTACACAGAGATATGAGAATCCCGGGCCTGGAGTGTTCAGTGTTACCTGTTATCTACTCATAAAGGTGTCTTCTTGCACAACAAGAGTCTCTCTGGGTAGTCAACTAAGCAGTTTTATTATTTTTTAAAACATGGCAGACTGAATAACAGAGAACGGACATCTCTCTAACAAATCTCATCATTCCAATTTTAAGTGGAAAATGTATCAGCTCCATTTTCTGATCCTTGGCTTAGGTTGGAGTAAACCTCCTCAGGGACTTTTTTTTTTCCAGCCCTGGGCTGAGCAGACAGGGAGCAAAAGGCTCCTGGTTTTAAACAGGGAGGGTTGTCTGGGTCAGCAATAGACTTAAGCTGCCAAAAAGCTAGCCTGATTGTCATTTGCCTCTAATAAAAGTCATTTTTGTGGAACAAAATCCCTACCAGCATTACTCTACAGTGTTGTGTATGGAAATAATGCTGTTGGTTTTTGCTTTTTTTGCCAGACCTCTGCTATCTAATAATGGTAATAAAGGTTAAATTAAGTGAGTGCTTATTCTGTGCCAGGCTAACCTTTCTAAGTGCATTATTTCATTTAATTCACACACAGCCCTGTGAGGCACATACTAATGTTTGCATTTTCCTGGTAAGAAAAGAGGAGCTTAGTTTAAGGACAGTCGCCCCAGGTCATCCAGCGGGTAGGGGAGTCTAGATGTGAAGTTTGCTAAATCTTAGGCCCTCTTGTGTTCCTCTGAACCTCACAAAGAAGGCAGGGTTCAGATTATTTGGGATGGATCATTGCTTTGGATCTTAGCTCTGCACACACTAGCCATGCAGATCTGCAAAATGGCAACAGTGAACCTTACCTGCCCTCACAGACAGGACAGGAAAATGAAGCATCTTTGTGAGGCATGGGCAGAGGTTCTCTATCAAGAAAAGTAAAGTGAAAGTCGCTCAATCCTGTCCAACTCTTTGCAATCCCATGGACTACAGCCCTCCAGGCTCCTCTACTTCTGGATTCTCCAGGCAAGAATACTGGAGCGAGTTGCTTTTTCCTACTCCAGGGTATCTTCCTGACCCAGAGATCAATCCCGCATCTTCTGCATTGCAGGCAGATTCTTTACTGTCTGAGCCGTGAGGTACGTACTCTCCATCAAGGGAACTGTATTATTATCTGATTGTACACAGAGTGTTCACTTGGGGACACCACCCTTCTGGAGGAATGAGAACGGATTAGAACAGGGAATGACCAAGATGGTGGAATGAGCTGGGTGTATGTGCACCCAAGCAGGGCTGGAGACACTGATGCTCCTTGACCCCTAAAGTGACTCATCTGATCTGCAGATATTATACACAGCAACTCCTGGTGCTCCCAGGACATTTAGGAAAGCAGACAGGACAGAAAGCAGGAAGTTAGGACAGTTAGGAAAGGCATTAGAAAAGCAGAAGTGAACAAAGAGGGTTTCTGTTCATTAATATTTCGCAAACAGCAAACATAACTATGTAGATTATTTAAAATTGTGATGTGAAGGATAATTCACATGAGTATATAACAGAGTCAGCTGCAGAATTGTTTCTTAAAGAAGAAATCAGACTTCTTCAAGCCCCAAAGTGCTCAAAGTAGGGTTATAGCTCAAGCACAATTAGAAAAGCAGGGAGAACTTTCTAAGCCACCCCCAAGTCCGACCTGCCTGGTGACCTTGAAGTAGAGATCACAGGCTAAAGACAGACTGCTGCTGTGCACACTCGTCACAGGGGCCCTCTTGTACCCAAGGCTCATAGGTTGCATGATCTCCAAGGTCAGCCCTCGAGTCTGGAGATTTTGTATGTCTGCCTTCCAGCGCTTTCTTAAAGGCAAGCACTTTGGATGGAGAGGATGATAGAGCATAACAACCACAGTGGTGGGGAAACCCCAAATGCCCAAAGAGGACATTCAACCCCTAGAATATTAGAGAAGGCAGTATAATATAATGGGTGAGAACATGGATTTTGGAATCAAATCAACGCTGGTTCAATTCCCAGTTCTGTCCTTAACTAGAGGTGGGATCTTGGGCAAGATAATTCAACAGTAAAAATGTGGTGTGATAAAAAGAGTGACCTTGCTAGGGTGTTTGAGGATTAAATGGGATTGTGTACCTACAGAAAAGTGGAGACAGGAGCTCCGGTCTGTCTGCGTTGAAACCCCACATCCTCCAGACAACTTGTGGGCAGCATCCTTCCCGCCCTGACTTTATCCCTTTGGGAACCACTGTTGTCCAGCCTGACTTGAGTCCTTTAAAAGAATCCTCCTTTGTTTTCTGAGAGCTCAGTCTACCACCGAAGTAATGAGCCTGATCTGACTCAGCCCAAGGATCCTGGCCATTGAACTTGACTTAGTGTGTCCAATAATTCATACATTTTGAATAACAGGTTCTGGCTAAGAGGAAAAACTTGCACTGAATCCGACACATTCGCAGCAAGCGAAGCAGGAGTAAAATGCCTAATTCCGGCTTGTTAGCCGCTGAGCTTCTGAGGACAGCATCAGCTTAGCCGCTTGCAAATAAGCGAGCATCGGAGAAGTTGGTTGAGCTGGCGGGAATATAACAAGCTGTGTATGAAAACCTTGGGATTAAATCTCCATAGCCAAATTGCTTGGTGCACAGGATCAAAAGCGCTGCAAGGGGAGTGAGACAATGCACCGGCTCCCTTCTGCACGCCCGCCCGACCTTTCCCGGCAGGAACACCCTGAAGAGCATGTGCTTTGGCGCCTTATCAAGAAATAAGGCTGCGCTGTAGATTATAATTAAAACAATAAATTCTTCTCCCTTGCGTGTCTCCCGATTAGAAAGTTGATACCGTGTCAAGCTGCTGGGGAGATAAACTCTTGCTGCTTCTCATACTCACCACACTGCTTATTTTTGAGATCCTCTGATGGTGGTTTTTGTTTTTTTTTTTTTTTTTTTTTTTTTTTAATGACAAGTTGCAAATAACACCTTGGAGTTTCATTCCTTTGATTTCTCTATCACGCTATTGACACTGATACTCAGCGAACTTTCAGGGTGTGAGAGCTTTCATCTTAATGTGTGATGGAGGCCCTGGCATGAGTCATTGAGGAATCCAGGGAACTTGTTGGTCAGGAAAAATATCCAATGGTACAGGAAGGTGGAAGTATTAGTCGTTCAGTCATGTCTGACTCTTAGGACTCCATGGGCTGTAGCCCGCCAGGCTCCTCTGTCCATGGGGATTCTCCAGGCAAGAATACTGGAGTGGGTTGTCATGCCCTCCTCCACGGGCTCTTCCTGATGCAGGAGACACAAGAGACCTAGGTTCAATACCTGGGTGAGGAAGATCCCCTGGAGGAGGAAACGGCAATCTACTCCAGTATCCTTGCCTGGAAAATTCTATGGATAGAGGAACCCGTTGGGCTACAGTCTACAGGGTTGCAGAGTCAGATACGACTGAGCACGCACACACGTGTGCACACACTGCTTCCTCATCTCTGTTTCTCGAGGCTTCCTGGGCTTTCCTGTGGGAGATCCCATTGGTACTCAAGCCACCAGCAAAGGTTGGGACATTGCTAGAACCATAGGGTCCCAGCCGAATGATCTCATTCAGGAATCTGGGACCTTGGGAACACTGTCCCAGCCAGACTGGGTCATTTTTAGTTCCCAAACTTTAATACACTATGGGCTTCCCTAGTGGCTCAGATGGTAAGAATCCACCTGCAGTGTGGGAGACCTGGGTTCGATCTCTGGGTGGGAAGATCCTCTGGAGGAGGCCATGGCAACACACTCCAATATTCTTGCCTGGAGAATCCTCATGGACAGAGAAGCCTGACGGGCTACAGTCCTTGGGGTTGCAAAGAGCTGGGCACTACTGAGCGACTAAGCCCAGAACACGCTATGTTTGTCTCATTCTTGGACTTTTGCGTGTGGAGGTTGTTTTGTCTTACCCTTCACCATTCCCTTGGGCAACCCCAGTTCATTCTTCACACCTCAGCTTAGTATTAACTTCCTCTATTTCAAATAAATATTTCATTTGAGAGTAGTTTTAGATTTAAAAGGACTTCCCTGGTGGCTCAGATGGTAAAGCGTCTGTCTACAGTGTGGGAGACCCAGGTCCGATCCGTGGGTCAGGAAGATCTGCTGGAGAAGGAAATGGCAATCCACTCCAGTACTATTGCCTGGACAATCCCATGAACAGAGGAGCCTGGTAGGCTACAGTCCATGGGGTCACAAAGAGTCGGACACGACTGAGCGACTTCACTTACTTAGATTTAAAAAAATATTGCCAGCATGGTACAGAAATCCTGTGTACTCTCAACCCAGTTTATTCTGTTGTCAATATCTTACATTATTGTGAGACATCACTCACAATTAATGAACCAATATTCAAATTTTCCCTCTTAGATCTTTTTAAGTGTACAGTTAATACACATGAGGTGTACTCATGCGGTTGGACAACCAACATCACCACCCATCTCCAGAACTTTTTCATCTTCCCAAATGGAAATTCTATATCCATCAAACACGAGTTTCCTGGCTCCCAATCTGCCAGACCCTGGCAACTACCATTCCTATCTTTGTGAATCTGTCTGCTCTAAGTACCTCATGAAACTGGACTCACACATGATTTGTCCTTTTACAAGTGGCTTATTTTGCTCAGCATAATGTCCTCAAGATTCATCTATATGGAAGCATGTGCCAGGATTTCCTTCTTTTTCAAGGCTGAGTAATATTCCAATGTGTATTCAGTAGACCCTTCCCATCTGTGGATGTGGGACCCATGGAAACTGAAACCAACTGTGAGGGATTTGGGCATCCTTGGATGTTGGTCTCTGTGGTCAGTTCTGCAGTTGGGTATCAGTAATCCTCCCAACACTTTTGGGACAACCTTGTTTATACTACATTTTGTTCATCTATTTGTCTGTTCATGGACAACTTGTTTATACTACATTTTGTTCATCTATTTGTCTGTTCATGGACACTTGTGCTTCTTCCTCCTTTGGTTTCACAAGGTCTTTCTTGACACGATTGTATCACCCAGGAGTGTCTGGGGATCCCCTCTGTCAAAGTGTGCTTATCCCACAGAAGTGTGAAAACTTATGTCCCCATCCACCTTTCATACTAGACTCTCAGCTTCGTAAGTACAGGTTCCATGACAGTAAGTGGTTCACCCTTGTTTCTCCATGATCTAGAACTGTGCTGGCTCACAGGACACACAATATTTGTAATGAATGATTCATAGGATAGATGGATGAATGGATGGGTGGATGGATGAATGGATGGGTGGATGGATGGATGGATAGATGAATGGATGCGTGGATGGACGGATGGATGAATGGATGGGTGGATGGATGAATGGATGGGTGGGTGGATGGATGGATAGATGAATGGATGGATGAATGAATGGATGGATGAATGGATGGGTAGATGGATGAATGGATGGGTGGATGGATGGATGGATGGGTGGATAGATGGATGGATGGATGGATGAATGGATGGGTGGATAGGTGGATGAATGGATGGATGGATGGGTGGATGGATGGATAGATGGATGGATGAATGGATGGGTGGATGGATGGATGGATGGATGGGTGAATGGATGGATGAATGGATGGGTGGATAGGTGGATGAATGGATGGATGGATGGGTGAATGGATGGATGGGTGGGTGGGTGAATGGATGGATGAATGGATGGGTGGATAGGTGGATGGATGGATGGATGAATGGATGGATGGATGGGTGGATGGATGAATGGATGGGTGGATGGATGGATGGATAGATGGATGGGTATGTGGATGGATGGATGGATGGATGAATGGATGGGTGGATGGATGAATGGATGGGTGGATGGATGGATGGATAGATGAATGGATGCGTGGATGGACGGATGGATGAATGGATGGGTGGATGGATGAATGGATGGGTGGGTGGATGGATGGATAGATGAATGGATGGATGAATGAATGGATGGATGAATGGATGGGTAGATGGATGAATGGATGGGTGGATGGATGGATGGATGGGTGGATAGATGGATGGATGGATGGATGAATGGATGGGTGGATAGGTGGATGAATGGATGGATGGATGGGTGGATGGATGGATAGATGGATGGATGAATGGATGGGTGGATGGATGGATGGATGGATGGATGGGTGAATGGATGGATGAATGGATGGGTGGATAGGTGGATGAATGGATGGGTGGATGGGTGGATGGATGGATGGATGGATGGGTGGATGGTTGGATGGATGGATGGGTGGGTGGGTGAATGGATGGATGAATGGATGGGTGGATAGGTGGATGGATGGATGGATGAATGGATGGGTGGGTGGATGGATGGATGGATAGATGGATGGATGAGTGGATGGATGGATGGATAAATGGATGGGTGAATGGATGGATGAATGGATGGGTGGATAGGTGGATGGATGAATGGATGGAGAGTGGGTGGATGTATAAAAAGATGAGGATGGGCCTGAACAGATGTCTCAAGGAATACAATTTGATTCCTACTATTGATTCCAATGGGCTTCCCTGATGGCTCAGTGGTAAAGAACCCACCTGGCAATGCAGGAGTTAGGAGTTCAATCCCTGTGTCAGGAAGATGCCCTGGAGGAGGAAATGGCAACCCATTCCAGTATTCTTGCCTGGGAAATCCCATGGACAGAGGAGCCTGGTGGGCTATAGTCCATGGGGTCGCAAAGAGACATGACTTCATGACTACACAACAACAGCATCCAGTCCAGTTGGTGAGCATGTGATTATAAAGCAGGAGTTCAGGGCAGAGGGAAAACACAAGGTTAAACTGATACAGAGCAGAGAGTAGGAATGGAGCCAAGGGCGGGGCATCAGGGAGTATATTTTGCTTGACATTTTTGTGCTTTAAAAAGTTATGCTTAGTATTTTAGCAAAATAAATCAATGCAAAACTTTCCTAAGGTCTTACTGCCAAAATGGATATACTGTTGACCTTGTAAATATAAAAATGATACACAAACAGCTCACAGGGGAAAGGGAGGAATAAAATGAAAATTAAAAATTCCTCTTTGCAGAGGTAACCCCATTAACTTCATCTTAAGTGTTTACAACCATTCTTGGGGGAACTTTCTATAATCAGTGAATATACATGGCCACACTCTTTAATGGTGCCTATTCATCCGTAGCGTGGAGATAGCATTATTTAACTGCTCTTCATCGGGGAGGATGTTTAGCTTTGATCATTACCAACAGAGCTGCAGTGTCTTAGAGTACTTTTGTGAGCATATCCATGAAATAATTTCTTTGAAGGAGAACTTCTGGGCTAAATTTTTTAAACCACTTTGCATTTTGGTATATATTACGTGTGTGTGTGCTTAATTGCTCAGTCTTGTCCCACTTTTTTTTGTGACCCCATGGACTGCGACCCACCAGGCTCCTCTGTCCATGGGATTCTCCAGGCAAGAATACTGCAGTGGGTTGCCATTTCTTTGCGGGGGATCTTCCCAGCTCTGGGATCAAACCTGCGTCTCTTGTGTCTCCTGCATTGGCAGGCAGGTTCTTTACCACTGTGCCACCTGGGAAGCCCAGATGTTACAAACACTTTGCATTTGGGTAGATATTGACCCAGTGCTTCTCTCAAGAGTTGGAACTGACTTATGTACTGTGACTTGTTTTATTGCTGTTAGTCCTGTTAACGTGCGTGAACTGTGCTCATTAAAACACACAAGTTTGGAGCCTTTGGTCCAGTTTATAGCCAGACCTTACTCAGACTCTTCAAGGAATGAGTCATGATATTCCCTAATTTATAATAAATTCTGGAAGGGGGCAGAGATGACTCTTTTACACTTAGAGCTGTGCATATTATATCAAGAAGGGGGAAAATCCAGAGAGGTCGAACTCAAACATGATTTGAAGTTCCATCCATGATTTGAAGTTTCTTGTCCTCGATGGATGTATTTAAAGTGGAAGAGACAGATGAGGTTAAGACCTCAGTCACCTCCCCTTAAAAGTGATGGGTGATTCTCTTCTGTCTGGGAGCTCCAGGGTCTACCCCGCAGCGTGGTTGTCACTCCAGCTGAGAAGGGATGTCACCGGTTTGGCATGCCCTATATTTTGTGTTATTTCCTGCTTCCTCAGGTCAAGTGTCGGCCCCGTTCAGTAAGGGCTCAAACAGCTGATGAAAAGGAGTGTGGGGCTGGCTGTATCCCAGGGTATAGAGGAGGCAGGAGGTGAAAAAGTGGCAAAACCCATTTAGCATGTGTTTGACACAACTTAACTGCTGTGCCCAGCATCTCAGCTTCAACACACCTGGCCTGATGTTTGACACTAGGAAAAAAAAAATCAAAAGAGTTATCTTCTTTTTCTCCATCGTGCAGTAGGAAAAAAGTTGCTTGTCTTTTAATTCAGAGATAAAAAGATACAGAGATACTCACAGACCCAGAAAACAAATTTAGTGTTACCAGAAGGGAACCAAGGTGGGATAAATTAGGGGTTTGGGATTAGCAGATACAAACTACTATATATATAATAGATAAACCGCAAGGCCCTACTGTATAGCTCAGGGAACAATACTCAGTATCTTGTAATAAACCATAATGGAAAGAATATGAGATATATATACATATATAGTCTTCATTGTCGTCAATTAGTCACTCGGTCATGTCTGACTATTTGAGACCCCGGGTCCTCTGTCCATGGGATTCTCCAGGCAAGAATGCTGGAGTGGGTTGCCACTTCCTTCTCTAGGGGATCTTACCAACCCTGGGATTGAACCTGCATCTCTCGTGTCTCCTATGTTCGCAGGCAGATTCTTTACCACTGAGCCACCAGGGAAGCCCTACATACTCTTTATATATACATATACACTGCTGCTACTGCTGCTGCTGCTATGTCGCTTCAGTCGTGTCCGACTCTCTGCAACCCCATAGACGGCAGCCCACTAGGCTCCTCTGTCCCTGGGATTCTCCAGGCAAGAACACTGGAGTGGGTTGCCATTTTCTTCTCCAATGCATGAAAGTGAAAAGTGAACGTGAAGTCACTCAGTCGTGCCTGACTCTTAGTGACCCCATGGACTGCAGCCTACCAGGCTCCTCTGTCAATGGGATACGTATACACGTATATTTACAAATATACACACACACACCCCCATGTATATAACTGAATCACTGTCTGACTTACTTCACTCAATTTGACAGAGGAGGAGAAATGTCATATGACATCCCTTATATGCAGAATCTAAAAAGAAACGATACAAATGAGCTTATCTACAAAATAGAAAGAGACTCACAGACTGAGAGAACAAACTTATGGTTGCCAGCAGGGGAAGGATGAGGGGAAAGGCTGGTCGGGAATTTGGGATGGACATGAACACACTGGTATATTTAAAATGGGTAACCAACAAGGACCTACTGTGTAGCACAGGGAACTCTGCTCAACGTTATGTGGCAGCCTGGATGGGAGGGGAGTTTGGGGGAGAATCAAGCCATGTGTGTGCGTGGCTGAGCCCTTTTGCTGTCTGCCTGAAACTGTCACAGTATTGTAATCAGCTATGCTGCTGCCGCTGCCGAGTCGCTTCAGTCGTGTCCGACTCTGTGCGACCCCATAGACGGCAGCCCACTAGGCTCCCCCGTCCCTGGGATTCTCCAGGCAAGAACACTGGAGTGGGTTGCTATGTCCTTCTCCAATGCATGAAAGTGAAAAGTGAAAGTGAAGTTGCTCAGTCATGTCCGACTTTTAGCGATCCCATGGACTGCAGCCCACCAGGCTCCTCCGTCCATGGGATTCTCCAGGCAAGAACACTGGAGTGGGGTGCCATTGCCTTCTCCAATCAGCTATACTCCAGTATAAAATAAAAAGTTTAAAAAAAAATGGAATCACTTTCTTGTACACAAGAAACTAACAGAAATTGTAAATCAACTATACTTAATGAAAAAAAAGAGAGAGAGAGTAATAGACACAGGCCATTTCCTCCTTTAGGACAAGCTACAGTTAGTCGTCTACAAAATTTCAACCCAAATCCATGGTGCTATGAGGGGAGAACGTACGTAAGCAACAGGAGCTTTCCGTTTACACCGCACCTTCTTGCAACCATCACAGTTGATTCTTTGTGGCTTAACTCATTTGGAAGTCAATTTTCCTCACTACTGCCACACTGTAAAGTCTAGAAAGCGGTGTTATGAAACTTGCAGAGAAAACATTACATTATTTTGATGTAAAATATTTTTAGACTATCACACGATGTAATATAAGGTTTACTGTGAAATGCTTCCTCCCCACCCCACTCCCCTAAGTCAGTTCTATTCCCCGGAGGTTCCACTGTTACCGTTTTGTGCATCTTCTGAGAGACAATCAATTAATACACGAGCACAGTCACGTAAATGATAGCATGTGGTCACATTACGTTAGATCCAAGTCCAGGGAGATGAAACAATTATTTCCTTAAAAGCAATAGACACAGAGAGGAATACTCGTTCCACAGTTTATGAGCTATAAATATTATTAGATAAAAATATAAGAACAATAGTGAAACCATGAATATTCATGAATTCATGAATACCATGGCTGGTACTTCTTTTAAGTATATATTGTTTTATTTACAGCAACCACAGTCTTAAAAGGACCTGGAATATAGTAAATAATAAAAGTGATTTACTTATTTTCCTCTTCACCTGCCTATATTATAATTTACTGGGACAACTTCTCAGACAGTAATATATTTTTATGCTCTATTTGGCTACATTTCATGGGTTTCCCCGGTAGCTCGGATGGTGAAGAACCTGCCTGCAATGCAGGAGACCTTGGTTCGATTCCTGGTTGGGAAGATCCCCTGGAGAAGTGATAGTGGCTAACCCACTCCAGTATTCCTGGGCTTCTCTGGTGACTCAGACCATAAAGAATCACCTGCACTGTGGGAGATCTGAGTCTGATCCTTGGGTTGAGAAGATCCCCTGGAGGAGGGTATGGCAACCCACTCCAGTACTCTTGCCTAGAGTATTCTCATGGACAGAGAAGCCTGGCAGGCTACAGTCCATGGAGTCACAAAGAATCAGACGCAACTGAGCAACTAAGCCCAGAATCACTAGAGAGAGACAAAAAGAGAGAGAGACAGAGACAGAGAGAAAGGAATCAGTAGGTAACCCAAGAGTGCTTTCTTATTTATCAATACCCCCCACCCCCACTTCTTTGTTGCCCTCATACATGAATGGAGCATGTGGACATTCATTCTTTTTTTTTTTTAATTGAAATATACTTAGTTTACAATGTTGTGTTAGTTTCAAGTATACACAGTGATTCATTTATATATATATATGTGGAGAAGACAATGGCACCCAACTCCAGTACTCTTGCCTGGAAAATCCCATGGAAGGAGGAGCCTGGTGGGCTGCAGTCCATGGGGTCGCTGAGGGTCGGACACGACTGAGCGACTTTACTTTCACTTTTCACTTTCATGCATTGGAGAAGAAAATGGCAACCCACTCTAGTGTTCTTTCCTGGAGAATCCCAGGGACGGGGGAGCCTGGTGGGCTGCCGTCTATGGGGTCGCACAGAGTCGGACACGACTGAAGCGACTTAGCAGCAGCAGCATATTTTCAGATTATTTTCCATTGTTGGTTATTACAAGATATAGAGCATAGTTCCCTGTGCTATACAGCAGTCCCTGGTTGTTTATTTTGTATCGAGCACTGTGTACCTGTCAAATCTGGACATTCATTCTGGTCTCACTGTGACTTTCTTCCTAGGCAACTCCAGTGGTTAAGACAGTGATTTCAGAGTATGTGTCAAATGCCCAAGCACCTTGTAGCTCTCCAACTTTTTTTAAACCACCTCAAGCACTGTTTGAACCATCTATTAGCTGGCAAACAATTGAGATGCTAATTAGAAATCAATGTTATCTTTTCATTAAAGCCACCTCCCACCCCCATCTTCCCAGCTCTCACGCCTTTGAACAAATGGCCTCTGCTTACCTCTTAGGGTTTCCTTGCGCACTTCAGCTCCACTATGAAGATAATCTATCCAAGCCTCTAATTCTTAACAATTAAGGGTGGACTCTCCCTTTAGGCTATTTTAATGCAATTCCGGCAGTGTCTCCATCAGCTGGTGCTCAGCCAGCTTCAGAGGAGTCTGGCTCTCGAGTCAGACGGGCTTCTCTCCTTATTACTTGTGCGTTTTTGGATGAGTTGCAGTGCTTTGCCTTTCCAAGACTTAATTTTCATTTCTATGAAATGGAGGTGAGAGCAGAAATGAACTCCTAAGATTTCTGGAGAGGTTGAGATGAGAGGATGACTCTGAAGATGTTAGGAAGGGGGCCCTAGTTACTGAGCCCAGGAAGCCCTCTTTCTGGATCACCTCTTACTGTGAATGCTGTTCAGTTAGCCAAATACATTCATCCATTTCCCCTCATTCACTCATCTGTTATTTACTATGTTGCATGCTTTCCTAGTGGCTCACACGGTTAATAATCTGCCTGCAATGCAGGAGATCCAGGTTCGATCCCTGGGTGGGGAAGATCCCCTGGAGAAGGGCATGTCAACCCACTCCAGTATTCTTGTCTGGAGAATCCCATGGGCAGAGGAGCCTGGTGGGCTACAGTCCATAGGGTTGCAAAGAGTCGGACATGCCTGAGCTACTGACACTTTCTTTTGGGCTCCAGAAATTCTGGATACCACTGCCAAGTTACCATCATCCTCCTTGGTTATTCTTGCGTGTCTTAACGATTGTTCTCCAAATGATCGCCACCCTTTCCAGGTGTTTGGTGCAGTGAGTGAGTGTTCACTCAGCCAGGGAGTCCTTTGAGAGTTTGTAGGAGCTTAGGAAAGACAGATGGGTGCCTTTTTAATGACTGGAGGCTCCTCTCAAGAGGTTGTGTTTCATCCGGAGACCCAGGAGGAATATCTCATTCCTCTCTGTCATTGTCTGCCGGCTCGTGGGAGCTGAGGAGGGGGATAACGCAAGAGAAGAAGGGAAACCCCATTTTCTGTGCTGGGTGGGCCAAGTGATTCACAGATTTACAGAATTCCCCATGGGTGGGCACTCTGGTACATGGAGACATAACTAAGATCATGCTTCCGGGGTCTAAAACCTTGGTTAGAATCCTGGCTTGGCTGCTCACTGCGAGTGACCAGGGAATGCTACTCCACCTGTTTGATTCTCAGTTTCCCCATATGAAATTGAGAACTGGGTGATCCTAAAGTGTTAAAGGGACTTCTCAGGCAGCCCAGTGGTAAAGAATCTGCCTGCCAATGCAGGAGACACAAGAGACATGGGTTCGATTCCCGGGTTGGGAAGATCCCCTGGAGGAGGAAACGGCGACCCATTCCAGTATTCTCTCCTGAGAATTTCCATGGACAGAGGAGCCTGGCGGTCTACAGTCCATAGGTTTGCAAAGAGTTGGCCATGACTGAACATGCATGCATGCACACCAAGTGGCTAATACAGCACCTGAAACATTCAAATGTCTGTGACTTCCATCAGTTTATTGTTTTTCAGTCGCTCAGTCATGTCCAACTCTTGTGACCCCAAGGCCAGCAGCACACCAGGCCTCCCTGTCCGTCACCAACTCCCAGAGTCCACCCAAACCCATGTCCATTGAGTCGGTGATGCCATCCGGCCATCTCATCCTCTGTTGTCCCCTTCTCCTCCTGCCCTCAATCTTTCCCAGCATCAGGGTCTTTTCCAATCAGCTGGCTCTTCACATCAGGTGGCCAAAGTATTGGAGCTTCAGCATCAGTCCTTCCAATGAATATTCAGGATTGATGTCCTTTACGATTGACTGGATTGATCTATTGCTGTCCAAGAGACTCTCAGGAGTGTCCATCAGTTAAGAGGTAGCATTTATTGAGCACCTAGTGTATGCCAGGAACTGAGTGAAGAGCTTCTCTTTGAAGAGTCAGCTGCTATGTAGTAACTCATGAACAAAGACTGTTTGAGTTTAGATCTTCACTGCAACAATTATAAGGTGTGATTTTAGTCTCCTTAACCCTTTCTTTTCTTCAGATCCTTCATGTGTAATACGTGAGAATTCAAGGAGATTGTGTATGTAAAACACTTTTGAAATGTCTGACAGGTGTGGAGCTCTGAATATATATGCATGTGTTCCATCGTGTCTGACTGTGACCCCATAGACTGTGGCCTGCCAGGCTCCTCTGTCCAAGGAACTTTGCAGGCAAGAATGCTGGAGTAGGGTGCCATTTCCCCCTCCAGAGAATCTTCCTGACACAGGGACTGAACCCACATCTCTTGCATCTCCGGCATTGGCAGGGGTACTGAATACGTGTTGATTATTCTTTACCATCTGAAAGGATCAGAGCTGCTAGATGGCGTTAACCTTAGTAAGTCAGAGCAGTGAAGGAACCTGCCCAGGTTCACGTGACTTGGAAGATGCTAGAAGCAAGCCTGAGCTGCTTTTGTTGGTTCCTCTGCTGGAGTGAAGGCTAAAGGAGCAGCATCTTGAAAACGAAGTCCTCCTCATCTCCAAGGCATGACGATGCCCCGTTACCCCTGGAAATGTCACCGTTGGGGCACATTCTGTAAACTGGACCAAATTAAAACCCTCACTTCATTTTCCCAGAAAGGCTCCTCCAAAGCGTCACTCTGAACCCTCCCAGCAAATCTGTACGAGGGGATGTCGGTAGGATTTGTTCTCCCTACAAAATCCCCTCAAAGATGTATGAGGCTGCATATAAATTGCATTGAATTTGGCTGGCCATGGGCTAGCCTTGCTTTTATGCTGAATATCAGCAGAAAGTATGAAATGGAGATTACATTTTCAATTCTGGTTTTTTCTCCCAAAGCTCTGCCGAGATGCCCTCATTCCCATCCATCAGGGTAGAATTGTGTTAGGGTGGAGTCCCAGGCTCTCCTTCCCTTCCAGGAAGCATATCTCACCCTTGCTATCAGACTGCAGCCGTGGGTAACACTTCTTAACAGCCAGTTACTTTATTCCTCTCCTTCCCAAATTCATGCCCTTTTTTTTTCCCAGGACCTTTTCTTCTTAAGATCTCTCGCACAGGAGGATCACAAAACCAACCTCAAAAAAAAAAAAAAAAAAAAAAAATGGCATTCTTGTGGATGCTGAAATTGGTATATCTGTCTCTTGGGTTGTTCAGGGCAGAAATAAGACATGGATGCAAATGAGCTTCATCCACCGACCATGAGAAACGTGCTCATTACTTCCTTCTGAAATACATATATTCATACCAGCTATTTCAGTTCTTTCCCCCCAAACAGCCCTAAATCATTGTCAGTGTTCAGCTCCAGCCGGGGTCTGTGAGAGGAGTATTTCCCAGTGGGGGGCGGGAGGGTGATTATGCATCTGGCTTTACATCAGCAGGAGCTTCAATATTTCAACAGCCCTTACTCCCCATGTTCTTGCCTCTCCCTCCTGCCCCCTTGAACGTGATTGCCTGGCTGACTCCCCAAAGACAAAACGTGCTAAGTGAACTTGACAGATTCCAGGCTGGCTGCATATGGCAAGGCCCAACTTACATGTTCCTGGGATCTCCCAGCTGCTCTCACCTTATTAAGATGGCAGTAACTACATGCACGTCAAGTTCACTGCGTCCGTTTTAATTCTCTGAGCCCTGGAGACTAGCCTCGGACTTCAAGGTGAAATTGGACAGAGCATCCCCCACTGCAAATCTGACTTTTCCCTTCTCTTCCCGAAGCCACAGCTGGGAGGCAGGTAGGTGAAAAAATGGATCTGGCAGTCAGAAGGATGTTAGAAAAACATGAAGGGGCGGTTCAGGGTCTTTCTTAGGGTCGTCAGCAGAGACTAACAGAGACTTTTAGGTATTGTGTCCTTGTTTAGTCCTAGATCTGTACTTTCTGAACCTCTGACTCCCACACATAATTGAGACTTCGACTTTGATTCGTAAGTCTATAATTTGCACCCCTCCCTCTCCCCACGTGGATTTAAAGACATGGAAAAACATTAAAAAGTTGCCTTTCAAGTGGATGAGCACTTGGCAATTCAGTGATTAAAGTTTGGGGTTGAATCCCTGCACATTTATTTTAATAATAGAAATTTGTTAGAATGAATCTGTAAAGCAGAATTCTTTGATGGCATTTCACTTCACCCAGGATCTATAGAAAGTGTCGCTACCTTTATATAAATAGTTTTCTATATTCTGAGAGCATGATTGCTACGTAGAATGGAGAATACTAAGAGGACAGAGTATCGTCTTATTAAAACAGATAAAAGGGAGACGTAGGTTCAATCCCTGGGTCGGGAAGATCCCCTGGAGAAGGAAATGGCAACCCACTCCAGTACTCTTGCCTGGGAAATGCCACAGACAGAGGAGCCTGGGGGGCTACAATCCATGGGGTCACAAAGAGTTGGACATGAGTTAGTGACTAAAGAACAACAACAAGACATAACCATAGGCAAACAAATGGAACGCATTCTCGGTGGAGCCCAAAGGGAAAATTGTATCCAAAAGGAAGGCTATTTGGTGGGGAGGGGATGGGGAAGCCAGGGAATTTAAAGGCAGAAATGGTCTAGGGATCGGAGCTGTCCAGCTGGAGAAATCCTGAAATGTTCATCATGGGGGTGACCCTTGCAGTGGATGGAGAGTGGACATCTCTTGTATGAAGTTCCTTCCAGGTCTGAGGTCTCCAGATTCTGGGCATTGGCACACCCACAGAGAGATGCGATGAGAAGACTTCCAGTGGAAGCTAAAATGATTGTAGTCACGAATGATTCAGGTGATTTGGGAAGCCATTTTTCCAGCTTCTCAGTAAATGCAACAAAACCCTAAAGCTCTGAATTTGAGGAATTGAAGCAGTTTGCATTTCTTTTACCCGAGGGTAACTAAAAACTGACTATCAGTGAATGACTTAACTAAAAAAGAATTTTAGAAAAAAACTTTAGCAAGAGGCCTTAAAGTAAGTGGTTTAGTCTCATCATTACCCACTCTGGTTGCATCTAGCCTTTACTTTTCTGCTCACTGTAACAAAATAGCTGCCAAAGTTCCAAGCCTCATGTCCTCACTCCAGTGCCTCAAGTATAAAAGGACAGGGGTAAAGCACTTACTATCTTTTGCAAGGATTTGCCTTTTTTTCTGAGAAGGAAAGCCTTCAAGGAGACATGAAATTATGTCTTATTTGCCCAAACTGGGTGCTGCTGCTGCTGCTAAGTCATTTCTGTCGTGTCCGACTCTGTGCGACCCCATAGACGGCAGCCCACCAGGCTCCCCCATCCCGGGGATTCTCCAGGCAAGAACACCGGAGTGGGTTGCCATTTCCTTCTCCAATGCATGAAAGTGAAAAGTGAAAGTGAAGTCACTCAGTCGTGTCCGACCCTCAGTGACCCCATGGACTGCAGCCTACCAGCCTCCTCTGTCCATGGGATTTTCCAGGCAAGAGTACTGGAGTGGATTGCCATTGCCTTCTCCACAAACTGGATGGCATACATGCAAAAGGTCATTGGATGACCCTGACCAGTTTAGATTGATCATTATTCATTACCTGGATCTGGATAAGTGGACCCACCTTGCTGAGATTAAATAGTATTATCTCTTTACCTGAATAAACTGAAACTCTATTAATAAGTTAACAATGGGGCAGATGCTGGGTAGGCAGCAAATAGTATTGTTCATGTAAATCCAGCTAATTTAAACAGTGAGGAACTCTTCTTAAATTTCAGCAGAAGGGCTTATTTCCCCCAACCAACATTGTCCTAGGATTCATAGGCTCAGAGCTTAACTGATGTATCCAGAGGACAATATATTGTGTGAATGCAGAAGAGATGTCCATTCATGCTTTCAATTTCTTGATACTACCTTTTTTCAAAATGTCAATGACTTTCTCCTAGAGCTTGGATTGTAGATGGATCAAGGTAATCAGGATAATGAAAATATCATTTTAATTTTACCAGTGCTTGCTATAAGCCAAATATTGAGAAAAATACTTTGCATATAGTTATTATTCATCTCATCACCACAACAGTCTTATGTCTTGGAAAGGCAGAGGGTTAGGGATTATTGTTACTGGAATGTCTCAAAAGGGCTTCACAGGTGGCTCAGCCAGTAAAGAACCCGCCTGCCAATGCAGGAGATGTGGGTTCAATCCCTGGGTCAGGAAAACCCCCTGGAGGAGGGCATGGCTACCCACTCCAGCATTCTTGCCTGGAGAGTTGCAGGGACAGAGGAGCCTAGCAGGCTACAGTCCATGGGTCGCCCCCTGGGAAGCCCCTAGAATATAGCGCGTGTGTGTGTGCTAAGTTGTTTCAGTTGTGTCTGACTCTTTGCGACCCCATGGACTGTAGCCCACCAGGTTCCTCTGTCCATGGGATTCTCCAGGCAGGAACACTGGAGTGGGTTGCCATGCCCTCCTCCAGGGTAATCTTCGTGGCCCAGAACATAATAGATGCTCAGCAAATATTTATCCTAATCCCACAAATGAGAAAGTGGATACAGTAGTTCTTTGGGAAAAATAAATGTGCAACAAGCATGAGGTTTTCTGTTCTAATGATAACCAGCTCATATTCTTTTTCCCCCTCTCCTACGCTATTTACTTCTTCAAAGCTGCAAGCCCTGTTTTCATCACCCTCCTTGTTTCCAGCACAGACTCATTTTCAGCTGCAGATTCTCTCTTGCCTGAAGGCCTCCGTGCCACATGAGCTGCATCCTCTCTGAGAGCCCTGTGTAGAGCCAGAAGCACAGGCCACTTTCTGCTGCTGAGAAATCTTCCCTCCCAGGGCACATGCGTGCCTGCAAGGCGATGTGGGAAACCATTTGTAGAAGTTGTAATTAATGATCTGCTGGGTCTTGGCATTTATTTGAGGAAACAAAAGGCAACGGGAACTGGGGCAACCTCTTAGATAAAAGGGCTTCCCAGGTGGCCGTGTGGGAGACATAAGAGACGTGGGTTCGATCCTTGGGCCGGGAAGATCCCCTGGAAGAGGGCATGGCAACCCACTCCAGTATTCTTGCCTGGAGAATCCCATGGACAGAGAAGCCTGGCTGGCTGCAGTCCATGAGATCATAAAGAGTCAGACACGACTGAGCGACTAACTCACTTGCACACTTTCCAGGTGCGTTAGGTGAGAGTTCCAGTCTCACCTTACAGGTGAGGAATACAGGGCCCAAAGGGATGTGTCTGGCCCACACAGCATCACTATTATGTAGTAAGCAGTAGAGAGTTATTCCTCATCTTCTCTTTGCGCCTCTTCAGTCCCCATCAACTTCCTTCTGGTTCCTTATTTTATCAAGAGTCAGCTACTAGCATTGCTCTTCTCTTTCCTCTGATTGCCTGGGGTTTGTTTTGGGAAGCAATCATTAAAGACACTGCTGAGCCTCAGAGACACAATTTCTGGATCCGCTTCACTAGAGAACCCAGTGGGGAGAGGATGTTGGGCCAGGCGACCTTGGTCACTCCCTACAGGCATCCCTGCTCGGGGTTAGAGCCCAGAGCGATGAAGGAATTTTCCTTCCTGGGTGTGTTTGCTTGTGTTCTTGGATGTTCTGCTAAGCCCCTACCCACCCACCTCTATGCAAATGTGTCCTCCCACACACTCGGGATGTTCTGTCCCCAAATCCTGAACATCATGCACAGGGGATGGGCTCAGCTGTTGCAGAAACAAGATCTGAGAGGAGGACCAATTTCCCTGCAATGATCTCTTTGTAGACTTTATCCTGGGTTGGAAGAGGCCTGCCCCTGGAGGTGAGATCTAGCAAGGTGTTTAGCCCCATATATCGGCTTTCCCAGATCTCAGATGCACCTGGGGAAAAAAATTCCTTCTGCTACACTACAGTTTGCATGCATGCTAAATCCCTTTAATCGTCTCCAACTGTTTGCAGTGCTATTGACTATAGCCTGCCAGGCTCCTCCGTCCATGGGATTCTCCAGGCAAGAATGCTGGAGTGGGTTGCCATGCTCTCCTCCAGGGGATCTTCTGGACTCAGGGATCACACCCACGTCTCTTTGCGTCTCCTGCATTGGCAGGCGGGTCCTTTACCCCTAGCACCACCGGGGAAGCCCACTGAACTACAGGGTAGGTGCTAAAATATTATTTTTCTTACCAGGAAGCAGGAAGGCTTGTAGCTATCATGACTATTACTAGTCCTTGCTATGTGAAGGCACAGAGCCAAGTAACAATAGTCAAAGCAGTTCTTGTAAGTTTGATATGAGGAATCACTGATAGCTTTTCAGTAGGAGGTATTTGCTGTTGTTGCTGTATGCGGGATCTCATTCAGGGATTGAACAGTCTATAATTACTTGAAGGAGTAGGTTAACTTCCAAACTGGCTTCCAAAATAGCGCATAACCTGGGCACCGTGGCCTGCCTGATGACGGCAGGAAAGGGAAGCCACTCTGTACCTGAGTTCCTCCAAGTGTAACGGGGCTGTGTTGTAATTCCAGAAGCAGTTTCTTGTTTAGTCGCTAAGTTATGTCTGACCCTGTGACCCCAGGACTGTAGCCCACCCCCCACCCCCTGCAGGCCCCTGTGTCCTAGGGATTCCCCAGGCAAGAATACTGGAGTGGGTTGCCGTTTCCTTCTCCACGGGATGTTATGCACAGCCCTCACTGATTAGCTGTGATGTGTTTGTGCGTCTAGACTTGCTGAACTCTTTTGAGTCCCTCCAGAGCTCTGCTGGAGACTTGAAGTCCTAAAAGTGGTGATTTTAGAATCTGACACACCTAACTCTGTCCCAGCTCAGCCTTACTAGGCATGTGAACTTGGACAGGTTATGTATATTCTTCATACATAAAGAATATATGTGAGCTTTAATTCCTTCATCTATACAAGGAAGACAGTAATGTATATCTATTCATAGAGTTCTCATGAAAATAAAAGCCTGTGATATTAAATAAGCACTTAGTGCAGTGCCTAGGATCTAGTAAGCACTCAGTAGGCAGTAGATGTTGTGTTCATACCATTTATCCCCAAGCCTGTGATGCCAACTTTGTCACCTCCTTATACATTCCCTGGGTTAGGGATGTGTCAGGTTGGATGGATGTAAAGGAAAAACCCAAAGAAACTTTTTGGCTCACTCAGTAGAAGGGCAGTGGTCTTTTGGGAATGACTGCTATCAGGGTATTACTTTAGTGTCATACATTTGGGAAAATGCTGATATTTCAAAGATGTTTTTTCTGGAGTTGGATTTATGATTTATTTATAAGTTTTTTGGTTGTACTGGGTCTTCGTTGCTTTGAGAGGGGCTTCTGCCAGTTGCAGCAAGTAGGGGCTACTCTTGCATTGTGGTGAGCAGGAGTCCCGTTGCAGTGGCTTGTCTTGTTGCAGAGCACAGGCTGTAGACCTACAGGCTCCAGTAGCTGCAGCAGGCGGGCTCAGTAGTTATGACGCGCGGGCTTAGTTGCTCCAAGGCATGTAGGATCTTCCCAGACCAGAGATTAAACCTATGCCCCCTGCATTGGCAGGTGAATTCTTATCCACTCTACCGTCAGGGAAATCCTGGTGTTGGATTTACGTCCAACCCAGGATAACAGGTTACTGGGGTCAAATGGTTGTGAGCCAGGATTGAGAAACAGACGTGGGAATAGTAAAACCAGTTGCTTTTCATTCTGAGAAATTCTTCTTAAACCGGTTTGCAGTGGAGACCACACATTAGGTTTTGTTTATTTTTTTAAGTTAGTATTTATATGCAATAAGATTTATTTATTTACATGTACAGCTTGAGGACTCTTGGTAATTCTATACAATCTTGTGACCTTCACTTTAATCAAGAGAGAAAATAGTCCTTCATTTTAAAAGTTTCCTTAATCTCATTTTCAGTCTCTTTTATCCCCAAATTCCCAACCCCTGGCAACCACTGATGTATTCTCTATCATTTTGAATTTCGTATAAAGGGAATAATACTGTACAAAGCTTTTTATGTTTGACTTTTTTCACTTAACATACTATTTTTGATATGCATCCATGAAATGTCTATCAACAGTCCTTTTCACTGCTGAGTAATATTCCATGACATGGATATACCACCATCTGTTTATCCATTCTCCAGTTGATGGACATTGGTTTCCAGGTTCTGGCGGGTATGAATGCAGTGAGATTTCAGCATACACCTCTGTGTGGACATGAGTTTTCATTTTTCTTAGGTAAATCCTTGGAAGGCCACTGCTGGGTCACACGACAAGTAGAGGTCTAACCTTATAAGATATGGCGGTACTGTTTTCTAGAGCGATTGGTGGCTGCACTACCCACCAGCCATGTGGCATCATGTGTGATGTTTTGTTTTGCTTTGTTTTTAACCGCGTCCCTAATATCAATTCAGCATAAGACCTTCTGACCTTTGCTTTTTCTGGTTTAATGGCAACTTTCGGACACTCAGATGAGTGATGATGATGTTAGTGTCCTAAGGAAGACATGTGTCCCAACTAATATCTTTTGACTTGCTCAAAACTGCTGAGGAGTGAGATACTGTCTGGGTTTCCACATTCAAGGTGAATTTTTATATGTCTTACACATCAAAATTTGTATGCAAGTTTAAGTTTCCTAGCATTAAATCGTCATACTTTTAAAATATCAGAGAATTCACCTTAGATATATAAAGATAAGTTATACTCAGTCCTGTAGAAAAGAGTTCTCACCCCCTGTACTCAGGCCGCTTAAGGAACATTTGTTCAACACATATCCTTTGACATATATGCTCATTGCATGTATGTTTGTTCCATGCCATTGACGTGTATATTCACTGTTGCTTGTGATGGCCACTGTGATCTGTTTACAGCTGCAGTGACTAATTCTGTGTACACACACACACACACTGAACTGCACACCCACGTGTCCTCTTCCCCTCACTGTTTTTCGAGGCAGACTGAGTGTGGCCTCTCTAATGGTCTGCCTTGCCCTGCACGGTTGCTCACATGTTTCTGGAAGACATCTTCCCGTCTTCTGCTCTTTGCCTTGTACTTTCATCGTCTTCTTGTTGAATTACAAATGGATTAACATGCTTAATAGGCTTTCCCTGAATCCAACTGGATGCCTCAGCCTCCCACGTATGCTTTTTTTAGTTTTAAGACATGACAGGGAATGAGGTGAATGAACTCAGGGAAGAGAATTGCACAGCTCCCAAATGGGGTGTCCCCATTCCCCCAGGCAAGGGATTATAAGGAGAGGCTTGAAATAGAAGACTACATTTGCATATATCTAACTAATATCTACTTTTTTTTTTTATTATGTGAACATGAAATCCCTTGACTATCGTTTGTGTTTCCCCAAATCAGTTTGCCTCTGAACTTACAGATATTCAACAGTAAATGTCAGCAAATGGTAGCCTGTGGGCCACATCTGGCCCACTGCCTACTTTTGCAAATAAAGCTTTATTGATACGCAGCCACACTAATACAATTGTATCTACTTTTGCAAATATAGTTTTATTGATCCTCAACCACACTCATTCACTCACACACACTCACACATCTTCTACGGTGCTTTCTGGCTATAATGGCCAACTTGAGTAGTTGCAACAGAGGTGCTATAAGCCTGGCAAAGCTGAAAGTTTATAGGTGTCTACTTACCTTGGGCTCGTCACAGACAAATGCTGCCAACTTCTGCTTTCTGGGAGAAGGCAATGGCACCCCACTCTAGTACTCTTGCCTGGAAAATCCCATAGATGGAGGAGCCTGGTAGGCTGTGGTCCATGGGGTCGCTAAGAGTCAGACACGACTGAGCAACTTCACTTTCACTTTCTGCTTTCCAGCATGCTTGGCTTGTTTGTACCTTCATTGCACTGTGTATCCTTCTGTTTTTTTGTGTGTGTGTGTGCTGGAAGTTTATCAGTGTTTAGTAACCTAGAGCTAGCCATCTGAGTTCTTTGAGATTCATGTCCACAACTGTAAGCAAACAGCATCTCTCCTGTAGAGTAGTCATTGGAAGATTTGGGGGGGAAAGTGGTGTGCTTGGCACACATGGTGTCCATTTCACATAAGGTGAGCTCATTGCATGGAAGCCAGGCCAATATTAGTGTAGAAGTGAAGTCATCCATCGTGTTCTGGGTGGGATTCCCTGCTGTAATGGGGCAGAAGCTAGGAAGGAGAACCTCAAGCTGAGGCATCGGGGGTTGCACAGACACTTGTCTCTTGTTTCTAAGAGACAAGCCAGCCAAGAGTCAGAATTCCAACATGCAAGTCCTTGGCTGCCCTGTAAGCCTCATTCTGCCTCCTCACTGCTGCCCCTAAATCCTTCCAAATACACACCCCACTTCAAGGCATTGATCTTGCAGTTCCCTGGACCTTATTTTCCCTAGATTTGCACATGGCTTCTGGTGAAGAATCTGCCTGCAATGCAGGAGACCTGGGTTCGATCCCTGGGTTGAGAAGATTCCCTGGAGAAGGGAATGGCAACCCACTCCAGTATTCTTGCCTGGAGAATCCCGTGAACAGAGGAGCCTGGCGGGCTCCATCCATGGGGTCACAAAGAGTCGGACACGGCTGAGTGACTAACACTACTGCATTCCATGTGGCTTCTCCTCCGCTGACTCCCTCATCTCAGAGAGCAGCTCCCATCACTCCCGTTCTGTGCCTGTCCTCATCACACTTCTAGCTCATCATATTCTCCATCTATGCATTTGTGGGTCAGTTACTTGCCTGCTTTCCTCACAGGCACTCCACAGGCAGCTGAGGAATTTATCTTGTTCTGTGCCCAGCACAGAGTCCTTGGCCTGGCATGAGATAGGAGACCAATGCATACTGGCTGAATAAATGAATGAATGGATGAACATTCCTGAAAGGGAGCATTGGCTTCCACGCTCTAGGAGTGTCAGCTCCCTCCCTCTAGGAGCCGTCTCTCCCTCCTTCCCCCTTCCCCTGCACAAAGACAAACCATCCAGGAAAATCCACTCATATTCACACATGTGGAAACTCACGCCCAGACTGCACAGTACACACAGGAACCCTCCCCTGCACTCGCCTCCCCTCAGCCCTCTCAAGGCAGACACAAACATTCTCCTGGGTGATCTGGACACAGCCTTTCAAAGAGCCCCCTTCGTTCCCCACTCTCAAGCTAACAGCTTCTTCAGTAAGACCTCACATAGCTTTATTGGAGAGGTCCTGGGTAGAAAAAAAGCTGCAGCTTAATGAAGGCCATTTAATAGTCAATCTCAATTCCAAGGAAAAGCAAATCTTTATTACCAGCATCCAATCATTTCTGTTCAGGGATTCCCACCCTTTGGAATGGATATGTGTGTGTGTGTGTGTGTGTGGTTTTTTCCCAGAACCTCTTTTCTAATTAACTCTGAAGCCTAGATTACAGGAGGCCGGCCTTGGGAATGGAGGGGTGGGGGTGCGGGGGCATCTCGGCCGGAAGTAAGCACTGGAGGTGATGTTTAATTAAAGGGAAGCTGTGAGAGGAAGAGGTCTGGCCGGGCTGCACTGCTAATCCTCTTGCCTGGCTCCCGTGTCCCCGCGTGACTGTGATTGATGAGCTGGTCGCCCTTACATCTTCATCTGCGGCAGCGCTAATACCCTCAGGCAGAAGGGGCGCCGGTTCGCAGTGCGTGCACTTAGCTCGATGGAGTTCTGAGCTGGCCCAAGAGCTGGCTGTGCGATTCCTTTTCCTGTCTCTCTCTCTCTCTCTCTTTTTTTTTTTTTTTGGCCTTTTCCTTTCTCTCCTAAGATTCATAGTTTGATAGAAAGAGTGATAGACGGATGGATGTGTAAAGGGGCAAGTGGATGAATGGATGAATGTTTAAATAGATAGAAACACATAGCTATATATAGATATGAAAGCGAAAGCGTTAGTCGCTCAGTCTTGTCGACTCATTGCAACCCCATGGACTGTGGCCCGCCAGGCTCCTCTGTCCTTGGAATTCTCCAGGCAGGAATACTGCAGTGGTTTGCCATTCCCTTCTTCAGAGGATCTTCCCCACCCAGGGATTGAACCCCAGGTTTCCGTGTTGCAGGCAGATTTCATTACCATCTGAGCCACAAGGGAATATATACACACTCAATGTGTGTGTGTATATCTGTCTATCTATATCTATGCAGCTATGTCACTATCTGTGTCTGTCCATCTGAGATCTTGCGCTGTGAATTTCAAGTCCCTGTTTGTGTCTGCTTTTCCTGGGTCTGCTTTCCTCACTCTGTCCAGATTTCTCTGATCAACTGCCTCGACCTGTCTCATCTTACTCTGTGTCCTGTCTCTACGAAGGCTCTCTTATGAGGTAATATTAGGGAGTCTCTGGCTGAAATCTTTTATTATTCAGCAATATTAATGTCTGAGTAATTTAGAACCTGCCTTTCGTTAAGCATCTACTGAATGCCAAGAGCTGCCTGAGATCCTGTTGGACAGTTGTTTAATATTTGTTCTTAAGATTGCTAACATTGATTAATCTCTTAATATGTGCCAGGTGGCAATGCTAAGCACTTTGTATACCTAATCCCATTTAATCTTCAAAATAATCCAGTGTGGCAGCTACCCTCATATTCCCATTTTGGAAATGGAAAATCTGAGGTTTAGAGACAGAATTATGCACATTTCCTTAATCTGTTCTTTATCACATCAAAACAGAGATGTTATTTCCATCTTTTGATGATACATATGTGTGCAGTGTTTTGAAAGGGGGAAGTAGCCACCCATTCCAGTATTCTTGCCTGGGAAATCCCATGGACAGAGGAGTCTGTCAGGCCACAGTCCATGGGGTTGCAAAGAGTCAGACACGACTGAGCAAGTAGGCACACTCAGCATACAATGTATTGTCCAAGGTCAGAGAGCTTAAAGGGTAAGACTCCTGGGGTCTTACTGCAGACCTGTCTCTCCCCCAAATGCTCCTTGGAATAGACTAGAAGGTGGGTTTGTGCCTGCCAGTGTTTCTCTGTTTTCTCTCCCCCTGTAAAATCTGTGTCCCAGTTGTGTTTACCGGAACATCCCTACCATGTGGCCAAGGGGCTAGTTCTGGAACACAGAGGGTTACAGAGCTTCAGTCAGTCATACGAGCCAGAATAAATTGGCAGAGATGTCTGATTGGACTTTTTCTCCTTCTTCAAGGCAGATGCTTTTCTCATTACTGAAAACAGGATGACGCTTGGTCTAAGGGCCCAGACATTCATGGTAATAGCCATGCAGCTTCTGATCTTGGATGTGCTAGCTCGGGTGGGTTGGGGAGGCTGCAGTGCTCTATTGAGTGCTACCACTGGGAAAAGCAGGTTTGCAGAGTGTCTATTAGAACTCATGGCCAAAGGTAGAGTTCTGATAGCCTTGACACCTGACTCGTTCCTGAGCTTCTAGCCTTGGTAAAAGGAGCTTTCCTATAGTCTCAAAGAGAGGAAACCATGGTAAATAAAAATCTGATCCCACATTTTTGCAGAAGCAGCTCTGCATTTTTTTCCTCGGATGGTTTTGCTCTGACACCTAGGCATCTTTGCTGTCCTGAGAACTTGTGGAAATGTAGACCACCATTTCAGTACCCTTTTTTTTCCTTGAAGTGGCCTGAAAAAACCTACTGCCAATCTCTTCATCATCACACATTTTGAAAAGTGTCTAAAAATAAACTACTGAAGTACTTTAATAGACAGTGAAGATAAGATATATTTGAGTGTTTAAGGATTCAGTAAGATGAGTTGAATTACTTTCCTACCCCTGGTTTAGAGACCCATCAGTTAGAGATCTGGGGAGACCAAAAAGTGACCCACACTTCTTATCTCCCCTTCTCCTCATCTGTCTGTGAAATAAAGTGATCAGATCAGATCAGTCGCTCAGTTGTGTCCGACTCTTTGCGACCCCATGAATCGCAGCACGCCAGGCCTCCCTGTCCGTCACCAACTCCCGGAGTTCACTGAGACTCACGTCCATCGAGTCAGTGATGCCATCCAGCCATCTCATCCTCTGTCGTCCCCTTCTCCTCCTGCCCCCAATCCCTCACAGCATCGGAGTCTTTTCCAATGAGTCAACTCTTTGCATGAGGTGGCCAAAGTACTGGAGTTTCAGCTTTAGCATCATTCCTTCCAAAGAAATCCTAGGGCTGATCTCCTTCAGAATGGACTGGTTGGATCTCCTTTCAGTCCAAGGGACTCTCAAGAGTCTTCTCCAACACCACAGTTCAAAAGCATCAATTCTTCGGTGCTCAGCTTTCTTCACAGTCCAACTCTCACATCCATACATGACCACAGGAAAAACCATAGCCTTGACTAGACGAGCCTTTGTTGGCAAAGTAATGTCTCTGCTTTTGAATATGCTATCTAGGTTGGTCATAACTTTCCTTCCAAGGAGTAAGCGTCTTTTAATTTCATGGCTGCGATCACCATCTGCAGTGATTTTGGAGCCCAGAAAAATAAAGTCTGACACTGTTTCCACTGTTTCCCCATCTATTTCCCATGCAATGGTGGGACCGGATTCCATGATCTTCATTTTCTGAATGTTGAGCTTTAAGCCAACTTTTTCACTCTCCACTTTCACTTTCATCAAGAGGCTTTTGGGTTCCTCTTCACTTTCTGCCATAAGGGTGGTGTCATCTGCATATCTGAGGTAATTGATATTTCTCCCGGCAATCTTGATTCCAGCTTGTGTTTCTTCCAGTCCAGCGTTTCTCATGATGTACTCTGCATGTAAGTTAAATAAGCAGGGTGACAGTATACAGCCTTGATGTACTCCTTTTCCTATTTGGAACCAGTCTGTTGTTCCATGTCCAGTTCTAACTGTTGCTTCCTGACCTGCATACAGATTTCTCAAAAGGCAGATCAGGTGGTCTGGGATTCCCATCTCTTTCAGAATTTTCCACAGTTTATTGTGATCCACACAGTCAAAGGCTTTGGCATAGTCAATAAAGCAGAAATAGACGTTTTTCTGGAACTCTCTTGCTTTTTCCATGATCCAGCGGATGTTGGCAATTTGATCTCTGGTTCCTCTGCCTTTTCTAAAACCAGCTTGAACATCAGGAAGTTCACGGTTTCACATATTGCTGAAGCCTGGCTTGGAGAATTTTGAGCATTACTTTACTAGCATGTGAGATGAGTGCAATTGTGCGGTAGTTTGAGCATTCTTTGGCATTGCCTTTCTTTGGGATTGGAATGAAAACTGACCTTTTCCAGTGCTGTGGCCACTGCTGAGTTTTCCAAATTTGCTGTAATAAGACATGTCAATCATTAGATTTCCTCTGAAATCAGTTTCTAAAGCCTCTACCACCCCATCTCTCCTTGTCTGCTGATGCTGCATCCCTCTACCGTAGAGTCCAGTCCACTCCACCATTCCCTGTCTGTGACCATTTGGTTGACTCCAAATCCTTAATTTTTCCTTTGTGATAACTTGTCATCCTGTCCACGGCCTTAGAAAGGGATTCTTGGGTTTTACTTTAAGATTCAGTCTCTTCCTGAGATACGTCTCTACATAAGTGGATACAGCCCTGGAGGGCCAGACTGGACACACCAGACATCAGACAGACTGGTGCTGTGGCCTCTCTAACTTTCAGAATTCTTCTGAGAGATCACATTAGCTTTCCTTATTGACCACTGGGCTGGGGTCAAGGTAAGTTTTTAAATGGTCTCTCTATCTTAAGTTTTTTTTTAAAAACTTTTTAAAATATTTTTGTTGGACTCTTTATTCTTAACAAGTAATTTCATTACTACTATATTTGAGTCTGTGGCCCACTAAGTCCTTGGGTTCCCCCCCGAAACTGACATATCCTAACAGGTAACAGTCTTTTAGCCATAGTGTTTATTCCCATTCAAATTTTTAGAAGAAACTGGGTCTTATTGGCTCCTACCCAACAAAAGTTTCAAGAAGAATTTCAGTAATTCGATTTCAATAATTTCCTATCCAGTTTTCTATATCTAGTCAATTCCTATATCTAGCCACCACTCTTGTGTCTCTCTTTATCATCCTGAATATTGATGAATATCGTCTATACTACTAATTCCTGGGCTTCCCAGGTGGCACAGTGGTAAAGAATCTGCTGCTAATGCAAGAGAGGCAGGAGATACAGCTCCGATCCCTGGGTTGGGAAGATTCCCTGGAGTAAGAAATGACTACGCATGCCCTATTCTTGCCTGGAGAATTCCATGGACAGAGGAGCCTAGTGGGCTACAGTCCACAGCGTTGCAAAGCGTTGGATGTGACCGAGAGACTGACAACACACAGAAATTCCTAGGCTAAAAATTCTCCTTGGTGCACTTATTTTACTTTTCTAGTGTTGGAACCATGGGTTTCATGCTTGTATATCATGGAACCAGCTCAATTTTCAGCATTAAACTTACCATGCTGAAAGGTGGATAAAAGCTCAACAATAAACTGACTACTTTGCATGATTTTGTCTGCATTCTGCATTTAGCACTGATTCCCAACGTAATCTAAACAGGCATAAAATTCAGTTCTTTGGTATTCATTCGCCAATCAGAATACTGGAAAAGTCATCTGTAAAAAATTCAAGAGGAATGTAGATTCACAGAGAGGAGTCAAAGCAGAAAAGTCTTTGTATTTCTGTCCTTGGTGCTGAAAAAAGAAAAGGGGGAAAAAAAATCTTAGGTCAACTTCTCTGCTTTATTAAATGTAATGATGTGACTGTTTGTAAATGTATGAGAGATCATCCATTTAAAATAATCATTATTTAGTCTTATTTTCCTAAAAGAACAGATTCTATTGGTGCCATGCTGCTGCTGTTGCTAAGTCACTTCAGTCCTGTCTGACCCTGTGCGACGCTATTGACTGTAGCCTGCCAGGCTCCTCTGTCCATGGGATTCTCCAGGCAAGAATATCGGAGTGGGTAGCCATTTCCTCCTCCAGGAGGTGCCATGGAAGCTGACTAATGCTGACCCCAGTACTGCTCTGCTGCATATAATAGTCACTACTATTTAAATAGTAGCTATTTAAATCAATTTAAATGAAGTAAAATTAAAATTCAGTTTTCCAAGGACACTGTCCACCTTTCAGGTGCCCAAGAGTTGCATGTGGCTGGTGGCTACTGTATTAGATGGCACAGATATGAAACGTTCCCATCATCTTGGAAAGTTTTAATGGACAGTGTTTGCTTAGAATATCATCACTGTGGTAGACTCAACATTATTCCCCCCAATATATCCGTATCCTGTATGACAAAAGGGACTTTACAAATGTGATTAGGTGATGGATGTTGACCGAGAAGGATTATCCAGCATTATCCCAATGGGCCCAACATAGTCACAAGAGTCCTTATCATATGAGGGAGGCAGACGTGTCAGAGTCAGAGGAAAAACCAGTGTGATAGCAGAAGCAGAAACTGGAGTGATGCATTTCAAAGGTGGAGAAACAGCCCACAAGGCCATGGATTCAAGTGGCCATTGGATGCTGAAAACAACAAGGGGCCAGATTGCCCCCCAGAGGCTGCAGAAAGAGCCAGCCCTGCTGACACCTTGCCTTTAAGTCAGTGGCACTGATTTCAGACTTCTGGCCCCCAGGACTCTAAGAGAGCACAGCTGCGTTACTTTAAGTCACGAAGTCGCTGGTGAGTTATTACAGCAGCAGAAGGAAGCACATTCATCATCATCATCATGATTATCATGATCAAAGTCACACTCGATTCTGGCATTTCATGTGGATTCTTGCAGTTTTGCAGTCTCCTCGAGTAGAGAGCCCAGTCAACCCCTGGGGTATTTGAAGAACCAAGCTCACAAGCAATGGTTCCCTTTTTCATCTGAGATATTCACATTGACTCAGAAATGATTTCTGCTCTGCCAGTGGGTAACGAGAGTTCAGTGACTCATGAGTTAGCTGTATCAACAGGGAGTGGAGGGGGCTGTGATAGTTGAAAGGGACAAGAGGTGATCTCTGTTACCTGGCTTTCTATTTTCTCTGACCCGGGTGGTTGTCGACTCCAGTTCTGGTTTTGAGCAGTGTGTTTGTATGTGACTGGTAGAGCTGAAAACATAAGTGACTATCCTACTGAGCAACTTCAGACAAATCAGTATCAAAGTTCAGTCCAATAGATGAATGGATAAAGAATTTGTAGTATATATGAGCAGTAGAATATTATTCAGCCATGAAAAGGAATGCAGTTGAGTTGGTTCTAGTGACATGGATGAACTTAGAGCCTGTTATACAGAGTGAAGTTAGAAAGAGAAAAACCAATTTTGTATCTTAATGCATATATATGGAATCTAGAAAAAGGGTACTAATGAACCTATTTGCAAGGCAGGAATAGAGAACAGACTTTGGACACAGCAGGGGAAGGAGAGGGTGGGACGAACTGAGGGAGTAGCATTGAAACATTTACCTTACCTATGTGAAATAGCTAGCTCCTGGGAAGTTTCTTTAGAATACAGGGAGCTCAATCCAGTTCTCTGTGACAACCTCGAGGGGTGGGAGGGGGTGGGGAGGAGGTTCAAGAGGGAGGGGACATATGCATACTTATGGAGGATTCAAGTTATTGTATGGCAGGAGCCAACACAATATTGTAAAGCAATTATCCTCCAATTAAAAATAAATTTAAAGAAATACAATATGCAAATAGAAAAAGACAACATTTTATCCTAAAAAAAAAAAAAAAAGAAAAAGCTCAGTTCAAGACTTGAAAGATGCAGTTCAGCAAGAAATCCTTTGTGCCCTTCCTACCCCCGCGGACCAGTGTGTTATTTTCCAAGCCTAGTGTGTGATTGTGGGTGTGATGAGTCAAGTTTCTTCTCTGCTCCCTCAGCCTGCTTGTCTCCTCCCAGGCTGGATTTTGACTCTTTGCTTCTTTTCTGGAAAATGTCCCTTCATCCACTGTATACTGTAATGCAAGTTACGTCTCTTTCAAATAACAGTAACAGTAATAATAGCCCATATACCATAACTGTTATAACAAATATAATTGGATATGTATTTTCAGGATGGTGATAGGAACTTTATATGCTTTGCCTAATTTATTCCACAGATAACTCCATGCTGCTGCTGCTGCTAAGTTGCTTCAGTCGTGTCTGACTCTGTGCGACCCCATAGACGGCAGCCCACTAGGCTCCTCTGTCCCTGGGATTCTCCAGGCAAGAATACTGGAGTGGGTTGCCATTTCCTTCTCCAATGCATGAAAGTGAAAAGTGACAGTGAAGTCGCTCAGTCGTGCCCGACTCTTAGCGACCCCATGGGCTGCAGCCTACCAGGCTCCTCTGTCCATGGGATTTGCCAGGCAGGAGTACTGGAGTGGGGTGCCATTGCCTCCTCCGAGATAACTCCATAAGGATGCACTATTAGTATCCCCATTTTACCAGAGAGAGGCAAAGCACAGAGTTAATGATACTTACTCAAGAGCAAGCACCTAGTAAGAAGGAGACACAGGATTTAGTGAGTTTGGAGGGTATTATGATAGCTGAAATAAGTCAAACAGAAGAAAAGACAAATGCAGCATGTTATCACTTACATGTGGAATCTAAAGAATACAACAAACTAGTGAATACCTCGAAGAAGAAGGGGACAATGGAGAGAATGAGCCAGTAGCTACCAGTGGGGAGGGCGTGATGGGCAAAAAGGGATGGAGGTGTGAGAGGTACAAGCTACTGGATATAGGACAGGCTCAGGATATATTGTGCAACATGGGGAAAATAGCCAAAAATTTGTAATAATTATAAATGGAACGTAACCTTTAAAATTACATTGAATTAAAATTTTTTTTATTAAAGAGGGAGAATCAGAATTTACACAGCAGGCCTTTTGGCTTCAGAGGTGGGTTGAATTTTTAAAAGGTGTCTCCCTCTCTTGTACAAGGAAGAGGAGGACTCTTTTTTTAAAAAAAAATACTTATTATTCACTTATTTATTTGGCCTTGCCAAGTCTTAGTTGTGGCACACAGGATCTTTCGTTGTAGCATGTGAACTCTTCGTTGTGGCTTGTGGGATCTGGTTCCCTGACCAGGGATTGAACTCAGGTCCCCTGCATTGGGAGCTCAAAATCTTAGCCACTGGACCACCAGGGACATCCTGGGCTTGCATTTTAGAACTCAGCAAACGGTCCCCCTTCCCAGACTTTAAGCTGTTTGGTATTGGGAATCATGCTATCTCCTTCTTTCATTCTTTCTCTGTTCCCTCAAAGACAGCAGACAATTTCTTGGAAAACCAGCAGAAGCTCATTGATACTGTTCGTTGAAATTTATTTTTGAATCCTTTAGATGATTAATAAGGGATCCCATAGAAAGGGGAGACCACTAAAGATGATGCCCCAGAGAAAGCCTACAGAATATGGGGTAGTAGAAAGACCCCAGGCTGGAGTCACATTCTGGCTGTAGCTCTTAAGAGCAGTGTGGCTGTGAATAAGTCATTCCTTGATTGAGCCTCAGTTTTCTCGTCTGTCAAATGGAGATAATAATATATTACTCAGAGTCCTTATGAGGATTTAATGGGTGTGCAATATAAAGGGCTTTATTAATGGTCATCATCATCATCATTAACATTTTTTCCCATAACCTGGACTCAAGAGCTTGGCACATGTAAGTTCATAGTAGGCCTTGTTTTGCTTGAATGTATTTCTAGTCCAACAGCATAATCCTAGATAGAAGTTTTGCTTCTTTAATTTGACCACTTCAGCATTCTCATGACAAAGACAACGGAACACAAAAACAGTTTCCATCTTTCATATAATTACGCCACATCTCTTTCTCGTGGTGAGGAGAGAGTGTGGTCTTTAGAGTCCTATTAAAATAAAAATGTAAACATCAGTGAGTTTGCACTGGACCCAAGAAATATGGCACACATGAAGATTAGAGCCGTTAGCATCCTTACCAGTGCAGAAATGTAGCTTGGGGAGTTGGTCCCTGATTCCATCTGCCCTGCTCCATCTCTGCCCCTGCTTCATCATTTCATTTGTGGTTGACTGTGGTCATCTGTGCTTTTTCCAGTCTCCATCATTTTTCTCCAGTGCATTAGCTGTTCAGTGGTCAGAATACTCTTTCTATAGCCCAGATCTTACCATTCCATCCCCATTCCTGGAACTCTTCAATGGCTTCTCATTCCTTAAGGAATCAAATCCAAACTACTTCACCTGACATTCCCTTTTCTTGTCTGTATATCTGCAACCTCATTTCATTTGTAGTTGACTGCGGTCATCTTTGCTCTTCCCTGTCTCCATCATTTCTCCCCCATGCATTAGCTGTTCAGTGGTCAGAATACTCTTTGTAGAACCCAGATTTGACTGTTCCATCCCCATTCCTGGAACTCTTCTATGGCTTCTCATTCCTTAAGGAATCAAATCCAAGCTATTTTACCTGACATTCCCTTGTCTTGTCTGTATATCTGCAACCTCATTTCTAGCTCCAGTTTCTGTTGAATCCCCACCACCCACATAGTTCACTCATAGGAGTCATCTTTGTGTTCTTTCTTTCCCTGATCTCCATGCTTTCCCTCTGTTTTAGATTCCCCCTAACTCACTCCAACTTCTCCTTTAAGACTCATCTCCATCATATCCTTCTAGAAGCATTTGCTACACCTTCCATCTCTGAACTGGGATGCTTCCACTCTGGCTCCCATAATAATATGCATGTAGACTCTTAAAAATCCATGAAACTTGCTTTGATTGTTGATTTTCCTGCATCTATCTTTATCCCTCTTTTAAACCTCCACTTGAGAAAAGACAGTTTTCTCACGTCTGAATGTATTTTACATTCATGTGCATGCTTAGTCATTTCAGTTGTGTCTGACTCTGTGCGACCCCATGGACTGTAGCCCAGCAGGCTCCTGTTTCCATGAGATTCTCCAGGCAAGAATACTGAAGTGGGTTGCCATTGCCTTCTCCAGGAGATCTACCCCACCCAGGGATCGAACACACGGCTCTTATATCTCCTGCCTTGGCAGATGAGTTCTTTACCATTAGCGCCACTTGGGAAGCCCATTTTACATTCATACAAACACAAATGCTGATCCTGAGCCCACCAGGAGCCAGGCACACTGAATCAAAGTGTCCTTGGGCATCTCTCTGTGCCAAAGACACAGGCAGGAAATACATCTTGAGTGACTGAATGAATGAATGAATGAAAGCAAGACATCCTACCATGTGTCTATGAGATTTAAAGACGAGCTAGTTCCTTTCTGATCAAATCCAATGGATAACCTTGCAGAACAAGAACTAACTCAGACTGTCTGCTCACGCCTTAAGCATGTTGCATACTGGAGCGTGTTCAAGGTTCTTACCTGACCTCACACACACAGTGAATGTCTGAGCTCTGTAGGCTATTTGTAAAGAGTTTATTTCATCTTTGCAGAAAGCTGCCCAGTATAAATATTAGTCAGTTGATTTCACACAGAGTTAAAACAAGCTTTTAAAAGGCTTTTACCTCTCCTGTCCCCAAACAGGTACTTTAGACAGATTCTCAAGAGCCTTGGGAAGCTTTGTCGGATTTGGTAAAGTGAAAGTTATGTTCTATTCAGACGCGGCCTTCTGTGAAGGCTGTCTTGGGGTTGATGCTGAAATTGTGCAGAAAGGGTCAGGGAAAGTGAAGGATTTTAACATCACAAAGATGGGGTTGGGGTGGGGTGGTGTAGGAATCAGACTTCCCTCTTGTGGATTCCTCTCAACAAGGTTGTTTCTGAAGCTGTTTTCCTTTGGTGCGAAGAAGGTAGCTTGGTATTGTGCAGGCGCAAGGGCTTAATATTTCAATGGTGTGAGTTCACTCCTAGTTCTGTCCGTCAATTGGTGGTGGTTTAATCACTAAGTTGTGTCTGACTCTTGCAATCCCATGGACTGGAGCCCACCAGGCTCCTCTGTCCATGGGATTTCTTCAGGCAAAATACTGGAGTGGGTTGCCATTTCCTTCTCCAGGGGATCTTTCCGACCCAGGGATTGAACTCACGTCTCCTGCACTGCAGGCGGATTCTTTACTGCTGAGCCACTATGCCCATCAGTTAGTCAGTGACAAACATGAATCCAACCCAGCCAGCCCTATATAACACTTGGACCAATGGGTATCACCACCATGGACCAGCAGAAAGATAATATAAGCCACACATAGATTTTTTTTTTTTTTTTGTAATTCTGGTAGTCACATTAAACTCAGTAAAAAGAAACAGGTAAATTTAATTTCAAGGTTTTATTCAACCCAGTACGTCTCAACAATAACTGAAAATGTTTTATTTAATCCAGTGTCTCCAAAGTATTATCATTTCAACCTGGAATCAAAATAAAACTATTAGATACTTTTCATTCTTTTCCTTGTACCTTGTCTCTGAAATTCAGTGTGCATTTTGTGCTTGCAACACGCCTTACATCTGATTAACCACATTGCAGCTGCTCAGTGACCACACGTGGCTCATGGCCATACAATAGGACAGCCTGAGGTGGGACCACAATGCCTGGACAGATCTCTCAAGTTCTTAAACTTTTCCTATCCAGATCCCAAGATCTGCTTCCCAGAGATGAGACAAGATTGCATGAGAATGATCATGTGTCCAAACTTCCTTCTTTGCATTGTAAAGGATGGAATAAGAAGACAAGATATTGGATTATTTTCAGGGGGTTTCCTTGGTTGTTGTAGTTCTGTCATTGGACCTTAAGCTCTACGTGGTAGGGAGAGATTTCATTTAACATGGTGTCTCTGGACAGTACTAGTACTCGAGTACATGACTAAGTATATGAGTTTCCTAGGGCTCCAATAACATAGTACCACAAACTGGGAGTCTTCAACAGCAGGAATGTCTTGTCAGAGTTCTGGAGGCCAGAGGTCCAAGATCTAAAGTGTCAGCTGGGTTGGTTCCTTTCGGAGGCTGTGAGGATGATCCTGGTCCATGCCTCTGTCCTGGCTTCTGGTGAGTGGCTGGCTTTCTTTGGTGTCCTTGGGCCGTAGAATCATCACTTTGGTCTCTGCCTTCATCTTCACATGATGTTCTCCTTGTGTGTGTGTGTCTATGTTCAAAGTACCCCCGTTTTATAAGAACAGTTGTATCAAATTAGGGGCCAACCCTCCTCCGGTATGACCTCGTGTTAACACGTGTTAATTACATTTACGATGAGTGACTCCATTCCCAAGTAAGGTCACATTGTGAGATAGAGGGGGCAAGAACTTCAAAAAGTTAATGGGGGGAGCACAATTCAACCTCTAACAGCACGTGTTCATTATACAGCATATGTTCATTAAACCTAAATTGGATCCATGAATCAATAATACTTGACTATAAGGACCGTTTTTTGTCTACTCTGGGTGGGTCCCAAGAATATTCCATTATGTCTGAAAAAGATAGGCAGGTTAAAAATCAAACAAGGAAAACTGGACGTGAAGAGGATGAATGTTATTGATGGGCAGTTCCACTCTGCAAAGGCACCTGCTTTTCAGTTATCTCATTTGAAAATATTTACATATGCTGCTTGAAGGTCTTTTGAATTAAATGTACTTAACTTCCATCAGCCTCAGTGTCCTAGCTAAAACTGCCTCAGAACTGTTCAGATAAATTAACTTCAGTATCTTCATTTGTACACAGAGTGATCACACACTTTATTTGGCCAGACTTACACGCTGTTGTATCTAAATAAAATGTCTCGTCATTAGGCAAATTCTCTCTTATACACAAATAAGGTGGACTTCTTCCATATTTTCAAAATTTCACTCTCCTCCTTGGATCCACCTTGACATTTTGCAAAACCTCTTCTTTAAGTCAGTCCAGCCCTGTTTTACTCCAAACTGTGTGCTGTTCTCAGCTCAGCATTCATGGAGGCTGCTGCTACTGCTGCTAAGTCGCTTCAGTCGTGTCCGACTCTGTGCAACCCCATAGACGGCAGCCCTCCAGGCTCCTCCGTTCCTGGGATTCTCTATGCAAAAATACTGGAGTGGGTTGCCATTTCCTCCTCCAATGCATGAAAGTGAAAAGTGAAAGTGAAGTTGCTCAGTCGTGTCAGACTCTTAGCGACCCCATGGACTGCAGCCTACCAGGCTCCTCCGTCCATGGGATTTTCCAGGCAAGAGTACTGGAGTGGGGTGCCATTGCCTTCTCCAATTCATGGAGGCAGATATCCTTAAAACATCACACCTCTTTAGCTACAGGAAGATACTTGTGCACTGGCCAAACACATGTAAAGAATTCAAGGTTTTCCAGTTTCCAGTGGTGCTTTGTTTGAAGGTCCAGGGCTCAAGAGACCCTTGTGGTGGGGCAGCACCAGTTACTGAACTTGGTTCTTCACTTAGGAAAATGGAAGTTCTTTGTTTTCAGTCTCTCTTGACTTACTCTTTTACAAATAGCAATAACTTCAATACTGGCATGTTCATGCCAAGTTGGCTTGTATTGAGTTTGTAAAGCCAATAAAGTTTTATCTCCCCTTTGTTCTGATGGGAATTTCAATTGTCATACTGGCCCTGTTTATTTCTCTTATTCTCTGTATAAAAGTTTATGAAATGAGGATGGAGGAAACCCAGAAATGCATCATGCAATTAAGTCTGTTGATGTAGCCAGACATTTGCATCATATGGATGGAAAATTTAGGAAGCCGTGTAATGCAATGGAAGTATATCTAGAGTTCAGATCTCAGCTAGAATGTGTTTGCTGTCTGAACTTGGGCATGTCACTGAGTTACTTGACCTCAACTTTCTCTTCTGTTAAATGGGTATATACGGTACCCATCCTACCTACTTTCCAATGTGGTAGGGAGGTTCAGACAGACCCTGTTTGAATGCTCCCAGCAGCCTTTACATTGTATCCTTGGCCAAGCAACTGTGATGATGTCTATGGTGGGAGTGATCAACTCTGTCCTATTTATTTACCTAAACTGACCACCTGATTTATTGATTTATTTCTTCAGTTTCAAACATTTGAGTTTCCTCAAGAGAAAAGGTATCATCAAAGAGTGTAGTTTAAAAGATCAGATCCCTCTCTTTTCTTTTTCTTCACTCTTCCCTTGACTTTATTTACCATCATTGCATTTACTCTGTGACTCCCCAAGATGTTTTTGAGCATCTACGCTATGCATGCCATTCAAATACTCCTGGGAAGATGGTACTCAGTAATGCAGACCTTCCCTCAAGGGCCCAGATAATTCAGGTCTCTTCCCTCAAGGGCCTTACAATCTAGTAGCCTCCAGGTCTCTATCTCAGCTCGCCCATGGCTCTGAAAATAACCTCACCACTTTCTTTTACTTCGTTTTCATTGATTCTGCCACCCCAGGTATGAGTTATTTCCTCCTTCTGCAGCATTAAACTGGCCTTTCCACACCTGATGTTGTCAACCTGTTCCACACCATCTGGCTATTTTCTACTCACCCTTCAGCTCGAGGTGTAGATGTCAATTCTTCTGGAAAGCCCTCTTTGATAAACCATAGGGGATTGGCGAGCTCTCTTAGCTCTGTATATTTCTCTTCTCGTGGCACATACCCCATTAAACTGTACATTCCCGGGTTATTCTATGACTTCTGCCAACTTAGAGCTGCAGAGGTTTCTGGGCTGCGTGAATCCTTGTCACCACTGTGGCCCCTGAAGCTAGCAGAGGACCTGCCATACCAAAGATGCCCAGGACTTTGCTACTGAAACAATGGCATGAATATCAAGTTCTTGCCTATTTGAATAGTTCATTGCCCTTGCTTTCTGGCAGTCTCTCCTAATTTCATTTCTTCCAAATCCAAGTATAATTCATTTTGTGACAGCCTTTTTTTCAAGTTGGCAAACTATTAGAGGCTAAAACTTATGCAACACACAATGAAAGACAAGGTCATATTTTATCATCTTTGCCTGTTGCCTTAACCAGATTAGACATCTTTCTACAAGTAAGGTGAATGCAAGCCAACAGATATTTATCATGTCAAACACCTGATTACAAAGGATGGAAGAAAAAGAGGGAAGTGTTAAAGATGAAGATGGCAAGTCCCTGCCTTGAAGGAATTTACATTCTTAGGAGAGGCTCATAATAGCCACGTAGGGAGATTGGAAAAGACTCACTGGAAAAGATTCTGATGCTGGAAAAGATTGAGGGCAGGAGGAGAAGGGGGTGACAGAGGATGGGATGGTTGGATAGCATCACTGACTCAATGGACATGACTTTGAGCAAACTCTTCACTATCTGGGAGATAGTGAAGGACAGGAAAGCCTGGCATGCTGCAGTCCATGGGGTCACAGAGTCGGACACGACTTAGTGACTGAACAACAACAAGGGAGATTGGATAACTGAAAACACCAAAAAAAAAAAAAAAAAAAAGGAAACCTCAAAGGTTTGGTTCTGGAAATTCATGATAAGTTATGTGGAGGTGGTACATAGCTTCTGTATCTTAACAATGTCAGGTCTCCTCAAGGTCTTGGGTTGTCTCAGCTATGTTTAGGATCCACCTTTGAGAGAGGACCAAGGAAGAAATGTCGATTAGTGTCCTTGGGAAATAAACTTTCCAGATAGGTAGAAAATTCAGTTTTCATAATGTGATGTGAGTGAGGTTGCTTCAATTAGCAGCATTCACGGTGGAGCTGGCACTGCTCTGGACTACTTGTGCTTGCTGTGTGTGCAGCAACCCCCTCTCTTACAGAGAAAGTTGTCTTACACCGAATCTATTAGTTTCCTATTTTAGATGCAGGCAGAGAATCCCCTGGATAGCTACGATGGAGTAAGTAGCACAGCAATATTATCCCAAGTCATATCTGCAGGGTAACTGTAAGCAAGCTGTTTAGGGGAACACACGCCATTCTTTTCTTGTTGTGGATATGGTTAAATGTAGTAATATTAGCAATGGTGCAAGTCTTTGAAATTCACCTTGGATAGAAATTTGACGCTGATGTTACCCTGGTGGTGGTGGCAAGAACTCCCCCCCCCCCCCACCTTCTTTAGCTCCTTGTAAAAGGAGGTGGATTGTGAATTGAAGGTTTCCTCCATACCCAGGAGATGAAGGGTCTTTGTGGAATGATGAGTTAAAACGTGTTGATCTGTTCCTTCCATTATGGAAACAGTTTCTGCTAATATTTATTTGCTTGGTTCAATTGTCAATTAGTTCATCTGCCCTACTGTCTGCACCACTCTATTTGGGATGGTGGTGGGCAGCTCCAACTAGCACTCAGGGATGCGTGGCAATGACAGTGAGGCCATGCTATTGATGCAAAAGAGGATGGCTGAACTTCTGCCGCCCTAAATTCCCTTTGTGTTTTCAGCCATGAACGTGGTCCTACAATGTCAGTTTCTGGTTTTGACAGTTTCCTATAGTTATGTGAGAGATTACGTTGGGGGAAATTGGATGAAGGACACACAGCAACTGTCCTGAATTTTTTTTTTTTTTTCAACTTCTTGCTTTGCAGTCAGAATTAGATTGGTCGAACTATGATTTTTCATCCTGCCTCTTGGGGTGACCTCAGATTATTTGCATAGTCTTTCAAAGCTGCCCATCTATAAAATGAAGATAATGATGGAGGCTGTGGAGTGCACTGAGGGAGTCACATTTATACAACACTTAGGGCAATAGAATGCATATGTTGAGAGCCATTCTAATTATATCCTTATTTATTTATTTTTATTTTTGGCTGTCCTGGGTCTTCGTTGATGCACAGACTTTTCTCTAGGGGCAAGCAGGGGCTACTCTCTAGTTGCAGTGAGCAAGCTCCTCATTCCAGTGGCTTCTCTTGTTGCAGAGCTTGGGCTCTAGGGCACATGGGCTTCAGTACTTGCAACTCCGAGGCTCTAGAGCACAGGCTCAATAGCTGTGGTGCACAGTCTCAGTTGCTCCGTGGCACGTGGGGTCTTCCCAGATCAGGGATCAAAACCGTGTCGCCTGCATTGGCAGGTGGATTCTTTACCACTGAGCCACCAGGGAAGCGCTTCTAATTATATTCTTGTTGTTATTAATAATGTTATAATCACCATCATCATCATTAACACTACTAACCCCTCTTGGGTTCTGGATCTTGAGATGACAAGAACAAGATCTCATGCCTTTTTGGTAACTTCTGACTTTGGCTAGAATACTTCAGAAAATATTTCATGATTGAAATAGTTCTACCATAGCCTTACAGATATCCATGCTCATCTTGGTCAACAAAGAGGCCAATCAGAGCATCCTTGAAGGAACCTCAGCTTTGGAGAAAGATGTGGATTTGAGGTCTGCCTCTGACATTTGGTGGCTCACTGGTAAGGAACCCGCCTGCCAATACAGGAGACACAAGAGCCACAGGTTTGATCCTTGGGTCAAGAGGATCCCCTGGAGGAGGAAATGGCAACCCCCTCCAGTATTCTTGCCTGGAAAAGTCCATGGCCAAAGGAGCCTGGTGGGCTACAGTCCATGGGGCCACAAAGAGCTGGGCAAGAGTGAGTGAGTGAGCATACATCTGCCACTTACTAGCTTCCAGAAACCTTTTGCTTCTCTATCTGTGAAATGGGTTTGATAACAAATAAGTTTAGTAAAAACACACTTCCTATAAAGATGAAATTAGACATGTATATCAAGTAGCTACCATTATCTAATGGTGAGAATGAACTCAGTGACAAGCTGCTATTCTGCCTGGTACTTTTTTTTCTATTTATAATGGGCAATAATAAGGCATTTCCAGCTATTTCACAGGCAGAGAAGTGAAGCCCTATGTCGCATGGCTTTCCAAGAAGAAATCTTTCAGTATAATGTTGGGATATTTCAATAGGGAAATTTTTTTTTCCAACAGTACAGGGCAACACTTAATGGTTTGACTTTGTTTCCCGGCTCCCTGAGTTACTGGGTGAATCAGAGCATATCTTAGTCCTCATCGGGACCTGAGAATTTTTCAAGGGACAAAACATTTGGACTATGGGCATGTGCATACCACTCTTTAAGATGCTCCAGGCAACAGTGGTGAGAAAAAAATCACCAGGGGTTCCTGCCCTCAGGAAGTTTACAGTCTAGTTGGAGACAGACCTCAAACTGCAGATTTTACCGTAATATCTTACAGAGGGGTCCCCCAACCTCCAGGATCTAATGCCTGATGATCTGAGGAGGAGCTGATGTAATAGTACTAGAAATAAGCGAGTGAGTGAGCGTTAGTCACTTAGTCGTGTCCAACCCTTTGTGACCTTATGGTGTGCCAGGCTGTTCTGTCCGTGGAATTCTCCAGGCAAGAATACTGAAGTGGGTATAGCCATTCCCTTCTCCAGAGGATCTTCCTGACCCAGCGATCGAACCCAAGTCTCTTGCATTGCAGGCAGATTCTTCACCATTTGAGCCATCAGGGAAGCCCAACAGAAATAAAGTGCACCATAAATGGAATGCTCTTGAATCATCCCAAAACCATACCCCTCTCCCTCCCTGGTCCCTGGAAAAATTGTCTTTCATGAAACCAGTCCTTGGTGAGGACTGCAGTCTTACAGGAAAACCCAAATGAAGTTTTTGGCCAACCCAATATATGTAATGTAAAAATACACATAATGTCAAAATCTAAGTGTACATCATGTCAGACTTTGACAAGGATTTTAAAGGACAAGTCAGGGTCCTCTAAGACCCTGTGGATGCAGTGATCAAGATAAGAAAGCCCCTGTTCTTAAGTGCCTGAGACTGTTGGCTGGGAACTTCACTTGCTCCAGAGGCTAATAATTTTTTTTTTTTTTTTTTTTTTTTTGACACAAGCACGTTTCTCTTTGGAAATACCACCTCATAAGCCACCATGTCAAGGCTACTGATTAACACCAAGTGCCATAAATATTTGATTGTCCCTAACTTTTAAGATGGAGAAGGCAATGGCACCCCACTCCAGTACTCTTGCCTGGAAAATCCCATGGACGGAGGAACCTGGAAGGCTGCAGTCCATGGGGTCGCTGAGGGTCTGACATGACTGAGTGACTTTACTTTCACTTTTCACTTTCATGCATTGGTGAAGGAAATGGCAACCCACTCCAGTGTTCTTGCCTGGAGAATCCCAGGGATGGGGGAGCCTGGTGGGCTGCCGTCTATGGGGTCGCACAGAGTCGGACACGACTGAAGCGACTTAGCAGCAGCAGCAGCAACTTTTAAGGAGTTGAGAAAAACAGCCTCTCCGTTGCCTTCTGTGGCTCCACATGGAAAGTCAGGATGGAACGTTTCGTCAGCGTGACACGTCACTGTCGCAAATCCGCCCCGCCTCCCCTGCTTCGTGTTTCTGGGGCTGGGGCTTTCAGCCACGGCAAGGTGGCTCCTGGCCTGTCTCTCCTCTGTGCCTCCCTGCGGAGGCTGGGGAAGCGAAATGAAACAAATTGTTTTCTCTCCAATCTGTGACATGGATTCCTGTTATCGTGGTTGTTTGTTGGTTTTTTGTAAATTATGGTCCCAGAGCAATTGCAGAGCTCTTTGTTCCAGAGATTTTTTTTTTTTTTTAAGTAAACTCATGTAGTTAGGAAACCAAGGTTTGTATACTCACCTTACAAACTACAAGATCAGTTTGTAAGCTGACCTGGAGGTCAGCTTTGAACCCATCTCCAAGTGTTTAAGGATGTGGGGCTTGGGGCTTAGAAGTCTGATGGATTTGGTTAACTAGCTTTTTCTAGTTGTGTGAATGGCAGGAGGTACTGGATTGACCAAAAGTTTCATTTGGGTTCTTCTGTAAGATGTTATGAAAAACCTGAATGAACCTTATGGCCCACCCGATAACTCCACGTCGCTTAAAAAGAGAATGATGGTAGGCACCACATTGGGTTCTTATCAAATATGATAATATAGGCAAAGCTGCTTTGTTGAATTTTGTATCTTTGGTGCTTAGAACAGTGACTAGTACATAGTTAGTACTCGAGAAAAGTTTTCTTATCATCACCATTATCTTCATCTTTATCATTTTCATCACCATCATCATCAGCTTCATCCCCACCATCATCATCACTGTATCATCATCAGCTTCATCCCCACCATCATCATCTCCATCCTCTTTATCATCAATATCATCTCCATCTTCATCTTAGCATGGATTCAGTGACAGGAACTCTTCAATAACACCACATCAGGTTGAAGTTCTGGGTTCCACCACTTACCAAATTTACAAACTCCCATAGTGGGAAATATTTTTTCACCTGTTTGGAGCCTCAGTGTTCTTACCTTTAAAAAGACCATAATATCTATCTCTTGGGGGTGGTTATGGGGATTAAAGTGCCTGGCACACAGTTGAATGAACCCAACACACCTGCCCATGTATTTTTCAGAGAAGAAAGAGCTTTGCTGGACTAGAAAGGGGACTGATTTCATCCCTACAGTGGGTATATATGCTCAAGGACTTTCTAGATTATGAAACACATTCCCATAGATTTGATCCCTAGTGCATCACAAGAGCCTCATCAGAAAGGAGAATATTTGTTTTTGTTTTTTAGGAAGGAAAATATTTTTGATTTATGTTAATAAATGAGGAAATGGGATACACAATAGTTCCACCATTGAGTTTCTGATTTTTCAGCATTTGTCTCCAACCCCGTAGTCACAGCACCAATAAAAAGTTAGATGGTAACCAACAGGGAAATTACCCAGCATAGAGTTTTTTATTTTACTTATTTTATTGCAACCCATAAAAGATTTTACATCACAACCCAATTCACCCGCATAAAAGTTTCATGAAACATTTCTCTTACTCTAGTCTATTCTTTCCCAGTGCGGTATAGTTTATTTCATTTAGAGAATGTTGATGCAATAACCCCCCACCAGACTTTTACATCCCAAGGGATCACACCTGTAATTTGAAAACAATACATTTCACCCCAAAATTGTGTATAAGAATAGTCTGAGGCACCTTTACACAGCGCCCAAGGCTGGATCCCACCCACCCTCATAGATTTTAAGCCAGTGGGTCTGGGGTGGAGTTCTAGCATCTGGCTCTATAGGACCACCCCAAGGTGACCCGATGGCCTGTGGGCTAAAGAGTAATGTCTTATTACCTCACTCTGATTGTCTCCACCTGAAACATTCTCCGCTATTGGGTGTTTTGACTTTTTTGTGTTTTGGGTCTTTGCATTTTCTCTGTCACTCCCCAGAACACCAGGGAATCTTTCTGTCTTGGTCTCACACTTTTTGCTTTCTAGGAGAAAGCAAGACCCCTTTGATTGAAGAACAGAAGTTTAGCTCTTCAGTTATTAGTTGGACAAGGAGCTTGTGGCTCCTAAGAATGACTGCTGAGCCCACCTATTGAGCGAGTCCTTTGAGGAGGGGCTCTGGTCCTCTGGTGATGCGGTTTTGAGAGGGGAGCAGACGCATCCCTTTGAGGAACCTGAGTGAAAGTGAAAGGTGCTCAGTCGTGTCCGACTCTTTGCGCCCCATGGACTGTCTAGTCCATGGAATTCTCCAGACCAGAATACTGGAGTGGGTAGCCTTTCCCTTTTCCAGGGGATCTTCCCGACCCAGGGATTGAACATTGGTCTCCTGCATTGCAGATGGATTCGTTACCAGCTGAGCCACCAGGGAAGCCCAAGAATACTTGAGTGGGTAGCCTATCCCTTCTCCAGCAGATCTTCCCGACCCAGGAATCGAACCTGGGTCTCCTACATTGCAGATTGGATTCTTTACCAACTGAGCTACCAGGGAATCCCAAGGAACCTGAGAGAGCTGCTTAATTTCATCCTGCATTAATTAATTAATTAATAATCACATCCCCAGACTGTAACTGGAAATAGGACTGTAAGAATGGCACAAATACTGTTTATCCAGATTTTCTTTCCAACCCTGGGAAGCTGGGAATTAAAAAAAAAAAAAAAATCACCCAGGGGCTCCCTGAACTAGCACCACCAACAGATCAGCAGGAAAGTGGAATTCTTCCGGGCAGCCTTCTCCGCCCTCACCTCCTCCTCTGTTATACAATTTAATTACAAGTTTAATCACTTCAGAAACCTCATCCATTCCCTCCAGTGTAGCGAGATCTCTCCTTTCCAAGCAGGCGTCTCAGTGATAAGCGGCTGTCCGTGCAAAGAGTGGATGGGTCTCTTGAAACCTCTCCTTGGGCAAGCCAGAAAGACATGACTAAATAAAAACTGAAATTGTGTTGACATTTCACTGCGGTGGTTGTAGTTTTAATAATAAAGGAAGAACAAAGTATTTGCAGCTTTAAATAAAGAGGCAGCATTTGGCATTGAAATCACAGGGGATTTTGTACGAGGTTTTATTTTTGCTCATTGGGAAACAAGAAAAAAAAAAATGAACTTAGAAGAGACAGAAGTTCAAGACAAGAGAAAAACAAGAGACTCTGATTTTCCTTCATGCCCTTGATCATTACTGGGGTTCTGTGGTCAAGGGTGGGTTCCTTTTCTTCAGAACCTACTGCAGGTCCATCCTGTTGGGTCCTCGGGGACAAAGATGGTTTTGGATTTCGCTCACCACGTTATTGAATGTGATGAATGAAGCTGTTTATCTAGCGCATCCTCTGAGGCAGGGCACCATGCGTGTTTGTTTTCCCGTGATTTGATTTTTATCATGATCTTCTCACAATTACCCTGTGAAGTCACTCATCATGTTCCCCATTAAACAGAAGAAAAAAAAAAAAAAAAAAAGATACTGGAGCCCAGGGCATTGCAACAACTTGCCTGAGATCACGCAGAGAGTCTGCCAAGGAGCCAGGCCTGAGCATCTTCCACACACTCGCCCCTGACAGTATTTTAAGATCAATTTACAATTAACCACTCAGCTTTGTTATACATTTATCTGCAGTGTTCTCAGGGTGTGTTTTAAAAAACGTATCCATCACCATCTCTCTTATCTCTTCGAGCTCTGTCTTCATCCCTCTTCCCTCTCCTCCCCTTCTCCTTTTGGCATTCCCCCCACCCCCCGCCCGTCCCCTCTTGAAAATATAAAACAAAAATAGGAGAGTCGCGCGAGCTTCCCGGTGGAATTCCTGAGTTTGCTTGCATACCATATATTTAGTTTAGTAATGAAAAATTCCAGCTCCGGGCGGTGCAGAGGATAGCATTTCTAATGTTTTTTAAACAGCTATTAATGTAGTGGAGCGCTGTGTGGGTTTTCTTTCTTTCTTTTTTTTTTTTTCCCCTTCCTCGTCTATATAATCATCTGCTCAGTGTACACTCGGAAAGGGAGAGCAGGGGCCAGAGGAGGGGCGGGCTGTGATTGATGGATCAGCTCCAGGAAGGAGTCCCCTCTGGGGCTGGTTTGGGGAGCAGTCAGATGTTGAGGAGGAGGTCAGCCGGGCGGCCCCGGCCCCCCCTCCTCCCGCACCCCCGCCGTCCCCACGTTGCACAGCGCACACACCCTCGCTCCTCATCGAGGCTCTCTCCTGCCAGATGCTCTGTGGCGTGGCACTGGCACAGCTGCTAAGTTTATGGAGGAGAAAGGAAGCAGGATGGTACAGCAGGTACATTTCCCCCATTTTTCTGTTTCACTCAAAACTGTGCTTTGAATGGAGCGGAAGCCTTTCTTGGTATGAAGTCTCTGTTACTCTCTGTGTGATGTGGATTTTGCTCCTTGAATCATGCCGGGAGGGAAAGCAGAGGAATTCAGCCAAGTGTGTGTGTGTGTGTGTGTGTGTGTGTGTGCATGAGCTTTTCTGCTTGATGTGTAAGAACTGAGCTGGTCTTCGAACCCGCAGGTTAATGATGTAATTTTGCATTTCCCTTCTTTGGTTTCAGTGCCCCCAGGGGTATGATGCAGTTTGAGTTCTTTTCGGTCCAGCACTGGAGGCTTTTCTCTGAATATGCGCAATTTCTTGCCAGAGAAGTAGAACAGACCAGGCTGAGAAACTCAAGTCGACCAAACTGTCAGTAGGATGGAGAACTGCAGGCAGCTGAGAAGGGACAGTCTCCTTTCTCTAGTTGGTGTGAGGGGTGGGTCCCAGGGCAGGAGACACCGCTTTTCTAGGCGGTGTGGAGAGGTGTAATCAGTTGGTTTAGGAGGACTGAACCATTCCCATGCATTTCTTTACTAGGGGGGCTGTGTTTAGGCCAGAAGAGGTTTGAGGGGACAAGAAGATGGACTGGGAACAGATAAATTTCAGATGCAAAAGGAGAAGGGATGCTCTAGAAGTTTGATGATTAGAGCTGGGAAAACACACACAGAGACGAGAAAGAAAGATACTTAAAGTCCACCTTGGCAGGCACTTTTCCCCCCTCAGTAAAAGTCAGACAGTTCACGGTAAAAAGAATAAATCCGGTCCGTGCTCTGCCACGTAAGGACTCTTTTCTGCAGTTGAAATGTGCTTTGCATTAGATGGTGAGCCAAAATAATTTGCCAAGTCCGATGGGCTGCCAGTCTTGGTTCATTTGTTAGTTTCCCAAAACTACTTTATTAAACCACTCAGGGCTGTGCCCAGGAGAAGGAGATGTCTAACAACAACAACAAAACCCCACCAAAATATTAAAAAAAGCACCTCCCGTTTTCTCTCTGGCTCTGCCTCCTGGGAAAATTAAGGGTGTGGGATGTTTCAGCGACCAAGGAAATTCTCCTTGTATTTGAGGGGCGTCTCACTGAATGCCTGCAAGCAGCAAAGTCCACACACTATGCTAATGGTCAGATTACGGTATTTGTCTTAAAATAGCAATAATATCCTGGCTATTTCATGCTTCAGTAAAATATTTAAATTGAAATGGCATTTTTTTTTTTCCTTTCGTGAATCAGACTTGGTTGCATTTTAATAACCCGTTTTTCTCTCTGTAACTGGAGTGCAAACTACCCACCGGGGTGTTTCGGGGAATGAAGGGAGGGGAGTGGTTCCCACGTCATCTGGCTGCTGTTGAGTTGCTGTTCTAATTGAGGTTTGGCCCAGGAGGATGAAGTTTCTTTTCCACTTATCCTAATAGATGCTCTTGATTTCAAATTTCTACCCAGTTCTGCAGCAACCAAGGGTGGGTTGGAAAACACGAGGTCTTGGCTTCTTTTTCTTCCCTTTTGTGTATTCAGCAGTAACTCAGGGAAGTCCAGGCATTGAAGATCAGATGCTAGGATTGCAAAATCATTTGAAGCCCCCACCCCGATGATGTGGTTGTTCAGTCACTAAGTTGCAACCCCGTGGACTGCAGCACGCCAGGCTTCCCTGACCTTCACTGTCTCCCAGAGTTTGCTCAAACTCATGTCCATTGAGTGGGTGATGCCATCCAACCATCTCATCTTCCGTCGTCCCCTTCTTCTCCTGCCCTCAATCTTTGCCAGCCTCAGGGATGATGTGGAGGTGCATGCAAGGCAGAGTTACCCTCCGCTGTCAACTCAATACCCCCACAAGCATCCTGACTCAGGAAACATCAGCATCTCCGTGATCATTCCACTTATTTGGGAAAAGCAGGCATTTGGCATTAGAGGAGAGGGATGATCCTCAGACAGTAAAGAATCCGCCTGCAATTCTGGAGACCTGGGTTCGATCCCTGGGTTGGGAAGATACCCTGGAGGAGGGCATGGCAACCCACTCCAGTATTCTTGCCTGGAGAATCCCATGGACAGAGGAGCCTGCCAGGCTGCAATCTATGGGGTTGCAAAGAGTCACACACAACGGAGTGGGTAAGCATTGCACAGAGGGATGAAGGGAGCTTCTGCACATCAGGGAATGTCTAGTCAGCATGCTGTGGATAATTGTTGCCTGTCCCTACCACCAACATGAAATTGACTTCAGCTTCCCCTCATTTCCCCCCACCCCCCGCCCCAGAGCATGTTCATGTGACTTAAGACTTGTCTTGACCCAGAGTGGAAAAGATGCCCTTAATGTGAATATGGACTTCCCAAGTGACACTAGGGGTAAAGAACCTACCTGCCAAAGCCAGAGATCTAAGAAACACAGGTTCAATCCCTGGGTTGGGAAGATCGCCTGGAGGAGGGCACGACAACCCATTCCAGTACTCTTGCCTGGAAAATCTCATGGACAGAGGAGCCTGGTGGGCTACAGTCCATAGGGTTGCAGAGAATCAGACATGACCGAAGCGACTTAGCATGCAAGCACAAGGTGAATATATTTTTTTCCAGAAAATTCATTTCAACCATGCTAAGAATCCAGGAGCATCACTAGGGAGGAAAGAAAGACATCTCCGAAGCTCTTTGAAGGTGAAAAATAATTCCATAGGAAGAACGATGATCTTAATTAAATATTAGATGTAATTAGCCCAAAGTGTAAATGTTGGGAATATTAATTAGGGTCTCTTTGGAATGGTTGTCAGTGTTAATAAGAAACCGCAGGGGGTCCCACCAACATCTGTCTGAGAACTCCAGGAATGGGAGTGCATCTCAGGTTCCAAGGACTTGAGTGCTACCTGTAGGCTCCTTGGCTACCGTGGACACTGTCTGTTAGAGTTGAGCACCCTGGCTTTATTTTTCTGGGCTCCAAAATCACTGCAGATGGTGATTGCAGCAATGAAATTAAAAGACGCTTACTCCTTGGAAGGAAAGTTATGACCAACCTAAACAGCATATTAAAAAGCAGAGACATTACTTTGCCAACAAAGATCCGTCTAGTCAAGGCTATGGTTTTTCCAGTGGTCATGTATGGATGTGAGAGTTGGACTATAAAGAAAGCTGAGTGCCGAAGAATTGATGCTTTTCAACTGTGGTGTTGGAGAAGACTCTTGAGAGTCCCTTGGACTGCAAAGAGATCCAACCAGTCCATTCTAAAGGAGATCAGTTCTGGGTGTTCTTTGGAAGGACTGATGCTAAAGCTGAAGCTCCAATACTTTTGCCACCTGATGCGAAGAGTTGACTCATTGGAAAAGACTCTGATGCTGGGAGGGATTAGGGGCAGGAGGAGAAGGGGACGACAGAGGATGAAATGGCTGGATGGCATCACCGACTTTATGGACATGGGTTTGGGTGGACTCTGGGAGTTGGTGATGGACAGGGAGGCCTGGCGTGCTGTGGTTCATGGGGTCACAAAGAGTGGGACACGACTGAGTGACTGAACTGAACTGAAATGAACCATGGTTTTGCCAGATTGGTGCAGGTTTGGGTGGAGGTTGGGGGTTTGTCCTGGCTCCAGTGGTGCTCCTACTTGGTCCTTGCCCTTGGCCCTTGGAACCTCAGAGCCTTCAGAAGCCAGGCTTCAGGCTTGAGGTGGCAGAAATTTCCCAAGCTGCTATTCTAACACTTGCAAAGGATACCCCTTGTCCCTCTGCAGTTTGGCAATCAGAAGCCTGGCCTCTTTGAATCAAATACCCCAGCACCTGCGGGCACCCCACGTGGCACTAGTGGTAAAGAATCTGCCTGCCAGTGCAGGAGATGAAAGAGACGAAGGTTCCATCCCCAGGTCGGGAAGATGCCCTGGAGAAGGAAATGGCAACCTACTCCAGTACTCTCTCCTGGAAAAAAACCATGGACAGAGGAGCCTGGAGGGCTACAGTCCACAGGGTCACAAAGAGTTGGACGTGACTGAGCAATTGACTGACTGACTCTAGCACCTGACATGCCTCCTGATGGAAAACGGGTCTCAAGAGTCACTGTATATGTGACAGAGAGTGGCTTATTTATTTAAAATCAGAAACGTATCTCCCCACCAGGGGATCTTCTTGCCAGATGAGAGATACCTTGGCATGGGATAAACACGGGCTCTGGTTCAGCTCCTGGCTTTCCTCAGAAATACCTGTGGTTGTGATCTCACAATATTATTTATCAGCTCTGGGCCACGGTATCCTTTACAATGAAATAAAGTGGGATTCCAGATGTAAAGCAGAGTCTAGACCTTGGCACTATTAACCTTCGGAGCTGGATAATCCTGGGTGGTGGTGGGGTGATCCTGTGCATCGCAGGGTGTTCAGTAGCATCTCTGGCCTCCTAGAAGCTCTAGATGCTGGTGCCACTTAATCCCCAGTTGTGACAAACGAGAGTGTCTCTAGTCATCGCTTCATGTCTCCTGGGAAGAAATCATCCTTGCTTAAGGACTTTTGCTGTAAAAACGCTCAGCACCATGCCTGATGCCCACTAGGTGTGAGTGTCACTCGCTTTGTCTTCTGGGCTCTGGTTTGAAGAGGATGTCTTTCAGATGGAGCAGAGAAATGTGACACCATCATTGGTCTTCTCATGAGCCCACTTTTGCTGGGTTTGACGAACTTGTGTGTACAATGTAGATGTCTGGTGATACAAAGAACATTCTGGAAAAGATTCTATGGCATCCTTCTCCCACCATGCTTAACACTGTTGATCTTCAAGTCTGGCTGAGCCACCCCCTCCTTGGTTTAGGAGAAGGGACCCCCTTTTCTCTCCCTGCTTCACCACTGACTGTATTTCCTGCCCAAACTATTTGTGCAACCACAGCTTCTTAACTGATGTCCCCGTGATTCGTGATAAGTCCGCCACAACGATGAGAAAACCTTTTCTGCAAAGGGCCCGATAGTTCAATAGTTTAGGCTCTGTGGGCTATATGGTCTCTTATCACAGTGACTCAAGTCTGCCACTGGGGCAGTGAGCATGGTTGTGTCCCAATAAAACTTTATTTACAAACACAAGTCATGGGCCAGATTTCTTCCAGAGTTCATTTGCGCATCCCTCTCCTATCCCCACCCCCTCCATTCTGTTGCCAAATGAAGTCTGACAGAGCCCAGAGTTCACTGGCTAAGCATGCACTCACTTAACAGACACTGGGGTCTGTTAACTTTGCAGCCAGTGTGCTTTGGAACCCTGGAGATACAGCAGAGAATGTGATGCAGTCTTCTATGCTCTGGATGTTCACAGGCAAATCATCAGGCAATGGCAGTACCTCGAGTTACGTGGGAAGTGAGCAAAGCTGAAGTGGAGCTTAGAGGACAGGCAGCTGATGTGATGTAATTGTCAAGGAGACTGGCTGGGGGGTCTGGAACCTCAAAGAGAAGCCAAGGGCTCCCCTGGTGGCTCAGTGGTAAAGAATCTGCCTGCCAATGCAGGAGACATGGGTTCAATCCCTGGTCCGGGAAGATCCCACGTGCCAGAGGGCAACAAAGCCTATTCTCCATGACTACTGAGCCTGTGCTCTTGAGCCCAGGAGCCACAACACTGAAGCCCATGTGCCTAAAGCCCGAGGTCCCAAAGAAAAACCACCACAGTGAGATACTCACACACCACAAGTTGAGAGTAGCTCCCGCTCTTTGAACTAGAGAAGAGCCTGCACAGCAATGAAGACCCAGCAGAGCCAAAAGTAAATAAATAAATATTTTAAAAAAGAGAGAGAGAGAAGCTGAGACTAGCCAGGCAAGGGAGTAGGAGAAAACTCCCCGAGCACAGGAGGCAGCAAACAGGAAGACATGATGTTGTTGAGAGGATAAAGAGACCATACGCTTCCTGAGGTCAGGCCCTTCCCTGGGCAGTGCCAAGAGGGGTCAGATCCTAGCACGGAGCAGCTGTGGGACTGGTTCTCTCTTCCTGAGATGGCTCTGCCATGCAGAAAGGCTAGGTGGGCGTATACATCCCCGTGAAAGCATTTCTACTGAAGGTGGAGCAAGGAAAGCTATGTCTATATTGACCATCTCTCTCTACCCCTGATCCTGTGAGCATTTCAGGCTCCCTTGGTGTTTTTTACAAGACCGTCTTTCAGAGACAAGTGAGGGGAGGGGCAGGAGAGGCTGAAATAGATCTTTGGGCAGAAGTGAAATCTGTCCCAGTGTATTTCCCTTTGGAGGATTCTCAAGGTCCCAAAGCTTCTAGGACTTCTCATGAGCCAGAAAGAAGTTGCATCGCATGGAATTTCTGTGCACAAGTCTATGTTCTTTGAGCAGCCCTGTAGAAGAAAAGAATACTAGTTGGCTGATATACAGTATTTTTTTTTTTGGTATTAGTCCAGACCTTTTTGGTTGCATGTAATGGAAAATCGGACTTACACAGACATTTACTGAGTTATGGAATTTAAACAGCAGCATTACTGGCTGCAGAAAGAGCTGGATCGAAGACTTCAGATGATGTCAGGGGGACTCAGTGGGTGTGCGTTTCCATTTCTGGGCTCCGTTTTCCTCTGGGTCGGCTTCTGCTTTAGGGAGGCCCCCTTTCAAGAGGCATTTCTTGGTAGCTCCAAGCTGGTATTATGTTTTCCAGTTACCAATCATCGTAGTGAAGGAACTTCCTCCCTGAACACCAGTCGGGTCCCAGGATAAAGCCTCACAGGAGTGGCAAGGGGTCAACTCGCTAACCGGCTTAGAGGGACGGGCATGAGTCCCCATCACTGTGGCTGTGAGAGGAGAGCCCTCTGGTCAGCCAGGCTGGGTCACGTGACCCAGAGGTGGGTTCGGCCACATCTGCAGGTCATGGGCTAGGAGCGGACGTGTCCCCTGAGAGGGAACTGGGCTTATCCTTGAAGAGGCTGAACAGTGAGCGACAGTGACTATGAATGTGGTTTCCCAAGGATAGATAGTTAAGTTTGCACCTCAAGCGATCCAACCCCAGCACAGTCGGACCCTCACAGCCCCCCAGTGCCGTGAAAACATGTTGCCAACAAAGCCACGGCTGTGCATTTTTGCTTCCGATGGCACAGACATTTGGAGAAATTAGTCCAGGGGAGGAAAGGGCCTGCTGGGGGTGTTTTCACTTGTAAAATGTTTTAAACTTATCCTAAGCGCTGTTCTCTTCCAAGTGTCATCTTTAACATTCTAATTAAGGTTCCTTCTAAACAAATGCACCAGCTCTTGGCACCGCTCTTGAGAATAAACTTTTTTTCTAGCCTCTCTGTCATAATGGGTTTTGCTGCACTCAAGTTGCTTGGGCTGAAGATGCTCTCAAATGTCAGTGGCAGGGACTCTGGAGATGGGAGAGATTCTGACATTGTTGCCCTGGTATCATTACAGGAGGGCTGAAGTCACATCTAATTGGCCACAGACAATGGGAGAGGGAACTATTGGGTGGGCTTAATTGCTAAGCTTTCCCTCTCTCTCTCTGACTGTGCAATCCCATTTCTTAAGACCGTGGAAAATTTAGACCTCTGGGTTACAGTCCCTGATGCCATCTGTGTGTGTGTGTGTGTGTGTGTGTGTGTGTGTGTGTCTGTGTCGGATAGTAAAGTTGTGGGGGTGGGGGTGGAAAGAGAGGTTTCCTGAAAGGGAAGCATTTGAACTCTTCTTTTTTTATTCTTTTGACTTGACTGTAATTATCACATTGCATGTTTTGCCTAGATCTGAAGGGCGAATTGTTATATAATGCTCTGCTTATAAAAAAAAAAAAAATTAGGGAATGGGGGGGAGGCATTGATTAACGAGGCTAAGAGTCAAATCCATGTTTTGCAGAGACACTTAAAATGAGACTATCGTAGAGGGTCATTGTTGTCCAAATTAGGTCTTGAATTTTCATCAGCCACTTCATGTTGGCTCTGAGAACATCACACGCGCGCACACACACACACACACAGTGACCCTTGCAAGGCCCACGACCCCCATCCCATTATGTGAGCCAAAGCACATAAAATGTTGATTAAATTCTAATGCTTACACGAGTTGTCTCTCCTCTCAAGAACACACACGTTCAATTTAATCTCTCTTGGCATTTTAAGTATCAAATCAAGGCTCCGCTGTCACTGGCGACAACTACAGGCTCACATGTTCCAAAATGGGAATGAAATTAGAAAGACCTGCCAGAAAAATCCAGTGCAGAAGAACACAGACTCTCACAGTGTGTAGCTCTTGGGCTGCATGGCATGCGAAAGGGTCTTCCACCTTTCAGAGCCTCGATTTCTGCATCTGTACAGCGGGCCTGTCTCAGTGATGACTGTTCCATCCTTTAGTTGTTAAGTCCTGTCTGACTCTGCGGCCGCCTGAACTGTAACCTGCCAGGCTTCTCTGTCTGTGGAATTTCCCAGGCACGAATACTGGAGTGGGTTGCCATTTCCTTCTCCAGGGGATCTTCCCCACCCAGGGATGGAACCCATGTCTCCTGCATTGGCAGGCGGGTTCTTTGCCACTGAGCCACCAGGGAGGCCCTGGTGATGGTTACTTCATCCTTATAGGGTCTGATGAAGATGGTACCCATCTCAGGCTCTGGGCACCACCCTGGCACCCACGCGACATCTGGGGAGCTGTTGTTCCTGGGTCTGGGGAGAAGGTTCTGCCTGGTGCTCGCTCATGGCTTCTCTCCCTGTCTCTGATTTTCCAGGGTAATCAGGAAGCAGCAGCTGCCCCTGACACAATGGCTCAGCCTTACGCTTCGGCCCAGTTTGCTCCCCCTCAGAACGGCATCCCCGCGGAATACACGGCCCCTCACCCTCACCCCGCACCGGAGTACACGGGCCAGACCACCGTCCCGGAGCACACGTTAAACCTGTACCCTCCCGCGCAGTCGCACTCGGAGCAGAGCGCCGCGGACACGAGCGCGCACACCGTCTCGGGCACGGCCACAGTAAGTGTGCGCTGGTTTCGGGGGGTGGGGCGGGACCCCAGAATTCCTGGAATGACTGTGGGGCACACCTCTATGCGACTAGGGGGGCCCCATCCTGAAAAGCGATCCCTAAGCTCATCCTTGGTATCCCAGCCCCGCCAGGTTCACTTCACTCACCTGCGCGCATCCTCTCGAGACGCTGGTTTAAATCAATACATTTTCCCATTAACCGCGTGTTTTGTTAAACGGGAATGTTAATCTCTTTTCTGCTTCTGCAGTTTCGCTTTTTCTGGGATTATGTCGTCTGTGTGGAATTATACACTATGTAATCTTTTTTTTTTTTTTAATTGCCTTTTTGGAGATACCATTTACATACCGTAAAATCCACCTATTCGAGGTATACAATTCAGGGATCATTATGGTATTTACAGAACTGTACAACCACTGTCACAGTCTATTTTAGGAATATTTCCATCACCCCCCAATCCATCTGTCCTTTGCAGCCACCCCCTGCCGGGTTCCCGCCCCAGCCCTCCTTATCTTAGCCAAATTCATTCAAGTTGCACCCACCTTGTGGCTTATGTCCCTAGCGTCTTCTTTATTGCATAGCCCCCGAGGTATGGATGACCTGGGCTGCCAAAAGGCAGCAAGAGAATTTTGTAGAACTGTTTTGCATTTTGATGGTGGTGGTAACATACCTCTGTGCACCCAAAAGTCAACTTTCTTGCCTATGAATGGATGGAATGGATTAAAAACAAGCAAACAAACAGAAAAGAAACAGTCTATCACCACTGCCAATGGAAACTAATATTGCTGGCTATTCATAAAAGCTAGTCACTCTAAACAAAAATGATGGTTAAAAGTACACCATATTTATTTGCATACCACCGGAAGTAGCCATGCAATGTGCATCTCAGGAGAGGTATATGTAAACATTTAGGAAACCTTGTTCTATGGAATTCTTGAGAAGCCTGGACACATGCAGCTTCTTTCCAGAACACTTTATAGGTGCAAGGCACTTAGGCCTCTTTCTCCTAACCTCTGAGAAACTAGTATTTGTGAAGAAGTGTATTGGTTTGAAACATCATCTGTTTTCTTGGAACGAAGTTCAGTTCAATTCAATCGCTCACGCGTGTCCAACTCTTTGCAACCCCATGGACTGTAGCACCTCAGGCTTCCCTGTCCATCAACTCCTGGAGCTTGCTCAAACTCATGTCCATCAAGTTGGTGATGCCATCCAACCATCTCATCCTCTGTCATCCCCTTCTTGTAACCAAGGCAACCATCTAACTTTGCTACCTGGTACCTCATTCACTTGGAAGTTCAGTTTGGAGATTTTTCAAAATCATGTAAATTGGAAAGTTTTCTATTGCCTTCCCTTTTTTATTGTGCCAAAATACATATAAAATTTTTAACCATTTTATCATGTACAGTCCAGTGACATTAAGTACATTCACAGTGTAGCACATCCATCACCACTACAGAGTCCCAGACGTCCCCATCTCCCCAACAGGAAACCCAGTACCCATCAGGCAGACGTCTTCCATTCCTCCATCCCCGCAGCCCCTGGGAGTCACCAGTCTGCTTTCTTTCTGTATACATTTGCCTCTTTTGGCTTTTTCAAAAGACTCAGTTGTACAGTATATGACCTTTTGTGTCTATCTCCTTTCACTTAGAATGTTTTCAAGGTTCATCCACGTTGTAGCATGGACCAGTATGTCATTCTTTTTCTATGACTGAATCCTGTTCCACTGTATGGATAGATCCTATTTTGTTTATCTGTCCATCCATTGATGGGCATTTGGCTTGTTTCTACCTCTGGGTTGTTGTCAATAGTGCTGCCTCTGCCTTGTTTGTCATTGTTTGCTGTAACTTAGAGATGAATTTATTAAATGGGCTAGCAAATGTCATAGGTGCTTATTGTCGTTATGTTGACTAGCAGTGGTAGTGATGGGGCTGTTGTTCGTTTGTGTGTTGGTTTGTGTGTGTGTGTGTGTGATAATCAATGGTAGGGCTTGATAAAGTTATTTTAGGACTAATAAAGTTCCCATCAGGAATCATTTATTAAGCTTCCACATGGACCAACCATGCACACTGCTGTGGAAGATTCATTCCTTCACTCATAGAGATTCATTAAACATCCACTTAGGCCAGGACTCATACTTGATGATGTGAGTGAGCCACACGGAAATGATCTTTTCCATCTTTTTTGAAAAAAATTGTATTTTGGCTGCACTGGGTCTTTGCTGTGTACATGGGCTTCCTCCAGTTGCGGAGAGTGGGGCTCCTTTCCAGCTGCAGTGCACAGGCTTCTCACTGCAGTGGCTTCTCTTACTTGGGCTCAGTAGTTGTGGCACATCGGCTTTGTTGCCCCATGGCACGTGGACTCTTCCCAGACCAGGGATTGAACCCATGACCCTTGCACTGGCAGGTGGATTCTTAACCGCTGGACCACCATGGAAGCCCAGCTCATTCCCTCTTAGAACTAAATGTGGGAGACAGAGTAAAAATGTAGGAAGCAAATAGCTCTATAAACAGACATGGTGAGTCATGCTCTTAAGGAAAAGACTGATGCTATGGAGGATTAAAAAAAAGAGGAGAGGTACCACCTGCAAATGAGTAGCCGGAGGACATTTCTTCAAGGACATGATATTTAAGGGGAAAAGAAAAAGCTTCCAGGTAAAAGGAATACCAAGGTCATGGGTCCCAAGGTTGGAAAGAGCTGGGCTTATTCAAAGACTTAAAAAAGAAAAAATCCCGAGGCAGCGTGTCTAAGGGCTTGTGAAGAGGGTGTCGGGATGCACAGTGGCGAAGGAGAACAAGAAGCAGCCACAGGGATCCTACGGTGTGTTCTATAAAAGGGTGGGATTCCCAGGTGAAAGCTATGGGAAGCCATTGAAAAGAGTTTAAGCCAGAAAAGTTTAAAAAATGACATTTCGAAGGGTAGAATTAATTATTGCCTGTGCTGTGCTTAGTTGCTCAGTCGTGTCCAACACTCTGTGACTCTATGGACTGTAGCCCCGCCAGGTTCCTCTCTCCATGAGGATTCTCCAGGCAAGGATACTGGAGTGGGTGGCCATGCCCTCCTCCAGGGGATCTTCCAGACCCAGGGATCGAACCCATTTCTCCCACACTGCAGGCAAATTCTTTACCATTTGAGCCACCAGGGAAGCTTACCTTAAAGGAACTATTAAGCCAGCAGGCTCAATATCCTTTTCTCACATAAAGAACTCTTAGAGATCAACCTGGCTACTTGTAAATTGCATCTTGTGTGTCCACAGTGCCCCTGGCACTACAGCGAGGTGACATGGTGAGCAAACAGGCTCCCTCCATCAGAGAGCTTTTACACAGAGAGCCAAATACATAGATCAAAGATGGTTCCACCAGAGTCAATGTGAACTCCTTTTTTCAGTGTTTATTTTTATTTATGTATTTATTTGGCTGTGCCAGGTCTTGGCTGTGCCACATGGATCTTCAGTCCTGTTGTGGCATGCTGGATCCTTAGTTTAGGCATGTGTGCTCTTAGTTTTGGCATCTAGTTCCCCAACCAGGGATGGCACCCAGGCTCTCTGCATTTTGAGCTTGGAGTCTTAGCCACTGGACTACCAGAGAAGTTCCTGAGACTTCTCATTAAAAGTGTTGAATGAACATAAAATGGTCAGTGCTAAAGGCAGTATGGTGAGCCATTTGCATAGAGCTTGAATTGATACCTTTGTCAAGTGTAGAGAATGGAGAGAAAGTCAAGGACTGATCACTAGAGAGCTCATGGGTGGTGAGGTTGGGAAGAAAAGGTGCTATTAATGAGACATGAAGAGGGTACCTGGATGGAGGGTTGAAACAGAGAGTGCTGTCACGGCAGCCTGGCAGGCATGAACTGAGGACATGATTGAAGCTGGCATATTGGACATCGCCAAAGACCGAGGATAAAGTAAAGTATTGGGGAGCAATTCCAGGGGGCCAGGAGTTGAGGAATAAATGGGAAATACCAGAGTGGGTGTGCACAGTACCCTCATAAGCCTTTGGAGTAAAGAAGAGGAAGAAAAGATAGCAACGGAAGAGCACAGAGGTCTGAGGAACTGGTTTGTAGGAGAGTGGATTTTGACTCAATATTTTACACCACAGAGAAGAGAGATGGAGGAAGAACAGGGAATCAGAGATAGGGAATGACTCAGGGAGAAAGCAGCAGAGTATTTTAGAGGAAATAGGAAGGAATCTGACCGTGAGCACACAGATTCAGTAGGTAGTCTGGGAAAGGAGAAGATATACTTTATTTTTTACAGCTCCATTGACATATAAATGACATACAATAAGCTGTGCATACTTAATAATTTTGTAATTATTTAGTGTCAGTAAGTACATACGTATGGAACCATTTCTACTCTCATGATAATAGACATATCCATCATCTTCAAAGTTTTCTTTTTTTTTTCCACCTGGTAATCACTTTATTTTTGTTTACTTATTTATTCATTTGTTTATTTATATTGAAGTGTTGTTGATTTACAATGTTGTGTTACTTTCAGAAGTACATATATACAGTTGTACATATATTCAGTTATATATACATATATATGTACATACATATGTGTGTGTGTATATATATATATTCTTTTTCATTTTATATATAGTAATTTGTATCTCTTAATCCTAGATTCCAAATTTATCCCTCCCCTGCCTTTTCCCTTGTTTTGTATATCTGTGAATCTGTTTCTATTCTGTAAATTCATTTGCTCCATATTTTAAATTCCACGTATAAGTCAGATCATATAATATTTGTCTTTCTCTTTGTGACTTACTACACCTTGTATGATCATCTCTAGGTCCATCCATGTTGCTGCAAATGGCATTATTTCATTCTTTTTTATGGTTGAGTTATATTCCACTGTATATTTATATGTAACAGCAAAGAAGTTCCTTGAAAAACTAAAAATAGAGTTGTCGTATGATCCAGTGACCCCACTCCTGGGTGTTTATCTAGAAAAAGAAAACTATAACTTGAAAAGATACATGCACCCCAGAGTTTACTCATAACCCCTCTGTAATCTTCCCTCTCCATTCTCCTCTCCCCCATTCCCAGGAATCAACTGATCTGCTCCTGTAGTTTAGTTTTCAGTTTCTAGAATTTTCTATAAGTAACAGCAAGCATTGCATTTTTTTCCCCTCTTCCTCTGGCTCCACTCTCACTCAGCATCATTGTTCACAGATTTGTCCACCACGTTGCATGCATCAGTCCATTCAGTCAGTTCAGTCACTCAGTTGTGTCCAACTGTTAGTGACGCCATGGACTGCAGGCACGCCAGGCTTCACTGTCCATCACCAACTCCTGGAGCTTGGTCAAACTCATGTCCATCAGGTCAGTGATGCCATCCAGCCATCTCATCCTCTGTTGTCCCCTTCTCCTCCTGCCCTCAATCTTTCCCAGCATCAGGGTCTTTTCCAGTGAGTCGCCTCTTCATATCAGGTGGCCAAAGTATTGGAGTTTCAGCTTCAGCATCAGTCCTTCCAATGAATATTCAGGACTGATTTCCTTTAGCATTGACTGGTTTGATCTCCTTACAGTCCAAGGGACTCTCAAGAGTCTTCTCCAACACCATAGTTCAAAAGTATCAATTCTTCGGTGCTCAGCTTTCTTCACAGTCCAACTCTCACATCCATACATGACCACTGGAAAAACCATAGCCTTGACTAGACAGTCTGTTGTTGACAAAGCAATGTCTCTGCTTTTTAATATGCTGTCTAGGTTGGTCATAACTTTCCTTCCAAGGAGCAGGTGTCTTTTAATTTCATGGCTGCAGTCACCATCTGCAGTGATTTTGGAGCCCAAAAAAATAGTCTGTCACTGTTTCCCCATCTATTTGCCATGAAGTGATGGGACCGGATGCCATGATCTTAGTTTTTTGAAAGTTGAGTTTTAAGCCAACTTTTTCACTCTCCTCTTTCACTTTCATCAAGAGGTTCTTTAGTTCTTCTTCACTTTCTGCCATAAGGGTGGTATCATCTGCATATTTAAGGTTATTGATATTTCTCCTGGCAATTTGATTCCAGCTTGTGCTTCATCCAGCCCAGTGTTTCTCATGATGTACTCTGCATATAAGTTAAATAAGCAGGGTGACAGTATACAGCCTTGACATACTCGTTTCCCTATTTGGAACCAGTCTGTTGTTCCATGTCCAGTTCTAACTGTTGCTTCTTGACCTGCGTACAGATTTTACAGGCACAGGGTAAGGTGATCTGGTATTCCCTTCTCTTTAAGAATTTTCCACATTTTGTTGTGCTGTACACAGTCAAAAGCTTTGGCATAGTCAATAAAGCAGAAGTAGATGTTTTCTGGAACTCTCTTGTTTTTTTGATGATCCAACGGATATTGGCAATTTGATCTCTGGTTGTTGGCATGCATCAGTAGCCTACTCCTTATATACTGCTTTGTAGAAATGTGCCACAATTTGTTGACTCATTTACCTGTGGATGGGCATCTGGTTGTTTTCCATTTCTGGCCACAAAGAAATGACCAGCTTACAAATAGGGACTGCCATGGATGCCGGAAAACATTTCAGTTTTGAGGCAAAAGAAAACTGTCACTGTCCATTCTGGCTGCTGTAACAAGAATAGACAGCAGAAATTTATTGCTCACAGTTCAGGAGGCTGGAGGTCTAAGATCAGAGTGCCAGATGGTCAGGGGAGGGTTGATTCCTGGTTCAGAGCATCTCTGCCTTTTCACATGATGAGAGGGGTGAGGGGCTCTCTGAGGTCTATTTTATGAGGGCACTAATCCTATTTGTAAGGGCTGCACCCTCATGACCTAATCACCTTGCCAAAGCCCCATCCTCTAATGCCATCACGTGAGACTTTAGGATTCTAACATGTGAATCTGGGGCAGTGAGTGGGGGACACAAACATTCATACCCTAGCAAGAAGGAAGAGTGAGTGTGTGAGGAAATGGATGAATCCTGAGGTCAAGAGACAACCTGAGAAGGTCCTTGTATGCGACCTTCAAGCTCATTGTCAACTGACAGAGTGAGAAAGGGAAAAATTTGGAAGCAACAGAATGAGTCCTAAAATTGGGCAAATCGGCCAGGAATCTGGCTCAGACAATCCCTAGGGTTTTTGAAGGGCATGGACAGCCTCTCTGACTCTGGAGACTGTGGAGTTGTGGTGGGACATGGTTGTTTGGTGACTGTGTCTATTCTAGTGATGTTTGGATGGTACACACTGCTTACAGGAGCTCTTCCAGGAAAGAGGACCATGATGAGGTGAAGCAGGAGGGATTTGTGTCTGATCCTGAAGGGAGTCTTAGAACGTAGCCTCTTAGCTGCTTTTAAGGAAGGAGCAGTCATCCTAACAGGTGCCATCTTATTTTCTGCTGCAATTATGTACTTGTGCTTTTCTCCCTTCTGCCAAAAGGGAAGATGCTTCTGTTTGTCTGCGACCTACTTTTGAGTGGTAGTAACCTGGCCCGACTGAGCAGAACATAGTCTACGACGAGTTTCTTCAAACTGTCTCTGCACCCTTGTGCGCTTACCAAGTGCACCATCTCTTTACTTAACCTCAAAGTGGGTCAGAGCCGTGCTTCTGCCAACCCTGGAATACACAGCCCTGTATCAGACACCTCATTTATTACCCACAGGGTAGAGTTGTACCCAGAATAACTCCAACTGTCCTTTGACCGGTGCACAAAGTGCTTATTGCCAGTCTGAGGTCACTCGAGGGGCCGTTATAGGGAAAAGATCGATCCATCTGGTAGGTTCCAAGAACATCTAATATATGCACATGGTTTCACACAAAGTGCAGGATCTGTAAAAGGGAAGCAGACTGCACCCAGAGTTCCCAGCCAGAGTCGAGGAAAGTACAGACAGAAAAGAACTACCAGGTCATCCTTTCAGCTCCCCAAGGGCTGAGATGAGTCCCCGCAGGACATTTTTCTGCTGAATGTCTATTTAATGCTGGCCTCCAAACACATCATGGATCACTGTGCTGACAGAGGCAATGCTGTATTATATTAGAGACTGCTCCTGACAAGGTATTTTACTCTTGACATATTATAATTAGAGATTTGCAAGTGGTGAATTTCTCCATGTATCTCCAATAGCAACTTAACTTCTATTTTTAACACCTCTGCAGTCTGTCTAACAGTTTCCCACCAGCTCCAGGAACTAATGGGAAAAAGAACGTGGGACTTAGAGCTTGGTCTCTGAGCTCTGGGCTCCGTCAACAGAGAGAGGAGCTGTTTAAGAAGCCAACTTTTACTTGATCTTCAGCTCCTTCTAACTGGAGTGCTAACTGTGCCCCCAGTTTTCATGAATACCTTTGAGAAGATAAGACTTGGGTTGGTGATAATGTCCTGTCCTTAACCCTTTACATGCTGGCTCTTCTTTGGAAGCCAATTATATAGGTAAGGTTTGGAGAAAACTGTTCAATGCACTCCTTTTTGTTAACTGGCAATTATTATTATTACTATTGATTATTCTGGCAATTAATGGTTGTGGCTAAAAAAAAAAATCACACACTAGAAAAGTGTATAAAATGTAAACTAAAATTTTCTTAGAAACAAGAGTCACCAATTCTTTATATTTCCTTCCAGAAATGCTTTATGCAAACACAAACATATGCCTGTGTCTTAGTCTGTTCAGGCTGCTATAACAAAAATATTATAAATTGGCTGACTCATAAACAATAAGTATTTATTTCTCACAGTTTGGAGGGTGGGAAGTCCGAGATAGTGGCATCAGTACATTTGGTGTCTGGTGAGAATTCACCTCCTGGTTCATGAAGAGCCATCTTGTCGCTGAGTCCTCACTTAGCAGAAGGAGCGAGGGAGCTCTTGGGAGTCTCTTTTATTTTATTTTTATTGGAATATAATTGCTTTACAATGTTGTGTTAGTTTCTGCTGTATGACAAAGTGACTCAACCATATGCAAACATATATTCCCTCCCTCTTTGGTCTCTCTCCCACCTCACCCCCAACCCAGCCATCTAGGTCATCACAGAGCACTGAGCTGAGCTCTCTGTACTTTATATCAGCTTCTCACTAGCTAGCTGTTTTACATATGGCAGTGTATATATGTCAATCCGAATCTCCCACTTTGTCCCACCTTCCCCTTCCCTTCTGGAATCTCCTTTACAAAGCCACTGATCTCATTCATGGCGACATTAGTGGTAAAGAAACCGTCTGCCAATGCAGGAGACATAAAAAAACGTGCGTTCGATCCTGGGTTGGGAAGATCCCCTGGAGCAGGGAATGGCTACCCACTCCAGTATTCTTGCCTGAGAATTCCATGGACAGAGAAGCTCCGTGGGCTACTGTCCTGCACTTTGACTTTTCACTTTGATGCATTAGAGAAGGAAATGGCAACCCACTCTAGTATTCTTGCCTAGAGAATTGCAGGGATGGGGCAGCCTGGTAGCCTGCCATCTATGGGGTCGCACAGAGTCGGACACGACTGAAGCGACTTAGCAGCAGCAGCCTTCTTTATGGTCCAACTCTCACATCCATACATGACTACTGGAAAAATCATAGCTCTGACTATAGGGACCTTTGTTGGCAAAGTGATGTCTCTTGCTTTTTAATACGCTGTCTAGGTTTGTCATCTAGTCTCTTTGCCATTTATGGGAGGTGTTTCTATATTGTGGATATTAATTATTTGTTGGTGTTAGATAACGGTAAACATTTTCATCCTTCACTTGCCTGTTGGGGTTGCAAAGAATCAGACACAACTGAAGTGACTGAGCACGCATGCACAGTCTCATTCATGAGGACTCCACCCTCACGACCTGATCACCTTCCAAAGGCCCCACCTCCTAATACCATCGCTTTGGGATCTAGGATTTCACCATATGAATTTTGAGGAGATACAAACTCTTGGTTTATAGCAGCCTGATTGTCTGTTTCTCTCTCTGTCTCTTATTCAATCTTCACATCTTCTAACTTCTCACTAGTTCCATTCCCAAAAGGACAGAATTAAAGTCTATTAATCACCTGCTTTGGCACCTTTTATATCTTGGAGATCGTTCTATATCAAGCTTCGCATTCTTTTTTGTTCATTTTGTGTGCTGTCATAGAGACATAGAGAGGTCTGCCAGTGATTGAATTGGGTTGTTCCTGGGGTTCATTTTCCAGGGTCTATATTCTCAATAGGCTATAGTGAGCAGCTGAGAGCAAATAGCACTGCCCACTTCCGGTATCTCTATGAATGGTTAAAGGTGCCTGGGTTTAAATGTAGACCCTCCAGGGAGCCACGTACAGCCCGCAGACAGTCTTAAGAAGGCCTGCCACCCTCCCCCTTGCCCAGGACATTGTGCCATCCAATTCAGTTCACAGCCATTCCCCCGTGTGTCTGGGGCTATACCTCTCTTTAACAAAAGAAAGTAACTTGAGAGCTGTCTGGTGTCAGGGAGAAGAAAAGGAAAGACGTGCTTCCACTGAATGAGACCTGTTATGGTCACAGACCCTACTGGATACACTTTTGTCCTTCATCTCATTTTGTCCTCACCAAACCTTTTATGGGGCTTTCCCTATGGCTCAGCGATAAAGAATCCACCTACAATGCAAGAGATGTGTCTTTGATCCCTGGGTCAGGAAGATCCCCTGGAGAAGGCAATGGCAACCCACTCCAGTATTCTTGCCTGGAAAACCCCATAGACAGAGGAGCCTGGCGGGCTGCAGTCCAAGGGGTCACAAAAGAGCCAGACATGACTTGGCGAGGAAATAACAATAGCAAAGCTTTTATATGCTGTTAGTGCTCCCCATGTTACACTGAGAGCCCGAGGTTCAAGATGCCGTGAGTATGGAGAAGTTGTGAGGCAGAGTAGAGACCCTCCCCAGCTAGGTCTTGTGTCAAAGTTCAGACTTTCCTCAAGTCTGAGGCTCTTCCTCCAGGCTCTTCCCTACGAGGTCTCCTGGCCAGCAGCTAAGGTGACCAGTGCCCAGGACCAGGCAGAACAATCTACAGTTCCACCCAAGGCTAGTTTCTTCAGCCTGCTCTCCAGTTTAGATAAGCAGGTCAGCTAAGAAGCTGAAATCAGGATTTGCCAGGGTTAACCTCTCGGCTTCACCATTTCCAAGGTGAAGGCTGTTGGACTGGTGGTTTGACCTCTCTGCTCTTAGAGTCCTACTGTTTCCTTCCTGCATGGTGGTTCTGCCATTCTGCAAACACCCTTCCTCTTCCCTTCTAAACGTCACCAGAGAAAAATTGTAGAAAAATACCTGAAGCCCCTCTTCCTGTCGGAAAACTTTGGCATTCCCTGCTTCCATTTAAAGTTTAGCAAAATCACTAAAGGATGCCAGTCTGAAAATAGGGTAAGTAGCTCCATCAAAACAGAAGGCAGGGGCTTCCCTGGTGGTCCAGTGGCTAACAATCTGCCTTGCAGTACAGGGGATGTGAGTTCGATCCCTGGTTGGGGAACTAAGATCCCACATGCCATGGGGCAACTAAGCTTGCACAACATAACAGAAGATCCTGCATACCACAACTAAGAACTGATGAAGCCAAATAAATAAATAAAAATAAATATTTTAAGAAACAGGAGGCAGAGCATCCAGTCTCAGAAATAACAGTGTTTGCTCATCGAGTCTCAGGCCATGTTGTGATCACTGTACATGTACAATCTTGACCCTCCATCATCAAAAAAAGAGAAAAGAATAGAAGTATATAGGAGGCATTGTCATCCTCCAGTTGAAAAACCCGAGGCAAGTAACTTTCTGAAGGTCATTGAAGCTAACAGATGGGAGCCAGGGCTCCAAACCAGGTGTGTCAGACCAAAACTCTTTAGGGCTTGGAGCCCAGAAGGCACCCCCAGGCAGGTTGGGGCACACACCCGGGGCTCATCTCTCCATCCACAGCCTCAGCAAAGAAGAATGCTTTGCCCAGGAATTCCTCCATCCACCCTGGGGAGGGCCCTGGCAGATCCAGGCATGTGCAATATTACAGGCTTAGCGCCGGCTCTTATCTGAGACCAGTGCCTTGAGCAAACTCCAATAACATGTTTCAGTGGCTTCAAAATTGTCTTTTCAGATGACAGTGTAGCTGAGCTGTTTTGTCAATACCAGTTCCGCTTTCCTAAGGTTCACATTTGCTTTAAGGACACAGGTACTGCCTCTAGTTCCCTCATGAGGCTGAGTATTATGCGTTTGCTTGCTGTCTATGCTTTAGAATAAATGGTCTGTGGCTTTCAGGATGAATTAAAAGCCTGTGTTACCCAATTCCAGGGCCATTTTACCATTCCAAAGCGCCAGTTGACCAAAGATCACCCAGTCCTGGGGGTCCAGTGTGTATCATTGAGTCCAAGTTCAGTTCAGTTCAGTTGCTCAGTCGTGTCCAACTCTTCCTTCAACCCATGGACTGCAGCACCACCAGGCCTCCCTGTCCATCACCAACTTCCGGAGCTTGCTCAAACTCATGTCCATCGAGTTGGTGATGCCATCCAGCCATCTCATCCTCTGTAATCCCCTTCTCCTCCCGCCTTCAATCTTTCCCAGCATCAGGGTCTTTTCTAATGAGTCAGTTCTTCACATCAGGTGGCCAAAGTATTGGAGTTTCAGCTTTAGCATCAGTCCTTCCAATGAATATTCAGGACTGATTTCCTTTAGGATGGACTGGTTGGATCTCCTTGCAGTCCAAGGGACTCTCAAGAGTCTTCTCCAACACCACAGTTCAAAAGCATCAACTCTTTGACACTCAATTATGGAGCCCAACTTAAGATAATTCTAAAGCCATGAGCATCAGAGACCCAAGTCTAATGTCTAGGAAGGACAGGCTTCCAGGGCTGCTGCCTGGAAGTTTGGAAGAATTGAAGGTTCTCATGACAAGTCAGGAAAAATGGTTCGGGATAAATAAAAACCCTTAGGTATTTTCAGGAGAAGGGGCTTCCCAGGTGGTACAGTGGTAAGGAATACACCTCCCAATGAAGGAGATACAAGAGATGTGGGTTCCATCCCTGGGTCTAGAAGATACCCTGGGGTAGGAAATGACAACCAGCTCTAGTATTCTTACCTGGAGAATCCCATGGACCGAGAAGCCTGGAGGGCAAAGTCCATGGTGTCGCAGAGAGTTGGACACAACAGTTGCTCAGTCATGTCTGACTCTTTGCGATCCCGTGGACTATAGACCGCCAGGCTCCTCTGTCCATGGAATTCTCCAGGCAAGAAGACTGGAGTGAGTTGCCATTCCCTTCTCCAGGGGATCTTCCTGACCCAAGGATGGAACTCTAGTCTCCTGCATCGTGGGCAGATTCTTTATCATCTAAGCCACCAGGGAATCCGACAGCCACAGACACACACACACACATTATCAACACATTATCAGGACAGTTGGTGAAGCATCAAGATAAAGAGCATGGAGCTCCCATCCCAGTTCTGACCCTTGGTGGGACCACTGGCATGGGATGGAAACTCTCTGAGCCTCACTTTCTCCCTTTGAGTACATGAGGCTGTGACATCTTGATGAGATAATGCTGATGAAGGGCTTAGCACAGAGATGGGCACATAGTAAATATTCTACCAGATGAGCTATCGTAATCAGAAAATAATTACGTCATTCTCCATAGGAAATCAGAGCATTCTCCTTTGTCCTGAATTCTTCTTTCTAAATTTTTTTTTTCAGGACCATAAATCCATCCTAAGAATTGTGAAAGTCCCTGGGTTAAGGGGGAAACAAAGACTCAATTTCCCACATTTATTTTAAAAGGAATTCTTATATGTAATGATTTCCATACAAATTGTTTTCAATCACTCCTGCCTGAGTTCAGCTGATGGGTACAAGCAAGTCATTGACCTAAGTCTGGGTCATAGAGAGCAAGGTTAGGGTTTATTAAAGGGATATATGACTTAATGTTTGGCCCACATGGCTGAAGCCATCTTGCTTTTGCTGAACTAGGGAAGAACAGACCTATTCTATTTCCTTAGGGAGACTTTATTGTCGAATTTCCACTGGAAGTGTTAAGTCGCCAGAAATGTTTCTTTGTGACTTTGTCTTCATTTGGTGTTTTGTGCTTGTTCATACCTATATTCATTGTCATCAATTTTACCCTCTCAGTATGACTAAGCAGTCTGTATCCTTGATGAAGATGTTAGTCTTTGAGCAAGTGTTTGCGCAGTGTCATTGTAAAGGGTTGGGATAATGACTGGATAATTCAAAGATGAAGTGGACTGTCTATGAGCTACACAAATGTCTTTTAGGTGCTGGAGGAACCTTTGCGTACCCCATGGCCTCATGCGGTGGTTTCATTCCTCTTGTTTGTTTTTATTCAGAGATTAATCTGTTTTGTGGGCAGCATTTGAATCACTCATTAGCCAGCCATCAGCTCATGCTTTTAATTTGTGGCCATATATTTTTGCAAGCTGATGGTGAATTCCTACAAAATCTGTGCTCTGTTGGATTTTAGGCAGGAGAAAGAAGTTGGCTGTGCTGTTAATTGAGGGTTCCTGGGGGTTTCCAGCCAGACTCTTGGAGTATTAGAGTTCAAAGGAGCCACCTGTTGCAATCTCCTCATTGTATGGGTATTAGGTGATCACATAAGGGCTGAAACACAGATACTTTCAGGCTCAGGCAAGTAACGTACATATATGAAAGGGTTTGATTTATGTTGGAGACATTGGTAAAAGAAATAATTTTCTCCATTAAGATAAGAATGATAAAACCTTAGGCATTATGCTATGTGGGGCTCCCCTGGTGGCTTAGTGGTAAAAGATCCGCCTGTAGTGCAGGAGCCATGGGAGACTCGGGTTCAATCTCTAGGTCAGGCAGATCCCCTGGAGCAGGGAATGGCAACCCAGTCTAGTATTCTTGCCTGGAGAAACCCATGGATAGAGGAGCTTGGCAGGCTACAGTCCACAGGGTCACAAGAGTCGGACATGACTGAAGCGACTTAGAACGCATGCACACATGATGCTGTGTGACCCCTTGATAAAACCCTGTTGGCAGTCTAGAGGGCTCATGGCCCTTCCTCCCTTTCCAATCATTCCATTCAATCTCTGCCATATTGAATTGCTAGCCCGGCATTGCAATATCTTGATTTTTTTTTTCAAGAGTGAGCAGCATTTTGGATTTTTTTCTGTGCTCTCCCATTCACTTCTATTTCATTCCTTTTTGTTATCTGCTGGCCTCTGAAGATACCAAGTTTATAACCCCTGACTAGTCTTTGAACCTTCATTTATTCTTTTTTAATAAGAGGTGAAATAAGGAAGCTTAACCCTTTGAGTGAGACTCTATTTCAAGTTTATAAAAAAGGCAGCTTGGCTACTTCTGCATGACAATGCAGAGGTTCATAGAATGTGAGAGCTTGAAGTGACCATCTGGTCTACCGGCTTTGTTTACAAATGATGCCAAGGCTCAGAGAGGGAATGGGACCTGCCTGAGTCACACGGTGAATATCTCAGCAAAAACTAGAGCAGGGACAAGAAAATTTCCACTGTACCATGGCCCTCTCTGTGCATCCTACTGGCTATGACCATGCTTTTTTTCTGTCTCCTGGATTCTGTAGTAGCTTTCAAAGTCCACGTACTTAGGGTTATGTCTGCATAAAAATAGACAAAGCCCACTAACCCTGCCTGTAGGAGCAAGTCAGGCTATATGATTTAAGGCTCCATTTCTCTTTTGGTATTTTTGGTATTTGGTATTTGATATTCCGTTTTGGTTCCTAGTTAGAGGTTTCAGCCAGCAGTGGACCCTGCTTCTGTAAAGGCTTCTGGAGTTCTGAAAGGAGGCGATTTTATCTTGTTCTCTCTCCTGCTGATCATGGTGGTTGTACCAATGGGGCTGTGCTCATTCAATAGTGTTCTGTATTCCAACCGGCTCTAGTCCCAATTTCTCCTGGGCCAGAACACTCTAACCAGGGAGTCCTGGATTTTATCTTTACATCCCTGAAGAGCATGGAGGCTGTCAGATTGTCAAGTGATAGCCTTTGATGTAGAGCTCAGTCCAGGCCATCGTCCCAGCTCCCCGAAGGGCAGAAGGTCAAACGGAGGGTTCTGCCCACCTCAGCAGAGTCACCAGACCCTTGCGAGACAAGTCAATCTGGCAGATGAGCCAACCAGAGTGGAGACCCCACAGAAATGCTCATGGGTTCTCCAACTCTTGGACTTAGGAGAGAAGGCCACAATAATACAGACTCTAACTCAGCCCTCTGACATCGGGAATGTCCGAATGTAGCCTGTCTAGAGGCCCTGACTTTTATGTGCTCTCTATGTCCTTGGAACAAAGCTACATGGGCAAGTTTGTTCCCCAATAAAACAAAATTTGCAGACTGTACAGTCCAAAACAAGCCAGGCCATCAGGACTAAAGTCATTTGAAGGCTTAAGTGTTGCAGACGTTTTTTAAAAAGAAGCAATTATCCTCCAATGAGAAATAATTTTTTTTAAGTCCCTGTTCTAGTTTTTGCTGAGATATTCACTGTGTGATCAGGCAGATCCTGAGATAGTGTATATATATATATGTTGCGCTATACCCTAGAGGGGTGGGATGGGAGAGTGGCAGGGAGGTCCAAGAGGGAAGGGACATATGTGTACTTATGGCTGATTCATTGTTGGTTTCTGCCATACAACAACGTGAATCAGCCGTGATCACACATACGTCCCCTCCCTCTCGGGCCTCCCTGCCACTCCCCCATCCCACCCGTCCAGGTTGTCACAGAGCTCCGAGCCGTGCTCCCTGTGTTATACAGCAGCTTCCAACCAGCTATCTGTTTTACTCATAAAAGTGTATATAGGTCAGTGTTACTGTCTCAGTTCGTCTCACCCTCTCCTTCCCCTACTAGGTCCGTAAGTCTGTTCTCTAAGCCTGCGTCTCTATTCCTGCCCTGCAGATAGGTTCATCAGTACCATTTTTTTTCTAGATTCCACAGAGATATATACCTCTTTCTTTGTATTTATATGTATTTGTTTTTCTCTTTCTGACTTACTTCACTCTATAAAATAGGCTCTGGGTTCAGCCACCTCATTAGAACTGACTCAAATCTGTGCAGACTTATTTTGGAAGCAAAAAGGCTTTTCAGAAAAATCATGGAATTAGTTGCAAATAATACAATTCAACAAGCTTGAGCTGCCCTGTCTCTTAAAATGGGGAAACGTTAATGTGCATCTTGATTGTGTGTGTGTGCGTAGTTGCATCATTTGTATCTGATCCTACAACCCCATGATGGACTGTAACCCACCAGGCCTCTCTGTCCACAGAATTTTCCTGGTGAGAGTACTAGAGTGGGGTGCCATGCCGTCCTCCAGGGGTCATCTGGATTGGTCGATGGTGAGAAACAAATAGAAATTTGGGAAACTGAAAGAAAAACATTAAAAAAAGAGTCAACTATCCTGTGTGCTGCTGCTACTGCTGCTAAGTCGCTTCAGTCGTGTCCAACTCTGTGCGACCCCATAGACGGCAGCCCACCAGGCTCCCCTGTCCCTGGGATTCTTCAGGCAAGAATACTGGAGCGGGTTGCCATTTCCTTCTCCAATGCATGAAAGTAAAAAGTGAAAGTGAAGTCGCTCAGTCATGTCCGACTCTAAGCAACCCCATGGACTGCAGCCCACCAGGCTCCTCAGTCCATGGGATTTTCAAGGCAAGAGTACTGGAGTGGGGTGCCATTGCCTTCTCCGATCCTGTGTGAGTAATGTCTAAATAACAGTATCTAGCAGGTAGTGAGTGCATGTTAAATGCCCAGTGCAGCGATGCTCCCAGTGCTCTGGACATGATCTGATGGAAGTTTACAGCATCCAGAGGAGGTGGGTACCGTAATTAACCCCTTGTTACCAAGGGCAGAGAGAAATCAAGGAGAGGGCTCAGGTCACATCACAAAGCCGCTAAGGGCAGAGCTGGGATTCAGAGGAAGTCAGTTCACCTCAGGGTTTGCTTCCTAACTCACTCATGAGCCACACGCTATGCTGCAAATTTTACTCACATTCCGTAAACCCATCATGGGATGGTTGTGACGATGCCAGAATGACAGGTAAGAAAACAGCACAGATGTTCAGTAACTTGCCCCCAGGCTGTACAACTAATAAAGGGAGGTGAGTAAATGCCAGCAGATGCCCGGTAGATTCCTAAACCCAAAATGTGTGACTTCCCCATCAGAAATCGTTTATTTGACCAAAATGACATTCCCTCCTATTTTAAACATGATGATAACGTAGCAAACAAGTATCTTAACAATCTTCCCCGTAATTCTTACTGTAGCTCTAAACTGCCTCCATTTACACACACACACACACACACACACTCTTCCATCTCCCAATCACCACCTCCCCTCATAGCGTCCAGTGACCCCCACGGTGTGCAAGGGACCCTCAGACCCCTTGGCAAGCTGACTAGAGGAAGCCTGGATCTCCCAGAGAAACTTGCTACAAGGAAATCGCTAATTATAACCCAAATTGTATTTGACTTCTGCATCTCTGCTTCACGTTATCACACTGTAATTTAAAGAGATTGTTCCCTGGCCTTTTTTTAGGGGAAGAAATTAACTACCTTTTTTTTTCATACTTAGAAAAGCGGTGGTAGCAGCAGTACCCGAATGACAGAAGGTGGGTCTTGTCCCCCCCTTTTCCCTCTAATTGGCTTGCAAGTGGGAGTCAGGTTAGCAATTATGTGAGGAGTTGCCTAGGGTTCCAGGCAGTGTCTCCGGGTGACACTCATCTGGTGAGTTCACAAAAGGGAAAAAGATCCTGGGGGTGGGGCAGGCTGGGGGGACGAGCCTCGAAGTCTCCTTGACTCCCGGAGGTGGAAGTTCGGAGACAGGAGAGAGGCAAGGCAGCTTAGTCCTGGGAGTTCAAAGTCTTTGGTTTTGAATCTTAGAAAGTGAAAGTGAAGTCACTCAGTCATGTCTGACTCTTAGTGAGCCCATGGACTGCAGCCTACCAGGCTCCTCCATCCATTGGATTTTCCAGGCAAGAGTACTAGAGTGGGGTGCCATTGCCTTCTCCGTTTAAATCTTGGAAGCCTGTGGCATTGAAGAATGGAGGGGACTTGATCAAAGGTTGCAAAAAGAAGTAGGGAGCATGGCATAGACATTAGAGCCTTGGATGTCCTTCTGCCTGGTCCAGCAGCCCCCAGACCTCACTCCAGTCAGGCTGCTCCCTCTTCTCTCCAGCCTTCACCTCTCCCAGGCCTTTAGTATCAGCATTAATTAGCTAAGTGGCAAACTGACCCAATGAGTCATTTCTGGCCCACTGCCCCTTTTTGTCAATAAAGTTTTATTGGCACACAGCCATGCCAGTCCTTTCATATATTGTCCATGCCTACCTTTGCATTACAACAACAGAGCAGAGTAAGTGCAAAGAGACACAGGCCTGCAAAGCTCAAAATTCTTACCCTTTGCCCCTCTGCAGAAAATTGGTTGATCCCTGAACTAGGACAGAGCTTATGTATTGTTGGCCTGCTGAACTTGACTCCATACCTCAAGTCTCCCAAAGGAATTTACTGCCTACATTTAAAAATGGGTGATTTTACAGTATAATCTGGCTTTGATTAAAAAGTGCAAAAGTCTTACAAACCATGATAATGATGTAGAAATGTTCAGGATGGGCTGTCCCTCCAGATGGTATGCCGTGGTCACCAACATTCCTATAGTATTTCACTAAGCTTACCTCTTCCATCCACATGGACTGGTCCTCATAGGCGTTTGAGTTTGACTAGGGCATCTCGGTTTTCTGGATTATTTTTTAATGAAATAATTCTAATTTCTCCCCTGACCAAAATTGCATTTATTTTATTCTTTCTTCTCCATCAAACTGGGCTTTCCTATGGAACTCTGGCAAGGAAATAAATGTTTGTGCCATGCCAGGATTTAGTGAATTTCATAGTTTTATCAGAAATGTAGCATCTCCTTCTACCTCTAAACGCATCCATACATACATGTAGTGTCCACATTTTCAAAAAAAAAAAAAAACCTTCTTTGAAATTGAAATCTGTATCACCATTGACGGACTTAAATCAAAACAGGGTTAGTAAGTGTTACCTTCATCTGAGATCATAAAATGAAGGACTTCCCTGGTGGTCCAGTGGCTAAGACTTTGCACTCACAGTGAAGGGGAACCAGGTTCCCTCCCTGGTCAAGGAAGCCACAACTAAGAGTTTTCTTGCTTCATCTAAAGGTCCTGCGTGCCACGACTAAAACCTGGTACAGCCAAATAAATATTTGTAAAAAATAAAATAGATCATGAAATGAATATCACAGTTATTATTGATAGATAAATGTTAGTAGTCTGGGGTAATGTTTTCAGGCTTTAAGTCCATTATTTGAAACCTAGTGGCATGTATAGGAAATTAAAGTGACAGCGTTAGTTGCTCAGTCACGTCCGACTCTTTGAAACCCCGTGGACTGTAGCCCACCAGGCTCTGTTACCCTCATTTCACTGATAAGGAAAACAGAGCCTCAGAGGTGATGCATACTGCCAGAGTTTGTACCACCAGGAAGTGATGGGCATGGAACTCTAATCCAGACCTGGCTGATACCAAAGGCACTGTTCTTTCTAATACAACAGGGCAGGTCTTTACACTCACTGGCACAGACAAGAGAAATATCAATAGCTCTTAACTAAAATAGGCAACTGGTGCCCAGCTCTGGGATTGACATGAGAATGTAGTATATATATATAAAATGGCAACCCACTCCAGTGTTCTTGCCTGGAGAGTCCCAGGGACGGGGGAGCCTGGTGGGCTGCCGTCTATGGGGTCGCACAGAGTCGGACACGACTGAAGTGTCTTAGCAGTAGCAAGAGATCACTTCTCCTACAGCTAGAAAAGCTGACCCCCCAGAAGAGCCTCAGAAGGCTTGGTTAGAGCCATTGATGTGAGTTTTTGGTGACCATCTTTCATTGCTCGCAACAAATCTGCAGCGAATGTTTTTCCCATGGTCTTTAGCAAGCTCAGCAGAAGGAGAACTGAGGTTGAACCTAAATGAGGGAGTCAGGTGGTTATAGGGCAGGAGACTTGCCCTGGCAGAGAGAAACCCTAGTAAACAGGATCCAGGGTTTGTTGGGTAGCTTAGTTCTTGCAGCGAGCCCAGCCTGGGAGGCATCGAGACTTACCCTGGTGTGGTGTGGTATGGTGTGGGGGTATGTGGGGGGGCGGGAACTTTAGGAAGCCTTGTATTTGTTTTTTCTTAACTGCATCCTGTAGCATGTAGGATCTTAGTTCCCTGACCAGGGATCGAACCCATTTCCCCTGCACTGGAAGTGCGGAGCCTTGCCCACTGGACCACCAAGGAAGTCCTGGAAGCCTTGTGCTTTTCCTTCTGCTGCTTGGGTAGTGAATTCCACAGGCTTTCTGAGAATTCACAGTGGCCTGACATTGGGGCCAAATCCTTGATAATGACACTGTAGACATGAGATAATTACAGATCCGCTACTTCCCAAGTCAAGCTAAGTGGACCTCTGATTATTATTCTGAGTATAATAGGAGCATAACTAACACTGAAGGGAAATTGTACTTCTCTATTTTATTAACCACTTTTATATTCCCTCGTGCATGGCTATGATGCTATGAAATCTTCTTAAATGTGATATTACTCAATATAATACAATAATAATGCACACACTGTAATGTATTGGATTACTTTGCAAACAGCTCTTCTGAAATTGAATTTCCCATCATTTCCCTGGGCCAGCTCAAGGCTTCTGGGTTCACAGGCCCTTTTTGGGGCTGGGAACCTGGAGTCTACAGTCACTTAGGTTTTCATGTAAGCAATTGGTCCACATCATTTCTATTCATGGTAGGGATGTTGGCAAGCCCTGTTTCCAGACATCTTGCTGTTTGTCATGGCTCAGAAATGTAAGCAGATTTGATGCCTCAGTACAGTTTAAAAATGAACTGGGTTAGAAAGCATCAAGAAGGAACTTTGCTAGGCAGAAAGGAGACCTTGCATGTTGGAATTAAATTCTGAAGTATTGGTAACTGCCTTTGCTGGAGATCCTATCAAATCTTTACTTACTCCCAGGCTTTGTTCAACTATAAACCTTTTTCTGTGATACCATCTCCAATCCAGATTTGGTATTCCCTTTACATGCTAGATGTGCCTTGAGAATTCACCCCTGTGGCATCCAAAAAAAAAAAAAATTGTTTCTTGACCTCCTGCAATAGATCACAATACACATTCATCTACTAAATGCCCACCCAACAGCTTTACAGTAATTTAAAACTTTCTTTTTTGCCATACAGCTGGAAAGTCCTTGAGGACACCATGGTACGTTACTCATCTTTTTTATTCTCAGTTCCGAGATAAAATAGATACTCAACAAGCGTGTGTCGTTCATCAATTCATAAAGATGTCTGGAGTTTCTACTATTTGGGAGGTACAGTGCTTGGCCTTGGAGGTATAAGAGTGAAGGATAGATGTGGATTGTCCTTTAGGAAATTAGATTCTAGCTTAAAACATAGAATATAAACAAATAGACAAAAATCACATGTATGATTGAATAATTATGTTTGTGGAAAATGACATAAAGAAAAGGTATGCCATGCTGTGCTTAGTCGCTCAGTGACATCTGACTCTTTGTGACCCCGTGAATTGTAGCCCATCAGGCTTGTCTGTCAAAGGGGATTCTCCAGGCAAGAATACTGGAGTGGGTTGCCATGCCCTCCTCCAGGGGAAGGATCTTCCCAGCCCAGGGATTGAACCCAGGTCTCCTGCATTGCAGGTGGATTCTTTACTACCTGAGCCACCAGGGAAGCCCAAGAATACTAGAATGGGTAACCTATCCCTTCTCCAGGGGATCTTCCCAACCCAGGAATTGAATCGGGGTCTCCTGCATTGCAGGCAGATTCTTTACCATCTGAGCTGCCAGGGAAGTCCAAAGAAAAGGTTTGGGTGCACATTTCTACCCAGGTGACAGAAATGCCATGTTTGTAGCTTGAAATAGCCTTGAGAGTATTTACACCACAGAAATTGGCAGTGATACAAAACAGGGCTTTGGGGGTTTTATTTTCTGTAAAGCTGGTTGTTAACCACTTACCTCCTCACTCCTGGTATTCAAACAGAACAATGTCAGCGTGGCTGGACTGGGGAGGAGAGAAAGTTGGCCCAAGATGAGGATAAAGAAGTGGTCAGGCAGCAGTCCCACTACTGGCCATGTACTCTGAGAAAATCATAACTCAAAGAGACATATGTACCCCAATGTTCATTGCAGCACTATTTACAATAGCCAGGACATGGAAGCAACCTAAGCATCCACCAGTAGATGAATGAATAAAGAAGATGTGGTACATATGTACTGTGAAATATTACTCACAAAAAGGAATGAAATCAAGTCATTTGTAATGATGTGGATAGACCTCAAATCTGTCCTATGAAGTAAAGTAAGTCAGAAAGAGAAAAGCAATCATAGTGTATGAATGTACATATATGGAATCTAGAAAAATGGCACTGATGAACCTATTTGCAGGGCACACATAGAGACACAGACATAGAGAAAAGATGTGGACACAGTAGGAGAAGAGGAGGGTTGGACGAATTGGGAGAGTGGGATTAACATATATAACTGCTGCTGCTAAGTCACTTCAGTCGTGTCCGACTCTGTGCGACCCCACAGAGGGCAGCCCACCAGGCTCCCCCATCTCTGGGATTCTCCAGGCAGGAACACTGGAGTGGGTTGCCATTTCCTTCTCCAATGCATGAAAGTGAAGCTGCTCAGTCATGTCCTACTCAGCGACCCCACGGTCTGCAGCCTACGAAGCTCCTCCCATGGGATTTTCCAGGCAAGAGTACTGGAGTGGGTTGCCATTGCCTTCTCCCAACATATATAACTATCATGTGTGAAATAGATAGCTCGTGGGAAGCTGCTGTGTAACACAGGGAGTTCAGCGTGTTGCTCTGTGATGATCTAGATGGGGGTGGGGTGGAAGGGAGGTTCAAGAGGGAGGGACTATATGTATACGCATAGGTGATTCACGTTGTTGTACAGTAGAAACTAACACAACATTGTGAAGCAATTAGACTCCAATAAAAAAAAATTTAAAAAAGAAGTGGTCAGGGTATGCTCATGCATGGCCCTGTGAGCCATCCTGGAGGTGGGAGTAGTCTCTGTCTATCCTTTGCACTGGAAAGCCATTGGAGGTTTTTAAGCAAGAGGATGACAGGGATTGGTTCTGATTTTAGGATCGATCTAATGGCAGTAAGGAAAAATGAATGGGAAGGACACAGAGATGGCGTGGAGTAGGAGTGACTGAAAGAGCAGTTAGGAAGCTCTTGCAGTGGTCTAGAGAAGAGACGACCACATGAACGCCTGTGATCTGGGCAATCAGTTGACTGTAGGATGTAAGAAAGAGAACAGGGTCCAGAGTGACTCTTAAGCTTGGGCCTGAACAAATGCCAACTCTTTTTTTTTAATTTAAATTTATTTATTTTAATTGGAGGCTAATTACTTTACAATATTGTATTAGTTTTGCCATACATCAACATGAATCTGCCACGGGTGTACACGTGTTCCCCATCCTGAACCCTCCTCCCACCTCCCTCCCCGTACCATCCCTCTGGGTCATCCCAGTGCACCAGCCCCAAGCATCCTGTACCCTGCATCGAATCTGGACTGGCGATTCGTTTCTTATATGATATGATACATGATAAACTGAATTTTGGTGGCCGTAAGGATCACCTTCCCAAGAACAGAAAGAGTTGAGATCAAAATTTCAATGTGTGTGTATGAACTTTGTGAGACACCTAACTATATCATTAATCAAGGCTCTATTTTTCTCTCTCTAAGTGGAAAGAATAATGCCTGTCTTATTGGCTATGATTCTTAAGTGCACTGATTTATGGGGAAGCACTTGGCATATAGGAAATAAGCAATAAAATATAGATGAAGTTGATTTTCTGACACATTTAATCTGTGTTCTTTTAAAAATAGCACAGCCAGACTGGTGTTAATTGATCAAGTTTTAGGTTTGGTCTGAGACACATATTTGTACAGACTGAGTTTCAGTGTCTAGAGTCATGGGGAGAAAAAAGCTTCAAGACGTCAGCTCTAGTTTCTGTTTGCTGTGCTGTGCTTAATCGCTCATTCATGTCCGACTCTTTGTGATCCCGTGGACTGTAGCCCACCAGGCTCCTCTGTCCATGGGGATTCTCCAGGCATGAATACTGGAGTGGGTTCTGGCCTCCTCCAGGGGATCTTCCCAACTCAGGGATCAAACCCACATCTCCTGCGTTGCAGGTGGAGTCTTTACTGTCTGAGCCTTTGGGGATTCACTTAAGTAGGTCACTTAGGGCAGTGATCGCCAGTGATAGTGTCAGGCTGTCTTGGTTCAAACCCTGCTTGACCACCTCTTAACAACTTAAGCAACTTACTTAATCTCCCTGATCCTCTATTTTTCAGAATATCATTGTTTTAACTTTGTAACTTTTATGAGCACAAGATATTTCAGGCACAGCTATTTAGGACCCTGTGGGGCACGTAATTGACACTCAGTCCGTGGGGGCTACAATTAGACAGCATCTTAAGTTCTGGTTTTCCCGTCTTCTAAATGGGCACAATAGTAATCTACAGCCTGCTTGACTCACAGAGCTGGATTAATTCTCAAATGACTGAAGAATCTGCCAAAGCTCTGTGTAATATGCAGTGTGCACAGGTGTGAAGTTCTGTTGGGCTTCCCTGGTGGCTCAGTGGCAAAGAATCTGCCTGCAAAGTAGGAGACAGGAAGATCCCCTGGGTCAGGAAGATCCCCTGGAGAAGAAAATGGCAACCCACTCTACTATTCTTGCCTGGAGAATTCCATGGACAGAGGAGTCTGGCGGGCTATGGAGTCCATGGAGTCGCAGAGTCAGACACGACTTAACGACAAAACAAAAACAACAGAATGTCTGTTACTAGTTTGGAGTGCTATAGTCCCTTGTCATTTCATCGTCAGATTGACCATCAAGTGTAAATGTAATGATGCTCTTTTTACAGATGAGGAAATGAGGGCTTGGAGAGTTGACATGACTTGATGGTTTTCCCAAAGTCACTAGAACGTGGCACATTTGTAGCTACAACCTGTGCTAATAACAACAACTTTTCTGCAGCCCTCTCCCCAAGGAAGGAAGAGTAGAGAAGCCACACCCACTGGATTTGGGATGAGGATGCTCAGAAAAGATGTACCTGGTCCTGGGAGATCCATCCATCTTTACCTTGCCAAGGGAGGTGGGAGTCAGGAAACATCAGCTCTCACCTGACTCTTTCACCCAGATCCTTATCGTTGTACTTACCTAAGGAATAGTGTTTGACACTGACAGAGGGTGTCAGAGACCAGCCAGACAAGCCCTCACCCCAGTGCAGATTTCCAGCTGGATGCAGACTAGAGCCTTTGGAAACTGCATTGGAAAACAGTTCCGGATAAATTAATTTCCGTGCTACATAATGCATGAGGGGGAATCTGTGATATTTTTAAACAATGGAAATGAGAGAATCTGCCTTTCGGGCATTGATCCCAATTGCATTTAGTGCAGAAAACATTTATCAACACCTACTGTGTGCCAGGTCCTTGATGGGAAACAGAGATGAGTCAGACCTTGTCTGTGCCCAGGAAGAGTGAGAAATCATAGTGGTACCGCTGGGCCCTCAGCACTGGCTTAGACCTTGAGATGGGGTGTCAGGATGAGCTGTCAGAACACCTGTCCTAGCAGGGGGACCCAGGGGATCTGAGGAAGGAGCTTCTGCCCATGGTTGCAGTTGGATGGTTTCTTCTACTTGTCCTTTCCCCCATCGATAAGATCCTTCTTTCAAACCTTCTACCTTCTAGCACCTTTGAAACCAGGATCCACCAGCTTCCCCAAAACCCACCAAGAAGCTTCCCAAGTCTTTGGGTATCTCAGATCATGAGCATCACTTGAGTTTTCTGAGAATAAACTACCTTCACTATATTCTGAGGTTATTGTCAGTGGAGGACAGAGATAATGTACAGAAGCCTCTATTATGATATCTTGTATATGATGCTCATGGACTGAAGGGAGCTGCTGTGATGACAATCACCTTGAAAATGATGGTTCTTTTGAAAGGTGTGTCCTGTGTGTTGCTTCTTTAACTCAAAAGGGTAGCAGTTGACGCTACTATGATGTGACTATGTCTTTGACTTCCGCTGTTATGAGAACTGGACTTCCCTGGTGGCTCAGTGGTAAAGAATCCCCCTGCCAACGCAGGAGACTCAGGCTCGATCCCTGGGTCAGGAAGATTGCTTGGAAGAGGAAATGGCAACCCACTCCAGTATTCTTGCCTGGAGAATCCCATGGACAGAGGAGCCTGGCAGGCTACAGTCCATGGGGTAGCAAAGAGCTGAGCAACTTAACTGAATTCAGTTCAGACAACTGAGCAGCCAAACACTTACACACCTTATGACCACTGCAGGTACCTCTACTCTATTGTTACCGCTATTCCTACTTATATGGTTGCTGTTATCATTAGTTAGATTGTGCAGAGGTTCATTCAAAATTATTTGTTGAGTGCTTATTGTGTAACAGACACTGGGGATTCAGGGTCAAGTCAACACAGGCTTGGCTTCTGTCCTCAGGGTGATTGTGTTGATATAGAACAGAGAGATGAAAACAAGTAAACAGCATAACTAAATAATTACAAATTGTAATGTTTGCTTTGGTGATGAGTGGCCGCCCGACAAGCTGCCTGCCAAAATAGGGACTTAAAATGATCAACATTTTATTTGCTCTTGTTTCTGTGCCTTACGAGTTTGGGTAAGGCCTTATGAGTTTGGGTAAGGCTCAGCTGGACCAATCAGTTGGGTTCATTCCCTCATATTCTGCTGGTGGTTGGGTCGGGCAGGAAGGACCGTGGTTCCCCTTAGACGTCTGAACCTTGGTGAGCATCTCTAAGCCGTGCATACGGTCAAGTGTGCGTGACTGCATTGGGCTTCCTCACAGCATGGTGGTCTCGAGCGAAGCAGACTTCTTGTAGAAGCATCCTCTTAGCCGAAGAACGCTAATGTGGTGGCTGGATTCCGAAAGGGAGGGGATCAAGAATGGAAATGTCAGCTGCCCACCCCCTAAAGCTCCACCTTGACACTGGCACAGTTGGCCCCTCTGCCCAGTCTGTTCAGCCCACATCCAAGGAGAGAGAAGGAGGCTCACCTTTGATCAGGAGGAGTGTCAAGGAATGTGCAGCCACCTTCCATCATGTCTTTGAAAATAAACACGTAATAGGTTGAGAAGGGTGATGTCCAGTGGCATCACCAATGCAATGGACATGAACTTGGGTAAATTTCAGGAGATGGTAGGGACAGGGAGGCCTGGTATGCTGTATCGAGTGGGGTCGCAAAGAGTCCATGGGATCGCAAAGAGTTGACCACCACCAGGCGACTGGACCACAACAGCAAGGTTGAGGAGGAGGATAAGAGTGGAGGGACATGAAGTCCTGGAAGCCTTTTTGGAGGAAGTGACAGTTAAGCTGTATTGTGAAGGATGAGAGTGGTCCAAGCATGAGAAGATAATGGAACAACATTCAAGAAAGAGGGAAGAGCATGTGCAAAGCCACATGCTGCATCTCTGAATGCCCAGGGCAGTCTTTACTTCTGTCACTTGGAAGTGGTAGTAACACAGAGTATAAGGAGTATGCTTTCGGACATCTGAGAGCCCCGAGTGAAAACCTGTCCCTGTTGCTTTTTAGCTGTGTGATCTCAGGCAAGATATAATGTACATAAATCCAACCATCCCACTGGAGGCTCCATAAATGGTGATTTTTTTTTCCTTGTGTACTTCCATCTAGTCTTCCCTGGTTGCTCAGTGGTAAAGAATCCACCTGCCAAATATGAGAGACACAGGTTCAATCCCTGGGTTAGGAAGATTGCCCTGAAGGCAGAAATGGCAACCCACTCCAGTATTCTTGCCTGGGAAATCCCATGGACAGAGGAGCCCGGCAAGCTATATAGTCCATGGGGTCACAAAGAGTCAGACACAACTTAGTGACTAAGTAGCAACAACAGTAGAGTTAACCGGGTCTGATGAGAGGGACATTGCATCTGACCTTGCCCAAGGCCCAGGGTGTTTTTGTTCAATAGAAGCCCCCTCCCTGGGAATCCAAGGCTCCAGCATTCATTCAAGTCCCTTTCTACCCTCTACCACTGTACCCACCTTGAGCAGAAAGGTACGTGCATGCTAAGTTGCTTCAGTCATGTCCAACTCTCTGCGACTCCACAGACTGTAGCCCACCAGGCTCCTCTGTCCATGGAATTTCTGAAGCAAGAACACTGGGGTGGGTTGCCATTTCCTTCTCTGGGGATCTTCCCAGCCTAGGGATCAGAACCGCATCTCTTACATCTCCTGCATTGGCAGGCGGGTGCTTTACCACTAGTGCCACCTGGAAAGTCTGTCGTGCTGACGTGGTGGCTGGATTCCGAAAGGGAGGGGATCAAGAATGGAAATGTCAGCTGCCCACCCCCTAAAGCTCCACCTGGACACTGGCACAGTTGGCCCCTCTGCCCAGTCTGTTCAGCCCACATCCAAGGAGAGAGAAGGAGGCTCACCTTTGATCAGGAGGAGTGTCAAGGAATGTGCAGCCACCTTCCATCATGTCTTTGAAAATACAGACATTTCTGACCACAGAAATGTCAGTCAGTTCAGCAGAAAGGTAATTTACCCTTATGACCCAGGGCAGAGTTGAGTTGGTTGGATGGCATCACTGATTCAATGGACTTGAGTTTGAGCAAACTCCAGGAGATAGTGAAGGACAGGGAAGCCTGGCATCCTGCAGCCCATGGGACTGCAAAGAGTCAGACATTACTGAGCGACTGAATGACAACAACCCAGAACAAGGACAAGTACAGAGAACACTGTGCCGTGTGCTTAGCCTTTCATGTCTGACTCTTTGTGACCCCGTGGACTGCAGCCCTCCAGACTTCTCTGCCCATGAGGATTCTCCAGGCAAGAATAATGGAGTGAGTTGCCATACCCTCCTCCAAGGGATCTTCGCAACCCAGAGATCAAACCCAGGTCTCTTGCACTGCAGGTGGATTCTTTACCATCTGAGCTACCAGGGAAGTCCAAGAATACTGGAGTGGGTAGCTTATCCCTTCTCCAGGGGATCTTCCCAACACAGGAATCAAACTGGGGTCTCCTGCATTGCAAGTGGATTCTTTACCAACTACGCTACCAGGAAAGCCCCCAGAGAACACTACCTGCAGTTAAAAAACTAACGATTCAGGAAAATCTCCGGAGGCAAATTCCCTCAGAAAGAAGAGTTCATCACTGGCAATCCTAAAATTTAAATGTTAGACCAAGTATACCTGGCGTGTCTCCCAGTGTAGCTCGTGGAGGTCCCCGCCCACTGTGGTCCATCACCCTCATGATAGTATTAGTGTTTGCTTTACGTCAGGTGTGTCTTTTTTTTTTTTTTTTCTCCTAACTTGTATCTTACTTAGCATCAAATGTTCACTATCATTTAGGGTATTAGGGAATACATCTCAATTTGCTGTTAAAATCCTATTCATTCCAGCAAGAGTGTCTCAGATACTCTGGTGTTGATGGAGGTTTGGGATTTGCCCTTTAATTGCTTTCTGACATAGAGGTTTAGTGATGGATTTTCTGGAATACCCCAAAGGGTTGGCCCGTTGGAATGGGAGACCACAGACTGTGTGGTCCAAACAGCCATGCTCTCCTTCTCACTTAACACGTGGCCTTGAACCCGGCTTTCATGCTGAGTCTCAGTTCTTTTATTCAGCAAATGATCTTGTTGGCTGCCATGAGGATTGTGTGAAATAACATGAGTGATTTGAGGTGCTGAAGGAATCTCCTGGGGAATCCTAGATTAGGTGCTTGCAAAGATGTTTTTGGGTGGACGAAAGCTCCATTTCCCCTGAAACCGAGATCCCTGAGGCACACTGCAGCTGCTTGAGATCAGAAAGCAGGACTGGCTGGCATCTAAGGTTTTCCTTCGTTCCTTCTTCTTTCCTTGAACTGGAGAGGACTATAGGCTTCGGGAGGCTCCCCAGGGATGCCTCTGAGCTACCTAGAGCAGCAGTTCACTGATAGAAGTGACAGCTGAGATTTCAGCATTAAGTGTCACAAAGGCTGAAACTCAAATCTTCTGAACCTAGTACGTCACCCGCCTCCGTCCCCGTGAGGTAGACAGCCCAAGGAGGTAGACACCAGGAAGACTTACCAAAGAGGAGATCGCATCCTCCCTTTTCAATATCTAGACAACAGGGAGCTCAACCCTGGTGACAGTCTGGAGGGGTGGACAGGATGGGACGTGGCCGGGAGGTCCAAGAGGGAGGGGACCTATGTATACTTGTGGCCCCTTCATGTTGATGTACGGCAGAAACCAACCTAAAGGAATTATCCTCCAATTAAAACTAAATTTTTTTTAAAAATCAAAAAAAAATCTAGCTGGACCACACATATCCTCTGGTCCGGGGACCTATGACAAAGACAGACTTGAAAGATGGAACTTAAGGGCAGAAGAAAGCATCAATCAGGCAGGTCACTTTCTCCCAGCTTCCCAGCACATCCCCCCTCCTGGATTGCAGATCCTCTAGGTCAACAGGTCAAATTCCAAGAAGGGGAACAGGGACAGAATAAGACAAAAAGGGGAGGCATGAGGGGCACAGGAGGAGCGAAAGAGCAAGGGAGAGAAGCTGGGCTCACCCTCCTAATTTTTGTCTTCTTACAATAAACAAAAAAGACAAGCAGCAGAGAATTCATCGACATCACTACTGCAGATACTGACATCCAGGGCTCGGTGACTCTGCCTGCTATGAGCTGAGTCCCAGTGAATGTCCCAAGTTTTGATAGTCATATTGGCCCTTGTCTTTCCTCTGGAGGAAGAGATGAGTGTAGGCAGATGAAGCATTGAGCTTCCTAAGCATCTCTCCCTTTGCTGTTTCTGCTCCAAGCAGTGCCTGGGAATCCCCCAGGGGTGGTGTTTAAGGGACACATCCCCTGAGCTACTGAATGTGCAGCTGGGGGATGTGGAGGGCATGGATAGGAGGCCAGTGGGAATCTAGTTTTCACACATTCCCTGGGTGAGGCTTATGCAGCCCAGGGACACATCTCTACACACAAGGGGTTAAGATTTAGTGTTCCGTGATAATTCCCTGCTCACTTACCCAAGAGTGTCAAATGGCAGGAGACATTAGGGATCTGATGCAAAATACAAGATTCTTTTTACAGCTCCTGATAATAACGATGCCGAGGCCAGCAGCTGCCATGGCCCAGGATCCATCAAATGCCAGACCTTCTCTGTCATATCACCCAACCTCAAAATCCTCTGGATAAAGCTGTCTTTTTCAGATGAGACAACTGAATTTTGGAGGGGTTAAATGGTTCTGTGGGCCCTGGTAACATAGCCTGTTCAACATAGCCTTATGCACGTTAAAATTGAGAACCATTTCTGGAGAATTTCTTAACAACTGTAATTTACAGGGTACCTGATATTTGCTGGGCAGTATATATGTGTCCCATTTCCCTGATGGCTCAGATGGTAAAGACTCCACCTGCCAGTGCAGGAGATGCAGGTTCAATCCCTGAATTGGGAAGCTCCCCTGAAGAAGGAAATGGCAACCCACTCCAGTATTCTTGCCTGGAGAATCCCCGTGGGCAGAGGAGCCTGGTGGGTTACAGTCCATGGGGTCGCAAAGAGTCAGACACTTAGCGACTAAAACCATCACCACCATCTACCTGTCCTAAATTACTTATTTCCATTTATCTTCTCAGTGACTCTGTGAAGCAGGAGAGAATCTTCTCACTCTATGGAAGAGGAAAATGAAACTAAAAAAAGCCTAAATTGGACCCCAAACTAACTCTTAAGCCTGGGCTCTGAGTTGCTATATTATATGTCTTGTTCCTATGCTTTGGGGGTAAGAAATGGCTTGGTGATGACTACTGGAAGGCGAGAATAACTAAGGGAGAGTGGGTTTTGGAGTAAGACCAACATATATTCAAACACATGCTGACTGTGTTGCCCAGTTTGCAAAATGGACTTCATGCTATTTATTAACTTGAATAGTGCCTGGTCCAAAATTCATGTCCACCAGGAACCGTAGAATGTGACCTTGTCTGGATGTACAGTTCTTGCAGATATTATTAGTTAAATGGCTCAGCAGATAATCCACCTGCAGTGCAGGAGACATAGGAGACCTGAGTTCGATGCCTGGTTCGGGAAGATCCCCTGGAGGAGGGCATCCCCGTGGATTCCGACACAACTGAGCGACTAAGCACGTAGCACATACTGCAACTCAGAGTCAGTTTTCTAATTAGTTGATTTCCTCATGTGGACCCATCAGCTTCCTGGAGGATCAGTTCCCTGGAGCTTTCTGTTCAGCATCCCTGATTCTCCGATGTTTTGCTCAAAGTAGCTGCTCAGGAAGAAGGGCTGAGTGATTGAATGGACGAACAAATGAACGAATGAATGAATAGGTTTGTCATGAAGATGAAGCCAGGTGATATACCAAAATTGCATCAAAGAGTGTTTGGCCAAGAACAGGTGTGCAGACTGAAAGCTACTACGATGATCATTCGAGACAGGGATTATTTTTCCTGGAGCCCCTCTGTCTGCCTCACTGAGAGCCAAGGGGAGCTTAAGGAGCTACATGGAGTCAGAGAACACTTACAGCAAAGGTTGTTTCTGCAGAAACCGACAAGATGAGAGGCCCCTGCTTTCCCTTTCTTGACCAGCAGTTTCCCTTGGGGGAACGAAGCCCACCAGTGAGAGAGGCAGGATCCAGGCTGTGGGGGGTAGGAAAGGCAGTGTTTGAAGCCCCGTGACCCCCTTGCTCACAGCCGGGCCCCCGCCTTTCCCCTCCCTGGAAAGCTTTGATCTCACCTCTCTGTCCAGTAGACACACATTAGTCGATAATTCTCGGAGACATCAAAACCTCAGCACCATCCCCTCCGCCCCCTGCAGCCTCCAGGAGTTGCGAGCCATATTAATGGGCTCTGGACAGGCCTGTTCTATATCCTGGGGTTTAGGGTGATGCTGCTCCCCGTTTAAGTCATCCCCAGACTGCAGCCATGAAATTCAAAGATGCTTGCTCCCAGGAAGGAAAGCTGTGACAAACCTAGGCAGCGTATTAAAAAAGCAGAGACATCGCTTTGTAGACAAAGGTCCCTGTAGTGAAAGTTACGGTTTTTCCAGTAGTCATGTAAAGATGTGTGAGTGGTATCATAAAGAAGGCTGAGCACTGAAGAATTGATGCTTTTGAACTGTACTGCTGGAGAAGACTCTTGAGAGTCCCTTGGACTACAAGGAGATCAAACCAGTCAATCCTAAAGGAAATCAGTCCTAAATATTCATTGGAAGGACTGATACTAAAGCTGAAGCTCCAATACTTTGGCCACCTGATACGAAGGGCTGACTCATTAGAAAAGACCCTGATTCTAGGAAAGATTGAAGGCGGGAGGAGAAAGGGGCGACAGAGGATGAGATGGTTGGATGGCGTCACCTACTCAATGGACATGAGTTTGTGCAAACTCTGGGAGATAGGGAAGGACAGGGAAGCCTGGCGTGCTGCAGTCTCCATCGGGTTGCAAAGAGTTGAACATGACTTAGCAACTGAACAACAGCCATGCCTCCACTCCTGTCTGCCTCTCACCCACTGAATTTAGAGTTAGGCCAAGTGCCCTGAATGGAGGATCTGACCTTCACAGTAACTTGGTTGACCTCTGGCTGCTGTGGTTTTCTTGCCACATAGAGGCAAACAGTGGAGGGGAAGAAACCCTAGGATGGGGAATTGGACAACTTGGTGAAAGGTCTTAGCACTGCCTTCTGAAGCTGTGCGATGCTCAGCAAGTCATTTGCACCATCTGAGCCTCCTTCTCAGAAACTGGGAGCAAAACCAGAAACATCAGCCCTGCCTGCCCAACAGGACAGTTTGAGACTCAGATGAGATATCAGATGGGTATATGCTTTAGAAATCCGGAAGCATTTATAAAAAAAAAAAAAATAGAAGCCAATTGTTACCATTATTCTGTGTCTCTGCATTCATTTAAAAAAAAAAGAAAAAAAAATAGGGATTTCCCTGATGGCCCAGTGCCTAATAATCCATGCGTCCAATGCAGAGTGCTTGGTTCCGATTCATGATCAGGAAATTGATATCCCACATGCCACGTGCTGCAGCCAAAAAATAAAAAATACACTGAAAAAAAAATCAGTCACTGACCATTTATTCTGTGTTGTAGATTAAGAAAAAAAAAAAAAGACTTAGTTCCTTTTGACTCTTTAAAACTATACAAATAAATCCTATTCATTATAAAGAAGATTTCTTGTTGGTCACTAAGTCATGTCTGACTCTGTGAGACCCCATGGACTGCAGCCGACCAGGCTCCTCTGTCCATGGGATTTCCCAAGCAAGAATACTGGAGTGGGTTGCCATTTCCTTCTCCAGGGGATCTTCCAGGCCCAGAAACTGAACTCATGTCTCCTGCATTGCAGGCAGACGCTTTACCACTGAGCCACCTGGAAAGCTATAAAAAAGATAAAAAACCCAAGTAAGTAAGTAATAATAATCACAATAGTTCTACTCTTTCATTGGTTACCTGGCTGTTTATCGTCTGCAAGTTTTTGCAGTATGTTACAAATTAAAAAAATATATATATATATAAGTAAACATGCAAAGATGGTACATGCCATACTGTTTTGTGGCTCTGTAATTTAAAATATATCATTTGTATACATATCTTTCCTAGTCATTTTCTGTATTTTAACCTCTCTTTTTGCCTCTGATGGCCTCTGGGCATTTTAGTTCCTGGCATCGTTTTGATTGGACCTAGCTTATCTAACCAGTCCCTTATAGTTGGGTACTTAGGTTCTTTCCCATTTTTCACAGTGGCAAATATTCACCGTGATGAATTTCCTGTAGTCCAAATCTTTGTGCACTTTCGTGATTGTTTCTGTAGAAGAAATTTCTCCTGTAGAAGAAATTCCCAGAAGGAGAACTGTTGGGTCAAAGAGTAAAAATGCACATTTTTTAAGGCTTTTGATAGTCAGATAAAACTGAAAAATCACCCTCCAGAAAGATGATACCAATTTAAACTCCCACCAAGAAGGCACCAGAGCGCCCTGTTTTTCCGAACTCTCGCCGGTACCCAGCATTATCTCGGAGTGATTTAAAATGCCTGAAGAAAGGAGTGATAAGGGTTTCTAAACAGCACCAGCTAAAACACGGGCGCTGCATATTGGCTTTCAGCTTGATAAATACTTTCTTATAAGGTCATAAATATCAGTGGTACCAAAGGTTAATGTAGTGTGCAATGCTGTAAAATTCAGCAGGCAGCCAGCTAGATCACCGTGATGCATTAGCACCTTTCAGTATGAAGTGCGCTGACTTACAAAGTCTGTTTATAAGTGGCCACTAACTCAACAAGTGCATAATTGTGTTGGTTGGCCCCACCGTTTCTGCAAACATAATTTATGAAGGGAGCACCTTGCCTTCCGTTATCTGCCAAACATGCAAAGGAGAGGGGAGAAAAGTGGAGAAGGAAATGATGAGTGGATCTCACTCTGTGCTGATTTCCTTTTGCAAGCTGAAGATGCTTACCAGATGGACATCACTGACTGATGAAGAATAAAGCAAGTAATCCTTTCCCTAGAGGAGCAGTGAGCTTACCACGGGACTAGCTGTGTCGGACTCAGAATGGAGACAGGTGTGACAAACAGCTGGACCACTAGACAGCGAGGATTTTTAGAAATGAGGCTTCTCGGTGATTTAGTTGGTGTTCTGAAGTTTTTGATTCAGATACCTTGCTCGCTCCATTTTTTAGGCGGGTGGAAACAGGTGTCACGGTTCTCTGCTGTTGTTCTGAGATTGGCTGGTATGAGGTGGGAACCTGTGACTGTGATGAATGAACGTGAGGCTTGTGTGTATTTAAAGCAGAAGGGCAATCTATCCTGGTGGGGACACAAGAGAATGGATGATCCCACCGACCACGTGATTGTTTGATTTTGCTTGTTTGGGGTATATCTCAGACGTCAGGGACAGGCTTCCCTCAGCCCATCTGAGCGTTCACTCATGGGTAGTGCCTTTGCTCTTGGGGGTTTTTGTAGAAGAAAATTTCTGTGTGTGATACTGTAAGCTGGACATTTGCATTTTGAGTAATTTATTCCATTCATTCTCAGTGACTCTGCACCAGGTAAATTATTCTGAAACAGGCCGAGGAGTTCTTACGTTCCCCTTTAAGCACACATGCACAGACACATGCATGGCTATTAACTTCTCATAGAGTTTTTATTTATGTTATCATGGGGCTATTTGTTTCATTTTGTTTTGGAGGGTTTTCTGGCCTTGAGTCATGTGGGATCCTAGTTCCCCAACCAGAGATCGAACCCTTGCCTCCTGCATTGGAAGCACAGCATCTCAACCACTGGACCGTTGGGGAAGTCCCTTGGCTGTTCATTTTTAAAGCAACTTTTAAATCTGGCCCTGAGCACCCATGATATAGAGATGAATGAAACTTGCATCATGCCCCCATGGAACTTGACCTAGTCTGGTGGTCTGGCAGTGTAGACCAAAGTGAATGGCGAACGCATTCCCAGGGCTCGTGAAGAGGATGTTACTGGAGTTCAGACGAGTGAGGCACAGAACTTCTTTTCTTCAGTCTTAGTTTCTGTCTGTCTGTCTCCCCTACTGCCTGATGCATCATGCAGAGAGGAGCGTTTCCCTGTGCGGTTTGTTTTGCTCCTGACACCCCCATGTTCATCTATATCCTGAATCATCAGCCTGGCAGGAAACAGAGAGGAAATTTCAGGCATGACGGCACTTTCATGGGACAGCTATTAATTACTTGTGTGTTGGTTATTACTTCATTCATTCGGTGTTAATAATTTTTGTGTGTATGTGTGTTAATTATTAATGAAGTCATCACTGTTCAGAACCAATGTCTCTGCGCACTGGAAGTATGTTGAACAGAACCACAAAGATGCTGCCAACACAACGTTTATCTTACAGGGGATCAATGAGGTTGTTCAGAGACTGAACACAGTTGTGTCTGACTCTTTTTGACCCCTTGAACTGCAGCCTGCCAGGCTCCTGTGTTCTCCACTATCTCCCGGAGTTTGCTCAAATTCATGTCCGTTGAGTCAGTGATGCCATCCGACCATCTCATCCTCTGTTGTCCCCTTCTCCTCCAGCCCTCAATCTTTCCCAGCATCAGGGTCTTTTCCAATGAGTCGGCCCTTTGCATCAGGTGGCCAAAGTATTAGAGCTTCAGCTTCAGTCTCAGTCCTTCCAATGAATATTCATGTTGATCTCCTTTAGGATGGACTGGTTTGATCTCCTTACAGTCCAGAGGATCAAACACACTCTCAAATACTTTCTGGCCTTGATGGCGATAGGAGAGAAACTGGCAAGAGTGATGCTGGGTGGATGGGGAGGGTTATCTGCAGAGCTGACGTTTAAGCTGATGACTCAGGATGAGTAAAGAAGGCTGAGCACTAAAGAATTGATGTTTTCAAACTGTGGTGCTGGAGAAGACTCTTTAAGAGTCCCTTGGACAACAAGGAGATCAAACCGGTCAGTCTTAAAGGAAATCAACCCTGAGTATTCATTGGAAGGACTGATGCTGAAGCTGAAGCTGCAATACTCTGGCCACCTGATGTGAAGCGCCAACTCATGGGGAAAGACCCTGATGCTGGAAAAGACTGAGGGCAGGAGGAGAAGGGGACTACAGAGGTTAGATGGCATCACTGACTCCATGGACATGAATTTGTGTAAACTCTGGGAGATAGTGAAGGACTGGGAAGCCTGGCATACTGCAGTCCATGGGGGTTGCAAAGAGTCTGATACAACTGAGAGATTGAGCAACAGGATGAGAAGGAACCCTGTTTGGTTATAGAAGAAAGGGGTTCTGGGGAGAGGAGCCACTGTATGCAGAGGTTTTGGGGTAGGAAAGATCCTGCAGGTGCTGAAGGCATGAAAGGCAGGAGGAGACTCTAAGGATGTGAAAAAGCAAAGGGCTTGAAGTGAAATTGTCAAGGTGGAGACAAGCCAGGGACTCAGATCTAATTCGGAGATGCAAGGGGAAGTTCCCAGAGAGTTTTGAGGCAGTAAGAGCACTGTTCTCTTGGGTAGATTCCTCCAGATTTTTTTTCCAGCGAGGCTTGAGGACACCCTTAAGGACCAGGGGAAATGAGTGGTCTCCCGGACTCCGCTGCCCATGAAGATTAATTTGGCAACACAAATATCTGCTCCCAGGCTGGGGAGATGGCTCTTACGATACCCAGAGGGAGAACTCTATGATCTCAGAGCCCTTGGAATGTTTGCAGCAGCAAAGCCACGTTGTCCCATGGAATGTCTCTTCCATTTTTAATGAGGAGCCTGGAGGCACTGTATAAATAAAACGGCCAAATTATTAAATTATCACTCTACAGGGCATCTTATATTAGTCCTAATTAAATGATGCTTTTCATAGTTACAAACAGTGCTCAAAAAAAAAAAAAAAAAAAAAAGGATTCCCATGTTTAATTTAGACCTAACAGAAGTAGGAAGCCTTAGAAATTTCTACAAGAGGCACAGTGCCCCTCGACTCACTGGAGGGCATAGGTGGTGAGTTTTCAGGTACTGCCCTGCATTTTAAAATTCCCGGTTACTCCAGCAACAGCCTGGTTCACCCAAACACAGACACCTTCATTCATCCAAACAAGAAATACTTGTGGGACTTCTACTTTCAGCTATAGTGGAGAATTAGAAGTAGGTTTATATAGGTTTACATTCAGACCATAAACTGGAAAAAAAAAAAAAAGATCAATGTATAAGGAATGATGGAGACACATAGTGGATAAGAAAACCAGCAGAAGGGAAAATAAATGAGCTGAACCCTATAGTTGTTTTTCAATCACTAAGTTATGTCTGACTCTTTGCAACCCTATGGACTGCAGCATGCCAGGCTTCGCTGTCCTTCACCAGGTCCCAGAGTTTGCTCAAACTCATGTCCATTGAGTCAATGATGCCATCCAACCCTACAGAGGCCCCTCTCCATGGCTTATGGCATGGAGAGGGCTCCCATGCCACAGGGCAGGAAGGGGAAACCCAAGTAAGGAATATTTGGAGTGTACTTGCTGGGTATCAGCTACAAGATACTGGGGACAGGACACAGTAGCAAGTGAGATAGACAAGGTATCTCCCCGACTGCACTTACATGATTTGAGAAGAGACTAAATAAATAGGGTAATTTCAGCTGATGCGTGAGCAGCTGGCAAGAACCAATTGTAAGCTTTTCTTCCCAACTCTGTATTCAGTGATGTCATGTCGGTAGGAGAGTATTTTTACTGCAGAAGTTGGCAGGGCTTGGTTTTTCTTGTTGTTGTTGCTGTTTTGTCTTCTGGGTTTTTTTTTCACCCCCCTTTGTTTTATTTTCAAACAGTGTGGTCAGGGAAGGCTTTATAGGAGTGTCATTTCTGTCAAAACATGAGCCAGTCATTCATGAGGCTAGCCCTAGGAGGAATGGTGCAGCAGAGACAATCGCACATGCAAACACCCCACGTCCACGTCCTCCACTTGTGCATCATTGCTGATATCAAGACAGAAGCTTCAGCCTTCCTTATGATCTTTTAATGAGACTTGCGTTCCACTGGTGTATCAGCCATCCTTCTTCCACGCCAGCGTAGTGGAAAATATCTTTGCAGAATCTCATACCTGCATCCTCATGTTTGTTTTCAGATTGTCTCCGACATTCTAATTCTGTATCTTTTCTTCTTCTTTTTTAATTATTCCGTAGTGGAATTTTACCACTCATTCCCAGTAATGTTTCTTTATTTCCTTGTTGGGGGAGAATGCTCCAGTTTCTTACACAGTCTGTGACATTCATTTGTCGTTACAGCAGATTTAAAAACAAAAACCGGACTGTTCCTTTTACCTCTAGAGGTGTTAGGACTGCAGCCTGGGAAGGGGAAAGAGACTTTGGAAGACATTTTCCAGAAGTATTTTCTTGAGCACCAGGGTGTTTTCAGAGAATTTGCAGCGTTGACCCTGAAGGAATGACCAGACTGGAGCCATGCCCTGAGTCACCGCCAGGTCAATGTTAATTGATAATGATGCTTTTTATGGCAAAAGCTGAACTGACCCTCCATTCCATTCTTAATATGCACAGCAACAGCGGAGAGGAGAAATCCATAGTTCATGACCCTGTAAGATTTATGTCTCAAGCCTTTCCAAGGCTCCATCCTTCTGTTTTGCTTTTGCTTGATTTGTTCACTACTTTCAAACATCCTCTGATATAACCCCTCTGTCCTCTCAATAAGCAAATGCGATCTTCCAGGAGGAGCAAGGGCACGCCTTCCTCCCTTCTGCCCTTCTGTCTTTCCTTTCTTTCTTTTATTTTTGCATTTTCTAGTGTCTGCAATTTTTAAAGACCAGGATCCGTGTGTGCTCATTTGGTCAGTTGTGTCCGACTCTTTTCGACCCCATGGACTGTAGCCGGCCAGGCTCCTCTGTCCAGGGGATTTTCCAGGCAAGAATACTGGAGTGGGTTGCCAGTTCCTACTCTAGGAAATCGTTCCAACCCAGGGATCGAACCCACCTCTCCTGCCTTAGCAGGCGAATTCTTTATCACCTGGGAAGCCCAAAGGTAGCTAGCTTAAAATTTTACCGGACAATTCAGAAGGGATGTTAAACTTACAGGGCAGTGAGGCATGCTAAACACTGATCCACAGACACTCACAGGGCAGGAAGGTGCATGTGGCAAAAGTCACAGTTCAGATGAAGACCTCCAAGTGGCCATGCCTTGGGGCTAAGATGCACAATTCATTCCAGAAGGTACTGGGTGTTGCACAGATGAAGCACTGTAGTAAGCCCCAGCTGCAAGGGAATACTTACGGCAGAATGGAGTCAGCTAGGGTAGTCCAAATGCTAGGCCAGTCACAACCTTGAAGAATTTGTGAGCTGAGAAGGCTGCATCTGGAGGCTAAGAGCCTGGTAGATGGTGACATCTAACCTCAGAGGTAGCTGAGCCTGTATGCGTAGAGTTCTTTCTGTTCTGCTCTGAAGCCATCAATGTATACCAGGCTCTGTTCTAGGCATTAAGGATAAAGAATAGCCACCCAGTTCTTATTCTTTCAGGGCTCATGGCTCAGTTGGGATAAAAGACAAATTGAGTTTCGGTTGAATATTGAATCAACCCTGAATCTTCATTGGAAGGACTGATGCTGAAGCTGAAGCTCCAGTACACTGGCTACCTGATACAAAGAGCCAACTCACTGGAAAAGACCCTGATGCTGCAAAAGACTGAGGGCAAGAGAAGGCGGTGACAGAGGATGAGATGTTTGGATAACATCACTGACTCAATGGACATGAATTTGAGCAAACTGCAGGAGATAGTTGAGGACAGAGGAGCCTAATGTGCTGCAATCCATGGGGTTGGAAAAAGTTGCACACGATTTAGCAACTGCACAACAACAACATTGTCTAAGAGCATGCTACTGCTGCTGCTGCTAAGTCACTTCAGTCGTGTCCGACTCTGTGTGACCCCATAGACAGCAGCCCACCAGGCTCCCCCGTCCCTGGGATTCTCCAGGCAAGAACACTGGAGTGGATTGCCATTTCCTTCTCCAATGCATGAAAGTGAAAAGTGAAAGTGAAGTCGCTCAGTCGTGTTCAACTCTTAGCAACCCCATGGACTGCAGCCTACCAGGCTCCTCCGTCCATGGGATTTTCCAGGCAAGAGTACTGGAGTGGGGTGCCATTGCCTTCTCCAAGAGCATGCTAGGAGCAGCAAAAGGGCCAGCAGCATAAAATCTCCCAAGGCAACCCAGGGATGATTAGTCATTCAGTGATGTCTTCCAAGCCCTGTACTAAATGCTTTCCATGCATTCTGTGATCCTTACAGCAATCCTGTATCTTATATCCTCTTATAAGAAAGTCCATTTTACTGACTAGCAATCTGAGCCCAGAAAGGTTAACCAACACATTCATGGTTGCACAGCATGTAGTAGAAAAAAAGATTCAAACCAAGAAAATTGAATTCTTGAGTTCAGCCTCTTGGTCATTAGCTGTTCTAACACATAGCTGGAGTAACCCAGATTTAGCCCTCTGGATCTCAGTTTCCTCTCTGGAAATACGGGCATATTCATGGCATTGTAACTCTAAAACTGAGCAGCTGACTTTGAATGTAAATGAATTCAGAGGCCAGGTCAGGCACCTTCAGCCCTCACCCTTTTAAAAACAAAACATCCTGCATGTATAGCTTGGGGTTTTCCCTGGTGGTTCAGATGGTAAAAGAACCTGCATACATTGCAGAAGTTCTGGGTTTGATCCCTAGGTAGGGAAGATTCCCTGGATCTTGGCAACCCACTCCAGTATTCTTGCCTGGAGAATTCCAACTTTTTTCTGGCTGCCAAGCTCCCGGTTGGTTTCATTTTCTCATGCAAAGCCAAATGCATGACAGCAAACCTGTAATTTCAGCCACATTATCACCATATCCTAACCAGGCAAGCTTATTAGCTCAGACAATTAAGGAAATACAAGTTGAGAATACTTGGTTATTAGGGAGAAAGGAATAGCATATTAATAAATCCAAGAGGTTGCGACAATTAGCACTTGTCATAAAAATCAAGGAGAACACTAAGGAAATGGATATTATGTTTATTATTTAGCATTTACATAACATTTTGCATTTATTAAATGCCTGATAATTGTTCTTGTCTGTTTCTTTCAGTTATAACTCCAATAAAGGACATTTGCTATTCTAGTGGGCAGCGTTCGGGGCCTTTAAGGAAGAGCTCATTAAATTACTTTTCAAGTAATCTTCCTATCCTCCTGCTCAACTCAGATTTAAGTAAAGAAAGAAAACACCCAGAAATCCTGCTGAAATGTAAATTATTTTATCCTTCTTCTTGGTTCAAAGGCCTCCAGTGGCTCCCCCATTTCTCTCAGAGTAAAAACCCAAATCCCACAAATGCAAGTTGATTGGATCCTGCAAGAGAAGAAAAGCATACGTGAAAATTTAAATAAAATCCGCAGTTGATAATAGAATACCAAAGTTAACTTCTTAGTTTGGAGAAATGCATGTGATTAGGAAAGATGCTAACTTCAGGGGAAGCTGGGTGAAGGGTGCGGCTTCCCAGGTGGTTCTAGTGGCAAAGAAACCACTTGCCAATGCAGGAGACACAGGAGACGCGGGTTAGATCCCTGAGTCTTGGTGCTACATTCTAATAAGAATTATGTACTTTATTGTTTACTAGGACTTCCCTGATGGCTCAGGAGGTAAAAACTCTGCCTGCATTGCAGGAGACACAGCAGACTTGGGTTCGTTCCCTGGGTCAGGAAGATCCTCTGGAGGAGGGAATGGCTACCTACTCCAGTATTCTTGTCTGGAGAATCCCATGAACAGCAGAGCCTGGTGGGCTACAGTCCATGGGGTCGTAAAAGAGTTGGACACGACTAAGCACATATATATCCGTTGTTTACTGTGAGTCTGCAAAACAATTATTAAAAACCCATTTTTCAGATAAGGCAATGGAGGTTGCATGGAGAACTAATTTGCTCCATGGTGCACAGTTGTCCTGGGGCCGAGGTCTGGAACCCACGTGGTTCTGATCCTAGACTCTAGCTCTTCATCAGTTCTCGGCACTGTCTTATCACCAAGAATTCTAAAGCAACCAACAAAGTGATCAGAATGCAACTCTTCCAAGGACTGGCTGTTCTCAAACTTTGTCAGCATTTCTTAAACTGTGGACCAGAAACCACTTTTATTAGAATTGCCTGGTATGCTTGTCACAAACTCGCATCCCTGGCTTCCGCCAGGGATGGGGTAGTAAATGTTTAACAACTGTCCTCAGCCGCTGACGGGGCAGGAGGGGTTCAGGACACTTTACCAGTTTCCATGGTGTAAATAACTTCCCCCATGGCCGATTTCAAGCTACTAGTGCCTTGTCACTGAATGCAGAGTTGGCTGAAGATGCGCAGTAGCAAAACATTATGTAGAATGTCTACCATTCAGGTATTAAAGAAACAGAAAGAAATTTCAAAGGCACCTCGTAAATTATCATAAATTATCATATTTACATATTATTGTATTACCATATTATCATATTACCATATTGTAAACTAGTAAAGTGTAGTAAAAAAAAAAATTAGGAAGCAGAGTTTGAATACTTATGACCTTTTTATATATTTTATTTAAGGGTGAATTTATATCATTTAATTTTTTTATTTTTTAATTGAAGTACAATTGCTTTAGAATGTTGTGTTAGTTTCTGCTGTATAACAGAGTGAATGAGCCCTATGTATACATGCATCTGCTCCCTCTTGAGCTTCCGTCCCACCCACCCCATCCCACCTCTAGGTCATCACAGAGCACCGAGCTGAGCTCCCTGCACTACCCAGCAGCTTCCCACTAGCTAACTGTTTTGCACACAGCAGTGTATATATGTTAGTGCTACTCGCTCAATTCATCCCACCCTCTTATTTAATTTTTTTCAAGGCTGTGTTCAACAACAGGCTCACAGTAGCCCTGACAAATGAACCATTGGTTCTCACCATTCCGTAGGGACAGGCTGCAGTATCCCTTTGTGTATGTGTGCTGAATTGCTCAGCCGTGTCCATCTCTTTGTGACCCCATGGACTGTAGCCCACCAGGCTCCTCTGTCCATGGAATGTTCCAGGCAAGAATACTGCAGTGGGTTGCCATGCCCTCCACCAGGGGATCTTCCCGACCCAGGGATCGAACCCTTGTCTCTTGCATCTCCTGCATTGACAGCCGAATTCTTTACCACTAGCACCACTTGGGAAGTCCACAGCACCCCTTGGCTTCAGACTAACGAAAATCAGCAGTGGGAAGGCTAGGACCCTGGAATCTGCATTTCCAAGGAGTTCCCCAGGTGATCCTGCTCTGGGCTCAGATTCCAAAGCCGGTGCCCTAAGCCTCTTTCAGAGCATCTTTGGAGTAAGTGGATGAAAATAACCTGTAACAGGACAAACATCTAGAAAGCGTAGATGGGGATCCATATTCCTAGCTGATGCTCTGCAGTTCAGTGAAATGAACTCCACTGTTACTCATCTTAAAAGATTTTTCTAAAAATTGCATAAAAATATCGCAGAGCTTTATTTTATTTTGCCCTTCAGTGAAGGATGGTTGCTCTCTGTGAAAGCACAGGCAGTAAATCGTGTTCCCCTCCCAGTCAGCAGAGGAGGAAGGTTCAGAGGCCTCTCCTGAAAGGTTTAGGCAAAGATAACAAAATGTCAGGAAAGCTGCAGGGCAGGGCTGAATGGAAAAGGAGGCTGGTAATCTCAGATTCAATACAAAAAGATCAAAAGCATCAAATAATCAGTCAGAGGTGAGCCTCCCCATCAGAATGTTCCATCAGCCTTGGAATTCAACCTTGTGATTGTATTAGGATGTATACATTATACAACTCCCTTTCTGTCTTGCTCTTTCTCTCTCTCATATACGTATGTGTGTGTGTGTGTGTGTGTGTGTGTGTGTGTGTGTGTGTATGCTCTGCTTGGCTACTAAGTCGTGTCCAACTCTCTGCGACCCCATAGACTGTAGCCCTCCAGGCTCCTTTGTCCATGGAATTCTTCAGGCCAGAATACTGGAGTGGGTTACCATGCCCTCTTCAAGGGGATCTTCCCAACCCAGGGATCAAGCTCAGGTCTCCCACGTTCCAGGCAGATTCTTTACCATCTGAGTCACCAGGGAAGCCCAGGAATACAGGAGTGGGTAGCCTGTCCCTTCTCCAGGGTATTTTCCTGACCCAGGAATTGAACTGGGGTCTCCCGCATTCTAGGAGGCTTCTTTACCAGCTAAAGAAGAGCTACCAGGGAAGCCCCTCTCTCTATATATATGACCTCATAGAGAAAGCTAGGTACATCTGAGATCCATAAGAAATTCTGTATGACTAACCGTTTGAAACCATTTGAGAAACCTTTTGAAACATCACCTGCCTCCACCCTACCCCACCCTATCCCCACCCCCATCAGCCTTAAAAATACATGTCTTCTTTTTAGGTCAAGGAATTAATTCAGAGAGACAGTGTACCCCCCAAAATCAAGGGTAATCCAATAGCTGTATGTAAACCCAGATACACACAAGATCCAACCCAGAGCTTGGGGTGTGTCCTCTAAACGGTGGTTTTGCTTTTTGAAGGTGTCTCAAGAGGGTTGCTGTGCCGTGACTAATGTTTACTCAGCACTCACAAAAACACCTCAAGTCACCAGCCATCACTGTGCCTGCATTGTGGTTCTAATCCTCCCCATCTTCTGGTTCTTTTCCAGTCACGTTGAAGGTAGTCCATCAGTGCTCTTTGGAGGAATGAATTCATAGGAGGTGAGGTGTAGAGGGGCCATGTAACAAGTCCAAGGTTGGATAACTGGGACTGGAGCTCCACTTTCCTTTGGTTTCTTAGTCCAGACACAAACGCTCAGCACTGCTGCCTGCCTAAAGAATGAAACAGTGGCTCTGAGATACATCAGAGTCGCCCACGAGGAATGATTATAAATGATTCATCTTGGGTCCAGGATTGTGAGTAATCAGTTGTGGGGTAGGGCCCAGAAACCTGCATTTTCAACTAACTTCCCCAGGTCACTTAGACGTGGTCTGAATATGCCTGTAGATAGACTGATGTCATTCACACAACACTCTCTACCTCTCCAAACATAGGCTAAGCTGCCCACCTTTCAGAACACAAAACCTGCATTTTGCTAGGAGGACCAACAAGAACAACCCCCTGGGTCTCACATGCCGGTCTCCGCACTCACCCTTCCTGAGTCTCAGAGCCTTGACTAGTCAATTTATGGTACCTGGAAGCCCACCAAATTCAATGCTCTCATGTTTTCAGGTGCCTTAAATTTCAATCCAGAAACAGGACACAGTGAGAGATGGACAAAAGTTGGGCTTGAATCCAAGTCTCTTAAATTGGAGGACCTCAAATGACTAAAGGTTCAATGGCTGTAGTCCAGTGACTACAGGTCTCCCCTGTAGCTCAAACAGTAAAGAATCTGCCTGTTGGAGGAGACCCGGGTTTGATCCCTGGGTCGGGAAGATCCTCTGGAGAAGGGAATGGCAATCTACTCCAGTATTTTTGCATGGAGAATCCCATGGACAGAGAAGCCTGGTGGGCTATAGTCCGTGAGACCCCAAAGAGTTAGACACGACTGAGCGACTAACGCTACTACTACCAATGAATAAACAAGCTTTCTAGTCTCTACATTGGTTTCCATATTCTCATCTGCTGTGTGGGAACATCTTGCTTTTCCCTTTAACCCACAAAAATGGAAATTGTTGCTCATAGATACAAAACATCTTGAAGTAGTCAAAGCACTTTCTGGGACATAATTCCATTTGCTTCTCTCTGACCCAGGAGGGAGGTGATATCATTTTCCTTAAACAGATCAAGAGTTGGAGACTCTGAGAAGGCAGGTGACTTGCCCTAGGTCATGCAGCATTACATCTACCACCAAAATCTTATCTCTTGCAGCTTCACCCTCTTCTGATTAGAGCTATGAATGACATAATTAGATGAGATGGCGCAGGACTGGCAGCTCTTTCTCCTTCTCACTGCTTTTGGCTGCTTTCATGGACAACAGAGGCAGTTGTTGTTCAATCGCTCAGTTATGTCAACTCTTTGTGACCCCACGCAGAGCAGCACACCAGGCTTCCCTGCCCTTCACTATCTCCTGGAGTTTTCTCAGACTCATGTCCATTGAGTCGACGATGCCATCCATCTATCTCATTCTCTGTCTCTCCCCTTCTCCTCCTGCCCTCAACCTTTCCCAGCATCAGGGTCTTTTCCAGTGAATTGGTTCTTCGCATCAGGTGGCCAAAGTATTGGAGCTTCAGCTTCAGTCCTTCCAGTGAATATTCAGGGTTGACTTCCTTTAGGATTGACTGGACTGATTTCTTGCTGTCCCAGGGACTCAACAGAGGCAGATCAGCCATCAATTTACTAAACAGACCTTTAAGGAAAAGTTTGCTCTCTGTCTAGGTAAAGAGCAAACTCTAATGGAGATGCAGGCATGTCTACTTTCAGAGTGCACTTCTTAGTATTTTTATTTCCTAATGTATGTTTAAACTCCTCCCCATCTACCAGTGCACTAGAAATTAGCCTACTTATGAATAAAATTTGGAACTCAGAAGTAACCGGAACTGTGTCCATTTGCAGAAGTCACATACATTATGAGACAAAATTCTTTAGCTCTCCAGTGTCGGAATAGACAGATCCACATTCACACACACACACACAACACACACACACAACCACATCCACCTATGTCTTGGAAACACATCCACATATGTCTGAGACACTGAGAAAACTCCAGTAGTCCTAGGACAAAACCCTAGGAATGCTTGTCTCTTTGTTTCAAGCATTTATACAAAGAAAGGTCATTAATAAGGCAAATCCAGGGATTTTAGCTGAGATCAGTTTCATCTTAAATTCATCACTCATTTTCTGCAGCCAGATTGTGCCATCAGCAGTTTTATTAGGCCTGGGGAATGAACACCATGCACAGGTCTGCCATTTGGTTAAATTAAATACATGGTGGTGGGGAGGGGAATCTTTGAGGATTTGAAGATTCTTTGCAAAATAGCAACACATTTTTTTTTCTTTTTAAATCGATGTTTAAGCTGACCTTGATTTCTGAGTGAGACGGAGGATTAAAGACAACATGGGGACTCAGGTGGGATGAGAGGAGAGCCATAGGAGAGCCTCTCCTAGCCGGGGGAGGCTGGGGGTCGCTGTCTCTTTCAGGCTGTGTGCCTGCTGGGCTAGAGAAGAAGCCTTATCTTCATGATGCCATCAAAGTAGGAGAAGGCAGCACAGTTTCTGCAAGAACTTGACACGCTCCTTGAATCAGTTGGGCCCCGGGACGTCATTAACAGAGGATTCCTGCCTGCTTCTTACCTGGGGATTTATAAAGGTGGAGGTGTGCTGGCATAGTTAGAAACAGCAGGATGGGAAAGGACTGTCATGGAGAATGCGTCCGGGTGCCCGTCCTCTGCTCCCTGTGGTTCCCCTGGCTCCTGGAAGAGCCTGAAGTTCAGAGGAAGGATGGGAATGGGTTCTGAGGCTGTCCAGGAAGTCTAGTGCTCAAGGAGGGGACCCTGCTTATACGGAGAGTTGGGAGCATTGAAGACACAGGGCTCTGGGCGACAGTAGAAGTTGAATGGGGGCGGAGGGGGAGGAGGTGGCTGATCATGGCTCCAAGTAACCCAAACGTGCTGACCCCTCAGGCCCCACCACCCTCACCAAAGCCCCCAGGGGCACACGTGCTCCGGCTGAGTGACAGAGAAAGCCTAGCAGGGCACCTGTTTCTCCCCATCGGGAAGCATCTTGTTTCTTTAAATGTCCTCTGCCTCCTGCATCCTTTCTTCCAATCCCTGCCCCAAAGAGCAAGCCCTAACGGGAAGAAGAGGGTCCCACGGTGGACCTTCTCTTGAAAGTGCTGGAATGGGAGGGGTGGAGAGGCAGGGAACACGCCCTGCTACTGCAGGTCCATAAGGGCAGGTTTGCAGCACTTGGAAGTGGGTTTGCATCTCATGGACTTTGGAGGTCCTTGAAAGTGGACCTGGCTGTTTTTAATCACCAGGTGATCAGAAAGCTGTCCCATGGTCTTCATGTGTCATTCAGGGATTTGACCCAGGAAATTGGTCCCACCCACCCTGCCACTGTGCCTCCCATGTAATGACTGAGCATCCCGAAGAAGCTCTGAGCTCTCTGAACCTCAAATTCCTTGATCATAAAATGAGGACAAACAGTAGAATCTTCTTCTCTGAGTCATCAGGCGATGCAGTGAGCTTAATGGAGTGCCAGTCATTCAACTAATCTTTATCAAATGGCTGTCAGGAGTCAGGCACTGTTCTAACTGTCCATCACCATAATAATTATGTGTGTTAGTTGCTCAGTCATGTCTAACTCTTTGCTAACCCATGGACTATAGCCCCACCCTCCACCAGGTTCCTCTGTCCTTGGGATTCTCCAGGCAAGAATACTGGAGTGGGTTGCCATTCCCTTCTCCAGGGACCTTGCTTATAAGGAGAGTTGGGAGCGTTGAAGACACAGGGCTCTGGGCAACAGTAGAAATTGAATGGGGGCGGAGGGGGAGGGGAGGTGGCTGATCATGGCTCCAAGTAACCCAAACGTGCTGACCCCTCAGGCCCCACCACCCTCACCAAAGCCCCCAGGGGCACACGTGCTCTGGCTGAGTGACAGAGAAAGCCCAGCAGGGCGCCTGTTTCTCCCCATCGGGAAGCATCTTGTTTCTTTGAATGTCCTCTGCCTCCCGCATCCTTTCTTCCCGACCCAGGGATCAAACACATGTCTCCTGCATTGCAGGCATGTTCTTTACCGTTTGAGCCACCAGGGAAGCCCTTTAGGGCAGAACACTTTTTCTTATTCCTAGGTATTTGCAGGTTCTGCTAAACATTGCTATGGACTGAATTGGTTCTCCCCACCCCTGCCCCCATCCCCTTGCCTCCCACCCAAATTTCTATGTTCAAACCCTAACCCGCTGATGTTATTGGGAGGTGGGGGCTTCAGGGAGTTATTGAGTTTAGATGACATCATGAGGGTGGGATCCTCCTGATCGGATAAGTATCCTTAGAAGAGGAATTGAGAGAGGCCATTCCCTCTCTGGGGCTCCCCAGATTGCATTAGTGGTAAAGAATCCACCTGCTAATGCAGAAGACACAAGAGATGCCATGGGTTTGATTTCTGGGTTAGGAAGATCCCCTATAGGAGGAAATAGCCACCACCTCCAGTACTCTTGCCTGGAAAATCACATGGACAGAGAAGCTACAGTCCATGGGGTTGCAAAGAGTTGGACATGACTGAGTGCACATGCGCTCATCCCCTTCCACTGTATGGGGACATAGCCAGAAGGTGGCAAGCCAGAAAAGAGCGCTCTCACAAGAAACCTAGCATGCTGGCACCTTGATCATGGGCTTTGCAGCCTGCAGAAGCATGAGAAATAAGTGTCTGTGGGTTCACCCATCCAGTCTGGGATATTTTGTTACAGCAGCCAGCACTAACTCATACAGACACGTTGGGAGCTTATCTCCATTACAGATATGTTCAGCGCTTGGCCCTTGCCCGCTCATCCTATTCTTTCAAGGACTTAAAAAAAAAAACCAAAAAGCCAAAATATATTGAGTTGTCCTATTTCTGTCCTCCAGTCCTTCTCCTTTCCTAGGAATTTCATCCTTCTGGCAGAGCACTGAATTTGAGTTGAAAGAAATGCAACATGTTTCTAAATTCTGTGTCACCTGGCTACAGAATCAGCCCAGCTGACTCAGGATGGAGGCATTAACTCCATCCAAAGCTGTGTGATTAACTTATTTGTTTGCCTACAGAGCTAAAATGGAAAGAAAAAAAAAAAAAGCAGGAAGTGGAGTGAATCCGCACAGACCCCGTTTTGAAGTTGGATTTCTAGAGAACCCGAGATGAGGGTTTTAATGCACATTCCCTGGGCTTACCACGATTATTACTTTTAATGGAAAATCACTTTGCACCATCTTGCTTCATTTTAAATGGAGAGTGTGTAATATTGTCAAATGCCAGGGTAGGAAGTCGATTTAGTATGCATGCTTTTCTCCCCTCTTCGCTCCTTTCCGTGGTCCTTTGTACACATTCAATATAGTTACATTTTTGCTTAGAACATATATATTTTCCCCCTGAACTTTTCTCGATTGCTTTTTTATCAAGTTTACAAATCAAATCAAATAGGTATATTGCAAAGCTCTGCGATATTATTTTCGGAGCTTATAGTGCAATGTATTGAATTACGCTAGCCTGTGCTCTGGCCCTGCTGTTCTCCGTGGATTGAGAGAGAGAGTCTGTGGATCCTCTAAATTTACCCGGCATTCCTGGCTAAATCAAGACTGCTCTTCAGGCTGCGAGAAGAGACAGGCCAAGTGTTCGTAACACAAATCAATTTGGTCCCAAGTACATCGCAGTGGCTACTCAACTATCTCTCCCAATAATATTGTCAACTTAATCAAATAATACCTCCAAGACACTCAGCTTTTCTCTCGGAGAAATAGCTTGATTGGTGGAGGAGGGAGAAGCAGCTGGCTATTCAAAAGTACACTTTTTATTTATCACCACTGAGAGCTTTGTGTGTGGAGGTGGGGGATGCCCTTAGCAGAGGGAAGATGCTGAATATTCAGTGGGCTGACCGAGAGGTGGGGCAGGGTGGGGAATCTTACTGCCTCAGGGTTGCGTCTTGGATGGTCTGTTTTGATACCTTCATGGCAGAGTGAGAGATGCTCAGCAGGAAAGAAGATGGACCCAGAGAATGTTCCTGGAATGACTCAATAAAGTACCTATTATATAATGTGGGCTTCCCAGGTGGTGCCAGTGGTAAAGAATCCACCTGCCAATGCAGGAGATTCAAGAGATGGCAAGTTTGATCCTTGGGTCCAGGGGGTCTCAGAATTGGACACAGTTGAGCAACTGACCACACAGTGTGTGCTTAGTACCTTGGTTGTGTCCGACTCTTTGGGACCCCCTTGGACTGTAGCCCTCCAGGCTCCTCTGTCTGTGGGATTCTCCAGGCAAGAATACTGGAGTGGGTTGCCATGCCCTCCTGCAAGGGATCTTCCCAACCCGGGGATTGAACTTATGTCCCTGTTATCTTTTGCACTGGGGTTCTTTACACTAGTGCCACCTGGGGAAAGCCCTTTTCCTGGGTTCTCCTCCCAGAGATCTGGTCATCCCCTGGTACACAGGTGAACTCAGCAGAGAGTCCCTGGGCTGGGAGAGAGGAGACTATGGAGGGCGGTGCCACAATCTGAAAGGCGCGGATTCCTGCATGACCATGCCTGCTCTCTCCAACAGTCGTCCCTGGATTGGTCGATATCAAAATCCAATTTCACCAGGATTAGCCTTGGGTTGCTCAGAGCTATTCATTGAATTAGGAACGATTATAGCAGAGGGAGCCCCACGGTTCTTTATTAAGGTTTTCTTTTTTTTTTTAACGGAAGCACTAAGCGATCAGGAGATTAAAGAGCTGGTGGTGTTTTCTTAACATTTATAACCTGCGCTGATATCTGGGGAGTTTGTTTATTAGGAAAAATTCCGAGGCACACATTCTGCCTCCTAATAGAGCCCTCGAACTGGACCAGAGCAGGAGCCGGCTTTGCCGTTCTAATGAGTGTATTTGGGAACCTCTGCCAAGAGCTTCCTGGAAACCTACATCTGGAGTTAATGGGCTTTGCATCATGTAGGTTCCCTGGTGGCTCAGATGGTAGAGAATCCACCTGCAATGCTGGAGACCTGAGTTCAATCTCTGGGTCAGGACAATCCCCTGGAGAAGGGAATGGCAACCCATGCCAGTATTCTTGCTTGGAGAATTCCATGGACAGAGGAACCTGGTGGGCTACAGTCTATGGTGTTGCAAAGAGTCAGACAGGACTGAGGGATGAACACACAGGGTCCTTCAACCTTTCCTGCAATGATGAGGAAGCTGCATTTCAGAGTCATTGACATCCATGGGCCTGAGAAATAAAGAACAAAGCTGATGTTTATTAATCCTGTTTGTAATAGGATGATGATGATCCCATTTCTTCATGGTGCTTTGATTTCATGACCCTACACTAAAGGATCTAGACAGAGATGCATTTATCATTTTCGTTGTTCAGTCACTAAATTGTATCTGACTCTTTGGGACCCCATGGACTGCAGCTCACCAGGCTTCCCTGTCCTTCACCATCTCCCAGAGTTTGCTCAAAGTCAGGTCCATTGAGTTGCTTATGCCATCCAACCATCTCATCCTCTGTTGCCCCCTTCTCCTCCTGTCTTCAATCTTTCCCAGCATCAGGGTCTTTTCCAATGTGTTGGCTCTTCTCATCAGGTAGCCAGAGTATTGGAGCTTCAGCATCAGCTCAGTTCTTCCAAGGAACATTCAGGGTTTATCATTTTATCCAAGTTGGAACTAAGACCCAGAGACATGAAGTCAGGATTCATGCAACTCACTCGTGGCAAAACCAGGTTTGTTCATGTATGCCACAGATATTTACAGAGAACTTACCACATGTGCTAGGTGAGTGGTTTTAATTGGTGCAGTTTTGCTCCCCCAGGACCTTTGAAGCCTCAAAGTGATTTTCAGTTGTCCTAGTCCCAGGGCAGGCTAGGAGTAGAGCCTGTGACATCTAGTGAGTGGAGGTCAGGGATGCTACTGGACATCTTATGGTTCACCAGGTGATCCCCACATCACAGGAACCCCCAGTGCCAACAGTTCTGTTGTAGAGAAACTGTGCTCTAAGAGGTAAGAGATAAGTGCATAGAGGTTCTGCCTTCCCTGTTCTCATGCACTGTGCATTCTGGTAGAGAAGACAGATGATAGAAATTAACAGAAGCATATAATGCAAAACAAGAAGTGATGTGCGCTGTGCAAGAACAACAGGCATGAAGGGAGGAGATGCTGATGCAGCTGTTTTATTTATTTATTTATTTTTTTTACCGAAGGATAGTGGACCCACAGTGTTGTAGGGAGAAAATTATCCAGGCAAGGGGGACAGATAAACAGGTGTGAAGACTAAGGAATGTGCTGAGTGTTGAAGGAAGAGCTAAGAGGCTTGTGACCAAAACTGGGGAAAACCAGGAGACAGGGGGTCAAGGCAGCATCTCCTAGACCAGGGCAAGGGTCTGGCCTGGAAGGTTCAGGGAGGGACAACACCCCAGCCATTCTGCCTACACCGCTAACATCTGTACTCATCTCAATTTCCTTCCATCTCTGAGCAAGTGGAACAGTATTAATTTGCTTGGTTTTTAAGTTCCACCTTCTGATCTTCCAGACGTGGTTACAAGGTACATTTCTAATTCAGCTGGGTCTCACTTTAGAGCCAAAGTGACTTTAAAAAAATCAGACACGGATAAATCAAGAGTTCTTCTTTCAATGATTAATTCCCACTAAGCTTTGACATGCACCAGCCTTGGGGAATGTAATCGCAAACCTGGTAGATCCTGCCTTTCAAAAAGACATGTTCTAGATGGTTCATTCTGTTAGTAAGTCTTGTAGCTTTTTCACATTGTTTTATTTTTATCTTTAGAAATCTCACCCTGTGCTTTTGCCATAGGCTTTAGTGGACTCCTTAGGGATTTTTGTCCATCTGTGTGAGGAACCTGCAGGCAGGTCTTCGTCTTTCAAGTGCTGGTGGCCTTTCTGGAGGCTTCAGCCCAGCTGAAGGTCATCACTGCATTCAGGGGCGAGTACAGAAAGGGGTCTTGGAGCCTATGTTTGAAGGGAAGGCTCAAATCTCTTCTCATTTTGCTGTTCAGTTCAGTTTAGTCACTCAGTTATGTCCAACTCTTTGTGACCCCATGGACTGCAGCAGGCTGGGCCTCCCTGTCCATCACCAACTCCCAGAGTTTACTCAAACTCACGGAGTTGGTGATGCCATCCAATTATCTCATCCTGTGTCATCCCCTTCTCCTCCTGCCTTCAGTCTTTCCCAGCATCAGGGTCTTTTCAAATGAGTCAGTTCTTCACATCAGGTGGCCAAAGTATTTAGTCATAAGTCATGTCTAACTCTCGCAATCCCATGGACTGTAGCCCTCCAGGCTTCTCTGTCCATGAGATTTCCCAGGCAAGAATCCTGGAGTGGGTTGCCATTTCCTGCTTCAGGGGATCTTCCTGACCCAGGGATCGAACCCATGTTTCCTGCATTGACAGGCAGATTCTTTACTACTGAGCCATCTGAGAAGTGAGAACTCATCAGAGTGACCAGTGTGACGGCTGAGAACCCAGGGACAGCTCTAGTGGGGGCATTCTCCCTTCTTCTGCATCTGGGTTGAGGCCAACCCTTTTGAGAGCCTCATACCACCAGGACTGGTTAAAAAGTGCAACCGTGCCTTGATAATTCTTGATAACAGTTATTCATTTTCCAAGCATTTCCCATCTGTTTGCTTAGCAGGGGACTTCGTGGGTTGAACGAAGGCCTTCAAATATGTGTCCGTGTTCTGACCTTCGTAAACCTGGGGATGTGACCTTATTTGGAAAAAATAAATAAAAGGTCTTTACAGATGCAATTAGGTTAAGGATCTCAAGACTAGATCAGCCTCAATTTAGTGTGAGCTCTAAATCCAGTGTCCTTAATGTCCTTATAAGAAGAAAAAAGGCCGAGGGAGACTTGAATCTCGACACTCAGAGGGAAGAAAGCCAAACAGAGATGAGAGACTCTAGCAGCGCAGCCCAGGCGAGCCAAGAAACCACCAGCGGCTGGAAGAAGGAAGGACGTCCCCCTGGGAGTCTCTGGCCAGAGTGGGACCCTCAGGGCATCTTCACTGTACTTCTCTGGCCCTTGCAACTGAAAGAGAGTCCATTTCTGTTGCTTTAAGTTGCTAGGTTTTTGGTAATTTCTTAGGAGACTAATAGAGGGATATGAAACCCTGAGTATGTGCTGAATGTTTTCCCTGAAAGGTCCCAGCAAAAAGGAAACCTCACAGCCTGAAATACTCAAGATGAGGTGTCAATAAGGGTCATTCCCATAGTTCTGACCCCTCGCGAGATCGCGCCTTTGTTGCAGCTTCTTTTGTTTGCCTTGTGCTCCATATGGTCCTCATCACATCGCAACATACAAGCGAGCATGCTCAGTCTTGTAGATTGCTTCCTTAGGCTTCTTTGTCAGCCTCTGGATACTGATACCCTCCCTCTTCCCTTTCCTTTTCCATTCCTCTCTTGTTGTTGCGTCGCTAAGTCATGTCCAACTCTTTGCAACACCATGGACTGCAGACCACCAGGCTCCTCTGTCCTGTGAGATTCTCCAGGCAAGAATCCTGGAGTGGGTTGCCACTTCCTTCTGCAGGGGATCTTCCCAACCCAGGGATCAAAGCCATGTCTGATGAAGGCAGCTTCTTTTACCACTGAGCCACCAGAGAAGCTCCCGACGATGTCTGAAATAACTTTTTGGTTTAGTTTTTTCTTTTTTCTGTGTTATCTTTAAAAATTACTTTTAACACACAGGTATGTAGTGCAGCCGTTTCTGAGCATTTTTTGTATTTGTGCCCAGCACGCAGTGATCAATTGAGCGTTGCGTGTTTTTATCAAAGGAAACAACACAAAGATTTCTCCGAAGTCCTGTTTGACTAAAGATGATTAATTTAAATTTTCACATGAGCAGCATAATGCTATTAATCATTTAATATGTTTAATCGTAATCTCTGTAATTCCTAATTAGGTTTATTAAACTGAAACATCCAGCAGTTACACACAAATCCAAATCTTAAGTTTCCTTCTTGGGAGGAGAAGGAGCAGGTTTTCATTTGCATTTAAACAGCAACTTCTGACTGAAGGGGAAAAGTGGCTTGAAGGCCTGAGAACTAGCCTGCTGCTTCTGCAAACTGAAGAGTCTCGTGTTTGAGCAGTAAGACCCCCAACCCCTCGGAAAGTGACAGTCTCATGATTCAAGGTCATTTCCGTCTCGTGGATGTGTCTCCAGACCTCATATTGTGCACGTGTGTGTGCTCAATTGCTTAGTCATGTCTGAATCTGTGTGACCCCCATGGACAAAGGTGCCTGGCGGGCTACAGCTTCTCTGTCCATGGGATTCTCCAGGCAAGAATATTAGAATGGGTCGCTATTTCCTCCTCCAGGGGATCTTCTTGACCCAGGTTATTGAACCCACATCTCTTGTGTCTCCTGCATCAGCAGGCATATTCTTTACCATTGCACCACCTAGGAAGCCCCAGGAAGCCCCGGCACAGCCAAAAACTATAAATAAATATATAAATATCCAGTTTACAAGTGTCAAAGTTGTAATATTGTTCTTCCCCTCTTTGGGGGTAGCAAAGGAGACGGTTCACTCATTCATTCATTCGTTTCTTCCTTTACTCCTAAGGCATTCACCCATTCAGTGAGTCAGCCAGCCAGGAGACAGACATTTGTCATTTGTCTAGCATGGCTCAGCCTGTGTCTCATGCCGGTCATGTCACCACGCTGCTATGGTCCTTAAGGAAAAATTGTATCCTCTTGATCTACCCGTAGGGTTCTTTAGGTCCACCCCCTGCCTCCCTCTGCTGGGTCCTCTCCCAACCTTCCTTCATGCACGCTCCCTCTGACCAGTGACATGGAGGTCTGCATGTAGTCCCAATCTCAAAAGGGTGCCAGTGAGGTGTGAGTTAAAGTGAGATCTTAGTGCCCTGCCCAGGAAGTGAACTGGGTAGCCTGGATGAAAACCATGAATCCTAGCCACTTGTTCCCAAGGGGCTAGAGGCTAGAAGCAAAATTCACCGGGCCCTTGCCCCATTGAAAAATGCATTTCTCAAGGAGGCAAAAACTGTAGAAAGAGGTACAAAATTTATGATTAGAGACACAGCACAACCAAGTTGGAGAGCACACAGAGAAGCAGTTTGTTAAGACAGAAGCAAGGCAGAGACACACACCCAAAGGGAAAGGGTGTCAGCGTCCCCCTAATGAGGAAGCGTGCATTAAAGAGGCAATTAAGTCATTTATGTAGGGCATTTCTGCCAGATCTCTGTTTACCTGCATGCTCAGTCGCTTCAATCGTGTCCCACTTTTTGTGACCCTGTGGAGTATAGAGCCCACCAGGCTCCTGAGTCCATGGGATTCTCTAGGCAAGAGAATCTCATGGCCTTCTCCAGGAGATATTCCCAACCCAGGGATCGAACCCCTGCATTGCAATCAGATACATTACTGCTGAGCCATTGGGGAAGCCCAGATCTTTGTTTACCTTTGGCCAATTATCTCATTTCTTTTCCCACTCCTGACCTGCCCTAGGACCCTCCCCAACATGCCTGTGAAACTTTTTCCCAAAATGGATTTTTCCCAGAGGCCAGTGCAGGGTGGGGGTGGGGGGGTGTGCTTGGCATCACATATTATGGGGTGATGCCCCCTCCATTTCGACCTCCAAGGAGCCTTTCTGGGCATGTGTAGTGTCTCCCTTGCCCCAAGGATGGAAAATATATGATCTCTTGATCCTTTACTCAAATTGGGTTTTGTCCCTCTCTGTCCTTGCCATAGCTGTTAATATCCCCAGGAGACAAAGTTTGGCTATTGACCCTGTTTCTATTGCTGTTTTCTATTTCAAAGTGCACACAGGAGGCTGATTGTAAATATCTAGCCTGGAGCCCACCTGCCCCCTTCCTCAGGAAACGTAAAAAGGAGGCTAGTTGTACATGCCGAGCTTGGAGCCTGTCTGTCTCCTGCCTTAGTCCCCTAAATCCAGAATTCACCTCTCTGCATCTTGGCACATACTTTGCACACCACTGGTACAGCATCACCTTTTCTCTTAGACATGTCCCGGTAAAAATGTAACCTCTGGACTCAGCAAGCCTGAGGAACCACCAGCCATATGGTGTGTCCCTGATTTAGAGTGAATCAACCCCCTGAGGGTCACTCTGACCCCTCTTAATAGTCTGTTTAACCATTGTCTCTTCTGCCTCTTTCTCTTCTGCTAAGCTAGACACTGTGTATGCTTTGGGGGATGAACTTATGTGCCTCGGGGATAGTAGTTGGTCAGGAAAGATGTGTTTACCAAGCAAATGGGAACCTTCCCTTCATGTTTCCTTAATGAGGCTTTTTACACCTCTCCTTTGACATTTTTAGGGCTTCCCTGGTGGCTCAGCTGGTAAAGAATCCACCTGCAATGCAGGAGACCTGGATTCGATCCCTGGGTTGGGAGCATCTCCTGGAGAAGGGAACAGCTACCCACTCGAGTATTCTGGCCTGGAGAACTCCATGGACTATTCCATGGGGTCGCAAAGAGGCGGACACAACTGAGCGACTTTCACTTTCACTCTCACTTTGACATTTTTTGTAAAAATCACCATCATTCTAAAAAATGCCTTGCCTTCCACTTATTGATTGTGTCTTGTGCTGGGAACTGTGGCATGATGGCTCGTGTGTTACGGTGTTTGGTCGTCACAGAGCCTTAACGGTATGCACCATTGTTATTGTCTAACTCAATGGATATAAATTTGCGCAAACTCTGAGAGACAGTGGAGGACAGAGGAGTCTGGGATCAGCGGTCCATGGGGTCCCAAAGAGTCAGACATGACTTAGCGACTGAACAACAGCATTGTTACTACTCATTTTTCAGGGTAGAGAACTATCACCAGCCTTTTTATTAGATCCAGCAGCATTAGGAATATGACCAAGTGCATTATCTTCTTGACACAACCCTTGGAAGTTGAAGAAAGTATCTGGTAGGGCTTTGGATACCAAAGAAGCTTGGAAGCATAGTACACCAGCTACCAGAATGTCTTACCTTACAAATACAATTCAGTGTGTGTTAGGAAGGAGATTTCAGTGAAACCTGTCGTTAAGGACAAGGGTTGATGAGAAAGTCACTGATTATGTCCATGTTATTAGTTTTGTCCTAGTTGTATGCTTCTAGATTGCTCATAAGTAAAAGCAGAGACATGACTTTGCCAACAAAGGTCCATCTAGTCAAGGCTATGGTTTTCCCAGTGGTCATGTATGGATGTGAGAGTTGGATTGTGAAGAAAGCTGAGCACCAAAGAATTGATGCTTTTGAACTGTGGTGTTGGAGAAGACTCTTGAGAGTCCCTTGGACTGCAAGGAGATCCAACCAGTCCATTCTAAAGGAGATCAGTCCTGGGTGTTCTTTGGAAGGAATGATGCTAAAGCTGAAGCTTCAGTACTTTGGCCATCTCATGCGAAGAGTGGACTCATTGGAAAAGACCCTGATGCTGGGAGGGATTGGGGGCAGGAGGAGAAGGGGACGACAGAGGATGAGATGGCTGGATGGCATCACTGACTCAATGGACGTGAGTTTGAGTGAACTCCAGGAGTTGATGATGGACAGGGAGGCCTGGCATGCTGCAATTCGTGGGGTCGCAAAGAGTCGGATAGAACTGAGTGACTGAACTGAACTGAAGAACGAGAGGACGATTTCTCCTTCATAAGCTTGATGGCCTTTTTCATGGTTTTCCATCATGTTTTAGCGAAGTAGACATTTTATGTGAATGGTGTCTACTGCCACCTAGAGGCAGTACATGCTAATTGCAGAGAAAGCATCTAGAAGCATCTCTGAAATGTTCAAACTCTAGAACTGAGCGTATGGAAGTGGCCTAGATTATTGAATCAAATGTTACTGTGACTTTTCTCCTGGTTCCTGCCTCAACGGGGGTATCATTGTAATATCATGTTATCCGGGCTTTTCCTTGGAGGATGGGACTGAGTGGGAGGCAGAGTAATAAACTATACCAGTAATGTAACATTGTCGACACCAACTTGGGCCAATATAACTTTCTAACATAGGCGCTCTGTGTCTTCATTGTCCAACACGGAAGCCACAGCCACGTGTGGCCTCTGAGCACTCAAAAATGTGGCTACTGTGAGGGAGGGACTGAATTTCCCATTTGATTTAATTTTAATTCATTTCCATTTAAAGAGCCACATGGGGTCAACTGTCATGAACAGCACAGGTCTGCAAAATCAAGAAAGGAAAAATTAAAACCTTGAAAAAATTTAGTCCATCAGATGGTTACTTGGACTTCAGAATACCAAACAGCCTTTTCAAATGTTTTATACTAATGTTTTTATCTGTACAGCCTTGGCAATTAGGTAGGCATATTTTAAGATTTTGAACAGCCTGGATGAAAGGAGGATTCTCCTTTCTAGATGAAGCTTTCTCTAATTACCTACTGAAACTCCCTGCCCCCCAGTTCCAGCGAGTCCTTGCCCTTACTTTATCCCCCTCCCTCTTATCTCCATCCTCCAGCTCTGTATTTCTTGAGTTTATTGTCTAATTCTTCCCCCGTAAGAATTAGATCCATTATAGTAAGGATCTCTGCTTCTTTGCTCGTGGCTGAATCCTGGATCTGTGATGGGCACTCAGTGGTCTTTCAATAAATCTTTGCTGGATGAATGAATGATTCAGCAGTTTCTTCCTACATTATTCCTTTGTTCTGGCATTTTTCTACCATTTTGAGGAAGCAAAAGCACACTGGATATATGTGGAATCTAGAACAAATGGTATAGATGAACCTGTCTGCAAAGCAGGAATAGGGACACAGAGGTAGAGAACAAATTGTATGGATACCAAGGGGGGATGGTGTGGGCGTGGGGTGAATAGGGAGATTGGAATTGACATATATGCACTATTGATGCTCTGTATTGTAATACACTATTGATGCTATGCATAACCTAGATAACTAATGGGAACCTACTGTATAGCTCAGGGAACTCTACTCAGCGCTCTGTGGTGACCTAAATGGGAAGGAAATCCTAAAAAGTGGGGATATATGTATATGTATAACTGATTCAGTTTGTTGTACAGCGGAAACTAACACAACACTAAAGCTACTATATGCCAATTATATATATATATATATATTTTTTTTTTTTTTATGAAAAGCACGTTCAGGTCCACTCTGAGCCTCTTTGCTTTGCTCTTATTCTTTTAGCAGACAGATGACGCGGCACCCACGGATGGCCAGCCCCAGACACAGCCTTCTGAAAACACGGAAAACAAGTCCCAGCCCAAGAGGCTGCATGTCTCCAACATCCCCTTCCGGTTCCGGGATCCGGACCTCCGACAAATGTTTGGGGTAAGTACTGCCTTTCTTCTCCTCTGCAGTGGCCGCTCCGGGGTCCCCAGAGTCCTCCCCTCCTCATGTAATTTCTTGGTATTCATAATACAAAGTGAGCAGGGGTGGAGGGAAGGCATTTTAGATCCTATCTGTGGGTATTCTTTGGCCAGGATCTCCATGATTTTAGTATAAACTTTTCTGCTATGTTTGCCATGTTTGCACTTGGACCAATGGTACTTCTTCAAGTTAGTAACTTGAATGTCGAATGGAAAATAGGCTCCCAGGTGCTTGAAACAAGCTCATTACTGATCCCCTGTCAAGAGCCTAGGGACCCATGTGACAGCTAACATGGTTATGGGTCATCTTGGTTTTTCTCGCTATGGTGGTTGCCAAATTATTGGGAAGATAATATCATAACCTATTTCTGCAGACCTTGCTCTTTCCCAGGTACTGAGCATCTGTATCTCAGAGGTGATTGTAGAGAATAATTAGTTCTGCATAATGCCTCATTAAAACAAAACCACTGCAGATTTCAGAGTCTGACTTGTATCCTGCCATATATGTTCTTCTGGAATCTGTGGTGAGGATTCAGAGATTTAACTTATAAGATTATATGCCACATATTACAGTCTTGCCCAAGTACCATCACGGAACAGGGAGCAAGACAGAAGCCACCACCAACCCAGAGAGAAGAAATGATAGAGTCGCTTGCTCGGGGGACATTGTGACCCTGATTCTCTTTTGGAATGACCTTTGCACCATCCACCTTGGGAAGGGATGAGCTTGCCATCGCTTTGGGCTCAGTTCCACCAAAGGACAAAGCCATGACAGCTTGGATATCATTCATTTTTTGCAAATACAGTGACAGTCCCTTTGTCTATGTCAGCCCAGCATTGGTGGGAAATGTCTGTGGATTCAATGAACAAAACTACATTCTTAACATTCGACTTGGCTGCCCAGAGAGTCCCCTTCTAAGAGCTTTTGGTTGGGTGCAGAGATGACAAAAGGAATAAGAAGAGGCTCAACTTCCCAAGTCTAGGTCTGGGCCAGGTAGAGCTCATTCTCTGTATGAAAACACCAGCTCTGTGTCATCATTCCGCAATGGTGGGGTGAACGCACATGTTTTCTTTAGCATGCATGATGTTTATCAAGTATGCATTGGACACAAAAGCCAACGAAGTGTCATAGCTAAGATACCCAGGCCTGAATCCTGACATTTCAGTGGAAAAGGTCAGCTTGTGCTCTTTTATCTCTCTCATTTGGTAATAACCTTGAGTTGAGCCTCTAACTCTTGCAGAGCAGAGATACCCTCGGGCAATTTCAGGTCAAAGATGTCTTTGAAAAGTGCAGAGCATTCAGAGTTAAAGTCGAGGTTAAGTGTGTGTGAAGTGAGGAGACCAGGTTTGAATGATGGGCAGCCTGAGGAATTAGATCGCTTTTGTCAGGTCTGGTTCGAAAGCCATCTCGCTCTTCAATCTGTCTTAACTCATCAAGTGTCACTGGGATGTTGACTTGGAATTTGGTCCTCTTAATGACCATCCTGTGCTCTTTTCAGGTGTCACTCATTGCAGTAGACCCCAACTCCCACCCCTGAGGATGGCTGTGTGCTCTCTGGTCTTCTTGATTATCTTGAAAGTGACCAGAGGGCTCCACTGCAAAGGTATTCAAAATATTCAGAGCTAGATGCCAAAAACGGAACCTCCTTGCATGAATATTTCAACCTGTCTGTTCTTACTGGGCGGTACAGGAGAGGTGTAGAGAGCAAAGTCTTGCCAAAAGAATGGTTGTGCTACCAATTGTCAATCCTTGATCAGAATCTACTAGTTTCAGAGCTACTGTTTGTAAAAGTCAGAATTTTCAAGCAACTGACAAGATGTCAATTTGACAAGATGATAGAGACACTTAGGATCCATCTATCCATTCAGAAAATGCAGCACAGAGTCAGTCATCCTGAAATTAATTCAGTTCATCACAAGCTGCCTCTGTGTCCATTTTTAAAAGTATGCAAGATTTTTTGGTGGGCTTTGTGACCATCCACTCCAGTATTCTTGCCGGGAAAATTCCATGAACAGAGAAGCCTGGTAGGCTACAGTCCACAGGGTCGCAAAGAGTCAGACATGATTGAGCATGCTTCTGCGCACACACGTCTGTAAAAATCATCCAGCAGCTACAAATTCCTGGACTCTGCGATAACTCTGAGGCCTTCTTGGTTTACAACCACCATTCTGAAGACATGGAATTTTAATCCTGCAGAATCTATTCTTCCTGGGCAGACGTCAGTGGTGGCCACCCCACTCTGGTTGTGTGCTACATTTACTGACATGAATCACGTGAAAAGTCATCTGTAACATTCTGACTGGCTCTGCACTCCAGCTGAGAGAATTAAGCGTGGTTTCCTGTTTCAGGTCACAGTTACTCTAAGAAGTTGCATTTTAATCCCAATCAGCTGTTTTCCACATCACTGGGATGTGAGATGTCATCTCTCCTTTTCTTGCCGTATTTTGCCCTGGTTCCTTGTAGCAGGGGCTACAAAGGGAGAGACAGCAGAGAAAAACTCTCACAAAGATTTTTTGCATTTTTCTTCTTGGTCTCTTTTGTTCAGTATGGCTGTGGGGACTGCAAGCTAAAACCACAGCACAAGAGTAAAGAGACTTTCTTTCCCAAAGTCCCTGACACCCGGCAGTGCTTGAAACAGGTTCTGTATCCATGCATCATTCAGCCATGATGTTTGCAAACCCTACACGCCTGTCGGTTACTGCAGGTGCCTCAACATTTCCTTTTAAACTGTGGCTTTGGTGCCTCCTTGTCACAATCCTCATTTCCCTTCTTCCACAATTCACTTTGTATCCTTTATGATGAATGTGTTGCGGTATTTGGCATGAAACCATCCAGATCATAGATTTCCTAGGGTTTCCCTTTCAGATGGGACATCCCTTGGTCAAAAATTTTGTGGCCACTACATCCAAAGCAGAGGCCAGAGCATTTTTCATTATTTATTTTTGGCTACTCTAGGTCTTCATGGCTGCACGTGGGCTTTCTCCAGCTGTGGCAACCAGGGGCTATTCTATGTCATGGTGCAAAGGTATCTCCTTGTGGTGGCCTCTCCTGTTGTAGAGCACAGGCTGTAGGGTGTGTGGGCTTCAGTAGCTGTGGCATGTGGGCTTAGTTGCCCCCTGGCATCTGAGGTCTTCCCTGATTAGGGATCAAACCCATGTCCCCTGCATTGGCAGGCAGATTCTTAACCACTGGACTGCCAGGGAAGTCCAGAATCCAGAGTCTTTTTGAAAAGATCAATTGGCATGTCAATGAATGGATCTCTTATGTTATCAGGGGCCTTGGTGCTGGAGGTTTCACTGGAAAGAATGTGGATTCTGGCCCTGCTACCTTCTTCTTGAACATGTCAGAGGTCGCAAAAGAGCATGTGTTTCCTTTCCATTTGAATTCTCCATGGGCCCATGCAAACCTTGTATGGATTGCCATCAAATTAGTCACAACGTCTTGGTCTTGAATAAAAAGCTCAGTTGAACCTAATATTTAAAAGTAAGCATTTGTGAAGTGAGAGAGATAGTTATGGGCTTCCCAGGTAGCTCAGTGGGTCAAGAATCTGCTGGCAATGCAGGAGACATAGGAGATGCGAGTTCGATCCCTGGGTTGGGAAGATCCCCTGGAGGAGGGTGTGGCAACCCATTCCAGTATTCTTGCCTGGAGAATCCCATGGACAAGAGGAGCCTGGAGGGCTATAGTCCATGGGGTCACAAAGAGTCAGACATGATTGAAGCGATTGAACATGCATGCTTGTACACAGAGGCAGTTCTAGATGTAGACCACTGAGACAAGCCATTGTATCCTAGAGTTGTCTTCAGTAACAGCTACTCAGGGAGTACTGGGTCCAGATTTTACCTCATGCTTGTCCATGTGACAACCATGCTTTTCTTATCAAAATACAGGCCTTCTGGGCATGAATATGACCCACTGAAGCCTCTGTTGTCACCAAAGACAGATTATGTGGCTTTCAGAACATGCAGAAGAAACTTTCATTAAAAGTAGAAGAAGAAGGGGCTTTCACGATGACTTTTTAAATGACAAAGCAGAGATATTTTCAGACATGGCAGGGTGCCTCCTCCTGTTCCCACATCCAAAACGTGAAGACAGCCCTAAGAAAACTAGGATGTTGCCTTTTCTTAGCTTCCATGCACATTCTGTGAACTAAGCTTACTTTCCTGTTTTATACTGTATCCATTGAACACCTTTCAGAGGTTTTCAGAGAAATATTATTTGATCTGAGCCGGTCTAAACATGGGCGGTACCGCTCAGCCCAAGTGTGTGCCTATGAGCTCCAGGATTTTAACCTTGTCGCATCTGTCGAGACCCCTCCAGTGGAAAGTGAGACTTTGTTGAACACGGCTGAATGCCGGTGTTGGGCAAATAGATCCTGGTTATGTCTGCGAATGAGTCGTGTCTATTTAACTTGAAAATGTGCCAGCTGTGTTTACATCATTAGTACCAAACTTCCCAATTAAACTGTTGATACTATAAATATAGTACACAACTGCCTTAGAAAGGGACTTACATCAGCATTCTTCTTATGGCTTGTTTCACTGGCTTTGAGAAACTTCCACCCCATGGCAACTGCCAGAGAAACAAACACTGGAGACCATTTCAGGGCATGTGGTGCCATTGCTCCATTTAGGGAATGAGACATGCGAAGATTACGCTTTGATTGGTGCTGTCTCAACCGGCAGCTTCCCGGGTGGCTCAGTGTTAAAGAATCTGCCTGCCAGCACAGGAGACACAGGAGACTGGGGTTCAATCCCTGAATCAGAAAGATCTCTTGGAGTCGGGCATGACAGCCCAGTCCAGGAATCTTGCCTGGAGAACTCCATGGACAGAGGAGGCAGGTGGGCTACAGTCCATGGGGTCGCAAAGAATCAGACACAACTGAGCAATTGAGCACACGTGTATCTCAATCAGATCTTTTTTCTTTCTTTCTTTCTTTCTCATATTTGTCCCACTCATCCATGTATTCCCAATCCCCGTTTACTGGCGTTGACTTAATATAGTTATGAGGTGGATATTTCCCATCTGTAAGGAGCATGGTGGAAACCAATCAGGACCCCATGAGGTTTCTAACCACAAAAGTGTTTCTGTGTCCCCTTCTCCGATGGGCAGGTT